>NC_133395.1:81734157-83105657 GCF_047511655.1 Castor canadensis
CATCCCAACCTGTGAAGTGTTGCCATATATACGGGGCACTCAGGAAGGCCTGAGCTTCCGTCTCTTCTTAATAAATACCAGCAGCTCACACTATCTGCTTACTGAGATAAATGAGTCTGATGCTCTTCACTGGATGTAGCAACCCCAGTTGCTTTGAGGAAGGGCGGCCTCAGTTTCCCTTCACTTGAAGTTGTTCCTTGGGACAACCAGATAGGGCTGAAGGACAAGGATTCTGGTGCTGATTTTCCTGGCCTAGGCAGAGAAAAAACTGATGGTAAGTTCCCAAGGGTTTGGGAGCCTCTCTCCCGTGGAACAAAGGATTGTACGTCCTTCCAAATAAAAAGCCTAGTACAGCATTCCATCCTTGGGTACCATTGGATTAGTGGGCTGTGCTTGGGGGGAGCTGAGCAGCCTTCTGAACTGGGGTGGGATTCTTCCCTGATGGACTTATTTTCTATCACATGATTTGTGTTTTACTAGAATCTTGGTAACCTACACTTGGGACTGAATTTGAATGTTAGATGCTACAGGTCGAATTCCATCGAGGCCATATGAAACGCTGGTGTCAAAATGAAACACTTCAAATCTAAGGATGAAGCAAAGTTGACAAAAGTGTGCAGATAAAAAATAAGTGATTTGGCCTATTTTGTAAAGCAAAATACATTTCAGCAGGAAATTCTCAGGGGAGGTGTGGTACAGCAAGCTTCTTGTATTACGTATGTATAAGAACCAACCAAAGAAAAAATGAATTCTCAGTGAAGAAAAACAATTTAACTACAATAAAAAATAACAGCCACAGGAAAGTGACAGTCCTCACAAACTGTCCATTTCAAAAGATTCCCTTTGTCCCCTGGCTTCCCAAAGATTTTACTTATTGGGAAAATAAAGCCCCCACAGAGCACCAAATATTCTATTAGTTGAACTATCGGGATAGCCAAGAGCAATTTATTAGAGAAAACACTTTCCTACTCTAAGTAAATGGGGTAGAGAGAAACCAACCACCTTTCTTTGGAAGGGTCTGCTGGAACTGACTTTGCTTTTATTAACTGGGTTCTGTCTCGGTTGGGGCAGCTGAAAGTAGTTGTTATTCTCAGTGCTGTTTCTATGTGGAGCTCTTGTGGAATAAAACTATGCACCAATTAATTAAAACAACTGCAAAGGCATTTAATGCAGGTGGCTCGAAACACAGATGGAGGGGCTTTGCAGCAAATTGATTCATCCCATATGCACGTGCAAAGCTCTCAGTTACTAGAAGAGCTATGATGGAGAAGAATAAGGTTGGCATGTGTGAGGAACCCGAAGACCACCATCCTTGTTGGCCGTGGCTGAAGGCAGCCATAACTATAATCACTTTTTACTGCCTAAATATTTTATATAAGCAAACTCAAGCCATAAGCCTTGAAAGTGGGATTGTTTTCTCAGACTTTTCTCCAGCTACCCTGGCCCGCTTTTTGGCCTACTTTTCATGGATTTTGGGAGTGTGGTCTTTGCAGTTCACCAACTGGCACTAGGGAAAGTCCTTGGACTTTAGTGTGGTCCCTGTTGATTATGGTTTAGGTAGGAAGGAAGAAAATGAACATGTATTAACAAATAATAAAAGCACATCTCTCAAGTTCATTTGCACTCTGCAGATCAGATTATGAAAGGTTAAACTGTCAAATGAATGGGAATGCGCAGTGATGCCTGGACCTTTTCCAACAGTACCTGGAGCAGCTGTCAACCTAATTAAGCCAGATGTGCATTCAATGTAAACAGACCTCCAAAGAGGAATAATAACAGATTTCAAGCTTTGGCAAAGGACAAAAGGTGGGGATGTGGATGGAACTCAGAGAGGCAGGGCTAAAATCCATTCAGTGTTTCTCATGTCAAGGTCACTCTGACCTGATGGATTCTTAGCCCGTCAGTACCACCTTGACTGTGGTGAGTGAGAATAGTTAATTTGAGGTAAAGTCGCGTAGTCTGGTTTCTCTTCATATCATATGAATCTTTCTCCTTAAAAGCAAAGTCTGAGTTAATTTTCATATTCAGTAATAAATATTTGCTAAACTATTTCATTTTCAACACACACACACACTCTCAAAACTTCAGACTGACTTAAAGACCTCAGTTATTTTAAAAATGACATTTAAGTCATGCCAACTTTGACAGCCCTCCAAGAGAGTATGAAAACCATGAGCCAAGAACAGGACACCCATAGGCCTCTGGGTGTTCTCAGATTATATGTGATTTGCAAATCAGAATGCACACTGGGCATGCTTGCTGCAACCTTTTTGACTATTTAAGATGTTCTGTAAACAGTAAAATGTGAGGTACAAAAGTGAGGGTGATGCTAAAAACACTCTAACTGCCAGGCCATTTTTTCCATTCATGCTATAAAATGTCATATCTCCAAAACAGAAGTGTTTGAGAGGCAGACCTTTAAGCTTAGCCAGGAAAATGATTCTCAGAAAATTTTCCTTCATGTTGCTGAATTTAGTAACTACCTTGATGAAAGCAGTTCTGAGTTGCTACGTCTGTAAGAAAATTATAAGAAACCATCTGCACTTTGGGGGCCCTGGGTACTCGCTTAATAATTCATTTATAGAGAAATGTCCTCAATTTTGGTTAACAATAAATACTATTTATGTAACAATATGTATAGAGAACTTACTTTGTGCATACTCTGCTTGAAGTATCTTATAAACAACAACTTATTTAATGTGTAAGCAACACTATGCACTATGACACAGGTATCACTGTTAGCCTCATTTTAAAATAAAGAAATAGAATCACAGAAAGTTAAGCAGCTTGCCAAGGTCAATCAGCTCCAGTCCTAATATATAGAAATGTCCAGTGTCTTGGAGGATCCCCTCTTGGGAGACAGACTCAGATAAAAGATGTAACTGCCGGGATCGTACAGATTCAGTTGGCAATGGTGAGCCTCCACCTGTCAGGGTGCAGTGCAGGGGTCTCTCGTTTAGTAACATCCAAAGAAATGAGATTAAAAAGAGATCCCAGTGTGGCAGATAAGCCATGTGACACACAGAAGAACTGAACATCCAGGCTGAAGAATCTTAAATTCTGCTTTGAAAAATGTATTCGTCTGACATTTGACACTTAACCTGGTCCCATTTGACAGAGATAGTGATGGAGGACATTTCTCTTATTCTTTTGTTCTTTCTAAGTGCCAGACACTGTTAATTTCTGGCCACAAAGATGAATCACACATTCTGCAGACCTCAAAAAGCATAGAACCTGTGTGGTAGTATGATTCTACTTAGATCCTATCCACCCAGAACCTCAGTATGTAACCTTATTGGGAAATAGGGTCTTTGCAGATGACTAATTAAATGGCAATGAGATCCCACTGGTCCCATGAGTGCTGCATCAGGTGACTGATGTCTTTACCAGAAGAGACATCCCAAAACATGAAGACATGCGGAAAGATGGCCATGGAGTCAGGAGGCGGGATGAGATGTTTGTCAGCCAAGGAACAGCTTCTCCCTCAGAGCCTCCAGATGGAAAGTGACCCTGCCAGCACCCTGATTTCAGCTTTCTGGCCTCCCAAACTGTGAAAGAGAGTAAGTTTCTGTTGTTTTAAGCCACTTGGCTTGTGGTACTTACTTATGGCACCCTAGAAACCAGTCCAGGTTTTGGTACCAGAAAGTCCTGCTGTGATGAATTTCTGAAAATGTGTTAGTGTTTTGAAACTGGATAAAGGGTAGAGGCTGCATATGTTTTAAGGTCCACAATGGGAGGAAGCTTGCAGATGTTAGAGGTGCTTCTGCTGAGGGCTTGGATGGATGAGAGGAGCATGGCAGAAAAAGCTTTTAATGTCTTAGATCAAACATGAATCATCATGCACATAAACAGAGGTTGGAGAAAATGCAAGTGTTGAACGTGTTCTGGTGAGGTCTCAGAAGGGAATGATGAACAGGTCATTGGACACAGAAGGAAACACCATCTCTGTCAGAGAAAACCTGGTTTGGTTGAAGATTTGGAACCACAATCCTATCTTCTTTGTTATTGTTCATTATAGAAATGGTTGTATGGCAGAACATTTGAGCTAGGTACTGGAATGTTATAAAATTATGCACATTATTCATTCCCAAACTTCAGTCCTTTCACCAAACCATAAGAGAGAGAGAAGTCAATGTTTGATGCTGCACGTGAATATATTTTAAGTTATTAAGGGAAAATGGAGAGTAGAAATCTGACTAGCCACAACATCGCTGCATCAAGGAGTTTCAGAGTTGGAAAATCCTAGAAACCACAAAAATCAACCATACAGTATGTGTTTATACCCGTGATGCCCTCACCAAGAAATCACTCCATACTTCCAGTGTCTTACACAGTTTTACTTCCTGAGTTAATTTATTTATGACAATATGATTGCAATTATTAAAAATTTCTTCATGTTGACCTCAAAATGATCCCACTCACTGATGGAATAGAACTATTTTTATATGCCAAAATCTTTTGACATATGAATCACAGGGCAATAAGTTTTTTAAGTATGTGAAAAAGTATTAAATATAGATAACTTATATTGAGGAGTATGATATTAGCACTCATAACTGAAAATTGCATCTTTCGTATTGAGAAGTATAGCCTAAAGTGTCTTTGGGATGTGCATCTGACTTACAGAGATGATCTATTAATTACTACATGAAAAATGCAAACACACAATGTTTAGATTTGTGGCATTTCTGGTGACTAGTAATGAAGAAGCCATTCTATTTGAGATATGCTGCATGGGTCTCCTAGAAATTAGTCTCTAATCTCAAATACAAGTGTATCTGTAAAAGAGGGAGAATTTATTCTTTTGATAGTCACTAGTCACTTAGTTATACCTACTGAGAGCAGTTCAGAAGGTTCAATTCTCTAGAACCAAAATAACAATCATTTATTAAAAGCAGTAACAGATGCAAGAAGTATGCACTATTTTTATTTATCAGGTGTCCCCTGGTATTTCTGCTTCCATATATTATGTAGTAGCTTGCAGCACACCAATACTGCAACATGGAAACAAGTAGAAATAATGGGTCCAACCACTTGTTGGTATACACTGGAGAGCTGCTGAGGAAACAGGGATGGAAAGGGCCAGGTCCTGAAGGGAGGAAAGCCATGGGATGCACAGAAGCATTCTAAGAACCACTCTTCTCTGAGCTGTTGCCACTGTGTCCACTGGTGAGAAGCCAAGGTTGTGGAAACAAGTCAGAGGTGGAGGAAGCAGCATGCTATGTGCTAGTTTCACATGCTGGAAGAGAAATAAAGTGGTTTGTGGCTTCCAGGCAGCTGATGTGGGAAGCTAAGCCCCCTGTAGTAAGAAAACAGAGATAGAGAATGATCGTGTTTTCTGTGTTTTGTTTTTCCCTAGAAGCATTTTCGGAATTACTAACAGCATAAGAAGATCATCAGAAAGCCACTGACAAAGGAGTTTTCTGGCGACCAAAAAAATAGTTTTCAAGAACCATGAAAGCAGAAGAGTTTTGTTAAATATCTCAGGATTTTTAATGGGTGACATCCTAGGAACAAGCATGAACAACAGGGAGACTGACTCTTACTACATTCCAACACTGCTTCTCATCTGCTTGCTCCCAAATTATATTAGATAGAGTGCCTTGACTATATCTCACCAGCAGGACATATATTGAAACCTTTCTGGAGAAAGATAAAAACCCATTGCTATATCCAATGTTCAGTAAAAACACTTTAGTAATTACACTAGTGGTCATTAAAAAAATAATGTTTTATTCTCTAGAGTAATCACTAAAGAGTAGTTAAAATAATGTGAGCCAATATTCAATAGGAATACCAGAACTGAACAATTAAACAATTTCAAAGCAATCAAGTATGTGTACACAATGTAATACTATTCAGCTTTAAAAAAAGAAGGAAACCTTGTCATTTGTGACAACTTGGTTGAAACTCAAGGACATTAAATGAAATATTCGAAGTACAGAAAGACAGATATTGCATGGTCTTATGCATAAAGATGAGAATAGAGATTCAGCACAGTAGCTCACACCTGTAATTCCACAATGCAGATAGGGAGGATCATGGTTCAAGGCCAGCCTGCAAAATAAGTTAGCAAGACCTCATTTCAAGCAATAGCTGGGCATAGTGGCACAAGCCTGTCACCCCAGATATGTGAGAAGCATAAAAACGGAGAGTCAAGGTCCACTTCAACCTGGGCATAAACATAAGACCCTATCCCAAAAATACTTAAAGCAAAAAGAGCTAGCGTGTGGCTCAGTGGTAAAGAGTCTGCCTAGCAAGTGTATGGCCCTGAGTTCAAACCCCACTACCACCCCTCCCACAAAAAAATGAGTATAATGGTAGTTTTGAGGGGTCACAGGGAGGGAGAACTAAGCAGATGCTGGTAAAGGGATACAAACCCCGTTAGACAGGAGGAATAAGTTAGGGGATCTGTTGGGCAGCTTGGTGGCTATAGTTAATTGCAGTGTATTCTTAAAAATTGTTCAGAAAATGGATTTGAAGTGTTGTCACAAAAATGATAAATAATATGTATGTCATTATTAACTGAATGTAGTCATTTCACAATGTGTACACATTTTAATACATGTTGTACAAAGTAAATATACACAATTTTGTCAATTAAAAGAATTAATAGAAAGTCTATTAATCCAAAAGAAGATAAGAATCATTCCTGCTCAGACAGAACATGAGAAAGTATGAATCAATAGCAAAATTTGAGCTATAATCCCAAATGTGTCAGCATCATATTAAATGTAAATGGTTTAAATTCTTTAGTTAAAAAATAAATATTGTCTATCTGGGTAAAAACAACAATAGTAACAACTACATACTACTTACATGGCCTTATATCCTTAAATTTCAGAATTCACAGCCAATAAGTAATGATTAAGGAAGTAAAATGAGAGACTGGATAAAAACATAACAGACCATCATTATTAAAGAAAATTATTGCAGCTAAATAGTGTCAGGCAATATAGGTAATAAGGCATAAAGAACAGTGACTTTTTAATGCATAATGAAATCATAAAAAGTAGAATTTCTTAATAGTGTCTAATAAGTCCAATCCTTTATTAAAATCGTGTCTGTAGAAAAATTCAAAAATAATATAAAAACTATTAAAATTAATTAGTAAATTAATAGTATCTCTTATGTGAGGTAAATATAGAAATGAATTTTATTTGTAGATACCTGTAGAAATCAAGCTAACATGAAATCTAAAAGTACAATTTTTATAGTAACATAAAATAAAATTTCTATGAATAAATTGAGTACAGAATGATTGGAGTGCTATGTCATGTGTATGTATTAAAAGTTTCATACATTGTGAGGATATCAATTCTCCCTAAAATGTATCAGCAGTTCAGGTGGAATCCCACTTTAAATTCGAAAAGAGTTTTCCATTATTTCTTTAGTGGGAAATAATAGAAGATTTCAAAAGTTTATAGAGTACAAATGAAGGGACCCAAGTAGCTAAGACTAATCTTGATAAATAAAAAAAAGAGGACTTATGTCCCCCAAAATTTAGACTTAATATGAAACCATTAAGTCCGTGTGACATGGATACAAGAATGTAGAACAGACCGATGGAATAATACATAATTCAACCATAGACTGCAGCAAACTGTATGAACTGATTTATGGTATACTGTGCATTAGGGAAAGGGGGTATCTTCAATAAGCGTAATTAGATGGATTGAATATTGATGAGAACAAAATGATCTCGATTCTCATCACACTGTACATAAAAAAGCACAGTGTACACTGCACCATATCAAAAGTCTACTGCAGATTGATTATAAGTGCACATAAGGAGAGTCAACCAATAAAACATTGAGAGCCTGACGTAGGAAGATGTTTTGAAGTCACATGCAGACAAGATTTTCTTCAATAGAAAATGAAAGTATGGACCTAATGGCAGAGGTTCATAAAGGGGTTTCTGTCTAACTAAAAACTTTTATCACTAACAAAATAATATTGAAAGTCCCACAGTATGAGATATGGCAATGCAGATAACGCAGTACAGGATTCTAACAAAAACCTCTTTTTTTGACAGTGCTAGGAATAGAGCCCAGGCCTCTACCACTCAAGCTGCTTCCCCTGCCCCTGTGGTATTTTTATTTTGTTTTTGAGGCAGGGTCTCCCAGGTACCTTTGCTGGGCTGGCCTCAAACTCACAGTCTCCTGCCTTGTGTCTTGAGTAGCTGGGATTTCAGGTGTGCACAGCCATGGCCACGCCTGACTCAGCAATTTACACTCTTTTTTTTGGAGGGGGGCACTGGGGCTTGAACTCAGGGCCTACACCTTGAGCCACTCCACCAGCCCTTTTTTGTGATGGGTTTTTTTGAGATAGGGTCTCGAAAACTATTTCCCTGGGCTGGCTTGATCCTCCTGATTTCAGCCTTCTGAGTAGCTAGGATTTACAGGTGTGAGCCACCAGCACCCAGCAGCAACTTACACTCTTAATAGCAATAAAGGACAATTTCAATTCCCCCACTCCCTTGCTTACTTTGGTATGTTCAAGTCTTGTTTTGCCTTACTTGTTTGGTTTTAAATTCTGATGCACAATTGTGGTTTGATCCACTAGGCTAGTGATTAATGAAGAGATCATGATTTTATGTGTCTATTGGCTGATGGAATTTACTTTTTTGACAAATATCTGCTAAATGTCTTGGTTTTAATATTCCTAATTATGATCATCTGTCTTGTTCTTGCTGGTCTTTAAGACTTATTTACAGGCTACGGGTGTAGCTCAGTGGTGGAGCACTTGCCTACCATGTACAAGTTCTTGGGCTCCATCCCCAGCATGGAGGGAAAGTGTAAAGTGATGCAACCAACTGAAAAAAGTACTTGGCCACATAGGCTAGAGTCACATACTTTATGATCTAGAATTCCACTGCTTCAATGGAATGTTACCTATGTGCAAAAACTACAACTAAAAGTAGAAGTTAATCCAAACACTATTTTTAATATACTCAAATGAAAAATAATTCCAAATTTTAACCCATACAATTGAGAAGTGAACACTGGCATACTCACACGATGTAATAGTACAAAGCCATGACAATAAATATACTCAACTGAAAGCCACGTTCACTAATTCCAAGAGCATAATATTAGCTGAAAGAAGCCAGGCACAAAGGAATACATGCTATATGACTTTTGTCAAATCAAACTAATCCATGGTATTAGAAGTCACAATAGTGGTTGCAGCTGTGGGAGACATCAGAACACATGGTAGTGACTATGGGGTAACTGAGCATCTGCCTGGCTTTCCAGAATTCCCACTGGAAGGGAAAGAACAAGACAGAATTACATTGTTATCAAAACAGAACCACAGCAAAAGGTGGAGTGTTCTCAGCAGACCTTGACACCCTCCCCCCGCTTCTTGTACAGCAGTCATTCAATCTTTCCTTGGATCTCTGATGCAACCAATTCTCTACTGGCTAAGTTGCATTATGATAGCTCTCTGTTGCTTAAAAAAAAACCAATCATAGGTAACATGATGACTGACACCAACATTAGCAAACACTTTCCTCACCCACTCCACTGCAATCTTGCTCAATCCAGGGGTCTGTATATTACACAGAGCCCTCCATCAACATTTTGTTCAAACCATTGTAATTGTGCTGTGTTTTTGATCCCTCAGATACAAAAGGGTTATCCAAATCCCTAAGTAATTAATTAGGTAATAATTAGGTAGTAAGGCATGAGGAATTTTGGTGACATTGGAGTTTGAACTCAAAACCTCATGCTTGCTAGGCAGTTGCTTTGCCACTTGAGCTATGTCTTCAGCCCTTTTTGCTTTAGTTTGTTGTTCATATAGGGCTTCAGGCTTTTACCAAGGCTGGACTTGGATGATGATCCTCCACCTCTGCCTCCAGAGTAGCTAGGTTTACAGGCATGCACCACCATGCCTACCCCTAAAGAGTGTTAAAATATGGAGAATAAAAGATGAGGTAAGAGGAAAGGAGGGGCAGACATAGCCCTGAACTCATCATTGGATTCAGTCGAGCAACAATATAAATCCAAGAATACACACACAGGTAACAAAAAGTCAACTTGGTAGTTCTACCAGCAACAACTGGTCCATGGCTGCCTTTGAGCCTAAAGTTATTGTTTACAGAAAAATTTAATAACAGGCATTTCAAAGACAATTTATTTGTTTCCTTAAACAATTATAAGTGCCTATGATGTATTACACCCTCTGTGCGGAGGAGAGAGTCAATATTTGCTTTGAGAAAAATGAGCTACATAATCAAAATGGGCAGCAGGAGGAGATGGGGAGACGTGAATAATAAGCATGAATTTGACACTGTTGCGTCACTGGTTAATTAATCTTGGTGCTGGTCAGACTTTTGTATCTATGAAGAGGAAGGTTTTCCCTCCCAGTATCAAATGAAAAGCTAAGATCACGATGGCGGCCCAGTTGTTACTTTACTAAATGCAGCTGTTTTCTGTTATTTGATAGCAATGACCAATCACTGAAATATTTCACACTATATGTGTGTACGTGTGTGTTCGTAAAATCTCTCGCTACCCCAGGGTCTATGAATTTGGAATTTTAATTCTGACAATTATTTCCTGGTCCAAATTCTTGATGATTTTACCTAATGGTCTCTGAAGTTATTTTTGGAAATATATTAAGAACACAAAATAAAGAACTTCAATGAATCCCAAGTGATGGTGCCAAGTAATGTGTTAAGCTTCCCCAGCTCAATTCCACTCAAAGCAAAACAATTTTAGCTAAAATAAGAATGGGAGATTCAGAAAGAATCTTGAATGTCATGGAAAGATTTGAATCAGCAATTCCTTCTTCCCCATATAAGAATTCTACTTTACACATTAGGAAGGATACTTTTAGTTAAAGTCAATATGTATTTTTACAATAAAAATTATGTCCTGATTTCATGGCCTGATGAGTCCCCACCAACCTTTCTTGGTAGGAGATATCTGTCTCTATTTTTATCTCTAGATATAGAGATAGAAGTACAGACCTCACCCTAAGTTGTCTCAGAAGCTGTTCACTTATCTAAAAACAACCGCTTGAAATAGTCATGTCTTAAATAGTGAAAGAATCTTAGGTACATTAAATGTATTAATGAGTTGATATTGGGTAAATGTATGGGGAAAATCTGAAGTTCTTTGGAATCAAGACCCTGTACCACAGGAAAAGAGAGACAAAAATGTTCCCTTTTATTGGCCTCAGGTCCTTTGGTATGCAATCTAACATCCTCCTTCAAAGCCCAACGATAACTATGTACTTATTTAAGCTCTTACCACTGTGTATGGCAATGCTCTCTTGAGTTGGCCATGCAATGTTTAATAAAATTATGAGAGTAGAAGGAATTCTAAGGGGGGATTTTATCTATCTTCCAGCCTCAGAATAATATGATTCCAAAAAAAAAAATCTAGAAAAATGCAAACAATGAATTATTTGACAGTTGGAATTTGTTTATTCACCAGGGGCTGAGAATAATATCTACCCTCAACAAATATTTGTAGACTGAGTGATTGCCTAAAAACTAAATGCACTAGAATGAGGATTCAATTAAAACTGATATAATTAAAATCCATGATCTCCTTTTTTCACTGGAGCATGAGGTGTTTTGAACTTCAATTGGGGAATAACAGTTCTTTTCATTTAATTTAATTATTCAGAGGGTGGCTGTTGCAATAATTATGAAATACTTAGTCCCTTCAATTTTATTCTTATTTGATGTAGGCTTAAAGATCTCTGAGCCTCAAACTCACAGTTCTGAGCTATTTTTATAGCTCTAGAATTAACACCATGATCTGGACAACATTTGTGTAAGAATCCTGATTCTGTGTTTCATCCAAGGACAAATACACAGAGTAAAAGCTCTCCTTCTTTCTCATTTCCCTCTTAGCATCAGTGATTCTGTCTTCTCCAAGGTACATTTCCAATCCAGGACTCCACGAGACCCTGAATCCCAGAGACACTAAATAATTTTTCTGAGGACTTCCATGTCTTGTGCATAATAGATTCTTTTTTTGTATTCCAACAGAAAAGCAGCTTTTATGATTTATCTTTAACATGCTGGATAATTTTCCTAATTTATCCTCAGAGAGATTTATTTCCTATTCTTTTCATTATCTTCTCTGTTCTATTATTAATTTTCTAGAGAGTTCCTCTAATTATAGAAGATAAAATGAGACACAGCTATCAACTGACCAAAGAAACATGAGAATTATGCCTTGATTCTTATAGTCTAAAATACACTGTTTTAGAAATCTTTTTATACATGCATCTGAAATTATAGTTCCATATCACCTGTGTGTGTCCTTGAAAAGCCATAAAACTCAAGGGATCATTTCTTACTACAGTGCTGCAAGGGCTTTGGAAGCCCTGGAGGTCACATAAAAACATGTTAGGGTATTCACATTGCTGGGCTGGGCCAGACCTCTGCATGGGCAGACATTACTCCTCGCCTTCCTTGTCTTTTTCCCAGCTGGATTGCTGTTGTACTGACATGCTCAGTAAACTCTATTTTTCAGTTACTGTCACACTGTTACTGTAGAGTTGTGCACTTTGATTTTTATTCTTTGAAGATATTTACTCCACAGGTTTTGTGTTCTAGGTTGAAAGTGTAATTGATGATTTACATTCAGTGATTTGGTTTTGTATGCAGCTCTTTTAGGGAAATGGAGCTAAGACCCAAGAAACCATCTGCATTCACACACAGTTGTACTGAACTTACTGTTTGCCAGGCTCACTAATGACTTCTTTAAAGTCGAATGCAAGAGATCCTTTTTAAGAATGTTATTGAAATGAAGAAATAATTTACATAAGTAAAAATAAGTCTATGGTTAACTGAATTTCCAAGGAAACACATCATAATCAAAACAGAATATTTTATCCCCTGAAAAGATTTCCTGGTACCATTTTAGGTCAGTCATCTCGAGGCCATCATTCTGATTTCAGTTACTATAGATTATTTTTGTCTCTTCCTGGTATAAATGCACAAAATGCACATCCTTGTGCTGGCTTCTTTCACACATCGTAATATTGTTGAATTTCAACTCAGTTTCTCGGGTCAGTAGATTTTCCCGTTATTTCCTTTGACCTTTCTGTTGGTGACTGTTCCACTATGTAACAGTACTAGGGTTTCTTCAGCTTCAAGGAGGTAAAGTGTTGCTCCTCACCCTTTGAGTGTTGGCCATGCTGATTTACTTCCAAAGAACACAGAGAGGGGAGATGGGATACTTTTCCAGTGGAGAAACCTGAGAAATACTTCCTCAGCCAGGTGACCACAGTCAACATCAACAGTTTGAGCCACACTGACAGTGTGTCCCCTTACTGAAGTGTGATCAGGAAGGTTCTTTACCTCTGTGGTCTTCCACCCCAACACCATGTCACTAGTCTACACATGAGAAGAATAACAAAGGAACCCCTGTTGAGGAGCAGTCTAGTGAATAGTTGACCAGGACTCTTTAAAACTGTCAAGGTCACCAAAAACAAGGGAAGTTTGAGAAAATCTATCACAATTAAAGGATAGCAAGGTGACACGATGGGTAAATGTAAGGAGGTATTCTGGATAGGGTCAGGACCAGAAAAAGTAACTTTGGTTAAAAAAAAGGAAAGAAAAAACTTGAATGAACTATGAATACGGTTAATAATGATGTGTCAGTATGGTTCCTTAATTGTAATACAGGTTCCACACAGATGTAAGGTGTTGACACGGTATACTACATGTTGGATGTATGGTAATTATCTTCACTCTCTTCTAAGTTTTCCTCTCAACCTAAAAGTATTGCAAAAGTAAAATCAATTTTTTTTCCTTAGCAGTACTGGGGTTTGACTCAGGACCTTGTGCTTGCTAGGCAGGTGCTCTACCACTTGAGCCACTCCCCCAGCCCTTCTTGCTTTAGTTATTTTTCAAATAGGAGCTCTTTTTTTTTTTTGCCCTGGGCAAATCTGGACTGGATTCTCTAATTTACATCTCCTGTATAGCTGGGATGATAGGCATGTACCACCATGCCCCGTTATTGGTTAAGATCTGGTCTCAACCAACTTTTTATGTGGGCTGGCCTCAAACTGCAATCTTTCCAATTTCTGCCTCCTCTGTAGCTGTGATAAGAGGCATAAGCCACTGCACCTGGCTAAAATCAATTTTAAAATGATACAAAAAGTTATGAAAAATATGACAATTTGATTCCACATTCTGTTGCTGAAATTTGAGGTTATTTCTAGGTTTGGACAATTACAAATAAAGCTACTATACACATTATTATACATGTCTTTCTGCGAAGATTTACATCTCTCTCTCGGCAGAATAAGCAGGACTGGAGTCATTATGTCACAGATTGGGTAAATTTGACTTTCTACAAAACTGTAAGGGAGTTTTCTAAAAAGGTTTTACCACTTTGTACAATCATCAACCACATACCAGCATTTTCTTGATTTCACATCAAGATCAGTATTTAGTATTCCAATCTTTTAAAATCTAACTATTGTAGAGCTTTATTTATTTATTTATTTTTATTGTGCTGGGTGGGGGTACATTGGGAGCATTTACAAAGGATCTTACTAGAACTTTTGAAATAGATATAACTGTGGCTTTAATTTGCATTTCCTAAATGGGTAATGTTAATTATACATGGCTTTTCAGTTGCTTTCTTTTAATTCTTTTGACCCTTTTAAAACGAACATTTTGTAACAGTGGAACTATTCTATGTAACTTGGGGAAAGAGGGAAAGGAAAAGCGACTGACAGGGCATCTGTAATATCGCATAACATGAAAGTAGACAATGTAAGGATGTGTACTGAAAGCTGTTGAAAATGGGGGACAGGAGGTAAGGGGTAAGGGAGAGTAATGGAAGGGGTTGAATGAAGCAAAGTAAAGCACACCCACAGTGGTTACACATTGAGAAAGCCCTTTGAACATCAACTTGAATATTAATAAGAAAACCAGACTGTAAAATTGGTACAGGGGCAGGTACTAGTGGGAGAGGGTAGGGTGAAGGAAGGAGATCAAGGTGACAGTATATGGTAGAAGGACTTCATATGCCTATATGAAACAACTAAGAAACCTCTTATAATTGCTTTAAGTGGGGTGGGGGTAGGTTGAGGGGGAGAGACGATGGGGGTGATGTAAATAATGTACAATATAAGTCTAATTGGAATTGTCACTATGAACCCCCCATATAATGAATATATCTTAATAATAATTTATTAAAAAATTAAAAAGGACATTTTGAAATTGATTTTATTATCATCCCTATTATTGAGTTGAATGCATTTTAAATTTTTAAAAATTTTAACTGACACATAAAAATGTATTTATTTATGGCATACCTTGAGATGTTTCCATACTGCAAACATTGGGCAATGCTCAAATCAGATTAAACATATATATGTCTTCAAACATTTACCATTTCTTTATGATGAGAGCATTTAAAATCCTTCTGTTTTTAAAAGCTATCATACAGTTATGGTGAAGAAGGAGCAGGAAGTTCTGGTGAATGCATTTTATTTTATTTTTTTATGATTACATTTAATTTTATTTTTAAACATTTTTTAAAATTTCTTTTATTCATATGTGCATACAATGTTTAGGTCATTTCTCTCCCCTTCTCCAGTCCCTCTCCCTTTCCCCCGCCCTCCTCCCTCTCCCCCACTACCCCCTTGATACCAGGCAGAAACTATTTTGCCCTTATCTCTAATTTTGTTGAAGAGAGAGTATAAGCAATAATAGGAAGGACCAAGGGTTTTTGCTAGTTGAGATAAGGATAGCTATTAGGTTAAACACATAAATGTATTCAAACATTTACCATTTCTTTATGATGAAAGCATTTAAAATCCTTTTATTATTTATTTATTTTTTTTTTTAAAAAATTTTTATTTTATTCATATGTGCATACATTGTTTGGGTCATTTCTCCCTCCTTCCCCTCCGCCACCTCCTTTACACCCCCTTACCCCTCGCTATCAGGCAGAAACTATTCTTCCCTTATCTATAATTTTGTTGAAGAGAGAGTATAGGCAATAATAGGAAGGACCAAGGGTTTTTGCTAGTTGAGATAAGAATAGCTATACAGGGAATTGACATGCATTGATTTCGTGTACATGTGTGTTACCATCTAAGTTAATTCTTCTCGAACTAGCCTTTTCTCTAGTTCCTGGTTCCCTTCTCCTATTGGCCTCAGTTGCTTTAAAATATCTGCTTTAGTTTCTGTGTTGAGGGTAACAAATGCTATATAGTGTTTTGGGTGTCTTATCTATCCTGACACCTTCTTTGTGTGCTCTCGCTTTATCATGTGATCAAAGTCCAAATCCCTTGTTGTGTTTGCCCTTGATCTAATGTCCACGTATGAGGGAGAACATATGATTTTTGGTCTTTTGGGCCAGGCTAACCTCATTCAGAATGATGTTCTCCAATTCCATCCATTTACCAGCGAATGATAACATTTCGTTCTTCATGGCTGCATAAAATTCCATTTTGTATAAATATCACATTTTCTTAATCCATTCGTCAGTAGTGGGGCATCTTGGCTGTTTCCATGAGTTAGCTATTGTGAATAGTGCTGCAATAAACATGGGTGTGCAGGTGCCTCTGGGTAACCTGTGTCACAGTATTTTGGGTATATCCCCAAGAGTGGTATTGCTGGACATATGGTAGATCAATGTTTAGCTTTTTAAGAAGCCTCCAAATTTTTTTCCAGAGTGGTTGTACTAGTTTACATTCCCACCAACAGTGTAAGAGGGTTCCTTTTTCCCCGCATCCTCGCCGACACCTGTTGTTAGTGTTGTTGCTAATGATGGCTATTCTGACAGGGGTGAGGTGGAAACTTAGTGTGGTTTTAATTTGAATTTCCTTTATTGCTAGGGATGGTGAGCATTTTTTCATGTGTTTTTTGGCCATTTGAATTTCTTCTTTTGAGCAAGTTCTGTTTAGTTCACTTGCCCATTTCTTTATTGGTTCATTAATTTTGGGAGAATTTAGTTTTTTGAGTTCCCTGTATATTCTGGTTATCAGTCCTTTGTCTGATGTGTAGCTGGGAAATATTTTCTCCCACTCTGTGGGTGTTCTCTTCAGTTTAGAGACCATTTCTTTTGATGAACAGAAGCTTTTTAGCTTTATGAGGTCCCATTTATCTATGCTATCTCTTAGTTGCTGAGCTGCTGGGGTTCCATTGAGAAAGTTCTTGCCTATACCTATTAATTCCAGAGTATTTCCTACTCTTTCCTGTACCAACTTTAGAGTTTGGGGTCTGAAATTAAGTCCTTGACCCATTTTGAGTTAATACTGGTGTAGGGTGATATACATGGATCTAGTTTCAGTTTTTTGCAGACTGCTAACCAGTTTTCCCAGCAGTTTTTGTTGAAGAGGCTGTCTTTTCTCTATCGTATATTTTTAGCACCTTTGTCAAAGACAAGTTGGTTATAGTTGTGTGGCTTCATATCTGGGTCCTCTATTCTGTTCCACTGGTCTTCATGTCTGTTTTTGTGCCAGTACCATGCTGTTTTTATTGTTATTGCTTTGTAATATAGTTTGAAGTCAGGTATCGTGATACATCCAGCATTGTTCTTTTGACTGATTATTGCCTTGGCTATTTGTGGCCTCTTGTGTTCCATATAAATTTAAAGGTAGATTTTTCAATCTCTTTGATGAATGTCATTGGGATTTTGATGGGAATTGCATTAAACATGTAGATTACTTTTGGGAGTATAGACATTTTTACTATCTTGATTCTACCAATCCATGAGCATGGGAGATCTCTCCACTTTCTATACTCTTCCTCAGAAGTTTATAGTTTTCTTTGTAGAGGTCATTCACATCCTTTGTTAAGTTTAACCTAGGTATTTGATTCTCTTTGGGGCTATTGTAAATGGAATTGTTTTTATATATTCTTTCTCAGCTTGTTCATTATTAGTGTATAGAAATGCTAATGATTTTTCTATGTTGATTTTATATCCTGCTACCTTGTGATAGTTATTGATGGTGTCTAGGAGCTTTTGAGTAGAGTTTTTTGGGTCTTTAAGGTATAGGATCATATCGTCTGCAAATAGGGATATTTTGACAGTTTCTTTACCTATTTGTATTCCTTTTATTCCTTCTTCTTGCCTAATTGCTCTTGCTAAGAATTCCAGTACTATGTTGAATAGGAGTGGAGATAGTGGGCATCCTTGTCTAGTTCCTGATTTTAGAGGGAATGGTTTCAGTTTTTCGCCATTAAGTATAATGCTGGCTGTAGGTTTGTCATATATAGCTTTTATAATGTTGAGGTACTTTCCTTCTGTTCCTAGTTTTCTTAGAGCTTTTATCATGAAATGGTGCTGGATCTTATCAAAGGCTTTTTCTGCATCTATTGAGATGATGCAGTGGATTTTGTCTTTGCCTCTGTTAATGTGGTTTATTACATTTATTGATTTTCGTATGTTGAACCACTCCTGCATTCCTGGGATGAAGCCTACTTGGTCATGGTGAATGATCTTTTTGATGTGTTGTTGAATTTGGTTTGCATTATTATATTGTGGATTTTTGCATCAATGTTCATTAAGGAGATTGGCCTATAGTTCAAAAAGACACCTTTTTGGAGGTGTCTTTGCCTGGTTTTGGGACAAGTGTAATACTGGCTTCATAAAATGTGTTAGGCAGTTTTCCTTCCCTTTCTATTTCATGGAACAGTTTAAGCAGGGTTGGTATCAGTTCTTCTGTAAAAGTCTGATAGAATTCAGCAGAGAATCCAAAAGGTCCTGGACTTTTCTTTTTAGGGAGACTCTTGATTGCTGCTTCAATTTCATTTTGTGTTATAGATCTATTCAGGTGATTAATATCCTCTTGGTTCAGTTTTGGATGATCATATGTATCTAGAAATCTCTCCATTTCTTTAAAATTTTCAAATTTATTTGAATATAGGTTCTCAAAGTAGTCTCTGATGATTTCCTGTTTGTTGTCCTCTCCCCTTTTGCATTCCTGATTCTACTAATTTGGGTTTTTTTCTCTCCTCATTTTAGTCAGGTTTGCCAGAGGTCTGTCAATCTTGTTTATTTTTTCAAAGAACCAACTTTTTTTTGTCATTAATTCTTTGTATTTTTTTTTTTTGTTTCTATTTCATTGATTTCAGCTCTTATTTTTATTATTTATCTCCTTCTATTTATTTTGGGATTTGCTTATTCTTGTTTTTTCTAGGAGTTTGAGATGTATCATTAGGTCATTGATTTGAGATCTTTTAGTCTTTTTAATATACGCACTCATGGTTATAAATTTTCCTCTCAGGACTTCCTTTGGTGTGTCCCATAGGTTCCAGAAGGTTCTGTTTTCTTTTTCATTAACTTTCAGGAGCTTTTTAATTTCCTCTTTTATTACATCAATGACCCATTGTTCATTAAGCAATGAGTTATTCAGTTTCCAGCTGTTTGTGTGTTTTTTGTCTTTATTTTTGTTGTTGAGTTCTAGTTTTATTGCATTGTGATCAGATAGTATGCACGGTATAATTTCTATTTTCTTATATTTGGTGAGGCTCACTTTGTGCCCTAGGATCTTATCTAGTTCGGAGAAGGTTCTGTGGGCTGCTGAGAAGAATGTATATTGTGTAGAAGTTGGATGAAATGTTCTGTAGACATCAACTAGGTCCATTTGATCTATGGTATATTTTAGATCTAGGATTTTTTTTTTGATTTTTTGTTTGGATGACCTATCTAATGATAATAATGGGATGTTAAAGTCTCCCATGGCCACTGTGTTGAAATTAATATATACTTTTATGTTCATCAGGGTATGTTTGATGAAATTGTGTGTGTTGACATTGGGTGTATATAGGTTGATAATTGTTATTTCCTTTTGGTCTATTTCCCCTTTTATTAGTATGGAATGTCCTTCTTTATCTCATTTGATCAATGTAGATTTAAAGTCTACTTTGTCAGAGATAAGTATTGCTACTCCTGCCTGTTTTTGGGGGCCATTGGCTTGGTAAATCTTCTTCTAGCCTTTCATCCTAAGCCTATGCTTATTTCTGTTGGTGAGATGGGTCTCCTGTAAGCAACAAATTGTTGGATCTTCCTTTTTAATCCATTTCATCAAACGGTGCCTTTTGATGGGGAATTAAGTCCATTAACATTAAGTGTTAGTACTGATAGGTATGTGGTGATTCCTGTCATTTAGTTGTCTTAGTTGTTTGAAGGATTGTGTGTACCTAAATTGAGGTTACTCTCTACTTTCTTGCTTTTTCTTTTCCTGTAGTTTGGTGCTGCCTTCCCTTTCATGGTTATGTTGGGTTTCACTTTCTGTGTGCAGAATCCCTTGAAGAATCTTTTGTAGTGGTGGCTTTGTGGTCACATATTGTTTTAGTTTCTGCTTATCATGGAAGACTTTTATTGCTCCATCCATTTTGAATGATAGTTTTGCTGGGTAGAGTATCCTAGGGTTGAAGTTATTTTCATTCAGTGCCCTGAAGATCTCATCCGAAGCTCTTCTTGTTTTTAATGTTTATGTTGAGAAGTCTGTTGTGATTTTGATGGATTTACCTTTATATGTTATTTGTTTTTTCTCTCTTACAGCCTTTAATATTCTTTTGTGAGTCACTGTATTTGTTGTTCTAATGATAATATGCTGTAGGGTAGTTCTATTTTGGTCTGGTCTGTTTGGTATTCTGGAGGCCTCTTGCATCTGTATGGGCATAGAATTTTCTAGATTTGGGAAATTTTCTGTAATTATTTTGTTGAATATAGTATGCATTCCTTTTGCTTGCACCTCTTCTTCTTCGATGCACATGATTCTCAAGTTTGGTCTTTTGATGGAGTCAGTGAGTTCTTGAATTTTCTTTTCACAGGTCTTGAGTTGTTTAACTAGTAGTTCTTTGGTTTTTCCTTTAATTACCATTTCATCTTCAAGTTCTGAGATTCTGTCTTCTGTTTGTTCTATTCTGCTGGATTGGCCTTCCATTTTGTTTTGCATTTCTGTTTCATTCTTTTTTCTGAGGTTTTCCATATCCTGAGTCACTTACTCTTTAATGTTGTCTATTTTCATCCTGAGTTCATTTATCTCTTTATTAATCATGTTCTTTGTTTCATTTTGGTGTTTATACAGTGCTTCTATGGTTTCTTTTATTTCTTCTTGTGCTTTCTGAAATTCTCTATTTTTGTTGTCTTGGAATTTCTTGAGTGTCTCTTGTACATTTTGATTGACCTTATCCAGAACCATCTCTATAAAGTTCTCATTGATTACTTGGAGGATTTCATCTTCAGATTATTCTTGTGGGCTTCATTGGGTTCTTTGGCATAGTTTACCTTCATTTTGTTGGAGTCTTGATCTGAGTATCTGTTTTCTTCATTTCCCTCTGGTTCCTGTACTAATTTTTTGCTGTGGGGAAACTGGTTTCCCTGTTTTTTCTGTCTTCCCATCATTGCCCTTGGGGTTGTTACTGTCCCTGTACTGTGTGAAATTAAGTTTTTTCTAGCTTGTAATAATAACAATGGTGATATTTAGAATGGAAGGGTGAGAGGAGAGGGAAAGCAAAGAAGGTAAAAAAAAAAGACAAAAAAAATAAACAAGCAAGTAAAAAAAGAAAACAAACAAACAAAAAAAGTGTCAAGATGTAAACAGGGAGAGATAGTGTACTAATCAACAGTAAGCTAAACAGGCATTAGAGAGACAGAGAGAGGATAAAAAAATAAATAAAATAAAAATTAAAAAAAATTAAAAGTAAAAAAAGTCTCCAAGTTCAAATGTAATAAAGATTCAGTTTTAATAATTTTGGTGTTAGTTCCTCAGTCTTCTATCCTGGAGATGGTGTCTGAGAAGTAGTTCTGTCATTGTCTCACCAAAAGGAAAAAAAATCAAAAAAGCAAAAAAAAAAACCACACAACACAACAAAGTGTCCCAAGTTCAGATGCAAGTTTTGGTAAGTTTTTCAGCACGCAGGTGTAGTTAGGTTGTTGTCTCATCAAAGGAAGAGAAAAAAAAAAAGAGTCTGGAGACAGCTTTGTGAATGTCTATCTGAGGCTGTGGCTCACCTGCCCCCTACTGTCAGCCTGCTGTTGCTGGAGGCTTTATTTATGCAGATCTCAGGAGAGAGCTTAACACTCACCTAGTCCCTCAGGCTTTGTTTACTTAGAGTTCTCCTGGGTGTGACCACCACTGTTACAAGCTTTCCCTTTCCAAGCACACTGGGGGAGGTGACACTGCACCCGCATTCTCTGGCCGGCATGTTTATTTACAGTTCACGTGGGAAGTGACACTTCTCCCTTCTCCTGTGGAGTTTTCCTCCCACCACCACTTTTAGAAGCTTTTCCACTCCTGATTGCTGGGCGTGTGCTGCCCCTCCTGCCTTCTCTGGCCGGCTTGTTTATTTACAGTACCGTAAGGCATTGCCCCCCTCCCCTTTAGCGCTCAGGATGCCCCGCCCTCTTTGCTACGTGTCTTTTTTGTTGTTGTTTATTATTCAGTTTGTTTTTTTTCTCTTTTTTCCCTGGGTGGTGGTCGGTCTGTCCAGGGGGCTGTGCTGATCTGGCCCAGGGTTGTCTGTGGGAGTACTGCATACTGCTTAACTCACCTGGTGGTCTGCTTCTCCCAAGTAGGTTAGGCACAGGCATCTGGCGGTGTGAGAGCCCTCTTGGTTTCTCCATTTAACGTGGGGTGGAGATGCTATGTGTGGGCTAGGGGTATGGTGGTGTTGGAGTTTTACCTCTTCTTGGTGGTTTTTCCTGCAAGGTGTTCTCCAGCTTCACTCCAAGATTTTACTTTAGGAAGCACACTTTCTGCTTCCTCCCTCTAGTTGCCATCTTGGAATCCTCAGAAAATCTTGACAAGGCAATTTTCTTTTGATCAAGAGGGTGCAAGCTTGTGTTCACCCCAGCTAAGCAAACATGCAAAGACCAATCCTTTTGTTTATAAAATGCATCATACACTTATGGTTAAGAAGGAGTAGAAAGTTCTGGTGAATGCATTTTAAAGCAGATTCTGGATGCAAGACCTGCGTCAAATATAGGCATAGTGTGCCCTCCCGATGTGATGCTTGCCCATGGCTTCTCATAGACTGTTTTAAACCTGAAGAAGTCTACTTTTTCAGTTCATCTAATTGTCTTTATGCCGAGGTAATTTTATGTCCTCTATAAGAAATCTTTTTGTAGCCACATAAAATGGTCCCCAACTTAGGATGGTTGGACTTAGTATTTTTCAACTTTATAGGTAGTGCAAATGCAATAAACACTTCATACTTTAATTTGGTATTTCCCAAGCTAGCAAGATGCATTTGATCCTCTCCTGCAATACTGGGCTCTGTCAGCAAACCACAGCTCCAGACATTGGTACCATCATGAGGGGAAACAGCAACAGCCAGCATGGCCCTGTGTTGCTCAGCAGGGATGATCACTAGATTACTATAAGTGCATTTTGATTTATGATATTTTCATTTACAATGGGGTTATTGGACCACTATATGTGGGCTGTATTATCATATGACATTTCTCCTAGAAGCCTGGTGGCTTTGAATTTTATGTATAAGTTTATGATCTACATTGAGTTAATCTTTAGATACAGTATGATATGGGGTCAAGGTTCATTTTTTTTATACATATATGCTATCATTTTAGTACCATTTGTTGAAAACCCTTTTCTTTTACCATTGAATGCATATGTTGCCTTTGTTAAAAAGAAACTGATCATGTAACTGTGGGGATGGGTGAGTGGGTATTTCTTGACTCTCCTTTCTTTTCCATTGATCATTCTGCCTAACCTATGTCAACAGCATTCTGTTTGATTACTGTAGCTTAGAAGCAAGTCTTAAAATCAGGCATTGAAATCCAATTTTAAAAAGTTCCTTTGGCTACTCTTGTTCCCTTTCAGTTCCATGCAGTTTTGGAGTCAACCTGTGGGTTTCTCAAAGACAAACACACCCCAAAACAGTAAAAATCCTGCTAGGATTTTGATTGGGACTGCATTAAAGCTATAGATTATTTTCAGAAGTGACAGTATGATTTTGAGTGTCCCTAATTGTGTGCTCACGATAGTGCTACATTTACTGACATGCTCTTTGATTTCTCTCAGTAATCTCCTGTATTGCTTAATACAGTTCAAAAGTAAGTTTATGCCTAAGAATTTTATTTAAAAATTTTATGTTATTGAAAATGGTGGGGTTTTTTTCCTAGCATATAGAAATATAATTAATCTTTGTGTATTGAATTGAGCTATGTGGCCTTATTAAAATTGATTTTGTTTAGAGTAATTTCCTTTTGACTTGCTCTCAAGCATAATGCTGAAATGAAATGCTGAGAGAGCACTTCCTTGCTTTGTTCCCAGTCATTGCAGAAGATATTGATTATTTAATCAGTGACTGTAAAGTTACCTATAGTACTACTTACAGTTGTCCATAACTTTTGTTCATATTTTCTTGAGAGCTTTTCCCTGAAGTTTTCAACAGTGTTTTAATGCACCTATTAAGATAATTACATGGATTTTCTCCCTTATTTTGCTAATATGGAAAAGTATATTGATCAATTATTGAATATTAGATAAATCTTCCATTCTTGAGATTATCATTACTTTGGCATAATTACCGTGTGTGTGTAATACTGAGTATTTTATTAATATTTATCGGAGCATCCTAATGTTTTGATAAGGATATTTGTAACTTTCTTTCTGTGTAGTGGTTTTGATGTCAGGTAAATATTAACCTTCTAAAATAAGTTATTTATATATTACTTTTTCTTCACATGCTTAAGAGCATTCACTGGTGAAATTATATTGACTGATTTTTTTAAAAAGTTAAAAATTCCATTTCTTTAATATATATTATATCTGTCATCTCTATCTCTATCAATGTATCTATCTGTCTATCATCTATCTATTATC
Source organism: Castor canadensis (assembly GCF_047511655.1). NCBI lineage: Eukaryota > Metazoa > Chordata > Mammalia > Rodentia > Castoridae > Castor > Castor canadensis. The sequence goes on from NC_133395.1 coordinate 81,758,950, forward strand.
AATCTATCTATCCATTATCAGTCTATCTATCTGTCTATCTACTTGTCTATCTTTATGGAGAGAGACTTAGGTTTTGCATTTTTGTCTATACTAGTTATGGCAATTTGTGCTTTTCAGAAATTTTTTCTATTCTATGAAATACAATTAAAAAAATTTCGAGTGATACTTTAAGTTGATATGTAAACCCTTTAGGTTTCAAGAGAAGTTAGTGGAGATGCACCATACTGGGTTAGTGAAACATTACCACATATTCATTCAACAAGCTAAGTAGGGAATGAGTTACTGTGGCAGAGAGTGGGCACAGGACCATTGTCAGTGGCCACACCTCTTCAGAATTGACAGAATTCTCTGCCTCAGTGCCGATGACATGGTTATATTCTTAGTGACTGGCAGGGTGTTTCCATATAATAAGCACTCAACATATACTTGCTAACTGTACATGGATCACTCCTTTGAGGCATCATGCTAATCATCTTAGGCCCAGAAACATAGAAGCATGGGTTCTCTAATATATGAGGGCTCCTTCCTAATAAAAGGGTTAAATGGGCTTTCAATTAATTATAAACATCTTTAACTCAATTTATATGGAGACCCCATAATCACCCATGTGTAATTCTTTCTGAATCTACAAAATTCACGTGGTTTAAAGTGCTCAGCAAAAGCTTATCAATTGTGTCATCAAGCCCCTTTTACAAAATGTCACTAACTAGAAACTCACTCACAGTGTCAGCATACCCAATAGGGCTTCTGTAACTCTCTTTTCTTTTTATTCTTGTTGTTTTATTTCAGGCATTTATATCCCAATGTCACTTATCTAGGGATTAGCCTGCCTTCTTTTACACTTAAAATTTCTTCCTTTGGTACCATCAAAATGGTTTCCTAAATTCTCTGAATATAGATTCATGTTTATTACAGCTTATTGATTTCTTTCTAAAATTAAATAACTTGTGGAAGTAAGAAGACAGAAAATCTCATTACACACACTTCTTCCTATTATTAAAGCAAAGTGAGCAGCTCACTATATCTGAGATTATTAAAATAAAAAGAAGGTAGTGAGGTGGGTAGTGTTCTTCACTGTAGAGCCAATATTTTTCTGTGGGGTTGAGGTTTACCAGAGCTAAAATATCACTGTGGCTTGGGATTCCAGTGGGAGAAAATGAACAAGTACATAATGGACTGTAAGAGAATCCAAGTAGAATGAGCTCAATAGAGCAAGGTGGAAGCAATGTGAACAGATCATCAGGAGGCACTAAGTCTAGAAACCTTTGAACTGACTTATTAACTCTCTCATCAGCTGAGCTACAGACCTAGTCATTGTACATAGAGACGCCATCTGAAAGGTCTGCCTTCTAGAAGAAAATGCATTATCTAAAGAGCAAATCCTTTGCAATAACACTCTTGCTCTTCCTTTATGAGTAAATGAACGGGGACATGATTGCCATCATTTGTGAAATATGCTATAAACTGTGCATCACAAAATATGGAAAAACATCAAATGTGTTCAGTAGAAACCATATATCTAACCAGCTGTCAACATGTAGTTATATGCCAGTATCCTGTGTGGGAATTAATATGAAACACACACCAAGTGCTTGAGTAGATATTTTTCTTTCTTAAACAAAATACTGTCCATTTGTACCTCAATCTGAAGACCAGGTCAAGAAATGCTTCCAAACACTGAAATCCCAAAAGCAAAATGCTGGGAAAACAGACAACGTCTCTTAACTGAACAAATTTGACCTTTTTAAAAACAATCTTCAAGCCCAGGATTTATTAAGTAGAACACACCTTCATAGAAGGACTTCTTTAAGAGATTCTGCTTCACTGCTTTTCTCATTGTTATTTCTTCACAGTTGTCACTTTTACCAATACAATCTGGAACCCACAGGTCTATATACTGCCCTATCTGAAATTAAATTCAAGAGTAAATATACGACAAATCTCTTTAAAGAATACCAAAACTTTGTTTTACATTTTCATCATCGAGTCTATAAGCCACAGCTATCAACTGAGAGTGCTAAGAATATTTTCATCTTCATGCATTGTTCTGGTAAACAGTGAATTTTGTTTACACATCTTTTGTTTATAAGGAGTAAACAAAAATATTTACATATATCTACATCTCTCTATACATATTTGAATGCTTTAGGCATGCTCAGCTCGTGCATAACATTGAGCTACACTCTCTACCTTTAAATATTTATTTTATGACTAGAAATATAACACATTTTTATTATTTTAGAAATATGGGTAGAAAAGAAAAATAAAAATAAAGAAAAATGGACCATAGTCCTAGTAGAAAGTTTGTAATATTTTCCAAGTAAAATTGAAGTATCACTAAGAATATCAATAAATAAGTCCCAGACATTTCTTCAGTATGACCCATGGCAGTGGATGCTGTTTTTGGATGAGCTAATTACTATGACCGTGAAAGGCACATTCACTTTTAAGTGTGCACTGTTTTCTACCATATTAACCTATACTGTATTATGCCAAAGAATAGTGCAATTTGGCCTCGTGGTACTTTGTTCTTCCATGGAATATCCACAAATAGACATGACGTATGTAAGCAGCATAATTTTGCATCTGGATTTCTGATTTAGCCAAAGATGTGTAAAAATGTGTGGAACCACATCTGAAGAAGCAAACGAACACTTTTTTCCCCCAAACATCAGGTTGATTTATGAGCCCTAAACTGTTTCCCGATCCCTTATTTGAAAATTGGCCTGAGCAAAAATGCAAGAGATGCAGATCTGAGGATCTGGAGTACTGGGAAAATGGGTATTAGTGGATCAAATGCTTGGCATGGGGTTTGCTGTCAGCACCTCAGGTGCATAATGCATTTCAAATTTTAAAGAGACTGCTTTGATTTTGACATAATTCACACTGAAGTACTTCTTTAGATAGAACTGAGTAACAGCTATACAGAAAGACAGATATTACCTGGAGTGAGATACAATATCCTTTTCCAAGATTTCCACCTAAAGTTAATAAATAAAAACTTGGAAAAAAGTTTTTAATGATCTTATCCATCGCAGGTGCCAGGATGACAAGTGAAGCCATAAATCGCAATAACACATTATGATGTTTTAAAAACAGGCAGAGAAAAATTGAATGTTTCTTGTCAAGTTCTTTTGAAGTGCAATGTGTTTTAGTGCACACTTCTTGTGAGACATATAGTCTCTACGCACTGTACAACTCAGGGATCTGTAACAAATGAAAATGCACCCCGAATTCCAATTGGAAAAATCTTTCTCCAATAAGAAAATATCAGCTCTAAAAATTATGAGATACCCATAAGTCTGACCAAATATTCACCAGCATTTGAAACTGGTCCCTTCAGTGGTTACTTCTTCCTGGTCACCACAGTGGTGCTGCCAGCCCTCTGAGCTACTAAGTCTAAGAAGACTAAATGATTCAGTGGAACATTCTAAAAGCTCTGAAGAAATCAGGCATTTGGAACTCCCCATCTTTCTGTGGAAACACTGTTCAAAGTTTCAGGTGGTGGCATCTCTGACCCAGAAATTGAGATGGTGCAGTTGGAGAGTATGGAAAACAAGCTCTGGAGCAGTGAGGAGAAGAAGTACAGGAAGCAGAACTCTTCACAGAAGCCCCAGTGTTCTTGTATGTCCCCCATAAATGGGCCCACTCCTATACCTTTTAATCAGTTTCTTTCTTCTCAGGATGCATAGCCCCTTCTCAACAAGTCACTCAAAGAAGGAATTCTGCAAGATAGATGGTGTTATACTTTGGGGAAATAGAAACACACCAGGAGACTAAAAAAAAAGAACAAGTGAAAATCAAACAAACCAGAAGGAAATTAGATATCGCAAAGCTTGTGTATAAACTCATATCTCTGGGATATATTAATTTGGTCATATTTCTCTCTATGTTATTCTTAAAACTTTGCTCTGAATACTATAACCTAACCATTTGAGAGCTTATTAAATTCTCACCTAGTCATTTCTTTACTATGTGTTCATTCTAGGAAATCCTTATATCCTTACAGTGAATCTTTTTTTTTAGATTTTGAAGTTATAGACAAACATAGATGGATGAGAATTAAGTCACTGAAAACACACCCACCCACCCACCCACCCACCCACACACACACACACACATGCACACACTGTAGTAGGATTCTGTACAATCTCCTCTATGGACACAGATCACTTCTCAGCCCTCCTGTAACACCTACAACAGTGTTGATGTCTCCTTCACATATCATCTCTCCTGTGGTTTGGATGTTTATGGCTCTCCAAAATCCATGTTGGAACTGAGTGCCATGCATTATTATTAAGAGATGGGACTTGGGAAGGTGATTAGATTATAGGGTTGCACCCATATGAATGGGATCAGTGCCCTCAGAAAAGCCTTAAGGAAGCAAGTTTATCCCTTTTTACCTCTCCATCAAGTGAGGACAGAGAAGTTGTCATTCATGACAAACAGGAATACACTAGACTCTAAAATCTGAAGACATCCTTATTTTAGTCATTCCAGCCTCCAGAATTGTGAAAAATAAATCTCTGCTGATAAATTCTCTAGCCAAATCTGTGGACTACAAACCTATGTAGCAGCATGAGTGGATGAAGACACCAAACCTATCTTCCTCTGTCTTTCACCTAAAAAAGGAAAAAATACTCCATGTTTGCTTACTTTTCAGTGGAAGCTGTCCACTCTCTACCACCAACTAGAGTCATGGATAGCTGGGTCTTACTCCTTCAATATAAATCATACATAAGAAGTAAAACCAACAATTGCCAAACAGGATATGCAGTAACAGATTTATACTTATTTCTAAAATAAAAGTTTGTCATGAAAATGAAATTAATTCATATGGCTAAACCCCTGGTAAAAGGTAAAAGATAAAACAGATAGATTCATAGTAGATATATGACTTTAGGTGTATCAACTACTTCAACTCACTTTAAAAACCAAGAGCTGTCCTGACCTCTCCAAGAGCCCCTATAAAACAAGTGGCAAATTAAAAAAAATCTTTGAAATATTTTGAAATATTCTGATTACTTAAGAAGATGGCTGTAACAAAAATAGAATTTAGCAATGACATTTTACCATGTTATCCATGTGAGAAGATGGATGGCATAGCACTGGTGGACTAACCATAAAGCCACCATGGAGGATTTTTCCTGTGTCATTCTGTCTGCCAATAGCACAATCCTAGAAAGTCTGTAAGGGGTCCGAGGAGAGTCCTTCCCACCTGAGTGGAAAAAACCCGCACTGTGCACATCTGACAGAGAATAAAATGAGTCTCCTAAAAGCCGTGCATCACTTCTTCCTGTTAACTACACGACATTCTCTCCAGTGAAAGGCTCCAGAAGCACTGACTATGGAAGGACACATGTCCACTCAAGGTCATAGAATGAAGTTAATTTCTGATTCATCCACATGCCTTCCTGTCCCTCTGCTCTACTAATAACACTGTCAATCATTACTCCATGGCCACCTCTAGATAATTCTGATCTTTCTTATCTGCATTGTAGTATTAATTTTTCATTTCCAATTGTTTCCTTCTTTGATCTTAGCTTAATTCCCAGCACCGAAAAAGTGGATGAATGAGTGAATGAGTAAACAGATAAATAAATCCATATAAAATAAACACAGTAAGATTCATTGTTTGTGTTTTATAATCTAGGCCCCTGGCTTCAAGACTTGCTTTAAGAACAAAAAGGGTTTGTTGTAGTTGTTGCTGTTTTGGGGTGTCTTTGTCTTTTTGCTTACAATTACTTTTGTTAGTTCTGGGTGTCAGGCCAGAGTGAAGCTTGAGGTACTGTGCTGGAGACCTGACAGTTACCTCCCTTATCTGCATGAGACAGGGTGAGTTAGCTTAGGAGACACTTGAAACAAAGGGTGCTGGGGAAGTCTGCTGTCTCTCCAGAGGACTGAGGTGCAGGAGAGGAGGGGGAGCTCACTGGATTCCACATCCTTTCCTGTTGTCTGCTGGTCTCCAGGCAGTCCACTGCAATGGCATTTCTCAAAGTTCTTTTCGCCAAGCAATTCTCTGCAGGTAAATCACACAGCAGTTTTGTTCTACTTCCTCTCCTGACTTAGGGAAAAGGGAAAATTAGCATCCTGACCCATTCATAATTTTTTATTTTTAATGAAAGACCTGATCAGAAGACATATTCCTAAAACTCCAGAGGATGCTCGTGGATGTTACCAGGACATTAAGTACAGTATTTGCTGATGTTCTGCTGATTTCCCTCTCACATGGACTGGGCTGCCTTCAGTACACCACCTCACCCCCATGCACCTGCCCTCACCCCTCCATTGCTGCAGACAGCTACTACTGGACAGATTATTTGAGAAACACATTTTCCAAAATATTCCTTACTATCTGGACCAGGTCTTTTCCTTCTCTTTCCTGTTGTTATTAATATTTACTTTGAAGGGCACTTAAGGTTTAATAAGTTAGAACAAGAGCTAAAAGCATTTGTAGGAAAATGAGAAATTTTTATTTCTAGTTTGGAGACCTGTTCTCATGAAAGCTGAAACTTTGGAAGAGATGGGAAAGATTGGAAAGCCTCTGTACATAAACATTCTGCTACCCACAGTGTGTGGATGGATTTGCTCTCTGCTGAGCATGTGTTTGCTTTCTGGAAGGGAAAGCTACAGATTTAGCATGTCTAGAAGCAACCTTGCATCATGTCATGATGTTCTCACAAGGACCAAACATGACTTTCCAAGGCACAGAATTTAATTTTTCACCAGGAGGATATCCTAAGGTGTAGGTTGCTGGCATTGGCTTTCCTTCAAAGCCTTTCCTAAGAGAGGAATCATCTGTGACACAAAGGATGAAAGAACTGGGGAAAACTGGGTCAAGGTCAGGATGTTACATACAGGACTGGAGTCCATCTGCAAGGTCAGGCATTTTGTCTAATGATGAAATAAAGTTTATCTGTCTTGCTTCCTTCTTTACCTTGAGTAATTTATCCAGTTGCCATCTTGTCTTTTTGTCCTCAGAGACACATGTAAATGGGAAACTTTTCCTAGGTAGTCATGTTCAACAGCAACACCAATACTACTAAATTAATGACAGGAAGTCACTAAATTCATGTCAAAGAGAATTCATGAGGACAAATCTAATGTTTGGCCTCAATTTAAACCTAATGTTTGGCCTCAGTAATTGGCATATTATCTCAATTTTGTATTTTAATGAGATCTATCAACTTGATATCATTTATATTTAATTTCTATAACCATATGGGTAACAGTCAGGGTTAAATATATTAAGAAATTGCTAAAACACTAAGTGAACTTGTAGCCATTAAATGAATTCATTAGACTCCTTTGTAATTACTCTCTGGCCACCACAAATTTCCTTCTGTGAATATATGTTCAGATTTTGCCCATAATATCTAGATTACATAAAGTAAGTTTTCAGTTAATGCACACCTGAAAGAAAAGGAAACCATGTAAAAGAAATGAAAATGAAAAAAATTGTTATAGACTCGACCGACATACAGAATACATTTAAAAGATTTTGTGGTCCTGCGAGTCCACAAAAGTATGGGCCATGAAGAATGAGAGTGGTGGTGCAGTAAATCAGAACCCTTCCTCTCTGGGAAATCCCTGTGACTTATTTTTTGGTGAGATGGAAAAAAATAGAGTTTCTGTCACTTGGGGAAACTCTTAGACACAGGGAGGTTTGTCCATCATGGTTCTCAGGGACAGCACAGGTAGAGATAGAAAGGAACTTTGATGTTGAGCATCTGGAGAGGTATGTTAGGGAAATTAAAAGTGAATTCTTTCACATAAAAGTAGGTTTTCAGCAAAGTTTTATAAGTTACCATGATTTAAATAAAACACTGCAGGTTTTTTTATTCAAGTAAGAACTGAGAATTAGGATGGTTTAAAGTGATTTAAGTTTCACATAATAAGTGCTTCTTTCCTTCAGATTTTATTCAACAGCAATGGGTGAGAACTGAACTGCAAATACTCAGATATTTTTCCTGATAGTACTGTTCTTTTTTTAAAAAATGGGTGCATAGTTTTATACAATATGATGCGTAGGTCTTACATGCTCATTTCAATGAGATTTTTGACACATGTATCTACCATCAAAAGTAAGCAGCCGTGTGTGGTGGTGCATATCTGTAATCCTAGCAATGTGGCAGGTGGAGATCAGGAGGCTCACAGTTTGAGGCCAGCCTGGGTAAAAAGTTCATGGGACGCCATCTCAACCAATGGCTGGGTGTGGTGGTGCAAAGACATGGGAAGCATAAATCATGGCCAGAACAGCCTGGGAATACATGTGAGACCCTAAAAAATATTAAAGAATGTGACTATAGAGAAAAGGACCAGGGGCATGACGCAAATGGTGGAGTGCCAGCCCAGCAAGCACGAGGCCCTGAGTTCAAACTCCAGGACGGACAAAAAAGCATCAGTAACATCAACAAGAAGATATTGTTAATTTCCAGGACTTCAAATTGACCTCATGTTCCTTCCAAGACTTCTCCAATGGAAGACACTTGTCATGATTTCCAAGATTACAGAGGAGTTTTACTCCTCAACTTCATACAGTCTGAATCATATTGTCAGTTATTTGCTACAGTTTGGATGAGTGTACCCCGAAATGTCATATGTTAAAGGCTTGGTATGCAGGGTGGCAGTATTGGGAGGTGGCACAAATTTTAAGGCCTAATGGGAAGTCCTTAGTTTATCAGGAGGGTGCCCTCAAAGGAAACTGCGGGACCCCTGTATCTTGTTCCTGGTCTGCTTGCTGGGTCATTACATGAGTGGTTTACTCTGACATATGTTCCTGTTGTGATTTGCTGCTCTCACCAGAGGCACAAAGCAAGGAGGGATGTGATCAGTCTTGGATAGGAAACTCCTGAACCATGATCCAAAACAAAGCTTTTCTGTTTATTAATTCACTTCCACAGGTATTTTGTTACAGTAATGTGAAGCTGACTAACAACATTCTGTTTGCATTCTTTCACTCACTATGATGTTTGTAAGCTGCAGTTGTGCTGCATGTATCATCACTGGCTTCTTCTTTCATATTGCTAAATATTAGTTCACTATAAGAATGTACCACAATTTATTTTTTCCATTATCCAACTACATTAGACAGTTCTCCATTGTTTTAAAAAATACCTGAGACTAAACTCATTGTAGTTTTAGAGGCTGAAAATCCAACAGCAGGTGGCCCCCAACAACTTGGCCTCTGTCAACACAAGAGGCTGCTAGGATTATGGCAGGAGTGCCTGTGTGTGGGGGTTAGGGGGAACAGAGAGAAAGAGAGAGAGAGAGAGAGACCCCTGAAAGAGGCCAGGGAGGGCAAGACTTGCTCTGTTGTAGCAATGCTTGCTCAAGAACAAGCTAGGGTACCCCAAGAACCACATCAGTTCTTCTGAGGCAGCGATCCCAGTGAGCAATCACTTCCCACTGGGCTAATTCACTACTGGTCCCAGCCCTAGATGTCACACGGGGGACCACGCTTCCTGCACATGGACAATCACAGGACAAACTGCATCCAAACCACAGCTCCCTGTGAATTTTATTATTATGAATAAGGCTGCTATTCACTTCATTGAGTTAAGTCTTTCTGGGAATTTTATTTTCATTGCTTTTAGGTAAATGGCCAAAAAATTGAATTTCTGGGTCAAAGGTAGAAGCTATTTAACTTGATAAGAAACTCCCAGATACTTTTCAGAGTTGTGTTTCACATTTCTGCCTGCAATGCATGGAGCTTGTCACCCACACCCTCGGCCTTTCTAGGTGGAGTGAAACAGCACTTGTGGTTTTAATTCACATTTCCTGATAATTGAGGGTGCCCAGTACCTTAGCATTTGCTAACTGAGTATCTTACAGCTTCAATTATGAAATCTGAAGGATTTTTGTCCACATTTGATGAAATGTATTCCTGCATATTAAGTTCTGGTTTTTAAGAGTACTTTTAAAATGGTCTCATGTTTTAAATTCTTATTTGAAGTTTTCATTATTACCATGTACAAATATAATTGATTTTTGTGTACCAGCCTTTTAAATCTGGGGCCCTGATAAATCCACTCATTAGCTGTAGTACTTCGTCCTACATTTTTGTCCTCTATTTTGTATATTTCATGAGGTTTTCTTATATGTAATCATAACATCTTTAAAGAGATGTGGTATAACTCCATTTCCAAACTTGATGCAATTTTGCATTATGCCTATTCCACTGGATGGGATTTCCAGTCCAGTGTTAAATAGAATTCTTGCAGGCAAATGTTCTAGTCCCAAGACCCAGGGGAACATGACACAGTGCACTACCCACTGTAACTGCTGTACCTTGGATCTGTACTGCCCCTGAAGACCCATGGGTCTGCAAGACATCAGCACATCCTTGTGCTGAAAGGATGTGGGGTCAAGTGGGAACTTTTAGGTTAATGGGGGTGTGCCCTTCAGGGGGATTGTGGTGGGACACCTTGCCTTTTCTCTAGTTTGTTTTCTGCCCATAAGAGGAGTAGTTTTGCTCTGCTGTAAGTATCCACTGTGATCTGCTGCCTGGTGACCCAAAAGCAATGGGTCAACCCTTCATGGATTGAAACCTCTACAACTGCTAACCAAAGTAGCCTTTCTCTCTCTTTTAAGTGGATCATGTAAGTATTTGTCATAGTTATTGAATGCTGACTAATACAATAATATTAATAGAATGACTTCCTTAGGTTAAATGAAAACCATGGAGGAAAACAAAACTCTTCTAAGGGTGGATGATGCTATGGTTGTCAAACTGTTTCATGGCAAAGACATAAAAACTTGAAGACAAATAACAATTAATTCAATAAAGTTGTCAGGACAACCCAGATACTAAAACATGACAATGACAACAAGAAAGGTATACACAGTGACACTGGGAAGAATAGAACTCCTTGAACACTTCCTCTATGCCAGGGCCATCCAAGGCACATGACTTACATCAACTTACTTCATTCTCACATCAGCCAATGTTGAGCTGATCAGCATTTGAACATGTTCACTAGCTTTCCCAATTTCACATCTGAAGGAAAGAAGGCACAGAGGTGGAAAAACTCAAGAGTGGAGCCACTGAGAAGCAGAAGCATGATTCAAACCCAGGACATTGGACATCAAGTCCTATGTTCTTTTGCCATCCTGCTTCTCTCAAGTGCAGACCAGTCCATTAATGCAAGTGCATATGAAACCTCTAAGCTAGTTAGAGGTATATAAATACACCATGCCCTTAAAGGATTATCTACTAGCCTCAATGTCCTTCCTTCTATGGCTAACAGCATTCCAGATAAAAAGAGGGAGAAATATGACTGTATTGCTTGATGCGTGCTTTAGTAAATGTCGGAAGAGATAAATGCTAAAATACACCAATTAAATATGTATGTGTAAGAGAATTTATGTATTTATGAATTTATAGAAATTGCACATGAATATTTAAGTATGGGTGTATATACATGTCTCCTTACCTAACAGGCCAGAGGAATGTGGTCCTCCCCACTGGTAATTCTAAGATAATCTGGCCTTGCATCCTGGTAGGGCTCTCTCCAGGCTCAACAACCACCCTTCATCTTCTTAGTCTGGAGGCTCCTCCAGTGACTGTTACTCCCCGTCTTCTGGGCAGAGAATCTTCTAGAACAAGTCCACAGAATGGAAAGGCCTTTACGAAAGGCACTGACTCACATTCTTTTGGCCTAAATTAACTTCACAGCCTAATTTTAGCAAAGCTGGGGAAAAAGCTGCCTTGAAGTAGTTGTGTGTTCAGATAAACCTTTGAGGGACTTGAAAAGCACAAGCTGTAAGTGAACAATAGACTCAGAATAAGTTTGCAGAATCTATCAGAATCCCTAAACATACCTCATAAGATATTTAATAAAATAAAAACCAAAATTGATCAAAACACTTCATATAGAAATAAAAAGATATACTTTTGAAATTTATAAAGAACACCTAAAATTTGACACATATTAAATGGAAAACATTAGAATTGGGTTTTTTTTTAAAAAAGTTTCTCTCTAGCACAGATAATAAAACCAAGAAAACTGGGAGTGGTGGTTCACACCCGTAATGCTAGCTGCTTAGGAGGCAGAGATCAGGTTGATCGTGGTTCAAAGCCAGGCTGTATAAATAGTGGGTGAGACCCTATCTCAAAAAAACCCATCACAAAAAAAAGGGTTAGTGGAGTGGCTAAAATGGTAAGAATTCCTCCCTAGCAAGTGTGGGTCCCTGAGTTCAAACCACAATGCAGTCAAAAAAAAAAAAAAAAGAACAGGGAAGAAAAGATGAGGTAAAAATATTGTAATCTATTTTTTAAAACCACAAAATCTTTCAAAACAATTCATAATTTAGTTTACAAACTAAATAATATGTGTTTATAATATATAATGCATGTCTACATATGTCTACTTAATATGTGTAGATAATAACATATACATATATAAGGACTTTCTTAGCACTTAGGATATATTTAACATAAACTTTATGGGTAGATTTAAGTGTGCATACCATCAACTATCATGAAAAAGCTATGCTAAGAGATATAAAGGAAAGTTAAGTAAAGAAACATACTGTAAATCTGTCCAAAAATAATCTATACATTAAATAAAATTCTGGTCAAAATTTTCAATGATTTGATATTCCTGGCTGTTCTCAAATTTCAGCTGTAATAATAAAGACACTGAGAACCAGCATGTGGGATTTATTGTGTTACAAAGATCAGAAAGTCATGGGGCACCAGCAAGCAGTGGGGGGACCCATGACCTATTCAGAACTTTAAAAAACTTTCAAGGCTTCTACTGCTCACAGAATGAAATTCCACATGTGCTTTGAGTGCAGGAAAACAAATGAAATTATTGTCCATTTTTGTAGACGGGGAGATCTTTGTAAGCATGACTTCAAATAGAAAATGCCCAGGAAAATATTCAGGTATATCATCTTAGATAAATTTTCAACTTCTGTGTCTACAAGTTTGCCATGACAAAATTCAAAAGAAAAATGCACTTCACTCATGGCACGGAAAGGACTCTCAATAATAAACTGGAAGTTGTTGTATACCCAGTAGCAAACTGAGCAATGGAAATGAGTTAGTAATTTGGAGAATGAGATTACATAATCTCAGTTAACAAAGACCCGGTTTCCCCATGTCATTGTGAATGCCAGTGTGTGATCACTCAGTTCCCATGCAAGGAACATGGGGACTCACTGGTGACCTATCTTATGTCACTGTAAACTTATGGAGAGCAAGTTTGCAACGTGGAGCTAATCCTTTCGCAGCATCAGAAACTTAGGATGCTGCCTGGAAAAAGGGATGGGGTAGCCAAAACTATCTATACACTTGTGAGTAAATGTTAAAACGATAAAATTTTAAAAATTAGGATGTTTCTAATACTAGCAATTGCTCATATGGGTGCATCCCAGCAATTGTGATGATTTGCTTTCTAGGAATTTGTTTTTCAATAGCATTAATACTTAAGTATACTATTATATTTTCAATAGTTATGATAGGTTTACAGAGACAATTTGTTACTAACCCAAAGGTCACCATAGTAGATATTTGTATCATGACACAATTCCTGACATAAACTGAAAAAGAGAAAAGATTTATTTTGGCTCATGGTTTCAGAGATTTCAGTCCATGGTCAGCTAGCTCCATTATTTCTGGGCCATGCGAGGCAGAGATCATGGCGGGGAGGTTGTGGAAGAACAAAGTTAGTCACCTGAAGGCAGTCAGGAAGCAGAGACCGAGACAGAGCAGGCCCAGGACAAGCTAGAGTCCTCATGGGGTACATTCACAGTCTCACAGTGACTTACTACCTCCAGCTAGACTTCACCTCCTAAAGTGTCCAGCACCTCCCAAAGTAGCACACAAGTCCCTTCAGTACATGAGTCTTCTGGGGGGACAGTTCATACCCACCATAACATTTATTTTTGAAAAAATTAATGCTGATATGTTCATAAGTTGGCATATTTGATAATCTATATAAATAGTGAATATCATAGAAAATAACAAAAGTACTCTATATTTCAAGATAAAATGTATGCTAAGGTTATAAATAATATACATTAATGAACTAATTTATCTTGGTTTTTTTCAGTTTACTTTTTTCTATAGCAAAAATGCTCAGTTTTTGAATTATGGGAAATGATTTTTTAAAACTCTCTGTGAAAGAAAAATAAAGTAATGCGCACTTTGCTCACTTCATAGACAAAAAGAATTTCATATGTAGCTTGGAACTTATATTGAATCCATTAATAACTGATCCATCAGCTGGACTTTTCCATGGAGCTACTTGAAAATAGCAGAAGAGAATTCATTCAGAGACACAGCCCACGTTGTGTCTATGCACCAGGACTCCTCACCTTTCCACAAACTCTCGAATGGGTGCCAGCCATTCCTAGACATTACCTAAAAGGCCCCTGGCTGTGGCATACCTGTGTGCTGAGGACAGCGTTCCTGTGCAGTGAGGAGTGGGCAGGTTCCCGCCTCCCTCCCTGTACCTTAGCTGCTAGGACACTGACATCACTGGAATGCAAGTGCTTATAATCAAGCTGTGTATTTAGCACCTCATTAAAATTAAAAAGAAAACCAGAAAGGCTTGTGGCTCCTTCCTTGGAGCTATCCTGAAAAGATCAGCCTCTATGCCGAGGCTGGGAGGTTTATCAGCACAGCCAGGAGAGGCAGCAACTTGGCTTTGGTTAATGGAAGTGTAAAGGAGGTTCACTGGAGCTGTGAGTCAGGCACACTGTCTGGGACATGGCTGGCTGTGTGCTGGCTGGCGTTGGGAGACCTGCACTGTTTGTTGGCCTTTCCAGGAGGCTGAGAAGTCACGAGGCCAAACACCAAGGAAGAGTGCCACTGGCTCTGTTTTCTCTTTTTCTCTGTACCACTGCCTCTCCCTTCCCCAGATTCCAGATCTCTGTTCCCACCCAGCTTTTCTTCTACCAATGAAGCTGATGATGTCATGCTCTTTGAAGCATTACAGACTACACACTCCCTCTAGTAGGTCGATATATACTTTTGACAAATATTCTAAGAAAGGTCAGTGTTTACCTTCAAGAAACTGCTGCTAATATTGGAATTTCTGGCAACAGTGGGTTTGTATGAAAAAAATTTTTGGTCGGGTAGTCAGACAGCTCACAGATAGTTGTATGGGAAGGACAAAAGAGAACCAAGGGTTTTATTTGATGGCTTTAATGTTCCAAATGGCTAAGGATGCTGTGGAGTAGCTTTGTGGGATCCTCAGGGGTACTTTGGCTGATCTAAGACTTCCCCTTTAGCCTCAGTTCCTCTGCACTTCAATAGGGTACCCCTATTGTTTGCCTCTTCACAAAGCTTGCATGAAGATAACATAAGATTGTGTATGGAAAAACCCTTAGGAAAATGCTTAAAGTGTCACACAGGGAAATACCTAAGTATTGAATTTCTGCTTTTCTGGAAAACAGAGCCATATTCCCCACCCGCCATTTATAATCACATTAGGTAAGCAATGTTAGATTACCTGTCTGATAGATGGGGAAAATAAGGCAGAGAGTGGGGGTATAACTCAGTGGTAGAGTGGGTGCTTCATGTATACAAAGTGCCAGTGTTTGATCCCTAGCACCAGAATGAGAGAGAGAAAGAGAGAGAGAGAGAGAGAATGAGAGAGAGAAGAAAACCAGAAAGACACAAGGAGGGTTAACTCCTAATGCCTCCTCATTTTAGTGATTACTCCAGGATTTAGGTGTTCCTGGCTGTATTCACTGCATCACGGAAAACACAGACATTCCCCAATTTACAATGGTTTAAGATTGCTTGACCTCACGATGGTGTGGAAACGACAGCCGTTCAATAGAAACACACTTCGAACTTTGGATCAGAATCTGTCCCTGGGTTAGAGTGCAGCGGCTGGCAGGCAGTGATGTGGATGCCCATCAGCCTGCTATCAGGATGGCACTGCACACTACAGTGGCCGGCTGCACACTGGGTGTTCCAGTTGGGAGGCTGGGTGCATTCAGTGCAGGTTCTCCAGAAGGTATTTTCAACTTGCAATGGGTTAGCTGGAACGTGAACCCAGCTAAGTAGAGGAGCATTTGTATGGTGGCTGGGCCAGACCAAAAGGTCAATAAGTGTTTACTTGTTAAATTAGCGAGAGAATGAACACTAGCTGGTTGCATCCTAACATGCCCTGTGTATGGAACTCCTTCCGTTCTCACTCTGGAGCAAAAAAGGTGCTCAGAAGGAGAAGCTGCTGAAGGGTCAGGGGATTTCTAGGTGAAGGTTTACAGCTTCAGATTAGGAAGGGCAGCTAGAGGTTCAATTCTGCTGTTTTAGCCTGATAATGCCCATCCTGATTGTTGGACATTAGATGATACGAAGACAATTTCCATCTCTTTAGCATTGCTGGGGAAAGGCAGTTATGGCCAGCAGTGTGAATAGTGCTGTCCACTGGGATAAAGAAAAGTTGGCTGAGGCCACTACATGAAAAAGCTTTCTGCTACTTACAAACACAATTGCTGCACTAATTAAAAGAGCCTCAATTATATTTGCATCTCAAGAAGAAAAATGACCAGATAGAATTTTATTAAAAGTTAACAATCACAGGTAATATTTGGATTCATCCCAGATAACGTGGAATCCATGAATGTTCTTACGAGTGATGTTTGTCTCGTCTGTAAATTTGTAGGCATTTGTTATAAAACAGTAGGTTTTCTGTAGGAAGTGCAATTAGGAACACGGTCTCATTTGAAGGTTTTACAAAGAGCACATGTGCTCTCTGGAGTGGGGGCGGGTGGGGGTAGGCTGGGCCTTCTGTGTGTAGTGAATTTGCTTGGGAAAATGAGACATGGTAATAAAAGTAAGTGCTTGACTTGTCAGCTAGAATTTATTGTATGAAAGTATCTAACTCAAAACTTTCCTACCCCAAATTCCTGGTGGATTGCCAAAAGTAGGCTTGAAGTATTAGGAAATCAAAAATATGTAGGTCAGTAGGAGCCAATAGTCCCTTGTGGGCATCTCCTCTTAAAAGAAAGGTATTTTTCTAAAATGTAAAGGATTGTTTCAAAGGGATCACATTGATATCTGTAAGAATTCCTTTCTATGGCATCATTATTAAGTGTCTCAAATTCCAGAACAGATTCAGGGTGACTGAAACACTGATGAAAAATTCCACGGACTGAAAGAGGACATTGAGTACCGATGCCGTTTCTCTTTTGTCTCTCGGGACCAAGTTGGTGTCTTTGCACCCACTCTGTCTTCTTTCATGGCTGCACACGGAGGACTCAGCCGAGCTCTTCTGTACCAGACACTTGGGAGCTGACCCAAAGCCCAGCAGCAGGAGGACAGAGAAGTTGCGGTTATTTATGGCAGAGGGCCAACTGGGTGACATGTGCTTTTACACTGCCTCCCATCTAATCAGGGATGCCTCAAAAATTATTAAATCAACCACTCTCAATGCAGCAGATGACCTGCTAGAGTCTGCTCAAGACTGAGTGACGTGAAGATTAATGGCACCATTATCAGGAGCTCACACAACACTGGTAAAACACCTCATCAGCCATTTTCATAGCCACAAGCTGTCGGTTTTGTAATGGAAACAAACATGCCACACATCGCAAGATGGATTTCTCTATGGAAACAGTGTCATGTCTTCCAAAGGGCTGACTCTGAACCTAGGTGGTCATTATCACACACGGGCATTGAACAGAAGCAGCTTTGCTTAGGAGTCAAGAGGAATTAGAAAACACCTATATGTTCTTTCCTTTGCATTTTATGATTTGTCAGAGTCCTGAGCAACAAGCACACAAAATGCATTGTGAGAAATCAGCAATTCTTTCCCTACCTCCACTTTGGAGGGTAGACACCTCAGTAAATCTAACGCCTAATTTCTTCATTTGCTAAAGGAATTAATTCTGTATTCTAAGACATTTTGGAGCAGCATGGTTGAGGAACTAATGAAAGAGTGTGTCTCAATAATGCTGAAGCTATTGCATTTACAGATGGAAAAACACTCCCAATGCTATGGTTACATGTGTGTTTGGATACATGTGTACATGTATGAGAACATGAGCACACACATGTACATGTACTTACGTGTGTGAAGGGTTTGGGGGCTTGGTGGAAGCTCAGATAAACTCATAGACAAGTAGAGCAGGCCTCCAGCAACTTCTAGTCATACACGTGTGATCCTGTGTTCATCATTTTCTGATGTTAGAATGCATGGCAGTTCAAACTATTAGAAAAATTAAGGAAGCAAGCACTGGGTCTAGATATGTTAATGTACAAAATTAGACTAACAAAGGAAGCAAAGCAAACTTACGCCTCTGGTTTGAGGCAGAAAAATGAATTTCCTTTCATGGCCTTATGTGTTCCCTGCATGCTGAAGTGCTGCCTGGTTGAAAGGCCAGGAGGAGACTGAGGGTTCAGGAGTCCCAGATCCACTCAGCTACAGCCACCAGGGCACAGAACCTCTGAGTAGACAGTGACATCTGTCAAATAAATGCCAGTTTTAATTTGGCAAGGTTATGATGCATAGAATGCTTGAGATTCTTTTTTGATCTGTTGATTATGGGCAGTGTCCCATGGTCACTGACAGATTTGGGATTTCTGGTTCTGTGAAGCACATGTTTGTTCACTTGTCACTTTGGATAAGCTGTGCTGGACATCACACACTCCTCTCTGTCCTTACCTTCCTTCTGGTAAGTCTATCAAGTATATTGCAATAGCTTACACCAAATGGACAAAAGGAGAGAGGATGTTCTAAGTTGCTCTACTGCTTCTCCTCCAGTTTTTCTTTATTTAAAATAAATGGCAAATTGGCAAATGTCTCCCTGACTACCTTGACTGGCTTTGGGTCACCTCGCCCTCCACTTCTTTGATGATCTTGCCTAGTTCCTCTTCTGTCCTCCCAATTTTTATACTTAACTTTTACTTCCACACTGGAATGCTGGGTCTCAGATTATCAGGGCCACATCTCACCCATCTTTGCATTTCTGGCAAAATCTTCATTTTTCCTGCTGTCGGGAACATGATAGACATCTGTTAAATTATTGGAAGAAATAAAAATTAATCTACTAGCAGTTTAAAGGCAGCCATTCATTGCTAAGAGGGTTCCTTATGAAGTGGAACATAAAATAAAAGGTAGATTTCTTAGAGGGAATTCTAAGTAAGAAGGAAATTCACTCAGAGTTTTACAGAGAGAAGGATACCTTAAGTGGAAAAGTGGAAGTAGTCAAGTGCAAGGACTCCCCCACAGCTCTATATAAGTGACTCCTTGTCACCCTTTATGTTGCTCTGTGTTCTGTCACACATTCCTTTTTTTAACCGCCACAAGCCTATGCTCATTTCTTTGCCACTGCATCTCCCTTTCCTAGCTATAATCTCAAGATGAATGCCCGGGAGCTCGTGTGAAGTGCTAATGACTGATGGTCAATCTATGTTCTTGCTTTATCTCCATGTGTCAGGTCTTCCAGGATTGTACTAAGATGTATGCACAGAAAACTCCGTATGTGTGTGCCCGGCAGTGGACATGGAAGGAGGAAAGGGTCATATTGAGACCCCAGAGCAGGGTCCTGCCTCATGCCACTGGGACAGGCCTGTCTACAGCACAGCATGAACCACCTTGGTCCTAGATACCCAGGTAACAGCTTTTAAGCCACCCTTTCCCTCTCTGACCTTCACCCACTCTCTTTATGGCTGTTCCAGTCCATGCTTAATCAAAATCCTTCTTACACAGTTGTTCCTGCATCCCCCTCACCCCCCAAAAAGATGGACAATTTAGAAGTTCTTCCCCTGACCTAACAAAGGGCATGAGGAAAGCCTAGCAAGACATATTATTGCCCATAGCAAGGTTCCTTATCGCCAAACATGTAAGAATAATTCAAAACTACCACTGATTGGGGGCACACAATGGGTCAGACATGCTTGGTCCCTTAAATGCACCGTCTTGTGTAACCTACATAGTCATTCTGAAAGGGAATGGAAACTTAAGGAGGTTCTGTACCCTTCCCAGGGATATGTCTATCACAGGAAGTTCATGTTCAGCTCTGTCAGCTCCAAAGCTTGTGATTTTTTTTGTATAAGTAAAATCACTTTGTCTTTACCAGGCATTTCAGAGATTCTT
Source organism: Castor canadensis (assembly GCF_047511655.1). Taxonomy (NCBI): domain Eukaryota; kingdom Metazoa; phylum Chordata; class Mammalia; order Rodentia; family Castoridae; genus Castor; species Castor canadensis. The sequence goes on from NC_133395.1 coordinate 81,779,013, forward strand.
CTTACTGCCTATAAAATACGTGACTGATTAATGAGCATTTCATTTAGTTATGGATATTTCTTGGATTCATATATGACCAGCAAAGATTTTGTGTTGGTACTTGTATTGAGCAATTTCCCTTGTCAAATTTGGATTTAAGAGACTAATTATCTGAGTGTGTCCATTTATAAGAATGCCATGTTCCCACCTAGCTTTAGTAAAGAGTTGGCTTTGCTTTTTTCTCCCCAAAGTTCTTACTACTTAAAATATTTTGGTCTTTGATTGAGCTAGAAGTTCACAATTTCAGAAAAGCAAAATCAGGAAGCTAATTGATTTAGAGACAGGAGTAAAATGATTGTATCAGAAAACATGTCCAACTTTCATTTATCTAATTGAAATCGGTTGTCTATTCTGTTTCCCCACATACATACTGACAAAATGAGTTGCCTGAATGTGGTAGTAAGGATTATTTTCCCTGAAACTTCAGTAAGATTACTAGTAGCAAACAGACTTCAAGCAGTTACTCATTGAAGGAGCTTGTATACACTGTCCAGGTTTGGGTTATAGAATCTGAATCTCAGATCCAAGGTCAGTCACTTGTCTGTTGTGAGACCTTGGGCTGGTCACATCATTTGTCTATCTCCAGGGTATTCATGGAGCTCACAGGGCTACGGCGTGGTTCATGTGGGGTACTTAGCCAGTGTGTGGCATTTAACACTAGCTCAATGGCTAGCAATACCTATTATCTGAACCATGAAGCTAAATTACATTTCACAATTAATGATGTATGTTCATTCTGGTTATGAATTTTAACCATATAGCTATATTACATCCTGCTAAAATCCAAACTCGGTTTTATTTGCTAATTATTTGTAACAAAAGCAGAACATCTTTATTTGAGCAGTTCATTTGCTTAAAATGTGAAGAGCAATTTATTTGTTCATTCCTCTTCCTTGTTTTATGTATGTGTGCTTGTGTATGTGTGTGTGTACACATTTAAGTTATCAAACTGTTTGGCTTGTCTCCTACGTGAAACACGAGTAGGCCACAGAATCTGAGTTCTGATGTAGGAACATGATTAATGCTCTGAAATCTCAAATGGGCCTGCTTCTAGAGACCAGACGGAAGCTCTCACCTCTCTCAACCACAGCCAAGAACTGAGTGGAGGGCAGCTCTGTCCGAGGCCAGTGTGTGCAGTGGAATGGAGCTGGGGTGACTTACCCAGGCCACCCACAGCCAGAAAAGCACACCAGGAGGGAATGTAACTTAAGAACCTGGGATAAGCTATGCAGCATTAAAAACACTCAGCTTAAGGGACTTACCAAATGATGCCATCTCATGGTTTATTCCCAGTGCTGCCCTGAACCTGAGCTTCTGCAGCTGCAGCTGGAAGGTGGGCAAGGGTGTTATTCTGCTGAGGGACAGAGACACTGGAGAACAGCATGCTGTCAGGGGACCAGTCTTGTACTGTGGTGAGACTGTGAAGTATGAAGTCCAGACATTTCAGCCACTCGCATGTGGAGGAGAAAGTGTTGCTCATTTCGGGCAGTTGGTCACAGTGGCCATGTTTTACAATAAATCAATGGGACTGTCACTCTAAGGAGGGTAAGTGAGTGCTAAGCACCTTGTATGCTAATCAATGTTGAACTCAGCCCATTCATTGAAAGTCTGAAATTTATATGTATGTTACAAGTGGCTAAACTCATTTTAATTTGTATAAACTTAAGGCATTTTGATAGAGAAAGAAAAATACTACTTGAACTCACTTCTATGTGGAATCCAAAAAGAAAAAAGTCAAATGCAGACCACGAGGGTGGAAGGGAGCAGAAAGATGGAGGTCAGAGGGTGAAAACTTTCTTTTGTGTAGAATAAATAAATATAGAGACTTACTGATGTTGAATATTGAAGATGTGCCAGACTTTTTTCAAAGTTCTAAGGAGATAATTTTCCATATAATAGGGTAAACTAAGGAATTTTAGGAAATAATTTTGCCTAATGATTTCTTAGCCTAAAATTTATTGGAGTTACCCTCTGATCCCTTTCCAGGGTATTTCTACACTACCATTTTTATGGAAAAAATATTGTCATATCTTCAAGAAGTGATTTGGGCCAGGAAGTCAGCATTGATATTCATAGAGAGACACTGTTATAAGCAATTGAGTGGGTTGGAGCCTGTATATTGCTCAGGTTTTATTTTGGATTAAATCAAGAAAAGAGCTTTATTCATGTACTTCAGAGAATGTGCACTAGATTTTAGGGAATGGTTAATTTTCTGTTAAATTCCATGGCCTTTTGGGATTGTTTGGTCATTCATTACAGGTATCAAAGCAAAACCAAAATTCTGCTGTATTGTGAAGTTTGGCCCATTCAATTGGAAAAAGCTTAATGATCAAGAAACCATGTGTTTTTACTCAGATATGTTTTATGACATAGCTGTAAAATCTTGTCTCAAATAGACCTACCGCAGCCTTGCATTGTTCTGTAGACAGTAATGGCTCACTGCTAAAATGCTTTTGTATTAAGTCAAAAATATGACGAGAACTGGAGCGCTTCACACAGGAATTATTTATGACTCCTTTGTTGCTAAACCAGGGATCTTAAAAAACACTTGCAAGCTAAGTGTTAGCTTCGAGTTTGGAGAAATTCTAGCAGTGGGTGTGGGACACCAGTTCAAAGTCACCCCGTCTGGGTCACTATTAGCAACTTGGCACAAACCAAGTTCCAGTAGGATTAAGGTGTGATATGTTGGCTACCCATCTAGTAAGAGTATTTTCCATGATATTTGAAGGGGAAAAAGGACAAAATTGTTTTGATTGAGACCTTCTGACACAGAGGAAAAAAATTTAAAGATGTGCCATGAAAGCTGTGGGATTCTGGTCTTATGAGGGAAAAGTTCTATAAACTGTGGCCAAGTAAATACGAGTCTAATTGGGGGACTGACATGTACTCAAGCTACATAGGCCATTTTAAAACGTCATACAATCTTGTAACTTTTACCTCTTAGCTTCCCTATCAGATCCTCATAGCTGGTCTTTCTAAAGGAATTCCCAGACTTTTCCTTTAGCTTTGGACCTGGAACGACTGCTCACAGGTGGTCCTTAATCTGCTGACTTTCACTTTTTGCTTTCAACTCATGTACAGCATGATCCTGTCTTTAACCTTTTTTTAAAAAAAATTATTATCTTTGGCAACACTGGAGTTTGAACTCAGGGCCTCACAGTTTCTAGGCAGGTACTCTACTACTTGAGCCCCCCTGAACCTTTTGTGTATTGGTTATTTTTGAGACAGGGTCTCTCTTTATGACTGGCTGGTCTGGACCACGATCCTCCTATGTATGCTTCCCTGCCTGGGTAGCTAGGATGACAGGTGCATTCCACCCTGCCTGGCTTTTACTGGCTGAGATGGAGTCTTGTAAACTCTTTTACTGGACTGACCTCAGGTCACTATCCTCCCAATTTCTTCCTCTTAAGTAGTCAGGATTATAGGCTGGAGCCACTGCACCTGGTTAAAAATATTATTTTAATTGTACAAATTTATGGGGTGCAATGTAATAACTTATACTCCACATATAGTTTGTAATGGTCAAGTACTTCATATTTTCATCTTCTGAAAGTTTAAAATTTTTGATTAACCTGTAACAATTGTAAGTATTTATGGTATACTATGTGGTATTTCAGTACCTGTATACATTGTGTACTGATCAAATCAGGATAACTAACATTCTCATTTCTTTAACATCACTTGGTGTTGGGAGCCTTTGAGAACCCTCTTCCAGTTCTTCATAAAATCTATCATAGGTTATTGTGACCTCTGGCCCTCCCAGGGGCACTCCTTCTGTCTAATCGTGTATCAGTACCTGTTATCCAATTTCCCACTTCCCTCCTCACACACTCTCCCCCTCTCCTACTAATCACGATTTAAACATTCTAATTGACCTTTAAACATCTTCATGTGAAAAAGACCATGAAGTACTTGTCATTCTGCACCTGACTGATTTTACTTAGCATGCTATCTTCAACTTCCATCTCATTATGCTGCAAATGATGTCATTCTTTTTCGTGGTTGAACAACACTCCATTAAGTATGCATGTCACATTTTCTTTGTCTATTCATCCATTGGTGAGCATCTGTGTTGGTTTTCTGTCTTGGTTATTGTGAATATTGCAGGGGTCTGTTTGTTGTGCTGATGTCTTTTCTTTTGGATAGACACTGAGAAGTGAGACAACTGGATCAATTATTACTTTCTTAAGAATCTCTGTCCTTTCTCCATAATGACTCTACTAACATTCCTACCAACAGTGTATAAGAATTCTTTTTCCTCCACATGTTCACCAGCATTTGCTATTTTTTGCCTATTTCCCAGTAGCCATTTTACCCGAGGAGAGATGATAGCTCACTATGGTTTTGCCCTGCATTTCCCTGATGGTTAAAGAAGCTAAGGTTTTTTTTTTTTTTTTTTATTCATAAGTGCATCAATGTTTGGGTCATTTCTCCCCCCTCCCCCCACCACCTCCCTAACCCCCCCTCTCCCTCCCTCTTCCCCCATACCCTTGCTACCCAGCAGAAACTATTTTGCCCTTATCTCTAATTTTGTTGAAGAGAGAGTATAAGCAATAATAGGAAGGACCAAGGGTTTTTGCTAGTTGAGATAAGGATAGTTATACAGGGAGTTGACTCGCATTGATTTCCTGTGCATGTGTGTTACCTTCTAGGTTAATTCTTCTTGACCTAACCTTTTCTCTAGTTCCTGGTCCCCTTCTCCTATTGGCCTCAGTTGCTTTAAAATATCTGCTTTAGTTTCTCTGTGTTGAGGGTAACAAATGCTTTCTAGTGTTTTGGGTGTCTTACCTATCCTCATACCTTCTTTGTGTGCTCTCGCTTTATCATGTGGTCAAAGTACAATCCCCTTGTTGTGTTTACCCTTGATCTAATGTCCACATATGAGGGAGAACATACGATTTTTGGACTTTTGGGCCAGGCTAACCTCATTCAGAATGATGTTCTCCAATTCCATCCATTTACCAGTGAATGATAACATTTCGTTCTTCTTCACAGCTGCATAAAATTCCATCGTGTATAAATACCACATTTTCTTAATCCAATTGTCAGTATTGGGGCATCTTGGCTATTGTGAATAGTGCTGCAATAAATATGGGTGTGTAGGTGCCTCTGGAGTAACCTGTGTCACAGTGTTTTGGGTACATCCCAAAGAGTGGTATTGCTGGACATATGGTAGATCAATGTTTAGCTTTTTAAGTAGGCTCCAAATAATTTTCCAGAGTGGTTGTACTAGTTTACATTCCCAACAGCAGTGTAACAGGGTTCCTTTTTCCCCCACATCCTCACCAACACCTGTTGTTGGTGGTGTTGCTGATGATGGCTATTCTAACAGGGGTGAGGTGGAAACTTAGTGTGGTTTTAATTTGCATTTCCTTTATTGCTAGAGATGGTGAGCATTTTTTCATGTGTTTTTTGGCCATTTGAATTTCTTCTTTTGAGAAAGTTCTGTTTAGTTCACTTGCCCATTTCTTTATTGGTTCATTAATTTTGGGAGAATTTAGTTTTTTAAGTTCCCTGTATATTCTGGTTATCAGTCCTTTGTCTGATGTGTAGCTGGCAAATATTTTCTCCCACTCTGTGGGTGATCTCTTCAGTTTAGAGACCATTTCTTTTGTTGAGCAGAAGCTTTTTAGTTTTATGAAGTCCCATTTATCTATGCTATCTCTTAGTTGCTGTGCTGCTGGGGTTCCATAGTTAAGGATTTTTTTTCAGGATTTTGTTTGTCTATTTGAATTTCTTTTTCTGACAATTATCTATTCTGTTTTTAGTCTTAAAGCTTCAGTTGTTCCTAGGAAAATACTAGAAAGACATTTTCTAAAGTACGGCACCAGCTTCACCTTTTCTCTCCTCAGATACCAAAGGTAAATACTATAAAACAAGTTTCTTCATGTAACTCGTGTTCCTGCATTCAGTTATTCAAAGCACATAGCAAGTGCCTTGCTGTGTACTAGTCGCTGTTCTAAGAGCTTCTTTATGTTGTGTCATTTACCATAGGGCAACCATAAAATCTCAGTAGCTATCGATTCTACTTGAAAGTAGAGGCTGTGTCTTAGACATTTTGGAATCCTATACTAACTGCAGCAGGGTTAGAAGCTTTTGTATAATAAGTATTAAACTAAGTGTTAACTTGAATGACAGAAAACAAAAACAAATGGAAATCTTCCTCCAGGAAATCTTCCTCCTTGCAGTGTATCACGGTTTTGAAGGTCACTACTGTGCATGTCATATCCTGACTTGACTCTTAAACTTATATCAGGAATTGTGTCTTACAAAGTCAAGGTATTACATAAGATATTAATTATCGTGGCTGAATTGTGTCCCCCAAAATCAATATGTTTGTCTGAGGCTGGCCAAGGACATAAAGCAGGACCTATCTAAAAAATAACCTAAAGCAGAAATGACCTAAAGCACTCCTAGAGGTATGGTGGAGCACCTGTCTAGCAAATATGAAGCCGTGGGGAAAAATTGCTATGTTGAAGTTTTAACCCTCTTACCATACCTCAGAATGTGACTACATTTGAAGAAGAAACCTTTCACGAGATAAATAAGGTAAAATGAAGTCTTTGGAATGGGCTCTAATCCAACGTGACTGGTGTCTTTACGATAAGATGAAATGAGGACACAGACACATACAGAGGAAAGACCATGTGAGGACACAGCAAGAAGGCAGACATCTGAAAGCCTGGTGGTGGGGGCGGGGGAGGGAGGGAACCTCAGAAGAAGCCAACCCTGCTCACTAGTGACACCTTGACCTTGGATTTTGAGCCCCAGAAGAGTTAGAAAATAAATGTCTGTTATTTAAGGTATCTAGTCTGTGGAATTTTGTTGAGGCACCCCTAGGAAGCTAATGCATCAATATTAAACTGTATTTCACTTTCTGAAACTATGAAAAGATTTTTCTCTTTTGGTTATTTTTCCTCCATGTACTGTCTACTTGTCTGTCTATGTTTCTATACTCACAGGTGATAAGTTGTAAGATGATAAGGCATCTAACAAGTTAGGCACCAGCCTTTCCTTGTGGAGCTCAGACTGTGAACATGGCCACTGTCATCTACGTTCCTAGAAGAGGTAGAGTCAGAACATTCTGGATGACTCTGAAGAAGAACACAGTTTAGTGCAGGAGGCAGCTTGGTAGAATGCAGAGCTCTAATTTGGATACAATCCATCTTGCAAGCATAGACATGACTTGAGGAGAACGAGATAACTTTGGTGGAGTAGTTGAAATGGAAAAATTTTTTATTTGATGAGGTACAGAGTCTTTAACTCAACTAGCAGTGACAAGAGATGCCTTGTTAGTGGTATTATGCTCCCCCAAAATGGACAAACTTGACTGGGGAACAAAAAGAACCTAAAAACGAATGCCGCTCAAAACTGGTTTCAGTCGCAGTTAGTCTCCTCCCTATTTGATAGTGTCCCTTCATACTTTGATGGACCTCAGAAAGAGATGGAGACTATGGGCCTCCACACTATTCTGATCAGGTAACTTAGTGATGCCAGTGATCACTGATAGGTCTTTACCAAAACAAGAAAACCATGAAGCCCCACAAGAAGCAAGAGTATATTCCCATGTCTTGTGACAAGATGGAAATCTTGTCACAAGTCTGCTGTGGTGAGTGTTGCATCTCCAGCTTCTTCCTCATCTCTTACCTCTAAACGAGTCAGTTTGAGAACTGAGTGTGGTGCTGTGCAAATGATTTAGATTTATTTAGCAACTGCAGACACAGTAGTGAGACTTGCAAGGAAAGAAGGGGATTTCATTGGGTCACTCGTAATAGAATTAGTGTGGAAGGTAAATGTGAAGGAATATAATTCCTGGTCTTCTCATCCTGGAGACCCTCCATGTCCACTTGTGACCCTGGCTATAGCAGCCATTCCTACCCATGGCTGGTAGTGCCCATGTCCACCCAGCAGATGGCTCTGTAGCAGGCAGCCAGATACCCAGTCCATATGGCATGGAGATCTTGATACTATTAGGAGCAGCATCTCACCACAGCTTGGGACTGCAGGCCAGAGGGAAAGGGAGATGAGCATGGGTCTGGTGGCCAGTGAGGGGGACACTCAGTAGATGGTAGGCTGCATGCATGTGTGGGGCCAGGCCCATGGTTAGCTGCCAGGCTCTGCACTAGCCAGGTGATTGTCTTACTACACAAAGGAGCACACATCAAACAGAAGCATAAACCCATCCATGAACACTTGAGGGACCTGGAAGAAAAGCAAAATCTTTATACTTCAGAACCATTAGCTAAGTCACCTTTTTCATACATGTTTTAAACAAGGGATCCCACATTTTCATTTTGCACTGTCTCAGATATTATATAGCAGATCCTGCATAGAATTACTTTGAGAATAAAATAACACATACTAAGCACAATACTCAGTGAAAGGTCATTCTTGCTTTTATGAGCAAAAGGTAGTGTCCCCAACTAACTGTGATTTCCTTGTGATCCAGGGTTGTAACACCTGTTTATTTTCCTGTTTCTTATTTGTTTAGGCTAGAGCCATGTCTACCATGTAGTAATCTTGGGAGTGAAAATGATTTGCCAGAAGTTGTTAGCTAAAGCTGGTCAGGTGGGAGTGCTTCATTCCATCCAGAAACAGCACGATGTAGTGAGAACAATTGTGTTTTGTAGAGAGATCTTGTTTCCCTCAATCTAGAGACTTCATTGTATTCCAAGAGGGGCTATGACTCCCAAAAGGTGACAGATCCTGCACTGAAGCTTACGAAGGAATAGACATGGATCACTGGAACCAAAGAGGAGAGCTCATTAGAATCCTGTCTCCCTGGCTTGGGAAGAGGTGAGGAGCAGAGCCTCACCAATTTAATTATTAGGAAACACAAGACAAAGGCAAAGTTGACCTTATTATTTCCTATATACTTAAGCAAATCACATTTGATTTAAAAAAAAAACAACCCAATTTTACTGTTAGATCTTGTGGTTCAAAAGTAAGACAAATAAATTGCTTTGTAAGACAATCCTAACCAAAACACCAGTTCCAGCATTAATTTTCCTGTGCTAATTGGTTAGAGCACAAAATAGGGTTATTTACCAAGTGCTACAAAACTTCCAATATTATGACACTGCTCCTGAGAAGCTAGAATGAGAGATTTGTGGCTATGAACAGCCATTGCAAACATAAGTAACCTCTAAACAAGCATTTCAACAGCTGTGCACACATCTTACTTTCCTTAGAAATGCCTTGCATTTTCACACATTGGGAAGCAAAGGCATTAACAAAGACAATAAGTGACAAGGCTGTTTGTCTACATCACCATGAGCTATAAATGAATCATGTTTGATGTGTCTGGTAAAATGTCAAAGTTTCTTTTTTAAAAGTTCTTGGCATTGAAACCAAGAAGTTCTATTAGGTCAAAATAGTGGGAGACTACCTAAAAGAAAAAAAAAGTTTTTAAATGTTTAATTTTGATCAAAGATATATGTGATATATATTTTGCATCATGTACAATAAATTAGCCTGCAACTGATCATTGCCCTTCTTTTGCTGTTGTTTTTCGAGTCTGTAGTCCAGGCCAACCTCAAACTTTCAATCCTCCTACCTCTGCCTCCCAAGTGCTGAGTGCTGGGATTGCAGGTGTGAAGTACCTATATTACATTTCTGTCCCTTGCAAGAATTGTCGTTGCCTCTGGAATATTGGGAATTATGTGGGAAGCAGGTGTTTGCTGTCACCCCCCATGCTTTTGATACTGGGTTTATTCTGAAGGGAAAGCTGAAGCAGGTAACACCCTGAGGTGAGAGCCTGCAGGCTAGAATGATGAAGGAAGCTGGATGGGTTGTTCCATCCTGAAACGCTTTGCTCTCTTGAAGCCCGCGCACAGAGGATTGCAGACTGTGCCTGCATGCCACCTCTGAGTTCAAATTCAAAGTCACGGTTTCTCATGACCCCAAGTTCAAGCCACCCAACCTCTCCCAATTAAATGAATTTGATGAATAATAATATTTAGCTTTGAAAATGCACATAATCAGATAGATTCATAGAATTTTCCTCAGAAAGTTTCAGAATTAGAGATAATATAATTAGAAATAAATCATGTTCACTGCTATTGTTAGATATTAAAGAAAATGATAACTTGATCCCAGAAGAGACTTTTATCTTTTTTGTTTTGAAATAAATTAGATTTTCAGAAAATAGCCTATGTTCTTCATTCAGCCTCTTGTGACATTTATGTCTTATATAACCACAGCGCAGTGACAAAAACTGACTTATCATTGGTTCTGCTTTATCAACTAAGCATAACTCTCATTGGCTTACCCTCCTTAATGTCCATTTTCGGTTTCAATTTCTGTGCAGCACAGGAATGTGCACTGAATTAACTTGTTCACACATCCTCTTAGTCTTCCATGTCATGGCCTTGATACTCAAGATTTCCTGTTCATTTGTTTTAGAGGATGTCTTCCAATTTGGTTTGTTCTTGTTTCATTATTAGAATGAAGCTATTAGTGTTTTGGCAAGAAAAACACAAGAGTGGGTATTCTTCCTCAGTGCGTCCTACTGGGGATAGATGATTCTGGAAAGTTTTATTTCCAGTGATATCAACTTTGACTACTAAGTTAAGGTGGTAACCATGGAGTTTTCCATCACAACAGTGCTCTTTTCCATTTGTAATTAATTAATAAGTTGGAGGAGATGACTTGAGACTATGCAATTCTTCTGTTTCTCCTCAGATTTTCATTCAGCCCTTTGGTGGATCTTGCCTGTGACAATTATTACTGTAGTGTTCTGACACTGACTTTGTGTTTCCCAAATTTCTTTTATGTTTTTTTATACTGTTTGTAGATCTATAATGAAGAGCCATGTTGACTTAATCAATTGTTTTCTTTTAACTGTATGTTGAACTCACAGTTTGTTTTTCATCTCGTATTTTTTACCTGCAATCCAGAGTATTCATTTTTAAAATTTATTTGGTGGGACTGGGCTTTGAACTCAGGGCTTTGTACTTGCAAAGCAGGAGTTCTACTGCTTGAGCCACACCTCCAGTCCATTTTCTCTGGTTGTTTTGAAGATAGGATCTTGAAAACTATTTGTACAGGCTGACCTTGAACCACAATCCTCCCAATCTCAGCCTCTCAAGTAGCTAGTGTGTGAGCCGTTGGCTCTCGGCAGACCTATATTCATTTTCTGCTCATATTGTTCCAGTGGCTTTGGCCACTGGGAACCCTTTCATGTTGCTTCTGTGCCTTCCTGTACCCTTCATATCTTGAGAACATTCTCACTTTCTAGGACCACAAACTGTCCTGGTGTATCTTGTATTTCCCTGTGCACATCCTGGGACCAATCACTTCTTCAAGGTGTCCTTACAGATATTAAAATAAAGATGCAAACTTAGTTTGGATGCCACGGACAGCTTGGTGCTAATAGCTATTGGTGATTGACAGCCCCTGTCTGCGATGTGGTATAAAACTTTATTTCTTTAAGCCTCAAAACATCAGAAAAATCCCATGCAGGGCATGTGATCATTGCCATTTTGCTAATGAGGAAACAGGCTAAGATAAAAAGCAAGTAATTCTTGAGATCTTACACTTATAAAGGAAGGAGCTAGCTCTGTCATGGAAGTCTTTCAAACTTCAAACCACATTCCTCCAACTTATCCAGAACCCAAAGGAAATACTGGGAATCCTCTATTACCAGTTTGTTGGTCAGCTAATATAGCTAGAGTGAAAAACAGCTAGAGCAAAGTTTATCTGAAATCATAACTAGACCTCCTTGTTATGAAAGAGATCTGCATATTTGACCAAAATGTACCCTATCTTTGTCTTGAGTGAGAAACTATGAAGATTGAGTTTAAATTTGAAATTACAAAACTATCAGAAGAAATATACTTGTTACAAAAGAAGACTTTCTGGCCACAGAATGTACCCAAAAGTAGACTGAATATCGAGAGGCTTTTTTACTGAAGTTGGACAGAAGCAACACAGAGGGAGTTGCAACTGCTCACTTCCCACTCTGCTATCTTTGAAAAGTCCCAAATTTCATTAGCCCACCCTCATCCTATTAAAACTGGTAAATCCATGCAAAGAAGGAGTGTCCTTGGACTGCCATAAGCTCCTATTACCCTTTCCCTTTGGTTGGGGAACATCTGACAGCTTATAATAGAATAGCAGGCCATGGTAACATGGAAAAAACATAAAATTTAACATTTATGTATTTCCAACTCCTGGTCACATGTCAAAGGATTTAAAAAGGATTAAGTGAGAAATTCATGGCTTGGTACAATCGCATTTACAGAAATAATACTAAAGCTTTCAAAAGGCTAAAAATGGAAAGAAATATGATGTCAGGTTCTTTAGGTACACAATCTGCCACAGTGAAGAGTGACCTTGAATACATGTATGCATGTGTGTAGTCAATTTCTGGGCAAAGGGAGATTGAACTGGCCTTAGAAGACAAGTCTGCCTTCTCACTATTTAGGGAAGTACAATGTAGCAAACCAAAAGCAGGGGTCCCATGGGTACAAGGTCACATCTGAGTTTCATTTCTGGGTTAATATGATTTTGATAAACTCCAGAATCTTCCCCCTGTTCCTTATATGACATTGAAATCAGCAGTCAAAATAAAAACATTAGGCAAGTGACAGACAGTTACTGAGTACTTATTGGATATATCAGTTTCATTATGACCTTTATCAATTCATGGGCGGAGCTTATATGAGCAGACAAGGTGAAGCGCCTGCCTTTGAGGTACCTTGTAGGAGAGACAAACAAGAGGACAGATATATGTTCCATATACCTCTTGTTATGTACTAAAATCATGCCAATATGCATTGTGCAAACATATCTATTTGTACATGAAATTTATTAGAGTGACTATATGTTTGCATATGTACATACTCTTAAATGTGTATATGTATATAATATTTTGTATATATGGTTATCAATTAGTTTTGGAAATGATCATACACAATATTTACAAATGTCATTTATACATACAAATAAAGTAATGATAATATAATGACAATATATTTATATCACCTGTATATATAAATATATCTATGTGATCACCTGTATGTGAAAGGTAATTGACCTGCACAGATCTGTTAGAAGCAAAGTTTTAATTCAGTAGCAACAACAAAAATCAACTAACACTTCATTTCTATGCTGCCACCAAAAAGGAAGATAAATAACTCTGGCAATCCAGTTGTGGCAAAGGATCTTAATAAATATTTCTGATTTTCTTTTTCCTTTTTTGTTTTCAGTAGCACTGGTAATTGAACCCAGAGCCCTGTGTTGCTAGGCAGGCACTCTACGCCTTAAGCCATGTCCCCAGCCCTTTTGGATTATTTTGTTTTTCAGACAGGGTCTTGTACTTTTATGGCCTCAAATTGTGATCTTCCTATTTCTGCCCCCTGAGTAGCTGAGATTAAAGGCATGAGTCACCACACCTGGCATATCTCTGGCTTTCTTAACACAAAAGTTGCCGTTCCCATCCCTGTGCAGAGCAGAGGTCTGTAAAGCTGCCCTTGCAAAGAAAAAGGCAGCAGCCATGTATACCTGAGAGGTGACGGGGACTAGACTGGATGGCTGTGTGGCAGAGGAATGAAAGTGTTTTAGTGGCTGAAATGAAAGAGCCTCCTCTGATTTAAAAAGGAGACATCACCATCATGTGAAGAGCAGAGGGAGATACCAGGGACCCAAGGGTAACAATTACGGTGGGTGGCACAGAGGCTGCGAGAAGTGGGACTGAGCCTAATGAGAGATGGGGCAAGAGAGGCGTGTAGGTGGGCTGTGGATGACAGTCTGTGGCTCGTGTTGGTGAGAAATGGACAAGGGGCTTTTGGAAAAGGAATGAATACCATTCAAAGTTAAATTAGTCACTGGATGTTACGACAATGGAATCCCTCACTTCTTTCCATCCCCAGGTCCCTGGAGTCTAATATCAGACTCTTGGCAGCAGCAATAGAAATGTGAGTCAGAGAAATGATGGGAACTCACTGGGTATGGTCGTGTACACCTGAAATCCCAGCACTCAGGAGACTGAGCCCAGGAGGGTCATGAGTTCAAGGCCAGCCCAGACTACACAGTGAGACCCTGTCTCAAACCAAACCAAACAAAAAGGAACAAGGGAAACTCAAGCACCAGAGAGCACCTGGAACTCTGGAAAGAACCTAAACACAAAAATGGGCTTGGAGCAATGCTAGCTACAAATATGAGGGCTTAAGACAACTCCAGCTGACATTTGCATCATAGCTACAAACATTTTAACAAGACATTTTCCTATTTAGATCAAGAATGCTGTGAAACCACTAGGTGAATCTTTCATAATTCTTTGACATCCCTTGCATCTTCAAATAGCTCCTATTTGATTGCACTGGAATCCCCCAATCCATCCCAGCACATGTGAAAGTTGTCTCTTCAAAATGGAATCACCTGTATGAAGCCCTGATTAAATGGAGCCTGGGAAGGCCATGAAGGAGGCCTAGCTTGCATTATTTACTTGGTCTCAAAACGTATCACAAGACAGTTCCAAACCGCAGTTCATTAAGTGCATCACACAAGGACATCTCAGCAGCACAAGGACAGCCAGGCACTTCCACACGTGGATACTTGCATGGCATTCTGTCTCACAAGACCAATGTGTGAAGAAACATGCTGCAACTTTAGACTAGTTCACCTGGTCACCGCTGTTCACCCCCCTTGTGAACAGGCCAGCTGTCACACAGTTCAAGAGCTGATGGATGGTCTTTCAGATACCGTACATTGCATTCGTACCCACTAAAACTCCAGCCTTTCTTCCTCAGACAGGGCCACAGGTCACCCTGGTCTGTGCAAGTGTGTCCTATATTACAATCTAATTCTTGGCTTATTCCCAAACAAAACCTGTTTTCATGGAGAGTTCTGTCTGAATTTTATTTTTGTTTGGTGACTCTAACACATGGGAGAGGAAGAATTGATAGAAAAACTGAAGTGAAAAGCCATTCCTGAAAAACAGAACTTCTATCTCTGATATTTCACTGGGAAGCTTCAGGGCATAAGTAGTATTCAAAATACTAGGAGATTAAAATAAGGACAGGTCACAAAATGCAGTTAAGTTTGTTAAAAGATTTCTGTGAAATTGAAGTGAAAGAAGTCTAAAAATCAAAGTTAGCTTGGGCAAGAGTTGTTTCTCCGACTTTAGACCAGCCCCATTCCTAGTGCTCAATGGAGATACATTTTACTTTTGTATTAAATGTAGGTATCACTGGTGACTTCTCCTTGCTGGGCGCTGTGTGAGGTGTTCCACAGGTACCTTAGAATAGCAGTGTGTTGACCTTGCCAGAGAGTAAATATCCCCCTGGGAGTGACGACTGCATGTACGGGACACTAGGTGAGAGTAAGGATGACCCATCGCTACTCACTTTGGACTAATAATCACTTACCTTCTGAGATTCAGTTTCCACATCTTTAGAAAAGACAAATGTGTTATCTACTAGATAAAATAAAACTGAAAGTGGATCAAAGCCAAGTACCCCATAACATGTTCATTTAGCCTTATGTAGCAAACTTAAGGAGTTTGGTTTTTTGGAAACAAGGAAATACATGGTTTTTTTTGCATGACTAAGCATGATAAAACATGCAAAATATATTCCATATATTAGGCACATACACATTCAGCATTTTTATGTCACAGTGATGATCGTGACAATGGTTGTAACGATGTTCTTCGGGAAGAACACCAGAAGCAGGTTTAGACAACCAAGGTTGGTTTCTCCAAAAGTGATTCACAAAACAATATTTTTGTAATCTTTCCTGTAAGTCGATTTCCAGTAAGACGTTGTCAAGTCACAATTTAAGAATGAGGTATGTGGCATTTATAAGGAGTTCTCCATATGTAAAGCGAAGGATTAAAACAAGACATGCTACGCTGATTCCCTCTCCAAAGGGCAGGCAACATTCAGTGAAGCTGTTTGGCATCAAGAGAAACAGCATGGAGCAGAATGAAACTGTAGGAAGTCTAACTGGCTGAGGGATGGTCTTAGCTCTTTCCTTCCTACATTAACTCACTTATACATTCAAACATATGTCATCTATTTAAATAGGTGGTAATGAGGATATGTTATAAACTATTTGGTGTGTTTATTAAGAATTTATGATCTAAAACAAGAAAACTCTTTGTAAAATATTTATTATAGCATGAAGGGTAAGTGGAAGTAACTGAAAGTTAGAAACATTCCAACAGAAAGTTAACAGTTATGGAAGAAATAGCTTCTTAGCCTCACAATAAAGTTATGCAGCCATAAAAACCATTATTCAATCTTCCTTGGAACTGATGATTTCACTAACATCTATGACAGTCCAAACACTGCTCAGAGCTAAGGATCCAACAAAGATCAAGACAGGAATAAGCTCTGCTCCCAAAGATTTTAAAGTCTATCATCAGATATAATTGGATAGTGAATAAAGAATTGTGGACTTTAGGAAATAAGGAGGATGTTATGGAGGATGACATGGAAAACAGGCATTCTAATTTACATAAGGGCAATTACTGAAGGCTTTTCTGAAGTAGGTAGAAGGAAGGAGGAATGTGATTGGGGATTCGCTGTTGGAACAGAGAAAGTGGCTTATGAATTGAGTCAGTGTGGAGATACACAAAAGAACATCTACCTTGTGATTTTAACTATGGGCAAAAGACCAGCCAACATTACTGAATCTCATACATACTAGGTACAATGAAAAATACCTTGTATTGATCACCTTATTTAAGCTTCAAACAGTACATTGGACTCAAGTGGAACAGCACCTGTCTAGTGAGTATGAGGCCCTGAGTTCAACTCCCAGTACCTTCAAAAGAAAAGCAATGGGGTTCTGTGTGTTGTTACTGAATAGATTAATTAACACGCTTGAAGTTACCTGATAGGAGGTAAAACCAAGATTCAAACCAAGATAGTCTAACTGAGAGAGAACCCTTATGTTTGGTCACTCTGCTAGATTTTTAGTTCTGTTTCTTGCAGACCTTATTAATTTTGATCATTTTCAATAGTATCATGATATTTTGACAAAAAATAAAAGGTTTGGTTAACTAACATTCTCACTTTTCTGTATCAACTAAGGAGAAATACTAACATGGTCTTTCCTTCCACCACAAAACTGTGTTTGATTTAGAGACAGGATCTCACTATATATCCCAGGCTGGCCTCAAACTCACATCCTCCTGCCTTAGTCTCTTGAGGGCTGGGATTACAGGTATGTGCCATCATGCCTGGATTTCTTTTTTAAATATGAGACTTACTTTCTTACAAGACTCTTTTTTAAGGTTTTAATCTCACCAAGGTAATAATGCATATATATCCGAAAAGTATCTTCAGGGTAAAAGTTAAAACTGTAATTGTCCAAGAAACGCAATAGTCCCCCAACCATTCTTTGAAATTTATTACTACTCTTTTATATCTTCAAGCTGCTTCTAGCACCATTTACCTCCACATTCTAAATAAGATGTTTGGACAGCTTTTTTATACTGAGGTTGAAAATTAAATTTTTTATACAATCCCATTTAGCCATAAACTCACATGGACTACCCTTCCCATTCTCCCAAGGTACTTCTCAGAGTTTACATTTTTGCTTAAATCAATAGTCAGAATTTACACCACTGTGACTATGCAAATACCACAGTGAGGCAGTGTAGAGTGTCAAGGTTACACCTCCTGTCTCGAGCAACTTTGATCTGTGTGACAGTAACAAAACCAGAACCCATATTTATGACATGAAAATGCTAGTTTTCCAAATGTGCTACATTGGTGCTGTTTTTTGTCCCCTCATCTTCAGTTTCACTTTCTGTGGTTTCATGCCATCACAGCCAATGGTGGTCTCAAAATATTGAGAACTTTTAGAAACAAATAATTCATAGGTCTTAAATCACCTTTATTAGAGTATACTGTTCTAATTGTTCTATATTATTATTTGTATTGTTAATCTTTTATTCAGCTCAGTTTTCAAATTAAACTTTATCATAGGTATGCATGTATAGGAAAAATAACACTGAACATAGAAGATTTGGCACTATCTGAGGCTTCAGACACCCTGGGAGTTCTTGGGGTACATGCCCTGTAGTCAAGGGTGGACCACTGTAATCAAATAGCCTCAAAAGTAACTTTCAGGATGCTCACTACCCATTTTTAAAAATTAATATTAGATACTCATCACTTATACAAACATCCAGTTGTTACAATCTTCATTTTCTGTACTTCTACTAAAGATATGACTAGCTAATATTTATACTTTCCCAGTTCAAAGCTATTTTGAACTGTACTTTGTCTTAGACTTGGCTATATTTGATGGTTATTGTATTTCTATAAAATGTTTTTATCAAAGTTTAAACTTGTGTTTGATAAAGTTACCCAGGTTATTCATCATTATTGTATAATCTAAAATGAGTTGGAAGTTTTACAAAGGAAGCATGAGTAAATGGAGAAAAGAAAATAAATGTTTAAAAGCCAGATCACAATTGCCCAGAGGCTTGTTCGATATTCACCCCAATTGGTAGCTGAGTGTGAACTGAAGATGGGTGCACAGACAAACATGCTGTAGGATTTTTTCAAAACAACATCTGCAACCAATCACAGAAATGACAAAATGACAGGGACATTTAGTGAAGGGATTGTTTCTCTGCCAACATTTTACTTAAATTCCACTTAGAAATGAAAGCAGTAAAATGAGTGTACCATTCCTGTGAGCGGTAACACCCTGTATTCTAAGCTATGTGAAGAATGTATTGACGTTTCTGCTTGAAATCTGGGACCATTATCAAACCATCCAGGACTACTGATGCTGTTGCTTGAGCTCTCCTTTCAGGCTTTTCCACCCACAAAAATTCTTTGCATTACTTGTGCATTGAATGCGCTGGTATTGAGTGGACATCAAGATGGTAATTTATGAAGTCAAATAGCTTCTCCTCTGAACATGAGTTCTTCTTGCATTTATTCATTTTATCCTAAGCCTCAGGCCCTACCTCTTCCTGTTTCTCTCCTAGTTTCCTTCACTTTGTCCTTAGGTCATTTTTAAAGATTTTTACAGAGATTCTTAAAAGTAGGATGCTTAAAGGCTTTAAAGAAACAATTAAATGTGAAATTTAATATTGTAGCTAGATGCCTTTGTTCCCTACCCTGTGGTGGTGATAATTTTTGTTATGTGTTATTTTTGTTTCTACTTCCAAACAATGTAACATACATGCAGGACCAACTTCTCCTTTTTTTCACAATGGCAAAATTGGACCAATATAAACATTTTTCAAAAGTAGAAAACTAGCAAAATGTGATAGAGATGAAAGAATGTTTGACATAAAGAGTGAAGTCAAAAGGCATGAGTGTGAAAGCAGATAAACTTTTCTAGTTCACATGCAGCCTTGATCATCTGGTTAAAAAAACCACGACTTAAGTTTCATATATATTTTACGTAGTTATATTTTCTATGACTCCACGTATGAGCTTGGAAGTATTCTGTGTGCTTTATTTACCGATAAAATTTAGATAATTATGATCCTTCCCCTTTGAATCTGTATGGAGATTAACGCTCTGAAACATTAAACATCAAATCCTCCTGATTATTGTTCTGGCCCATTTAGAAGACAGAGCTCTTTGGACTTGTCTTGTTTCTCCACACCTGTGCTCTGCAAGGCTGCTTGGTAGGCTCCTGTTCTTAGATGTGTTATGGTCACCAACCAACTCTGCAGGGAAGCAGCTGCCCACTTCCTGCTGCCACCATCCATAAGGAACAGCTTCACGTGGAAGTCATTTTGATCATGTATAATAAGATGAAAAGCAAAGAGGGACTGTTTCAATGATAACACAGAACGTCTCTGGTATAATACATTTTAAAATTTTGTAATATATGTGAATTGTTTTACCCTATTTATACAGCAATATCTGCATGTCCATATGATAAAAATACATTCATATCACATAATTAAGTATATCTATATACATATGATAATTAAGGTAGAGTTCCTCCTATAAAAAAACTATATTTGAATCCAAATTCAATCCTTTTCAGTAGTGAAGAGAAGCAAGTAGCCCAAAGGTTGCTAAATGGGGTACACTTCAGGTGCTTTTGCTAAACAAAAAAGGGAGCTTTGCCAGGTACCTGTGGCTCACACATGCAATCCTAGCTATTCAGGAGGCAAAGATCAGGAGGATCATGGTTTGAAGCCAGCCTGGGCAAATAGTCTTCTAGACCCTATCTTGAAAAATCTGGAACAAAAGAAAAGGGCTGGTGGAGTGGCTCAAGGTGTAGGCCCTGAGTTCAAGCCCCAGTACTGCGAAAAAGGGCGAAAAAAGAGGGGTGGAAGCCTTTTGAGGAGATGGACATGTTAATTTTCTTGACTATGGTAATCATTTCACTCCATGCATCAAAATATCATACTGTATACTTTATCTATTTTCAATATAAAAATAAAGATACGTATAAAAACTTAACAGGCCTTTTACAGCTGGAAACAATCTGAAAAAAAAAAGTTAATGGAGTGAATTCAAAGTCATGGGCAGACCAGAAGCTTCAGAGAAAAGTCAGTCACAGAAGAATCATGTGACAGAAATGTCTACTTTTTCCATCTCTGTCTGTGTGCATCCCTGTATGTAGAGGTGTAGAAGATACATTGGCATTTGCTATCATTCATTTTTAAGTGGTAAAGACTTACTGAGGAAAATGATAGCTTTAACTTTTGGTCAAAAGGAATCAATAACAACTGTTCATTAGTTATATTAAACTTCAAGTATAATAATAGTAAACGATGCTTGGTGAGAGCCATTTGTATTGGATATGCCTCAATTTTGCCATCTCTATCACTAAGTTTGAAGTACTTTTCCAGTGTCTGATTATGGACATTTCCCTTCCAGAAATGGGATGAGGGTGAGACAAAGATGAGCCTTTCAAAATTTAAGGAAGCATCAAAGAGGTCAACAATTAGGGTTTTCCTTTTGGCTTAGACTCCAGTATGGCTCTGCATGGGACTGTTTCTAATTCTGTCTTTATGTAAATAAATTTTGATATTTTGATCATCATGAATTTGTTACCATTAATTTATGTTTTTAAGAAAATTTTCTTTAAAGTATTACTTGTCTTGATTACTAAGATGTTTTGATTTCTTTTAAATTGTGAGCTCCAGGTAAGCACTTAACTCATTTAACATGCCTTCCCACTCTTTTCATATAAATGTCTTTACATGAAAATACAGCAACATCTCAGTTAACTCAATGAATGAGAAGATAGTTTGGGCAGATGATGGATATCATTTTAACTGTGCATTCATCTGCTGAAACAGTAAAATGTAAGAAAAGGGATTTCTAACCACCACCCTCCCATTTGCTAAAGGGAGTTTTATCCACGGAGCACTTGTTCACGGTGCAGAGTTTTATGGGTTGGTCTCTCAGCCTGGTACTTCAAAAAATATTTTCCTAACCACAAAATTTTAATCTAGTGACCAGATGTTAACCACAGTGCCAGTGCTTTTTAAATACGCTACATAAACAAAAGGGTAAAGGACTTCTGGTCTCAGCTCCAGAATCTATTGAGCTTGGAAATTGTCACTCTCATCCTCGTCACAAGAAAAAGCTGAAAAAACTGAAAAATGGGAAAATTTTCTTAGCTCCATTAGAGAACCAGTGTTCTAGGGCAAACTACTACCCTGAAATCAGAGGAGACACACATAGCATCCCTGCAACAGAAGCTGCCGACACTTAGCTGGTGGCACTCATAGACATTAATTGAGGAGAAGCTGACTTGGGAGAAGTCAGTAGTTAAAGACTTTTGATGGCTTAGTGAGGCCACCATACTTTCACAGATGTTAACTGAAGGATCTCATGATGGGCTCCAAGAACAACTGGTTGCCTTGTGTCCTTGGCATAAGGAGGGACAAGACGAGTATTTTGAAATACAGCCCATGTTTTCTTCATGGCAAAGGCTTGCAAATCAGGGAGAGTTTGTCAGCATCTTATCCCACATAGACAGAAGGGTAATTATCTAATTCCAGCATATACTGATCTTTGTCTCACCTAAGAGGGGGAGAGAAAAAATGGTAGGAAATGTTTGTAAAAATCATAGCTGGGAGCCACAAAGAGACTGAGATTAGGTCATAAAATTACAGAATGCTTCCTTGTCAATACTTCTTACCAACATGTTGGTAGAGCTTCCCCATAGGAGTGGACTAAAGCTGAAGAAATTACAAGGGTCAGAATCTATTTTAGGAGAAGTCCCTAGGGAAATCCACAGACAACCATGGAGAGAAAAACATGGTCACCAAAACAAAACAAAACAAAAACAAAAAAACCCCAAATACTGACTTTTAATATTTCTAATCTAACTTCCAGCTACTTCAACATAAAATAGCCCTATAAACACCTATTTACTTTAGTTCCTTTTATACAATACTTTATGCCTAATTTTCAGCCAAAAATATTACATGGCACTCTTCAAGGCAGAAAAATCATCTGCAGAACAAGGAAAGCATCAGAACCAGACTCAGAAATGGAAGACATTTTTGAAATTGTCTGGGCCAGGATTTGAAAATAACAATAACTAATTTGTTAATGATTTTAATGGAAAGAGTAGACCATAGTGAAGAACAGGTTCTTAATATAAGCAGAGAGAGATGAAAACTTTAAGAATAAATCAAAAGAAAAATGCTAGAAGTCAAAATTACTATAAGAGAAATGAGCTCATGAATAGCTGGACAAAGTTGAGGAGTGAGTGAACTTGAAGCAATGTCACTAGAAATGTCCCAAGTAAAATATAAGTAGAGAAAAGAAAGAAAATACAGGACCTAATATTCAAGAACTGTGGGACATTTTTGAAAGGTGAGACATACATATAACTGGCATACTGAAAGGAGAATTTTTAAAAGGAGAAGAAAAAACTATTTGAAGCAATAGCAGTTGAGTTTTCCAAAATTAATGGCATAGCAAACAGTAGATCTGGAATATTCAAAGAACACAAAGCCACATAAATGCCAAGAAATCCACACCTAGGTATATCATATTCAAAATGAAGAAAACCAAAGACAAAGAGAAAAATCTTAAAAGATGGCAGAGGAAACAACCTCCCATTATCTGTGAAGGAAAAATAAAATTGTCATAGCATGCATCTCATTGTGAACGATGTGAGTAAGAAAAGAGTAAGGCGACATAAAGTATTGAAAGACAAGGAACCTGCAGAGTGTGAATTTTATAACCAGATACATTAATCGTTTTTGTGTTTTTTATTCTTGTCGTGCTGGGGGTACATTGTGACAATTACAAAATTTCTTACAATATATCATAGTTTGGCTCACTCCTCCATCATTCTCCTTTACCCCTCCCCCTTTCTTAAAATAGCTTCAAAAGTCCCATTTTTCCATTTTCATAACGACTGCGTAATATTTCCACCATATTCACCATCCCACACCCTTTTCTAATATTCTTTCCCTGCCCATTGGTACCAAATGCCACACAGGATCTGTTTCACCTTTTTGTTCTCTGTTTTTGAGAAAAAAAGACATTTTGTTTGTTTAAGATATCTATACATTGGTTTCCCTGTGACATTTTCACGTATGTGTGTATTATAACCTGAACTGGTTCATCTCCTCTATTCTTGATAATGAAGAAAACAAAGACTTTCTCAGAAATAACAAAATGGAGAGAATTCATTACCAGCAGACTTGGCCTACAAGAAATATGAAAAAAATATCATTGAGAGGAAAGGAAAATGATGTAGTTTTGTATGAAAAAGAAAAGCGCTGGAGAAGGACTAACTGAAGATCTTAACTGATCTAATGGAAAATTAATTGCTCAAAATAATAATAATAGTTAACAGTGTATATAGTAAAGCGAAGTTAATGACAACAATTTTAAAAGTGGTAGAAGAAGGATATGGGAGCACTCTAATTCTCCTGCAATACCCACGCAGAGGTAGAGCACTATTCAAAACTAACCTTAAATTAGTTAGACATGCATATTGGAAATGTCAGCACAACCACAAAAAGTTCCTTTCCCCTTTTCTTGCGGTCTCTACTGAGCTACATCCCCAGTCTTTGTTTTTTCTGAGAAAGGGTTTCACTATGTAGTTTAGGCTGTCCTTGAACTTGTGATCCTCGGACCTGAGCCTCCTGAGTGTTAGGAGTACAGATGTGTGTCTGGAAGAAGCTGTTTTATGGGGATTGAAACCAGTGCATTGCACTTGCTATGAAAGCGCTCTATCACTTGAGCTACACTGCCAGGCCCTTTGGTTTGGTTCGGTTTTTGAGAGAGGGTCTTGCTACCTTTGCCCAGGCTGGCCTTGAATTCATTATTCTCCTACTTTTGCCTCCCAAATAGCTGGATGTGTCATCATATCCTGTCTAAAATATTTTTTAAAAAGAACCATAACTTACATGCTTAAAGAATTTAAAATTCTAAATTAAAGCAAAAAAGAGAAAATAACAAAAAAGAACAATGGGTAGAATATAGATACAACAGGTACAAAGATGATAGATATTAATCCAACTATATAAATAATCATTTTATATGTAAATTGTCTCATATACCAATTAAAGACAGGTTGTTAAAGAGTATTTTTAAAAGAGACCTTACTATTGGTTGTCTATAAGAAAGCCTCAGGGCTAGTAGAGTAGCTTAAGTGGTAGAGCACCTGCCTAGCAAGCATGAGACTCTGAGTTCAAACCCTAGGGCTTCAAACAAAAGAAAGAAAGAAAGAAAGCCTCACAAAATATAAAACTAAAACTAAAGTTTTCAGGTTATAGGGGTTTTTTTAAGATTCAGCTAAAGAAGTGGAGAAAGATTGATCATGCTAACCCTAATCAAATGAAAATTGGCATAATTTTATTAATTTAAAACAAACCAGCATTATGCATGAGGAAAGTTATCAGTGGGAAAAGGACACATTATCTAGTCATTAAAGGGTCATTCTCTAAGAAGAAAAATCCTTACTGTGTATACACTAAACCTCAACGTATCAAAATGCATACAGTGAAATCTGAGAACAGAGTAAGGAAAAATAGACAAATGCACTGTGGTAGTTGGAGATGGTGATTCCCTCTCTTCATTAACTAATATTTCAAGTAGGCAAAAAAAACTGTCTAATAAACTGACCTAAACAGCACTGCAGCCAGCCTGCCATCATTAACAGTGACAGAATTCTCTACCAACAGCACCACAACACACATTCTTCTCAAGGTCATGGGGAATTTGTGACCTGATGGTGTCCATTCTAGACCACAAACTTACTTTACCTCATTTAAAACTACGGAAATCAGGCAGGATGTGGTCTCCAGAAAGTGTGGAATTAAACTAGAAATCCGTAACAGAATGTTTCTTAGAAAACCTCTAAACATTGGATAAGAAACTACACAGGGTTAAATAACAAATGAGTAAAGTAAGTCTCAAGAAAAATCTAAAATAAATTGAATTAGGTGAAAATTAAAATACAGTTTATATGCACTAGTTGATTTATCCACAAACAATAAACAAAACAGCTTATCAAAGTGTTTGGGATGCAGGGAGAGCATTGCTTCAAGGGAAATTCCAGTTTTCAATGCATTAGAAAAATGACTTAGGAGAAAGTCATACTAATTAGATTTATTATGATAATTCCACAATGAACATGGGTTGTAAATAATCAAATTACATATCCTATATATGTATATATATATATATATATATATATATATATACATATATACATATATATGTATATATATACATATATACATATATACATATATATATATATTTACTTGTCAAATACACTTCAATAATTTTTTAAAAAAAGAAATAATAGCTGAGCATGGCAGTATATGCCTGTAGTCCCAGCAGGAAGGATCACAAATCAAGGCTAGCCTGGGCTACTTGGTGGGACTTTGCTTTCAAAACAAAACAGTCAAAAGAAATGATCATTGAAAAAGAGAAAACTCTGAAATCAATACTCTAAATCTTAACGAATTAGCCTTGGAGAATGAACCACGTTAGGGAATTAGAAAAAGAAGAATTTATACATGGAGCAACCACTAAACAGAAATAACACAAAATAATCAAAAGCTCTACTGCAGATTTTTTTTTTTTTGATCTTAGGCAAATAACCTTTATTTTTCTCCTAATTTTTCTTTAGTTTATATGTAATAAGTTACAATCACAGGTTGATCCTCATAAGCATTTTACAACATTAAGAATTCATGTAATGAAAAGGCACTCAGCCTCACTTTTTTTTTCCTTTTTTTTTTATTACTCATATGTGCATACAAGGCTTGGGTCATTTCTCCCCCCTGCCCCCACCCCCTCCCTTACCACCCACTCCGCCCCCTCCCTCTCCCCCCAACCCCCTCAATACCCAGCAGAAACTATTTTGCCCTTATTTCTAATTTTGTTGTAGAGAGAGTATAAGCAATAATAGGAAGGAAAAAGGGTCTTTGCTGGTTGAGATAAGGATAGCTATACAGGGCATTGACTCACACTGATTTCCTGTGCATGTGTGTTACCTTCTAGGTTAATTCTTTTTGATCTAAACTTTTCTCTAGTTCCTGGTCCTCTTTTCCTATTGGCCTCAGTTGCTTTTAAGGTATCTGCTTTAGTTTCTCTGTGTTATGGGCAACAAATGCTAGCTATTTTTTTAGGTGTCTTACCTATCCTCATGCATCCCTTGTGTGCTCTCACTTTTATCATGTGCTCAAAGTCCAATCCCATTGTTGTGTTTGCCCTTGATCTAATGTCCACATATGAGGGAAAACATACGATTTTTGGTCTTTTGGGCCAGGCTAACCTCACTCAGAATGATGTTCTCCAATTCCATCCATTTACCAGTGAATGATAACATTTCGTTCTTCTTCATGGCTGCATAAAATTCCATTGTGTATAGATACCACATTTTCTTAATCCATTCGTTGGTGGTGGGACATCTTGGCTGTTTCCATAACTTGGCTATTGTGAATAGTGCCACAATAAACATGGGTATGCAGGTGCCTCTGGAGTAACCTGTATCACAGTCTTTTGGGTATATACCCAAGATTGGTATTGCTGGATCAAGTGGTAGATCAATGTCTAGCTTTTTAAGTAGCCTCCAAGTTTTTTTTCCAGAGTGGTTGTACTAGTTTACATTCCCACCAACAGTGTAAGAGGGTTCCTTTTCCCCCACATCCTCGCCAACACCTGTTGTTCATGGTGTTGCTAATAATGGCTATTCTAACAGGGGTGAGGTGGAATCTTAGTGTGGTTTTAATTTGCATTTCCTTTATTGCTAGAGATGGTGAGCATTTTTTCATGTGTTTTTTGGCCATTTGAATTTCTTCTTTTGAGAAAGTTCTGTTTAGTTCACTTGCCCATTTCTTTATTGGTTCATTAGTTTTGGGAGAATTTAGTTTTTTAAGTTCCCTGTATATTCTGGTTATCAGTCCTTTGTCTGATGTATAGCTGGCAAATATTTTCTCCCACTCTGTGGGTGTTCTCTTCAGTTTAGAGACCATTTCTTTTGATGAACAGAAGCTTTTTAGCTTTATGAGGTCCCATTTATCTATGCTATCTCTTAGTTGCTGTGTTGCTGGGGTTTCGTTGAGAAAGTTCTTACCTATACCTACTAATTCCAGGGTAGTTCCTACGCTTTCCTGTATCAACTTTAGAGTTTGGAGTCTGATATTAAGATTCTTGATCCATTTTGAGTTAATATTGGTATAGGGTGATATACATGGATCTAGTTTCAGTTTTTTGCAGACTGCTAACCAGTTTTCACAGCAGTTTTTGTAGAAGAGGCTGTCTTTTCTCTATCGTATATTTTTAGCAACTTTGTTAAAGACAAGTTGGTTATAGTTGTGTGGCTTCATATCTGGGTCCTCTATTCTGTTCCACTGGTCTTCATGGCTGTTTTTGTGCCAGTACCATGCTGTTTTTATTGTTATTGCTTTCTAATATAGTTTGAAGTCAGGTATTGTGATACCTCCTGCATTGTTCTTTTGACTGAGTATTGCCTTGGCTGTTCGTGGCCTCTTGTGTTTCCATATAAATTCCACAGTAGATTTTTTGATCTCTTTAATGAATGTCATTGGAATTTTGATGGGAATTGCATGAAACATGTAGATTACTTTTGGGAGTATCGACATTTTTACTATGTTGATTCTACCAATCCATGAGCATGGATCTCTCCACTTTTATAGTTTTCCTCAATCTCTTTCTTCAGAAGTGTATAGTTTTCCTTGTAGAGGTCTTTCACATCTTTTGTTAGGTTTACTCCTAGGTATTTGATTTTTTTTTGAGGCTATTGTAAATGGAATTGTTTTCATACATTCTTTTTCCGTTTGCTCATTGTTAGTGTATAGAAATGCTAATGATTTTTCTATGTTGATTTATATCCTGCTACCTTGCTATAGCTATTGATGATGTCTAGAAGCTTCTGTCTACTGCAGATTTTACAAAGAAAATTTCAAAGAACTGACAAGCAAAGTAACATGTTATAACAATAGCAGGGTTGTAGTGCACTCATTGATAACAAAGGTCAATTATTTTCTGTCTGCCAGTAAGGAGCAACAGGAATTTGAAATTTAAAGCCCAAAGCAATTTATATTAGCACCAAAATACAGTTAGATATAAACCTAATCAAATGTGTTCAAAATCTATGTGAAGAAAAGTACAAGATACTAATGAAAGAAATTAAAGAAGATGCAAAAAGCTGGAGAGAAACTCCATGTTCATAGATGTGAAGGCAGGGTAGTTAAAATGTCAGTATTTTCACTTTGATGTGTAGATTCAAAAATCTTAATCAAAATGCTATCAAGCTTCTTTGTATAGAAGAACAGAAAGACCCAGAAAAACCCACATAATAGTGAAGATGACTGACACCACCAACTGCTACAGAGCTAAAGTGATCGAGACAGTATACCACTGGTGAAAGAACAGACAAGTAATTAGTGGAGCAGAGTGAAGTATCAAGAATAGAGCTGCATAACTATAGGCTACTGATCTTAGATCAATGGGCCATTAAATCTCCATTGAATAATGAGAAAGCAGTTTTTCAATAAATGGTGTACAAACAATTGGAAATGTACAGGCAAAACCAAAAAGAATCTAAACACAGATCTTACATTTTCACAAAAGCAACTAAAAATGAATCACACACCTGGATGTAAAATTCAAAACTATAAAACTTCCAGATGCTAACAGAGAAAACCTAGGTGACTTTGGGCTGGGTGATGACTTTTTAATACAAGACCAAAAGTATGACCAGGAGACAAAGTAATGATAAACTTTATTAAAACTAAACTCTTCTCTATTAAAGACATTGAGATGAAGAACATAAGCAACAGATTGTGAGAAAATATTTGTGAAACTCATATCTGACTTGTATCCAAAATACACAAAAAACTCTTAAAACTCAACAATAAGAACAAAAACAACCCAATAAAAAGAAAACGGGAAACATAACTGAATGGATATTTCACCCAAGAAGAGGTAAAGGTGGAAGGCAATCATGTGAAAAGATGTTCAGAACAGTTTTTCATTAGGGAATTGCAAATTCAAACCATGAATTGTTGCTAACTCACCTGAGGGTCCCAATAGGCACCAAATGCGGTGAAGATGTAAATGGAGTACCAGGAATTCTCACTGAGTGTTGATGCAATGCAAAATGGTACCACTATTTTAGAAGCATAAGTAAACCTCACCAGTTAATCCAGCAATATTGTTCCAAGTACTTACCCAACTAATTGGAAGACTATATGCACATGAAAACATACACACACATTAGCAACTCCATTCTTCAGTATCAAAAATGAGAACTAACAAAGATGCCATTCAGTAATGAGAGAATAAATAATTTGTGATATTTATAGAATGTTATTCAGCACTAAAAAGCACTGAGCTAGTAAGCCATGAAAACACATGAAGGAAACTTAAGGGTATGTTTCTAAGTGAAGGAAGGCCGTCTACTTTATCACTGACCTTTGGTCAAGGTAAAGTTATAGTCAAAAGATCAGTGGTTGCCTAGGGTTCTGAGGAATGGAGGAAGGGTGAAGCATGAATGAATTTTTTGAGTGGTTAAACATTTATGTGTGATATTATGCCTTCATCAATAAATACCCATAAAACTTTACAGCACAGAGTGAACCTTAGTATCTGCAAATTAAAAATATATCATTTAGGTGGTCAGGGAACCCCATGAATGGATGCAGACTGTGAAAACAGACTCTAATTATATTACAACAAATGAAAAAAAATTAGAGAATGGTTAGGGAGGGGAGAAGGTGCTATGCTAAGTTATTTTGGAAATGAGTGATGTGCATAACACCGAAGGCAAGAAAGACTGCAAGAAGGCACTGCACTCGGGGTTGGTCAGGGATTCTGATGCTGTTCCTCATATACACAGAATTGAAAGAATAAAGGAAAGGACAGCAGGTGGTGGAAGCCCTCATGATGGGGGTTACTGGTAAGCAGGAGAGGAGACTTCAGTAATCCCTGCAATAATACATAGAGTTGGAGACAGTAGTGTGGACTCATGTTAAGTTGTGGATGTATTTGTAAATATGTATACATGTCTGGATTATTATAAACACATATAGTTCCTCTCATCAGCTGATAAGGCCTCAAGTGACAATACTGCAGTGGCAATGAGCTCATCCAACCCCTACATCTTATTTCCAATACCAATAAAAGGAATCAGGAGACTTGGAGAGAGTCAGAGAACCTGGAGAAATGGTTGATCCTAGAATTATGGCAGGAAATATGCAAAATGAGTGTGGAGAATCTTGTCGTGCCAGAAAGGAAGAAAATGTTTAAAACAAAGCAAATCAAGGCAAAATTCTGCACTGATAGGGGTAATTCAAAGGAGCATACAAACTAACTAGAAGAGCTCACTGGTAGTCAGTGGGACAATTGAGCAAAAACATCAATATTGGATTATGACACAAAGTCTAAATAAATATCCACAGTCTGTGTTGCTGTACACAGATCTTTGATTCAATAAATAAATGGAAAGAAAAGGATAATATCCCTTACAGAAGAGTTCCAAATGATTTATGTAGGGAGGATTTATGCTCTGAAGGAGGAGGTGCATACCTCCCAGCCCCATGAGAATGGGCTGTGCAGGGCGACATCCATGGAAAGAGGAACAAAGAGTAACTTCCAGTGAAGAATGGTGATAAACACTACCTCAGTCATGATCAAGATACATAAGTAGTTTACTACTTACAAGTCTTTTGAAGTGTGGCTGAGCATTACATGTTCAGCCATGCAGGTCAGAGTTAGGAAAATGGTGGTCCTTGCTGTTCAAGAGGAGAGGGAGACAGAGAGGGTCCTGAAATTGACCAATGTGACACACATATCCTAGTTAACTCTACATGTTTTACTGTAAAGTCCAATTATAGCTACTGTGGTAAGAGTTTGTCTCAGACAGAATTTTAGTTCATCAGTTTAAAAGGTACCTCTAGAGTCTGCCTTTCCTGCCATCCTGCAAGCACCCACGTACTTTTTACTTCCCTGGTGGCTATGGAGTGCTTCCCACTCCCACCAGCCATAACATTACTACATGGTGTAAAAAATGGTACCCATTGTCCAGACTGTTTCTTATGCATAGTGGCAGAAACCCGGAAATGAGTTCTTAAGATGAAATTTAGGAGTAACGAATTTTACATTATGTGTATCTTAACACAATTTTAAAAACTGAAATTCAGATGTTCAAAGGTACAATGTTGAGTAGGATAAAGAAGTAGCTGACATTCTTCCCCTCCCACTTCCTTTAATACATAGCCATTGTGTGTTCTCCAGTGCATTATGAAGTGTCAATCACTCTCCCTCTCAAAGCTTCACTTTTCTTCACTCTCAAAACAGGGCTTTGTATGAGAGATGACTGCTAAAATCCTTTCTAGCTCTGTCTATTATTCTTTGAGTCACAGATAACATATTTTTCCAAGATAATGTGCTCCACTTTTTGAGGGTAAAAGGCTTATCTTTTGTATGCTCAATTAAAAAAAAATCTGAACTTTGGTTTTATACATTGATAGTCTTAAAACACTTTCCTGAAACACAAAAACTAAACTTCTGTAGATTTTGATGCTACTCTTTGGTAGGCCATCGTTCTAAGTACAATGGTAATATTTGTACATAAAATTGCCATTGGTTTATTAGTCAAAGGTTTTATTTCTTTATTTTTTACTATCATTGTATGTGAAAACATTGGATTCCAATATTAGTGAGAAATGAATATCTATCAGAAATAGAAGGACATCTTAACTGTTCCAAAAACAACAGGTATTTATTCATAGTTGGACACTCACTGGAATTCAGATTCAAGATTAAAGACTATGCAAGAAAAATCTACAAATGCATCTCCAAATATCATATATAAAAGGGCAAAATGCAGCAGTAGGGATTATTCTAATATATTTTAGTTCTCTGGGAATAGCTCCCCATTTTTGACTTTGAACAAATTTCCCACATCTGGTCTAAGTTTTTAGTAATGTGTTATTCAACAAAGTGCAGCTGTGATTGAACTACAAACACACTAATGTTAACAGCCATCAATTATGGTATTGGGACATTGATTTGGTCTCTTACACTACAAATTTCACTTGTCACTTAAAGACACATTTATCCCATATAGTACCTCTGTTGAAAATGATGGAGGCCATTGTTGGGCAAAACTGTGTGGGCTAAGGAAGATGAAAGATGGTGTGCAGAGACAAAAACAGGGACATTATTAGGGAGTAACTGGAAAGTGACGTTACAGTGCTAAGCTCTGTGCACTCTTTCTGCTTCTCTGTCACAGATATCCTTACTTTTACTTTGCTATAGCTACTGTGATCAGATATATTTTTTTAGCTTCCTACGCCTGTTGCCTCTGTAGCCTTCTTCCAAAAGATTTCTGTTGCTACAGCTCACTTTGTAGGGTTATGAGCTTAGTCCTGTAAAAGCATAGTGTCATGGTTCTAATGTTCTCTTTTTTAAAATAGACTTTTTATTAGGATATATTCATTGTACAGAGAGCGATTCATAGTGACAATTCTGATTAGACTTGTATTGTACTTTATTTACATCGCTCCCATCGTCTCTCCCCCTTAACCCTTCTCCACACCACTTAAAGCAATTTCAAGAGGTTTCTTTGTTCTATTTCATATAGGTGTATGAAGTTCATCAACCATATACTGTCACCTTAATCTCTTCATTCACCCTCCCTCTCCCACAAATACCCCCCCACTGTACCTAGTTTATAGTCCTGTTTTACATTATTAATATTTAAGTTGATGTTCAAAGGGGTTTCTCAATGTATGCCCACTATGGGTGTGCTTTACTTTGGTTCGTTCAACCCCTACCATTACTCTATCTTACACCTTTACCTCCTGTCCCCCATTTTTCAACAGTTTTCACTATATATCCTTATATCGTCTACCTTCACATGTCATGTTATGCAATATTACTGAGGCTGTATCATTCTCTTCTCCTTTCCCTCCTTTCCCATGTTCCATAGAGTACTTCCACTGTTACACACATCATCTACATCTGAGTTTGTATATGATCATGCCTGTTTTTGTGTATATGTTTATCTTTGGATCTATCTTCTACATATGAGAGAGAGAAAACATGCGGCTTTTGTGTTTCTGAGCCCGGCTTACTTCACTTAACATGATGTCCTCCAATTGCATCCATTTCCCTTCAAGCCATATTCCTTATGGCTGAGTAATACTCTTTTGTGCATATCTACCACATTTTCTTTTTTTTATTGTTTTATTATTCATATGTGCATACAAGGCTTGGGTCACTTCTCCCTCCTCCCCCTACTCCCTCCCTCACTACCCACTCCGCCCCCTCCCTCTCTCCTCCATCCCCTCAATACCCAGCAGAAACTATTTTGACCTTATCTCTAATTTTGCTGAAGAGAGTATACGCAATAATAGGAAGGAACAAGTGTTTTTGCTGGTTGAGATAAGGATAGCTATACAGGGAGTTGACTCACATTAATTTCCTGTGCGTGTGTGTAACCTACTAGGTTAATTCTTTTTGATCTAACCTTTTCTCTAGTTCCTGGTCCTCTTTTCCTATTGGCCTCAGTTGCTTTTAAGGTATCTGCTTTACTTTCTCTGCATTAAGGGCAACAAATGCTAGCTAGTTTTTTAGGTGTCTTACCTATCCTCACCCCTCCCTTGTGTGCTCTCGCTTTTATCATGTGATCAAAGTCCAATCCCCTTGTTGTGTTTGCCCTTGATCTAATGTCCACATATGAGGGAGAACATACGATTTTTGGTCTTTAGGGCCAGACTAACCTCACTCAGAATGATGTTCTCCAATTCCATCCATTTACCAGCGAATGATAACATTTTGTTCTTCTTCATGGCTGCATAAAATTCCATTGTGTATAGATACCACATTTTCTTAATCCATTCATCAGTGGTGGGGCATCTTGGCTGTTTCCATAACTTGGCTACTGTGAATAGTGCTGCAATAAACATGGGTGTGCAGGTGCCTCTGGAGTAACCTGTGTCACAGTCTTTTGGGTATATCCCCAAGAGTACCACATTTTCTTGATCCTTTCATCAGTTGTAGGCACCTGGATCGTTTCAAAGCGTGGCTATTATGAACAGTGCTGCAATGAAAAGAGTGGGAACCTAGCTCTTCTAATGTTCTCTTAAGAACTCAGCAGTGGTTCTCTAAGACCCTGCCCCAAGAACCTAAAACCTTTACTCCAATCTACAAGTGGTCTCTATTTGGGTTCCATTTTCCTATGTACAGTTTTATATTCCTAAAAGCCTGTATCAAATATTTTTCACTTGAAATGATAATGCTTAATACTAAGTGTTTATTCACTAAATGAATGTGTTTATTCATTCATTTTGGTGTATTTGCTTATCATAGGGCAGTTGATTCTTTTTGAGATTCTTCAGAAATTGACTTTATGCTACAATGCCTTTGTCATCATTCTTCCTAGAAATAACCTTTTAACACTGTAGATTCTATTACACCACCATACACCAGTTGGATGGAGATGACTTTCTAGGTCACACTGGAGGTCCTACAAGGACAGAGACTCTGCTTGTTCAATTTGCACCCCCCCACACAATGCCTAGGATGAGGCTTGAATGAAATACCTGTTAATCGTTGTAATGAAATAAATGAATCTCTTTCTGCAGGTAATTTTTTATGAAGGGAAAGGTATTGACTGAATGAATGAACAAGGAATAAAGAAAAGTCCTGTCCAAACTGGAGAATTGTAACATCAAAAACAAAGTGTTCCCAAACCACATGGATCGTAGCTTTACTTTGTCTTTCACCAACCAAAATCACTTAAATATTTGGTTGATTGTTAATCACTTTAGTGTATTTTCTTATATTCCCTGAATTGAGTTTTCAAATAAGTTAATATTATGTTGGTACAATTCACTAACAATATTTCTATTTTTGTCTTTAAGAGTTTCCTATCAGAAATAATTGATTTCTAATGCAATATAAACCCAAAACCTTTTTGGCTCTGTTACTTTTGTTCTAGATTTATAGTTCATGAACTCAATTTAAATTCAGAGATTTTTTTAAAAGTCATGTAAATCCAGACTAATATTGTATCCAAACTAATATGTCCTCTTTGTTCCTTTGCACTCTTTTAAAAGATTCAAGTGCATAATCTAGTTTGGAAAAAAATAGTATGAATGTATCTTCCAGAAGAAAGCTTGCAGCTGTCTTATTTGTCCTTGCTTGGTCATTTCCTTGTTTACTGATTGTCTTGCACATTTATAAAGTTCTTGGAAATCATGTGCAATAAAATGTATTTGCAGAGTAATGTGATTATGGAAACATGACCAAACTAGCTGGAATGTTCTACTGTACTTTATTCATGTCTATGCCTTGGATTGTAGTGGGTTTTGTACATATTTTAGCTGGTCTATTTGTCAATCACTTGTTCACTCAAAAAATACTTGTTTTAGGCAGCACTGAGGTTTGAACTCAGGGTCTCATGCTTGCTAGGTAGGTGCTTTACCAGTTGAGTCACTCCACCAGCCCCTAGTTTCTTTCATAGAAGGAATCTACATAAACTTTTTGTTACTCATAAGTGCTAATAGTGTGCCTTGCACAAAACAGAAGGCTCATACACATTGCTTAGAGTTTACAGTAAGGCACAACACAAGGAATTATAACTTTAATGAGTGGGTAGTTACCCAACCACTGCTGCTGATGCCTGGCTGAAAAAGAAACTCATAAAATTTGTTTACTCTTTTCCTCCACCTGTGTTTCATAGAATTTGTATCACATAGATTTATTTCAAGAGACGCTGGAGGAGTAATGAGGGGAAGAAAGAGGAGGAGGTGAAGCTGACTCTAAGAGGTTTATTAAAATAGGCCCCAGGGAGCCAGACCTGGATAAGTTCATCCGTTCAAGGGAAATAAATGGCAAAGTCTCAGAGACATCAGAAAGGAAGAAAAAGCCAAGCAGGAGCAGACCGGTTCTTATGGGACTGAGTACATGTCTTGTAATCACTCCTAATGTCCTGGTCATCAGATCAACATAAATGTGGACTGAAACCTCAGGTCAGGGCAGTCACTGGTGCTTAGCCTTAGATTTGCCCTCATTTACTACCTGAGTTTTGGAGATGAACTGAATCTTCCATTTGGTGGACAGACTAAAGTGTATACAATTTTAAAGAATGCTCCTGAGTAACCGTGGAGACAGTCAGTGAGACAAGTCAAGAAGACTTGTTCTCATGAGCTGAAGACAAAAACAGCAGGTAATGAGATGGGTCCAGAGTACCTCCTGGAGGTCCCACTGGACAATCTTCCTTCACCTCCAGAGACAGGTGAAGGTTTCAAAATTGTATATCATCAGGGCAAAAATGATTTTAGGGCTTTATTTTGTATTTTATGTTCTCCTATGACATTTATTTTAAGGATGACTCTGGGTAAGTAGTTCTTTTTATTATTATTTTCTTTTCCGGTAATACTGGGGTTTGAACTTAGGGCCTCATGATGCTGGGCAGGCACTATATGTGTAGAGCCATAACTTCGGCCCTTTTCTGCATTAGTTATCTTTAGGACTGAGTCTCAGACTTTCTTCCCAGGGCCAGCCTCAGACCACGCTCCTCCTACTTAAGCCTCCTAGTAACTGTGAACGTGGGTGTGCCACCACCCCCAACCCTAAGCATTTCTTTATCAATTTTTGTCTAATTTTTAACTCCGCATACTCTCCAATGTGTTGGAAACAAAAATTGCCTACTTGTGTGCTCCTTAACACTCCCATTCCTGGCGAACCACTTTCTTTTCCTTACAGTAACAGAGGGACTTAATTTTGCATGGAATCACTTAAATAACATGTCTGCAGATGGCTACCTACATTTTCTTTTTAGTTAATGTATTTTTAACTGATACACAAAAACTGTACGTTAGTGGGTCACTATGCGATATTTCCATGCACTTACATACTGTGCACATAAGCCAGATTAGACATAACTATCTCCTGAAACATTTATTATTTATTTGTAGTGAAAACTTTCAAAATATTTTCTTCTGGATTTTTGAAGTGTACAGCTCAGTATTTGTATCTATAGTCACACTGCTGTGCAGTGGCACACCGGAACTTCTAGTTCCTCTCAAACCCTAACTTTGTACCCACTGCCCTCCCTCCCTGGCCTCTGTAACCCCCATTGTATTCTCATCTTGTATGGCATCAACAGTTTAGATCTCACAGATGAGTGAGATCATGTGGAACTTGTGTATGGTGTATGTCACTTCCCATAGCGACCTCCGGGTCCATCCATGCTTTCATAAACGACAGGGTTTCATTACTTTTAATGGTTGAAGAGCATTTTGAGAGTTTCCGTTTTCTTTATCCACTCATCAGTGGATGGGTTCCTACGTTGTGCCCGCTTCTTGGCTGTTGTGCATGGTGCTGTGATGAACACAAGAACTGCAGAAGTCTCTTGAAAGTACTGATTTCACTTCCTTTGGATATGTGTCCATGGTGGGACGCTGGGTCTACAAATGGGGACGAATACTAGTGCCTGACCCAAAGGATTATTTTCAGGGTGGTTAAATAAGTTAATAGCTGCAAAAACACTTAAAATAATGCTTAATATATAAAAATTTAGCTTTTATTATGAATACAAAATTTTCATTTTCTATTTCATTTATACTTCAAAAAATTTTTGTTGCATTTATTATTAAGTATGTTAAAAAGTCATTGGTAGATACTTAATGTAAATAGTTCAGACATTACATCACTGGTGGACTGGCTCAAGAGGCAAAGCCCTGCATAGAAAGTGTGAGGCCCTGAGTTCAAACCCCAGTGCTGCCAAGAAAGTACAGACATTAAAATAAAATGCGTGATCTTTTGACCACTATCCACCTACCCAGTCCTTCCAGTGGTAACTATTGCCAGTTGATACCTACAGAAATATATATTATATGTAATATGTATACCACATATGACTTTTAAATATGGTATGTATAATTTTCAATGTTAACAGAAAGAGGAAGAAAAAAACACCTGGAAATTTGTTGAAAGAAAATTTAGCAATAATTGATTTGCTAAGGAAATGAAAATTATATAGCATATGTTCTTAAATATTTTAGAGAAATATATTTTATGTCAGATTGGTTCTATAGTATCCATTTTTATTCAAGAATTGTGTTGATTTTTTTAAAAAAATGAATATTTTACTCTCTTCTAAGTGTTACATATAGTCTTGTGTATTATTTCCTACATAATAATTTAATTACTGTTATTTAATACCTTTTCCCATGCATGCCTGCTGTTGAGACTCCATTGACCATGAAATCCAAGTCAGAGCCGAACCAGAACCAGCACCTGGCCTGGAATCTGAAGCACAGAAAGTCTCTTTAAAAAAACAAAGTTAGGAAATTCCAAGATGGCGGCTAGAGGTAGGAAGCAGAAAGCGACCCTCCTATAGTGAAATCTTGGAGAGACGCTGGAGACACACTTTGCAGGCATAATCACCGAGAAAAGGCATAACTTTGACTCCTCCACATCTCCAGCCGGCGCAGAGAATCTCCACTTCACGTTAAACGGAGAACCGAGGAGGGGCCCCGGGGCCGCCAGTGGCCGGCGCCCATACGGCTTGGGAAGACGCGGACCAGGTGAGCTTCGCGGTACCGCGGTTCCCCCACAGACAAGCCTGGGCCAGAGCAGCATAGCCCCCTGGACAGACAGACCTCCACCCGGGAAAAAAAGAGAAACTGAGTACTAAGCAATAAGAACAGTTAAGACACGCTGGAAAGAGGGTGGGGCGCCCTGAGCGCTGAAGATTGGGGGAAGGGACTCCTTCCCGGGACTGTAAATAAACGAGCCGGGCGGGCCGGAGAGGCTCTGGCGGGAGCGGGGTGCGCCCAGCAACCGGGAGCGGGGACGCTTGTGAGAGGAGGGAAGACCCACTTCCCATGTGAACTGTAAATAAACACGAAGGCCTGACAACGTGGGGCAGTGTCGCCTTTCCCAGTGCTTGGAAAGGGAAAAGCCTGTAGCAGAGGCCCCCCTCCCCCGCACAGGAGAACTCTGAGCAAACAAAGCCTGTGGGACCAGGTGAGTGCTAAGCTCACCCCAGAGATCTGCATAAATAACGCCTCCAGCTACAGGCTGAGAGCAGCAGGCAGGCAAGCCACAGTTGCAGATACCACTCTCAGAACTGCCTCCAGACGCTTTTTTTTCTTTTTCTCCCTACCTTTGATGAGAGAACAACCGAATTACACCTGCAAGCCGAAAAACTTACTGAAACTGTATTGCATTTGAACTGGGGACACTTGGTGGGGCTTTTTTTTTTTTCTTCTGTGTGTGTGTGAGTGTAGTTTTGTTCTACTTTATGCATCCCCTTTAATGAGACAACTACAGAACAACATCTGAGGCACCAACTCCAGGACTGGAGATTAAGACGGACATCCAAATTATTAAGACTGAAATTGCATTGCATATAAACTTGGAAGTTTTTTGGTTTTTTGGGTTTTTTTTTGTTTTTTTTAATTTTCTATTTTCCATTTTATTTTAATTCATTTTATAAATAGATATTACTTTCATATACTTATTTTTTATTTTTTTATCTTTGATTTTCAATCCTCTCTCTGTCACTCTATTGTCTGTTCAGCTTACTGTCAATTAGTACACTAACACTCCCTGTTTATACCTTTGAAACTCTCTTGTCTGATACCTTGTTCTGCTTTCTCCCTCTTGTCTGTATATTTGTTTTCCCCTTTTCTTTAACTTCTTGCTTTCCATCTCAGCTCACTCTTCCATTCTCAATATTACCATTGTTATTATTACAAGCTAGAAAATACTTAATTACACACAGTACAGGGACAGTAACAACACCAAGGACAATGACAGGAAGACAGAAAAAACAAGGAAACCAGTTTCCCCACAGCAAAAAATTAGTACAGGAACCAGAGGGGAATGAAGAGAACAGAAACTCAGAGCCAGACTCCAATAAAATGAAGATAAACTATGCCAAAGGACCCAATGAAGCCTACAAGAATAATTTAAAAGAAGACATACTACAAGTACTCAATGAGAATTTTATAGAGATGATACTGGATAGGGTCAACCAAAATGTACAGGAGACACTCAAGAAATTCCAAGACAATAAAAATAGAGAATTTGAAAAAGCAAAAGAAGAAATAAAGGAAACCATAGAAGCACTGTATAAACAACAAAGTGAAAGAGAGAACACAATGAATAAATGGATAAATGAACTCAGGACAAAAATAGACAACAATAAAGAAGAAAACAGCCAGGAAATGGAAAACCTCAGAAAAAAGAACGAAACAGAAATGCAAAACAAAACGGAAGGCCAATCCAGCAGAATAGAACAAACAGAAGACAGAATCTCAGAACTTGAAGATGAAATGGTAATTAAAGGAAAAACTGAAGAACTACTAATTAAACAACTCAAGACCTGTGAAAAGAAAATGCAAGAACTCACCGACTCCATCAAAAGACCAAACTTGAGAATCATGGGCATCGAAGAAAGAGAAGAGGTGCAAGCGAAGGGAATGCGTAATATATTCAACAAAATAATAATGGAAAATTTCCCAAATCTAGAGAAAGATATTCCCATACAAATGCAAGAGGCCTCCAGGACACCAAACAGACCAGATCAAAATAGAACTACTCCACGACATATCATCATTAAAACAACAAGTTCAGAAACTAAGGAAAGAATATTGAAGGCTGCAAGAGAGAAAAAACAAGTAACATACAAAGGTAAACCCATCAAAATCACAGCAGACTTCTCAACAGAAACATTAAAAGCAAGAAGAGCGTGGGGCGAGATCTTCCGGGCACTGAATGAAAATAACTTCAACCCCAGGATACTCTACCCAGCAAAGCTATCATTCAAAATAGATGGAGCAATAAAAGTCTTCCATGATAAGCAGAAACTAAAACAATATGTGACCACAAAGCCACCATTACAAAAGATTCTGCAAGGGATCCTGCACACAGAAAGTGACACCCAACTTAACCATGAAAAGGCAGGCAGCACCAAACCACAGGATAAGAAAAAGCAAGACAGTAGAGAGTAACATCAAGTTAGGTACACACAATCAAACCTTCAAACAACTAAGATAACTAAATGGCAGGAATCACCACATACCTATCAGTACTAACACTTAATGTTAATGGACTTAATTCACCCATCAAAAGACACTGTTTGACAAAATGGATTAAAAAAGAAGATCCAACAATTTGTTGCTTACAGGAGACTCATCTCACCGACAGAAATAAGCATATGCTTAGGATGAAAGGCTGGAAGAAGATTTACCAAGCCAATGGCCCCTGAAAGCAAGCAGGAGTAGAAATACTTATCACTGACAAAGTAGACTTCAAACCTACATTGATCAAATGAGATAAAGAAGGACATTCCATACTAATAAAAGGGGAAATAGACCAAAAGGAAATAATAATCATGAATCTGTACGCACCCAACGTCAACGCACCCAATTTCATCAAACATACCCTGAAAGACCTAAAAGCATATATAAACGCCAACACAGTGGTTGTGGGAGACTTTAACACTCCATTATCATCAATAGATAGGTCATCCAAACAAAAACTCAATAAAGAAATCCAAGATCTAAAATATGCAATAGATCAAGTGGACCTAGTAGATGTCTACAGAACATTTCATCCAACCTCTACACAATATACATTCTTCTCAGCAGCCCATGGAACCTTCTCCAAAATAGATCATATCCTAGGGCACAAAGCAAGCCTCAGCAAATATAAGAAAATAGAAATAATACCATGCATACTATCTGACCACAATGCAGTAAAAGTAGAACTCAACAACAAAAGTAAAGACAAAAAACATGCAAACAGCTGGAAACTAAATAACTCATTACTTAATGAAGAATGGATCATCGATGCAATAAAAGAGGAAATTAAAAAGTTCCTAGAAGTCAATGAAAATGAAAACACAACCTACCGGAACCTATGGGACACAGCTAAGGCAGTCTTGAGAGGAAAGTTTATAGCCATGAGTGCATATATTAAAAAGATTGAAAGATCCCAAATCAATGACCTAATGATACATCTCAAACTCCTAGAAAAACAAGAACAAGCAAATCCCAAAACAAATAGAAGGAGAGAAATAATAAAAATAAGAGCTGAAATCAACGAAATAGAAACCAAAAAAACCATACAAAGAATTAATGAAACAAAAAGTTGGTTCTTTGAAAAAATAAACAAGATCGATAGACCCCTGGCAAACCTGACTAAAATGAGGAGAGAAAAAACCCAAATTAGTAGAATCAGGAATGCAAAAGGGGAGATAACAACAAACACCATGGAAGTCCAGGAAATCATCAGAGACTACTTTGAGAACCTATATTCAAATAAATTTGAAAATCTAAAAGAAATGGACAGATTTCTAGATACATATGATCATCCAAAACTGAA
The DNA here is from genome assembly GCF_047511655.1 of Castor canadensis. Lineage (NCBI taxonomy): Eukaryota > Metazoa > Chordata > Mammalia > Rodentia > Castoridae > Castor > Castor canadensis. The sequence continues at coordinate 81,821,858 of NC_133395.1, forward strand.
CCAAGAGGAAATTAATCACCTGAATAGACCTATAACACAAAATGAAATTGAAGCAGCAATCAAGAGTCTCCCCAAAAAGAAAAGTCCAGGACCTGATGGATTCTCTGCTGAATTCTATCAGACCTTTAAGGAAGAACTGATACCAACCCTCCTTAAACTGTTCCATGAAATAGAAAGGGAAGGAAAACTGCCAAACACATTTTATGAAGCCAGTATTACACTTATCCCAAAACCAGGCAAAGACACCTCCAAAAAGGAGAACTATAGGCCAATCTCCTTAATGAACATTGATGCAAAAATCCTCAACAAAATAATGGCAAATCGAATTCAGCAACACATCAAAAAGATTATTCACCACGACCAGGTAGGCTTCATCCCAGGGATGCAGGGGTGGTTCAACATACGAAAATCAATAAACGTAATAAACCACATTAACAGAAGCAAAGACAAAAACCACTTGATCATCTCAATAGATGCAGAAAAAGCCTTTGATAAGATCCAACATCATTTCATGATAAAAGCTCTAAGAAAACTAGGAATAGAAGGAAAGTTCCTCAACATTATAAAAGCTATATATGACAAACCTACAGCCAGCATTATACTTAACGGAGAAAAATTAAAACCATTCCCTCTAAAATCAGGAACCAGACAAGGATGCCCACTATCTCCACTCCTATTCAACATAGTACTGGAATTCCTAGCCAGAGCAATTAGGCAAGAAGAAGGAATAAAAGGAATACAAATAGGTAAAGAAACTGTCAAAATATCCCTATTTGCAGACGACATGATCCTATACCTTAAAGACCCAAAAAACTCTACTCAGAAGCTTCTAGACATCATCAATAGCTATAGCAAGGTAGCAGGATATAAAATCAACATAGAAAAATCATTAGCATTTCTATACACTAACAATGAGCAAACGGAAAAAGAATGTATGAAAACAATTCCATTTACAATAGCCTCAAAAAAAAATCAAATACCTAGGTGTAAACCTAACAAAAGATGTGAAAGACCTCTACAAGGAAAACTATACACTTCTGAAGAAAGAGATTGAGGAAGACTATAGAAAGTGGAGAGATCTCCCATGCTCATGGATTGGTAGAATCAACATAGTAAAAATGTCTATACTCCCAAAAGTAATCTACATGTTTAATGCAATTCCCATCAAAATTCCAATGACATTCATCAAAGAGATTGAAAAATCTACTGTTAAATTTATATGGAAACACAAGAGGCCACGAATAGCCAAGGCAATACTCAGTCAAAAGAACAATGCAGGAGGTATCACAATACCTGACTTCAAGCTATATTACAAAGCAATAATAATAAAAACAGCATGGTACTGGCACAAAAACAGACATGAAGACCAGTGGAACAGAATAGAGGATCCAGATATGAAGCCACACAACTATAAGCAACTTATCTTTGACAAAGGAGCTAAAAATATACGATAGAGAAATAGCAGCCTCTTCAACAAAAACTGCTGGGAAAACTGGTTAGCAGTCTGCAAAAAACTGAAACTAGATCCATGTATATCACCCTATACCAAGATTAACTCAAAATGGATCAAGGATCTTAATATCAGACCCCAAACTCTTAAGTTGATACAAGAAAGAGTAGGAAATACTCTGGAGTTAGTAGGTATAGGTAAGAACTTTCTCAATGAAACCCCAGCAGCACAGCAACTAAGAGATAGCATAGATAAATGGGACCTCATAAAACTAAAAAGCTTCTGTTCATCACAAGAAATGGTCTCTAAACTGAAGAGAACACCCACAGAGTGGGAGAAAATATTTGCCAATTATACATCAGACAAAGGACTGATAACCAGAATATACAGGGAACTTAAAAAACTAAATTCTCCCAAAACTAATGAACCAATAAAGAAATGGGCATGTGAACTAAACAGAACTTTCTCAAAAGAAGAAATTCAAATGGCCAGAAAACACATGAAAAAATGCTCACCATCTCTAGCAATAAAGGAAATGCAAATTAAAACCACACTAAGATTCCACCTCACCCCTGTTAGAATAGCCATCATCAGCAACACCACCAACAACAGGTGTTGGCGAGGATGCGGGGAAAAAGGAACCCTCTTACACTGTTGGTGGGAATGTAGACTAGTACAACCACTCTGGAAAAAAATTTGGAGGCTACTTAAAAAGCTGGACATCGATCTACCATTTGATCCAGCAATACCACTCTTGGGGATATACCCAAAAGACTGTTACTCCAGAGGCACCTGCACATCCATGTTTATTGCGGCACTATTCACAATAGCCAAGTTATGGAAACAGCCAAGATGCCCCAGCACTGACGAATGGATTAAGAAAATGTGGTATCTATACACAATGGAATTTTATGCAGCCATGAAGAAGAACGAAATGTTATCATTCGCTGGTAAATGGATGGAATTGGAGAACATCATTCTGAGTGAGGTTAGCCTGGCTCAAAAGACCAAAAATCGTATGTTCTCCCTCATATGTGGACATTAGATCAAGGGCAAACACAACAAGGGGATTGGACTATGAGCACATGATAAAAGCGAGAGCACACAAGGGAGGGGTGAAGATAGGTAAGACACCTAAAAAACTAGCTAGCATTTGTTGCCCTTAATGCAGAGAAACTAAAGCAGATACCTTAAAGCAACTGAGGCCAATAGGAAAAGGGGACCAGGAACTAGAGAAAAGGTTAAATTAAAAAGAATTAACTTAGAAGGTAACACCCATGCACAGGAAATCAATGTGAGTCAATGCCCTGTATAGCTATCCTTATCTCAACCAGCAAAACCCCTTGTTCCTTCCTATTATTGCTTATACTCTCTCTACAACAAAATTAGAGATAAGGGCAAAATAGTTTCTGCTGGGTATTGAGGGGGGGAGCGGGAGGGGGTGGAGTGGGTGGTAAGGGAGGGGGTGGGGGCAGGGGGGAGAAATAAACCAAGCCTTGTATGCACATATGAATAATAAAAGAAAAATGAAAAAAAAAATAAAAATAAAAAAACAAAGTTAGCCTGCCTCAGTCATTTAATTATAGTAATAAAAATGGACTAATACAGACCCTTAGAACATTTTTTTTGGTGACTTTCTACTTTCTCCCACTATAAGTATAGACAAAATAAATAGATCTGTGATTTTCAGTGATTTTCTAGGGTAGATATAAAAAAATGGAAAGTGATTGCTGACTCAGATAACACACTTTCCAAAAATTTTTCTTTGAACTTTTCCCTGGAAAAATAATTTAATCAAATTATATACTCCAAGTAGTCTATTAATGTCTAGTTTTCCATCCACTCTTTCCAAAATTTCATGTTTCTGAACACAAATTGGATGAAATGTTGTTCATTCTCTTTCAATTTTTTTCTTAAAATTGTTTCTAAGAAATTTTTTAAGAAACATTTTCCAGACCATGTTATCTACTTTACTGATAAGTCATAGTTTTTTAATTAATCTTGTGATCATGCATTTCTATATTTCATTTACAATTTTGTGTTTTATCTCTTTCTGTTAAACTTGAAATTTATGGAGTTACATCACTGGCCTTGAGTTATGTCACTTCTTTTGAGGATCTGAGATTTCTTTTGTGCTCTAATATATAAAGCACATGTACAAACACTGCTGTATTTGTATTGTTTTGTGTTATGAATGCTTTCTGCATGGTTAGAAAGAATGTCTGTTGTTAGGTGCTGTGTTAAGAGTCACAGATATTCATAAGATTATATTTATATATATTTATTATAGAAAGTTGACCACAACTATTTTCTATGTTTGAACTGAAAGTGTATTAAAGTTTCCTATTAGTGTGACCTTAATTTCTTCCGGTACAGCCAGCTCCTACATAACATTTTGGTCAGCAAGACTGCATATGTGACAGTAGTCCCTGAAGTTTAAAATGGAGCTGAGAAATTCCTATGTCCTGGCGACACTGTAGCCATCTAACATCACAGCACAACACACTACTCCTGTGTTTGTAGTGGAGCTGGTGCCAACAGCCTGAGCCACCCCCAGTCATATATATTACTTCTCCCTTGGTTTTTACCCAAACGAGTTAAAAATTTTATGCTCACACCAACATACACACATATTTATAGCAGCTTTATTCACATTTGCCAAATTTTGGAAACAACCAAAATGTCCTTCATGAATTCACCTGTCCTTCAGGTAAATAGATAAACTGTGGTACATTCAGACAAAAATATTATTCAGTGCTTCCAAGAAATAGGTTATGAATCCATGAAATAAAACATATTATAAAATAAAAAAACTGGGTTTTGGTGTTCTTGCCAGCATCATTGTGAACGTGTCACTCCCTTTCCCTGGTCCACTATATCTTTACCACACATCTGGCCAGTGACCACTCTCCTGAGTTCTCAGCTCCACTTACAGGGCAGATAACTGTGCAGTTTGTCATACTTGCTTAAGGTGTTCTTCACTACACAGTTGGTAAGTGAAGAGTTGTTTTTGGATTCAGGAAGCTCTGTAGCCTGACATAGTTACCTCTTGGACATACTTAGATTGCCAGGTAACTGGATCTGCTGAGAGCAAAGTCACCTCCATCTCTATAGTCAGTCTCCTCTGTATATCTCCTCCAGCCTTCTGTCTCTTGGGAGCACTCTTCGCTGAATACAATTCTGGTTGGGTTAGGCAGAAGGCATAGCTAACTGTTGATGTTCTCATTGGGTAACATTCCCCATACTGTCTATGAGAACACAGCCTTGTGAGTACCACAGTTTCAGCTAAGAGCTGGCATTGCAATGGACATATTAAATACCCCTTATACAGAAGAGGAAACCACCAACAAAATATGTTTGAAACTAACCCAGGGTCACATAATTGATATTTTGATTTTTTAACTTTGCCATAACTTTCAAGAGATTGCTTTGTTTTTGCCTTCTAAATGACCATCTTCTTCATAACATCTTTATCCCCCCTTGTGCAGACAAATAAAAAACCCAAGTGACAGTTATTTCTCTTTACCTTCTTGAAACTGAAAAACAAATTCTTTCACTTGGTGCATGTGGTAAAATGATTATGACCAGCCCGTTCTCCACAGTAAAGATACCCATTTCCATCAATGAAGTTTGACTTTTTCTTCTTTACCAAAGTCAACTCATTATTCACTGGGGACACATACCAAAACCCCCAGTGGATGCCTGAAACTGGGTAGTCCCAAACACTTAATGTGTACTATATTTTCTGTACACACATACTTATGGCAATGTTATAATTTAGGTACCCTAAGAGATTACAGCAGCAACTGATGAAAATAGAATAAGTGTGACAAAATGCTCTAGTAAAAATTACTTAAAACATAAAAAATTATTATTTTTGCAGTTTTCCACTTAATATTTTTAGATTGTGGTTGACTGTATGTAATATACTGCTTTTTGTCACTGTGACAAATGCCTGAGAGAAACAATTTAAAAGGAGGAATGCTTTATTCTGACACAATTTCAGAGGTTTCAGTCCAAAGGTCTTCTGGATCCATCACTTAGGAGCAGAGGAGAGGTAGACATTTCCAACACTTGAAATATTTTCAAGTGTTTTTGGGTCTATATGTATGTGTGCTTCTCACAGAAAACTAATTTAAAAATGGGTAATGGAAACGTAGGTAGATGGAAATTAATATATTTAAGTGCCAATAAAAAGGGATTAACAAAAGTGATTAAGTCTGGATTTTCTCCAGCTTTGGCACTTACTAGCTGACAAGTCACTAAACTTCCCAGAGTTCCTGTTTCCAGGCCACTGCAGAAATAGCAAATAGACTGGGCAGCCTGGAGCTATGGCCAGGTGTCAGATGCTCAGCCCATTCAGAACTTGTGTGTCAAGGCATGTGTGGAGGCTGGGAAAGGGAGGAAGGTCAAGATCAGCACTACTCAATAGTCACCATTTGTACTTTCTGTACAAGAATAAGTACAGAATTTTTAAACCTGTTGAAACCACCATAAGAAGGGGACTAATGGGATGAACCAATTGGGGTTATAATACATATATACATGGAAATAACACAATGAAACTCCCTGTATAGCTATCCTAATCAAAAATGCCTTTTTTTATAAAACAGTGAAGAGGAAGGAAGAACAGGTCTTGTCTGGAGGTTGGTACCAGTGGAAGAGGAGGACAGGAAATGGAGTTAGGTGAGCGAATATGGTGAAAACATTGTGTACTCATGTTGGAACAGGGAAAAATGATGCCTGTTTAAACTATTCCAGGAGTAGAAGGAGGGAGAAATAAAGAATGATAGAGGGGATGAATTCAACTATGATATATTGCAGGAACTTTTGTAAATGTCACAATAATATGATAATAAAAAACAAACTATTAAAATAGTCATCATTCACCCACGTATGGATTTCAGTTGTCTAGCAACTACATTAAAGCAGTAAAAATAAAGTGTGAAGTTTTGTAATTATACACCTGATTTATTATATACCACTTCAATATAAAGTCAGCATGAAGAATTGCTAATCCTGATTTCACATTCTTTAACGTCTTTGAAATCAAGGTGTATAAAATTTAAAGCTCAGCTTCTCAGTCTTACTTAAATTCATCTGAGTGCTCAGAGCTGGGTGTGGCTCTGTCTACTTCCTGCATGGCATAGATTTACTGCTTCAGCAGATTGGAGAAGAGCTCTGCAACCAAATATATATATATTGTTCAACATAAGCCTCAGCACATTGAATATTTCTAAGGAAAGTTTGCCTTAAAAATTTAAAAATACTTCTAACTGGTTGAAAGAATGACTATGTTCCTCTGAGCAAGTCAGGGTGTCGAGATGTATTTATGGAGACAGGTTCATGGGGTCTGGACTGGCAGCAGCAGAAGATAATGAGGTCATTTTTAGCTGCTTTCTGACTTTGCCATGTCAAGTACTTAAAAATATCTACAGACAAGCATTTCAACACTAACCAAAACTGTTAACAACAAATAACGTTTAGAGAACTTCTATGAATTTGAAAACTACTTAATTATGCCCAGGTAGGAGTGTTTAAAAAAAAAAGAAGGAGTTGAGATAATATTATTTCAAAAGGCCAGGGCAGAGCAAGGACCTTAGCCCAAGATGGCAGTGAGATATGACTACCAGAAAATCTGTTGCCAAGCGTAACAGGCAGCACCATCTTTCCTACTTCATTTCTTAAAATTTCATAGGTACCTAAAAAACTAGCTAGCATTTGTTGCCCTTAACGCAGAGAAACTAAAGCAGATACCTTAAAAGCAACTGAGGCCAATAGGAAAAGGGGACCAGGAACTAGAGAAAAGGTTAGATCAAAAAGAATTAACCTAAAAGGTAACACACACGCACAGGAAATCAATGTGAGTCAATGCCCTGTATAGCTATCCTTATCTCAACTAGCAAAAACCTTTGTTCCTTTCTATTATTGCTTATACTCTCTCTACAACAAAATTAGAAATAAGGGCAAAATAGTTTCTGCTGGGTATTGAGTGTGGGGAGAGGGAGGGGGCGGAGTGGGTAGTGAGGGAGGGGGTGGGGGCAGGGGGGAGAAATGAACCAAGTCTTGTATGCACATATGAATAATAAAAGAAAAAAAATTTAATAGTACAGTGAAAGACACACAAGCATTTACAGTTTCAAGCAGTGTTTTCAGTTGGCATGTCCAGACATGTAAGGGAATCTGGAAATCAATTAACTGAAACCAACTAGCATTTTTGGTTTTAAAGAAAAAAATATAGATTAAGTGACTATAATAGCAACAGAAAGGAAAGAGAGAAAAGAGAAGACAGGAAAAGAAAAAAGGAAATTAAAATTTGCTTCAGGAAATTCTTTTTTTTTAATTTCATGGTTATCTTTACTATGTCACATGTAAAAATGTACTTCATTATAGTATATTATTATCAATTCTAACATTAGTATTATACCATTTATAATAGTGTAATTTTTACTGTGATAAATTCAATACTCATATGGTTATTTAGAAAAATAAGTCTACAAGAAAGCATAACTAAATCATTTTCATAAGCCATAATTTTTAGCTTTAGAACCATTAAAAACTTAATAAGAGAATGTAGGCAAATCAGTTAACTTTTCCTTCCTCTAATTTGTTTCATTCATAAAATGGTTACTATTCTATCTGCTCTGGCAAGTGAAAGAAATGCGAAACCTTGTATTATGATCTTTGAAGGATCACATGATCTTGAGATCTTATCGTAAGTGTCACACAACTTGAGTTTCTTCCACTTATGACATGAACGATGTGCTATCATGGGTGTCTAAACTAACCACCAGCAATCATCCCATAGTCCATCGGGGAGGAGAATGACTGGGTGCTGTCCTATAATTTATTAAAATGTATGACTTTATTTCTATGTCTACAACCCGAATCACAAACTGTCTACTTTTCTATTTTTTCTTGTGATTTTATGATTTTTTTCTATTTTATCTTTTTTAACTCTTTAATTTTTTTCTGATTTATCATAAATTAAAAACATGAGGGCACTTCTGTGTGATAATTCCATGTGCGTACGGTGTACCTTGAACAGGTTCATGTGTATCATGCAATACAATGTATTCAGCATTCCACCAGATACCAAAGGTGAGAAACACAGCAGGAAAGACATTGACAAAAGACATTTTAACATCAAAAGCAAACTGTTGAACAGGAAGCTTTCCCCGGGTGTTAAGTAAGAAATACTCTCTTCAATGGTTATTTATACATGAGCCACAGGAAGTGGATGGCAGGGAGCTTGAGGCGTGTTCTGTTGTAGCACTGGACAAACTGGAGGTTTTCACTCTTGCCTTTGAGCCATGCTTTTTCTTCTAAGCTCTCGCAGGTTGCTTTGGAGAAACTGCTTTGACAACAGCATCCTTGCTGTGTGCTCCAAATGATACTTTGTTTAGCCCCATCTTCTTGATTTCATTGTCAGAAATGTTAAATGTTGAGGAGGTGCAGGACATTGGTGACTTACAACCTCAACCAAAAGCAAATGTTGATCCACCTCCTCTTCCTTATGGGTCTCCTTAACTCAGGATGGAGTGAGAATTCTTGGCTTGCAAGTTTCATTCTTATTCATCCAGCTGAATCTTACTGGGTGAGCTAAATCTGTGCACTGATGATAAAACCAAAAGGCATTAACAAAACTCCAACCACTTGAAGTCAATGTGGAGACAGCAGGGAAAGACAAGTTCTTTCTCTCAGAAGGTTCAAATTTACTGCTAAAATAACTTTGAATTCATTATGGCCATAGCCTTGGCCATGACTGTGGTCATCCACCCTTTCAATGGCATCTTTGAAAGTCTGACTGAGTTATGAAGAATTTTGGCTCCATCTCAAGCCCTTATCTTCAAAGGCACTTGCCCTAAGAAATTTCACCCCAAATTTTGGAATTCTTGTAAACATCTCATCTATGTCTGCCCTTTCCTTTGGTAACTTGGAATGCATTTGTGCCAGTAAAAAAATCTCACAAAATATCAACAGAGTAACAGATTGTTAAAAAGCAGTTCAATCACAACAGCAACTGCGACTAATGCAATAGTTTGATAAAAGTTGTCATCCTAGGAATATTTCAGGATTGTGGCCTTTAAAACCATAAAGGCCAAGAGGTATGCAGATGTGTTGTTATTTGTATCTGCTTGTGACCAGAACCAGATAGGCCACTCCTAGGAGCTAGACTGCACCAGGGTCTAAAACCTAACACTTTCCCTTAAGTGTCAAAAGTTTAAATTTTTTTTATTTCAAAACTATCAAGTCTTCAAGGCAGAAATTTGATAAAAGGTTTTAAAGCAAGAAAACCAACCAAAGAAACATCTACAACAAGAAGAAAGCATGAAAACTTTCCCCATGCTGCTGCCTGGGTGACCTCAGAGACAGGAAAGGCCTGATTTTTCTCTAAAATTCAGTGGTCAGCCATTTCTCTTAGCCTCTGTCCATTGATAAGAATGATAACTTTTTGTTGACATATTGTCCCTTAGGCTTATTATATTGCTGTAATTTACCTTTACTTCTAACAATATTATAGTAAATAAATGAGAGAGATCTCATTCGTAAGATTTTTTTAAAGACTTTCTCAAGAAGATGTGGTGGATTCATGCTATAATCCCAGCACTTGGGAGGCTGAAGCAGGAGGACTGCCAGGTCCAGGCCAGCCTGTGCTATATAGCAAGTTCCTGCCTCAAAAAAAAAAAAAAGTCTCTTCACTTGTTACCTCACTTTCCAGGGTGCAAAAAAATTCACCCAAGGATAAGTTAATATTTTTAATGCGTGTGCTAATATGCCATCTATTTTATAAAACAAGACCATGTTTTAACTTCTTTTCTATAAGACATTTTTTGATTGAATGAGCTATCTGAATATAAAACTTCAGCTTGCTTATGCAGAAATGGGAATCCTGTCTGGACTGGGGATGGAGCTCAGTGATAAGCATTTGCCCAGTATGCGTGAGGTCCTGGGTTGGATTTTCAGTACTGCAAGAAAGAAAAAAGGAATCTTCCATTGCACATTATGGTTGGGTAGATTATGCCTCACCCACAGTAGCTCTTAAAATCATAAGCGTATTGTTATGAGAGAAATAAGTGCTGTACAGATACAATGATGAACTGTCTCATTTCTGCTGTTCCTTGTTTATGTGGTAATACTTTGCATGAGATAAGTACAACTTATATTCCATAAAAATTTTCTGTCTGGACAGTGTTCAAGTCATTGCACCTGTGTCTTTACTGGGCCTTACTATTTGAGAATAAAAGTTGCTGCATTTGTTGCACACTCTCACTAGCTGTCTTCAGTCTGAAGGTTCAAACCTCAAGTTCAATATCATCATTTTAGGAAGAGCATCATGGCTTGAAGTTTCCATTACTGCCTAAAACATTCCCTTGTCATCTTTCTTTGACTCATGTGTTTAAGTACTTTTAACAGTTTTTAGCCAGAAGAAAAGAGCAATGATAGGCTAAGGATGGTATGTGAGGATACTTTCTCTCTCTCTTTGACAGTACTGGGCTTTGAACTCAAGGCCTCACTCTCTTTTTAAAATACAGGTTAAGCATCCCTTATCCAAAATGCTTGGGACCACAACTGATTTCGGATTTTGGAATATTTGCATACGGATAATGAGGTACCTTGAAATGGGTCCAACTCTACACTCGAAATTCATTCTGTTTCATACATAACTTATACACATACCCTGAAAGTATTTTATAGATTTTTGGTGTCCCGGTGCATTGTCTGCAATCTGTCGTGTGAGTCAGGAATTCTCTACTTATGGCCTGTTGGCCCTCAGAAAGTTTCAGAACTTGGAGAGTTTCTGATTTTCAGATTAGAGATGCTTATGCCTGTGTTAGTGGCCATCCCAAAAATAGAAACAGAAATAGCTGAAGGTCCAAAATAGAAGTCTATCCCTATTCTTATATTCCTACTTTCTTTCTAATCTAGGTGTTGTTTTTGTATGTTTTGCTTTTCCTTCCTCTTGCCTTGACTCTGGCTAATACAATAATTACCAGTGGAATGGAATCTACCAAGGAGAAAGCAGAGAGGGGAACTACTGATTATAAACATCTTCAAAACATACTGCCCCATAAAAATTTAGGTCTTCATGTCTGTGACTTACCAATCTCCTGCACAGGTTTAAAAACAGAAATCAAAAGACTAGCCCTGTGTCCTACAGGTCTCAGAGCTGCAGGAACCACTCTGCTTCTGGGAACCACTGAGGTCAGGGAATGGATCTTCCTAGTTGGCCTTTCTTTCCACTGACCCTGTCCCTTGAACAGATTGTGTCATCTGGTGCCAGGAAATTGCCTTTCAGTTTCTTTTCTGCAGAGCCCCTGCTCCCTGCAGGAATGTGAGCTAACGGTGCTCTTGCTCTGACGCTCAAGTGCACAGCTCCAGTGCCAGCACTGGTGGTGGGGACCCCTCCCACGGATTGCAGCTCTGCCCTACGGATTCTTGGAGGGAGGGGCTTAAGCTGCAGTGTGTCCTGGCTAAGGGCCGCTTGAGTAAAGCCTTAACAGAATGGTGTAGACTGTTGCGCAATGGTCTGTCTCTAAGGCTTCATCCACACTGCTGTGCATAGGCTGCGTCTCCCTGCAATGACTGAGGTCCTGCGCAACATCCATTCCTGCCTCACTCAGGAGTCTAGAAAATGTTTCCATTTAAAGTGGCTTTGTTTTGTCTTGTTCCGTTTCTGTGAAAATGAAGACAGTTTCATTTCTGAAGCAAACATATTGCCATGAAATAGGGTCTGAGTCAAAGAGGAAGCTACTCAGAGAGGCCACCCCAAACTCCCGCTCTGCCCTTGTCCAACAAAGACTGCTGGGGACCCAGAACACAGGACTCCAAGGGTACAGTTAGGAAGCTGACCCCGCATCTGTGATGAAAGACACACACTGGTTTATGGAAGGGAGGAGGCAGACTTTCCATCAAGCCTGTTGTCAGTCCCCATGGTCTGACGCACCCAGGGCAGGGCGCCTGCAAGGATCCAGGGGTGTTCAGGAGATGGGAATATAGCAGGTTGAGTCCAGAAGGCATGCTTCCATGGGCTAGTCCACGCCTGCATGACCCATGGCCTAGTCCACAGTGCAGTGTGGGAGCAGTGTAGATTTTTAGGGCACACAGCTCAACAGAGAGGAAGGCACTAAATGCTCCTTTGTGTACTGCAGGGGATGAGGCTGGTGGTACAACGCCAGCATAGTGCCAATACCTAACTCTGTCCTGGCCTGGGGATGAAGGAATCCTTTGCTTCTGAGGCTGTGCTGCACCAGTGAACTTCCTTTTCCAACCCTCCAGCAGGAGGGAGAGCCTTCTTTTCTTTCCTTCCTTTCTTTTTTTTTTTTTTGAACCCAGGGCCTCACACTTGTGAGGCAAATACTCTACCACTTGAACTGTGCCTCCAGCCTTTTTGTTTCTGAAATTGGATCTCACCACCCAGGCAGACCTCAAAATTGGTGAACCTCCTACCTCTGCTTGCAGGGTAACTGAGATTACAGGTTTACTCCCCATGGCTTCCCATAAGGTCCAGAGGTGTCCCCCTAGGAGAACCTCAGAATATGGTGTAGCAATGGTGTCTCAAACTCTACAGGCTGTGCACCTCCAAACCACAGAGGCCAGCATCTCTCAGAAAGTATTTACACCATGGGACCCTAGATTCTTTGCTGGGCAGTGGCTCATTGGGGAGGTGGCCCAGACAGCAGCACTCTGAGGACCTCTTTGTGAATACCAGTTATTTGTATTCTTCTAGTTCTGCATCTGCCTTCAGGAAGAAATGAAGATGAGTCAATGCTTTCTGACACACTGAGTTTCTAATTTGTTACCAAATGCTAAAAGCATGATGTGTGCTTTGAAATTCTCAGGAAAAAGAATAAGACCATGTTTTTTAAAATGTGATTTTTCTCTTTCCTCCTACTCAGGGGAGTTATGAATTTCAGGAATTAGCTAATGTTTCAAGGCTGTTTCATTATGTGTTTTTTGCAATGGCACAAAGAAACACTGAATCACAGTGCTTCTTAGAGAAGGAAATGTGCAAACAGATTCCTGGGGAAATGTCAGACATGAGCATTTGATTTTCACTAGAAGATTATAATGAAGTATAAAGGATTCAATTTGTCACTGTCACTTTCCTCTGGACTTCTGTTTAGCCTTGGTGACCCATGGGTTAATTAAAACAGTGTACCAACACCTTCGGCCTTTATAAAAGCAGGGACTACAAACCAATCATTCACAGCATTGCCATTCTGAATGTATATATAAAAAGAAAATTCGAGGAAGATGAAATCAGGAATTTTTTTTTTTTGGTGGTACTGGGGATTGAACTCAGGGTCTCATTCATGCAAGGCAAACACTAAACCACTGAGCTATATCCCCAGCCCTTCAAATCAGGATGTTAATGTAACTTCACAGGTAACTTTGCTAAATGTGTCTGACCTGTCCATGGAATAATTATTAGGGCATGAATTAGAATTATCGATGTTTATTTACCAAAACTATTTTTTAAAATTATGAGAAACCAGTTTATTTCATCTTTTGATTAATTATTAGGGTGTTTTGCATTTCTAAATATGCATAATTTTGCTAGACTTTTATTCTAGTTTACATAAGAATTTATAAGTCAAGCTTCATGTGATGATGACTGAGGATCAAAATTGTTCACCTAAATAAATACTGATTTCTTTTCCTAGATGGTTCAAGTGTTGTGTACACTTTTAAGAAAGTGAAATGCATCTGTTGCCACCACAACGAGGGAAAATGGTAGCCCTTAAATTTTATAGACTTTAATCATAAACCATTGAAAGAAATTTTCCTCCAAAACTTGCAAACAAGGAGTAATTTAAAAATTACCATGGCGAGAAACATTTCCTGGACCATCTTTGGTCCTTTGATGATAGGCACAGATGTCATCAAGATGAATCCACAATGAACTAGACCAAGAATTTTCTCAGAATGCAGATGTATTCATTCAGATTTTATTTCTGACACTGAATTACGCCATAGAGAACCACACAACAAAAGGTGAGGAGCGTATCTGTGACTTGTCCCTCTATGGTTTCTTTTTCAGGTTCCTTTCTTTTGCACTTTCCAGGCACTCATTCTTCACTGCCTCCTCAAGGAAGTCTCTGCTTTTGTTCTTCTCTTTCTCACGTGTATCCTGTCCAAGATAGTGAGACTGTGCCAGTTGGCTCCCTCACTTAAGGAATGTTTCAGCTACCTGCCTTCCTAGGACACAGCCTAATCCTCATGGGATGCAGAAGGAAATTTCCACAAGTTGATTCTCACTCTGTCTCTGTTCTCATATTATCATTCCTTTTTGCTTCATTTAAAACATAGTCAGGATACAATAAAGGTATTTGCACATCCATATTTATCGCAGCATCATTCATAACAGCCAAGTTATGGAAACAGCACAGATGTCCTACAACTGATGAGTGGATTAAGAAAATATGGTATATATACAATGGAATATTATTCATCCATAAAAAAGAATGAAAATTTTGTCATTTGTAGGTAAATGAATGGAAAAAGAGAACATTATGGTAGGTGATTAAGCCATGTTCAAAAAGACAAAGGTCACGTGTTCTCTCTCATATGCGGAAGATAGATCCAATACAAATCGAAGCACTATCATCTATACAGAACATGTCTGCAATAGCGAAACTATTAGAGGAGACTAGAGGAGGAAGGAAAGAAGAGAAGAAAGATGGACAGTGAATAATACTAAAATATGTTGCATCTGTGTAGAAACAAGACAAAGAAAAACACTGAAAGCTGTTGAACAATGCAGGGTAGAGAGAAATGGACAAGGAAGAGCAGTAGTACAACATATTTACAAGTAAAATACCAAGCAAATCACTACTGAACAATGAACAGACATATAAACAATGAAGGACAGGAATGCAAAACAGGTCATGTGTCGGGATGGCACTAATGGGAGGGGGAGGGCAAATGAAGAGGCCAAAGGAGGTGAACATGGTGATGTATTTTGTATACATGTATAAGCAGGAACACTGAAACCTGCCAAAGTCACCTTAAGATGGGGGAGGGCAGAAGAGGGAGAATAATGGAGGGGATGAACCAGACCAGGGTACAATGTACACAAAATAGAAATGTCACAATGAAGCCCCCGTACAACTATTATATACTAATAAAAACATAAAAAATATGTAGGTAGGACTGGGAGTGTAGCTCAGTGGTAGAGTATTTGCCTAGCATGCACAAGGTATTGGGTCAGAGTTCTAGCACTGTAAATATATGTATAATGAAAGTTAGAGGAAGTGTAGAAATCCCCATAAGGTGTCTATGCATCCATTAAAAGGACTAAACTGATATTATGGTTTTTCTGTATTTGTTGTAAATATACCTAAAGCTCCCCTCACTTCCTCCTCCTCTCACCTATCATAAGATATTCATATTTCTAAAGGTTGCAGACACATGGAAATAATTCTACTTTATATATGTTTGTGCATAAATAAAATTAACTATGCAAACTTATAAAGTATAATGCATGCTGTTCATTTAAAACATGTTTTCTTCTTTGGATTTTAGACGCAAAGAATTGGGTAAATGATATTCCACAGTTTGTGAGGAACAATTGACATCAGTCTACCCAAGGCCCCTCTGATCTCATTTTAATATTTCCCTCTTCTTTCACCATTCCCACACAAATTCCTCACTTAAACACATGAGAATGAAATATGATTATAAATATGATAGTCAAGAGAAGTCTCAGTGAAAAAGAAACAATCAGGCAAAGATTAAGGAGGTGCAAAGTTCACCACCAGAACATCTGGGAAAAGAATGTCCTTAGAGAACAGGCAGTGCAAAGGCCCTGTGAACAGAGGCATGTGATGTGCTTGTTTCCAGTTACCATAATATCACTGAGAAAATGAACATTGGTGTTCTCTGGATTATAAGGCCAACCAAGGACCTCTCAGATTATATTGCAACAGACACACAAAGATGGGGTTGTGGACACACTACACTCATGGAGAAGTGGACTCAGGTCAAGACTCTACTCTGACCAATGACCCATAGTGACTTCACAGGTCTCCAGGGGTTTATGCCACTTTATGTTCCATGACAACATCCAGAAGGACTGGATATGCCCTAAGCCCTGTGCAGCCTGCCGCATCATGGCAGATCCATTAAGAAAAGGTGCCAGACAGCTTCAGAATGTGTGTGTGTGCCCACACATATATTATTCAACGTGCCCTGTGTTTAGACAGTATTTGCCCTCAGTTGGCTAAGATGGTGTGAACTTCCTCAACAGTCCTCAAATTATGATTCTGCATATCACATCTTAAAAACACATACAGTCATCCCTAAGTATCTGGGGGGGCTTGGCTCCAGGATCTCTGTGGATACCCCAATCTGCAGATGGTACTTGCATAGAACCTTCCCATATCCTCCCATATCCTTTAAGTCTCTGGATGATATATAATGTTTGGTACAATGTAAACAGGTATTCTACTGTATCATATAGAGAACAATGGCAAAGAAATGAAAGTCTGTACGTGATCAGTACAGATATAATTTAATTTTAGTAAATCCACCTGATGCAAGTTGTGACTTTCAACAGAGGAGTGTAACCAAGCCGTGGTGACACAGAAAGAAGGGAGTTGGAGAAATAAAAAGCCTGAAGTCACAGTCTTCCTCCTGCCCCTCACCTCCTTCTGATATGAACTTCTCCTTGACTGAACCCAACAGAAGCTACAGTCAAGGAAGCCCCTTGATGCAATCTGTGAATTGTCTTAGTAAACAGAGAGAGACAGTATGATTACAGTACAGAGATAAATATTTCTACCTTCAAGTTTAGAAAATCTTGTAATAACTTAGAGAGGCTTGAAAGATTTCATCTCTATTGATTTATCACTAGTAGTACCATGTTTCTTTCGTTACTGCAGTTTTTATCATGCCTTACACCATCAGACAGAAGACTTCTCTTACTACACATTAAAAATTTTCATATTTATTAACACTTCTAGCATGCTAATTTTGTTAGATGAAAAAATGCTTCCGTGGAAAATCATCATGTGAGTTGTAGATGTAATTATGCCACAGTTACAGATAATTAGAGCCATTTCACCACATTAAACACTAGCAATCCAGTGAATGTAAACACTCTACAGTGCAGTAGTGAAAACTCTGAACATAGCCTTGTTGCTTCAAAAGCCTCCATGACTACTGTCATCTAAACTGGTCTCAACTTCATACAGACCAACACAGCCCACCTATATGTTCTTCCTCTACAGAAGGAATGCCATCAATTGCCTTCCTGATTTTATCATTCTAATTGCTTTGGCCAGTAGCTCTCTTCATAATTCCCTTTTTACCATTTTATCCCTCTTTTATCTTAGACCTACACAAGTAGATATTCAATAAATACTAAATAATTCTTTTTTTTTAAGTATGGTTTTTGAATATTTCAGAAAATAAGGTTCATATTTTCAAAATGCTGAAGGGTCCCAATAGTATCATAAATATGTGAGATGGATGTCATTCCATTAGGTGAGATTTGCCTAGAAATGTGTTTGTGAGGGAAGTCTGAGAGCTCATATTCGAATTAGATGATTGATCTGCACAGCTGGCACAGTTGGACCTTACTTGGGCTGAGAAGGGTAGGAAATATTGAACAGGACTAAGAGTGAAAAACACCAGGAAATACTGTGGGTTCTCCTCTTCTATTGCAAACTTGTCTTCCAGCAGCCAAACCAAGACTGAGATCTATTCAATCATAGACTATATTCATTTGTTTCCCAGCAGTGTTTACTTCTCAAAATTTCAATTTCAATTTCTTATCCAAGTGTGTTAGTCAGTTTTCTGTAATGATAACAAAATACCTGAGGATATTACTTATTAAAAAAACTTCTAAAGTAAAACTTGTAAAGAAGAGGGATCCATGGGTCACTTTCTTCAGCTTGTTCCTATCCCGTTTATAGCCCATTGCTTTCAGCTTGGCGACTATGTATATTTCTTGTTCTTTGAGAGCAGGAAATTTGCTATTTCAGCTTGTACTTGTAGTTAGCTACACCTTAGAGGCTAATACCTTTATTACTAGGTACACATTTTTTTCTTCCTCTAGTTTGAAAATTTCTCGAGAAAATACCTCAATTATAGAAGCACAGGTAAAAAAATATGCATGTCTGAAATATCTTTTTGGAAGACTGAATCTGTTACTTGCTAATTAATGCTTAGGCTACAATTTCCTTCTTTGTTTCTGGTACCTGGAGATTACATTTCTTCCAAGTGAGATGTGGACTTTTTCATGATTTTATAATATGCTGCATAAATATGTATATTTTTATGGACCTTGTTAGCTAAGTTTCATATTGAATTTATCAAGTCTTTATGAATAATTGATCTCTGCTCATTTTACTCTTCAAGTGAAGAGAGTAACACTGATAAAGTGTCTTACATTAATCCATACTTACATTCATATGATAAATGTTCTTCATCACATCCTAAAATTCTTTAAAGACCTTAGCAAAGAAGAATGTGAAATAAACACATTATTTTCTATGCGTTCTGGATAATTTATTTCTTGGAAATTTCATAGAAATTAATTCAAAAACTTCCAGAGCTTTGATTATGATCTCTTGTCTTTTGGTCTATTCCAATTGTAAGCAGTTATGGTAATTTACATTTTCCCAGCAAAGTTAAGCATTTCCACATAGTGTAAAAAATGTATGGATGTGTGAGAGTGATGTCAGTGAAAATACTCCAGTAGGTAGCTCCACAGACCAATCAAAAACCAAGCAGGAACAGTACGAACCAACTTTGTCTGAACTCTGAAAAATTGTGAAAAGTTTTTAGCACTCAAATGAATTCTGAGTCATGTCAACGGCATCCAAAACACAGGAGGAAAACCTTTTTGGCTTTTCCCTTTGCCTTTGCCCCCTTCCATCACTGAATCACACAGGTCTTAAGATAGCCACCATATTCCCGGGATGGTTCCCTGATAGCTGGCTCTGGAGGAAGCACAGCAGACATTATTCACAAAGAATTGTGTTTGTACGTCCTAATCTGCTGGGGAGCCACCTCCCTAAAGAACTGACACAAGAGGCTAGTCTTTGTTTTATCAAACTTGAAACTCACTCAGTGTGTGAAAGTGAAGGCATTCCTGCAAAACATTGAGAATGAACTGAATAACCTAAAACAAATATGAAGCAAAATTCAAGATTTGGATATTAAAGAACTCAGTATTAAAAATCAATTAGTCAAAAAATCAATTGCAACAATTGATGAGCCTATATTGATACTATTATTACCATACCAGTTCACAATTTCCATCAGGGCTCACTTTGAGCATGGTTCTTTCTGTGGGTTTGGGCAAATGTATAATGACATGTGCTGTCATTGTTGTATCATACAGAACAATTCCACTGCCCTAAATATCTTCTACCATTCATCCTCTCCTTCCATTTCACTGCTTTTTAAGGGTGAATAATCCATCATAGGCATACCTCATATTTTGATTATGCATTCTCCATTTGATGGGGATTTGGGTTGTTTCACTTTTTGGCTGTTATCAGTGATGATGCTATGAACATTTGTAATAAAGTTTAATGTAAATATATGTTTTCATATCTTCTGGGTATTTACTGAGGATTAGAATTGCTGGGTGATATGGTAACTCCAGAATTAAACTAATAGAGTGATTTCTATCATTCTGATAGGTGATGCATGCATAAAGGGTTCAATTTTCCCATATCTTTATCAACACTTGTTTGTATTTTTTATTGTCGCTTTGTTCATGGGTGTGAAGTGGTAACTTTTTGTAGTTTTGATTTCATTTTCTAACAACTATTGTTGAGCATCTCTTTATGCACCTGTGGCCATTTATATATCTTGTTTGGAGAAACAATATTTCAATACTCCAGTCTTTTACCCACTTTAAACTAGAGATATTTTAATGTGTTTATTCTTGTGTTTTTGAGTTCTTTATACACCAATAGTTGTTTTATGTTTTGAGATTTTTCCTCTGTGATTTTGTGTTTAGATATGCTAATTCTCATTTGTGTCATTCTGTCTTATGTCAAGAAATTAATTTTTTTCTTTGATTTACATGAGTAAAAATTCTGTAATCTAGAATATTCTTTGAGGACTACAAGTAGCACTTACCAAAACTTTCCACACTTACTTTGCGTATTGTGTTCAAAAGTAGTTATTTGAATACCAAAAATAATATGTTCTCCCTCATATGCGGACATTAGATCAATGGCAAACACAACAAGGGGATTGGACTTTGATCACATGATAAAGCGAGAGCACACAAAGGAGGTGTGAGGATAGGTAAGACACCTAAAAAACTAGATAGCATTTGTTACCCTCAACGCAGAGAAACTAAAGCAGATAGACACCTTAAAAGCAACTGAGGCCAATAGGAAAAAGGGACCAGGAACTAGAGAAAAGGTTAGATCAAAAAGAATTAACCTAGAAGGTAACATACACGCACAGGAAATCAATGTGAGTCAACTCCCTGTATAGCTATCCTTATCTCAACCAGCAAAAACCCTTGTTCCTTCCTATTATTGCTTATACTCTCTCTTCAACAAAATTAGAGATAAGGGCAAAACAGTTTCTGCTGGGTATCGAGGGCGTAGGGGGGAGAGAGAGGGGACGGAGTGGGTGGTAAGGGAGGGGGTGGGGAGAGGGTGGAGAAATGACCCAAACATTGTATGCACAAATGAATAAAAAAAAAAAGGAAAAAAAGTATTTATTTGACAAGCTCTTAATGTTCTCTCACTTTGTGTCAATTCATGCTATTAACAATTGATATTTTAACTCACCTTGAGTTTGAGGTATGAATTTGTCTCTTTTCCTAACTTTAGTGCAGATGAATTATCATCTCCATTTTTATTTCTGCCCATGGATTTGGAGGATGGACAGCAGACAGGGGTTAAAAAAATATGCATCATTGTGCTTCCTCTTGCTAAACCTGCTGACTTGAATGGCGGCCACACTAGTACACCCCTTTCTAGAGATCATTATGGACTTGGTCAAAATAAAATAGAATCAGCATATCCAACCTTCTTTAGAACCTGGATTGTTTTCTAAAATCTAGCAGGTCGTCCAGATTCACTGACAGCAATAGTAACCATGGTGAACCAGAGAAGGTGGCTTTTGCTCACTGCAGGCTCTGAGCTCTTAATAGCTGTTGTCAAAATCTACCATCTCAAAATAAATTACAGCTATCCAAGACCATTACACAATGGCTGCATTCTGGAAAACACTAACCTTGTTACCTCTGATGAAATGTTGGTTTTCTTTTTGAAAAATCTGCATTTCTAGGAGTTCAAGAGTTAACCCAATGGCATATACTCAGCTCAAGGAGTGGGAGTGAAGAGACCAGGTTCTTTAATTCTCCAGCCAAGTCCCTAACCACGAAGCAACACAGCCATTTCCTCTAATTACCCTTTAGGTAATAGTTGTAAAAATATGTTTTTTTGAGGTGATAAGTTAAAATTAGCAGTTAGGTGATTTGGTTGGTCTTTAGATCCATCTTAGCCACTAAAACAAAAACCCACAATGAACAAATGGGACCAAACTGTTTCTTAGCAAAATAAAAAAGTTAATGGAGCCTATAAATAAATTCATACCATAAAACCAAAGACCCCCAGAGTAGGATCTCCTAGTGCTTACTGGAAAATTGTGCAATTAAGAAAATGGAGGGTTTTTTTCATATAATGTAAACTTTCTTTCCAAAAATTCCTGGCAATTCTGGGAGTTTATCTATGTTAAATGGTTTTGTTATTTTTAAATTTAAAACTCATGTAATTAATTTGGAAGATACTTAATTTTTTTCTCTGAAATGTTCTTAGAAACTACTATCAATATAAAATGCTAAGAGTCTGAAGAAACTTTTCCCAGTGGAAAAAGCAGACACTCTGCAGCATGATAGTCAAAAGATATGAGCAGGGTCAGTAACTTTGTCTTACAGAAATTTCTACCATCATGACACATGGAATGTCAAACCAGGCTTGTGAATTCTGATCACATTACTTGGTTATTAATACAGATGACCCAGGGAGGTGTATTCAAATCTTGGCTTTCATACCTGTAAATAAGATTATGAATCTATGTCCTTACCAAGATTACACAAGAATAAATACTAAGACACTTTGGAAAAATGTAAAACATGGAAAATTCTAAGTTCTATTAATCTCTGAAACTGAAAATCTCTGCAGAACATTTTGTTACTTTTCTCTGAAGACAACACACACTGAATTTGGCTACTGGGCATGCATCTTTATCCCACTAGAGGGTGGTCTGGTCACCTCCAAAATAGAAATGAAAGCATGGGATGTGGAAAACCCACTTTGAACAAGAATGTATGAACCATAGTTTATCTTACATGATTGAGCTACTTGCTGACTTCATTAGTTTTCCTAAGGTTCTTTCCTTTCTTTACTTCTTTAGGTTCTCTCTCTCTCTCTCTCTCTCTCTCTCTCTCTCTCTCTCTCTCTCTCTCTGTAATGATAGCTGTCTATTCAGTTTGTATGTGCAATACACATACACTTGTAAAAGTAAGTCAACCTCACTCTTTGTTCCAAATAAATATGGTGACAAAAGGATATCATTAATGAGGGTGGGTGTGTTGTTATCATCAGCAAAGCATAATGTTACTTTTCAAAAATACAAATGAAAATTTAAGAATTTGTGAGAGATTGTTCTGAATCACACAGAGAACAAATTATAGAATTTTTGTGGTTTCAGAATTATGCTTTTATTACAGTACTCAAGTAAGTTTCAGCAAAGACTAGGTAAGAGAGTTTGGAATTAACAACCTCTCCCTACCACACACACACTCACAACTTAAGTATTAAAGTGGACAAAAAAGAAACAAAGAAAACACATGGTTGCATTACCTATTGCCTAGACACAGTTTCAGACTGCATAAGTAAAAGGAAAACTCAAATGAGTCCAATATTCTCTCTGAGTTTAGAAGACTGAAATAACAATTCCTGGAGGACATGGAGCCTATAATTTGCAGGGCAGGATAGCATCTAGAAAATAGATGCTCAAGTAGCGATTTACAGAGTGCAGAAGAGTAGTAGGTCAGAAGCTCCGACCTAGTGCTGATCTGTACATGTGTGAGGAAAGCTACCCACAGCCAAAGAAACAACCACCTGGAGAAAATGAAGCAGAAAAATTCTCAGTTTTCATGCAAAGTTAGGGGCAGTTTATGTTTCCCCTGGAGTGGGATTGGCATGGTAATTTTAACACAAGACAGCAACTGGGCTACTTAGAATATCCATGCTTACCATTGTAGCCAAATTAGTTCCAGATTAAAGTCTACTCCAATTCTAACTTTAAAAGCTTAAAGGAAAGTATTACAGTAATCTCAGTAATTTACTTGCATGCTAGAAAGAATATTCAGCACTATTTAAGGGAATACAACAAAATCCATCAAGAAACAGTATGATGTTCTGAATATCTGCCATTCTACCAAAAACTGCCAAACGGACGAGTAAAACCAGGAAAATGTTACTGATAACCAGGAGAAAAAGTAATCAATATAAACGTGTCCAAAAAATGACAAAGAAGGAGAAGTAGCAGATGAGAATATTAAGACCACTTTTGCAGCTGTGCTCTGAATCTCTGCATTGGGGAAAATGAGGCTAACCAAATAAAGATGGGGGAAGAGAAGAGCATGAGAGAAAGAAAACCTAAGCAAACATGCCAAATCTAGAAAGGAAAATACAATGTTAGAAATAAGGATCACCTGATTAAATTATTAGCAATTGGGTAATTTGATTATGGACTTAAAGATTAGTGACTTTAGTGATAAAGAAATAAAAACAGAATGTAGAAAGAATACATACTGAAAAGTTATAAAAAGTGCAGTAGTGAAGTGGCACCATTCCAATCAGCTTAAGTCATGTGCAGCTGGAGTCCCAGAAGAATAGCTTGTGTACAAAAGTATTATTAGGACTTGGTAATGAAAATCCCTAAACTGTGGGAATAAATATGCATTACATCTGCCATCATTGTAAAGTAATTGTAAGAATAATTTATAGTACAAAGCAAATATGGTAACAACATCTTATGTGATTTATAGCATACAGGGGAAGTAAAGTGTAGCTCAAAGACAAGAATATCATGATAGACACCACACCACATAGGAAGTGTTATAATATCACTTTAACAAAAGAAGCTATAAATTAAAATATATGTTATAAGTGCAAGAGCAACACTACAAAATAAAATAAGAGGAATAGTTTATATACCATAAATTCAGATACAATAATAATTTTTAAAGTACTTAATCTAAAAGCAAATGAAGAATAAACAGAAAAGGTAGATTTAAACATAACCAAATCCATAGTTTCAATGAATGTAAGTGGTCTAAATACATCAAATAAAAATTATCATACTGAATAAAAATAATAAGGTCAATTATGCATCATCTATAAGAAATCCATTAAAATGTAAAAAGACACAAAGGTTAGAAGTAAAGATATGCTATAAGCACTAATCAAAAGAAAGCTTATGCAGCTATACTGAAATGAAAGAAAGCAGATTTTAAAACCAGATCCATTACAATGGATAAAACAACCATTTGTCAATGACAAGCGGGAGGGTGTCAACTCATCAAGAGGATATAACAGTCCTAAATACACATGGATTTGTTAATAGGGTTTCAAAATATACAA
Organism: Castor canadensis; assembly: GCF_047511655.1. Classification (NCBI taxonomy): domain Eukaryota; kingdom Metazoa; phylum Chordata; class Mammalia; order Rodentia; family Castoridae; genus Castor; species Castor canadensis. The sequence continues at coordinate 81,846,947 of NC_133395.1, forward strand.
AATAAAGCAGACAGAGCTAAAATAATTAGGCAAACTCAAAACTGTGCTAAGATGTTTTACTATGCTTTTCTTCTTATCTTAAAACTATTATGTAGAAAATCAGTAAGACTATAGAAGGTTTGAACAGCATCATCACCCAACAAAGAAATTGGTGTGTGGAGACCAACAAAGAAATTGGTGTGTGGAGAATGCAGCTCCCAGCAACAGTAATGCACACATTCTTTTTAAATGCACAGAGAGCTTTTACCAAATAGGCTATGTTCTTGGCCATAAAATCAGTCTCAATCTGATATATAACACAATCTAAAGGATAAAAATTACATTATGAATCACACCAAAATTAAAATGGAAACAAATAGCAGAAAATTATCTGAAAAATTTCTACATACTTAAAAACACATTTCTAAATAAGTCAAAATCAAAAAGAAATTGCAAATCAATTAAAAATGTTTTATTCTAATGAAAATGAAATTGAAATATATCCAAATTAATTCAATGTATGTCATAAACTAACAATGCTTTGGGGAAATCCTAGCATTAAGTGATTATGACAGGTGAAATCCTCAAATAAACAATCTGATATTCTACCTTAAGAAACCAGATAAAGACAAGTTAAACCTTAAATTGTTAGAAGAAGACAAATACTGAAAATGAAAGAAATTAAAAAGAACAACCCTGGAAACATCAAAAACACCAAAATCTGGCTCTTTGAAATGTTAAAAATATCTGACACTCATGTGGTCAGACCTATCAGGAAAAATGAGAGAATAAAAAATTATTCATGTCAAGAATGAAATAAGAGGGACTGGAGTTGTGGCTTAAGTGGTAGAGCACCTGCTTTGAAAGTGCAAAGCCCTGAGTTCAAACCCCAATCCCACCAAAAAAAGGAAAAAAAAAAGAATGAAATAAGAGCATCACTACAGATCCTACAGATAATAAAAGAATGTTAGGGTACATTATTGACAACTTTATTCCAATAAATACAATAGTTTAGATTAAATAATTTCTTTGAAAAATTCAATGAAAATGAAAAAACTAACATGAATATGTTTTTATATCTTAATTGTGTTGAATACAGAATTTGAAAAACTTCACAGAGCAAATGCTAAGCCCATCTGGAATTCTATGAACTATTTAAGAAGAAATTATACCAATTTTACAAACCTATTCCAGATAATTGAAATGGAGGAAACTTATCACAACTTCTTTTATGAGACCAATCTATTCTGATATCAAAACCGGATAGACATTGTAAATACAATGCAAAGCAGTATTCTTCATAAGTGTAGGTACACAAAACCCTTAGCAAAATTGTAGTCAATCAAATCTGATAAAGATTTAAAAAGATAATACAGCATAATCACATGGAAATCATCCCAGAAATGAAAGGCTCATTTACCATTCAGAAATCTGTCAAATTAATCTAACAAGTCAATAGACCAAAAATCAGTTTAAAAAGAACCCTAATCATCTCAATAAATGCAGAAAAACACATGGAAAAGTCAATAGGTATTTATGATAACCACTATGAGCAAACTGGGAATAAAAGGGCTCTTTTTCCTGATAGAGAGCAACTATGACACTTTACAGTTAGCATCATATGCTAAAAGCCAAAACACTCCCTACCCACCCCAAGATCAGGGACAAGGCAAGTTTGGTGATACTCATAACTTTAATTCAAAGGGAAGTCCTAATTAGTGAAATGAAGTAAGAAAAAGAATTTAAGATGGCTATATCTGAGAAAGGATTAGGTAAAACTATATGTACTTACTAATAATATGATTATTTATGAGAAAACCCTACGTAATTTGTAAATTTTTAAAATGTACTTACTGTATTAGCATTCAGTGAGAATCAATACATGATTTTTCAATAAAATATCAAATCTCTATTTTAGTTACAATAATTGTACTGTGTTCCAATAAAACTAAACTCATTTAACATCTTTTTGGCATTACTGGGGTTTGAACTCAGGGTCTTACAGTTGCTAAGCAGCTTTGCTACTTGGGCCATACTCCCAGCCCTTTTTTGCTTTGACTACTTTTTTGGTATGGTCTCTCATTTTTGCCTAGCCAGTCTCAGAGCATGACTATCAATTGTCTACCAATGTCTTTCTTCAAGTTTGGAACTTTCAAATATTGCTTCTTCCCAATTCTTGTATTTGTGTCTTCATATGTACATCTTTTGTCCGAATGCTTCTTTATTCCTAAAGTGTAGAACACTACTCTCTCTTCAGCTGTGTCCAATCTACTACCAAACTCATTGATATACTTGTATATTTCAGTTATTCATTTTTATGCATTTAACATAAAAATATTTTCCATATTTTAACACAACTCAAAATTCAGTTCTCTCTTGAAATTCTCCATATAGTCATTTATACTCTGGAACACACTGTATTCATTTTAAAGTTCATGTTTAATCAGAACAATACTGATATGTCGTTTTCTCTGCTCTAGTCCTGTCTCACATTATAACTAATCATTTTTGATGTAACACTCGGCACTGTGTATAAAAATTTTCAAAGGCCTTGGTGATATTTTCTCCAGAATTGATTTTTTCTTTTTTAGTTTTTGGTTGGCAAACCACTTTAATTTCCACGCAAACTGCATTGATGCAAAGTTGGTTGTCAGTTTGTGTAACATGGCTTATTTTTAACTTCCAGAATTCAGTCATTTGGATTCCCAGATAAAGTGACAGGTGTTTCTCAGAGTTATTTCACTTTGTAGGGATGTGAATTCCAATATTACCTCCCCAGAACCAAGACCCTCTTAATAGGTCTAACTCATTTTGTATCTTATTTAAGAAATAACTTATGTCCAGCAAAATATAGACATTTAAAGTGTACAATCAAATGAGTTTTGATGAATTTTTAATACCAATAAGACTACTACCAAAATGAAGATACAGAAGACATCCAACCTTTCATAACTCTCCTTGTCTTTTTCAGGTCATCCTTCTTTCAACATCCAGCCCTCAGACACTTCTTGCTAAGTAGATTAGCTTGCATCTTATAAAATTCCGTGTTGATTATTTTGTAATTGATTTTAATTTAATTCTCATGAAATCAAAGGCAATTCTCTATAAGGGCTCCCTCTCTCTTTTTTCCTCCCTCCCTCCCTCTCCTGTTCTATCTTTTTAACATCTTTTGAGAGTTGTTTTATGGCTATATATATATATATATATATAACATTTTACTATACTATTTTTGTATTAGTGGTATATTGTCACATTTACAAAAGTTCTTACAATGTATCATAGTTGATTTTAAATAACATTCTTTTGTGTATTCCTTGTCCTGAGGCCTACTTAATTTGACATAAATATAGTATACTCAGCTTTATCTAAATTAATGTTTTCATGGAATAGCTTTCCCCAGCCCTCTAAATTCTATTTTTTGTCTCTGTATTTCCAGGATATTTTTATAGTGATAATGTAATTGATTGCTGGTAGTTTTAATACAATCTGACATGGTTGTACTTAGAAACACCATTTCTTATTCATTTGTTATACTTCTGTTTCTGTTCCTCTCAGACAAAACTAGCATTAGTAACAAGCTAGTTAAAATATTGGAACCTGGCAACAACTCTGTCTTTAGTGCGGTTACAGTAATATATGTTAATATATGTAATTATTATGTTAATATAATCTGTTATACATGATTATACATTATAATAGATTATACATTATCTATGTATAATCTATTATACATAATAGATTACATTATAGATATTCTGTTGCTACAGATATGGTACTATTTTGTTTTGCTTATAGCTTTTATAAAAAGTGAGAGAAAATTCCTAAATATTTTAACATTAACCCACATAACAATTTTTAGTGATCGCCATTTCTTCCTGTTGAAGGGAAACGTGTATCTTTTCCCTGCAGCTAGAAGAATTTATTTTATCATTTCTATAGTGCAGATTTGCTGGTAAGGATTTCCTAGCTCTCGTTTAAGTGAAAATATTTTATAAGTAGCCTCCATTCATGAAGCATGCTGTCATTGGATACAGAATTCTGTGTTGAGGTTTTTTTCTTATAACATTTAATTATGTCATTTCAATGTCTTTGGCACCTATATTTACTGTTTTGACATCACCAATAAGATATTTTTATTTTATAGCTGTTTTCAAAATTTTGTCTTTGTTTTTCAGGAGTTTGACTATGAAGAGACAGGAATTTATTTTCTTTTTGAGTTGGGTCTGTGGCACTTTTTATATCTATGAATTAATTTTTCTAACATATTTAGTTATTGTCACTATTATTATTGTTTATTAGGTAAATTAATTGCAAAAGGAGATTTCACTGTGATATTCCCATAGATGCATACAGAATACTTTGATCAAGTTGGATCTCTTTATTATCTCCCTTAACCTCTTTTTTAAAAATGATTTCAGTGGGTTTCATTATACTATCATATATATATATATATAAAGTTTTCCAAGAACCATATGTTGAAGAAGACTTCTTTTCTCCAGTGCATATTTTGGGCACATTTGTTGAAAATCAGATGGCTGTAGTTGTAGTTGTGTGGGATTGTGTCAGGATCTTCTATTCTGTTCCACTGGTCTTCATGCCCGTTTTTGTGCCAGTACCATGCTGTTTTATTGCTATGGCTCTGTAGTATAGTTTGGAGTCAGGTATTGTGATTCCTCCAGCATTGCTTTTTTGGCTCAGGATGGCTTTGATTAGTTGATGTTTTCTGTGCTTCCATATGAACTTTAAGATTGATACCATTGGAATTTTGATAGGGATTATATTGAACATATAGATTGATTTTGTAATAAAGATTTCCATAATATTGATTCTATGAATCCATGAGCATGGCATGTCCTTCCATCTTCTAATGTCTTCATTGATTACTTTCTTTAGTGATTCATAGTTTTCATTGTATAGGACATTCACCTCCTTTGTTTTTTTTTTTTTATCAGTAACAGTGCTTTATATTGGTCACATGTTAAAAAGAGATTTTTCTGGCATAGTGGGTTAAGGAACTGCATTATTAAATTTAATTTCATCTTTCTACTTCTTAAATGTGACTACTAGAGAATTTTATTTTTTTTTATGAAATTTGATTTATTTTTATATTTGTTTGATCATACTTTTGGTGTTGGGCTTTGTGAAATCTAAGGACTTGTCTTGCCCCTTTCTCTGTTTCCTTACAAGAGTTTTTTTTTTTTTTTTTATATAATTTTTTTTTCTTTTATTATTCATATGTGCATACAAGGCTTGGTTCATTTCTCCCCCCTGCCCCCACCCCCTCCCTTACCACCCACTCCACCCCCTCCCGCTCCCCCCCTCAATACCCAGCAGAAACTATTTTGCCCTTATCTCTAATTTTGTTGTAGAGAGAGTATAAGCAATAATAGGAAGGAACAAGGGGTTTTGCTGGTTGAGATAAGGATAGCTATACAGGGCATTGACTCACATTGATTTCCTGTGCGTGGGTGTTACCTTCTAGGTTAATTCTTTTTGATCTAACCTTTTCTCTAGTTCCTGGTCCCCTTTTCCTATTGGCCTCAGTTGCTTTAAGGTATCTGCTTTAGTTTCTCTGCATTAAGGGCAACAAATGCTAGCTAGTTTTTTAGGTGTCTTACCTATCCTCACCCCTCCCTTGTGTGCTCTCGCTTTTATCATGTGCTCATAGTCCAATCCCCTTGTTGTGTTTGCCCTTGATCTAATGTCCACATATGAGGGAGAACATACGATTTTTGGTCTTTTGAGCCAGGCTAACCTCACTCAGAATGATGTTCTCCAATTCCATGCATTTACCAGCGAATGATAACATTTCGTTCTTCTTCATGGCTGCATAAAATTCCATTGTGTATAGATACCACATTTTCTTAATCCATTCGTCAGTGCTGGGGCATCTTGGCTGTTTCCATAACTTGGCTATTGTGAATAGTGCCGCAATAAACATGGATGTGCAGGTGCCTCTGGAGTAACAGTCTTTTGGGTATATCCCCAAGAGTGGTATTGCTGGATCAAATGGTAGATCGATGTCCAGCTTTTTAAGTAGCCTCCAAATTTTTTTCCAGAGTGTCTGTACTAGTCTACATTCCCACCAACAGTGTAAGAGGGTTCCTTTTTCCCCGCATCCTCGCCAACACCTGTTGTTGGTGGTGTTGCTGATGATGGCTATTCTAACAGGGGTGAGGTGGAATCTTAGTGTGGTTTTAATTGGCATTTCCTTTATTGCTAGAGATGGTGAGCATTTTTTCATGTGTTTTCTGGCCATTTGAATTTCTTCTTTTGAGAAAGTTCTGTTTAGTTCACATGCCCATTTCTTTATTGGTTCATTAGTTTTGGGAGAATTTAGTTTTTTAAGTTCCCTGTATATTCTGGTTATCAGTCCTTTGTCTGATGTATAATTGGCAAATATTTTCTCCCACTCTGTGGGTGTTCTCTTCAGTTTAGAGACCATTTCTTGTGATGAACAGAAGCTTTTTAGTTTTATGAGGTCCCATTTATCTATGCTATCTCTTAGTTGCTGTGCTGCTGGGGTTTCATTGAGAAAGTTCTTACCTATACCTACTAACTCCAGAGTATTTCCTACTCTTTCTTGTATCAACTTAAGAGTTTGGGGTCTGATATTAAGATCCTTGATCCATTTTGAGTTAATCTTGGTATAGGGTGATATACATGGATCTAGTTTCAGTTTTTTGCAGACTGCTAACCAGTTTTCCCAGCAGTTTTTGTTGAAGAGGCTGCTATTTCTCTATCATATATTTTTAGCTCCTTTGTCAAAGATAAGTTGCTTATAGTTGTGTGGCTTCATATCTGGATCCTCTATTCTGTTCCACTGGTCTTCATGTCTGTTTTTGTGCCAGTACCATGCTGTTTTTATTATTATTGCTTTGTAATATAGCTTGAAGTCAGGTATTGTGATACCTCCTGCATTGTTCTTTTGACTGAGTATTGCCTTGGCTATTCGTGGCCTCTTGTGTTTCCATATAAATTTAACAGTAGATTTTTCAATCTCTTTGATGAATGTCATTGGAATTTTGATGGGAATTGCATTAAACATGTAGATTACTTTTGGGAGTATAGACATTTTTACTATGTTGATTCTACCAATCCATGAGCATGGGAGATCTCTCCACTTTCTATAGTCTTCCTCAATCTCTTTCTTCAGAAGTGTATAGTTTTCCTTGTAGAGGTCTTTCACATCTTTTGTTAGGTTTACACCTAGGTATTTGATTTTTTTTTGAGGCTATTGTAAATGGAATTGTTTTCATACATTCTTTTTCCGTTTGCTCATTGTTAGTGTATAGAAATGCTAATGATTTTTCTATGTTGATTTTATATCCTGCTACCTTGCTATAGCTATTGATGATGTCTAGAAGCTTCTGAGTAGAGTTTTTGGGGTCTTTAAGGTATAGGATCATGTCGTCTGCAAATAGGGATATTTTGACAGTTTCTTTACCTATTTGTATTCCTTTTATTCCTTCTTCTTGCCTAATTGCTCTGGCTAGGAATTCCAGTACTATGTTGAATAGGAGTGGAGATAGTGGGCATCCTTGTCTGGTTCCTGATTTTAGAGGGAATGGTTTTAATTTTTCTCCGTTAAGTATAATGCTGGCTGTAGGTTTGTCATATATAGCTTTTATAATGTTGAGGAACTTTCCTTCTATTCCTAGTTTTCTTAGAGCTTTTATCATGAAATGATGTTGGATCTTATCAAAGGCTTTTTCTGCATCTATTGAGATGATCAAGTGGTTTTTGTCTTTGCTTCTGTTAATGTGGTTTATTACGTTTATTGATTTTCGTATGTTGAACCACCCCTGCATCCCTGGGATGAAGCCTACCTGGTCGTGGTGAATAATCTTTTTGATGTGTTGCTGAATTCGATTTGCCATTATTTTGTTGAGGATTTTTGCATCAATGTTCATTAAGGAGATTGGCCTATAGTTCTCCTTTTTGGAGGTGTCTTTGCCTGGTTTTGGGATAAGTGTAATACTGGCTTCATAAAATGTGTTTGGCAGTTTTCCTTCCCTTTCTATTTCATGGAACAGTTTAAGGAGGGTTGGTATCAGTTCTTCCTTAAAGGTCTGATAGAATTCAGCAGAGAATCCATCAGGTCCTGGACTTTTCTTTTTGGGGAGACTCTTGATTGCTGCTTCAATTTCATTTTGTGTTATAGGTCTATTCAGGTGATTAATTTCCTCTTGGTTCAGTTTTGGATGATCATATGTATCTAGAAATCTGTCCATTTCTTTTAGATTTTCAAATTTATTTGAATATAGGTTCTCAAAGTAGTCTCTGATGATTTCCTGGACTTCCATGGTGTTTGTTGTTATCTCCCCTTTTGCATTCCTGATTCTACTAATTTGGGTTTTTTCTCTCCTCATTTTAGTCAGGTTTGCCAGGGGTCTATCGATCTTGTTTATTTTTTCAAAGAACCAACTTTTTGTTTCATTAATTCTTTGTATGGTTTTTTTGGTTTCTATTTCGTTGATTTCAGCTCTTATTTTTATTATTTCTCTCCTTCTATTTGTTTTGGGATTTGCTTGTTCTTGTTTTTCTAGGAGTTTGAGATGTATCATTAGGTCATTGATTTGGGATCTTTCAATCTTTTTAATATATGCACTCATGGCTATAAACTTTCCTCTCAAGACTGCCTTAGCTGTGTCCCATAGGTTCCGGTAGGTTGTGTTTTTATTTTCATTGACTTCTAGGAACTTTTTAATTTCCTCTTTTATTGCATCGATGATCCATTCTTCATTAAGTAATGAGTTATTTAGTTTCCAGCTGTTTGCATGTTTTTTGTCTTTACTTTTGTTGTTGAGTTCTACTTTTACTGCATTGTGGTCAGATAGTATGCATGGTATTATTTCTATTTTCTTATATTTGCTGAGGCTTGCTTTGTGCCCTAGGATATGATCTATTTTGGAGAAGGTTCCATGGGCTGCTGAGAAGAATGTATATTGTGTAGAGGTTGGATGAAATGTTCTGTAGACGTCTACTAGGTCCACTTGATCTATTGCATATTTTAGATCTTGGATTTCTTTATTGAGTTTTTGTTTGGATGACCTATCTATTGATGATAATGGAGTGTTAAAGTCTCCCACAACCACTGTGTTGGCGTTTATATATGCTTTTAGGTCTTTCAGGGTATGTTTGATGAAATTGGGTGCGTTGACATTGGGTGTGTACAGATTGATGATTATTATTTCCTTTTGGTCTATTTCCCCTTTTATTAGTATGGAATGTCCTTCTTTATCTCGTTTGATCAATGTAGGTTTGAAGTCTGCTTTGTCAGAGATAAGTATTGCTACTCCTGCTTGTTTTCGGGGGCCGTTGGCTTGGTAAATCTTCTTCCAGCCTTTCATCCTAAGCATATGCTTATTTCTGTTGGTGAGATGAGTCTCCTGTAAGCAACAAATTGTTGGATCTTCTTTTTTAATCCATTTTGTCAAACGGTGTCTTTTGATGGGTGAATTAAGTCCATTAACATTAAGCGTTAGTACTGATAGGTATGTGGTGATTCCTGCCATTTAGTTATCTTAGTTGTTTGAAGGTTTGATTGTGTGTACCTAACTTGATGTTACTCTCTACTGTCTTGCTTTTTCTTATCTTGTGGTTTGGTGCTGCCTGCCTTTTCATGGTTAAGTTGGGTGTCACTTTCTGTGTGCAGGATCCCTTGCAGAATCTTTTGTAATGGTGGCTTTGTGGTCACATATTGTTTTAGTTTCTGCTTATCATGGAAGACTTTTATTGCTCCATCTATTTTGAATGATAGCTTTGCTGGGTAGAGTATCCTGGGGTTGAAGTTATTTTCATTCAGTGCCCGGAAGATCTCGCCCCATGCTCTTCTTGCTTTTAATGTTTCTGTTGAGAAGTCTGCTGTGATTTTGATGGGTTTACCTTTGTATGTTACTTGTTTTTTCTCTCTTGCAGCCTTCAATATTCTTTCCTTAGTTTCTGAACTTGTTGTTTTAATGATGATATGTCATGGAGTAGTTCTATTTTGATCTGGTCTGTTTGGTGTCCTGGAGGCCTCTTGCATTTGTATGGGAATATCTTTCTCTAGATTTGGGAAATTTTCCGTTATTATTTTGTTGAATATATTACGCATTCCCTTCGCTTGCACCTCTTCTCCTTCTTCGATGCCCATGATTCTCAAGTTTGGTCTTTTGATGGAGTCGGTGAGTTCTTGCATTTTCTTTTCACAGGTCTTGAGTTGTTTAATTAATAGTTCTTCGGTTTTTCCTTTAATTACCATTTCATCTTCAAGTTCTGAGATTCTGTCTTCTGTTTGTTCTATTCTGCTGGATTGGCCTTCCGTTTTGTTTTGCAGTTCTGTTTCGTTCTTTTTTCTGAGGTTTTCCCTATCCTGGCTGTTTTCTTCTTTATTGTTGTCTATTTTTGTCCTGAGTTCATTTATCCATTTATTCATTGTGTTCTCTCTTTCACTTTGGTGTTTATACAGTGCTTCTATGGTTTCCTTTATTTCTTCTTTTGCTTTTTCAAATTCTCTATTTTTATTGTCTTGGAATTTCTTGAGTGTCTCCTGTACATTTTGGTTGACCCTATCCAGTATCATCTCTATAAAATTCTCATTGAGTACTTGTAGCATGTCTTCTTTTAAATTATTCTTGTGGGCTTCATTGGGTCCTTTGGCATAGTTTATCTTCATTTTGTTGGAGTCTGGATCTGAGTTTCTGTTCTCTTCATTCCCCTCTGGTTCCTGTACTAATTTTTTGCTGTGGGGAAACTGGTTTCCTTGTTTTTTCTGTCTTCCTGTCATTGTCCTTGGTGTTGTTACTGTCCCTGTACTGTGTGTAATTAAGTATTTTCTAGCTTGTAATAATAACAATGGTAATATTGAGAATGGAAGAGTGAGCTGAGATGGAAAGCAAGAAGTTAAAGAAAAGGGGAAAACAAATATACAGACAAGAGGGAGAAAGCAGAACAAGGTATCAGACAAGAGAGTTTCAAAGGTATAAACAGGGAGTGTTAGTGTACTAATCGACAGTAAGCTGAACAGACAATAGAGAGACAGAGAGAGGATTGAAAATCAAAGATAAAAAAAAATAAGTATATGAAAGTAATATCTATTTATAAAAATGAATTAAAATAAAATGGAAAATAGAAAATTAAAAAAAAAAAAAAACCAAAAAACTTCCAAGTTTATATGCAATGCAATTTCAGTCTTAATAATTTGGATGTCCGTCTTAATCTCCAGTCCTGGAGTTGGTGCCTCAGATGTTGTTCTGTAGTTGTCTCATCAAAGGGGATGCATAAAGTAGAACAAAACTACACTCACACTCACACAGAAGAAAAAAAAAAAAAAAGCCCCACCAAGTGTCCCCAGTTCAAATGCAATAGAGTTTCAGTAAGTTTTTCGGCTTGCAGGTGTAATTCGGTTGTTCTCTCATCAAAGGTAGGGAGAAAAAGAAAAAAAAGCATCTGGAGGCAGTTCTGAGAGTGGTATCTGCAACTGTGGCTTGCCTGCCTGCTGCTCTCCGCCTGTAGCTGGTGGCGTTATTTATGCAGATCTCTGGGGTGAGCTAGCGCTCACCTGGTCCCACAGGCTTTGTTTGCTCAGAGTTCTCCTGTGCGGGGGGCCTCTGCTACAAGCTTTCCCCTTTCCAAGCACTGGGAAAGGTGACACTGCCCCACGTTGTCAGGCCTGCGTGTTTATTTACAGTTCACGTGGGAAGTGGGTCTTCCCTCCTCTCACAAGCGTCCTGCTCCTGGTTGCTGGGCGCGCCCCGCTCCCACCAGAGCCTCTCCGGCCAGCCCGGCTTGTTTATTTACAGTCCCGGGAAGGGTTCCCTTCCCCCAATCTTCAGCGCTCAGGGCACCCCACCCTCTTTCCAGCATGTCTTAACTGTTCTTATTGCTTAGTACTCAGTTTCTCTTTTTTTCCCGGGTGGAGGTCACTCTGTCCAGGGGGCTATGCTGCTCTGGCCCAGGCTTGTCTGTGGGGCTACCGCGGTACCGCGAAGCTCACCTGGTCCGCGTCTTCCCAAGCTGTATGGGCGCCGGCCACTGGCGGCCCCGGGGGCCTCCTCGGTTCTCCGTTTAACGTGAAGTGGAGATTCTCTGCACCGGCTGGAGATGTGGAGGAGTCAAAGTTATGCCTTTTCTCGGTGATTATGCCTGCAAAGTGTGTCTCCAGCGTCTCTCCAAGATTTCACTATAGGAGACTCGCTTTCTGCTTCCTACCTCTAGCCGCCATCTTGGAATTCCTTCCATTCACCTCCTTTGTTAAATTTATTAAGTATTTTAATTTTTTGAAGCTATTGTGAATGGTATTGTTTTCCTGATTTTCTTCTCAAACTGTTCATTGTTTGTGTATAGAAATGCTAATGATTTTCAAGTATTTTGTATTCTGCAACTTTGCTGAAAGTGTTTATGGGAACTAAGAGTTTTCTGGTTGAGTTTTTATAGTCTTTCAGGTATAGGATCATATCATCTGCAAATAGAGACAATTTGGATTTTTCTTTTCTTATTTGAATCCCTTGTATTTCTTTCTCCTATCTTATTGCTCTGGCTACAGATTCTAGCAGTATGTTGAATAAGAGTGGGGAGAGTGGACATCCTTGCCTCGTTCCTAATTTTAGAGGAAATGATTCCAGTTTTTCCCCACTAAGTATGATGTTGGGTATTGGTTTGTCACATATAACCTTTATAATGTTGAGGTATGTGCCTTCTTATGGAGATCAGATTGTGAGAGGCCTATGAGAACTGGACATAAGCAAGGCAAAATGCAGCTCAGCAGCTTTTCCTGAGATGTTTATCTGTAGGCCAAGATTGGCACAGCCCTGGCCACAGAAGAGGAAAATGCAGAACAGCTGCTTTTCCTAAGTTGTTTACATTCAGAGAAGCAGGAAGGCAGGTTTCTCCTGTTACAATGTCACGCCCCTCCCCAAGAGTAGCTGCTCCACCTTGTTTACCACTGGGTATGAAAGACTCGCTGAAGAAGGACATAAGGCTTTGTGCTTTGGGCTTTTGCGTTTGGCTTTTGGGCTTTTGGCTTTTTGGTGTGGGAGGCTTTTGGAAGTAATTGCTGAAGGGAAATGCTTGCTGAAGGGAAAAGAATTGCTGAAGGAGAATTGCTAAAGGGGATTTGCTAGCAAGAGTGAGGGCGGAGACTTTAAAGAGAACAATGGGACAGTGCAAGTCTGCACCAAGAACTTTATACACAGGCTTTAGAAAAGCTAAGCTAAAGAAAAGCTAAAGAGAACGTGGGTCAGTGCAAGTCTGAGCACTGAGGCTTTAAGAAAGCTAAAGAGAGAACATGGGACAGTGAAAGCATTGGGGGCAAAGACTTTAAGAGAGAATATGCTAAAGAACAGCTACAAGAAAACATAGGAGAGTCTAAGGAAAGAGGTTTTAAAGACTAGTGAAGCAAGGTTTTAAAGAAGACTTTAGAAGCAAGGTTTTAAAGAACTGTAAAGGAGTAAGGCCTTAAAGAATATAGAGAAAGGAAGCAGAGTAAATGAAGAGATTACTAGAGATAAAGAAGCAATGAGGTTGTGCGTCTCCACCCAAGTGCCCAACACACCTGATCCCACTTTCTGTCTGTCTGTCTATCCTGTGTCCATTCTGAATCTCCTGTCACCACCCAGTTAAGCCTTGTTAGGTTTGGTAACAACCAGAAGTGAAAGAAAGCTGGCTCCAACTAGGGAGTAAGAGAATAATCTCGCTCTGCCTTCTATTCCTAATTTCTTTGGAGCTTTTATCAGATAGGATGTTGAATTGTGTCAAAGGATTTTTCTGCATCTATTGATATAATGATGTGGTTTTGATTCTGTTTATGAGTGGTATTATTTATTCATTTCAAGAATGTTGTACCATCCTTGAATCCATGTAATGAAACCTGCTTGATCATGATGTATGTGTGATCTTTTTAATGTGTTATTGGATTCTGTTAGTAAGTATTTTATTGAGGATTTTAGAGTCTATGTTCAGCAAGGGTATTGCCCTATAACTTTCTTTTTCTGATGTGTCTTTACCTGGCTTTTGTATTAGGGTAATTCTGACTTTGGATAGTGTGTTTGGTAATTGTTCCTTTTGTGCTTTATGGAATAATTTAAGGAGCATTGGTATTAGTTCTTCTTTAAAAGTCTGGTAGAATTCAACAGTGAATTCATCAGGACCTGGGCTTTTCTTTGCTGTGAGGTTCTTTATAGCTGTCCAAATCTCATTACTTGTTACAGATCTTTTTAAGTTTTTCATAACCTCTTGGTTCAATTTTGGTGAGTCATATATGATAAGAAATTTATCAATTTTTTCTTAATTTCCAGTTTTCAGAAGTATAATCTTTTAAAGTATTCCTTTATGATCATCTAAATTTCATTGGTGTCTGTTTAATTTTCCCTTTTTCATGTCTGATGTTGTTAATATAGGTCTTCTCCTTTCTTCTTTTAGTTAATTTGACTAGAGCTCTGTCAATCTTATTTTTTTCAAAGAAACAGCTTTTTGTTGGTTGATGCATGTATTTTTTTTTTGGTCTCCAACTCATTGATTTGTGCCCTGATTTTTATAATCCCTTTCCATGTATTATTTTTTGGGTGTCTTGCTCTCGTTTTTCTAGGAGTTTGAGATGTATCATCAGATTATTTATCTGAGTCTTCTCTAGTTTTCTGTTGTAGGTGCTCATGGTTTACTCATGGTTATATACTTCCCTCTTAAGACTGCTTTTGCTATTTCTCACAGGTTCTGACAACTTGTATCCTCATTTTCATTTGATTTGAGTAATTTCTTCATTTCTTTCCTAATATCTTCAACAACCCATTGCTTGTTCAAAAGTGTGTTGTTCAATCTCTGTGAGTTTGAATAGCTCTGTGATTTTCCTTGTTACTAATTTCTAATTTTATTCCAATATGGTCTATTAGGATACAGGGGATAATTTCATTTTTTTTGGTATTTGTTGAGATTGGCTTTATGATCCAGGGTGTGGGTCTATTGTGGAAAAAGTTCCATGGGCTGCTGAGAAGAATGTGTAATCTGCTGCCAGAGGATGAAATACTCTATAAATGTCTGCTAAGTCCATTTTGTCAAAGGTATTGTTTAGTTCAAGGATATCTTTGTTGATTTTCTGCCTGGAAGTTCTGTCTATGGAGGGAGTTGGGTGAGTTTGCCCACAATTATTGTATCTGGTCCTATCTGTTCCTTTCAGCTCAGAAGTGTTTGTTTTATGAATGTTTGGTGCATATATATTTAGAATTGTTACATCTTGCTGGATTTTTCCCTTTGTTAGTATGTAGTATGTAGTGTTCTGACTGACATTTCCATAAAATCTGCTGTGTCTGATATGAGAATATCTATTCTTTCTTGTTTTTGGTTTCCACATGCCTGGTAAATCTTTTCCCAACCTTTTACTTTTAGTTTGTGTGTGTTTTTGGTTGTGAGGTGTGTTTCTTGTAAACAACAGATTGTTGAATCTTACTTTTTGATTCAACCTGTATCTTTTGATAGGAGAGTTAAGTCCTTTTATATTTAAGGTTATGATTGAGAGGTATTTTCTGATTCCTGTATTTCTATTCCCTTTTCTCTAGATTGATTCTTCTGTAATTTGTTCTTACTTTTGGCTTTGTTCAACGTTGGGTTTTGCTGGTTTTCTGAGTTGATCATGCTTGCTGTTTTTTGTTTGTTTGTTTTTGTCAACAAATATTTAATTAACAATGAGGGAACCAGTAAAACTTCAAAATTGATTGAAAGGAGATTTCTAATATTAGGAACACACACACATAACTAGGAATGTTTGACATTTGTCCTTTGGGGTCATCTTTTTTTTAAAAAATTATCAATTTATTCACATGTGCATACATTGTTTGGGTCATTTCTCTCCCCTACTCCCCTTCCCCACCCTTTCCCCACCAGTTCCAGGCAGGTCCTGTTCTGCCTTTATCACTAATTTGTTGAAGAAAACACACAAGCCTAATAAGGAAGACAAAGCATTTTTGCTAGTTGAGTTGAGGATAGCTATACAGAAGTTTTCCTAGCATTACTTTCATGTACACATGTGTTATGACCCATGTTAATTCATCTCTAACTGATCTTTACACTGGTTCCTGAGCCCCTTCACATGATAACCTCTGTCACTTTGAGGTTTTTGTATTAGCTCCTCTGGAGTGGGGACATCAAACACTTTCATGTTTCAGGTTTTCTACCTATTCCTATATCTCCCCTATGTGCTCTCCCCTTGTCATGTGATCAAAGTCCAACTACATTACTGCATTTCCCCTAGATCTAAAGTCCGCATATGAGGGAGAACATGATTTTTGGTCTTCTGAGCCTGGCTGACCTTGCTCAGAATGATGTTCTCCAGTTCCATCCATTTACCTGCAAATGATAAGATTTCATTCTCCTTCATGGCTGAGTAAAATTCCACTGTGTACAGGTACCACATTTTCTTGATCCATTCATCAGTAGTGGGGCATTTTGGTTGTTTCCATAACTTGGCTATTGTGAATAGTGCTGCAATAAACATGGGTGTGCAGGTGCCTCTGGAGTAACCTGTGTTGCATTTCTTAGGGTATATCCCCAGGAGTGGGATTGCAGGATCATATGGCAGATCTATGTTTAGATTTTTAAGAAGCCCTCAAATTTTTTCCAGAGTGGTTGCACCAGCTTGCATTCCTGCCAGCAGTGTACAAGGGTTCCTTTTTCCCCACATCCTCCCTAACACATGTTGGTGGTGATGTTTTTGATGATGTCTATTTGAACATGGTGAGGTGGAATCTTAGTGTGGTTTTGATTTGCTTTTCCTTTCAGCTAGAGATGGTGAGCATTTTTTCATGTGCTTTTTTGCCATTTGAATTTCTTCTTTTGAGAAAATCCTGTTTACTTCAGTTGCCCATTTCTTAATTGGTACATTGATTTTAGGAGAGTTTAGCTTCTTAAATTCCCTATATATTCTGGTTATCAGTCCCTTGTCTGATGTATAGCTGGCAAATATTTTCTCCCACTCTGTGGGTGGTCTCTTCAGTTTAGAGACCATTTCTTTTGTTGTGCAGAAGTTTTTAATTTATGAAGTCCCATTTGTCCATCCTTTCTCTTAGTTGCTAGGCTGCTGGGGTTCTATTGAGAAAGTCCTCGCCTATGCCTATTAATTCCAGAGTGTTTCCTGCTCTTTCCTGTAGTAACTTCAGAGTTTCAGGTCTGATATTGAGGTCCTTGATCCATTTTGAGTTGATACTAGTACAGGGTGATAGACATGGATCTACTTTCAGTTTCTTGCACATGGGTAACCACTTTTCTCAACAACATTTGTTGAAGAGGCTGTCTTTCCTCTATTGTATGTTTTTGGCACCTTTGTCAAAAATAAGGTGGGTATAGTTGTGTGGCTTCATCTCCGGGTCCTCTCTTCTGTTCCACTGGTCTTCATGTCTGTTTTTGTGCCAGTACCATGCTGTTTTTACTGCTATTGCTTTGTAATATAGTTTGAAGTCAGGTATTGTGATACCTCCAGCATTGCTGTTTTTGCTGAGTATTGACTTGGCTATTTGCAGTCTCTTGTGTTTCCAAATGAACTTTAGGATATATTTTTCAATCTCTGTGATGAATATCATTGGGATTTTGATGGGAATTGCATTAAACAAGTAGATTGCTTTTGGTAGTACAGCCATTTTTACTATGTTGATTCTACCGGTCCATGAGCACGGGAGATCTTTCCATGTTCTGTCAACTTCCTGAATCTCTTTCTTCAGGGGTTTGTAATTCTCATTGTAGAGGTCATTCACATCCTTTGTTAAATTTGCTCCTAGGTATTTGATTTTTAGGGGGGCTATTGTGAGTGGAATTTTTCCATCTATTCCTTCTCAGTTTGTTCATTGTTGGTGTATAGAAAAAGCTAATGATTTTTGTAAGTTGATTTTGTATCCTGCCACCTTACTGTAGCTGTTTATGGTATCTAAGAGTGTTTAGGTACAGTTTTTTGGGTCTTTCAGATATAGGACCATATCATTTGCAAATAAGGATGTGTTGATGGTTTCCTTACCTATTTGTATTCCTTTTATTTCTTTTTCTTGCCTAATTGCTCTGGCTAGAAATTCCAGTACTATGTTGAATAGGAGTGGAGATAGTGGGCACCCTTGTCTCATTCCTGATTTTAGAGGGAATGGTTTCAGTTTTTCACCATTAATTATGATGTTGGCTGTAGGTTTGTCATATATAGCCTTTATAATGTTGAGGTACATTCCTTCTATTCCTAGTTTTCTTAGAGCTTTTATCATGAAGTGGTTTATGATCTTGTCAAAGGCTTTTTCTGCATCTATTGAGATGATCAAGTGGTTTTTGGCTTTGCTTCTGTTGATGTGCTGTATCACATTTATAGATTTGTGTGTGTTGAACCACTCCTGTTTTCCTGGGATGAAGCCAACTTGGTCATGGTGTATGATCTTTCTGATGTGTTGTTGGATTCAGTTTGCCATGTTGTTGTTGGATTTTTCCATCGATATTCATTAAGGAATTTGGCCTGTAGTTCTCCTTTTTGGAGGTGTCTTTGTCTGGTTTGGGGATGAGAGTTATATTACCTTCATAAAATGAGTTAGGCCGTTTTCCTTCCCTTTCTATTTCATGGAATATTTTATGGAAATTTGCTATTAGTTCTTCTTTAAATGTCTGATAGAATTCAGCAATAAATCCATCAGGTCCTGGACTTTTCTTTTTTAGGAGACTCTTCATTCCTGCTTCAATTTCTTTTTGTGTTATAGATCTATTCAGGTGATTAATATCCTCTTGGTTTAGTTTTGGGTGGTTGTAAGTTTCTAGAAATCTGTCCAGTTCTTCAAGATTTTCAAATTTGTTAGAGTACAGGCTCTCAGAGTAGTCTCTGATGATTTCCTGGACTTCCGTGGTGTTTGTTGTTATCTCCCTTTTTAATTTATGACTTTACTGATTTGGGATTTTTTTCTCTCCTCATTTTAGTCAGGTTTGCCTGAGGTCTGCCAATCTTATTTTTCAAAGAACCAGCTTTTTGTTTCATTGATTTTCATTGATTTTTTTGTATGTTTTTTTTTGTTTCTATTTCATTGATTTCAGAACTTATTTTAATTATTTCTCTCCTTCTGCTTGTTTTGGGATTTTCTTGTTCTTGTTTTTCTAGGAGTTTGAGATTTAGCATTAGGTCATTGATTTGAGATCTTTCTGTCCTTTAATATATACACTTATGGCTATAAGCTTTCCTCTTTAGGACTGACTTTGCTGTGTCCCATAGGTTCTGGTAGGTTGTGTTTTCATTTTTATTAACTTCCAGGAATCTTTTAATTTCCTCTTTTATTTCATCAATGACCCATTGATCATTGAGCCATTAATGTGGTATTCAACTTCCAATTGTTTGCTTGTTTTTTACTGTTGTTTTTGTTGAGTTCTAGGTTTAATGCATTGTTGTCAGATAGAATGCATGAGATTATTTCTATTTTCTTATATTTGCTGAGGCTTGCTTTGTGCCCTAAGATATGATCAGTTTTGGAGAAGATTCCATGAGCTTCTGAGAAAAGTGTATATTGTGCAGAAATTAGGTGAAATATTCTGTAGCTCCACTTGATCGATGGTGTGAGTTAAATCTAGAATTTCTTAATTGATTTTTTTGTTTGTATTTCTGTTTCATTCTTTTTTCTGAAGTTTTCCATGTCATGGGTCACTTCCTCTTTAATGTTGTCAATTTTCATCCTTAATTCATTTATCTCTCTATTTATGGTATTTTCTATTTCATTTTAGTGTTTATTTAGGGCTCCTATGATTTCACTTATTTGTTTTTGTGTTTTCTCATATTCTTTATTTTTGTCCTCTTGGAATTTCTTGAGTACCTCCTGTACATTTTGGTTGACCATGTCTAGTAACAGCTCCATGAAATTCTCAGTGATTTCTTGGAGGATTTCTTCTTTCAGAGTGTTCTTGTGGGCTTCTTTGAGTTCTTTGGCATAGTTTGTCTTTGTTTTGTTGGAGTCTGGATCTGGGTATCCATTTGCTTCATTTCCCTGTGAATCCTGTACTAATTTATTTGGTGGGGGGAGAATGGTTTCCATCTCTTTTTCATTTTCCCATAATTCCACTTGGTACTGTTTCTATTCCTGGTCTATGTGTAATTTAGTATTAGCTAACTTACAATGGTAAAACTACCTAAACCAAGAAAGAAAGAGAAAAAAGAAAAAGAAAAAGAAAGAAAGAATGGAGAACCAAAGAAATCAACAGGGAGAGATGGTGAACAATGAAACAGTGAATAAGACAAACAAACACTTACAGAAAAGAAAAGAAAAAAAATACTTGGTTCAGGAACAGTAGAATTCAGTCTTAGTAGTTCTGGTATTACTCTTTTAGGATCTAGTCCTGTTTGTCTGCTTATTTGCTCACCTGTTTGTCTTCATCTCTCAAGCAGGTTTGGAGACAGTATCTGGTGATGCTGGAGCCCTCCTGTTTTCTTAGTGTAACTTGGTGTGGAGAAGCTTTTTATGGGCTGGAAGTTCAGGGTTTTTTTGTTTCTTCTTTTTCTCTCTCTCTCTCTCTCTTTTTTTTTTTTTTTTTTGTTGCCATGTGTGGCTCCAGCAGAAAAGTATCTGTTTGGTCTGCTGAAGGTCTCCCAAGCATATTTGGGGCTGGTGGCCAGTGGTCTTGTGGATGGGCAGTGGTGGCTGGCAAGCTGGCAGGCAGGCAGACCAGTGGTTGGTGTTCTGGCAGGCCAGCAGGGAGTCAGGCAGCTGTTGGTGTTCTAACAGGCCACCAGGCCAGTGGATGGTGGCCTGGCAGGTGGGCAGCAGGCTGGTTGGCAGACTGCAGCAGCATGGGAGTGGCAGCCCACCTGTTCTTTCAGTATATCATGGTTTGGAGACATCTTCCATGGGCTAGGGGTTCAGGGTGTTGAAGTTTCAGCTCTCCCTGGTGCTTTACTTCAGCCAATAGTGTCTCCAGCATCTCAGCAAGTTCCATGATTCACGGAGCTCATGCAGTCTGCATCTGTGTTCCAGTCTCCATTTTGGATCCATCCTCATTTAGGACAATCCCCAAGACGTCTTCTATAGGTCTTTGCTCTTCTGTGGCCAGCAGTGGATGTGAGTAAAAATTACACACATATTTGAGAATCTATTTCTCTGTGGTTTCTTTGCAAACATGAGCCATTCTGCTGGTCTTAGGCTTTGTCCCTTGACATATCAAACCTGTGAGGCTTTAACTGTCTGCTCTCTGGGCTGTGCAGAGTATTTGAGCACACTCAGTTAAATCCCACCAAACTCCATGCAGTTCTATCTTTCAAGAGCAAGTTCCTTTATGCTTGCCATCTGCCTTTACTCTGGGACTTGGCCTCTTCCCTGAGTCTCAATGGATTTTTGACAGTTAGGAATTTAGGCAGATTTTGTACTGGCTGCCAATTTCCCTTGTGCTGCTTTTGCTTCTGTACTGATTTTCTCTCCTTCCTTTGCTCTCTTCTCCCCTTCTTCCCTCTTACCCCTTCCCTCTGTCCCTCCTTTCACTCTCTCCCTCCTTTCCTCCCTCCCTTCCATCCTTCCTTCCTTCCTTCCTTTCTTCATTCCTTCATTCCTTATTGCCAAATAGGTTTGAATTTTCCAGATATCATTTTATTATTTGTTTGTGATTTAGTTTTGGTTTTTATCAATGATCATAACTTGTACTGAGGATGCGTTTTTGGCTTGTCTTCATAACTGTCCCCTGTGCCCCACAGCATGTGCACTCTCCTCTTGTTGAAAGAGTGTCCCATGCACACACATGATAAAAGCAAGAGCACACAAGGGAGGGGTGAGGATAGGTAAGACACCTAAAAAATTAGCTAGCATTTGTTGTCCTTAATGCAGAGAAACTAAAGCAGATACCTTAAAAGCAACTGAGGCCAATAGGAAAAGGGGACCAGGAACTAGAGAAAAGGTTAGGTCAAAAAGAATTAACCTACAAGGTAACACACACACACACACACAGGAAATTAATGTGAGTCAACTGCCTGTATAGCTATCCTTATCTCAACCAGCAAAAACACTTGTTCCTTCCTATTATTGCTTATACTCTCTCTTCGACAAAATTAGAGATAGGGGCAAAATAGTTTCTGCTGGGTATTGAGGGGGTGATGGGGAGAGAGAGGGGGTAGAGGGGGTGGTAAGGGAGGGAGTGGGGTCAGGGGGGAGAAATGACCCAAGCCTTGTATGCACATATGAATAATAAAACAAACAAACAAAAAAAGAGTGTCCCATGGTTCTCTAATCTTTACCAGATCAGATCAAGTAGGCTAACAGTAAAATCTTCTGTATGCACAGTGACTTTCTGCCTGTTGTTCTTTACCATTGCAAAAGAAATCTGTGAAAATAAAAATATTTCAGATTGTCTATACAAACTTTGAATTCTATCAATTTTTTCAGATGTGTAAGACCATTTTAAGCTCCATTCTCATTCACTTTGATTGTCATGTATAAAAAATATATCATACTATTGCACTGGCTTTAAGTAATCAATTAGCAATTGAAGATTGCTGTTGGTTTTTTGGGTTTTTTTTTTTTTTGAGAGAGAGGGTTTCTCTGTGTAGCTCAGGCTGCCCTTGAATTCATGAACCTCCCACTTCAGCCTCAAATGTGCTGGAATTACAGGCATGCACCACAATATCTGACACTCTTTTAAAGATATTTTAAACATTTAAATTAAGTGGGATGTTGTATTATCCCACTTAATTAACATTTCTGTCTTCTTAATTCTTTGAGTTGATCCATATTTTAGTGAAAATTTTGTAATTTAGTCTGAAATTACTGCAGGAAGTTTACTTGTGTTTCCAGAGCTAGTTATAAGCACAAGTGTGAAAGTATTTACTTCTTTGCTTTTTACAAAATGTACCTTACATGTATGGATTTTCTCAAAAGCAGTAATCAGTAACTAGTTAGAGCTAATTACATTTGCAAGCAAACTCATTCTTCCAAAGGTGGAAAAGAACATATATGTTATGTGTTAGCTTAATTACCTTAGAAATTTGCTTCAAAAGATGATGTTTAATCTGTTATATGTGTTTTGGATGGTGCTGACAGTATAAGTCTTTTAACACTACAGAATCCATTATTAAAACTGCAAATGTACACTGAAAAATTGTGGCTGAGACCGACAATAAAAATACTGTGAATTTCATCCTGACTTTAGCATAAATGCAACCAAGAGACTGTTTTTATTATTTATCTGAACCCTATAAATATTTTAAAGGTATTTTTTTCAATTCTCAGGGTGTTTGTCACCATTTAACACTAATGAAAATTATGATCACTGGTCAAATACATTGCTAAAGGTGATTTTCTGTTTTTTACTGCTAGTTGAGGCAAAGACAGATAGTGAGAGCTGGTAAGTGGTCAGCACTGTGCCCAACTGTTAGGATAAGTGGGTAGAGCTGTCCTTTATAATTTGTTCAAACATCTGGCTACCACTGTTAAATAGGCTAGAGAGAGCATATGGTTCTCATTCAGAGCATTGCAACTATCATCATGGTGAAGAAGCGAAGTTTTAAGAAAGACCAGCACTGTTTTGATTATAAACTCAGACAGAAGGAAAAAAAATCAAAAAACAGCTGCATGCTAAACTAAGAATTCCAGTGTGTTATTATAGAAATGTCTAACTCTGTGTTGTGTTGTTATTTTGATTTTTACTTTAACGTCTTGGTGGTCACAACAGAAGGGTAACTTGCCTTTTGCTTGCATTTCAAAGGAAATGATAACCAAAAATTGAAAAATAAAATATACATAGAAAAGAAAGTTATAAGCTTGAGATTTCACTGTTAATAACTTTTATTTAGCATTTCAAAATTATATTTTTGTGCTACAATTTTACTGATTAGAAAAAATGTGTGTGTGTTTTCCAGTTAGGCTATAATTAAATAGCAGCATTCTATCTCTGTAAAACAGATGAAAGGGTTCTCTTAAGAGTTGTTAGGTTAATCTAGTTGCTTTAAATGTGTGTTGTATTTGAACATTTGCCAAAAAAATCTGTGGCTACATGAGCCAGCTGGCATATGGCTGAAGGGTGGGAATCTCTCAGCTGATTAGGATTATGGCTGAAGACATTTTTATAAACTCCAATTTCAGAAAGATGAGCAGTGGAAAAACCCTGCTTTGGCTCCCCTGCAATTTTACCAAGAATAATATCTTCAGAAATAATAATTTTCTACTTAAAATATCTCTGCTGATTCATATTACTTGAACCCCTAAAATGAGCCATTCATTAATGTGTAAAACATAAGGACTGGGTACATAGTTCATTGGTAGAGCATTTGCCCAGCAAGTGCAAGGCCCTGGGTTCGACCTCCAGCACCACAAAAAGCTAAGATGGAAAAAATTTAAAGCCATCTATATATTTCCAGCTAAGGAGCCTGGGGTTGTAATTTTGTCACTTTTCCTATCTAAGAAAAAGAGAGAGAGTGTGTGTTAATTTTAATGTAAATTTTGAAGTAAATGACACAATTCATGTCAACAAGTTAACAATTCATTGTGTTCATTTCACAATGTTAAGGAAAGAAAGACCATAGTTAGAGTTACTCAGTTTTTATAAATTCCAATCACTTGAGTTATATTGGAATAGGAACTCATGTTTCTAACCATCAAGAAAATCTTGAATTACTTTGATGCCTTGGCTTATGTGCACATGCATTTGTGAGTATGTGCCCACCAGGTGTTGATCCAAGGCCTGTCACACTAACAAGTCCCCTGTCACACTCCCCTTTGATTTTTTTCCCCACCTGGTGCTTTCTACAGAACATGTCTGGCTGGCCATTTGAGTTATCCTAGAAGCTGTCAAAAGGGTGAGAAGATCTGGGAAGATTTTGAAAACCTGGCTGAGCCTGACTTCTCAGGAGTAATATTTTATGACACTTTGATTTTCTACCCCAAGCCTCAGAAGCTTGTTTTTCACTGTAAAATTGGGGCTACAAAAAGCATAGGAGGATTTAGAATACTTTTAAAATTTAAGTCACAGAATATTACAACTTTCACCAAATTGTGGACATTTGTATTTTCACTATACAAGGTGGTAGATTGGGGCCTGGCTTCACTATAAACAATGTAAAAGGGAAATCTCAATAAAAAACATATGGTTTCCAGTAGTCCATTAGTGGGAATATTGGCTTTATTCATATTTGGTTTTATTTATTTATATTATTCTGAAAGATGACAAAGTTAAATGATTTAAAAGTATACAGTATATTGAGGGAAAGTCACTGTCCAACCCTGCCCATGTTCACTTGAGTGCTCTGTTCTCTCCACACTCACTGATGAGCATTATAGGAAGTTACTCATGCATCTCCAGCACAGCCAGAGCTAACAAATACAGGCATAGGAATCCTGATTAAGTTTAAATTTCAGATAAACAATTAATACATTTTCAGTAGTGGTAAGTCTCAAATATTACACAAGATGTACATTTACTAAAACCAAAAAATTTTTATCTTATATTCAACTTTAACTGAGTGCCCTGTATTTTATCTAAGTGTTTATTCAAATGGAAGAAATTTCCTTACACCTTCTTTCATTGTCCTCTGCTCTTCTTCTCTTCTGTAAATGATAGCACACTTCTGCACCCATTGGTTTCTTTTTAACTCAAGACACTCTTGGAGATCATTCTGCACCATAACCAAAACAGATTTCTCTGTTCTCCATAAAGAAGGCTGCAGTGAATTATCTTACAATATATGGTAGTATAGTAGGTAGTATATTTGTAATAAATTACTGGAAGTGGCATTTAGTGTGACAAAGGGGACATGCATAATTTTGATACATATTGTGAATTATCCCTCATCATGGTCATAACTATGCACAACCGAACTGGTAATGCAATTGTAGCCACACCAAATGTAAACCGGATTTGGTAACAATCTGAGAGATGAAAAATGGTATTTTGGTGCAGTTTATTTTGCCTTTCTCTTTCAAAGAGTAAGGTTGAGAATTATTTTCATGTGTTGATGGGTCATTTATTTATTTATTGACTTTTAAAATGATACCGTTGCTCGCAGCTTTGCTGTGGTTAACCTATTGCAACTCCATTTCTCTAAAATTTTTGTCTGTTGAGATGCCTGCCCTACAACTATGAAACAGGTGAGAGATGGTTCTCCTAGTTTATCATCTGTATTTTCACTTTTAGGTTATCACACATTTAGCTTATGGCTTTTGTGATTTGAGTCATAGTGAGAGAAGTCTTTCCACTCAAAGATGATAAAGGAATTTACTCTTTCTGAATATTTGTACTTTGACAGTTTTAATTAGTTCTTGTGTTACTTTTACATACTCTACCCATTGTAGTATATCTCTCTTGCTGGGTCTATGTATAGAGTTTGAACTTTTTTCAGATACCGTCTCTGTTGTTCCTACATTGCTTATTTGAAAGCTCACTATTGCCTATGCTGAATTAAACCATAACTTTATTGTCTATTAAATTCCCTTATGTTTTGGGGTTTATTTTGAAAACTCTTAACTGTTCCCTTAGCATTTACCTGTCTATGACATAACAACGCCACACTGCATTGATGACAAGGGTGTTGAGGTGTTGAGGTAACTAGGAAAGAGTCTCCCTGTCATAGCTCCTCCTTCTCAGGGTTCACTTGGCTACTTATGTTGATTTTTCTGTATGAGTTCTAGAATCAACTTGTCAAATTAGACAATCATTAGTGGTATTTTTTGAGAGACTATGGTGACTATAGTCAATAATATGTGTCACATGTTTCAAAATAGGTAAAAAAATAGAATTTTGAATATTGCACCACAAATAATAAATGTTTGAGGTAATAGAGGTGCTAATTACACTGCTTTGATAATTACACAATGTATGCATGTATTCAAGCACCACACTGTATCATACATCTGTACAATCATATGTGCTCATTCAACTAAAATAAAATACCAACTTATTTAGAGAGAACCAATATATTTATAATGTTGGGGTCTCCTATCCAAACCCATGATGCGGCTTTCCATTTTTTGAGATTCTATCATTTTATTTCAAGAGCATATTTAAGATTTTTTCATATATGTTTTGCATGTATGCAGATTACTAAGTGTTAGTAAGATTTCTTGTTAATATACATGGGGTCTTCTTTTTCATTATATAGTGAAAAATACATAGATGTTTTACATGAAAGCTTTCCATTTCTGTATACTAATTTTATAACTTTTTATTGTCTTGCTGATTATAAAAAATAACTGATCTGATTGGGTTGTTTAGGCATACAGTTATACCATCTTCAATTACTCTCTTTCAAATCCTCTGACCTCTGTATTCTCTCACTGAATGGAGAAATATGTCCAATGCAATGCTAGATTTTGGTGAGAAGGTCTCATTCTATTTTTTTCCCCTGAGATTACTAGATTCACCCTTAAATAAAGGGCTAGGGATCTTTTGGGGGGGTGAGGTTAGGAACAAGTATTTTATCATATTAAGGATGTATTCACTGGTACTGGTACTTACTTTGTTAATTTTTTTAAAATAGTAATTGAATAATAAATTTCATGAAATTCCTGTAAGTTGTCTATGTAAGTGATCATAATTTTTCTTATATATATTAATAGGCTAAATTATCTTAATAGATTTCCTAATATTGAACCACACATCAATTGCTAAAATGAGTTACACCTGTTCATGATTCTTTTTAAAAACAATTGCAATTTATCTTGGGTTTCTACCTTGACCAGAGGTATTTTAGAAATTTTTTTTTTAATTTTAAGGAGACACAGCTTTTTGGTGTTTTTTCCTAGCATTTTTTCTCATTTTAACTTTATTGCATTATGATTAGAAAATTGTTCCAATACTATATTTGGAGTTTACTTTGTATTATTCTAGCCTAATTCAATTTTATTAAGTACTCCATCAGCACTTAAAATTAAGTTGTATATATTTTACTTTGAATGTATATATAAATAAACAATATGAACTTTGTATTGCTAAATAGCAAATTATAACAAGTTCAGTAGCTGTAACCAAGTCACACTTCCTCCCTCCTAATGTCTATAATCATGAGCTTAGGTGGGGCGCAACCTGTCCTCTGCTTGAGCTCTGAGAGCGCTAGTCAGGTAGAAGCCAAGCTGTGTGTTATCACTGAGGGACTTTTGGGGGAAGAATCTGCTGCCAGGCTCATTTAGATTGTTGGCAGGATTTGTTTTTCTGCTGTGGTAGAACTGAGCTCTAAGAGGTGTTGTTGACTATGGGCCAAAGGAGCCTTGGGTCCTAGAGGCCATCCAAAGATGTTAGAACTTTCTGCTGTTCCTAGAAGACTCACCCAGGTCCTTGTTATGTCTCCTCACTGTGGACATTTAATTCAAACCAGAGAACCTCTGGCTCTTATCTGCTAAAACAATTGAACATTTGCAATGTCATCAAAGAAGTGACCTTCTGTCACCGATGCTGTATTCTATTGGTTGGAACAAGCCTCAGATTCTGTCTGCACTCAAGAATGGGTTACACAAAAGAGCTACAGATCAGAAGGTGGAAATGAGTGGGGATCACTTCAGAAGGTCCACCACAAATAGATAGATGCATAAATGGATCATATCTACTTTTCACATCCTCTTACTATGTTTGCTGCCACCTTGATTTTACCTTCATATGTGCTCTGGTTTGAATCTAGAGTGCCACCCGCCAAGACACGTGTAGTCTGGTCACGAGCTTGTGACACTATTTATTAGGAGGCAGTGGAACAATGAGGAGGAAGGGCCTAGTAAGAGGTCATTCATCAGAGATGGGCTCTCGAAGGGGATATTGAGACCCCAGCCTCTTCCTTTCTTCTTCTTTGCTTCCTGGCCACCATGAGGTAAGTGGCTGTACTGTCACCTTCTCCTACCTTGGTGTATTGTGGTAAACTAAAGGTCCAAACAAAGGCCAAGTGACCATGGACTGAAACCTCTGAAACTGAGTGAAAAAGAAACCTTTCTTCCTTGTAAATTGATTTTTGGTAGATTTATTTAAATCTTATAGTGCTAGTGTGTTATAGCTAATTCTCCTTGCATGTCCTATAGTTGTATTTATAAATATTGCTTTTATGTTTTGTGATGTATGACATATTCTCATACATTTGAATTTCATCCATTAGCTATAGAAAACTATCTTGCCTACTGCGTTTGTAGCTGGCATTCCATCAGTTTCTCAATAACATTACAAACCCTTGCTTTCTGTTTATTAGCAAACTTGGCCATCTCTTTATGGGCAGTCTTTCTGATATCTTTGATTTATGTAATTATCTATTAGAAATTACTTTTTTTTCAACATGTGAAGGTAACTCTTTTAGCTCATTTATATTATGGCTACAACCATTGTGTTTTGGTTTCAGGTTTGTATTTATTTATTATGTACTATGTCATTTACAATATGATGTCTTTCCTGTCTTTGCTTTTCCTTATGGAGTCTTAATATTTAAGAGTGGCTGTATTTTTGTTCTAGAAGTAACCATTGTTACTAAAATTATATGATACATTTTTATTGTATGCTTTCTTTTATGTTCTGAATTAGAAGTTTATCACATCCTTATTCCTTCTCTCTCACCCTGCACTATCCCTCAATCTCACACAAAGTATTATCTTTCTTCTTCTCTACCCTTGCACTTTATTTGCTTGACTTTTAGTTTATACAATTTATAATGTTGTCTCTCAGCCTTACAGGTAAGGCAATCAGCACATTCTACCACTTGATGTCTCTCCCCATCCCAGTTTTTGTGTGTTGAATATTTTCTACCTTCTCAATATAACACTGACAATTTTCCTAATCCCTCACTTCTTTTCTTTCTTTTTTTTAATTTATTTTTTTATTGGTATGTGCATACAATGTTTGGGTCATTTCTCCCCCATTCCCCTACCCCCTCCTTTACCCCCCCGCCCCCTCCCTCTCCCCCCCCACCTCCTTGATACCTGGCAGAAACTATTTTGCCCTTATCTCTAATTTTGTTGAAGAGAGTATAAGCAATAATAGGAAGGACCAAGCGTTTTTGCTAGTTGAGATAAGGATAGCTATACAGGGAATTGACTCACATTAGTTTCCTGTGCATGTGTGTTACCTTCTAGGTTAATTCTTCTCAAATTAACCTTTTCTCTAGTTCCTGGTCCCCTTCTCCTATTGGCCTCAGTTGCTTTAAAGTATCTGCTTTAGTTTCTCTGCATTGTCCCTCACTTCTTTTCACTCCAGATGCCTTGGTTGACTGCTCATGGCCACTCTACTGCTGAAGGTAGTTTTTCCTGATTATTTTCTTGGTTACCTGAAACACAAGTAGTTGCAAGAAACCCACGCTCAGTTCCACTAATCGGGACTAATAGGAATGATATCTTCATCTGAACTCTTTTGTGTTACATCCAGTTTGTTTGTGGCTTTTCTGGTGTAAGAACACATTAAGAGTAACCTGTGCTGCCCTGTTTTCCTTTGAGATTGTGCAGAGCCACCTCTACAAGAAAGGGACTCCTGGCAGACACAGATGCACATGCAGTGCTTGGAGAGGAAAATGAGGTAGATACTCCTTTTGGGGTACTTCCAATCCTGAACTTAGTTTTGAGATCTTCTTACTCCTATTTTCCCACAATTATTCAACTTTGTCATTTTTATGTATTATTGGAATATATTTGTCTTAATTCAAGGTTTTCAAAAATTTTTGGTTGTTTATATCTAGCCTAATTCTACTGTTGCAGAAACCACACTCTATGATTTCAGTGGTTTGAAATTTGGTGAAGCTTGCTTTACCTTCCAAACCATGTGTACTTAAAAAGTTGAGCACAGGCTTTATGCATGCCCATCAGGTCACGTTTGTTATGCATGCTGCTTGTGCTTTGACTTATCAATATTATTATTGTTATCATTGTTATTATTAATTTTTGTCTGTTCAATCAGCTATCAAGAGGACACTAATGTCTCTCACTATGATTGTGCACTTCTGTTCTTCCTTTCAGTTTTTTAGCTTTTACTTTGTATGGCTTAGATTATTTTATTAGCTGCAAGTAAAATTGGAATTGTGTCTTTCTAGTGGACAGGCCATTTTATCATTAAGAACTATCTCTTCTTTTCTAGTAATGCTTGTAGCCTTCATATGCACTCTGACTGGTTTTAATACAGCAATAACGGCTTGCTCTGGCTAATCTTCACATGTCACACCACTTACATCTTTCATTTTTAACCTTCTGTGTCCTCACTTTGAAGGTGTCTTTTGTAAATGGTATGTATTTGGAATTTTAAATTTTTCTCTCTCTTTGTCTTTTAATTAAAGCATTTAGTGATAAACTTGGCTTTATATCTATGGGCTCTTCACTATTTGTCTCATTGTTTGACTTACTCTTTTATTGATTCTTTTTATTCCATTTTTCCTCTCTACTAGTTTATTAGAAATATTGTCTCTCATTGCTATTGTCATAATGTCCTGAGAGATTTCAGCATAAATCCTAGATTAATAAGGGCCACACTAAGTACTTTTTCATCATATCTTCCTTGATAAAGTATTGACTTTACTAACACTCCCTGTTTTTAGTATATTAGCAGAGTAACTGTAATTCTACTTGTATTTTCAAGTGCACTTCAAGCATATGACATTGTTGTCATTGGATAGAAAATTAGTCCTCTGAATTCACCCAAATGTTCACTTTTCTACATCTCCTTTATTCCTTTCTGTGCTCCCACACTTCTTTCATTTTCCTGTTGCCTGCAAAACTCTGATTATTTCTCCCATTGCTTGTTTTGTTGCCAATAAATTCCCCCTTCGACCCCGTTTCCATATTTTCCATAAAGGTCTTTATTTTCAAAGGATTGTTTTCACTAAGTAAAAGGATTCTGGATGGGTAATTCTTCTCTTTTAGCATGTTAAAGTTGTTATTGCATTTTCTTTGTGTTTAGATAATTTCAGCTGAGAATTCAGCTCTCAGAATCCTATTGCTGCTGTTTGTAAGGTAATGTGTCCATTTCCCTTGGATGTTTTGAAAACTCCTCCTTTGTCTTTTCCTTTTAGCAGTTTTATTATGTGGCTAAATGTGCAGAGGCAGTTTTTTCTTTTTAATTTAATTTGCTTGTGGTTCATAGTTTTTCTTTAATCTTTCACTTGGGTATTTTGTTAGTTTTGAAAACGCTAAGCCAGTTCAAATACTGTTTCTGTTCTATACCTCTCTTCTCCCTCTAGAACTCCAATTATACACTTTTTAGGTCTTTCAAAATGTCCTTTATTTCATATACTGTTTTCTCTTTTTTGTTAATCTTTTGTTTTGGATGAAAGTCTTTTTTACAGAGCTATCACTCTCATGTTTGAACTGCTGTTGAAATTGAGTTGCTGATTTCCATTATTTTATAGTTCTGGAATTTCCATTTCATTCTGTTTAATATATTTCCATTGCATTGTGAAAACTTCCATTTTACCATTTATTTATTTGAGATATTCATTCATTTGAATTACTTAACTTTGATCAAATATTTATTATTTTTATTCCATTTACCCTCTGTACTCATTTATTAGAAATAACTGCTTACTACCTGTGAAACTATTGCTAATTTTTAAATTTTTTCTCTTGAGATTTGGTCACGTGGTTCTGTCTCCTAAAAGCCTGAGAATTAATTCCTGAATGGAAGTATAGGGTGTCAGATATTACAGAGACTTTGAAAGATGGATATTGTCTCCATGTAGAAATTATTTCTTCCTCTCTGGAAGATCATTGGAATACAGACAGATCAGATTGATCCATTTCAGAATGTACAGCTATTCAATTGGGATTTTATTTTATTAGTTTGCCTTTTCTCATAGAAAATAACACTCTGGAGTTCTTACCTGAGACCTCCCTGCATTTGCAGGGCCTTTCTTCTTTGTCTTGAACTAAATCCTAATGCTCAGTGTTTTAGGGTGATTTATCTGGAGACTTGCTGTAGTTTTGCTTGATTTCTGGCCCCTCGCCCTCATCAGCTGCCTTCCCTCCCAGCCTTCCTCTGTGGGAAACATCAAGATGCCTTTTCTTCAGGCTTGGAAAAATCCTCTCAAATCCAGCCTGCATGTATAGACCTTCATTTCAGCTGTGTCTTCCTTACCTGGTAGGAGGTGCCTAGCATCTTTGCCTTTGGCTACATTGTAGAGCAATTGAAATTGCTAGAGACTTCAGCCAGTGCTTCCAACTTGACCCTCTCATCCTCACACTGCCTAGGAACTGGTAAATGCCAACAGAGAAGAGCAGGGGTAGTGATGTTCAGCTACCCTGAATGTCATTCCCCTTTTCTGGGCATCTTGTTCACTCAAGTGTGTGCCTTGGCTGTTCTATAGTGTCTTCAGAAGGTTGCTGCTGCTGTTTTAACTTTATCAGCTTTTTATAGCATTGCAGTTACAATGGTTAGTCTGTTAAAATCAACTCCGTTGTAGCCAAAGGCAAAGATGCTAGCCAGTTTCTACCAGTTGCACTGTCACCACGCAGGGTGAATCTCCAGTGTGGCCCACCTGGAGTGCTGCTAAGAGCATCATAACTGCTCTCCTGATTCCACTTGTTTCTCTTACAATCTGTTCTCCACAGAGCAGCCAGAGACACCTCAGAAAGGATACTTATTTCACATCAAACTTCTGCTTAGAACTCACTTCTCCTCATGACACTCAGGTCACCTTTGTAAAAAACATTCTGCTGATCACTTTATTAAACTTCCACTGCCCTCACTCTTGTCCAGCCTGGTACTTTGACTCCCCTGACCAACTCTACTTCCCTCTTTTTCTTCTCTCCACAGCACTCATCACTTTCAGCACACCCTAAAATGCACAATTTTCTCTGCATTTAATCCTCCTCCTCTCCTCAGCTAGAAAGTTAACTCAAAGAGAAATGGAATATCTGCTCATTTGGATGTTTTCATAGTGTGTTCTGAGCACTTGAAACCATAGTATAAATCCTCAGAAGATAAGGTAAATGGTGAACATATAGAAATATTCTGGTAGAAAAGGGCAATGAAAGTCACCTAATAATTAAGGGATTTAGTTTACTGTCAAATATTAATTATCTAGTATGTAACAAGTTATTGATGTAATACTGATAAAAGGGGCATTTGGATCTTAAAAACTTTTTTTCTGAGTTATTATCTACTTTCCCAGTGTTCTTGAAGTGATTGTAAATGTTCCCTCATGGTACCTACCTTGTTCAAGAAGGAAAAGAAGGTGAGTCTCATATTACTAAGAGACACATCCATGTACATTTTCCTCCAAACTCTACCTTGATGAACTGTTCACCATTCTCCCAAGGAGGATGGGGCACAAATCAGTTTGCAAGAAGCACTGGAATATTAACTAATGCTTCACACATAGCAAAGAAAAGTGTCACACTTGATGAAATGGTGAATTTTTTTCTTTATTCATTTATTCATATGTGCATACATTGTTTGGGTCATTTCTCCCCCATACTCCTCACCCCTTCCCTCTCCCCCCACCCCACCCCTTCATTTCCAGGCAGAACCTGTTCTGCCCTTATCTCCAATTTTGTTGAAGAGAAGACATAAGCAATAATAAGAAAGACATAGCATTTTTGCTAGTTAAGATAAGGATAGCTATACAGAGAGATTCCTAGCATTGCTTCCATGCACAAGTGTATTACAACCCGAATTGATTCATCTCTACCTGATCTCTTCACTACTTCCCGGTCACCTTCCCATATTAACCTCTGTCATTTTAAGGTTACTGTAGTAGCTCCTCTGCAATGGGGACATCAAACACTTTCAAGTTTTGGGTTTCCTACCTATCCCCATTCCTCCCGTATGTGCTCTCCTCTTAGCGTGTGACCCTAGTCCAACAACACTACTGCATTTTCCCTAGATCTAAAGTCTGCATATGAGGGAGAACATATGATTTTTGGTCTTCTGAGCCTGGCTAACCTTACTCAAGATGATGCTCTCCAGTTCCATCCATTTACTTGAGAATGATAAGATTTCATTCTTCTTCATGGCTGAATAAAACTCCATTGTGTATAAATACCACATTTTCTTAATACATTCATCAGTAGTGGGGCATCTTGGCTATTTCCAAAACTTGGCTATTGTGAATAGTGCTGCAATAAACATGGGTGTGCAGGTGTCTCTGGAGGAACCTGAGTGGCATTCCTCTGGGTATATCCCCAGGAATGGGATTGCTGGATCATATGGCAGATCTATGTGAAACAGTGACTTGTGTTACTTTTACCTTAAACTTATTTGCAATACTCATATTAAATGTTGCAATGTTTCTTGAGTTCAGATCCTGCAGAAACTACCAACAATATGTTCTAGTTTTAGAAATGTACTTGTTTGTTGTTTTTTAAAATTTTTTGCAGTATTGGGCATGGGATCCATGCTTCATACATGCTAGTCAAGCATTCAATAACTGACTACATTCCCCAAACCAAAGCTGCTTTTTCCATTTCTATCTTATCACTCTAAACAAAATGGCAACCAGTAATGAGCAATAAGCACTTAAGAACTGGAGTAAGTGCCTTGGTTGTGTTACCCATAACCTATGAGAACACTTCAATTTGTACAGATTGTCCAGTACCATAGAACTATTTTATATACAATTATTTCTAAGTATTTGTGTGTATTTACAAAGGTGTATACCTATAAAGAATCTATCCATTCATCCATGTACCTATATTCATACACATATATGTATGTCTGTCATATATGTATATGTATATAAGCATGTTTGTGTTATGAAAGGCTGCCATATGGTCCATTTGGTCATAAATTGATTTAATATGTTTTATTAGTTTCAGTTTTTCCAAAGCCATATCTACTCATTCCTTCTGGGTTAGTGTGAACACACAGCTCAGTTCAGATGGAACCTGACTGAAGCTTGTGACCCTCTAAAGTGAATGCAAACTTCCTGATAATCACACTTTTATGACTCTCTGGCACCTGAAACCTTTGGGGAAAAGAGGTCCTGACAACACTTTCTTTGCACAGGAGCCTTCTCCAAAGTGGACACATCTGGGAGACACAGTGGGGAACCTTAAGCACTTATGTAAAAGTTGGCCCTGATGCCCACTCTCCACAAGGCCAGACTTAAATCTGCACGTCTCCCCCGGTAAACAGTTTCTAAAATGTGTTTAGAATAACTGATCGTCATATTTGCCTAATTGGAAACATTCCTGAGTTATTTTCTATGTGAGACAGCTGTGTTGGCAACAAGGCAGCTTGAGAGTATTTGGTAGAAGCAATAACAGAAGATACAGAGTCTGAGGTCTGCAGACGCTCAGGGTAGGGAGAGTTCAGTCCCCAGCTCTGGCATTAGGTATAATGGTGTGCTTAATCTCACTCATGCTTACAACCTCCCAAAGTAGGCAGAGATGACAAACATGCACAGTGTCAATGACCAGTGTGACAGGCAGCTTCTCTATGTGTGATCCATGGATAAAACTACCTTTTTATCATCTTATGATTACCTTAACATGCAATTTCCTGTGACTCATTCCAGGCACTGAATTGGATTCCCTGAAGGTGGGTCCCAGGACTCTTCAATTTAGTGAGTCCACCAGGTGATTTGCACACACTAAGGCTTGAAAACAACCAACAGAGATTAAAAAGCAACCACAGTGACCACAAGGAACATCTGCTGATGGTGACTGGGGCTGACTCACTCTTCCTTGGTTCAATCTTAAGTTGAGTTTTTGTAAATAAAGTTGCTTTTGTTTATATGACATCTTTTCGTTTTTGTTTGGTGTTCTGGGAATCTGTCTGTAGAAAAACCCTTGGATGTACTGTATATGTATTTTGGAAGAAAATACTTGGCTGTGTTTATCCAAGTGAAATTAGAAAGGGCTGAGGATTGAGATGCCAGGGAGTAAAACAGAGTTAAGATTAACATTTATATTTAGGGCCAAAACATGTGCTAGAGGACAGGAAATATTTTGGCAGTGTTTAGTACATAGCTGAAGGTAACCGAGTGTTTCCAAAATCTTCGTACAAATTGAGAACCATGACCATTAGGTAGCCATCATTGTCGTTGTTGTCAATATTTGTTTTGGGCACTGTCCTGTATTAGACTTCCTTGCATGCATATCTCATAAATGCTCAACAGAGTTTAAATGGCTTCAGCATAAAGGTTCTGTCTCCCAATATGTTATCTTGTCCTCATTCAGCATTCCTATTCCCATAAATATTCAAATCCGTCCATTCAATTGGTTATGCCAGCAACTTGGAACTTATCCATACTCCTCTCTCCCATGCTCCTCCCTGTCCTCCAGCACACACAGTCTGATGGATTAGATGCAATAAATCTAACCCATCAACATGCCTGGCTGAGGAAAAGAAGAAGCCTAATATAGTACCTCATGTGCATATAAACTTGTTAGCACCTAGGTGATCATGTTCAACCACCTGACATTCTTTCTGATAAAACAAAAGGCAACAAATGAAATCCCTTTTAATAGTCAGAGAAAATGGTTAGGGGTGATTTGATAACTACAGCAGCTTGCTTATCCTGCAACTACTATTGGGGTGTTAAATACTGTCTGGCAGCCCACATTGCACCAATTCTTTCCCAGTGAATATAAGATACTTCATTGAACACCTATTCCTACTGACTTCCACTGCTGTTAACACACACATATTGTACTTATCTGGGCATTCAGATATTTCTCTCTATTATGTCATGTCAAAAATTTTGATTTGTAACTTACTTGCCCCTCTCTGCTTTTTTATTTTATCTTAACTCTTGGTTTTTCTGAGTGGTTACATATCCTGTGCTAATCTCAGTGGATGTGAGAATGTCTAATTCTATTCTCTATGGCACTTAACAACCTGACAATACTCTCCCCAGATAAGCAGAAGTTGAGAGAATTTATAGAAAGTACAATGCCTTGCAGGAAATATTTATATAAGTTATTTAAGCTAAAGAAAGTGACTCCAAATCTACATGAAAAAGAAAGAGCACCGCTAATGGTAAGTATTTAGATAATTATGAAGGACAGTATAAGTACATATTTTTTCTATTTTCTTAGTTGACCTATGAAAAAACAGTTATGTAAAGCAGTATGTATATAATTGGGACTCTAAAATGTAGACATGTGATAAGTTTGATTAAACTAGAACAAAGGGAATAGTTGAGGCAAAGCTCTGATAAGGGAAGTGACACAAATGGTATACCAAATGCAAAGCAACAAATAGAAGCAGGAAATCTTAAGTATGAAACTTAATAAAGCAAACTCCATAAGTATATATTTGCTTCTCCCTTAAGAAGAATAAAATTATGCAAATTAATAATCACACCAATATATTTTTGGGCTCTTAACATATACAGATATTGAATATAAATAGAAGCACAAGAAAGAAAAAGCAATAGAATGAGTTATGTTTCTGTGTCCCATTGGAATTAACTTTGTATAAATCTGAAAGTAATTCTACTTAGGAAAGATATTATAAGCCATATGAGTAGCCACTCATAACTTAAAAATATACATTGAAAAATCATTATGGAATTTACACATTTCATTAGAAAAATTCATTAATGCAAAAGGAAGTAGCGAAAGAAGAACAGAAAATAAGAGACATGACATATATTCTAAACAAAAAGTTAAATACCATACATAAATCCAACTATATCAATAGTAATATTAAATATGAATGAATTGAAAAACTGGATAAAAACCCAGGATAATCAGAATGGTTAAAAAAATAGATCCAAGTATGTGCTATACATAGGGGATACATTTTGGATTCAAAGTTGAGAAATAAAACCTTTGTTTTTTGAAAAGATAAGATTAATAAACCCTTCACCAAATTATCAAAAAGAAGGAGGAAGAAAACCTAAATCAATAAAATTAGAGATGAAAAGGGGATATCACAACTAACATTAAAGAAATCTAGAGGATCATTAGGGAATACTTAAAAACTTATACTCCAATAAACTAGAATATCTGGAAGAAATGGTTAAATTACTACATGCAGTACATCTACCAAAACTAAACCAAGAGGGTATAAACTACTTGAACAGATCTATAACATTTAGTGAGATTACAGTGTGGTAATAGTCTCCCAACAAAGAAGAGGCCCATACCTGATGGATTCACTGATGAATTCAATAAGAATGAACACTAGTACTTCTCAAATTGCTCCATGAAATGGAAAGGGAATTACCAAACTCATTCTATGAAGCTGGTATTGCTCTAATACAAAACCCAGATAAGGACACATAAAAAAGGAAATTATAAGCCAATATCGTTGATGAACCTAGATGCAAAAATCCTCAATAAAATACTTACAAACTGCATTCAACAACACATTAAAAAATCATACACCATGATCAAGTTGGTTTCATTTCAGTGATGCAAGTATAGTTCAAAATACATAAATCCACATCATCATCTCAATAGATGCAGAAAGAAGACTTTGACAAAATTCGATATCCTTTTATGTAAAAGCTCTGAAGAAACTACTAATAGAAGGTATGTGTCTCAACATAATGCAGGTTATATATGACAAATCTAAACCACCATCATACAAAATGGGGAACAACTGAAATCATTTCTGCTAAAATCAGGAACACAATGGTGTACACTTCCCCCACAAATTCTTTCATTCAATAAGTACTGGGATTTGCCAGAGCAATACAGCAGGAGAAAGAAAGAAAAAAGATTCAAATAGAGGAGGAAGAAGTTAAATTATCTATATTTGCAAATATGATACTACATTTAAAAGACTCTAAACATTCCACCAAAAACCTACAAGATCTAAGTAACACCTTCAGTGATGTAGCAGGATACAAAATAAACATATAAACATCAGTGGTTTTTCTATACACCAAAAATAAACATGCTGAGAAAGAAATTAGGAAAGTAATCCCATTCACAATAGTCTCAAAAAAATACTTAGGAATAAACCAAAGAAGTAAAAGATCTCTATAAAGACTCGAAAAAAGAAATTGAAGAAGACAACAGAAGATGGAAAGACCTCCTCATGTTCATAGATGGGAAGAATTAATATTGCAAAAATTGCTATACTACTGAAAGCTAGCTAGAGATTCAATGCAATCCCCACCAAAATCCCAATGTTATTCTTTACAGATATAGAGCAATCAATTCTAAAATTCATATGGAATCACAAAAGACCCAGAACAGCCAAAGTAATCTTGAGCAATAAGCAATGATGGAAATATCTCAATACAAGACTTCAAATTGTACTATAGAGTCATAATAACAAAAACAGTATGGTACTAATACATAAAAACAACAATAAAATGAATTCCAATGGAATAAAAGATGCAGAAATAAATCCACACAGCAACAGTCATTTGATGAATTCACTTATTTTATTATTGTTGTACTGGGGGTACGTTGTGCTATTTACAAAAGTTCTTACAATATATCACAGTTGAATTCACCCCCTGCATCATTCTCTTTTATCTTTCTGCCCCCCATTCCTGGAAGAGTTACAACACATCTCATTTTTCCATTTACACACATGTGTACACAATATTTGCACCATATTCACCTACCTACACCCTATCCCCACATCCTCCTCCCCACACTGGTACCAATCCCCCAGACAGCATTTGCTGGCCTGTTCTCTATCCTTGTTAAAAAAATGACATTTCTGTTTGTTTAAAATAGCTATACATTTGTTTCCTTGTGACATTTCCATGTATATATTTATTGTAATCCAAATTGGTTCATCTCCTCCATTTTTCTCTTTTCTACCTTAGTCCTCTTCTTATGGTGATTTTGACAGGTTTAAAAATTCTATATTCATTCTTCTATAGGAAGTACATCAACCATATTGACTTTTGACAAAAGATTCCAAAATATATGTTGGAGAAAAGATGACTTCTTCAACAAAAACCATTGGGAAAACTGGTTATCTACATGCAAAACACTGAAACTTAACTCCTTTTTCTTACCCTGTACAAAAATCAATTCAAAATGGATCAAAGATCTTAATGCAAGATCTGAAACTGGGACACTGCTATGGTAAAACTCTTGAAGGTTCAGACATAGATGAGTATTTTCTGCATAGGACTCCAATTGCCCTAGAAATAAGGAGAATTGACAAATGGAATTGGATCAAATTAAAAAGCTGCACATCAAAGGAAACAATTTCCATAATGGAGAGACAACTTACAGAATAGAAGAAAATTTTCACCACCTATTTATTCTTAGGATAAAGGTTAGCATCCTGTACATACAAAGAGCTAAAAAAATTAAACATCAAAAGAACAAATAATCCAATTAATGAATAGGCATATGAATTAAACAGACAATTCTCAGAAGAAGTAGTACAAATTGCCAATAATGAAGAAATGTTCAGCATCCTTAGCCATAAAGGAAATGCGAATCAAAACCACATTGAGATTCCACCTTGCCAAAGTCAGAATGGCTATCATCAATAACACAAATAACAACAAATACTGGTGAAGATAAGGGAGAAAGAAACCATCATACACTGTTGGTAAGAATGTAAAGTAGTATACCCACTATGGAAATCAGTATGAAGGTAAAAGAGCTAAAAATAGACCTATCATATGACCCTATTATACCACTCTCAATTTGTCTGAAACGACATAGATCAATATTCAAGAGGAACACCTGCACATACATGTTTATCATAACCTTCTCAATAGCCAAGCAGTGGATTAGCCTGGGTGCCCAACAATTGATGAATGGAGAAAGATACATGAAATTATGCCATTTTCACAAAAATGGATAGAACCTGAGATCATATTGGGTGAAATAAGCCAAGTTCTGCAAGTAAGCCAAATACTGAATGTTTTCACTAATCTGAGGAATCTATGTCTAAAAAGACTTAAAAAGTAATAGTGGGACTTGAGTACAAAGAGACTCTGTCCATAGTTGGAGGTTCAACAGGACAGTATGGGAATTGGAGAGGGTACCTGGGTGTGAAAAGAATCATAGTATGTTACCTACTGTGTATGGTATGCATGGAGACAGCACAAACAAACTGACCAAACATTGTTTTGAAAGGGGAGGGAGTGGTGAAGGGAACATAAGAGAGGGCATAAACTTGCTTGAAAGAATGTAAGTCAATAAGCAAGAGGGCTACCTGCACATTCATGTTTATCACAGCTTGTTCACAAACTGTAGCCAATGTTTGGAATTTTCACATGAAATCCCTTTGTACTGTTAATAAATCTTTTTAAAAAATCCACCACCAACAAAAACAAAAAGCTACTTGAAAGCAAATAAAAAGGAAAGTATTCTAACAAAAACCATAAGAAAGTTGGAATATATGTGCATATAAAATACATATTACATATAATATAACAATAAATGATATATATTTTAAATGAAAGTTTTACTGGAGATAAAAAATATATTTTACAATAATGAA
Source organism: Castor canadensis (assembly GCF_047511655.1). Lineage (NCBI taxonomy): Eukaryota > Metazoa > Chordata > Mammalia > Rodentia > Castoridae > Castor > Castor canadensis. Next base: position 81,889,136 of record NC_133395.1, read on the forward strand.
AATGTTCATCTATAAGGAAGATATAAAACAGTTACAACTTCATTTGTACATAATATCAGGGCCCCAAAATATCTAAAGGAAAAACTGACTGACTTAAAGGAAGAAATAAGTAAGTGACATAATAGTCAGACACTTAAATACAACATTTTTAGCAATTAATAGAAAAGCCAGCCAGAAGAAGTAGAAGGAAATAGAAGAATTGCACAACAGTGTACATAAATAAACCTAACATATTTATTTTTAGAACAGAATACACATTCTTTTGATATGTACATGGAATGTGACACTATACAGCTGTATGTAAACAAGTTAGGCAAATTAGATCCAATGAACAAATTCCTACAAGAAACATAAAAAAATGACTGAACAAGAAATAGAAATTCTGAACAACAAGTAAGTGTAACAAGACATTTAATTAGTAAGTAAAGGACTTCCACAAGGAAACTCAGGGGTCAAATGGTCAACAAAAGCACATAAGCATTTCAATTGTCACAGTAAAAGCAAAGGCTGTCAGAATAAAAACACGCAGCAATATAAGAATAGAAGTGAACTTAAGGGAATCTATAAAATACCAACATTACTAACAGATTACTTCGATGATGAAATACTTTATCACTGACATAAGAAACAAGCCATGATGTCTGCTCTTACCACTTCTACTTAACTTTGTACTGAAGGTTCTAGCCAAGAAATTAGTGAAGAAAATGAAATGAAATACATCAAGACATGAAAAGAAGTAGACACTCTATCCCTACACACCAATAACATGATCTTGTTCTAAAAAATACTAAGGAATCCACAAAAACCATGGAGCTAACAGACAAGTTAAGTAAGGCCATAAGGTGTAAGCTTAATATAGAAAATCAGCTATATTTCTGTAAAGTAGCAACTAAAACTCTAAAAATTAAATTAAGAAAAAAATCCACTTACAATAGCATCAGAATACTTAGAAATAATTTTAGCAAAATTCAACACAATTTCATGATAAAAGCTCTGATGAAACTAGGAATAGAAAGAATGCACTTCAACATAATGAAGGCCACATATGACAAACCTAGAGCCAACATCATGCTTAATGGGGAAAAACTGAAACCATTTCCCCTAAGGTCAGGAATGAGACAAGGATGCTCACTCTCTCCACTCCTATTCAACATAGTCTTAGAATTCCTAGCCAAAACAATAAGAAAGGAAGAAAAAATAAAAGGAATACAAATAGGTAAGGAAGAAGTCAAATTATCCCTATTGGCAGATGACATGTTCTTATACCTAAAAAACTCCTAGACACCATAAACAGCTTCAGCAAAGTAGCAGGATACAGAATCAATTTAGAAAAATCAGTAGCCTTTATATACATCAACAATGAACAAATTGAGAAAGAATAGAGGAAAATGATTCCATTTACAATAGCCTCAAAAAAAATCAAATACCTAGGAATAAATTTAACAAAGGCTGTAATGATCTCTACAAGAAAAACTATTAACTACTGAAGGAAGAAATCAAAGAAGACTAGAGAATGTGGAAAGTTCTCCCATGCTCATGAATTGGTAGAATCAGCATAGTAAAAATGGCTATATTACGAAAAGCAATCTACATGTTCAATGCAATTCCCATCAAAAATCCCAATGATATTCATCACAGAGATTGAAGAATCAACCCCAAAGTTCATCTGGAAGCATTAAAAAAAAACTGCAAATAACTAAGGCAATGCTGATCAAAAAGGGAAAGGCTGGAAGTATCACAATATCCGATTTCAAACTATACTACAGAGCCATGGCATAAAAACAGCATGGTACTGGCACATAAACAGACATGTAGACCAGTGGAACAGAATAGAGGATCCGGATATGAATCCACACAACTACATCCACCTGATTGTTGACAAACGTGCCAAAAATATATGATGGAGAAAAGACAGACTCTTCAACAAATATTGCTGGGAAAACTGGGTATCTGGCTGCAGAAAAGCAAAACTAAATCCATGTTTATCACCCTGTAGTAGTATCAGCTCAAAGTAGATTAAAGACCTTGATGGAAGACCTGAAACCTTGAAGCTAGCACAAGAAAGAGCAGGGAATACACTGGAATTAATAGACTTATGCAATGACTTCCTCTGTAGAACTCAAGTTGCTCAGCAACTAGAGAAAGGATCAACACATAGGACTACATGAAACTTCTGCACAACAAAAGAAATGGTCTCTAAATTGAAGGGGCCATCCACAGAATGGGAGAAAATCTTTGCCAGCTATACATTAGGCAAAGGACTGATAACCAGGGAGCTCAAAAAACTAAACACCTAAAAAATTAATGGCCCAATGAAGAAATGGGCAAATGAACTAAACAGAGCCTTTTCAAAGGAAAAAGTCCAAATGGCTAAAAAACACATGAAAAAAATGCTCACCATCCCTGGTCATAAAGAAAATGCAAATTAAGATAACATTAAGATTCCACCTCACTCCTGTTAGAATGTTGGCAAGGGCTCAGGGAAAAAGGAACCCTTATACACTGCTCATGGGAATGTAAGCTAGTATAACCACTCTGGAAAACAGTATGGAGGCTCCTTAAAAAATTAAAAACATACGGTACAGCAATACCACTCTTAGGGATACACCTAAAGGATTGTGTGCCAGCTTACCACAAAGGCATGTTTATTGTAGCACCATTCACAATAGCTAAGCTATGGAAATAGCCAAGATGTCCCACTACTGACAAATGGATTAAGAAAATATTTTATTTATACACAATGGAATTTTACTCAGCCACAAAGGAGAATGAAATTTTGTCATTTGCAAGTAATTGGAATGAACTGAAGTACATAATCTTAAGTAAAGTTAGCCAGGCTCAGAAGTGCAAAAGTCACATGCTTTCACTCATATGTGGAATATAGACCTAATACAGATGCAGCAATATTATGAAACACTGGTCACCCTAAGTAGAGGGTGACACAGGAGGGTTAGGGAAACTAAGAACTTGAATTGGGTTAATATACTCTCTATACAAGAATGAATATAGAAATCTTAAACTGACTGAAACTACCATAAGAAAAAGACATGGTAGAATGAAGAAAATTAGAGGAGATAAACCAGTTGGGGTTATAATACCTATGTACATGGAAATATCACAAGGAAACTCTCTGTGTAGCTAACTTTATCTCAAGCAAGCTAGGATGTCATGTTTTTAATTTTATCTTTTCTCTTTTTTCTTCTGCAAAATCAGATAACAGGAGAACAGAACAAGGTCTGCCTAGGGGGAGGGCTAGCACCTGTGGGAGGGGAGAGGTGGTGGAAAAAAGGGGTAGGAGGGTGACTATGGTGCAAAAACTGTGTACACATATATGTAAATGCAAAAATTATACCTATTAAAACTACTCCAGAAATTGGAGGGGGGGGGGAGTAAAAGAGAACAGTAGAGGAGGTGAATTCATGCATGATATATTTTATACACTTTAAGAACCTGTGTAAATGTCACAATGTACCCCCACCCAGGACAACAATAAAAGAAAAAAACTTCCCCCAAAAAGAAACAATTTTATCAAAAGAAATGAAAATGTGTTCTCTGAAAACTGAAAAATAATGCTGAAAAATTAAACAGTCTAAATTAAATCAGTCAAAATTAATATCTTTATAACCCTGAGTTATAAAGACAGTTTTCTTAAGTATAACACCAAAAACCCAAATGACAAAAGAAAAGTAGGTTGAATTTCATCAAAATTAAAACCTTTTATGCTTTAAGGAACACCATCCAGAGAGTAGAAACCAAAACTAATGAATAAAACAAAATGCTTGAACATCACATATTATCAGAGACTTGTGTCTATGATAAAGATCCCTTACAATTCAGTGAAAAAAAAAAGAATCAATTGAAAAAATGGACAAAATAGTTATTTCTCCAAAAAAACAAAAAAAGATATGAGAATGGCTAATTGACCCTTGAAAAGCTTGACATCATTAGTCATGAGGAAAATGCAAATCAAAACCACAATGACATCACTTCATGCCCACTCTCAGGGTCATAATGAAGATGTTGAGAAATCAGAACCTTCCCACACAATTAGAAATGCAAAATGGTGTAGCTACTTTGGAAAACAGTCTGGCAATTCAACATGTTAAACATGGACTTAGCATATGACTTATGAGTAGAACTGAAAACATATGTTCCAAGAGAAATGAAAACCCAAGAGAAGTGAAAACATATGTTACATTAAAATTGTACACAAGTGTTCATAGCAACATTATGCTTCATAGCCAAAAAAAGTAGGAACAACTCCCATGTCCATCAATATAGTATATCCACTCAATGGAGCATTATTTGATTACAAAAAGGAATAAAGTAGTAAGATATGCAACAATACAAATAAACCTTGGAAATATCATGCTAATCAAAGAAGTATTATCCTACTTACAGGAAATGTCTAGAAAAGGCAAATCCAAAGAGAGAGAAAGTAGAGTAGGAGTTGTCTCAGTCTGAGTTTTGGGAATTAGGGAATGACCGACAGGTAAATATGGAATATCCCTTCATTTCTTTCTGTACTTTGAATCCTTCCATCCATGTTTTTAGTTTTCAAGGGTAAAGAACTTAATCATTTTTTATCTATTTACTGTTTCTTATTTTCTGAGCTATTTATTACTGCTTCTTTTTAACAATAAGCAATAGATAAATTTCACTCTAATTATACTGCTGTGCTAGAATAAGGTTCCTGTCTTGTACGAGGTGGCCAGGCAGTATTCTCTGTAAACTCTACTGTAGTGAGCTGGGGTGGAAAGACCCACAGCTTTGAGAGGAGCTAGGGCTGGGGCTGTAGCTCAGTGGTAGAGCACTCACACAAGGTTCCGAGTTTGATCCCCAGCACTGACAAACAGTAGTTCAGAGACCTCATTGCACCACATTGCATGAAAAGATGAGCCTCTGAACCCTCTGTCACTCTAACTTACAGGCTTCTTGAGGAGGAGGGAAGCATAATTTTAATAAGACCCAAATGTTGTGGAAGCTACTGGGTACAAGAAGTGCAGATTAAAATGTGCAAAGAACTTAAAAGCTGTGCCTGGCACTTGTAGAAAACAGTCTAGAGAGTAGCCACAGGGAAGAATGAGGATCCAGCAAGATGTCATTACTTTCAGGAGAGCCATGATGTTGTTCGTCCATGGTGTTGCAAAGGAGGTTGTGAAAAGCAAGGTGGTGGTCACATATGTCATGTTGTGAATTTTGAAAGGGCAGGTTCTTCAAATCACCTAGATGTGTGCTAAAGACAGAGTGAAATAAAATGTAATTGAACATTTAGCCTCAACATTTGAGTACACTGAGATTTTACTAAGACAAGAGGCAAGTTTGGGGAGGAGACAAGAATCAGTATAGGGTGTGTTAAATTTGAAACACCTAAAGGAATTTTAAGTAGAAAGTTGGGTATTGAAGGTTGGGGTTCAGGTTCAAGGTTAAGCATAGACAGGTAAGCAGAGAGAGAACTTTCAGTGAGTAGAAGACAGTTGAATCATGGGAGCATTTGTGATCACCTGCAGAGTGAATGTGGGAGATAAATGAGAGGTCAGAGGCCTGAATTGTGGGACTCTCCATTTAGAGATCAAGATGACAAGCAGAAAAGGGAACTGTGGAGTCACTGGAGAAGTAAGGCAAACCCCAAGAATGGTGTCATATGAACACAACTCAGTCATCCCGGTTTTGAACAGAGGTTGATCAGTTTTGACATATGTTGCTAGCAATAACAATGAGAATGAGAATCCATATTAACCATTGTATTTGCCACAAGGTCTGGGACCCTTTGCTAGTTCCAATGAATTGGAAGCCTCAGTTGTAGCATGCTTAAGAAAGCACAGGCATGTGCAAACTCAACTGTGGCATGGGAAGGCAGACATCTCCTTCCTACAACTCATCCTCTGATCTTCCTTCTGCATGGGCCATGTCTATTGAGGACACACACCTGTCCAATAACCACTTCTGCAAGCCAAAACATATGCAAGGATCAGGCAAAACAAAAGCCCTGGGACAATACAAGTAATTTATTACATGTGGAAAGCTATGACAATAAAAAATACCACTTGTTCTCACACATTAGGATCCAAGATGGTGACTGGGACACAGCTAGAGATCGCATGAGCTCCATGAATGACTTTGCCGAGATGCTGGAGACATGCTTGGCTGAGGTAAAGCATGAGGAAGAGCTGAAACATCAGCACTCTGAACCCTAGCTCATGGAAGGCTTCCCCATGCCATGATTTACTAAAAGAACAGCCAGTGGTACAGGCTGTGGGATCTCCAATCCTTGGGCCTGCTCCTCAGCCCCACCAGTGCGCACTCCCCCAAATTCCCACCACTCACACCTGCACGATCTCCAACGGACCGCACCCCTAAGGCCTGCCAAGCCAGCAATCCACAGGCATTCCTGATCTCCACTCTGCTGGGTCCATGCCCCTAAGACCCGAACAGGCCTGCACGATCTCTGCTCCACCAGGCCTGTGCCCCTAAGGCCTGCCAAGCTGGAGATCCACAGGCACACACAGTCTAAACTCCGCTGGGCTGCACCCCTAACGCCTGCCAAGCCGGCAATCCACAGGCATTCACGATCTCCACTGGCCCACACCCCTGAGGCCTGCCAGGCCTGCATGATCTCTGCTGGACCATGCCCCTTAGGCCTGCCAGGCCAGCAATCCATAGGCATGCACGATCTCTGCCAGGACTGCATCCTTAAGGCCTGCCAAGCTGGTGATCCACAGGCATATATGATCTCCACTCTGCCAGGCCGTGCACTTCAGGCATGCCAGGCCCATGCTCCAAAGGCCCAATAGATCACCTCAACAACAGGCCTCTGCCCACAGAACCATGGGACCCCACCGACAAGCCACCAGCCACAGGAGGGCTCCAAACCTGCCTAGGAAACACAGACAGATCTAGATGCTAAAGCAGTAACAGCAGAACTACTAAGACTGAAATTCCACTGTTCCTGAACTGGTGATTTTTTTATTTTTATTTTATTTATTTATTAATTTTTTGTTTGTTTGCCTTCCTTTAAAAGTGGGGCTGTCTAATTTGCTCTTTGACCATCTACCATCTCTTCCTGCTATTTTCCTTGGTATTCTCTTTTTAAAATTTTTTCTTTTATTTCCTTCTATTTCTCTTTCTTATCTATATTCTCCTTCTTCCTTGATTTTGTTAGTTTCACTATTGTAGCTCAGCTAACACTAAATTACACATAGTCCAGGAACAGAAATGCTATCAAGTGGAAATATGGTAAAGTGAAAAAGGGATGGAAACCATTCTCCCCCCAAAAATAAATTAGTACAGAATTCAGAAGGAAAAGAAGAAAACATACCCAGATCCAGACTCCAACAAAAGAAAGACAAACTATGCCAAATAACCCAAGGAAGCCCACACAGAACACTCTGAAAGAAGAAATCCTCCAATAACCACTGAGAATTTCTTGGAGATGTTACTAGACATGGTCAACCAAAATGTACAGGAAGCACTCAAGAAATTCCAAGAGAACAAAAATAAAGAATATGAGAAAACACAAAAACAAATGAAATCATAGACCCCTAAATAAACACTAAAATGAAAGCAAGAGAACCATAAATAGAGAGATAAATGAATTAAGGACAAAAATTGACAATATTAAAGAGGAAGTGACCTATGATATGGAAAACCTCAGAAAAAAGAATGAAACAGAAATACAAAACAAAATGGAAGGCCATTCCAGCAGAATAAAACAAACAGAAGACAGAATCTTAGAACTTGAAGATGAAATGGAAATTAAAGGAAAAATTGAAGAACTATTAGTCAGACAACTCAAGATCTGTGAAAGGAATATGCAAGAACTCACTGACTCCATCAGAATACCAAACCTGAGAATCATGGGCACTGAAGAAGGAGAAGAAGTGCAAGCAAAAGGAATTCATAATATATTCAACAAAATAATAACAGAGAATTTCCCAAATCTAGAGAACACTATGCCCATCCAGGTACAGGAAGCCTCCAGGACACCAAACAGACTTGACCAAAATAGAACTACCCCACAACATATTATTATAAAAACAACAAGCACAGAGAATAGGGGAAGAATATTGAAGGCTGTAAGAGAGAAAAAACAAATAACATACAAAGGTAAACCTATCAAAATCATAGCAGATTTCTCCATGGAAACATTAAAAGCAAGAAGAGCATGGAGTGAGGTCTTCTGGGCACTAAATGAAAATAACTTCAATCCTTGGATACTACCCAGCAAAACTATCATTCAAAATAGATGGAGCAATAAGTCTTCCATGATAAGCAGAAACTAAAACAATATATGACCACTATAAAAGATTTTCCAAGGAATTCTGCACATAGAAAGTAAAAGCAAACAAAACCACAGAATGGCAGGCAATACCAAACCATAGGAGAAGAAAAGGCAAGAAAGTAGAGAGTAACATTGATTCAGCTACACAAATCAAACCCTTAATCAACAAAGACAACTACATGACAGGGATCACCACATACCTACCAATACTAACACTAAATATTAATGGACTTAATTCCCCCATCAAAAGACACCAATTGGCAAACTGGAATAAAAAGGAAGATCCAACAAATGCTGCTTACAGGAGACTCACCTCATCGACAGAAATAAGCACTGGCTGAGAGTGAAAGGCTGGAAGAAGATCTACCAAACCAATGGCCCCCCATAAACAGGCAGGGGTAGCAATATTTATTTCAGAAAAAGTAGACTTCAAACTTACATTGATCAAACAAGATAAAGAAGGACACTCTATACTAATAAAAGGGGAAATACACTGAAAGGAAACAATTATCAACCTATATACACCCTACGTCAGTGCACCCAATTTCATCAAACATACTCTGAAGGACCTAAAAGCATATATAGACTCCAACACAGTGGTAGTGAGAGACTTTAAAACCCCCCTATCACCAATAGATAGGTTATCCAAACAAAAAATCAATAAAGAAATTCTAGAACTATACCACACTATAGACCAAATGGACCTGGCTGACATCTATAGAATATTTCACCCAACTGCTGCACAGTATACATTCTTCTCAGCAGCTCATGGAACCTGCTCCAAAATTGATCACATCTTGGGCACAAAGCAAGCCTCATAAAATATAAGAAAATAGAAATAATACGATGCATTCTATCTGACCATATGTATTAAAACTAGAATTCAACAACAAAAACAGCATGAAAAAATGCTCACCATCATCTCTAGCCATAAAGGAAATGCAAATCAAAACCACACCAAGATTCCACCTCACCCTATTAGAATAGCCATCATCAAAAACACCACTAACAACATGTGTTGGCGAGAATGTGGGGGAAAAGGAACACTTGTACACTGCTCATGGGAATGCAAACTAGTACAATCACTCGGGAAAAAAATTTGAAGCTTCTTAAAAATCTAAACATATATCTGCCATATGATCCAGGCATCCCACTCCTAGGGATATTCCCAAAGGAATTCAATACAGGTTATTCCAAAAGCACCTGCACACCCATGTTTATTGCAGCGCTATTCACAACAGCTAAGTTATAGAAACAACCAAGATGCCACACTACTGATGAATGGATCAAGCAAATGTGGTATTTATACACAATGGAATTTTACTCAGCCATGAAGAAAAATGAAATCTTTTCATTTGCAAATAAATAGATGGAACTGGAGAACATCATTCTGAGCGAGGTTAGCCAGACTCAGAAGACCAAAAATCATATGTTCTCCCTCATATGCAGACTTTAGATCTAGGGCAAATACAGCAATGTTATAGGACTTGGGTTACATGACAAAGGGAGAACATACATGGGAGGTATGGGGTTAGATAGAAAACCCAAAACATGAAGGCATTTGATGTCCCCAGTGCAGAGGAATTAATACAGAAACCTTAAAGTGACAGAGGTCAACACGAGAAGGGGATCAGGAACCAGTGTAAAGATCAGTTAGAGATGTTCCAACCTGGGTTGTAACACATTTGTACATGAAAGCAATGCAAAGAATCTCTCTTTATAGCTGTCCTTATCTCAGCTAGCAAAAATGCTATGTCTTTCTTATTATTGCTTATTTCTACTCTTCAACGGAACTGGAGAAATGCACAGAACAGGTTCTGCCTGGAAGGGAGGGGGGAAGGGGGTGAGGGTTGTTGCGGGGGCAGGAGGGAGAAATGACCCAAACAATGTATGCACATGTGAATAAATGAATAATAAAAAAATCATTTGTTCTGATATCACCTTTATGAAATATTGATTTATGTTAATATTTTTATTACAGCATCAAAAATAATTTAAAAGCACATTTTTAAATGTAAGGGCAGAAAAAGACCTCTCTAAAAAAAAAAACACTAAGTCCATTAACAGTAAGATCATTCATTTTTTCAGTTATTTTTTTTACTGCTATCCAGTAAAATTTGAACTTCTATTTGAGGCTCATGTTATGTTTGTATGGGGTGGAAACCTTGTCTCTAAGAATGTGTGCACTCTGAATATGAGAAATAATAAATGTAAAATGACTTACAGTTTGATGTTAATGCTTTAATGAAGATAAATTCATACACACATCTCAGAAATTAAGCACACACTGTGGTTGTGCTGAGAATGTTATTGACCTCCTGTTTAGTGAGGTGGGGAGAGCACAAAGGTCTTTCCCAGGGAGTGTGGGTGTCACAGGGAGCTTGGAAGTACATGCACTTTGCTCTGTGACTGTGCTGAAGAAGACCTCACTTACAATTCAATAAAATATAATTTAGCTTGTGAGAGATTTCCTGAATAGTTTTCTGGACATTTTGAAAAATAAACATTATGTAGTTGTTGCTGAATGAGAGCTATACTTTACAGTCTTATTTTTACATATACAACTAACTGCAGCACCATACGTAGATTTACACGTGATGTCATTTTATGTACAATTTAAAGTTCATTTAGAATATATTGTAATTCGTAGGTTGACATTATTTTATAACTATATCAAATGCTGTTTAATTTTCTTAGTCTATTTTCAGTATGCATATGCAATATTGAATAACGTGTAGCAAATGACTCACTTGTATAAACAGGCTTATCACATTTTTAATACTAACTACTGATTGACAAGTGGAAGTTCAGTTACTCATTAAATGCATACACAAAGTTTTAATGATGTTTCATATATGCAGCAAAAATTAACTAATACCTTTTTCTTGTATTATTTTTGCTATGGAAATTTTAAAATATTAACAATGAAACCTTACTTCTCCATCACCAAGATTCACCAACTATTATTATTTTTCTAATCTTACTTCATCCAGTGTCCCTAGGCAGCCTTTCCAAAAAGGGTCATAAAAGATCATTTCATTCACCTGTGAATATTCTGGTAGGCGTAGGCTTCGTTTAACCTAGTTATCACCCCACTATACACCTAAAACCACTAGTTAATATTGACTACACTTGGATTATCATTTTCAGCTTGGCTCATTTGAGTCAGGATGGAAGCAAGTTCTACTCCTTCACGGCTGTGAAGTTCTTCCTTGGACCTGGCCCTCTCCATACCACACTACAGCTGTGCAGGGTGCAAACACATGCATGGAGCTCAGCCAGTATGCTAGTTTTGCATGCAGTTGAGCTGAGTTCTCCTAGCACTAGGGTTATACATCAACCTGTAATCTGTGAGACTTACAGAATCGATATTTAGCTTTGACACTGATTAAAATAAAATTCATATGACCTAGGAAAGAGAATGGAAAATAAGAAAAAGAAGTGAAGAGATAAGGACAGCTTGGTTTGATTGAAATTTTTCTCTATCTATGTATGCATGCCTGTATATATTTTTGTGGCTGTCGTGGGGAGGAGCTGAATGGAGTTATAGCTGGAAGACAAAACAGGCTTTATGGAATTTTTAAAACATTGAATGCTAAAAGGAATGAGCTAACAGGCAGCAAATACTGGTGATGCAGGAGAGAGAAGGCCACATTTGCAAGGTCACTTATCCCACCATTCCTGAAATCTTTCTCCATGCACTACAGACACTGTCCTACCCTCCTTGTGATCATTAATGTAGATGCACGTGTCATTATACAGTGTTAATCCAGAAGGAGTGGAGAGTGTGCCCTGCCTGTCTTTAAACATGCCTTGATTGAGACTAAGACATTCTGCTGTCAGCTCAGGAGGAAATTCTGCCACCCAGGACACCAACCCGATAGTAGTGGTGCTGATACTTGGTAGGACTAGATAACAGCGAGATATTGAAAGTTTTCAAATAACTTACTTTTCCTCTAGTGTGACTTATGATGTATAGGCTTATTTTTCCCAAAATCAAGAACTGTGGAAGAGTCTATCCCACTTATGATGATTGGGGTGAGTGGTTAGACACCAAGGGGAATCCCCCCAACTCTTCCTGGCATTCATGACCAACCTGCAGAATTTATTTGCTCTTGATTGTCCTCCTTTGAAAATCCATTCTTGAGAATTGTGTGAAGAACATGAGGTCTCATTGAAGCAAGGTGTTTCCATGATTTCTTAATGAAAAATATAATTTGTCAGGAAACTTTCCCAGTCTTCCCATCTTCATAGCTCTGTGCATGTTTCTAGTTCCTTCCAAATTCAAGTATGGTCTTAACATCAAGTTTTTAAAAATGTTTTCACAGTTTCCCTCTAAACTCTACTAGGTTTTTAAAAAAACATAAATTAAAAAACCCATTATATTCCGTATATTACATCTCCTTAAAATCCTAGATAAAGGATTGATGCAGATCTCACAAATCTGGAAGCCTTGTCTCCAGAAGATTGCCAACTCAGTTAATCCTGCCTCTGATGAAAGACGACTGTCTGCACATCTAAAGAAAATTTGCCCAGGCCTAATCTAAGGGTCAAAAGGTCTTAGTCATCCGAGCTACAGTGAAAAACAATGGCAGAATTATTAAACATGACTATATTTCATCAGAAAAGATTGATTATTTACTGTAGAATTAAAGACCTATAATGAAATTAAAATCCATCAACTCTTTTCATTTAACCAAGACAAAAAGTAAACCCAACAGCATCCCAGTGACAGAGAACAATCTGGTGCTTTCTTCAGATTTTTTTTGCCTTTGGATTATAATTATTGATGACAATTGCACTCTTGTTGCAAAGAGATTAGACATAATAACAATTTCGCCACAGACAGCCATTGTTACTGAGTAGTTTGTAGAAGTTCCACAATTATCAAAATTTTGCGTTGTATAGCATTTTACACTTATATAATAAGACAGAAAATTATTATGTTAATATTAATATACAAAAAGCAAAATAATATACAATGGCAAAAGTCTGGGATTGTGCCATAATTTATCCATCATATAAATTTTATTTCATGTATAAATCATTAATCAGAGCATATTTCTCAAATATCCACAGCTTATGATTGGGCTATAAGGACTATGAAAATCAAACCTATAGAAATTAAATGGACTCATTATAAATTAGAAATTAAACAGTCTTCAAGGTGTAGCATTGTAATTAATCATCAAAAACATTTTAAATAAGAAAAAGTTTGTCAAAAAGAATGATATAGCATTTATATCTTTCATAATAGGAGAACTCCTAAGTATTCCTTTGTACACTACCTTTTAGAATTATTCATGAATGGAAATATCACGATGAAAATCCTTACTATGTACAATTTGATATATGTCAATGAAAAATGGCAGCACCAGTTTGGGCATGGTGTCACACATCTGAAATCTCAGCACTCAGGAGGCTAAGGCAGGATGGATTGTGAATTCAAGGACAGCCTGAGCTGTACAGTTAAAAAGTCGCTTATATTTAGGTATAACTTACCTACAATATTACACAGCCCCTTTAAATGTGCTATTTGGAGAGTTCTGAAAAGTCTACACCATCCCAGTCAAGATAGCTTCTTGTCCCAAACTCTGGATCAGGCCATGATGAGACACTCTCTACTACTATAAATTAAACGTGTTTTCCTTGCATTTCCTATAAACAGAGCCATACAGGATGTAATGCAAACTCTTTTCTGTTTGTATAGTATAGTATTTTTTATGTCTATGATGTTAAATGTATCAGCAATCTATTCCTTTTAATTGTTGAATAGTATTCCATTTTACAAATATAACACACTCCTCTTTTGTCCAGATGTGGACATTTGGAGTCCAGTTTAGGACTATTATTTATAGAACCTTTATGAATATTTATATGGAATTTTTGTGTAGGTAGACCACTATTTCTCTTGAATACCTAGTTGTAGAATTGTTAGATCATATTGTAAGTGTAAGTTCAACTTTATAAAAAATACTCTCACAAAGTAGTTCAAAGTAGTTGTAGGATTTACATTCTCATGAGGAGAATTATAGTTGTTCTATAAACTCATTGAAATATGGAATTGCCAGTCTTGCAAGATTTAGCTTTTCTACCTGAGATATAGTAATGCATCACTAGTTTTTGCAAGTTTCTTACAAGAAAGAATTTTAAGCATTTTTCTCAAGTACATTGGCCATCCAAATGTCTTTTTCAGGTAGGTAGGGTCTTTCCAAGCTTTCATATTTTTACTCTTTTTTAGAATTGAGTATTTGTTCTCCTGCTAATGTGCTATTTATTTTTTCTAGATAAAAATACTTAGTCAAAATTTTGAGTTGAAACTGTTCAAATATTTGAATTGAGAAATCCCTCCATGCTATTGACTTGCCTGTTTAGTTTTTAACTGTGTCTCTCAAGGAGCAAATGTTTTCCACTTCAATGTCCATTTCATCATACTTTTTCTTTTATATTTGCATGGTTTTGTGCTATCTCCAAGAAAATGCTGCTTTTCCAAAATCATTTTTTACCTCTTTCTAGCTTTTTCTTTTATATTTAGGACTATGGATTTGTCTATCTTACTTAACGGTCAGGGTTGATAATTTTACTATGTGTTTTTCCAGTTGTTTCAAAGCATTTATAACATTTCCTGAGAAGGCAGTTCCCTTCTCTATTGACAAATGCTGTTGATGATGGATGGACCCATATGCACTGCTCTGTTTCTCGATTCTCCTTTCTCTTCCCCTGATGTGCATTCCTTTCTTAACACAAGGACTACTCTGCTATAGCTACATGGACATTTTGAAGTCAGGTGGTACTAAATCTTCTAATTTTGTCATGTTTTCAAGATTATTTTGGCATCCTGTATTCTTTGAATTTTCATAGATTCTTTGAAATTAGATTGCCGATCTCATAATTTCTTTTTTCAAAAAAAACTTGCTGGAATTTGTGTTGGGATAACTTTGAACCTGTTGTTCAATGGTTCTCAAGGAAGATGGAAGACTAGTGTGTTCAAGTTGAGTGGGATGGAGAAGTTAGAACCCCAGGTGACAGAGGAGGGAAAGGAACTGCAGTATAAGATGTTTTATTCTAACACTGTCCTTTCTTCAAAGTTATTAGCACATTGGAACCAACAATTTGGGCATGTTTTCAGCTTATAAATACCAACTGCCATCTTGGTAGTAATAGAGGCTGGCAAAGAGATGTATGCTGTAATTCTGGTCTTTGGTAATTATTGCTTTTAAAAAATGGTTTGTTTTAGCAGCACTGTGCATAATTTTATTGCCCATGGCATATCAATTGGAAGAAACTAAAACTTTAAGTACTGCTAACAAAATGAAAGCCATTTCATTATACAAAGGAAATAAACAAACAAAAAAAAACCCAAATGCCCACAATTTACAACACACACACACACACACACATAAACACACACCCAAGGAAGGAACACTGTGCTCTGGTTGGATGGTGCTTCTTGCATTGCAATCTTGCGTGAGCTTGAATTTCCCTCCTTTAATTCTATTTCCAGGCATCATAGTTCTGTACTGCCTGTTGTCTAAAGTCTTAACTGTTTTCTACCTTTTTGTGTTGTTTGATGGTAAACATTTGTAATGGCAGGGTTAACTCAGTACAGAGCAATATGCCTAAAGTATGCTGATTTCCAATCATTTGGAATACATTAGGGAGGCTGGTTAGCATGTTTTAAACATAAGAGTCTTAGGTGAATATGTTTGTTTTACAAGTTTGAAGTCTTCAAATTTCATTTTCTTCTACAATATTTGACTTATAATTCTAAGACATATTGAAACTACATTAGACAGCATTTGAAAGGGTCTTAAGATGTTTTTGATAGTCATGACTGCTAGAAGACAGGTCATGTAAGTCGTTAGCACATAGAGGCCAAAGATGCTCCTACATCCCCTGTACTGTGGGAGATCACCCCTAGAAACAGAATTATCAAGTTCAAAACAATAGTCCTGAGGCTGTCGCAGTCTTATAAAACCTAATGTCACTTCCAACTTGACTGAGTCCCAGTTCCTCTTTTCAAACACACTTTTCTCTTCATCATAGCTACAATATTAACAATAGCAGTAGAATGTAATTTAAATTTTAGTGAATTAAACATTTGGGTCAATTCTGTTTCCTTTCAGTAGGGTGTAATAGTTGATTTGCCTTGGAGATTTTAATTACCAAAACTTCTTCTCATGAATGATACTAATGAAAAACTAAATAATTTCTCTGATTAGGGCAGCTCTGATTATATACGAAGTGATGTGAAGTTACATCCATTATAAAAACATTCCCAAATTTCTTAATTTTTAATTTTAACCAAAGTTGGAAGAAGCGTGTCTTAAAAGCACCAAGAATCACATTTACTGAACTTTTCCATTTATTCCAATACAAATAACACAAATTATTTTCTTCTTTTTTAAAAAAATGTAAGTCAAATGCAATTAACCTCTTCTTAGTGTCTGGGGCTGGATAGACCACATTGCAATACAAATGCATCTAGTCCAAAATATAACTGATTCTGTGATACATAAAGATCTCTAATAATAAATAAGTTTTTCTTAATTCATACTGCAGCTAAAAATGAATTGTAAATGTCAAGCCACAGTATTCTCAGTGTCTCACTCCCCATCTCTGTTCCTTGACCCTAAACTTTGCTGCCTTAGCTCATTACAAATAGCAACTTCAGAGGTTCAATTAATACTGTTACTAAGGCTCATCTTTTAACAGCGTTCTGGAGATGGTGAATTGATTTCTTGTCCATGGAGGTTTGACCCCACTCTAGTTCTGTGATGTGTACAAAACAACCTCATATTTTGGGGGTTGGAGGAGTGGATCAAATGGTAGAGAGCCTGCCTAGCAAGCATAAGGCCGAGTTCCAGCCCCAGTACTGCCACACAAAAAAAATCTCGTTTTTATCAGAACGTGCATGGCTTCCTCACACAAGCACTATGCCAAACCCATATCTTTGAACATTGTTTGCAACTCCTCTTTTTTACTAGGCTGTGAAATAATTCTAGTGTTGGCTTAAACACGTACGAGTGAAAGGATCTTCGTGACAGAGGCAATGTAACCAGCTCTCCTTGTCTTAACTTCTGATTCTGTCCCCAGTCTCCCAGGTTTTTTTCCAACCCAATATCCTGGCACTGTAAAAACTCTATTGAGATATCATTAACATAAAATTGTATCTGTCAAGAGGTGCAAAAGATGTATTAATATTTGTACATTGTGAAATGATCCTGTTAGCCAAGACGATCAACACATCCATGTCTCTGGACACCATCGTGTTTGTGCATGTGGTTCTGTGTGGTGAGAAGATTTAGTATGGGAGCTATTATCTTAACATATTCCAAGCATCCAGCACAGTATTATGGAGCACACATTGCTTACACTAGGTCTCCATACATTATTCATTTTGCATAGCAGAAACTTTGTACTATTGGGACAACACCATCTACTTGCCATCCATACAATCACCACCTTACTCCCTGCTTCTGTGAACTTGACAATGTTAGGCACCTCAGGTAAGTGGAGTCATGCTGTATTTCTGTTTCTGTGCCTTGCTTATTTCACTTAACACAATGTCCTCCAGCTCTGTCAGTGCTGTCATGCACAAGATTTCCTTTATATAACACAAGAACTTTCCACTACATATGTATGCAAATGTAATGGAATATATATATGGCAGCTGTGTAGAGACAATGAATATGTTAATTATCTTGATTATGGTGATCACTGCTTTACGTACATACCCATAAACATATATATATGATGTATATCCATATGCATATGTACATATACACACATAGAGATATATGTACATATGTAGAACACATTTTCTTTATCATCTTAGGGTATTCAGATCTCGGTGATGGTGAATGATGCCACAGTGAACTTGTGCATGCAGATATACCTTTGTAACTCTAACTTCACTTCCTTGGTTATACACAGGAATAGATTTGCTGGATCCCATGGTGGCTGTATTTTAGTATATTGAAAAATCTCCCTCCATTCTGCTTCTCATAATTTCAGGATGAATTTTCATTCTTCCAGTGGAATGTAACTGTTCCCTTTTCTCTACATCGTCACCAATGCTTATCTTTGGTATTGTCAATCATAGCATTCTAACAGGTGTGATGTGATATCTTATCCTGATTTTAACGTGCATTCCATAATGACTAGTGATGCTGGTCACCATTTCATATGCTTACCAGCCATTTTAATTTCTTTTTCTATGTAGGTCCTTTGCCAAGTTTTAATTAAATATTTGTATTTTTGGCATTGAGATGTATGAGATCATGGTGTATTTTAGACAGCAACCCTTTATCAGATAGATGGTTTGTAAATGTTTTCCTATTCTGCAGGCTGCCCTTTCATTTTGTTCATTGTTTTCTTTCTGAGGCATAAGCTGTTAAATTTGATGTAGTCACACGTGTCTATATTTGCTTTTGTTTCCTGTGATTTTGGTGTCACAGCAAAAAAATTATTGGTAAATCAAGAAGATTTTTTCTTGTTTTTTCTTCTAGTGGTGTTATTATTTGGAGTTTTAAGTATTTAGTCCACTTGGAGTTGATTTTTGAATATGGTATGAGATAAGCATCCACTTTCATTGGTTTGCAGGTGGATATCAGTTTTCCCCAACAATATCTGTACAAGAGATTACCCCTCATGTACAGCATGAAAAAGATGCTACTTTTCACCAAAATGTTTGTAGCCTTTCATTCTCTATCTGCAGATAGAGCAGATAGAGTTAGGGGATAATCTTCTCAACATGCTTGGAAATGGAGATGAATTGGGGATGACACCATCCCCTACTACCCTGGGAAGTGATCATCCTACAACCAGTTTTGGCTTACTTCCTTTTTTATTAACCAGATTAATAAAGGACATTAGCTCACTAAATGATGACATGTCCCAAGGTGTTCTAAGAGTTTTCCATGGACGATCTCACTTAACCCTTCTTATGCTTTGTGTGGAGTCTATTTCCTCTCATAAAATTTTGTCCACTTGTGATGACATAAGATGGCTATGTTAAGTTTGACTTCAAATAATGAATTATGGTTTTCTAGTTGAAACTCAGCAATTGTATGGAGCTCCTCACCCTTGAACATGAGCTGATAGGCATAGTGCAGTGTCACAAATGCAGATGCTGGGGTTTGTTCAAATTGTCCTGCTTCATCAGTTAGTTCCATGCAACTTTAGCCAAGTCACCATACTGCCATGTCTCTCATTCTCCATAAGAAGGGATGGCATTGTCCCTGTGTCAGTGCATGAGGATATGTCTACTACATAGCAGAGCACTTGACCAATAACAAGAGTTATAAAATGGCAGGATCTTCATGCATAAATTGTGATCAGCAGGTTCCTCCCTGCTGTGCTGTGTTTACCTCAAGAAAGCACATCACTCTTTGGAAGTTCAATGAAATTATATTCAAAATTATGAATTCTGGCTAAAGAATCTTTTTGCTATCTTACCAAGAGAGAGCTAGGCATTTAAAGTTAACGTAAAGAAAACCAATTGTAGTACCCACTGTGCAGAGTAGATATTCAAGGATTTTCAAACAAATCCAAAAGTATTCCAGACTTTTTCAAATGCTAGAAGTGGAAATTTGCTAATAACTTCTCAAGTTTGCCCTCACTTTTGCTGGTATCAATGTGATAGGAAGGAAGATTTAAAGAAGTTTGTAATGGATGTTAAAGAAAACACAAGGATAGAAGGGTTCCAGAGCCAAGCAGAGAATTAGAACTGGATTCTAGACTTTTTAAAAATGCAGTAAGAATTTTGTAGAAGAGATATGCTTGAGTTAGAGACATGATGAAGGAAACAGATCAGGAGAAACTTGTGCACAACTTTCATGCTTCATACACAGACTCAAGAGAAAACAGAATCAAGTTAGAGTTTTGACTGCAGGCCACCTGCTTCACATGACCTCACAGGGAGCCACATGAGAGAGAGAGAGAGACAGAGAGAGAGAGAAAGAGAGCGCCAGCAGAGTTGTTGTATCTTCTGTTGGCTGTTGCATGCTTTCTGTACAGGGTGGAGTCTCCATGTGTCGTGTCCAATTTTGGTTTTTTAAAATAAAGCCCATCTCAAGGAGAGAGCAGATGATGTTTCTCATACCTCATGCTTTGCTCTGTGCTGAGCTCCAACTGGGCAACCCAAAGCACATGTCAGAGCCTTAGATCAGAAATCAAGAAAAACAAATCAAAACAAACTAGTAGATGATTAAACATCCAAAGAAATGCAAAAATGCTACTGGCAGATTTGAAATGTGTAAATTCTTCCCTAGAGGAAGGTGTTATTTTTGTAAAGGGACCTGTGCTTTTGGAAAAATGTATCAGAACATCTGACTTGCTGATGAAGAAAAAAATAAAATCATCATTCTGTCATATATTTTAAATAAACTATGTACAGATAAAGAAGAGTTACAAATCTGGGCTCCATTCACCCAACTCCAAGATGTTTTCTTTGGCTTCTTAAACTTTTAAGAAATAAATTCTTTTCAAACAGCTAGGACTCGTAAGATAAATTGTGCTTGAAGACAAATACGTTTTTTCTTCAAATCTTGAAAAGAAATGTAAAATTCTAGAAAAAAGTGAATTTTATATTTTAATTATAATGATGTTAAGACATCATCTATGAGCAGAATCAAGGTGAGGTCTGAAAGTGGCTTCTTGGGGATTTTAGCTCTGGTTTCCAGTTTGGCAAATGTGTGTGAAGAATGAGCCTGTCTTTAATCACACACACACACACACACACACAGAGTTAACTTTATTGAAAAATAATTCATGTTCAATAAAATGTGTACATTTTGAGTGTATGGTGCAGTTTCTTAAATTGGTTAGTCTTTAACTACAGCCTCACCCAAGGTACAGACAAAAGTCCCAGCTGTGGCCCTGGTTAACAGGTTTTTACTTTAAAATAGTGTGGAAGCACTGTGCCTTCCCCAGACCTTATTCGTCTTTAAATTTTACCTTTGGATCTTTCCCCAGCTAGAGCTAGGTAGTGGGACCCTCTCTGGAGATGTTGGGCGGCCCCACTATGGGAGGGGCAAACAACCAGGCCCCACAGTGACCTCGCTACATGCTGTATAAGTTAGATGGATTCAGCTCAATTTTGACTGATGGTATTTTCAACTTAGGGTCCATTCAGTTGACTTGAACTTATCAGGACTAACCCTGGCAAAAGTCACATGGCCCCAAACCCTTGATAATCTGCATCAACTTTCACTTGGGCACCCACTGGATGACTTCCCTAACTATGAGTAAGTTTTGTAACTGGAAAACTTAGCAAAAGTGGGACAATCTAGCATGTACCCTACTCATGTCACTCCAGATAATGATCTTGAGACTTCTCTATATTGGTGCGCTATCAGCGGAATAGGAACTGCTGTTTTGTGCTGATTATTCCCCCATGGAGTGCATGGATAATTTAGGGTGGGCCCATTCACCTTTTATCACCTTTTATCACCCAGTTTTGCAAATATGAATAAAGCTTTCATAAACATTTGTGCACAATTGTAAGGTTAGAAGATACAGTAAGCCAAAGTGGCTGTCAAATTGTATCTTCAACCAACAATTTAAGAGAATTTCCGTAGGTCCACATCCGATGTATATTCTCAGTGATTCTTATCTTAACTGGTGTCCTGAGCATTTATCTCCTGGTCATTTAATGCACGTTTCTCTGAGGACTGGGGAGTACATCTTCCTATGCACTTATGAGCTATTTCTGTATTTACTTTTGTAAGCACCTATTCAAGTCTTATCCCTCCTTTTTATTTAGTTGTTTCTCTTATTATTGAGAGCTTTTCTGGGGGGGACAACACTGGGCTTTGCACTCAGGGCCTCACACTTGCTAGGGAGGTGCTCTATCACCTGAACCATGTTCCCGGCCCTTTTTAACTTTATTTTTCAGATAGGGTCTCACTTATTATTTTTTTTTTCTTTGCCAGAGCTGGTCTTGGACCTAGATCCTCCAACCTGTGCCTTCCAGAAGCTTGGATTGCACACATATAGCACCACCTTATTTATTGAGATGGGGCCTCTCTAACTTTTTCAGGGTTGGCCTAGAACTGTGATCCTCCTAATGCCCCTCCTGAGTAGCTAGGATTAAAGATGTTCACCCTCACTCCTGGTTTATTGAGTTTTAAGAGTCCCTCATATGCTAAATACAAGGGGTTTTTTTCAGATATAGATTTCTTTTCTTTCAGGTTTTGACTTGAATTTTCCTTTTCTTTGAAAGAATAGAAAGTCTTAACTTTGATGAAACCTAGCTTGGCTTTCTTTTTCTTTCCTATTTTCTCCTACAAGCTTATAGAATTGTTGTTGCTGCTGTGTTTTGAGTGCCAGAGATGGAGCAGACCCTTGCACGTGGTAGGAATGATCTGGACCACCACTGAGCTACATCCCTAGTCTGTATAGTTACCTTGTTTTATTTTATCATTTTCTTCTGCAGTTCTCAGCTTGAACCCAGGACTTGCACCTGCTACGCAAGTGCTCTATCATTTGGGCCACATCTCCAGGCCATTTGTTTTTGTGTTTTGTTTCTGAGACAGGGTCTTGCTAACTTTGCCTGGGCGAGATGCAAACTTTAGATCGTTCAATCTCTGCCCACAAGTAGCTGAGGTTGCAGGCATGTACCACCATACTCACTTTGACATAGTTTTAAGTGTAAATTTAACTTTATCCTATCTTTCAAATGTTTTTTGAGACTGAATATCACTATGTAGACCAGGCTGTCCTTGAACTTGCTATGTAGCCCTGACTGGCCTCGAACTTATGATCTTCTAGTTTAAGCCTCCCCAGTGGTGGGATTATAGACGTGTACTACAGTACCTGGTTTCAAATACGTGTTTTTGAATCAGAGATATCCAGTTTCTCCATACCATTTTTTAAAAATTCAATCTTTTCCCAATAGTATTAAGTTGGGAACTCTTTGAAAATCAGTTAATCATGGTGTTGATTCATTTGACTCTTACTGTCCAATGCAATTATGTTATATGTATGTATGTATGTGTAACATATGATTTCACATTTTTAACTTGGTAAAATCTTTATTATGAAGACTGTTTTTTTAAATTCATTTATTCACCTGTGCATACATTGTTTGGACCATTTCTCCCCCCTAACCCCTGCCCCCAACCTTCCCCCCCGCTCGCTTCCAGGTAGAACCTGCTCTGCCCATATCTCTAATTTTGTTGAAGAGAAGACATAAGCAATAATAAGAAAGACAAAGCGTTTTTGCTAGTTGACTTAAGGACAGCTATACAAGAGATTCCTAGCATTGCTTCCATGTATAAATGTGTGACAACCCAAGTTGATTCATCTCTAACTGACCTTTTCACTAGTTCCTGATCCTTTTCACATGTTGATCTCTGTCACTTTAAGGTTTCTGTATTAGTTCCTCTGCAATGGGGACATCAAATACGTTCAAGTTTTGGATTTTCTACCTATTACCATACCTTCCGTATGTGCTCTCCCCTTAGCGTGTGACCCAAGTCCAATGACATTACTGCCTTTGCCCTGGATCTAAAGTCCGCATATGAGGGAGAACATTCTATTTTTGGTCTTCTAAGCCTGGCTAACCTCGCTCAGAATGATGTTCTCCAGTTCCATTAATTTACTTGCAAATGATAAGATTTCATTCATCTTCATGGCTGCATAAAATTCCATTGTGTATAGATACCACATTTTCTTAATCCATTCGTCAGTGGTGGGGCATCTTGGCTGTTTCCATAACTTGGCTATTGTGAATAGTGCTGCAATAAACATGGGTGTGCAGGTGCCTCTGGAGTAACCTGAGTTGCATTCCTTTGGGTATATCCCCAGGAGTGGAATTGCTGGATCATATGGCAGATCTATGTTTAGATTTTTAAGAAGCCTCCAAATTTTTTTCCAGAGTGGTTGTACTAGCTTGCATTCCCACCAGCAGTGTACAGTGTACAAGGGTTCCTTTTACCCCCCATACTTGCCAACACCTGTTGTTAGTGGTGTTTTTGATGATGGCTATTCTAATAGGGTGAGGTGGAATCTTGGTGTGGTTTTGATTTGCATTTCCTTTATGGCTAGAAGATGGTGAGCATTTTTTCATGAGTTTTTGGCAATTTGAATTTCTACTTTTGAGAAAGTTCTGTTTAGTTCATTTGCCCATTTCAAATTGGATCATTGATTTTGGGAGAATTTAGTTTTTTAAGTTCCCTGTATATTCTGGTTATCAGTCCTTTGTCTGATGTGTAGCTGGCAAATATTTTTTCCCACTCTGTGGGTGTTCTCTTTAGTTTAGGGACCATTTCTTTTGTTGTACAGAAGCTTTTTAGTTTTATGAAGTCCCATTTGTCCATCCTTTCTCTTAGTTGCTAGGCTGCTGGGGTTCTATTGAGGAAGTCCCTGGCTAGATCTATTACTTCCAGAGTGTTTCCTGCTCATTCCTGTACCAACTTCAGAGTTTGGGGTTTTATATTAAGGTCCTTGATCTATTTTGAGTTGATACTAGTACAGGGTGATAAACATGGATCTAGTTTCAGTTTCTTATAGACAGTTAACCACTTTTCCCAACAACATTTGTTGAAGAGGCTGTCTTATCTCCATTGTATATTTTTAGCACCTTTGTCAAAAATAAGGTGGGTATAGTTGTGTGGATTCATATTCAGGTCTTCTATTCTGTTCCACTGATCTTCACGTCTGTTTTTTGTGCCAGTACCATGCTGTTTTTATTGCTATTGCTTTGTAATATAGCTTGAAGTCAGGTTTTGTGATACCACCAGCATTGGTCTTTTTGCTGAGTATTACCTTGGCTATTCACAATCTCTTGTGTTTCCAAATGAACTTTAGGATATATTTTTCAATCTCTGTGATGAAAGTCATTGGGATTTTGAAGGGAATTGCATTAAACATGTAGATTGCTTTTGGTAGTATAGCCATCTTACTATGTTGATTCTGCCAATCCATGAGCATGGGAGATCTCTCCACCTTCTTATTCTTCCTTGATCTCTTTCTTCAGGGGTTTGTAGTTTTCCTTGTAGAGGTCATTCACATCCTTTCTTACATTTATTCCTAGGTATTTGATTTTTTTGAGGCTATGATAAATGGAATTGCTTCCATATATTCTTTCTCAGTTTGTTCATTATTGGTGTATAGAAAATCTAATTATTTCTGTAAACTGATTTTGTATCCTGCCCCCTTGCTGTAGCTGTTTATGGTGTCTAAGAATTTTTGGGTAGAGTTTTTTGGGTCTTTAAGGGATAGGATCATATTGTCTGCAAATACGGATATTTTGACAGTTTCTTTATCTATCTGTATTTCTTTTATTTCTTCTTCTTGCCTAATTGCTCTGGCTAGGAATTCCAGTACTATGTTGAATAGGAGTGGAGATAGTGGGCACCCTTGTCTCATTCCTGATTTTAGGCGAAATGGTTTCAGTTTTTCACCATTAAGTATGATGTTGGCTGTAGGTTTGTCATATATAACCTTTACAATGTTGAGGTACATTCCTTCTATTCCTAGTTTTCTTAGAGCTTTTATCATAAAGTGGTGTTGGACCTTGTCAAAGGCTTTTTCTGCATACATTGAGATGATCAAGTGGTTTTTGTCTTTGCTTCTATTAATGTGCTGTATCACATTTATAGATTTGTGTGTGTTGAACCACTCCTGCATTCCTGGGATGAAGCCGACTTGGTCATGGTGAATGATCTTTCTCATGTGTTGTTGGATTTGGTTTGCCATTATTTTATTGAGGATTTTTGCATTGATATTCATTAAGGAAAATGGCCTACAGTTCTCTTTTTTGGAGCTGTCTTTGTCTGGTTTTGGGATGAGTGTAATACTGGCTTCATAAAATGAGTTAGGCAGTGTTCTTTCCCTTTTTAGTTTGTGGAACAGTTTAAGGAGGGTTGATATTAGTTCTTCTTTAAAAGTCTGATAGAATTCAGCAGAGAATCCATCAGGTCCTGGACTTTTCTTTTTTTGAAGACTCTTTATTGCTGCTTCAATTTCATTTTGTGTTATAGATCTATTCAGGTGATTAATGTCCTCTTCGTTCAATTTTGTATTGTCATAAATATTGAGAAATCTGTCCATTTCTTCAAGATATTCAAATTTATTAGAATATAGGTTCTCAAAGTAGTCTCTGATGATTTCCTGAATTTCTATGGTGTTTGTTGTCATCTCCCCTTTTGCATTTCTGATTTTATTGATTTGGGTTTTTTTCTCACCTTTTAGTCAAGTTTGCCAGTGGTCTTTCACTCTTAATTATTTTTTTAAAGAGACAGCTTTTTGTTTCATTGATTTTTTTTTGTATTTTTTTTTGTTGTCATTTCTATTTCATTGATTTTGGGCTTTATTTTTATTATTTCTCTCCTTCTGCTTGTTTTGGGGTTTGTTTGTTCTTGTTTTTCTAGGAGTTTGAGATGAAGCATTAGTCATTGATTTGAGATCTTTCTGTCCTTTAATATATGCACTCATGAGTATAAACTTTCCTCTTAGGACTGCCTTTGCTGTGTCACATAGAGTCTGGTAGGTCATGTTTTCATTTTCATTAACTTCCAGGAACCTTTTAATTTCCTCTTTTATTTCATCAATGACCCATTGATCATTGAGCAATATCTTATTCAGCTTCCAACTGTTTGTATGTTTTTTACTTTGTTTTTGTTGTTGAGTCCTAGTATTAATTCATTGTGATCAGATAGAATGCATGAGATTATTTATATTTTTTTATATTTGCTGAGGCTTGCTTTGTGCCCTAAGATATGATCAATTTTGGAGAAGGTTCCATGGGCTGCTGAGAAGAATGTATATTGTGCAGAAGTTGGATGAAATACTCTGTAGACATCAGCTAGGTCCATTTTATCTATGGTGTGATTTAGATCTAGAATTTCTGTATTGATTTTTTGTTTGGATGACCTATCTATTGGTGATAGGGAGGTATTAAAGTCTCCCACTACCACTGTTTTGGAGTTTTTATGTGTTTTTCGATCTTTTAGAGTATGTTTGATGAAATTGTGTGCATTTGACGTTGGGTACATATAGGTTGATAATTGTTATTTCCTTTTGGTGTATTTCCCCTTTTATTAGTACAGAATGTCCTTCTTTATCTCTCTTGATAATGTAGGTTGGAAGTCTATTTTGTCCAAGATAAGTATTGCTACTCCTGACTGTTTTCAGGGGACATTGGCTTGGTAAATCTTCTTCTAGCCTTTCACCCTAAGACAGTGCTTGTTTCTGTGAATAGGATGGGTCTCCTGTAAGCAACAGATTGTTGGATCTTCCTTTTTAATCCAGGTTGCCAAATGGTGTTTTTTGATGGGGGAATTAAGTCCATTAACATTCAGTGTTAGTATTGATAGGTATGTGGTGATTCCTGTCATTTAGTAGTTTTTGTTGTTTAAGGGTTTGATTGTGTGCAGCTGAATCAATGCTACTCTCTTGTCTTTTCTTCTCCTGTGGATTGGTGCTGTGTGTCCTCTAATGGTTTTGTTTGCTTTCATTTTCTATGCACAGAATTCCTTGAAGAATCTTTTGTAGTGGTGGCTTGGTGGTCATATATTGTTTTAGTTTCTGCTTATCATGGGAGACTTTTATTGCTCCATCTATTTTGAATGATAGTTTTGCTGGATAGAGTATTCTAGGGTTGAAGTTATTTTCATTTAGTGCCCAGAAGACCTCACTTCATGCTCTTCTTGCTTTTAATGTTTCCATGGGGAAATCTGCTATGATTTTGATAGGTTTACCTTTGTATGTTATTTGTTTTTTCTCTCTTACAGCCTTCATTATTCTTTCTCTATTTTTTGTGCTTGTTTTAATAATAATCTGTCATGGGGTAGTTCTATTTTGGTCTAATCTGTTTGGTGTCCTGGAGGCTTCCTGTACCTGAATGGGCATAGTTTTCTCTAGATTTGGGAAATTTTCTGTTATTATTTTGTTGAATATATTATGAATTCCTTTTGCTTGCACCTCTTCTCCTTCTTCAGTGCCCATGATTCTCAGGTTTGGTCTTTTGATGGAGTTGGTGAGTTCTTGCATATTCCTTTCACAGGTCTTGAGTTGTCTGACTAATAGTTCTTCAATTTTCCTTTAATTTCCATTTCATCTTCAAGTTCTGAGATTCTGTCTTCTGCTTGTTCCAGTCTGCTGGAGTGGCCTTCCATTGTATTTTATTTTTCTGTTTTGTTCTTTTCTGTGGTTTTCCATGTCAAGGGTCACTTCCTCTTTAATATTGTCAATTTTCAACCTTAATGCATTCATCTCTCTATTTATGGTGTTCTCTGTTTCACTTTGGAGTATGTATTTAATGCTACTATGAGTTCATTTGTTTGTTTTTGGGTCTTCTCATAGTCTTCATTTTTGTTCTCTTGGAATTTCTTGAGTGCCTCCTGTACGTTTTGGTTTACCTTATCTAGTAACATCTCCATGAAATTCTCAGTGATTTCTTGCAGGATTTCTCATTTCAGGGTGTTCTTGTGGGCTTCGTTGGGTTCCTTGGGGTAGTCTATCTTTTTTTTGTTGGAGTCTGGAACTGGGTATCTGTTTTGTTCATTTCCCTCTGAATCCTGTACTAATTTATTTTTTGCGGGCAGTGTGGTGTCAATCCCTTTTCAATCTTCCCATCATTCCACTTGGTGCTGTTTCTGTCCTCGGTCTGTGTATAATTTAGTATTAGCTAAGTTAGAATTATACAACTGTTGGTCTGCATCTCCCAAGCAGGTTTGGAGCTGGCATCTGGCAGTGCGGGAGCCCTCGCTTTTTCAGTGTAACGTGGCGTGGAGAAGCTTTGGATTGGCTGAGGGTTCAGGGTGTCAGAGTTCTGCTTCTTCTCGGTGGTTTTTTTCTGCCAAGTATGGCTCCAGCATCTCAGCAAGATTTTTGATTTACAGAGCTCACGCTGTCTGCTTCCTCCCTCTAGTTGCCATGTTGGATCCTTCCTGATTTTACATTTTTAAAAGTCATATTAAAAAGTTTAAAAAAGATGGGAAATTAACTTTCATAAAAAGTTTTTTATCTTAATAAATCTAAAATGTTATTTCATCATAAAATCATTGTCATAGTGATCATGGAGAATTTTTCATTTAACAGTTTGATTTGTCTACAGCTGCAGTTGTAACCTGTCTCATCACGCTAGCTGCATTGCAAGTGCTGAGCAGCCACGTGAGCTGGGGCGCCATGGTGGGCAGGCAGCTCTGCTCTCTCTCACTGATCGGTGTGTCTAGCTTTGAACCAGTTCCAAGGTCTCCACTTTAGAAGTTTTACGTGATTGAATGAGGTCATTTAGATCCTCAAATGTGATTCTTACTTTTCAAAATGCTTTTCATTATGCCAGGACCTCTGTGTTGCATATAAATTTCATTCAATGTGAAGAGGGATTTTGATTGGAATTATATTAATTCTGAAGATAAAATTAGGGCAATTGCATTTCAAATCATGATTAGGTTATACCTATTTATTAATATTGCATTTAATTTAGCTCAATATAAATGTTTACTTTTCACTACTGAGGTTTTAAGTATGCATAAAATATGTTATGTTTTTTTAAGCTCTTACGAATATTGTAAAAAAAGTGTTCCTGTCAAAGTTTTGTCAGTAATATATACCAATTTAATTGATTTTGTTTCTTATATTTATTTATGTCTATATCTATACATCTATCTATATCTATATCTATTTATCTATCTATCTATCTATCTACCTATCTATATTCTGGTCATTAGTTCTGGTACTTTCTTATAGACTTTAGGATTTTCTAGTTAGATAATGTTTCTTCTGAAAATGTCAGTTTTTCTTCTCCCTTACCATTCTTTGTGAATTTCATTTCTTTATCTTGCTTTATTGCACTGGGTGGGTTAAAAGTAAATTATTAACTTTTCTCCTCTACTTAATGGCAAGATGCTTAGTTTCCACCATCACACAGGATGGTTGTCATAGGGGTTCCATGTATGCTCTTTAGCAATTCCAGGACCTCTCCTGTGAACCCTGACTTGCTGACAAGTTCTAAGAGGAATGGGCATTGAAGTTTGTCTATGCTTCTTCTGTATCTATAGGTTTGGTTGGATTATTAATATTCAATGACAAATCAACCTCACATTTCCATAATACCTCTACTTGGTCTGGATATGGTGTTCTTCTCACATAATACTGATAAGACTTACCGGTATTCTGTGGAAGACTTTGCCATCTAGAGGAAAACCATTCAGGTTTTTAGTTAGTGTCTGATTCTGGTCTTTGTTCAGAGCAATGAGTTGGGATAAGTTTGTATGACATTGGTACTATTTTTTCCTTAACATTTAAGGAAATTTACCAATGAAATCATGAATCTGAAGTTTCCTTCATAGGAAGTTTTGGTATGTTAATTCAGTTTCTTTGATATGTATCTGTTCAGATATTTTATTTCTTTTTCCAGGAGTTACAGTAAATTTTGATTTATATGAAATTTTCTTTTACCCAAGTTATTAAATTTATTGACATATATACATAATAATCTATATTTACTTCTTTAACCTTTGTTAGCTTCCATATTCTCTTTCCTGATACCTACAACTTAATATATTTTCTACCTTTCGCAAAAATTAACCTTGGTAAGAAGTTATTTACTTTATTGATCTCTCATAACAAAAGTTAAAGAAATAAATACATGTACGTCAATAAATTTAATAACATTCTTGGAATTTCGCAATAGAGGATTTAACATGGGGGATTAATTATAAAAGCTACTGAACAAGTAAGAGAACCTCAGGAGCATCAGGAAGCCCCCTAGTCAGTCCAGTGACTGCAGGACAAGAGAAGGAGGGTGTGTTTGCTGAGACAGGAGCCAGGGTTTCCTGGCAGGAGGTGAGTTATGAAGAAAATGGCACTGCTGCCTGAGATCAGGCTGAGCAGGAATAGGACTGACCCCAGGGTTCTCTCTTCTTAATGCCCTCCATTTGCACACTAGTGCTTCCATGGCACAAACCTAAACGGACACCCCTTGGCAAGGGAGCAGGGAAAGTGTTGCAGAGTGGATGAGGCTGGATGTGAGAGCAGACAGAACCCCTGGCACAGCCTGCGGCTCCCTTCTAAGCTGAGGAGGATGTATCATCAAAGTCATGGCAGTCGATCTCCCATGGCAATGTGTGCCCACGAGCATGTGCAATACCTTCTGGAGGATATCATGAAGTCACAGGTCCTGTTTATGTCTGCATAACAGTTTGAATTCTTAACCTGTAGTCTCACCAGATAAAAGATGAGGAATTGCCCAGGGCAGAGTCTATTTGTGCACTTTCATTCAATCTGATTCTAAAATCAAAGGACTTAAGATAACAACATATGAATCATTCACCATTTTAATGTCAGTAAGTTATTTTAATAATAAAATAGTCATATTTGTGAAATGTACATAACTTTTAAAGACAGACAATGAAACTGCAAAGAAATTTCTTTCCTTCCAGGATGTAATCCTCACCCCCAAACCCACTATGCCAAACCCCAGACAAGAAATATTACACATGGTGTCTGGCTTCAGTGAACTTATTAACTTTGGAGGGAGGTAGAAATAAAGTAACGAAAACATTTTTGAAGCACCCACAGGAAAGAATGTGCAGACACATATTGAATTGCTTTGAGAACTCTCATTTATCAGTTGCTGACTAAAGTTTGCACTGTGCAAGATCACTCATCTACTCAAAAAATATGTCTTGATTACCTCTTTGATTTCAGGTTGGCTAATAAATGGCATATGTTAATTGCATTAATGATAAAACCCAGCTTATGTGTAGGCCTGCCTTCTCCATTAGACTCTTACCTTGCTGGAGACAGGAACTTGACCTTACTCATTTTTTGAATTCCCAGGATTTGGTTCAGTCTAACCTGTGTCACACACTCAATCAATTGCTGACTCAGTGAACAACTGTTCACCTCTGCTGTCACCAAATCCCATGAATCCTTTACTTTTTTGTCCTCTCGATGACTCCCTGTTTGCCACACCCTGCCAACTCTGCCCCTTCTGTAAAAACTTCATACTACTCACCCCAATCCTAAAACAGTCCTTTCCAAGGAGGTCCACTAATTAAGCTCTGTAGTAGATGGAAAACACAAAATTATTAAGCACAGCAAGCAGCAGAAACATGCCTACAGATGATCAGATTTTTAACAATCCCTGAGAAATCATTTGAAAACTATGAAATATGTTTGCAATCACTCATTTGCTTTTTCACAATGAAAGCCACTGCCAGACTTCTGTCTTGGAGTCCCAGGCACAGCACCTATCCAGTGCTGGTCCATGTCTGGGAGCTCTTGTAACATAGGAGGTGTCTTTGCTCGTACGCTTGTGGCTCTCCCAGAGCTACTCCATGGTCTGTGTGCCAAGCAGAAGAATTTTCTCCACACTGCTAGTCCTTAAGTCCAGAAGTGACAACTACACACCTTCACTGTCCCCTATTTGCGTTGAAATGTTCCACAAAGACCATTTCCTTGACAGCTGTTTCAGAAAAGAAAACAGATCGTCATTCTCAAAAATAGGGCGAGGGAAGTGGGAAGAAGGAGGTCAGAGAACCCTGGCAGAGGCTGTCCACAAGGTCAGGCCCAGTTTGGTCTTGCTTTGTTTTTAAAATAATCAGCCGCTTCTGAAGTCTTTGAAGCCCTTGAAGAGAAGATGAAGCAGAGAATAAATACGCCAGGACTGTGGGCATTGGGTCTGGGGAGTTTCCTTGCTGCTGTGCTGTGGTCTAACAGAAGGTCACTGGACACTAAGTGAGCTCCACCCGGGTGGTCTCTACCTACTGCCACCCTTTCAATGATTTTGTGTTTCTTTCTGTTTCCACAGAAGGGGCAAGTGAGAAAAATTCAAAAGAACTGGCCATCTCTCCTCTGGTTACAGTGACCTTTCTAAATAAGCATTCAGCCTTTACAACAGCAGCATACAAGCATTTTCCCCTTTGTTGTGGATCTGTTTTTGTTGTTTTTTTTTTTAAAGCCACACACACAAGTCAAACTAGAGACAAATTTGAAAATGCATTCATTTTGGTTATTTTGAATAACTTGTAATGGCTTGGCAACCCAGAGAAGGTATGCTTGTATTAATTAATGGTCTGAAGGAAAATGGAGGTTTTAAGCCTTAAGCAAAGAAATGATACTTTCATTGACTTAGTTTTTTTTCAAATGTGTCTCTAATAAAACTCCTAATTAAAACAAGTGAAATGAAAGCAATTAACATAGTGTTAACAGGTGTTTACACCTGTAAGGACACATGGCACACTTAGAGTCTATTTGTAATTTAAGAGAAAAGTGCACCTCCTGTTTGAACTTCAGAGCATTCCACCAGGCCCGGCAGTTATGAACTTAGGAGGATAAATCACTCATACATTGCTGCATTGTTATTGTGGTATTGGGCTAAAATAGTTGGCAGTCATTTCAAAGCAAATGCTTCAATCCAGTGACGGCCGCTAAAAAGAAAGATGCCAAGACTAAGCAAGTGCATACTTCGCTATGAAAGTGTTTTTAATGGAATATTTAATAAAAGGACTTGTAGTCACACTTTAAGGTGACTAGAATGGTGGTGACTTACTTTAGGACGAAGTGGGAAGGTCATCTTTTGCTAATTTGTTAACTTTAAAAATCTCAAATGCAAACATGTAGAAAATCTCTCAAATAGAATGTGAAGAGGTTGTCACTTCAACTCAGTTATGATAAATACACAGTTCTACTTTGGAATTCCTCCCTGGAAATATAAATTGATTTTCCTCTCAGCAAGAATGTGGTATGAAGTTGAATATAGGAAAACCAGATTTGCTATTATTGTTATTATTGTTGAATCATGTTGCCTTACCAGAACTGAAGTGGCTCAAAATTTCCATTATAAGTTGCTGTTTTCATAAGGACTTTAGAACTTGGATATGACAATTGGCTTTAGCCTTTAACTTGGTAAATAACATCTCAGCCTGGAATAGGCCTTTCCCACCTTTTATTAATACCAAAGGTGGAAATTAAGCAAAGCAGCTTTTTTTTTTCTTTCTTCAGATTTGAAGTAAAAGTTATGGAGATAGATATCAGTGTCAAATAAAAATCATTTTAAGAGTTATTTTTGCTTGCTTTTAATATAACAGAGCTATTAATGAAACAATATTTTTTTCCCCTTTTTCTTTTTCTTTTCCTTAGTTTTAGGAAGGAGCTAAAGTTAAGTCCTCAAATGATTAATTTATAAGTGGCATAATTATTTCTTACAGTTTGGATTTTTATTACAATCTGTTCAGTCACTTTTCTGCATAAAATACCTTCCTGATCATGGCATAGCTTGTGCAAGTGCAAGGTTAAATACATTGAAAGACAGTTGCTTCCTTCTCTCATACATACATATTTCACATCAAATGCAGGCTTTCTTCTGAAAGCTGGTTCCACATTACTTATGGCCCTCAGAGGCAAGCAGACACATGAGGCCAGGGATGGTCTTGGCCAGAGATGGTCCTGGCGGTGGGTGTTCTGCCGTGGAGCAGTGGAGCACGGCTGGCCACTCCTTGGCTCATCCTCCTCCTCTTCCCCTTGGCCTTAATTTCCATGTTTGACCAAATTACTATCCTAGGGTCCAGTTTGGCTTGCTGCCTGTTTTCTATACTGTCCATGTTTGCGTCCAAGCTCTTGATAGCCACAGGTCACTTTGAATATCATTCTATGGCCCTATGGAGCTAAGGACTTGGGGGCACAGTGACGATTATTTTTCTCATTCAATATTAGGAAAACAGCATCCAAGGCAAGATGATTACCCATTCCCCTTCAGAGCTGGACATAGAGCAGAAATCTTCCTGGCTATAGTCTCTCCTCAGTAGGTTTGGGGTGTGTGTGTGTGAGCGTGTGTGTGTGTGTGTGTTTTCCTTTCATCTTGTCTGGGCATGAACCCATTAGTTAATCTAAAGAGCAGAGTGCTAGGAACTCCTTTACAGAAAAATGCATATTTGGAGAAAACCACCCATGGAGAAGGCCCTTCATAAACCATCCAATCCATGTACCCCTAAATCCTGTCCAGCAATCATACTATATGGCTATTTATACCTTCTGCTCTCCCTCCATCATCAAACACCCATTACCTCCCAGAAAAATCCTATTTCACTGAGAAAACAGAAGTAGCCAGAAGAGATCTTCCAGAAACTTCTACCAAGAGATGGAAACACCTCCCCAAGCAAGGTCTGTTCCCTCTGGCTGCACTCCCCGTCTCCTGGCTGAGGCTGACCCTGCCATCTCCACAACTGGTGCTCAGTTCCTGGGAGAAAAGGTTGGAACTTCAGGATATCATCACACCTACCTTCTCTATGAGATCTTTCCTGTCCACATATTCATAAATTATTTCATTTTAAAAAGCAATCAAAACAAACAAAACTGTCAGTTCCTTCCCTGCCCCTCCCTCCCAGCCCCAGCCTTTGGTGCCTACCTTCGCTTTGTGAGAAAAATTCTTGAAAGTAATGCCTCTGTTTCTTTCTGGTTGCTCACTTCTTCTTCTTTTCTCTGCACCCAGTCGTTCTCTGATGGGTGACCCTCTCCAACCTACCAAAGCATCCAGAGACTTCCATGGCACTGACTCCACTAGCCTTGCTCAGGCTTCATCTTCCAGACCAAATCAGAGTTTTGATATGATGATTGCTATCTTGCCTCGGCCTCTTCCTTCTCAACACCTGGACCTAAAAAGAGATAACCCTCCTGACACTTATCCTCAGTCTGTCTGGTACTTCCTCTTGTCTCCATGACAGTCAAGGAATGGAACACCCCAGAGCCCAAACCTCAGGGCTATCACTCTCCTATGTTCTCACAAAATCTCATGACTTGAAATTTCATCTAGGTGATGGTGACTCCAAACTTTAAAGCCCCAGCATACATCATGCCCTTACAGTGCTTTACTGACTCTCTTCTCTAGCTTTTGTCACAACCTGGCATGCTGTTACTGCTCCCTGTTTATCTTATTTGTATCTTTTGCCTTTTACCACAACATCTACACTTGAAGGGTAGGAGCTGTGGGTATCAGATTCACAACCACATTCCCTGCACTCAGAACACTGCCAGATGCTAAAAGAAACAGTATTTATTGAATAAATTAAGAGTTGCAATAAGAATTTCTCACTTTTCAATTTAAAGGAAAAGCTATTAAATTCCTACACTGTAGCTCGTACTGAGTGGCAGCTCAGTGATTTTACACCATGTACACCTTAATACTGACATTGGAATCATGACTTGTGATTTGAATTTTGTACAGGAACCAAGTCTAGACAGTGAAAATCAAGTCTTCTGCTGTCTTGGGGTCAAGTCTGGCCTATTCCCTGTTTTCTATAGCCTAAGAACTAAAGATACTTACATTTAAGTAGTTGGAGAAAAAGACAATAATACTTCATGGCTCATTGAATAAAATTAACATTTCAGGGCTCATAATAAAGAATGCTTCTGGGAACATAACATACTTGTTTATAATGGCAACCTCCACTGTAGACTATGTGTCCACCATCACACAGCTAGCAGGAGTGGTGGGATCCTGACTTAGCCAGTGGTCTGTGACTGTGTTCCTGGCTGTTCCACAATGACATTGATTTGGGGTGTTATCTCTAAATGTGACAATAATTTGAACAATTTCCTAACATAAAAGTTAAATTTCAGTCAGGTGCTGGTGGGTCACGCTTATAATCCTAGTTACTTGGGAGGCTGAGACTGGTAGGTTCATGGTTCAAGGCCACCCCAGGAAAATAGTTCTGGAAACTCCATCTTCAAAATAACCAAAGGAAAATGGACTGAAAGTGTGGCTCGAGCAGTAGAGCACTTGCTTTGCAATGGTGAAGCCCTGAGTTCAAACTGCAATCACAAGCTCCATTTTCTTCCCCCTGTATTGAAGTAGTGAAATCAAGGGTTTCAGGGCTGTCTAGAAGCCTATTCTTCCCCTAATCAGGGCCAGCTCTTTGGGAAGTGGTTAAAATCTCTTTATTCTACATACAAATTCTATAGCCTACAATTTCCTCATAAAATATGAATCAATAGTATAGCAGTCAAACTAATCACTAAACAAATAATAACAATGCACAACTCTAAAGGACGTACCTGATCTTTAATATTAATATCACTTATTATTTTCATTAGGTCAACTAACCTACTCGGACTTTTTTCATACTCCTTCACCAATAGATTTATTGTGATTCAAATGATCTACACTTCCCAGCATGTCACCTTGTCTATTACTGATTCAAATGGAAGTTTTGGAGTGGTGGTATGGGAGTGTGGGGTGTGACAGGCCCTGAATTCCATCCCCAGTACTGCCAAAAAAAAAAAAAAAACCCCTCACAAACAAAAGCAACATAAAACAGTATCAAAAATAGTGTTTACTTATTTTTCATAACTTAAAATTGGGGAGAAGAAACTTTTGGGAATTTTTCTCAACTTTTTTCATGATGTTACTGTGATTGATAAAAGGAAAAAATATAGTTCAACAAATGGAGCTAGAAAAATTGGTTATCCATATGGAAAAAAATGAAAATGGATTTCCTACTTCTTACCATACAGAAAAATTAAATCCAGATGGATTAAGAACTTAAATGTCAAGAGTAAAACTTTAAAACTCTTAGAGTAAAATCTAAGGGAACAGCTTTATGACCTCAGGGTAGGGAAACATTTCTTGAACGCGACACAAAAAGTGCCAAGCACAACAAAAAAGAAATATTAATTTTATTATATTAGTTTTCTTTTAAAACCCCTATTCATCAAATGACATCTTAAATAAGGCAAAAGACAAGCTATGAATTTGGGGGGGGATTTGCAACACAAAAAATGGACAAAGGATTGGCTCAAGAATGTGCAAAAGAACAGGAATAAGAGAAAAGAGGAACAATATAGGATAAAAATGAAGAAAACACAATAGGTATTTCACATAAGAGGAAATACTAATGGGTAACAAACAGGAAAAGAAAAAAATGTTATCTTAAATCAATTTAGTTGATGAAGATTAAAAATTCCAGCAATAATAAATGTTGGAAAGGATGGTGAGTCAATGAGTTTTATACATCATTAGTGAGAGGATGAATTGAACAGACACATGCAAACCATGTTGGCATTATTTTGAGAAATTGAACATACAAGCTCTTTTGAGCCAGCAGCTCCACACCCAGAAGACTCATGTATGTGTCCTTCAAGAGAAAAGTCCCTGGATGCCCACTGAAACCCCCTCTTTAATTACTCCAAAGTGAAAAAACCCAAATACCTATTCACTGAAAAATGTTAAGTAAATTCAGATATAAACCCACAATGGAATGTCACAGGCAGTGAAAATGAAAGAATGACAGCTGATTCAAGAACCTAGATTAAGTTCTGTAAAGTCACATTGAGTGAAAAAGAAAATATCAGAAGGAACATTCAGAGAATGTCCTTATGTATGCAAATTGCAAATAACATAAAATAATGTACAAACATAGCTACTATATTTTATTAATGTGCAATGAAATGAGGCAAAATGTAGGGAACTAAGAATATTCAGCTGCTTTGATTAGGTTGTGATACAGAGGACTTTAATACATTATTAAATGAATTAATTAATGAAAATAAATAGGTAAATAAATAGCAGAATATTATACATAGACCCAGGATTAGTAGGTGATAGTGTGTCATTGACCCCTGTTTCTGAGTGATTCAGTACTTTGAGATCCCAAAGTAACAGAGAATAAAGGGAAATGGTGACATGAAGGCAGTCCGTGCCAGACAATGAAGTCCTATTTTATGTACTAGTTCCCTAAAGAGTATCATCCAGGGCCAGGGTGAGAATTCAACAGATGTTAGGAACTCAGGAGGACAAAACACTTCTTGTGGGCTGTGGCACTTCCAGCAAAGCCCTTCAGGCAATTACCACAGAAAAAAGTTATTTGCCCTCTTGAATCAATCTTTCCAGAGGAAGAACATAGTAATGGGTATAAGAAATAATCAAAAAATTAATCTATGAATACTGTGGTTGGCTACTATTTTTCCCTTTCCTCCTCCTGAGTTTCTTTTCTATTTATTTATTTGCATTTTGGACATTAGACCCATGGCCTTGTGTCTACTATAGCCCTAGATATCTATTTTATTAAAGTTCAAAAGATCCAAATATCATACTTCCTGGTATCTTCCTACTTTAGTTATTTACCAGGCAGTTTCTAAGCAAACACCCTCAAATTTGAACCTCATAATTCAATTATTAAATCTTTCCATGTCAGAACAGCTTTTTGCACCTGAGTTACCAGTCTAAGGGTCAGGAATTCATAATGAACACAACAAAAATAGCCTCAGGATTTTCTGGTCTATTATCCTTGGCTTGATCCATAAGAAAGTGAAAGTGGAGACAAAAGCTGATAAAGGTGGAATGTTCCTCTCAAGTATGATCACATATACATACCTATACAGAACATCTTTCCAAAAGCAGGACTGTTAGAGGAGATTAAGGGAGGAGGGAGAAAAGAAGAGAATGACAGACAGTGAACAATCTTGAAACGCACCACATTTGAATAGGAGCAAGACACAGAAAAACTCATTGAAAACTGTTGAATGATACAGGGTAAAAGGATTAAAGTAAAATACAGTAACAGGTAAACTGCCAAGGCAACTCCCCACTGAACAATGAACACTTAACAAAAGGCAAAAATGTAAAACAAGTCACATTAAGAGGAGGACACTCACGGCGGGGAATAAGGGGAGTAAAAGAGAGAGAATACAGTTAATGTATTTTCTGCGTATGTATAAATATAGAACACTGAAACCTGTTGAAGTCATTTTAAAAACGGGGAGAAGAGGTTGAGGGGTTGAAGCACCAGGGCACATTGAACACACATATGGAAATGTTACAACGAAACCCCCTGTACAATTATTATGCACTAATAAAAACATTTTTTTTAAAAGTAAAAGCTAAACTGATAGATGAGCCCTCTGAACAACAAGGGACCCTCAGTGCACAAGCAAGCCATCCGCACCTTCCTCAGGTAGTCACTGCAGCTTTATATGTCCCACCCATCTCCATCTCCTCCAATGGGAGGTTAGGGTGTGTTTCTCCCCTAACCTCCATACCTACCCCTTGCAGCTGAACAGAGCCGAGTTGACTAAAGTATCTTTAGCACTAGGAAGAGGCAATGATAGGTGACATTCTGGCTGAGAGAACGCTAACAAAACTTGGTAAAGGAGCAAAAGAACTTTCCCTGGATAAGCAAATTCAATACTCAGGCAAGTGGTTAATTTTCTAAGCAAAGTGAGTGGCTGTATTTTTTATAGGGGGGGGACTATAATTTATTGTCTCAACTGGAATACCTTTGAGTCAGCTGGGAGGGAGTATATCAGTCACTAAGCTGAGGCCCGTGGCATTAGCTCTACCAGGGTGAGCTAAGCAGAACCAAAGCAAATGAGGCTCTTGCCTCACTCGCTTTTCTCACTCCAGGTCTCACTGCATGGGAGCACACATAAGAAAGCAAGAAGACATTGAAAATGGAACTTAAGGGTGACAGATTTTGTTGAACTTTTTTTTTCAGTGGCGCTGGGGTTTGAACTCAGGGTCTTGTGCTTGTTAGGCAGGCACTCTACCACTTGAGCCACTCTACCAGCCCTTATTGAATTTTTTTGTATTCAGTGTAAGACCATTATTCTGATATGTTTATCTTAAAATCAGTTCTTTTTGAAAATGATATTTCCATGCAAACAAAAATGGAAAACAGTCATAAATTATTAATACTGATTTCAGGGATAGGACTTTCTACATACTGGGTGAACACTCTGCCACTGAGTCATATCTTAATGCACAAGTTATTTCTAAACTGAAAAGAAATATACTTGAGCAGCAATAGTGTTAGCTCATTTTAGATTTCTTTTTGCCTTTCAATTTATCTACAAAAATGTATAATATTAATGACGTGAGAATCTTGTTACTTAAAATGTTTTATCTCATCTGCACATTTTGTCTACAGGTGAAGTTTTCCTCTTGCAATCAGTAGTTAGTGAAGAAGATATAGCAAGGTGTCTACATTCTGATAAAGCCTTCAAGAGCCTCCAGTGGGGCTCCTTTCCTCTCAATGTATAAAAATTATGAGTTCCTCTCTTCTGTGAAAACCTGGTTCAGAACCAGGTAACATTAGAGTCAGAAGGCTAGCTGCCTTTTGCAGGCGTGTCCGTGTGAAATCTGTGGGAGTTCATTTCCACTGGCATAAGTATTAATACACTAATACACTAAATTTACTGGCAGAGTTCTGTGATCAGAACATTTATCTTGCTAACATGCCCATGGTAGCATGAGCAGACAGATCAGAAGGAACCCTTTTTTTTAGCAGTCCTAAAGAACTGAGTGCAAACTATAAACAGAGAATTTGTTAAAAATCACTAAGAGGCTGGCACAGGAGTAGGTTGTGAGATATATAGACCCTTCTGGAACTTAAAGGAAGACATTTTATCTGACCTTGAAGACCTTGAAATTGATGCTTTTCATTGAAATGATTTGAAAATACCACTTTCCCTTGAGCAAAAGCTAAAATGGGACAATGAATGATGTGGTTTTCCTGTGTGTATTTTTGCAATACCCATCTGGAGAGATGCACCGTCATGACCAGCTCCCTGCCACGTGGGCTGCACAGGGATGGTGGAAGGGTTAGGCTAGACCTCAGTTCCTAAGGCTGTAGGAAGAAGATTGTGAGGCACTCCAAGTGCAAGCAAATCTGCCCCAAAGATGAAATCATCTGAAAACACAACAGTTGCAGGGCTCTGGAAATTTTTCTAGGGTTAAGATTATTTGAAGTTTTGATGCCTCTGTCAAAGCATAGGATGTGAACATTTTCTATTGTTTTCTCTGAATCTTCTCCAAAACCTACTTGCCTGTGCTGCCTCCATGCTCAAAAAACTCAAATAAAAGTTATGATAGATCTCCTTTGATTCTAGTGGTCAAGCTTCAGACAATAGCTAAATCACAGAAGAAGTTGAATAGCAGCTGGAAAAATGCATTCTGAGGAAATGGTATGGAAGGTGAGAAGCCAGGAACTCCAATAACAATTGTGTCTTCCTAATGGGAATTCCCTTTCCAAATCCCTGGTTATGCCAGGAGGAATATGGATTTGAACAGTAGAATCCTTATGGCCAGGTCTCCAACTCCATTTCTTTCTCTCTTGAATTTAACTGACCTAACCCCCCAAATCAAACTTTCAACAAAATAAAATCAAAATTAAAGTTGAGTATCTATTTAGTTTCTTAAAAAAATCTCTGCTAGTCATGGCAGGGCCTTCTCTGTCACCTCTGGATTTTCAGAGGATGAGACAGGAGTAAGGAGAATGTGCTCATTGTTCTGTCTTGGCAGAAAACACCTGTTGTCCACACTGAGAACATAGGAGTCCAGGATGAGTGCCCTCTGCTTCCTGCCCTTCCCATTGGAGTCTCAAGACACTCTTAGTTACAGGCCACATCACCACTAAAGCTCTGTTGATAGATGGCCCTGACGCCCACAGTGACAGCAGAGGCATCACAATTGTCACCATTCCATCTGAGGCTGGTGAGCCCTGTGACGTTTGTTTCCTTTGATACAGAAGAAAGTTAGAAGTGTCAGAGACTTGAGGCCTTAAGGAAGTGTGGTAGGTGGTCTGTGTGATGAGCTAGAACAAATGTGTCTTTATTTCCACCCTGATTCTATTGGGCCTTCATGGTGGGAGATTTAAACAATCTTTTAGAGAGAAGACTGCCACATTCCTTTTTTTAAAACCTTAAATCCCAAGTGTCCTAGTTTCAAAGTCTGGTTTACAAATGGGAAATTCCTCAACTTGCCTCTCCTCCTCCCTCTGGAGTACAGAGTTCAATGCATGTGTAACTTGTACACCAGCATTTGTTCTTCACCCATTGTCCTACATTGTAAGAAAAGAAGACAAAGTCGGTCTGGTCCTTGCATCTCTTCATGGCAAGAAAAGGCTTAGAGGACAATGAGCAGGACAATCGTGTTGCCTTCTTGGTAATGGCAGAAAGAGCAAAAATTTAGGTTTTCTTCTTGTTTTCTATTAAGTCAAATTTGGTTGTCATAAGTAGATCTTTCTAATGCTGTACACAGTGTGGCTGTACTGAGCCCTGATCAGATGGGGATCACACTACTAGGGGATCTGCAGCCATTAAAATAATAGAAGCAAAACTGATTTCTGAGGGAATTTAGAAGTTAGGTCCCCTGCTTTCAAATTGGTTAAAAACAAAACAAAATAAGCACACAAACAAGACATAACATACTTTTTAAAAATTCAACTTTTTCCCACTTGGTTTCAAACCTCTCTTTTTCTCTTGCTCCTCTCAGAGGATTCACTGTAAATTATCACTCCAATACACAAACCTTTCCTGTTTCAGTCCAACAAATAAACATGTGCTTTTCCTGTACTGAGTTTGTTTCTGTCTCTATGGGGACTGTGTCCCCCAGCTGGTTCCTGCTGCCCCTTGTTCATGGTGCCCTGCTTCCCACCCGCACATCGACCCCATCTCCTCTCTTAGGTTGACTAGAACTTAACCTGAATGGCTGGAGTTTACCTGGCTATGCATCTTTCAAATATACGTTGCTGCTTTGTCACATCTCCTAGCCAGCTCGTCATTGCATATTCTGCTTCCTTGAGTAGCTTCTCTTCCAGGGATTATTGCAAAGCTATAAAACACCTACACCAACTATAGTATACAAAACTGCTAAATCCCTCCCAAGAGCATTGCCGCATTTTGTTTTCTTTAAAAATGTGTATCATAGATCAACAAATATATTATGTTGCTTTTGTAGCAAAATGTA
Organism: Castor canadensis; assembly: GCF_047511655.1. Lineage (NCBI taxonomy): Eukaryota > Metazoa > Chordata > Mammalia > Rodentia > Castoridae > Castor > Castor canadensis. Next base: position 81,933,115 of record NC_133395.1, read on the forward strand.
ATTCCTGATGACTGTATTTGAAGAAAAATAAAGCAAAAAAATCACCCATAAACTATACTCTGTATTTTGTGATGGGTACTTCTAGTCCCACCAATTCTTATGCGAAGTTACAGATATATTTATACACATACTATTAAATGAAACTATCACCTATCTATCTTAAAATGTTTTATTTATATGTCCCTCTAAAAATATTAGCTTTCATTTACTGAAAATAAATTAAAACTTCTCCTTTTAATGAAACTGCTTCTTAAACAAAACCAAACTTTTGCTAAAGCTTCTCAATGATGAAGGAAACAATGGTGCCAGGTCAGAAGCACTGTACTGTAGACCCTCTAGTCAAGAAAATGTAAATGCTAGAAACAGAACTAAGTAAATGAGAACTAAAAGTTGGTAGTGATTGTTACAGGAATCCAGTGTATTGCAGAAGCAGGCATAGTATTTGTATTTTGGAAGCAGAAAGGAAAAGTCACTTAGGATAATATGAAGTAATTAAATTCCTGTCAGTTGCCAAGTCATTTGAATTTCTTCTGTAGTTACCAAGCCCAAAAAATAGACTCTAGCTGCCAGGACTCCAATTTTAATTGAAGAGCTAAGTAAGTGAAGTTTATAAGTATTAGATTTCTTAATGATCACATTTTCAGTTTTAGAAAAGGAACTGTTGTTAGGCATTCATTAAATATACTCCCCCATAAAACTGAAAGGTTAATAACTTTGCTGAATGTTTTAAGTTGAAATTATTTTGAATTTCTTCTTGGATATACTATCCATGAAGTATGTTTGGACAAGATAGAAGGAATTGTTTTTTTAAAAAAGTTAAAGTTCCAAAAGTAGTCTAGTCTAGAGAAACAGTAAGTTAATAAGTGTTGGCTTTCCTAATTTGTACTGTAACAGCCTTATACTTTCTATTTTAAGTCTATTTCTCAAGTAAAGAGCAGGTATTTTTCCATTCCTTTTCTTTCTGATGCTGAGTTCAGGTTAATTAATAATTTCCTGCATCTGATAACAAATTATATGTTTAAGTCCTAGTGACTTCATTTGATTTTCTTGTGATTTCATATGTTGTATTCTTCCAGCAGTAAAATTCTGATGTGTTTTACACAAAGAAAAATGCAAGCTTATGTTGCACTTGATATTCTGTAGCTTGTTTTTTATTTATGTATTCATTTTTTCCTAGTAGGGCTGGGTATCAAACCCAGAATGCTAACCATGTGCTCTGTCACTGAATTACACTCCCATGGTAGCTTGTTTTTTAAACTTTATATTGCATGCACAATTTACAATGTCATTTTTCACAGCTTATTTTATTATTGTTATTATTTGAAAACATGATTTTTAAAAACATATAATACTCCCTCATTGGGAAATTCAGTAACTCATAGAAACAGTTCTCTGTTATAAAGATTGTAGCTTCTCTGCAGTGGATTGCTAATTAACGAGCTTTGTAAACCATAGCTTTCAACATTCAGCCTCTTGGATGTGATTGGTCATTGGTGTATTTGTTTCCTATTGCTATTGCAACAAATTACCACAAACTCAGTGGCTTAAGGCAACACAAACACAATGGGAGTAACACAAACACTCCAGGGCTAAAATCAAGATGTTGGCAGAGCAGACTTCCTTCCTGAGCTTCTAGGGGACAAGCCAGCCTTTGCTTTCCATCTTGTAGAGGCTACTTCATGCCTTCTTATGGCTGCATCACTTCAACCTCTGCTCTAGTCATTAGGTCTCCTTCTCTGACCTTGACCTTCCTGCTTTCTGCCTCCTGTGATTAAATTAGGCCCGCTCAGATAGTCCAGGATAATCTTCCTACTCCAACATCCTTAGCTTAATCAGAGCTGCACAGATTCTCCACCATGTAAGGTGACCATATTCATAAGGCTTGAGAGTAGCACATGAACATCTTTGGTGTCATTATTCTGCCCACTGTGAATTGCTTTGGCCAATGTGTTTTCAGTAGAGTAATGCAACACGTGACAGGAGGGTAAGCACTTGAGCATTGTGGTTTGTCTTCTTAGAATCATGCTGCCACTAAGTACAAAGCCTGTGCCACCATGGTGAAGAGACCAGTGTTACAAGAAGTTAGGGTTCATCACCTTGGCAAACTGCCAGACCGATGAATGAGGCTGTCTTGGGTCATCCAGCTCTAGCAGTTATCAGGTAAGTGTAAGTAGCAACAGGGGAGACCAGCCAGGGTTGAGACACTATGTTTGGGGTTACTTGTTTAGCAGCAATATTTAACTTGCTATTTAAACAAAATTAAGATAAACATTAGCAGACTCTGTGTGTGTCTCTGTCCCTTTCTGAGTAATTGACAACTGAACAAGTTACTTAACACCTTTCTCTTTTCATCTTCAGTTTCTCATCAGTAAAATGGAGATGAAAAATAAAGAGGATCTGTCCTTCCTGTCATTTGGGGTTGATGTAATCACTTAGTAGAATCATCTTTATTAAATTATTTTACAAACCTTTTGTTTGTCACTAGGCCAATGCACCAGAAAGAGGATGGATTTTGTCTGTCAGGAATGTGTGAATTCCAAGGTGAACTTAACCAATTGCTCCTTCTCTCTGAATCTTGGTTTTTCTCTTCTATAAAACCTGCTGGGTTTTGTACTTCTACACATTGTTTTGAGCACTGAATGAGATGAACTGTATCAAATCCAAAAGAGTGGCAATCAGAGTTTCTTCCTCTCTTGTTCATTTACCTCCCTCTGCCCATCCACCCCAGAATTCACATTAGCTATGTTTAACATTTGTATTGGGGGAGGGAAGATATGGGTACATTTACTAAATAATCATGAATAGTAGGCATATTCACTCTAATATTTTCCAAGAGCAGTGCTAAATGTTTTATGTTTCTTATATTACTCAACCTTGGAATAAGGCAAGATTTTAAGGCCACATGATTTAAGAGACAGGGAATAGGTAGCAAAATATCTAGAGATGGGACATGGGCCCACGATGATGAAGAAGAATGCAAGAGTTAGCCAGCCAGGAATTTCTGGCCATTACTGAAAAGTAAGTGACTCAATATTTCAAACATTGATAATATCAAAAATATCTATGATGATAGATGAGGCAAATAAAATAAGCAAAATTCTTGTGGTTTAGGAGAGGGATGGTTAGAAGCTCATTCATATACCCATCAGCTGAATGATTTGAGATTTACATTTATGTACAATGAATGCATTCAATAAGTAGCTGAAATAAACCAGATGGCGTCACTCGCCTCCTCACACCTCCTTTAGGAAGGGCTTGTGTTCTCCATGTATGGCACAACCACTGTTCCAGGTGATTTATTAGACACTTCTATCTTAGGATTTTATTACACTTACTGTTGTAAACTGTTCACAAATGTTTCACATCTGTGGCTGTTGTCTACCACCTAGATTATAAAGTCCTTGAGAAAAGAATCCACACCTTATGTTTTCTTGTGGTTTTTGTTTAGCCCCTATAAACCTTTCTACCTATAGCTAGGGAACTAACAAAGTATTCTAAAGTATTCTAGAATATGCAACTGGAATCATAATAATAGCAGAGCCAAACATCACCCAGCTTTGTGATGCTCCAGTGGTAAGGCACAAGCGAACCAAGATTCCTGAGAAAACTTTATCCTACGCAAGAGTTCATGGGACTGCAAATGGTGAAGAAGTACCAATTACCATTTTAACTTTCACACACATACTACTTAGGTTCTCTTTTAAATGAATTTCTTTTTCAACGTTCTTATCTAACCGAGACAGATTCACTCACTGAGAACCTATTTTTAAATTTTATGTGTGAATTGGAATATAAAAATAAGATCTAATTGAAAACTGCCTCTGTGGCCTTTCTCATAATTGCACTGCATGTAGGCAAAGTTATAGGGGAACTGCAAGGCGTTTCATGAGTGCACTATAAAATTAACCTAAATGAGGAAGAAGTGTTTCTTGCAGAATTCTGTTTTGTATGTGGACATACCCTTCTGCTGACCATTTGAAAGTCAGTATATCCAGTAATGTTCTTGGGTCAATGTGTTCTTTTCTTTTTAATATAGTGTTAGCCTTGTGCCATCTGCATCAGATTCAACTGGGGTGCCGATTTTAAAAATCAGATTTCTGACTGCAGACCAGGTCTAGAGGTCACAACCCATGGAATTGTGATGAAGACTCTATTTTGAACCAGGTTTCCAGGGATCCATTTGGATCTTACTGTTTAAGAACTGTTATTTTTAATGCAGCCTGATTTCCAAGGAGCCTATGTGCATTTTCCCCCTCCTCCTCTTTGGAGTGTTAACATTTTCAAGCCGCACGTTTGTTAAATACGTGACTGGCTGAGAGACGTCAGGCCTTGAACTTGGCTTTATCAGAATCCTCAGTGAAACTTCACACACAACGCCAGGCTTTATCCCAGACCATCAAGTCACACTCATGAGGAAAGAAACATTAGCTTCAAAAGCTTAGGACACTGTGCGTGATGGCACACACCAGTATTCCCAATTTGGCAGGTGTAAGTAGGAGGGTCATAGTCAGAGGCCAGCCTAGAACAACAAGCCAGACCCTATCTAAAAAATAAAACTAGTGCAAAAAGAGATGGGGGTGTGGCATAAGTGGTAGAGTGCTTGCCTAGCAAGCATGAGGCCCTGAGTTCAATCCCCCACACTAGAGGAGATAAAAGCTTAGCAAGCAGCTCAGGAGTCAAAGTAGAGGAGCACAACATCAAGGAGGGGCCATGAACTCTCCATGGAAGACCATTGTTGTGTTGTGTGGAGCCCCAAATGGGCACCTGTGTCCTGGGTGGTTGCAGCAGTTCTCTGACTCTTATGTCAGCAAACCTACCTATATTAAGTATGTGCCTGCAGAACTCTTGTGTCTGGAGTCTGGGATATAGCCTCTTCGTGCCACTCCTAACTTGGGATCATGTGGCAAGTCTGGAGCAAAGCAATGCTTCTGCTATCCTCTTCCATACTGCTCAACCAACAGCCTTCCTCCCCCTAGCACTTTTCCTGGGCTCTGCAGGTTCTTCTGTTAGCCCTTCCCGAGCAGTTCCAGCCATCCTGAGTGTCTGCAGGTGGCCATTCCAGTGCTTTGGACAACAAAATCCACTGCATGCATTCCCTTAAGTGGAATGGTGCAGGATTTGCATATAACCTATTCACATTACCATAAACGTCAATGTCCAGGTGACTTATAGCATCTAATATGGTGAAAAATACCAGGTAAATATTTGCTATACTGTACTGTTTAGGAAACAATGACAAGAAAAAGGTCTTACCATGTTCAGTACAGACATAATTTTTCTCTAACTTTTAATCTGAGTTTGATTGAACCCAAGGATGTAGAACTGACAGATGCACAGAGCCGTTGTATCCAATTACCAAGCTTGTCCAGGAGACAATTATTTCTGAGAATTTTTACAGAATATCCTCCACAAAGCACTACATTCACAGGTTCATGCTCTCTGAGCAGGAGGACAGGAAAAAGTTCCACAAGCTTCCTTTGCCCTAAAGTAATCATTTCTATGGCACCTTAAGCCCTCTTGTGGGGAGCAAGGAGACCTCATGGCTCCTTGACGTTGTCCAAATGTAGATATCAAGTACAAATGTAGATATTCCTGAAACCACTACCAGATGTCTTCCTTTATAGGCCAAAGTTAGTAATTGACATGCAAATCTGATGGTATTCCTTGGTAAATATGCAAATTAAATGTCAGTAATAAAGCAGGTTTCAGTAGTGAGGTCCAGTAAAAGTATTTCCATATCAAGACAAGCCAAGGACAAGGGTAGGTGGTCGAGGTGTACACATGCATTGCAATCACTTTGGTAAGCTTAACTGCACTGCTCTCTGTTTTGACTTTTGGGGCTGGTGAATAATATAGCTAAATATTTTAGAGAGAACAAAAGGCATGGCTCCTATTCAGGGACCTCCTGTATTTTGAATTTTTGCTGGCTTAGGTCAGTCCATGAACCACAGTGCCATTTTAAAATGTAATCACAACTACAAAGGTACACACTAGAATTCTTGCATTGTTCGGCATTTGGTGATTAAAGCTGACATGCATTTGGGCTGAGCTAGAGGTTTAGAATTGATAGACCTCGACTAATCCCAGCAATAAAAATGGTCACAAATGAATGCTGTGACAGGTTTTGAAACAAGAAAAATCATCACCGAGCTCACTAGAAAAGATTAAGGGACTGCCAAGTTCAAAAATGATTGGCCCCATTTACACTTTCTTTGGGGAGAGAATGCTGTTTTATCCATTTGCAGTTGCTCAGTCACCTCTTTCATGTGTCTTGTTATAATAATTTCCAAAGTCATAAACAAAGAAAATAAGACATCATCTCAGATAGAATGGCACAAGATTTAATACAAGGAAAAACATTAGCTATGGAACAACCTGACTTCGGAGAACAAAGGGTTTAAAATTCATCTTACTTTCCAGTGTTAGAATGCTTTACATTAAATATAGATTTTTCTCCTGATTATATTGTTACACATTCCACTGTTCCCCTGCCATCAGCCTCAAGGACTTTATTATTTATGTAATTCCAAGATCTGATGTAGGGTAAATGCGTCTGATCTCAATGAATGGTATAGGATTAAAAAAAGTATCAGTAGATTTCGGGGAGAGAGAAAGACCATTTTAATTCTCTTGCAAGACTATTGATTAGTAACAGATGTTGCTTTTCTGATTGAATTATTTTTTATTCATTTTTTAAATAAAAATATAGATCTGTCAAAGTATTTTAAATCATCTAGAGATAGAAGTTATTTAAACAAGATTCTTTTATTTCTCTTTCTAGGGAGAGCTTCCATCTTCCAGTGCTCCAGGATACCAGGGGACATAATTCAGAGTGACATGTGCCTTGGTAGACAGTAGTGCCCGCTTCATCTGAGGGGCTCCTGGTTGAAAGAGAAGACTTTTGGCTCCATTCTGATGTCAAGGGATTTTGAGCAGCAGAATAAGCTGTGGGTAGAAAGTTATTTAAAAGAGTTGTTCATAGAAAAATATCTTCATAGACTTCATCAAGAATTCAGGAGTTTGACCAACAGACGTTTTGGACAATAATTGTCCTTCTCACAAGAAACAAACTTGAGGCAAAATATCCGCATGTTGACAGCTTATCTCTCCCAGACCTAAAGCTGTGCTCTACTTCAGTGAGAAGAGGGAGGTGGGAAATGTAATTTTGAAATAAGAGGCAAGAGTCCCAGGTTTGTGTCCCATGAATTTCCAAGTGGATTTGGATCCTATCTCTAAAAGAATGAGCAAACAGTCTTCCTCTCATTTTTGCAATTGAGGTCTTCCATTCTTTATATATTTGGTAATTCCAGCATACAGAGGCAGTGTAGAGGAAGAAAACCTAGAAGAAGAGCACTAAGTTCCTAAGAAGGTATTTGAAAGTAATAAAATAAAACACAAGGAAACATAAAAATGTCTTTTTCTGTTGTCTCTAAGACATAGATTGGAAAATGATAACCCACTGGATACATGATGTTCTCACAGAATTTCCAAAAAAATAGTAAGTAGTGAAAATATAAAAATGAGGACATATTAGGTGAAAACTGGATCCCTGGGTCCTCTGAAGAAATAAAATAAGACATCTTAACTCAAGCTCAAGGTTCCTGTGAAGAACCATTCATGAGAGCCAACAGACATTGCCCCACTGGTAGGAATGTATCCTCTTCCTCATTGTCTCCACTCCACATCTTCTCCTGTGCACTCCCATCCTTTCTCCAAGTTACATCACTGCTCTGTGCCTTCCCAGAAGACAAATCAAACCTGCCTGTCTGAAGACACAATTCTCTTCTCTGAGGTGAAATTCTCTAAGTTTATGTGAAACTAAACTGCTTTGGGCTCAAACTTTGATTCTGATTCAGAACCTATATACATTATTTAGGTTTTTTCCCTAGAATATGAATTTTCTTAAAGCAATCTCAGAGGCCTAGACTCAACATTTAGGAATGTGTGTGGGAGTGGGGAGATGAGTCTTCTTGACAATGTGAAAGATCATTTGTTACCCCTGAATTCAATATTTTAACTACTTCGTTTAGAAAATAAGTGATGTAACCTATGAAAATACAACATTTAGGGGGGAAAGGTGAACTTTCACGGTCTATTACTATGTGAATTCCTATTACATGTCCACGTGGGATAGCAGTAGAAAAGTTGATGTGGAAGGAAGAAAGTGAACGGAGAAACAGGTGGAGAGTACTTGGCTTCTATTCTGCATTTTCCATTAATAAGAAGACAAGCTGGCTCCCAAGTAGTACACATAAACTTTCTTAATGAAATCGAGAAAATGTACCAAGTGAAAATCCAGCATTGGAGTTGGAAAAGGGAAGCAACCGAAGTCCTGTGCCCAAGAATGCCCCAGACGAGCCACGCCTCTTGGGCTTCTGCCACAGACTGACCCATGACCCTTCCTAGTTCTCTCTGGGATGATTGTCCAACACTTTTTCTGTTCAACAGTAATAATTTAGTCAAGATGATAGAATGACTCATTTCTTAAAGGCCACATTAAGTGGGAAGTCAGAAAGAAAATACCATATGAAAAATGTATCAGTCTATATATGTTGCTTGAGCTGAGTAAGACAATAGGAATTTTCAGATTGACTCATACAAGCCTGAAAGTGTCACTGCAATTGAACAGGCCATGGAGGGTGATTGTCTCTGGCATAAGTGGAGAAGCACAGCTGTACAGATCATTCACAAAGTCTAACATGGACAGGGGGTGACAGATTGTACTTCTCACTGCAGGTCAGATCAAATGCTGCAGAGAGCCAAGGGTTTATCCTGCACAGAAAAATGTCAGGTGAATTGCCAACTTGGACAGGTTTTGTGGATCCATGGAGGCTTGGCATTGACCTTCTGTTGACTCTAATCAGACGCCTGGTACGTTTCAGGTATTTATGGCTCTCCTCAGTCATATTGATCCAAGTCTGGCTGAAGATAATTGGACATCAGCCTTCAATACAGTGTACGTAGTACAGACTGACAGGCTGGAAATGAGCCTTATGTCCACCCTTTTGTAGTTAGTAGTGCTGACAAATGTGACATTACTCTTCTTCTCAAACACACTCATCTGATACAGCCTCAAGACGCTCATTTCTTTCTTTGGATTCTGTCCTGAAGCAAGAATAGTATTGGTTTGGATGACAGGGATTTTCAGAACGTGAAAATGGTCACCACTATAAGTTGAAGAGAATCATCTAGGAAATGTCTCTAAGAAGAGGGGAGACAAAGCCAACTTTCAGAGGCCTTAGAACTTAGTGCAAGGAAGAGAATTCTTCCTCACTCTGAGATATTAGATGAATAGGCATAGTATCAGGACTGCAGACAATTATATGTTTTTTAAATTGAGAGTTTCATAAGAAAAAGGAGAGCATGGAGGGAAGATGGGTATGGCTGATGGATGAATATAAGCACTAAAGGGCATAAAATCAGAGCCCAGGTCAACTCAACCTCTAGTTCACAGAAATGGGGCCAGAATGAACACACTAGGGCTATGGGCACATCTGAAATGACAAGGACATTTTGAAACACACTTGCCTCAAACAGAGACTTCCTTATAAATACTCTTTGAGGGGCATGATTCAGAGGTTTGATAGCTGGCTGTGGGATTAGCAGGTGGAGATGAAACACAGATTTCAGTTTCTGTTTTTTGGAAAGAAAGCATGGAGAGTGGCATATTTAAACCCAACACTACAGTGTACAAAGAAAAATTTAGGAAAGATCCTGCCTTTCTCAGAGTGACAGATTCCCCAAAATATTGGATATGAAAGAAAACCCAGTTGATATGGCTTGTTATAGACCTATACATAATTTTTTTTAAAAAGCTATCTCAAAATTTAAAGTGGTTTAACACAAAGCATGCTGTAGTAGAGAGACAAGATTTGTGACCAGAGCCCTGGCCACACCTTTACTTGATCTACGTGGCTTTGGACATGGACTCAGCCTGTTGACCTGGCGTTTCCTCTGTATGGTGCCATGACATCCACTTGGAAAAACAGTTGAGAGAACTGTGCGTGAAAATCAACTCCAAAGTGCTTAGTAAATACAAAGTATTATTGTAATAATTTGTAATTGTTAAAACATAATTGAAGAAACATCATTTTCTTTGATGGCACCTCAAGCAAAAAGCCAGAAGATGACACACTTCTGTCTACACACAAGAAGCAGATTGCATGAGTGGCCAGGAGCTCCTTGTCCCCTCATTTACTACAACCCATCTTTCATTTGGTATCTACCAGGGCCATTGTTTTTAACAAAAGGAGACTGAAGACCACAGAAGGAAGAGGCTGGAGTGGCCTGAACCACGTTAACATGTAACATTTAAAGAAAAGAAAGGAGAAAATTTCAGACGAAAGTTATTAATTACTACCCAATGTGGAAAAACTGAAGTAGAATGGGTCTTCTAACATGACATGCTTATGGTGTACTTACTCTAAACTGTATTATCTGTAATTCCCAGACTCCTAGATTTAAAAAAATTCACTAATGATAAATGTTATATATTACCTCAGCTTATTTCTCAAAGATTAATCCCAACTTACTTTTCCAAAAATGATTTTACATCTGTTATTTTGATTATTACATAGTTGTCAAATATATTCATTTGTAGTTTTAATTAAGATTATCCATCTCTACTTAATTATGGATTTTCTTCATAACAAGGTTCAGTTAATCTTTGAAAATATTGCTTGCTTTTCAGTCTTCCATACAAAATGAGGAGCACTCTGAAGAGAAAAACACAGTTTTCATTTCTATTTCCCAAACCTAGTATGATAAGAATAACGTAACACTTAATAAATATTTGATAAGTGCATAAATGACTTGCAGAACAAATACCGTTGTCTAAAATCAAATGTAATATCTTCTGATGTTTATGCATATGGAATAAAACATTTTAATTCCCTGAATGCAAAACTTCTTACAGTTCTCTGACTTCATAAGTACTGCGTTTAAATGGAGTTTAAGCACTTTTACTTGTAATTTAGATTTCTCAACTGGGACGTTGTGCTGGGCACAGATGATAGCTTTTTTTCAAACTCTCCCCCCACTTTTAGAATCAGCTAGAACAAGTCACTATCGTTTAAAGGCAGTCAGTGGAGCCATTCAAGTTTCCTCCAGGGAAGCTGGTTTGGCAAGTGTTTCCATAGAAGTCAGGCTGCAAATGAAGAGAGAGACATGCTTTCTTGAGGAAACCACCCATTTTTATGGTTTACAGTATACTTGTTTCTAAAAATACAATCACACTTCCTTGTTTTCTTGCTAAAAGCCAATGTGTTTGGGTCTCTCGTTTACTGGTAATATTTTATCAACATCATTCTCAAGCCTGCAGTTTGGAGTGACAAGTAACAGAAGAAACAAAGGCCACCGTTGTGATAAATAAGAAGACACGTGAGTGTTCCAGAGAGAGAGTTCACACTGATTACAGAGCATTGCTAGCTCATAAAGGAATGGAAACTCCAGTTGACTGATTCGGACTAGATGGGAGCAGAACCAATTGAATTTATATGATCAATTTTAAACAATTACCACAAAAACTGGACCTACAAGTAAATTAGAAAATATTCTCTTTTCATTATTTTATGAAACACATTGAGCACCTGTCACGTGCTGCCCTGGTAGTCTGTTCATACCTTTCTGTACATTGCACTTAGACAGCTTTGGAGCCCAGCTTTACCCAGCATCCCATGGTTTCCTTGACTTTTTCATTATCTCCATGATTATCATCATAACAGTGTTTGAGTGCTTTCTAAATCCCAGGCACCATACTGATGGCATAACACACCTTCTCTCTTTGAACCCTAAGCTGTATGCATTTATATTATAAAGAGGAAACTGTCACTTGCCTGTGGTCATCTGCTGGAAGGGCCAGACTCAGGACTTAATCTCAGGTGCGTATGTGTCCAAAGTCAGCTCTCATAACTATTGTGCCCTTCACGTTGTCATTAGCCATGTACGAGGGTATGTTCATTCACAATGGAGTGACATCTCTTGAGAAATGTTCAAATGCTGTGGTCCTCTACTCGGCTTTCCTTGCTTCTGTAGACACTGATTCTAGCCACACTGAACTGAAATGGAGCAATATTCTACCTCAGCCATTCTGAGGCCAGATGAACTTTCCATTATGAATAGGGCTGAATTTTTTCTATTTGCTCAACATATGTTTGCTAACATAAACAATACAGAGTATAAACTCTAACAGAACTAGGACTGTAACTTTTGCTAAAAAGCACTGACTTCTCACTTGGGCCTGCAAATGTCCAAAAAGTAACTAAAAATAGGAGAAAGGCTTGGCATCACTGTCTCCATTTTACATGCTCTTTGCTCTGAGCCATTCTCTCTACAGTCACTTTGGAATCCAGGAATGACAGGACAAATCAAACTGTCTCCTAGCCCCCAGTGCCTTTCTCATCCTGAGCAGTCACCATTTGGACATCCTAAAATAGTGACCAACAGGCCCACACCTGAGCCTGGGACTGCTTAACTCTGTGTACCTCTACCCCTCTGTCCTCTACCTCTCTGTCCAGTTCTTCCTCTATTTAAATCTAAACCTCATGTCTATACCCCAGAAATGGCTGAAGTGCTTACTTTGCAGCCTAATCTCCTTTCTCTGCCCTTCACCACTCGTTTTCTCCCTATTTGGCATATTTGGGCAAGTGGCCTGTCTCTGGCTAGAACTCTGGTTACAGGGTGGGGGAGCATTTCTATCTGACTACAAAGTGTTATTGGCCTATTGTTGATTTCATGCTGTAAAATACAGTTTATCTTATTTTTCTTAATATAAAAATGTAGTCAGCAAAAGTCCATTGTAACAAGAGCTAATTATGACTCTGCTCACAAAGTGTTCTATAAAGATATAGATATCCCAAACCTCTTTAGAACTCGTTGTGACATCGCTGTCATTCCAATAGTCAAGAGTTCCAAGCACAGAAGCAGATGTTTAAAAAAACACAAAAAACAAACAGCCTCTCTTCTTACCATCACATTGAGAAAGGGACTTAAACTCTCCCCAGAATAAAAATAAAATATTGGAGAGGTTGCTAATTCAAAAGAATTATTTTTAGGAGGATTCAGGGTGCTGTTGCAAGACACTCCATAACCAAGGCAAGGTGGACCTACGCCTAAGTTATTAGGAGGTGAGGCCTTTGGAGGTGATTAGATCACCAAGACAGAGCCTCATGCATGAAATTAGTGTCCTTATAAAAGAGGCCCAAGGGACCCACCTAAGAACCAGAAAGTGAGTCATTATGTCCCTCGACACCAAGTCCACTGTCACTTTGATCTGTCTCCCTCCAGAGCTATGAGGAATAAATTTCTGCTACTTATAAACCACCAGCTTTATGACACTTTGTTATGCCACTCCAAAAGGCTTAAGGCCTGGGCTTATTTAGATGGCCCTTGTCCCAGGAAGCCTCCCTTGGCAAACCACCTGGTCTTCCTGAGATGATTCGTGCTCCACTGTCTGCCATGGACCCTAGCGGGGTCTTGGTGCAGCACACTATGGTACATTGTGGGTATGTTTCCACACGTCTTTTCACGGAATTTGTCATACATACACACCCAAACACACATATATATGTAAAATAAATTAAATATATATATATATATGTGCACTATATATGCATTTGTATTATAAAGAAGAAACTGTCACCTGTCTGTGGGCATCTACTGGAAGGGACAAATACAGAACGTAATCTATATTGAGCATCCCTAGTCTCAAAAATTCTGAAAACTTAAAGGTTCTAAAAACTTAAACCATTGTGAGTAGCAGTAACATGAATGCCAGGAGTGGAAAGTTCCACATCTGAACTTACAAGATAGGTAGCAGCCAAAAGGCAGACACACTAAAAATACGCTATTCAATTACCTTGGGTCTCTGTGGATCAGGTGTCTGAGAAGCACGAATGGATCTGATGTTTGGACTTGGGTTTCATCTCCGACACATCTCATTATGCATATGCAGTCACTACAAACCTGAAGCCTCACACACTACTGGTTCCAGCCATTTTACATGTGGGATACTTGCCTGTGTAACCAAATGTAAAGCCAACTTGCTTTTAGTTCTTTGAGATATGCCAACCTTGTCTTTTCCTTTCTTCTTCATTTTTTTGTGTATGTGTGTGAGTAAGCAACGAATTAAAACACTTGCCAGGGATAAGGAATGGAGCCAAGCTAATTTGCCATGTGACTCTGCAGCGCTGAAAGGCATTGCTGCAGCCTGGACATCAATGGATATAAGTTTTGCTACACACCATGACCTGACTTCTGAAGGACCCTGGTCCCCACAGGATCCAGCTTGTGTCAGCCAGCATAGGGCATCAACCACAAATTAGAAAAAAAAAAATTAAAAACACAATGAAAAGGAGAGGAAAGAAGAAAGTTGTTAAGCACAGAAACCATCTGTGTCTCTGCTCCACACGAGCTTATTTTTCCAATACTTCACATACTTCAAATACTTCAGTAGGACTCCTACATTTGAGTAGAAGAAAAGAAAAATAACAAAGTTCAATATTTTATTAAGCAGATTATCTGTATTGACATGAGAAGTTGGATACTCTTTAAAAAAAAATAAATACGACTTGTGTTTGCTTTTGGGAGTGCCCTCATCTGCTTCTTTGGCCAGATGCGCCCCTTCCCATACTTTCTCCTGAGCTCAGCATGGGCCGGCATCCTAGCCTAGCAGCTCAGGGAGGGTTCTACTCTGCTGTCAATGTCACCAGCTGCCATAGTTTGTTCCAATGCTATACCAAAAGACTTTTAAAAGAGTGGCTTACAAACAAACATTTATTTCTCAAGTTCTGGAGGCTGAAATTCAAGAGCAAGGCAGATCTGGTGTCTGGCAAGGGCTGCACACTTTCCATTTTCTCACAGGATTTTCTGTGTCCTCACGTGGGGAAAGCAGAGATAGTGTGCTCTCTCAGGCCTTTTCATAAGGACACTAATCCTATTCATTAGGGCTCTGCTCTCTCAGCTTTATCACTGCCTATGGACCCAAAGTCCATTTGAACCCAAAGATCAAAATCCCATCACTTTGGTGAAGAGAGAAATTTAGGGGAGAAACAAACATTCAGATCATAGAACAAGCTAAGACTGAAAAGGGAGAAACAGCTAAGAAAAGCAAAATTCCTAGTGGATCCATTTAAAAGATGGTTTTGGAGTGTGTATACACTTGCACACCCATGTTTATTGGGGTACTATTCACAATAGCCAAGATTTAGAATCAGCTTAGGTGTCCATCAACTGATGAATAGATAAGGAAAATGCAGTATAAATACCCTATGGAGTATTATTCAGTCATAAAGAAGAATGAAATTATGTCATTTGTAGGAAAATGGATGGAACTGGAGATCATAATGTTAAACAAAATAAGCTAGACTCAAAGACAAATACTGCATGTTTTCTCTTATATGTAGAAGTTAAATCTAAAGAAAACATGGACCTGAACATGGTTGGGGGAGCTATCTCCCTCTATAGAGGGAGACCAGCGGGAGGTGGTAAGGGGGCAGAAAAAAATTGGAGTACATTGTATGGGCATATGAAAAGGTCATAACGAAAACCACTTAAAAGTTGGAAGAAAGATTAAAAATTGGGAGGTGGAGGATGTGGGAGTAAGGAGAAAAAAGAAAAGAACTCACAGTGTTGACAAGGAATTTTAAATATATGTCAAGCATCTTTATTCTTCTTTTAAAATCACCTCTGCCTCAATAAATTCTTCATCCACTGAGTGCAGTTTTATTAATTTAAAAAGTTCTTAGAACTAATTGTTTTCCTTGGTTACAGAGTTGGGAGATAAGAAACTGAGCATGTCAGTGTAGATAGAACTCACCAGATAGTCTATCATATAAACCCTTCTCATCAACGCTTTAATTAAAGTGCCGTGGCAGAGCCATTGGACATTTTTGTAATTATGAACTTGTCTCATAATCGCTTTTTACACCTTTACTGTTTGTTAAAATTGGTTTTACTAAGAAATCTTATTTTAAAACAGGTGATTCTGAGTAGATGCTTGTCATGCACAGTCATGAATTTCATTACAAAGCAAGCCTTGAGTGTCTTGTATGATCAACAGACAAATAAATGCACCCCCTGCTGCAAGCTGAGTGCTTGTCTGGAAGCTGATGGAACCATGGTTCTAGAAGCCCTGAAGGTTGACATTGTGCTGTATTTCTTTCCTTCAAATCCTTCATTCACTGCAAAGAACATGGCACAGTTCTGGATCCACAAGGACTTTTCTAAGGACCAGGATTGGATCCCCTACTGGATTCCTCTGGTGGAGCTCTTCCTATTTAGGCAATAGCATGTGTCTTACAGTGCAGCTCTATATGATGTCCTCTTTCCCGTGGGGAGAAAATGTGGACAATGAGAGCTGCCCCTGTGCTTAATTTGAGTGTTGTTAGGTCCTCCCTTCTTGGTTTAAAGAGAGAAGCTACTGCCATCATTTCCTGCCATTGTTGACTTTCTGTTCATCTCTCTTATCTGCTGTTTGAAACTTTGGATCTCAATGAGTCATTTTGTGTCTAGCTGCCAAGGAGCCATACACATACTGACTGTTCCTGTTCAAATTTCATCCCTGAACTATAGCTGAATCATAGCTTTTATGTATCCTAATGATATTTAATAACTCAACTTACTGAAACAAACAAAAAGTTAACAGACCCAAACAGCTTGCTATAAAGAGCACTTCTCCACTGTTGTCTGAGCAATATTGCATCCTGCCATCTCATGACTGAGTTACCAAGTCAACTGTAAAATAAAAAGATGAGCTGGAGTCTCAGGAAGATTTCTAGCTACTTCGAGTCAGCTGTACGCTGTGAATAGAAGGTAAACTGCCAGCATTACTGAGCATATTTTTGTTCTCTATTTATATGTACTTTTTAAAAAGTTGTTCTGAAGAACTTGGCAAGTGACATATTTAAATACTTCTTGTTCCCTAAAGTACAATGCATTTCATCCCTTGGTTCAACTCTTGTATGCTAGCTGCCCAGAATTGACTTAAATTGCGTAAACATTCTCACTTGTAATAATAAGAAACAACAAATGGGAAATAGTTGGGTATGTGGCAAGTGTTATAATCCAAGTGCTCAGGGGGTGGAGGTGGGACCATGACAAATTTGAAGCCATTCTTAGCTACATAGCAAACTCCTGTCTCAATAAAACAAACAAACAACAAGAACAAAAACCCTAAGCCAGCGGTAGTGGTGCTTATCTATAATCCCAGGTTCTCAGAAGGCAGAGGCAAGAGGATCACAAGTTCAAGGCCATCCTCAGCAAAGTTAGTGAGACCCTATCTCTAAATAAAATAAAATAAAGTGAAGTAATACAACATAATACAAAAACAAAAGAGCTGGAGGCATTGCTCCAGTGATAGAATTTAGCAACCCTGAGACGTTGGGTACTGGGATTTCCTCAGTACTGCAAAGAGAAAGAGCCAGGAGTTGGGGAGAGAGAAAGAAGGAAAGAGAGGGAGGGAGTGAGGAAGGAAGGAAGGGAGGGAGGAAAAGAAGGAAAGAAGGGAGGGACGCAGGAAGAGAGAGGGAGAGAGGAATAGTGACATGTACTTTTTGGAATGGAGTGTTAGATTTTTATTTACTTCCCATAAAAAGTAGTCATAAGTTGAGTTAGTGTTCCACTCATGGATGTTGCCCTTTCTTAGTAGCAGTAGTTAGTTGTTTGGCCTATAAAGGTCATTGCTACATGTAAAAGAAATGACCCAATGTCGTCAAGCATGTGGAAGGCGGTAGCAAGTGGCAATTAGTTAGGAAGTCCGAGAGTCACTGGGTATGACAAGATGCTAGACCTTTGCTAAGTTTAGAGCCCCCTTAAGCACATCAAGGTTCAAGTGCCATTAACTCTTGGCAAAATTCTCCTTCCTAATTCAAAGAACAAAGGATTATTAAAGCTCATAAAAAGGCTTCTCAAATTTCAAATAGCTTTTACAAAATACCTAATGAGTTAAGAGTAATTGAATCAGAAACATATGGGTTAAATTTTCCTTGAAATTCATAGCAGTTTAATCTTAAGGGAAAAGTCATTCAGCAAAACCCCCCAGAACTAGTTGACTCAATATTTTAAGACCAATTAGCAATCCTCTGAAACTCTTTATCATCACCCATTTTCTTTGTCTAGAGTTTTGTGGCTTTGGGTTGTATTGTGTTGGCTGTAATTCGGCCAATAGATAATGTAACTGCCAGCAGCTTATATCTTGATAGAATCAATACACTTAGTTACCTACATGCAATTTAACTATGTAATAATCTTATCCATTGAGAACTGGATTATCAACCTGTTTCAGCAATGTAAGTTGTTTCTGTAATCTGTATTTCTGTAATCATGTGTAGGTCCACAGTATTTGGGCAAGGGGCAGGAAATACATGGCCTCTCTTCTTATCTCTGGTGGCTCTTAAGTACCTCTGTGGATGTATGAAGTATAATTAGTAAACCTTTGATCTGTAAGTTAATCAGAAAGGAGGAAATATATAAAATATGTGGGAGAGGGTGATTTCTAAAAAGCAAAATTCAACATTACAGAGTCTGTGAAACTCTTAGAAAATTCCTTGATTAGAAACTTATATTCTTACTTTCATATAATTTTAGTTTTATGCCTGTAGAAAATTGGCAGTAACAAATCAGGTAACTTACAAGTATTGGAAAAACTGATATACAAGAAAGAGAAAAGTATCAATAAAACCTAGACAGCTCATCAAACGCTTGGCAAATCTCTTCCTTTAGGCTCGCACATCATTAGACATTCAGAGGATTGGTGTGTCAAATACCATGTAGCAAGTAACATGTAGGATGAAGCTCTTCATATTCCCACCCATAAATAGTCTGGACCAATAGAGAACAGCATGGTTGGTGTTGTATCTGTACCAAAACTTCGCTATTGGCTTCTATGAAACAGCAAAGATGCAGTGATAAAAGGTGTGTGATTGCAATGCATCAGCTTGATGCAAAACAACTGGGAGCCACAGTTATCAGCTTCAGCTTATCACCTGAAGCTCTGTGGTTTGTAGTAAGAGCAAGTACCGCTGTGTGAGAAGATCCATTCCAATAGCTAGGTAAGCCACAGACCATACCCAGAGCTCAGCTACATCTCTGTTTTCATACACAAGTGAATTCTACTTGGAAAAGTGACAGCAATGTGTTAGGCGTAGTTCTAGCTGGAGGCAGATGTTAAGAGTCAGAGTAACACAGAAAAATGTGGCTCCAGAAAGAAATAGCAAATTCCCTTAGGAAAAAAAAATGGGTGTATTATTTTGGCACAGACCAAGGTCTAGGGGAGTCTTCAAAGACCTGTGGAAATTATTAGCAGTACCAATTTGAACTTCTCCAGCTTAAACCTCAAAACATAGTAATACAGCCCATGCCTTCCTCCGTAACTCCCCCAAATCACCCTAAAACGACATTTTGGATTTCTTCATTCAGATGTGTGGAAATGAGTTTCCCAGAACTTAGATGATTTCAAATTGTTTTTAAAGTACTCTTTAGCATATCTGAGATCTGATGATGAATGTTACCAAGACAGACTCTCCATGTTAGAGGGAGGCTCCCACGTACTGCTTGGCTCTGAAAACTATCCACCCAAGGTTTGACTTTTAGTAATCACTAAAAATTGATACCTCCCCCCCCCACACACACAACAACAACTGGAAAGCCAACTGGGGAAAATAAATAAATAAATACAAGGACACCAGTTAATGCATTCACTGGTTAATAGTTAATGCATTCTTTGCCCCAAACTCACTTTGTAGCAGAAACAGGGCCGTTTCTATGGATTTGAAGATTTTGTAAAACTGTTGGAAATATAATGCTACTGTCTCATTCTTTTACAAACCCTAACACCTCTCAAAACGCCCTGCCAGTTTCCATCCAGCAAAACAAAGACCTCACTCTCCTTGAAGCTAAGCCAAGATCTGGTCTTGAGTTGAACGTCTGTGCCTCCATGCTGCCAATGTCCTGAGTCCTGAGACCTTCCCACCCCAGACAAGCCCAGGCTGCTCCTGCTTGGTGCTGTGCTCCAGGCCCAGGGAGGAGGCATTTTTTTTCTGGAGCTCTGAGCACCAGGACCCTCCTCCCCGAAAGAGCCGGTACAGAAAACATGTTATCGTGCTACCCTGTACCCTGCTTTGGCAATCATCAGAGAAAACTGTGATTCTCATGCTGAAAAGCAAAAGCTTGATTTGTGAGTCACACAATACAAAAGAAAGGCTGTTTAAGGAAAATGGTTTTGAAGACACAATGTTCTGACATTTTTAACTACTGTGGGGAGGGTGAGCAAGAGGCTTTGTGGAGTTAAAAGAGAAATTTCTTTCTTTTTCTGTGGTTTTCAAATCAACAAAGCTAGAGAAAACACCAAATATTCCCAGTAAACAGCTTCATATGAGCGGCGAGGAGGTTCCCTCTCTCATGGTCTAGTGCTGTTATTGACCAAGGCTTTTTAAGTTCAACATGGTACTTTTTGAGGAGTAAAATGCCAGACTGCAAAAAAAATTTTTTTTCAAATAAAAATACATATCCATTAAAAAACTGTATTAAGCTAACTGTTTAAATAACAGAAAAACTCATGTTCTAATATTCTGAAAGTGCCAATAACCTTTTATGAGGAAACCTGAGAACAGTGTGCCGAAGTGAAGCTCCGGTAAGTACAGAGCAGGAGCTGGGCTGCAGAGGGGACGTGGCTGGCGTCCGTGACACTAGCAGCTGCGTGGATTTTCTGTGCCGTTGTAAACCCTGTGGCCTCTGGGTAAAAACCCATCCATTATACCTGGCACCCCATCTGCAGCCTGTGTTGCACTCTATTCACATTTGGAAAATCACTCAGAATAAGGCCGGAGCTGTGTGTGTGGACAAACATGCCACATGCACGCTTTCCCTAAAGGAACTTGTGCTCATATTTAAAAATAAAACAATCCTGAGTGTTTAAACATAAAAGCAAGAATTCCCTGCTTTCTGCACCCTCCCAACACTGCTCCTAATGGCAGCCACTCCTCACATGTGGGCAGTCCTCCTGGCAGTCACCTCCACTTCTTCAAAAATACGGCTTTGATGTCTCAGTCCTCCTCCTCCTCTTCTTCACCTTCTTCTTTCTCTTCCTCTTCCCCATCTTCTTCTTCATCTTCTTCTTCCTAGGCAGGTGCTCTACCCCTTGAGCTATGTGCCCTGCTCTTTTTGCTTTAGCTGTTTTTCAGATAGGGTCTTGTGCTTTTTGCCCAGGCCAACCTAGGATGGATACCCTCTCACCTCTGCCTTCTATGTAGTTAGGATTACAGATGGACACCATTATATCCAGCTTGTTTGCTAAGATGTGGTCTCACTAACTTTTTGCCAGAGCTGGCCTGAAACCAAGATCCTCCTCACCTCTGCCTCTTGAGTATCTGGGATGACAAGTGTAAGCCATCATGGCAGGCTTTGATCACCATTCTTGATTAATCAACTTTATCCATCACTTCTTAACTTGTTTTCATGGCAGATGAGAATTTAAGTTGCATGAACTCCCAACAGAGCCCTATTGAATTTTAATTCTACCATGTTTGTGACTTTAGATAGTACATGTGTGGCTCTTTTCCTGGTTCTCAATCAGTTTCTCTATGGCTCTGTTACACAATACTTGAACTTCTAGCAAGTGACTGACAGAGGATGTTGTTTCTACAGGTGGCAAGCAATTCAAAGGTCATGTTCCAAGCTGCATAGATCTCCTTTCTCACTGTAAGCCCTGCAACATGACACAAAACAACAAGAGATCCGTTACAGAGCTACCAACCTTTAGCAAATTTGCGAAAAGAATGAGTTGTTTTGTAAATCAAGAAGTAAGGGCCTTGCCTCTGGGCAGCTTTGGCCCAGATGAAAACCACTAAGGAAGAAGGGAAAAATAGAAGATAAGGAACACCATGGGACACATTTACTGTCTCTCCTTCCCACTGTCTCTTCAGGAAGCTTAGGCAGTCTTTAGACATTCTTCAAATCAAAACGTCTCTTCTTATGTTCTGAAAGGAAAGAAAGAAATGGCTCCACCACCCCATGTGTGTTATTTTCTTCTGACAGCTTTGTCTGATAGCAGTGTTAAGCACTGTCACTGTCACAGTGCTCTGGTGCTCCCGTCCTGAGACTCTTAGAATAATCTGTTCTGCCTTAGGCATCCATGTTGCTGTGCCCTGGACAGAGGGCAGTGGATCAGGGTCACAAAGCAGCTTCCAGACCAATTGTATGGCTGTGGTATGTCACTTAAGCTGTCAGAGATATGGTTTCCTTGTACAAAATATAATGGCCTTTAATGTCCCAGACCAACACAATGTCAGATAACTATATAATATTAAATGTAGGGGGAAAGTCTTAAAATTCCATTTCAAGTGCACAAATTGTCCTCTGTATCACTGGACCATGACCTTCAGTGCCTGCTTTCTTGTAGTGATGGGGACCTGAAAACATTCCTCCCGGGTGGCCTGACCTGAACAGAGAGCACTGGGGTGATTTAACACCCTTCGTCTCGATGTTGTTCTCCTCGTTTGAAAAAACTAAATTTGCATTATGCTCATATGTATTTTGGGGTTTGTTAGCATACTTTTGGCTCATTTGGTATTTGTAGTCATAGCAAATAATGAGTCATATCCACACATACACACACATGTACACATACACACACATTTTCTACCACATTCTGAATTTGTTTTCTTCCAAACTTAGTTATATTAGTTTGTTTTTATAAATTGTTGCTTTTGTTGTTGGGTTTCTCAAGCAAGTAATTCAGGATCATTGAGAAAAAGAGATTTTGAAAGATATAAAGATCAATTTGAAAGTTGACCAAGTTTCCAACCCAAAACACATCATTGCTATGTTCACTTTGTATTTTTCCCTTCTGTGTGTACATCTCTATATGCCAATACACATGTACTGACACACATACGAATGCATGAGCACACCCCAAGTTGTGGTACATTTGATTCTAGGCAAGAGAAAAGTTCATGCAGATAAGCTGACCTAGGTGATGAATGGGATATGGAGTCCCCCTGCATGGATCAGGAGACAAGGTAGGATGGGTTTAAGGGTTTACTCACACAATGGTTCAGTAATGTCATCAAGGACCTGCCCCTTAACCTTCCCTACTCTTTTTTCAGTGACATCAGGATTGGTCCCAAGCACCAACAAGGACAGATTTGTGTCTGTTATAACCAAGGAGAGGGATTAAGAGTTGCTGATGGAAGTTCTCTTGGAAGAGCAAAGAATTGTCATTTCCACAAGTTTTTGCAAACATATTTTCCTTTCTCACTCTTTGAAAAGAATTACTTGTCCATCTTTGAATAAATAGTTGTAGCCAGGTGATGATTTGCACAGAATATTAACTTAATCAACCAATCCACCCTTACAGTTAGCTTCTCCCAAAATTCACAGACTAAGTGGACAAGGCACAAATACCAAATGAAATTTTCTAAAGGAAGAATAGATTCAGTGAATCGTGTATGTGCATGTGTGCACATGCGTGTGTGTGTGATCACCCTTCCAGTACATGGGCAAATGGAGGATGGAAGGATGAAAGGATGGATGGATGGATGGATGGATGATGGATAGATGATGGATGGTTGATGGATAGCTGGATGGTGGATGGGTGGATGAATTAGATGAATGATGTATTAGTCAGCTTTCCATTGCTCTGACAAAATACCTAAGATAAAAGTATTTTGGCTCATGATTTCAGTCCATGGTTGCCTGGCTCCAGTGCTTTTGGGCCTATGATGGGGCAAAACATTTTTGTGGGGAGCATGCAATGGAGCAAAGCTGCTCACCTCATGGTGGCAGGAAGCAAACAGGAAAGAGAAGAGATAAGGGTCCTAATATCCCTTTCAAAGGCATAATCCCACTCACTAACTTCTTTCTACTAGGCTCCACCTCATAAAGATTCCACCAGGATGCAATAGCATCATCAGTTGGAGAGCAAATCTTCAACACATGAGCCTGTGGTGAACACTTAAGATCCAAACCATAACAGATAGTTGGGTGGACAGATTGATAGACAGACAGATAGATACACAGACAGATTGAAAGAGAAGTTAAATTGACATATTATTTTATAACCTGTTTTCTGGGGACCCCGGTAATCCTACCTACTTGGGAGGCTGAGATTGGAAGGATCATGGTTCTAGGCCAGCCCTGTGAAAAAAAGTTCATGAGATCCCATCTCCAAAATAGCCAGAGCAAAATGGACTGGAGATATGGCTCAAGTCCACCTGCTTTGCAAGTATGAAACCCTGAGTTCAAAACCCCAGTGCCATTAAAAACAAAATTATCATCTGCTTTTTGGTTCCCACATTCCATAAACATTTTACATGTTAATCCTCATCCTTGTACTATTTAAATGATAAATGATATATCAATATGATTGTGACTAATGATGTTAATCAATCTGCATTACCAAATAATTAAGAAAATTTTAGTTCTGCCTAGTATATCCACAAATGTATGATGGCCCAATCATCCATAATGCATTTTGCACACTCATCTGCCTGCTTGATATATTATTGTAAATATAATTTCTGAGTCAAATGATAAAAACACATAAAATTTCAAGACATTCGGGCAGACTTTTTCCCAAAGATATGTGTACCTATTTCTATGGCTAGTATCATGTGAAAGTGTCCATTTTGACTCATATTCAACAAAAATTTCAATGTATTTTATGTAAATTTTTCCATAAAAATTTAAGAGGGGAGGAAATGAAAACTCTTGTGCATTACTGTATTATTGGGGATGAATGCTTGAATATTTGCAAGCATATGTTCATATATTCATTCTTTGGCCTATTTTTGCATTGAAGTGTTTGAATGTGCTATAACTTTGTAAATGCATTGTAAGAGTTTAACTTCTTCTGTATTTTTGCACATTAATAATTCCTTGTTTCCCCTTCAGCTATATTCATGGTATTTTTGCCATATGATGTTAAAATTCTATAATGTAATCAGGTCTGTTACACTCTTCCTATTTTGTTTTTTAATATCTAAAACAAGATGGAATCAAACAATTTTTAAATATTTCCTCACTCTTCCTAACATATATAAAAAGCCACTTTATACATTTCAAATCATTGAGATTTTTTTTTTCAAAACATTATGTTGAGTACCTGGAAAACAATAGGAATTCTTTCCTTTAAAGTGTATATCAAAATAGATATTGGAAACAGAAGGAGGGAAGGAAGGAAGGAAGGAAGGAAGGAAGGGAGGGAGAAAGGAAGGGAGGGAGGAAGGAAGGGAGGGAGGAAGGAAGGGAGGAGGGAGGAAGGGAGGAAGGGAGGAAGAGAGGAAGAGAGGAAGGAAGTCTTTTGAGCTAGTGTTCTTAAATGCCTGAAGTCAGCCTACAGCATGTCGCCATGGGGAAGCTGTATATGTAGTCAGCGCAGCAGGAGGCATAGGAGACTAGTTAAGTGACTTGGAGTCAATCAGTGCAAGACTATACAGCATAAGAAGCAATGCTTATGACATTTGAATGGAATAGTCTCTAAGATCCATTGTTAAGTAAAACAAAAAAGGAGGGGAAGCACAGAGGTGTGTATATACTTGGTTTTCATTGGTGCAAACAGCAACAGTTGGTGGATGCATTCACAGAACGTGGTAACAGTGGTCACCTCTCAGGAGAGAAATTGAATGGTTAGCCAGCAGGGAGGACAGGTAACTTACTTTCCATTGCACACGTTATATGTTATACTCTTATTACCTTCTCAAAGATAGAATTGTTTTTAACAGATAAAATGCACACAGTTTCATATTTAGTTTCTTTAGTTTTGTTAAATGCTTGAGCCTGTTTCTGCAGGCTGCACACTGTTACACTCATACATATTTCTAATATTACGCTGCCATAGTTTGAATTGTAAATGTTCCCTGAAGGCTCATGTGTTGAAAGCTTTGTGCCCAGCCTGGGTGGTATTGGGAGGTACTGAAACATTTGGGAGGTGGGGCCTAATTAAAGGAAGTTTGTTTGGTCACTGGGGGTGTGCCCTTGAAGAGGATATTGGGACCATGATCCCTTGTTCCCCACTTCCCTTTCTCTCAGTGAACATACTTCCCCTGTCATGTGGTCTGTATCATGATGTCCCATGCTGTCACAAGCCCAAAGCAATGGAGCTAAGTGATCATGGACTGAAACCTCTGAAACTGTGAGCCATAATAAAACTTTTCCCTTATTGAGTAGTTCTCCACAGGTATTTTGTTACAGTGACACTATGTTTACTGATACATACACCAATTCAATTTTACCACAGAACATTAAGAAACCCATATTAATATGTAATGAGACTTATTCCTCAACAAATCTTGTTTCCCAACAAGTCTTAATCTTTTTTTTTTCAGAATTTTTTTCATATTCAAAATTGTCTACTTGACAAATCTCTTTTAAAAGCCTTTGGTTTTGTAAAACTTATCTTGTTGAAGAGTTATTTGAAAAAAAATTAAGTGAACTGACATCTACAACCACTAAGTCTTCCCATCAAAATGTGGTTCTTTTCTCCAATAATAAAATGTTCATTGTTTTCCTCACATAATCACTATTTTTCTCCTCGTATGTCCTCTAGTTTCTCCTTAAGCGTGTTCCTGAATATCTTAATTTTTGTGAACATGATATATGAATCTGTTTGCATCACATCTTTTGGAAAGTTAATTTTTAGTTTAGGGCAGTCTGATTGATTTGAATGCTCCTGTAAAATTTTAACTGTTGACTACTGGATTGTAATATTTCGATAGTATTTATCTCAATTCCTTGATGTTTGTAGCAGGCAATACAAAAATCAGAATCATCAGCAAAGATGGATGCTTGGTTCTTCCTTGCCAATATTTGTACCTATTAATGTGTTTGCCTCCCAATGTTTTTAGTATTCAGAGTAATTTAAATTTTAGTGATAATAATAGACACAATATTTATTTTTGCCATTAAGGGGATGTATCCAGCATCCTCCTCTTGAGCAATACATATCTGTCCCTATGTCCACAGGCACCATAGTTTTATAGCAAACAGCTATCAAAAGTCAACCAAGTAAGCTATATGCAAGGCATGAATAAACAAACAAAATAAACATGGGCCCTGTCTACATAGAGGACACCGTTTAGTAAAGGAGACAGGTAGTAAATGGGCAGACTAATAAATATGTCATTTCAGATTTAGGAATGTGTCACAGGTCCATGCTTAGGTACACAGTAATGGATGTCATGCACTGATCCTATGTAGGGGAGGTGTGAGGGAGAGCAGCATGTGAGGGACAGGAACAAGGTAGTCTAGGCAGAAAGAACAGCATGTGCGAACTCGATAAGGTGGGAAAAGCTTGTCCACACCATGAGAAAGCCTGAGCAGTGAGGGTAAAGGTTAGAATACACACATGGAAGAAAAGCCAAGATAAAGGGGGAAGACACTGCAAGCCACTGTCTGAGATGAGACTTAACTCTAGCAAAAGGCAAAGTTTATTGCAGTGTTTTAAGTCAGATATTCAGATATTTAATCAGGAAAAAGTTAACTATGTCTTATGTGTTGATTTTGGACAGAGAAGCAATGCAAGGCAAAAAAGACAATGGTAGTTCAGGTTACAGAATGCTATGGGTAGGTTCAAAGCATATTTAGGAAATCCTATGATGGAGCTGGGTGTGGAGGCATCTGAAGGGATGAGAGAACCTTGGGAGTGGGGTAACAAGATTGGAGCCATGGGACCAGGTGTTCAGCTTTGAGTGATAGGTGAGATAGGGAGGCTCACAGAAGAGAAGCCTGGGTGGAACATATCAACGGGAGCTCTCTGCTCAGAGAGGAGACATCCAAGGGGGAGGAAGACATTGAGCAGCTGGGGCAAGGTATCTGATGTCCATTAGAAATGCAAAGGAGAAAAGCCTTGAGAAGTACTTAATGGGGCCCAGAAAGGGATTGGGAAAGGAGGGTGCAGACAGCTAGGTTGTCATGGAACGGCGCATTCTAAAGAAAGGCATGAACAGCTGGTGGGGCTGCTGTGGAGTGAGGGGGAGAAAAAGGACTGTGGAATGGGTGCCAGACAGCAACAGTATGGGTTTGCTGGACGAAGACACAAGTCATGTACCACGTGGGACACAACAGGATGGCATTAGACATCATCAGGTTTCTGTAGCCCCTTGGTATTGGCAGATACGTGGTTCCAGGGAGACCAAGTTGAGGGGAAGCAGTGTGTGTTCAGAACGCAGAGTTCAGTGCTGTTCAGAGGATGTTTGACTGATGTTTCCCATGACATCCCCAGCTTTCGCTAAGTCATACCCCTCTCAACAAGTCTCGCATTATCACCGCCCCACTTCCATTAAGCGCATTCGCTTTTAGCTTGCATTTTGAGCATATTTGTTTTGGGGGAGGCAGATTTTCACAAAATTAAGGGAGACTTTCAGATTAGTTGATGATTTAAACACAACTGATGTAATGCAGGACTGACTGAGAACTTCTCCACATCCACTAAGCTGCAGAATGTGCCTTTGAATTTAAATTTTTTCTTTGTGAAATTTCTTTTTATGTTATTACTTATTATTTTTTGACTGCTCCTGGTCAAAAACAGATGTAATAAATTCACAAATAATGTAGGTTTCCTGTACTCAGAAAAGCACTCAATTTAAAACATGAATTATTAGTTTCTGGAATTTTCCTTTTAATATTTTCAGACTGTGGTTCCTGTGATGGGTAACTGAAACTTTGGGAAGTGAAAGCACAGATAGGGAGGACTGATGGATTGTAAAGGGCAGAGTGAAGGGTGGAGCAAAATAAAAAAATGCACTCCCACCTTAGGCCAGTCTGGTTGCTACAACATTGTTCCATTAAGTGGGTTAATTATAAACAACCTGCAGTTCTGGAAACCAGGAAGGTCAAGATCGAGACACCTGCAGATTCAGGGTCTGCTGAGGGCCCTCTGGTTCATAAATGGTGCCTACTGGCTATGTCCACACACAGGAAGGGCAAGGCAAAGTTGGCCATTTCCAGGCAAAAGGAGCAATGCCAGGCAAAGAACAAAGTACTGTCAAATGAAGGGTTTTCTGGGTATAGCTAACTGCTCAGTGTTGCTGAGATGGAAGGTTCACAGAAGTGAGGACTTGATGGAAGAAGATTTCCACGGAGAAGTAGATTTGTGCCAGAAAGTGGAGGGCCTCGCGAAACATTTATTTCACATAGTGAGAGCCCTAGATGGTTTATTTTGCTTTGTTCTAAAACACAGGGGTGATAACACGTGACGTGAGCAGATGAGCTCATGAGCTCACATACAGCAGTGATGTGCTGAGGTCTGCAGAACCACTCCCGGGGGCTAATGATCCCGTGACTGACATCACCTCCAGCTCGTCTTTCAAAAGGTGGATGAGAAAGACTTACTACGTAATCTTGTTCATTACTCCTAGGGAGTGTGTGCCCTCCATATCCCACAGCTGCACAATAGAGCTGCAGTCTGTCATGCCACCGAACACTGCTTCACTTCCTCAGTCCCGCTCATCAACGTGCAGCCAGAGGCAAGTGTTCAAAGCCAGAAGCAAGTGTTCTGGTGGGTTTTTTTAAGTGGCTTTTTATTTTGTAATGCGTTAATATTTTTTACCAATTGAATTAGCCAGTTATTACCTTTCATGTTTAAAAGCAATTTTATCAGCCCTACTATTATTGATAGCACCATGTTAGCAATTATCAATACTCAGTAGTTATCCTCTGTTTACATAGTCCCTGTGAGTCAATCTGAATAGCAGGTTAGTGATGCTGGTGAGAGGAAGGTGGGGAACAGGAGCCCTCCAACGAGGTAAATCACCTCCAGTAAATGCCAACTTCTAAAAATCAGGTCAACTTCGACTGTCATCCATTTATGTAGTGCCTAGACAGGCGGTATTCCAAATCCTGTGTTATTATTGCTCATTTGTTCATCCTAACAGCAGCTATTACTGTTGCTCCCTACAGATTGGTAAACAAAGACACAGAGAGTCTAAGTAATGCAGTCCAGCTCACAGAAGGAGTTAGGTTAAGTTAACTGCCCTTTGAGTCTTTGTTAGCAATCCCAGGGCTACTAACTCCAGGCATAGCACAGAACTCCAGACCTCCCTACCTCAGAGGCAAGCATGAACTCAGAGTAAGAATAAAGTTCTAAAGCTCACTGAGCCAGTCCCATGGTTTTTATAGGTCCTGCTTCATCAGTGTAACTTAAAATGACCTTTTCTCTAACAGTCGGAAAAGTAACTCACGAAACACAATGCCGTTGTGGACAGGGCAGTGCACGATGCTGAAATCTCCTATAAGTGAAGAACATACTGGATAAATGGCTGAGCACTATCTCAGGACAGGAACTCTGCCGGGTCAATTGTGGATTCAGTCAGAATCCCTCCTACTAAGAAGCAAGCTTCAAGTCACTACAGAAAACCCACTGGTTCTCCAGAACCATCTTCAAAGGATTGTCATTTGAAAATGGGTTCTTGCAGTTGTATTTTATCTGCCCTAACACCCAATCACATGTCTGAGTTTTAGATTTAGTAGATCTTTGTGGCACATTTCTCAATACTCAGTGAAAGTTTTGAAATGAAATTGTTCATTTCTTCACTAAAGTTCAGAGAGCATGTGTGAGCACATGGAATGTAGGAAGGTAGATATTCTTACTTTCTGATCCACGGGCCAGTTTGGTTTTCCACTCACTTACTGACCCAGTAGTCACCAACTGTTCTCTGCTGTGCGCTGTGTGCAGGGGTCTGGAGTTCAATGGCATTTTAGCATCCAGCTGTAAGGGAAGACCATGACGGAGGCATGCTCACAGGGGAGAGAGAAAGATTCCTTGCTCCTACAGGTACCGTCAAGAGCAGGCCATCTCTGGTGCCAGCTGAAGCCACAGTGTGGGAGTGAGTGGGAGTGAGTGGTTGAGGGTGGATAGCATGGTGGACAGAAAGGGTACACTTGCACCCTGCATGTGGAGACAGTGACTGACTGGGCCATGGAGGTTCAGAGATGCCTGTGAAAGGGGGCATACTTTTTTGGGGTGAAAGAGAAGGTAGCAGTAAGAGACAAACCAAGATGTGTCACATCATGAAGACCTTCTGGTCTTGCTAAGGCACTAGTAGATTTTACTGACAGTGATCGGGAGCTATCCAGAGCTTAGGCAGTGCAACAATGGCTTGATCAGCTTTGGCTTCTGTAACCATCCTTTGGTGGCAATGAGGAGGACTGATCTAGGAGAGGACTGAATCTAGGGGCACAAGGAGGAATTTATGAGCTGCTCATGTCTCAAACACAGAATGAAGAGGGGGTGTGCTTAAAATATGTTTAGGGCTGGGCGTGTGGCTCATATGATAGAGTACTTGCCTAGTAAGTGCAAAGTCCTGAGTTCAGTAAACATACACACACACACATGAAGAAAAATAATGACAGAATGAATCAATCATACTTACTGCATCTGTTTAACTGTAGAAAAAATTTTAAATTGGTGACAGGCTCAACCGTAGTATGAGATGTCACACGCCTTGATAGTCTGTATATACTTTCTTTGCAAATGTCTACCTCTTTTACTACTTCAGTACCCAACTAACACAATCACACACCCAGTCACACAGTCATGCAAGCACACTTACCTTTTCATTAACTAATATTCAGAAAACAGTAATGGTTTGGTCAATGACTCCCAAACTGGCAAGTCATGAAAAACCCTCCACCCTATGTGGTCCAGCTCTCCTCCCACAGTACTGGTTCTGTCTGTCTATGGCAGGTCTCCT
Source organism: Castor canadensis (assembly GCF_047511655.1). Taxonomy (NCBI): domain Eukaryota; kingdom Metazoa; phylum Chordata; class Mammalia; order Rodentia; family Castoridae; genus Castor; species Castor canadensis. Next base: position 81,964,797 of record NC_133395.1, read on the forward strand.
CCCCAGCAGAGCCAGGGGGTGTGTCCAAAATACTAACAACTGGTGCTTGTCTATCCAGAGACAGCAAGAATGGCTAAGACACAGAAGCAAGGTCCTGAAGCGTCCCTCACACTCACACCTCGCTCTGTATCCTTCAGTTACTGAATGTGCTGTGACATGTGAGTTTAAGCAGGGATGTCTGGTCACACAGCTACCCATCAGTCTAGAATGATTGTGCCAGTCAGCCACACTGCATCCATGAATGTGGCCTGATTACCTACACTCAGAACATCTGTTTGGCAAGACACTCTCATGATTAACAGTGACACCTACCAACAGTGATTCTCTATGGGAGTTGAACCTTCTCCCTTTCTAGAAATGATCATAGTGCTATTTCCAAGAAATGTGTAGGGAGTATGAGAAGGCACTCTAGATGATTCTACCTGTCCCCAGTCCTCCAGGGTCCAATAAGGACCCAAGCCTTCCAAACAATTCCCCTTGAAAGTACACACTTGCCTTCCAGGCTCTGTGATCTGCCCAGCATCCTGCAAAGTGTCTGACACTACCTGAATTTCAGGCCAGGGCTAGCAACAAGACTCAAGTCATGTTGGAAGTTCAGGCAGCTGGCGCAAGCAGAGGTCATCCAAGACCAGAAGGCAGGTGCACAAGAGGACATCGCTTGGTGAGTGGGCTGGGAGCTGTTTCGAGTGAGGAGGAAGCTGGTGATTCATTCTCTGCAGCCGCTCATTGACCTTGGTTAACCTCCAGGCTGGCTCAGTGGGCAGAGACCCTGACTCAGAGAGATTCCATTTTAGGGTTTATTTAGCCTTGGGTTGCCACAACTTCTGCAGATGGTAGCATTAGGGCTTATGGGAACAACCTGGAATTTTCTGAATGTTCATGGTTTGTCTAAGTGCGGACAGAAGATGATACATGTCTCCTGCTTTAGCTGGGTTTTTATGGCCATCGCCACGGCCTTCCTGTGTACGCATAAAGAGCCAAGGATGATTTTAAAAACAAGCCTCACAGTAAAGATCTCCCTCCTTGTGTGTGTGAGTGTGTGTGAGTGTGAGTGTGTGAGTGTGTGTATCTCACTCATTCTGGATGCATAGTAATTCAGTGGGAACACTGAAGTGACCAGAGTCCTAGCTCCTAACAACAGACCAGAGTCCTGCTTTGTCTCTATGCCCTCTTGGAAGCCCCAAGCCCCTGCTCAGTGCACTCAGGTCAGATACATGCCCTCCCAACAGGGACACCCTGGGCCACAGGAGTCACCTGTTTGTCAGAAATGGACAGAAGAGAGAACAACTTTTACAAGCTCTTCACTCTTGCCATGTGAAGGACAACCCTTCTTCCCTGCCCTATTCTTTCCAGCTTTGTAACAGGAGGGAGAGAAGTCCACTAGAAGGTACTACAACACCAAGTTATATCATTTTTGTAAAGAGATAGTTCATTTAGAATTATTAAAGATTTGCAAACAAAAATTGCAAAGATAATACAAAGCATTCCCCCATGCCCTACAACCAAATTCCCGTCACTAACATCTTACAGCGCTGTGGTATTGTCACAACTAACAAATCAGTATAGACCAGTATTACTAACTAAAGCCTATGCTTTATTCCGGTTTCTTTGATTTTTACCTAATATCCTTTTTCCCTTTGGATGTCCTATTCAGGATTCCACATTACATCTAGATGTCATAGTCCCTTAGGCTATGACATTCACTGGGACTTTCTATCTTTTTGGTAACACTGACAGTTTTCTTGAAGAGTGCTGGTCAGGTAATTTGTATTTTGTCCCTCAGTTTGGTTTAGTTTAGTGTCTTTTTCATAATGAGACTGGAGTTAGGGGGTTGGGGGAAGAAGACCACAGAGGGAAAGTGCCCTTCTCATCATTTTATACTATGGACATGGCTTGTCACCATTCATACTGCCCTTGTTCACCTGGCTGGGTGAGTGTCCCTTGCTGGATGGTTGCTTTCCCCACCTCTCTGCACTGCACTCCTCTACAGCATGATGCTGTACACAGCCCACTTTCACAGGGTGAAGAGTTATGCCCTACTTCAAGGATTGCAGGGTATGTGAATAACCTGTGTGGGATTATTCTGCATAAGGTAAGTTCTAGTCTTTCCCATTTATTTATTTACTTATTAAATTATTAATTTTTGTTGATAAGCATGTGTGGACAGTTATCCTAAGCTCTGCATTGTGATCCAGCACTAGGCTACTTTTGGACTATTTAATTTTTGCTGCAGATTTGTCTGTTGGAGCTTATACCATCGACTCCTACGCCTCTTAGATAGAATCCTCATCATGGACAAGTGAATTTCTTGTTTTTGTCTCCATTTAAATCACTTTTTTACTGTCACTACAAGTTTTCCTATGTGTATCAGCATTTATTTTCTCCCAGTGACACCATGGGTCTTCTCCTAGCCTGTGTAGGCTTCTTCACTTCTTTGCAGTTGCACAGATGTTTTCCCAGATGAGGGGGTGACAGGCCTTGTGCAGAGGCTCACTGGTTCATCAGGCAGCTTCAAGGCTTCTGCTCTTGGGTTTCTTGGACAGAAGGTTTCTCATCCCTTTCACCCCGCCCCCCCTGCCCTTAGCATCTTTTTTTCCCTGGTCCCAGCCATCAAGACACAGGGCTTGGGAGGAAAGCCAGTGGTGTATGCTCTTAGGACATCATCTAAATATGTGTTTATTTAAGGGCTCCATCCTGCAGCCTATGTGCCTCAAGACTCTCTGGACAATTGTGGTTGTCTAAAAATGGTCTGATTTGCCTGCACTTCTCACTAGAAAGCTGGGCTACAGAGGTCATTTGGCTCATCACCGTCCTCTCTCCACCAGCCTGCAGCCTTTCTTAAGGCCCAGCTGCAGCTGCAAACAGTGTTTTTGTCTGCATGCCCTCCCTGAAAATAGTTGTCTTTGTTGTGACTAGGACATTTAGGTCTTTCTTCAGTAGCACCCTTATTTGATTGACTGATGGGCCTGGAAGTTATTTTTGAATCTGGGTTATTTCTATTTCTGATGTAAGTTGCTAGAGGCTGCATAATTGCTCAATCCATTCTTTTTACTTGATAATCTATGCTAAGAAAGTAAATTTTAATTGCAAAGTATTTCTTTTAAAGAAATATTGATGGTCAGAACATAGCACTAGGCGTTCCCTGCAAACATTAAATTACATTGTTTACAGAAAGAACATGCCGACATCTTTGTGTCTGGGTTTCTCAGAGGAATCTTTTTTAGGATTCTTTTTCTGGATGGGAAAAAAAAACCCTCATAAGGTCCTGTAGTAAAGCATTCTGTGATGGTCTCCACAAAAGACAAAAAAACACTGCATGGCCATAAAGGGATAATATAGAAATTTTTCATTAATTACTACATGGTTTTCTCAGTAGAGCTTGATAACTTGGGTCTCTCCCAATACACAGAAAGCTAATTAGATGACATCTCAGACTTAAACCTGGAGAAGGCAGCAGCTGAGAGTGTGGACAGAAGTGAATACAGACCTAAGAAGAAAAGGCTGAATGTGTCTACGCTCCACTATTTGGCTTGCACATGTGGTAAAAACTGCAGACACTCCCTTTCTTTAAATGTTAAGTGTTTATTTTAAATTTAAACAGTTTTGTGTTCTTTCTTTAAATGACACTTTAAAATTTTAAGAAAATGAATAAAAATCTCATTCAGAAGGTTCTGATCTGAACATTGTTAAAAATCAGATGAGGAACAATGATGCTAAATTTCCGTGTTACAAAATTGTCATCACAAGAGTCATTAGAGATGAATGTTTAATGAAAAGCAATCTCATTTTAATAAGAAAATCTCATTTTAATAAGAAATGCAAAAGCTACTTTTGTTATTGGAATATAATGTATATTTGTAAAAGCTAAATGAAAGATTTTTTTACAAAACAATATTGCATGGATTCTGCCTACCAAAAGTCATATTATGAAAGATGACCAAAAGATGAGAGGAAGAATTGCCAAGCTAGAAATATCATGTAGTTAGAACTTCATTTAAAATGCTTGTTTACTTAACAAGCAATAAATCTCCCCACAACTCATGTATCAATTTTATCAAATTACTTACAGCTCTGCATGGTGGTACATGCCTGTCATCTCAGCACTAGGAAGGCAGTAGAATCGTGACTTTGAGGTTAGCCTGGGCTATATGGTGAGTTCCAGGCCACCTTGGGCTATATAGTGAGACTGTGTCTCAAAAAAATATTGCCTGCATATCAGGGTAGGAAGTATATTAAATAATATGTTAAATTTAAAGTACAAATAAATTTTGTTTGTTTTTGTCTTGTATAGTGTGTGTACATATGACTTACTCATATTTGCTGATAAGTAGAAAAGTTCTCAGTCAATATGTAATTAAAAGCTCATATTAGCCTAACTAACCAATTATTTATTCCAGGCTATGTCCCAGGTATAGGAAAAACAAGCAAAATATTTCATTGTCTTACCCAGTCCCTCTTCAAAAACTATGAGAAACCAAACTATACTTCAACTAAACTTATTTTCTCTATTTTAAAAGAGTCTTAGTCCTAAAACACTGTGAAGATACTGGAACATTCCTCTGTATACTACACCTGTTTCCCATCTGCTGGGCATCATACCTTATAGTAGTATACTACAGAACAATATTCATATGGTATGACTGAGTAAAGGCCAAGTTTTAACACTGCTTTTAAATTTTTTTCCAATGTCCTTTTTCTGCCCCACTATCCCTCCAAGATGCTGCATCACTTTTACATGGCATTTTTCCTTCAGCTCCATTAGATTATGGATTTCTAGTGTATTCCTAGAAATACACTAGAGGAGTCCTGGCCAGGGTTTTGTACTGTGCCCTTCCACCAAGATGTGTCTGGTGATCGTCTCATGGTCCAAGGGCATCCCTGTGTTTGAAGAGGAAGACCATAGAAGCCAGTTACCATTCTCATCGAATCATACCAAGAGTACACGCAAATAACAGAACCATCACTGTGCGCTGTGAACTGGGTCACCTGACTGAGTAATGTTTATCAGGTATTTTCCACGTTGAGGTTACTCTTTTTTTCCCTACTTCCATCCTGTACTGTTTCAAAAAATATCACTCTTTTTAGCCCGCACTTAAGGCATGGGGTTACGCACTTTGCCACCTTAAGCAGAGTATCTGCACTAAGTGCTTAAAATTCTTTCACAAGGGACATTTGTCCTACTCTCCCAGGTGTTTATCTACTCGTTTATCTATGTGAATATGGAATTATGAATATTTATTTTACATTTTGAGCTACATGCTGTATTATTTTATTTGCTTGGTTGTTCATATTGGAACCAAAATATTTTGTTTCAGAGCTATTGGTATTTTTTTTTTTTTTTGGCTAAAATCCATTTTCTTAACCTCAACCAACATGCACAAAAAGTTTTCTAAAGACAATGTTAAGAATCTAAGTAGAGCTGGCTGCTAATTGGCTCAAGTGGTAGAGCTCTTGACTAGCAAGAACAAAACCCTGAGTTTAAACCCCAATACAACAACAACAAGAATCCCAGAATCTAATTAGTGTTGATTCGGTAAGGTCTGGTTGTCTTCTACCTAATCGTTACTATGTGAAAACTGTGAAATCAATTATAGGCATAATTTCCTTTGTGCACAACATTTAAACATTAATTATACTAAACACTTCTGCTTTGTGGCTACCACCCCATAAGCCCCATGGTATTCTCAGTTGCTTAAGAAGAGGGGCGTTTTTCTCCAACTTGTTTATGTGAGTAAAAGTCTGAAGGGAAACTTGTTGTTAAACTGATAGACATGTGTTTGTAAACAGAATTTACCCTGTGTAAGTTCTGTAGCAGAACTGTGTGTTAAATAATAAAACAGAATGGTGGAAAACAGGAGAAATCCCACTTTCGAGTATAACAGAGTAGCTAGAAGGAGGACTTCTACAGTTTTCAAGAAAAGTTTGAAAAACTGTACAAAATACACCTGGACAAATGTTTAAAGTCTTTGAAGAGCTACTGAGTTGCACATGGATAGGGGATTGAGATCCCACAGATGGGACACTTCCAAGGGGCCAGACACTGCCAGTTTGCAGTGTTCATATTCTAGAGATACTTGCTTGATCTTAGAAAGGGAAAGTAGTGGAAATGCAGGTAGCAGAGGACAGTCACTGAATGTGGAGGAACCAGCAGAGACTTTGCCATGCAGTGAAGCCAGAAAGAGAAATTTGGAAACCTGAAGGGCCAGAGTCAGAGAGAAGGAAGATAAGGATCTGTACCTATGGCGGGTTGCTGTTGTAGTTTTTTTTTAATGCATTTTACTTTTTTGTAGCAGTTTTAAGTTCACAGAAAGATGAGCAGAAGGTATAGCAATTTCCCTGCACAGTCACTCACTGCATAGCCATGTTTCATTCACCAAAGATGGTGATGGTGATGGTGGCCCAGATTATAGTATTTCTCAAACAATCCAGTGGCTGGGAGACTTTGTAGCCATCGTAATGCAGCACACACGTTGCTCATGTGCTTGTGATACTGGTGTAAAAAAACTGCACCATGCTGCCAGTCACAGGAAAGTGTCACAACACAGTGATGCATAGCGTATTATACCTGATGATGGCATTAAGTGACTCTGATGCTGGTTTATGTACTTACTGTACTATACTTTTATCATTATTTTAATATACTACTTCTACTTATCCCCCAAATTGACTGTCAGTGGTCTGTCATATTCTGCTGGTACCAGCTTTGCATCTTGTGCTCACTGCATCTCTTGATTGCAGGAGGCCCCTTAAGGATAAGCCTATGCCATCTCGGTTTGTGAGGACTTTCTGCCATGGTCACACACAATAACAGAACACATAATACTGCTTTTTCTCAGAATATATCCCCATTGTCAAGCAGTGCATGACTGTGTTTCCTGTGTTTTCTCCCCAAAAGACATTTCGATAATTCTATAGAAGCAAGATTAAGAAGCAGAGGATCTCTAAGAAGAGTGGGATTTTCAATGGCACAGGTCTGAGGTACATGGTAGAGGGCTCCCCAGAAATAGGGCCCCTTGTTGGTTCTTTAAGCTTGGAGTCTGAAAGCCCATTAGAAGGTCTTTGATACAGAATCAGGATCAAGTAATAGGTAGAAGAAACCTTGCCAGTCAGAAGCCCATCTAGGAGCTTGTTTTATCTGTAATCAAGCCAAATAAAAAATGATACTACCCCAAACTACCTTGTAAAGCAAACAATGAATGTTCTCTCAAGAAAGTAAAACCCTCAGGAGATAATTAAGAGTTTGTAAATACATTGTTGGATACTTAAACATTTCTAGAATATTTGAGAAAGGAAGCCAAATGACTGAATTTAAGACAAAAATTAGATTTTTTCTAATAGCACTAAAAATAGTCCTACAGGTGATTGAAACATTGAAGCTGGAAATATGAACTTTAAATGTCTCTGGTTACTATGATAATGAAAACAAATAGAAACACAGAGAAATAGATTGAAGGCTATAAAAGTTTAAATAAAACATTGGATCAGTAATAAAAATTGAGTACAAATCTTAGAAAAGAAAGCAAATCGCAATATCTGGAATTGAATATTGAATATTGGAATATCTTGTCTTATTCTATAAGACAGGATGAATGTGATATACAAATCAATAGAAAACTGATCTGAAGCATAGAGTAGCACTGAAACAGAGAGAAAAACAGAAAAATACAGTGAATTGTGTGAGAAACATATAAATACTATAAAACATTCTAATATTCTTATAATTGTAGTTTCAGAAAGAACAAAATGATACAAAAATAATATTTTAAGAGATAAGCACTAAAAATGTTCTCAAAATTATTTACGACATCAACTTACAGTTCAAGAAGTACAGGCAACCTATACAGGATAAATATGGAAAGAGATACCCTGAGGCTGGCCCTAAAAAGGCAGAGAACTAAAGACAACACAGAAGAACTTAACAACCCATAAAGGAAAGACACAACTTACTTAAAGAAGCAAATGTGATGCACAGGAAATTAACGCGAGTCAACTCCCTGTATAGCTATCCTTACCTCAACTAGCAAAAACCTTTGGTCCTTCCTATTATTGCTTATACTCTCTCTACAACAAAATTAGAGATAAGGGCAAAATAGTTTCTGCTGGGTAGCAAGGGGTAAGGGGGGGTAAGGGAGGGGGTGGGGGGAAGGGGGAGAAATGACCCAAACATTGTGTGCACATATGAATAAAATAAAAATTAAAAAAAATAAATAAGAAGCAAATGTCATTGAAACAGACTTCCCTTTCAGCATTTAAATGGTCAATACTTTAAGTGATGAAAAAAAAAAAAACTTCTAATTTAGAATTCTACATCCACCAAAAAAATCTTTCAACAGCTGGGTGTGGTGGTTCACATCTGTAATCCCAGCTACTCAGAAGGCAGAGGCAAGAGGATTATGACTTCAAGGTCAATGCAGGCAAAAAGTTATTAAGACCCTGTCTCGAAACCCAATTATAAACAAAAGGGTTGGAGCATGGCTCAAGTGTTTGAGTACCTGCCTGACGTGTTTGAGGTCCTGGGTTCAAAAAAAGTTCCTCAGGAGTGGAGGCTAAAAATTACATTTTCAGAGAAACCAAAATGAAGAAACTAGAGCTGCATTCAAATGATAAACTGGGCTTTTCAGGACAAAGAAAACTGGCCTAAAAGGAAATCAGAGAATGAAAGAAAGTAGGTGGGAACATATATGCACTTATTCACAAGACAATAATATATTAACATCCTCTGGGGTTTAAAAAAAATAGAGTTAAAATGCAAAACAACAGGCCAGAGGAAGGAAAGGATTTTAAATCTTACTGTGTGGTAAAAAGTCAAGGATGCATCTTGAGAAACATTAATCTTGCAGAATAATCAATAACAACTTAATAGAAGAAAACAATAAGGTATGGGTGATTCACACAAAGTAAAATAAGAAAAGGAGAAAAAAGAATAATCAAAAATACATATTGATCAAATAGACAAAGAAAACCAAGTCATCTATGTAAAACCAAATATATTAGCAACTGCATTAAGCTCAAGTAGACTAAATATTATAATTAACAGTCCAAGATTCGTACAATGGATAAGAAAAAGAAATTGCAGCCATATTTGTTAGTAGGAGACTCACTTTAAGAGAAGTGTGCAAAAGCTTAAAAGCAAAAGAATGGAAAAAGGGAGCACACTGTCACTGACAACAGCAACTCTGGTGTGCCAGTGTGACGTCAGATAAGCAGTGTCAGGCAGCTGTCTCCATCACTGTGACAGGACACCTTACCCCAACTCCTGAGGAAGTAAGAGAGGTCTCTATTAGCCCACAGTTCTGGGATTTGAAATCCATGATGGGTGTCCCACAGGTTTCATTCCAGGGATGCAAGGATGGTGCAACATTTGCAAATCAATAAATGTAATACGACAAATAAATGGAATCAAGGACAAAAAACACATCATCATGTCAATAGATGCAGAAAAAGCCTTTGACAAAATTCAACCTTCTTTCATGATAAAAGCTCTGATGAAACTAGAAATAGAAGGCATAATCCTCAACATTATAAAGGCTATGTGTGATAAACTTTATAGCCAACATCATACTAAATGGGGAAAAACTGAAACTATTTCTTCTAAAATCAGAAACAAGGCAAGGGTGTCCACTCTCCCCACTCTTATTCAACCTAGCAGTGGAATTCCTAACCATAAGACAGGAGAAAGAAATAAAAGGGATTCAAACAGGGAAATAAGCAGTCAAGTTGTCCCTATTTATAGATGATATGATCTTATACTAAAAGACTTAAAAACTCCATCAAAAATTCTCAGATCTCATAAACACTTTCAGCAAATTAGACAGATACAAAATCATACACAAAGATCAATAACATTTCTATACACAAACAATAAGCAGTCTGAGAAAGAAATTGGGAAAACAATACCATTCAGAATAGCTTCAAAAAATTAACCTACCTAGGAATAAATTTAATAATGGAGGTGAAAGACTCATACTAAGAAAATTATAAATCACTAAAGAAAGCTATCAGTGGAGGCATTAGAAGATGGAAGAGCATCCCATGCTCATGGATTAGCAGAATCAATATTGTGAAAATTGCTATGCTACCAAAAGGAATTTATACATTCAATACAATCCCTATCAAAAGGGATGAAAAAGAGAGGGTTGAATTCAAGTATGATATATTTGATACATTGTAAGACCCTTCATAAATGCTACAATGCATCCCTGCCCAATGCAACAATAATAAATAAAATAAAATGCTTCAGTTGGAAAAAAAGAAACAAAATTCCAATGGTATTCTTCACAGAGATAGAGAAGTCAGTTTATAGGGAAGCACAAAAGACCTCAAATAGCGAAAGCAATCCTGAGCCAGAAGAGCAATGCTGGAGGAATCACAATACCTGACCTCAACTATACAACAGAGCCATAGTAATAAAAACAACATGGTAATGGCATAAAAATAAACTTGAAGACGAGTGGGTAGAATAGAAGACCCTGACACAAACCCACACAACTATAGCCATCTGATTTTCAACAAAGGTGCCCAAAATATGCATTGGAGAAAAGACAGCCTCTTCAACAAATGGTGCTGAGAAAACTGGATTTCCACCTGCAGAAGACTGAAACTAGACCCATCTCTCACCTTGTACTAGCATCAATTCAAAATGGATCAAAGATCTCAATGTAAGATCTGAAACAGTGAAGTTAATCCAAGAAAAATAAGGAACATGGGAATAATAAGGAATCCACAAAATATATGGACCACACAGGTATAGGTAATAACTTTATGAATAGCACTCTAATAGGTCAGCAATTAAGAGAAAGGCTGATGAATGGGACTACATCAAACTGAAAAGCCTCTGCACAGCAAAGGAAACAGCCACCAGACTGAAGAGGCAGCCTACAGAATGGGACAAAATCTTTGCCAGCTATACATGTGACAAGGGATTAATAACCAGAATATATGGGGAGCTCAAAAAGCTAACCTCTCAAAGAACCAACAACCCACTGGCTAAATGGGTAAATGAACTGAAAAGACAATTTTCAAAAGCAGTACAAATGGCTCACCAATACATGAAGAAATGCTCACCATCCTTGGCCATAAAGAAAATGCAGATCAAGAAGAAACTGAGATTCTGCCTCACCCCTGTCAACATGGGGTCAATAACATCAATAACACAAACAATGACAAATGCTGGTGAGGATGTGGGGAAAAAGAAACACTCTCACACTGTTGGTGGGAATGTAAATTAGTGTAACCGCTATGGAAAGCAATATGGAGGTCTCTCAAAAAACTAAAAATGGAGCTACCATATAATCCAGTGATGCCATTCCTGGGCATATATTCAAAAGAATATATTCCAGGATATGACAGAACCACATGCACACCCATGTTTATTGCAGTACTACTTACAACAGCCAAGCTTTGGAAGCAGTCCAGATGCCCCATGACTGATGGAGTAAGAAAATGTGGTGTATATATGCAATGAAGTTTTATTCAGTCATAAAGAAGAATGAAACTATGTTGTTTGCAGGTGAAAGGATGGAACTAGAGTATGCAATTTTAAGCCAAGTAAGCCAGGCTCAAAAGGTCAAATGTCTCATGTCACCTCATATGTGGAAGCCAGGCCTATAGATAAATGTGCACGTGAACACATGTATGATCTTACATGCATGCATATGTATGTGCAGTGAGAGCGAGTCTGTCTGAAGGACTGCAGGAGGTGGACAAGGGAAGGAGACTGTTAGAGAATGAAAACTGGAACATTCTGCCTACATATGAATATACTATACAGTGAGACACCACATCATACTAGTGAACACCAAGCTGTTCACTAGTAGGGGAGCATGGTGACGGAGAAAGAGTAAGGAATGGGGCATTAATTTGATTAATGCACAGTATATACAGGGCTGAAATGCCAAGGCAAACCTCCCTTGAACTGTCAATATGCACTAAAAAATGAAGGATAGGGAGGTAAAACAGGTCTTTTCTGGAGGTGCACAGCAGTGGAAGGAAGAGGGCATAAGGAAAGGGTGAAGGAGAGTGAAAGGGGGAGGGGGAGGGAGAACAGTGGAAGAGGTGAATCTAATTAAGATACATTGTGAACACTTATGTCTATGTGACAATGTATACCCTGTGCAAAACTATTACATGCTAATAAAAATTTATATGTAATAAATTAGTATAAGCACAAAAATTTCATTTTTATAAGTGTATACATGTGGGTTGTAATGAATAATTATTAGTTATTATTATGGATCATTTTTAGTAGATTGTATGTTCTCTTCTCACACTGTAGTTAGGATAGTCAATAATAAAATAATAAGCCAAGTGTCAGTGGCTCACGCCTATAATCCCAGCTACTCAGGAAGCAGAGATCAGGAGGATCACAGTTTGAAGCCATCCCTGAGCAAATAGTTTGCTAGACCCTATCTCGAAAAAACCCATCACAAAAAAGGGCTGGTGAAGTGGCTCCAGGTATAGACCCTGAGTTCAAACTCCAGTACTGCAAAAAGAAAAATAACAAAATAAAATGATAAATAGTCTGGGTGAGGTGGCTCACAACTATAACACCACCTGCTGGGAGATTGGGAGGATCATGGTTTGAGGTCAGCCCATGCAAAAGGTTAGCAAGACCCCATTTCTACAAATAAACCAGCCGTGGTGGTTCACGTTGTAATCCCAGATGCACAAGGAGGTGTAGGTAGGATTGCTGCAGTTTGATGCCAGGCCTGAACAAAAATACAAGACCATATCGAAACTATAACTAAAATGAAAAGGGTTGAGGGCAGACTCAAGTGGTAGAGTACCTACCTAGCAAATATGAGGTTCCCGGCACTGTCAAAAAAAGAAAAAAGATAGATGTTTTATCTCTAACTGTCTAGGAAGTAAGGAGGAAGTGTCTAAGTAGCAACTATGTCCATGTAGGATTCAAAATGAAATTAGAAAATATTTTAATTGTTGGCATGCATACATACATATCAAACATGCAAGGTACAGAAAAAACAGTAACTAAGAGGAAATATGTAATCTTGAGGAAATACTGTTAAAAAAAAAAGATTGACAATAAATAACCTAAGTTCCCATTTGAAGACCCCAGAAAGGATTCAAAATAAAGAAGTGAAAAGAAAAAGAAGTGAAGCACATAAGAGAGGAATATACTCAGGAACAACAAACAGGTAAGGGGAAAACAGTGTTCACTAATGGGCAGTTAAATTAGCAATAACACAGATAAACAACTGAACAACCTTAAAAGAGTGAAAGAACGGATGGCATTATCAAGAATGAGAAACAAGGCACCCCTTCAGATTTCAAAGGTCATAAAAAGGTAGTAACAGCATTTTAGGGGAAATGAACAAATTCACTGACAAATATAGCTACCAAAATGACTGTAGAAGGATTTAACACTTTAAATTTTCATTCTCCTCTACAACAAAATTAGAAATAAGGGCAAAATAGTTTCTGGTGGGTATTGAGGGGGTAGGGGGGAGAGGGAAGGGGCGGAGTGGGTGGTAAGGGAGGGGGTGGGGGCAGGGGGTAGAAATGACCCAAGCCTTGTATGCACATATAAATAATAATTAAAAAAACAAATTTTCATTCTCCTAAAGAAACTAAACCCGTTATTTCAAACAGTCCCACAAAGCAAACTCGAGACACACCACAGTAACTGTGAACAAGTTCAACGCCACAAGACAGATCCGGAGCCTTCTCCCTTCCACATGGAATGTGCTCTTCTTGCCGTGTTCAGGCTGGAACCCAGGCATTGTGCATGCTTGCCCCCCCATAGGCACTCCCCAGCCTGTCACATGTGCAATGAGAGAGAATCAGAGAGAATGGGGGTTAACAAGGGCTGAAGGGAGACATGAGGAGATTTGGCTCAAAGGGCACAAACTTCCAGTTATGAGTAAGTTCAGGAGGTCTATGGTACAAAATGTGACCATATTTACTAAGGATGTGTTGTGTATTTGAAATTTGCTGAGAGAGGAGATATCAAGTGTTCTCACCACATGGAAAAAATTGTCTGAGGTTATTGATAGATTAGCTAGCTTAATTGATAATCATTTCTCAATGTGAACATATATCAAAACATCACACTGTATGACAAACATATGCAGTTTTTATTTGTTCACATGCCTCAATAAAAGCAGAGGGGAAAGAAAGTTTGAGATCAAACTTTGAGATCAAAGTTTCACTAGTGAGCTCTCCAAATACTAGAAAAAATAACAAGGTCAATCTTACAACACACTTCCAGAAAATAGGAAGAGGAAATACTTATAAATATAATTACAAGGTTATCTTAACCTTAACATGAAACCCAAAATTATATAGAATAGAAAAATCATAAACCAACCTTGCTCATGAAAACAGAAGTGAAAGTCCTAAGTAAAGCATTAGCAAAACAGGCTCAGGAATATTAAGAAATAAAATATAAAAATTCACTGCATCCAAAATAAGGTTTTCACCAGAAACAAACATATATTCCCCTATTGGCTTATCAGTGTAATTCACTATGTTTTCAGAGAACAAGGAGAGAGAAAAAAAAAAGACAATCTCAGCATTTGCAGAATACCACAGTTGATAAAACACAATAGACAATATTATAGAAGCTTTTGGCAAACTAGAATTAGAAGAAAATTTCCTTGACTTAATAAGCAGCATCTAAAAATAAATCCTAGGTCCAAGATGAATAATTGAAAATTTCTTCCTGCGTTTGTGTCAGGTCACAGAAGAAAAGTAAAGTAAGGAGGAATTTTTACTCACTTAAAAGGAAGAAAAAAACACATCCTTAGTTAGAGATAAGTGATAGTGCATCTAGAAAATCCCCTAAAAATCTATAAATGAAATATGAAAATTAAGGAGTAAGTTTGGCCATATTCCTGGATAAAAAATTAACATATAAAAATCAATGATTTTACATATTAAGAACAAACAGAAAATAAAAAATTTAAATACTCTATATGATAGAATAACAATATGTGAGTAGGAATATATGTAGAAAAATGAGCAGAGCCCCTACAACAAACAGAGAAAACATAATTATAAGAGCATGTGACAAATAGCTGAATGTATGTGGGGGGCTGCGGTGTTTCTGAATTGGAAGGGTGACCCTTGCAAAGATGGTCTTTCTCTCCGAGTTGATAAAGACTCAGTGTAATTTCAATCTCATCTCAGAAGCTTTGCAAAGTAATTATAACACTTGCACAGATATGCAGAGACCAACAACAGACAAGGCAGTTTGCAGAAGCAAATCAAAGTCAAAGACTTACATAGTTAACTGGAAAACAAGAAGGTGACAAGTTGACAGCAAGGCTTTCATTAATGGAACTCACTCCCGGCTGTGGGATGTGAATTTCTATAGGCTTTTTGCAGAATTGTTTGACAATATCTACTAAGTCTTAACATATATATACCTTATGTCCTAGAAATTCCAGTTGTAGAAAATATTCTAGACTGTGAATAATGGAAAAGCATGCCTATGTTTTCTAGGAGATACTTAAAAAATTCATTTTGGTGGCATGTATGACAGCTTGTATTTGGACTCTCATCAATAAATAGCATATCAGACAAATAAATTGTGATAATACATTCATAGAATGGAAAACTATACAGCAATGAGCATTTACAAAGTATTGCTACATGAAAAATATATTTGGATCTCAAAACATAATGTGAAAACCAGAGTCTATAATGCACATTTCCATGTCTAAGAAACTATTCAGGAGGTAAATTTAATGGGAATATGTTCCTTGGGGGACAGCAAGAGGAATGGAACACACTTGGGTGTGATAGTGTCTGTTCTATTATTTGATCTTGGCATTGGTGCACACCTCCTCAATAAAAATTTTACTTAAAAATTTCAAACACAGAAAGAGATAGGAGAAGTCTGTCCAGAATGAAATCAGTTGTTTGACTTGAAGTGCTGTAGAAAACGAAAGCACCAAGAGCAAGCACTATTGGAGCCATCTTTTTCACTGTCTCTGCCAGCTCTGTCCAGCCAGAATAAATGTGTCAGGAGCAGAGGGCAACCATAATGAGTGGTTTGGCGGACTCAAAGCCAAACCCAGAGTAGTCTTAGTAGGACTTGGTCCAATTTCTTAATTCAAAATGCAGTATTCATTTTAAAGGCTAATTGTAGACATCCTGTTGAGTCGTGGCTCTAGGCTGTTCTATTCTCTTTTCTCACTGCTTACTAATCCTTGAAAGTAACTGAAAGCAATTTTACAGAAGCATGAAATAAATTTTCATGTATATGAAATGGACTTCAAAATTATATTTGATCCAGAATAGATTATCTGCTAGTATTTTTTCACCTGTCCTATTCCTTTACTTTAATCCCACCAAGTCTCATATGTTATTCGCAAATAAATTCTAAAAAGTAATTGTAGTCAGGTGCTGATGGCTCTCCCCTGTAATCCTAGCTACTCAGGAGGCAGAGATCAGGAGGATCATGATTCAAAGCCAGCCCTGGACCAGATCTATCTATCACCAGATTCTATCCAAAAAAAACTCATCCTAAAAAAGGGCTGGTGGAGTAGCTCAAGTGGTAGGGCACCTGTTTAGCAAGCATGAAGCCTTCAGTTCAAATTCCAGTACTGCCAAATAAATAAATAAAAATAAAAAGTAATTGTGACTCTAATTACTTAGGTGAGATTATATCATTTTCTATCAATTGTCAACTAAAAAGTATATCCTGATTACCCTGTAACACTCATAATTTCTTGATAGACTATAATTCTTTTTATAACATTTTCACTATATTAACAGAAGAAGAATATGTTTTCTGTGTGAATTTTCAAACAATATACAAATATGCACGCCTGCGTACAGTCGTGAACGTCATGGGACCCCAGAACCTCCTCAGGATAAGGGCGCACCACGGGGAACAGAGCACCTCCCAACATCGTTAGCCCAGCTCTGCCGTATGTGGTGAACCAGAAGTTATACTGCTCTGAACCACTCTCATGTGAAAGTTTACTATAGGGTGGACCTTGAATATTGCCCAAAGGCCCATGTGTTAAAGGGTTGGTCCCCAGCATGGTGCTATTGGAAGGATGTGGAACCATTAAGAGGTGGCTCAAGTGGTAGAGAACATGCCTACCAAGTGTGAGGTCCTGAGTTCAAACCCCAGAAAAAAAAAAAAGGTAGGGCCTAGTAAGAAGTCTTTAGATTATTGGCATTGTGCCTTTGAAGTAGATACTGAGATCCTGTTCCCCTGATTTTTCTCTTGCTTGCTTCCTGGACACGAGGTGAGCCATACACTCCCACCACAGGCCCAAAAAGAATGGGGCCAACTGAGCATGAACAGAACCTCCAAAACTGTGAGTCAAAATCAGCCTTTCCCATTTATAAGCTGACTGACTCAGGTATTTTGCTATAGGGATGGAAAGATGGCTGATGCAGAGTACTTCGTCACAGCAGGAACATGCCGGCCATGCTGACTGGAGAAATTAAAACTAAAATGTGCTTTTGGTAAGGTTTGTGCATGTCAGATCTTATTCACTCACAACAATTTGGTAGGTTGGGTGTTGATCACAGTTTTGTTTTAGTTATGGCAGAAACGTAAGTAGCCCTTACATATTCTAGGGACTATTTTACCTCTCTTAATAACCCTTCAGGTAAGTTGGATGAGTTCCAAACAGCATGCAGCTAAAAAGTCACTACAGAAAGAATAGAATGAATGCTTCACTCTGGGTTCCCTCAGGTTCTGCAAAACTTGGTTACAAAAAGCTCTACCTAGGGCTTTTGGGGGCCACTTAAAAGAATTGGTAAACTCTTACAGATAATATATGAAATAAATTTAGAGAAATTTTATTTTCCCCTCCATGTTCTCTTTCAATCTCTTTCTCTGATATTTTTGTTTGGAATTAGTCTTCAAAAAATAATTTACCTTTGTTTAATCTTGCTTCCTACAACTAACCCAGTAAAAGTGCTGTTATTAACAAACTATCACAAAGAGTAATGTGCTGAGGATGCAATAGGTCAACTTTTGAAAAAGAAAAGCTTCTAGAAACAAATGGAATATTTCAAACTCCTGAGTTAACAATACTTCCCTTACGTGCAGCAGACAGAAGTTAAAATTATTACCTGTGGCTTGTTTTTGCTTGTTTATTTTTACTTTTTGTCAGAATACAAACAGTTACACAGCTGAAAGGAAGGGCTTTTTCTTAGCAAGTAAGGCACTGTCCAAATCAATTTAATTTCCTGCCTCTTAACAAGTACAGAACCAACACAGAAGTCAACCCGACAATTCATTTGATTTCCTTCTGTGCTCTCCCAACATGAATTCCTTCACACACAGGCCTCTCAGGTTTTCACTTCCTGTGTTTGCTCAGAAATTATTTTTGTAGACAACGTCACATCCATTTGCCATTTCCTTTCGGTCCACATAAATGCTCCCTGTGTTAGTGTTCTTGCTTCTGCAGTGCCATCTACATTGTGTGTCGCTGGTGTGATCCATTCTGCCCACTATCCCACAGTAGGGCTGCAGTACTAAGTTGGGTAGCTTTCCAGGTGCTTTACTTTTTTGGTTATCTTTTGATGTTTTTACTCTCTTAAGATGAAAGCTCCTTCAAGAAATGACTTCGGTTTTTATACATAATAAAGACCCTCATGCAGACTGTCAGTGAAATATGCTAATGAATGTTTTGGCATCATGGCTCCAAAGTGGAACCTTTGGAAGTTTGTTTCTAAGCGATTTTCGTATACTTCAGTTTCCTGTTAATCTATACTACTGTAAGATAAGAAGTTACAGTGTTGATTCAAGTAAATAACACAACCTTTGTTACATGTTGAAAATATCATCAGTGTTTCTTTTAACTTTTTTAGAAAATTAAAATCTTGAGATGCAGGCTTTGCTTTCTCTTGTTTTTGTCAGAAGACCCTGTGTTCCATCCAATCACAACCTCTCCCTGCTGCCCTCTGAAGGGAACCATCCCAACTGTTTGATAATCAGTTCCTTATTTTCTTTATAACCTGTTTTCCATTTTGAAGTGTGATAGATTTGAATTTTATGAAATTTATTAAAATGAGTTATATGTATATATATATATATATATATATATATATATATATATATACACACCATTTAAAAAAATATGCCATGTGCATTTAAAGAACTTTTTCAGCAGTTCTATAGTTGTGGAACACAGAATCATCTGACATTTATATATACTCAGCTGTTTGTTAGCCACAAGGGTTTTCTGATGGTTCAATTACTCAGAGTTGAATTTAAAATCTTCCACTGCAATTATGATTGTGAATTTCTTTCTCTTTTTTTTTGCAGTTTTCTCTCTGCCTATATCTGTCTTTCTGTCTCTCTGTGTCTCTCTCTGTGTCTCTCTTTCCCTCCTCTCCTCTCCTCCCCCCTCCTTTCTTCCCTTCTTTCTTCTCTTTCTACTTTCTCTCTTCTGTCTCTCCTGTTTCATGTCTCTCAGCCAAGTTGGTTTCTCTTCATTTTTGTCTCAAGGTTTTATGAACCCCTCAGATGAGTTCAAATCTACCACAATGGTTATGCTTGTGAATAAAAGGGAAAGTCAGTTTTGAGATCCAGAGAAGGCACCACAGGTTATGTAACTCATAGAGCAGGCTCAGGGCAGTTGCTCATGCTAAACACACTCCTGTTCTACAGCAAAGCCACCTCTCCCATACTAAACAGAATGGCAACTACAAGGACACGACATCAGGCCACTTCAGGCTGTGGAAGCAAACTTAATAGCCATCCACTTTTCAAGTCTTGGTGGATTTCATTATTGTGTATGAGAGATTTGACACCTGTATTTTGAAGGTATGTTATAATATGCAATAGAAATAATGTTACCTTCTAGCAAGTAGAACCATGCATCATTGTAAATCGTTATTCTAACCTTCTGTTCTTCATTGCAAGGAATGCCTTGCACTCTACAGTCGAGTTATCTGACATTAATACAGCTCATACCAATGTCTGTGTTATTGTAGAAGCAATTCAATGCCTGGTACATGACAGCCTATTGGTGTAAAGACTATTAATAATCTATAAAACTCTTGCTGGTGTTTTTTGTGATGTTTCTTTCTCCATCTTCTCTATATCCTTACATTTTAGGTCTCCAAAAATAGTACATAATTGGATTTTTAAAGTTTTAATCTGGAAAATATCTTTTGCCCTAAAGTACCCAGTCCTATTACATTTAATGCAATTACTAGACTATAATGAAATTATTATGTTTAAATCTGTTATCATATTTTGTGGGTTTTCCTATTACCCGTTTTTTTTTTGTTTTGCCCTTTTTTCTTAACTTCTTTTTATTGATAATTTTTATCTTTTTGTGGTTGTTCTTTTTGTAAACTCAGAAGTTCTTTTCTTTTGGTTGCTATCTTAGAAATGTGCAGACTAATCATCTCCAGCTGATAAATTTTGCACTCTAGTCAGATGCTAAGACATGGACCTTGGCATCATGGCACCCATGGTCTCTCTGGTGCCCATCCTTTTTCCTTCCTTTTCTGAACACCTTGGGATTCAGTTGCTATCATGGTTTTATCAATTATCATTTCCTTTACTCAGAGGCTTATCTTGTTTCTGTGCATTCTCTTTTGCACTTACACCTTTAATCTTTTTTTATTTTTAAAATTTCTATTTGGCTGTTTTTCAAATCTCTTAGTTTCCTTCATTCACCTTCTTGAACTTACTAATAAGTGAAAAGCAGTGCTTATGAAACTACTGGGAGTGTCATTTTGCTACTTATAAACAAATTTCTAGCTAAGTCAAAATCTTAGTGGGAAATCTAATGCCAAAGAATGGCACCTTCCATTTCTTTCTACAGTACAGACTTCCCATCTTCTATGATTGACCTATGATCACCTAGAAACAATCCATAGGTCCATTCCCATTATTCAGTTTTCTGAATCTGTGACAAAGCACCTGGGATAAATGACCTGAAGAAGAGCAGATTTATTTTGCCTCACAGTTTCAGAGGTTTTGGCCCATGTTCCTGCAGCTCATTATTTCTGGGCCTTAGGTAAGGCAGAACATCATGGTGGGGAGCATGTGACAGCAAAGCTGTTCATTTCATGGTGGCCAGGGGAAAGAGAGAGAAAAAGCAGAAGAGGCTGGGGACAAGATGTAACCTTCAAGGAAATGTCTGCAAGGACTCAGTCCTTTATTTAAGGCCCATGCCTAAGTTTCCATCACCTGTCAGTTGCCTGTCATATTATAAACACATTTATGGGTTAATCCATTGACGAGGTCAGAGCCC
Source organism: Castor canadensis (assembly GCF_047511655.1). Lineage (NCBI taxonomy): Eukaryota > Metazoa > Chordata > Mammalia > Rodentia > Castoridae > Castor > Castor canadensis. The sequence continues at coordinate 81,986,000 of NC_133395.1, forward strand.
TCATGATCTCATCACTTCCCTAAGGTCCCACCTCTGAACACTGCTACATTGGTGACCAAGTGTTCAACACAAGAGTGAGGGCCATCCCAGACCTAAACCATAATAATCCTGGTGAAAATAAGACAATGAAGCTTCTTTCCCTTAGCACCTGAAATCTCTCCTTATCCTTAGCCAAGGGATGTGTGGGGCTTGCTTGTGAGCCACACTGACCTCTGCTCCTGGCCAAATTTCTTCAAGAATACTGCTCCTTCAGGGCCAGCTCATGCTTGAGTCTCAGAAGACAGATCTACCTTCACACAGAGATGAGGCCAGACAGCAATAGTTTCCAAAACCTGAAAACCTAAGAAGAGCATAATTCAGAGAAGGAAATCACCCAGGCTGTATGTCACACTTGTTAAAATCTCATGAAAAAGCCATTTCCCAGAGAACCCTTACTTCCACCCCTACCCCAGACTATTCCTTCCTTGACTCAGAAGCATTTGAGATATTCCTCTTCAACCTGAGTTCCCTCCCTTATCTTATTTTTCCCCAGTCACATGGAACCAGCTCTCCTGCCTTTTCCCAGTCCCACTCTGTAAAGATATAAAATAAATTACTTACCATGATTGTAATTTCCCCAGTGTCACCACACTGCTGATCTTGAATATTGCCTTTTACAATACAACTTGCACATCCTTAATCTATGTTCCAAACTCCAAACCTTTTTGGATGCTGGCATAACCCCAACAAGTGAGAAATTCCACATCTGAACTCATGTGATGGGTTGTAGTCAAAACATAGCCACACTAAGATTCCGTACAAAATTATCTTCAGACTGTGTGTATATGGCACCTCTGAAACACTTAATGAATTCCATGATATCCAAATGAATCCCAAGATATCTCTCTACATATATGCTAATGTTCCCAAATGTGAATAAAATTTCAAAATGCAAAATCCTTCCATTCTAAGCATTTTTGGTAAGCTGTGTTACATAAAATAGCATAGTGATAGTGAGGAAAAAAAACCCTCTGGACAAATTTAATTTGACAGCTAATTTGAGCAAAGAGGAATTCGTGGGTCAGACAGCACTGAGAACCAGAAAAGGCTCAGAGAGCACCAATCTATCTGCATTTGCCTGGTTTTTTTAGACAGAACTTGGAAGTGAAATGCAGAAACAGCTTGACTAGTTACAGTCAGGCATTTGCCTTATTTGGATGTGGTCCCATCAGTTGGCTGCCTGTGATTGGCTGAAGCTTGGTACTTGGGCTTGGCTGAGACAGGGCTATTTGTTACACCTCAGTTAAGTTTCAGTTAGCTATGTAAGATATTTGAGATTAGTTATACAGAAACTCAAAGTGCCAAGGCAGCCTCAGTTGTTATTTGTCTTAGCTTCTCCCTTCAAAAGAAGGTGACTTAATTTTAAACTCCTTCTCCCAATTCAAGGAAGACAAATCTTCAAGAAAAGTGAGTTACTAGAGCCCCAGAAAGCAGAAAATATCCACTCTCTTGGCAGTGCTTCCCACCCGGTGATTCCTGAACGTCAGAGAAGCATGGAGACCTTATGTGCTTTGGCTTTATGTTCTGTCATAGCACTCATTAGTATCTGACTTCCTTACCATTAACCAAAGTCCTCTCCCACTAACTTGTGACTCCCTTTATAACTGAGTTTTATGGGTTGAATCCTATTTTTCCCAAAACTCATATCCCAACTCAAGTTTTTCAGAAGAGGATTGTATTTGGAGATAAAGTCTTTTCAAAATAATTAGGTTAAAATGAGGTCATTGGGATGGACCCTAATCCAGTATAACCAGTGTCCTTGTAAGAACAATTTGGACACACACACCCACACAAAAATATAATGATATAAAGATACAGGGGCAAAGAAACTGTTTGTGAGCCAGATAAAGGGGTCTGGAAGAGCTCCCTCCCTCTCAGCCTCTCAGAGGAACCAGCTCTGCCCATACCTTGGTCTTGGACTTTCAGCTTTCAGTACTATGAGATAATAAACTTCTGTCTTTCAAGCCATTCGGTCTGTAGCTCATTATCACAGTCTCAGCAAAGTCAGTCTCAAGGGATTGTTGTGTGTCTTTGCATTCCCATAACTTGAAAAAAGATCAATGAAGAAAAAGCAAAAAACTAGATAAGGAAACAAATAAAAACTCTTTCTTTCTAAAAACAGCATTTTGGCCTTTAAACGTTCCAAAGAATGGCCTTGATATCTGACCTCTTGCAACCACATGCTTAAGGTTTCTTTGAGTCTAAAATGGAAGAGGAAGATAAAAAGCCAAAAGCACTCATTCTCAACAGGAGCCACAGAGACTGACTTGCAGCCAAGTCTGTTTGTTCTGATCACTGTTGTCCATCACAGTGGGGAACCCCAGCCCACTACCAGTGGTGTGGGCCACCTCTCTGGTGGTGCTTTTAAAATGTGTTGATGTTTGAATGGGTATGACCCTTTTAGACAGCAAGAGTTTTTTCATAAGGAAGGACATAGCTGGTATTTGCTTAGGAGAGTGGCAAAAGGGTCACAGGACATAACCTGAAGCCAGAGGGTCATGTCCACAGCGTCTATCAGCTGTGTCAGACTACAACTATCGTATCACTAAGTTTCTCTTTTTACTCTGCCTGACATAATTGGAAAACCAAACTCATAATCACTATTTTCCCTGGGAGGGTTGAATGGAAACTTACCACCTCTAAATCTTTGATGATAAAACTAAGCAATGAAAGATTCCCCCAAGCAATTATTAAAAATTAAAATCAGACAACTGAGTGAATTCTACATTTAAACACTGTATCTCTCTTTATTTGGACTCTGTAATTTTCTTTCCTGACTCCCCATTTGCCACCAGTGACAAAACTAGAACAACTCCACTGGCACCTCTCCCCTCTTTTCCATTTCCACTGCCACCATCCTTACTCAGGACCTCACTATAGTTTAGTTATTGGGCTCATGCCCTCCAGACACTTGTCCTAATGCATTCTAAACATCACAGCAAGATGCATAATCTTTTCTAAAAGCAGACCATTGATCAAAAAAGGAAAAATCCTTTCAGTAGGCCGCCACTGCCCACCAAGTTGATAAAGGTACCTTCATTGGATATTTAAGACTTAAATGCATCAAGCCTTCTAGTCCTAACTTCTAATATATCACTATCCTTTTCCTATATTTCATTCTTAACTTCTGGTTTTGGAAGGTGCCTGTGCTTTTAGTTCAGTTCAGATCCATTCGTTGGGTTTCAGAGAACTATTGAAGATTTTAAGCAAGAGCATAAGGTGGTCATATCGATGTTTTAGGTGAGTCTGTATTACAGCTTGGCAGATGACTGAGCAGCTTGAAAGTTTGTCTGGGCAGGTGAAGATGAGGGCTTAATCCTGACAGTGCAAGGAGGAATGGAGAAAGAGATGAACTCAGACACCAAGAGAAAGAGGAATAAATTAATGATAAAAGAAACAGACATCCAGGATTCCCCATTCTATTTGAGCTATGTTTTAAGAATGCTTGCATGATAGGCCACTGAAATAAAGCATGACCTGGTAAGTCATATGGATTCTAGTTTATTTATTTATTTAATTTTTGCTTTTCAAGGGATTTTATTTTTATTTTATTATATTTTGGTTGTACTGGGGGTACATTGTGACATTCACAAAAGTTCTTACAATGTATCACAGTTGAATTCATCCCCTCCATCATTCTTCTTTATTCCCTCTCCCCACATTCCTGGAAGTTTCAGCATGTCTCAGTTTCCATTTTCATACATGAGTACATAATACTTCTGTCATATTCACCTCCTACACCCTTTCCGTATATCTTCCCCTCTGCCACTGGTGCCAACCCCAGACAGGACTTATTTTACCTTCTTGTTCCACATTTTTTTAAAAAGATGCTTTGTTTAAGCTAGCTATTCAGGGAGTTTCATTGTGACATTTTCTGTGTATACGCATTAGAACCTGGATTGGTTCTTGCCTTCTACTTTTCCCCTTTTTTACCTTAGTCCTCTTCTTATGGTGAGTTCGACAAATTTAAAAATTCTATATTCATTTTTGTATAGAAAGTATATCAACCATATTCACCTTAACTTCCTTCTTTTACCCTCTCTCTCCCATTAGTGACCTCCCCTTAGTGTGACCTGTTTTTTATAGTGTTGCTGTATTTGTATTGTGTCTCTTCCACAAATGATAGAGCACATGTGGCCTTTGTCTGTCTGAGCCTGGGTTACTTCATTTAACATGATACCCTCCAATTGCATCCATTTACCTTCAAACCACATGGTTTCATTCTTCCTTTTAGCTAAGTAAAAAGTCATTGTGTGTGTGTGTGTGTGTGTGTGTGTGTGTGTGTGTGTTAATGCATTCATCAGTTGTAGTTCATCTGGGTTGTTTCTGTAGCTTGACTATTGCGAACAGTGCTGCAATAAACATCAGTGTGCAAGTGTCTCTATTGTATCCTGACTTACATTCCTTCTGGTATATCTTGAGTTACTTTTGGTTTAAACGCCCCTCAAATTAACATAACTTCATTTTTTTCCCAATAAACTCCTTCCCCACAATTTTTACCATCTTTGAACCCCAGACCTATCTGATAATCTATTTCCTCAAAATATTTTTAGTACATTAGGTCACTGTACCCCAAATAATCAATACAGTGGATTCACAGTTGACCTATGTGCTTTCTAATTGTGAGGCATAGATAAAAACATATTTACTGTGAAGTCACATGAAGCAAGACTGTAAACATATAGTTCCATTTCTTTCAATCTTTTAATGGACACAGAAGGATCTGTAAAATCTTCAGGAACACTGAACATGGTATACAGCTGTGTTACATCACATGACTAGAAGAGTTGATCACATAGTAAGTGCTCAATACAAGTTTGTCAACCTTGTAAGATAGTTTTAAAGTTTTAAAGCTGGAAATACCAATAGTACCATTACAGAAAAACATACGATTGTTACCAGATAGGGAAAAGAATAATGCAATTTCTAGCTTATTTGGGGCATGTCTTTGTTTATATAAAATAGGATATATGTGAGTGATTTGCTGTAAAATTCTTTGAAGCCTTTATTTAGGAAAAAATGATACATGAACATTTCCTTGTTGGGAAATGGAATCATTGGGAAAATGTTAGGCTTTGATTTGCTCTCTGAGTGAATATGGTTGTGATTATCTCATAAGAATCAGAAAATAACACCAAAGGCCAGAAATTATACAGTGAAAATTCTACATATCTGATGAAATGTGTCTTACAAATTAAATTTCAGACCCTTTTCAGAGAACTTAATATACTCTCAAGGGTGAAGTGTATTTGTTTTTAGCAAAGTAGATTAGCTTACGTCTTGTGATGGGAAAAGTCTATGTAATATGTCGTGTCCTTTAGCGCTCATTCTGGAGCAGTTGGTTCGGGTTGTATCTTTTGGCTATAGTTCTGGATCTCAATTTTCTACTCTGTCTGAGTTTTAAATCATTTTCTGTCTGCTGTTCCCAGACCCCCTCCTCTCACTTATTTCTAAAGTCAGGTTGAATCAATCTTTAGATTTCTTACTCTATCATACTTCAAAATCTAGCATGGCTTCATGTACCTGACTGTTTAGTGTGTCCGGTTTTAGGAAGATAAATTATTGGGCTATAAGCAATCAGGATCAAATTTTATACAAAACAGTTCAATGGCAGGCCTGGGTCTTCCAGAGGTCAAAAAATGTAGAACAGGCTTTTGCTCAAGAGACAAGTTTTGAATGATAACTATTCCCAGTTGTTGAGTGATTTGGAGGACAAGTCAACTGGAACCACCCCCATTGTCTGTGTCACCATTTATGCCCCTTCTTTGTCTTCAAAAAACTTGGAGACAAGTACCAGTCCCAAGCCACCAGGCTGCCTCCATCAGCCCTATTATACTGAGCCCCCTTAAGCCAGGGCCAGGCCCACTTTCATTCTTTCTCATAGCAAATGAGCCAACAGATGTTTCCTAGAAGGTTGTGGTGGCTGGAAGATTGATTCTCTGGCTTACTGGGGTGCTAACATAGTATCTCAAAAATTATGTCATGTGGCTTATAGTCCTCATGCCTGTCTAAAAGAAACCTTACACTTGTTTGGAAGAGGCTATCTGTCTATATGGGATTACTTTGGCAATGGTCTTTATTCCTGTTTCCAAGTCAAGGAGGGCAACTTCAAATGCTAGAAGACAGGCTTCAACATGATTCAGTTCCTCAAGTGCAAGATCCCTGTCACAAAGCAATGCTATGTAGCTCATCACAGATGTGGACCATAATGAGCTCCATCAAGAAAACAATTATTGTCTGGCAATGAAAAGTATGATCATTTATCAAGACTTTTAAATTCTAATCCTGTTCTCCACCATCTGGTGAAGCTTCCATGTGGGGATAATAATGGCTAACGTTGACATAAAATTGCTCTAAACCAGGTACACCTAAAGCACTGTATATGTGCCATTTCATTTTATTTCGCACAACTACCCTATGATAGAGCTGTCTTTATGGTTCCCGTGTCTGATGTCCAAAGAGGTTAAGTAACTTGCTTTAAATCCAACACTCACTTACTGCTGGAGTCAAGATTTGAACTCATTGTTCTCAATTCAACAACTTTATTCTAGCCCATAAACTTTCTTTAGTCTAATTCCAACATGTATAAATCATCCACATAAAAGCTAAAAAGAACAAGTACAGGTTTAATGTCAACAAAACAACCCTCATTTCTACTTCATGCACTCATAGTTTTTAAACAGTGGAGAGAAATTAATAGTTTTGAGAGACCAATATGTGGGATAAACATCACAGAGTAAGAGTCTGAGGAGTACAAGAATGGAGTTAGCTTGTCCATCATAGGGATGATTGGCATTGAGATAACAGTTGATCAGGGCCTGCAATCAGACAAAATTGCTACAGAGGGAAAATTCAGGATGTATTCAGGAGGTACAATTACCACATGGTGTTTTCTCTTCATTTGACCTCTCACTAGTAGTGTGGCCTTGGTGAGACTACCTTGCTTCTTCATCTGCAAAATGAGGGCAAGAGTAATGACAGAATTGTTGTGAAAATAAATGAACTAACATATGTAAAGCCCTTGGAAGGGTGGCCTGCCCATCATGGTCACCCTATGATCGGATTAAGTAGATGAGAGTATAAAAGATAAAACACGCAAAATAGATTCAAATTTCTGACTTGAATGACTCTGAAAACAGTGGCATCATTCACTGATCATAAGAATAAAGAAAGAGAGGCAGAGAAAAAAAGAAAAACTCTTAACCTGATGGGCCAAACTCTCAAAAAAATGGGGGGAGAATCAAATCAGAAATACACAGGGAAGATGGGTCTTGACTTAATGAGGGGCACAGCAGAAATAAGTGGCTACATAATGCATTTATAAGTGCCTTTGCTTGGATGAGTGCTCCAGAGTGAGCTACCATGAAACATCAAGAATGCAAGAGTGTTAAATGAAAAAGCATTTTATCACAGCTGTCTTGGGCCAGGACCAAAAGAAGTGAGTGAGGCTAGTAGACTGAAATAGCAGGGATAGTTAAGGAATGCAGGAACTGGATTCCCAAAAGGACAATGACCAGGCAGAATGCACATTAGAATATTAGAGAGACAGAAAGATGGGACATAGTCATGGGGCAATTCTATTTTCTAGTACTAAGTCAAAGCAGAAAGAGTGGCTGGGCATGGTGGTACATGTCTGTAATTCTAGCACTTGGGAAGCTGAGGGAGGAGGACTGCAAGTTCCAGGCTAGCCTGTGATACATAGTGAGGTCAGTCTGGCTACATAGTGAAACCCTGACTCAACAACAACAACTACAAAAAAATGTAGGGATGTAAGGCAAAGGTGGTCAGAGAACCTCCAGGCTGAAGGGTTGGCCAACATGCAAAACATTAGAATTATCCAATTTGAAGGCACTAGGTGATCTAGCCTGGGCGATCGTGAGTGAGATACGAATATATTCAGTGGTTATGAGGATGGCTAAAACATGGGTACCTATGTTACTGTAAGAGAGATGAGTAAAGACTGGAGAACTGGATTATGAACCAGAAGGAAACAGGTTTCACATAAAGATGCAAGAACAAATCTTTGTAAGCGGCATAGAAAGGCTTGGCTCAAGGAGTACCTCTTCTGGTGTTAAAGGAGTCCAAGAAACCCTCAGTTCAGAGGGTGGTAGAAGAAGAAACATTTCAAGATAGAGCCAGGAGTTAAGAAATGTAGGGAGCTGGGTATAGAGACCCATACCTGAAATCCCAGCAACTTGAGAGGCAGAAGCAGAAGGATCACATTTGAAAGTCAGCCCAGACCAAAAAAAGGGTAATGAGACCCTAACTCAAAGAACAAACTGAACCTGGTGATACAGGCCTAATTTTTCAGCTACACAGGAGGTGCAAGTAGGGAAACCACAGTACAAGCCTGATCATAGGCAGAAGCATGAGACCCTAGTCTGAAAAGCAACTAAAGGCAAAAAAAAAAAAAAAAGAACTAGTGGCATGGCTCAAAGGGTAGAACACCTGCCTAGCAAGTGTGAGGGCCAGAGTTCAAACCCTAGATAGAAGTTTTTTATGAAAGAGGACTTTCAGAGGTCACAGATGAGAGATGAAAAATAAGAGAGGGTGGATAGAGGAAGGTGGGGAGGAGAAGAATGGAAACAAAGCAAAGGGAAACATGGTATAACACTGGGTTAAGGGAGCAGGGAGGTACCACAGAGAAAGGTCAGAGGGTGAGGAGCATGCCCAAGGCACGCTTTCTAGACAGCAAGGCCAGAGAAGCAGGAGCTGTGGCTACAGAGCTCACCAGCTCTTCTGAATGCCTACATTGCTTGAAGCTGGGTAGATGAAGTCTCACCTACAGTCAGGTAGAGTAGCTCACGAAACACAGAAGAAGAATGTAGACCCATTTATCAAGTCTGATCAAATACAAGATGGCTGGTGCTGTGGATCAATTAGGTTAATTTTGCAGTTCATCGCTAACATCTGGTACCCACATTTCAAAAGAGCATTAAGAAGTGTTGGAACACTGGAGTGGGATTAATGGTGGTCATGGGACTTGGAGAACCCTGAACAAATCAGCTGGAGATGTTGGGTACTGATAGTAAATGTTGGTGGAAAAGGAACAAGAAATGCATTACTTTGCTTTTTCAGATGTTTTGCATGGATACTGTTTATTTTTTCCTCTAATTTGCTACTTGGCATGGTCTCAGCATAAATAAGAAATTTAGTTCTTATTAATTACTGTTTTAATTGGAAAGAATAATTGGCTTTGCAAAATTTTAGAATGAAAGAAATTAAATATTCATCAGTTTTGATGATGTTTAAATGTTAAACTTCCAGTCTTGTCTTTTTACTTTTAGAAGCAAAAAAATAGCTAAACTGGTTCTTTCTTCCAGGAATGCTTTCTTCACAGCTCAAAACACTTACTGTACATGTGTAATTTTGAATTAGGCATAAAGTTACACCTCCATATCTCAAATTCTGCTCATGTTCAAATAGCCGTATTTGAATTGTTTATAATCATGTGTTATGCAACTCACTAGTGGAACAACTGACTTTTCTCTTATAAAGATGTTCTCAAAATGTAGTATGCATAAGATCACGAGATTTGAGAATAGGAAAGAAGCATGCCTAGAACCAGAATGGAACAGTGTTTTACAGGATCAAACCACAATACATTGGGGAAAATGAACACACAATAAAAAGACCAGGGAATTTAGAGCTGGCTGCCATGATCAGAAAAGGGATCTGGTAACATTTTTTTTTTTTTTTTTTGCTTTCACCACAAAATCCCCAAGAGAAGTATTTGATGCTTTGGATTTGTAGACATGATCTCAATTTTAAACTATTCTAGAACCCATTCTGCTGACCATAAACCTGTGGAGGAGAGCACTCTTCACATTTGCCTAGAAATAAGGGAATTTATCTTTAAATTATGGTGAGATTGAAAAGGGGAGATGTTTTTCCATTCTGTGACCCTATGTAGTATATTGTAAGCCAGAAAGGATGAATCAAAGTGAATCGTATTTTCCCTAATGTCTGGAGACTACTAAACTTTTCTTTAACCTTTGAGAGGAGAGAACAGATAGATTACCAGCTACACACAACACACGCAAACACTGGCCAATTACATCGATCATTTTTTCTTTTTTTTTTTTATTGTTTTATTATTCATATGTGCATACAAGGCTTGGGTCATTTCTCCCCCCTGCACCCACTCCCTCGCTTACCACCCACTCCGCCCCCTCCCTCTCCCCCCCCAATACCCAGCAGAAACTATTTTGCCCTTATCTCTAATTTTGTTGTAGAGAGAGTATAAGCAATAATAGGAAGGAACAAGGGTTTTTGCTGGTTGAGATAAGGATAGCTATACAGGGCATTGACTCACACTGATTTCCTGTGCGTGTGTGTTACCTTCTAGGTTAATTCTTTTTGATCTCACCTTTTCTCTAGTTCCTGGTCCCCTTTTCCTATTGACCTCAGTTGCTTTTAAGGTATCTGCTTTAGTTTCTCTGCGTTAAAGGCAACAAATGCTAACTAATTTTTTAGGTGTCTTACCTATCCTCACATCTCCCTTGTGTGCTCTCGCTTTTATCATGTGCTCAAAGTCCAATCCCCTTGTTGTGTTTGCCCTTGATCTAATGTCCCCATATGAGGGAGAACATACGATTTTTGGTCTTTTGGGCCAGGCTAACCTCACTCAGAATGATGTTCTCCAATTCCATCCATTTACCAGCGAATAACAACATTTCATTCTTCAAGGCCGCATGAAATTCCACTGTGTGTAGATACCACATTTTCTTAATCCATTCATCAGTGCTGGGGCATCTTGGCTGTTTCCATAACTTGGCTATTGTGAATAGTGCCGCAATAAACATAGGTGTGCAGGTGCCTCTGGCATAACCTGTGTCACAGCCTTTTGGGTATATCCCCAAGAGTGGTATTGCTGGATCAAATGGTAGATCAATGTCTAGCTTTTTAAGTAGCCTCCAAATTTTTTTCCAGAGTGGTTGTACTAGTTTACATTCCCACCAACAGTGTAAGAGGGTTCCTTTTTCCCCGCATCCTCGCCAACACCTGTTGGTGGTGGTGTTGCTGATGATGGCTATTCTAACAGGGGTGAGGTGGAATCTTAGTGTGGTTTTAATTTGCATTTCCTTTATTGCTAGAGATGGTGAGCATTTTTTCATGTGTTTTTTGGCCATTTGAATTTCTTCTTTTGAGAAAGTTCTGCTTAGTTCACTTGTCCGTTTCTTTATTGGTTCATTAGTTTTGGGAGAATTTAGGTTTTTTTTTTAAGTTCCCTATATATTCTGGTTATCAGTCCTTTGTCTGATGTGTAGCTGGCAAGTATTTTCTGCCACTCTGTGGGTGTTCTCTTCAGTTTAGAGACCACTTCTTTTGATGAACAGAAGCTTTTTAGTTTTATGAGGTCCCATTTATCTATGCTATCTCTTAGTTGCTGTGCTGCTGGGGTTTCATTGAGAAAGTTCTTGCCTGTACCTACTAACTCCAGAGTATTTCCTACTCTTTCCTGTATCAACTTTAGAGTTTGTGGTCTGATATTAAGATCCTTGATCCATTTTGAGTTAATATTGGTATAGGGTGATATACATGGATCTAGTTTCAGTTTTTTGCAGACTGTTAACCAGTTTTCCCAGCAGTTTTTGTTGAAGAGGCTGCTATTTCTCCATCGTATATTTTTAGTGCCTTTGTCAAAGACAAGTTAGTTATAGTTGTGTGGCTTCATATCTGGGTCCTCTATTCTGCTCCACTGGTCTTCATGTCTGTTTTTGTGCCAGTACCATGCTGTTTTTATTGTTATTGCTTTGTAATATAGTTTGAAGTCAGGTATTGTGATACCTCCAGCACTGTTCTTTTGACTGAGTATTGCCTTGGCTATTTGTGGCCTCTTGTGTTTCCATATAAATTTAACGGAAGATTTTTCAATCTCTTTAATGAATGTCATTGGAATTTTGATGGGAATTGCATTAAACATGTAGATTACTTTTGGGAGTATAGACATTTTTACTATGTTGATTCTACCAATCCATGAGCATGGGAGATCTCTCCACTTTCTATAGTCTTCCTCAATCTCTGTCTTCAGAAGTGTATAGTTTTCCTTGTAGAGGTCATTCACATCTTTTGTTAGGTTTTCACCTAGGTATTTGATTTTTTTTGAGGCTATTGTAAATGGAATTGTTTTCATACATTCTTTTTCAGTTTGCTCACTGTTAGTGTATAGAAATGCTAATGATTTTTCTATGTTGATTTTATATCCTGCTACCTTGCTGTAGCTATTGATGATGTCTAGGAGCTTCTGAGTTGAGTTTTTGGGTCTTAAAGGTATAGGATCATGTTGTCTGCAAATAGGGATATTTTGACAGTTTCTTTACCTATTTGTATTCCTCTTATTCCTTCTTCTTGCCTAATTGCTCTGGCTAGGAATTCCAGTACTATGTTGAATAGGAGTGGAGATAGTGGGCATCCTTGTCTGGTTCCTGATTTTAGAGGGAATGGTTTCAGTTTTTCTCAGTTAAGTATAATGCTGGCTGTAGGTTTGTCATCTATAGCTTTTATAATGTTGAGGTACTTTCCTTCTATTCCTTGTTTTCTTAGAGCTTTTATCATGAAATGATGTTGGATCTTATCAAAGGCTTTTTCTGCATCTATTGAGATGATCAAGTGGTTTTTGTCTTTGCTTCTGTTAATGTGGTTTATTACGTTTATTGATTTTCGTATGTTGAACCACCCCTGCATCCCTGGGATGAAGCCTACCTGGTCGTGGTGAATAATCTTTTTGATGTGTTGTTGAATTCGGTTTGTCATTATTTTGTTGAGGATTTTTGCGTCAATGTTCATTAAGGAGATCAGCCTATAGTTCTCCTTTTGGAGGTGTCTTTGCCTGGTTTTGGGATAAGTGTAATATTGGCTTCATAAAATGTGTTTGGAAGTTTTCCTTCCCTTTCTATTTCGTGGAACAGTTTAAGGAGGGTTGGTATGAGTTCTTCTTTAAAGGTCTGATAGAATTCAGCAGAAAATCCATCAGGTCCTGGACTTTTCTTTTTGGGGAGACTCTTGATTGCTGCTTCAATTTCATTTTGTGTTATAGATCTATTCAGGTGACTAATTTCCTCTTGGCTCAGTTTTGGATGATCATATGTATCTAGAAATCTGTCCATTTCTTTTAGATTTTCAAATTTATTTGAATATAGGTTCTCGAAGTAGTCTCTGATGATTTCCTGGACTTCCCTGGTGTTTGTTGTTATCTCCCCTTTAGCATTCCTGATTTACAAATTTGGGTTTTTTCTCTCCTCTTTTTATTCAGGTTTGCCAGGGGTCTATCAATCTTGTTTATTTTTTCAAAGAACCAACTTTTTGTTTCATTAATACTTTGTATGGTTTTTTTGGTTTCTATTTCATTGATTTCAGCTTTTATTTTTATTATTTCTCTCCTATTTGTTTTGGGATTTGCTTGTTCTAGTTTTTCTAGGAGTTTGAGATGTATCATTAGGTCATTGATTTGGGATCTTTCAGTCTTTTTAATATATGCACTCATGGCTATAAACTTTCCTCTCAGGACTGCCTTAGCTGTGTGCCATAAGTTCCGGTAGGTTGTGTTTTCATTTTCATTCACTTCCAGGAACTTTTTAATTTCCTCTTTTATTTCATAGATGATCCATTGTTCATTAAGTAATGAGTTATTTAGTTTCCGGCTGTTTGCATGTTTTTTGTCTTTACTTTTGTTGTTGAGTTCTACTTTTACTGCATTGTGATCAGATAGTATGCACAGTATAATTTCTATTTTCTTATATTTGCTGAGACTTGCTTTGTGCCCTAGGACATGATCTATTTTGGAGAAGGTTCCATGGGCTGCTGAGAAGAATGTATATTGTGTAGAAGTTGGATGAAATGTTCTGTAGGCATCAAGTAGGTCCATTTGATCTATTGTATATTTTAGATCTAGGATTTCTTTATTGATTTTTTGTTTGGGTGACCTATCTATTAATGATAATGGGGTGTTAAAGTCTCCCACAACCACTGTGTTGACGTTAATATATGCTTTTCGGTCTTTCATGGTATGTTTGACGAAATTCATGCGTTGATATTGGGTGCATACAGGTTGATGATTATTATTTCCTTTTGGTCTATTTCCCCTTTTGTTAGTATGGAATGTCCTTCTTTATCTCGTTTGATCAATGTAGGTTTGAAGTCTATTTTGTCAGAGATAAGTATTGCTACTCCTGCCTGTTTTCAGGGGCCATTGGCTTGGTAAATCTTCTTCCAGCCTTTCATTTCTGTTGGTGAGATGGGTCTCCTATAAGCAACAAATTGTTGGATCTTCCCTTTTAATCCATTTCATCAAGTGGTGCCTTTTTTTTTTTCATTAATGTGTAATGGGATTATTTTTTATGTATTTTGCAAATTTTCTATTAAATATATGTACAGCAGTTAAGATTTTGTTCAAGAGCAATTCTCAAGGCCAGGTCCCTGTCATTACTAAGGGACTGGATAAATTCTTCATACATAAAATAGTCCAAATTATACAGGAAGTTGTATTTAGTAACATAAAGTTCCTGGTTGTCTTTATTATATTCACAGAGGTTATTTTAAAGAAAATCTTCAACTGGTGAATGGAATGGTATATTAAATTGTATTTCCAAAAATCTGCTTTACACTTTTTAAGGGCTGGAGGTGTGGTTCAACTGGTAGAGCTCAGAAGGTGCCAAGACCTGGGTTCAAACCCCAGTACCACCAAAAAATAAAGGAAAAATACACATTCAAGGAGGAGGTAGTGGTGGTGCACGCCTGTAGGCTACGTTCCAAGGCCGTCACCAAAAAAAAAAAAAAATTACTTTCATGTTAACAGTTTTGATAAATACCTTTACCACACTTAAATGTCCAGTCTCAAATCTCGGAAGAAAATGCTGTTTGGGGGAAAATCTTATTTCCATTTAAAGGCCAGCATTATTTTTGACAGAAGGTAAGCACGCTTGCTGTTACACCACAAAACCTGCATCAGTGTGTCACACCCCAAATCACAGTGTGCAGTTTCATGGCAACGTTCATTCAAAATGCGGCTTCTGCCACCTGTGACCCAGTAACTTTGGTATTTCCGACCAGCTTCAAGAAGAGAGAGACAGGAGAGGTGAGCGACAATACTTTTAAGGACCAGGGCGTGTGGCGCCCCGAGCGGGCGCGTTGTCCTCACGACCACTTCTGGGTGACGTTGAGGTGGCCGAGCTGGTCGGCCGCGTATCTGTGCGGGGGGAACTTGGACGTGGTGGCCGCCTTGATGGCCTCGAAGGCCCGGGCCCTGCGCGCCGCGGCGTGGCCGCACTCCTGCTCGGCCGTCATGCAGGGCATGCTCAGCCAGTAGTGGTTCTCCGCCTCCACCTGCAGGCGACGCACCATGTTCTGCTTCGCCAGCAGAGACACGGTCCGCGGCCGCCGGTGCTTCCCGATCCACTGCCGGCCGGGAATCCGATTGCGGCGTAGTAGGGCGGTGAGGAACATGGCGCCAGCAGTGGTCTTCAGAGCTCTGCGTGCCTCAAGTCGCTCCCCGATGCAAAGGCCAAGCGGTGCCTTTTGATGGGTGAATTAAGTCCATTAACATTAAGCGTTAGTACTGATAGGTATGTGGTGATTCCTGTCATTTAGTTGTCTTAATTGTTTGAAGGTTTGATTGTGTGTACCTAAGTTGAGGTTACTCCCTACTGTCTTGCTTTTTCTTTTCCTGTGGTTTGGTGCTGCCTGTCTTTTCATGGTTAAGTTGGGTTTCACTTTCTGTGTGCAGAATCCCTTGATGAATCTTTTGTGTGGTGGCTTTGTGGTCACATATTGTTTTAGTTTCTGCTTATCATGGAAGACTTTTATTGCTCCATCTATTTTGAATGATAGTTTTGCTGGGTAAAGTATCCTGGGGTTGAAGTTATTTTCATTCAGTGCCCAGAATTTGCTTTTAATGTTTCTGTTGAGAAGTCTGCTGTGATTTTGACAGTTTTACCTTTGTATGTTATTTGTTTTTTCTCTCTTACAGCCTTCAATATTCTTTCCCTAGTTTCTGAACTTGTGGTTTTAATAACGATATGTCATGGGGTAGTTCCATTTTAATCTGATCTGTTTGGTGTCGTGGAGGCTTCTTGCATCTGTATGGGAATATCTTTCTCTAGATTTGTGAAATTTTCCGTTATTATTTTGTTGAATATATTACTCATTCCCTTCGCTTGTACCTCTTCTCTTTCTTTGATGCCCATGATTCTCAAGTTTGGTCTTTTGATGGAGTCAGTGAGTTCTTGCATTTTCTTTTCACAGGTCTTGAGTTGTTTAATTAATAGTTCTTTGGTTTTTCCTTTAATTACCATTTCATCTTCAAGTTCTGAGATTCTGTCTTCTGTTTGTTCTATTCTGCTGGATTGACCTTCTGTTTTGTTTTGCAGTTCTGTTTCATTCTTTTTTTCTGAGGTTTTCCATATCCTGGGTGGTTTCCTCTTATATGTTGCCTATTTTTGTCCTGAGTTCATTTATCCATTTATTCATCGTGTTCTCTGTTTCACTTTGGTGTTTATACAGTGCTTCTATGGTTTCCTTTATTTCTTCTTTTGCTTTTTCAAATTCTCTATTTTTGTTGTCTTGGAATTTCTTGAGTGTCTCCTGTACATTTTGGCTGACCCTATCCAGTATCATCTCTATAAAATTCTCATTGAGTACCTGTAGTATGTCTTCTTTTAAATTATTCTTGTGGGCTTCATTGGGTCCTTTGGCATAGTTTATCTTCATTTTGTTGGTGTCTGGATCTGAGTATCTGTTTTCTTCATTCCCCTCTGGTTCCTGTACTAATTTTTTGCTGTGGGGAAACTGGTTTCCTTGTTTTTTCTGTCTTCCCATCATTGTCTTTGGTGTTGTTACTGTCCCTGTCCTGTGTGCAATTAAGTATTTTGTAGCTTGTAATAATAACAATGGTGATATTTAGAATGGAAGGGTGAGTGGAGATGGAAAGCAAGAAGTTAAAGAAAAGGGAAAAACAAATAAACAGACAAGAAGGAGAAAACAGAACAAGGAATCAGACAAGAAAGTTTCAAAGATATAAACAGGGAGCTTTAGAGTACTAATCGACAGTAAGCTGAACAGGCATTAGAGAGACAGAGAGAGGATTGAAAATTAAAAAAAAGATAAGAATAAAAATAAAAAATAAGTAAATGAAAGAAATATCTGTATATAAAAATAAAATAAAATAAAATGAAAAATAGAAAATTTAAAAAACCTCAAAAAACCAAAAAACCATAAAACCTCCGAGTTCAAATGCAATGAAGTTTCAGTCTTAATAATTTGGGTGTCTGTGTCAGTCTCCAATCCTGGAGATGGTGCCTCAGATGTTGTTCTGTAGTTGTCTCATCAAAGGGGACATATAAAGTTGAAAAAAACTACACACACACACACACACACACACAACCCCACCAAGTGTCCCAAGTTCAAATGCAATACAGTTTCAGTAAGTTTTTCAGCATGCAGGTGCAATTCGGTTGTCCTCTCATCAAAGGTAGAGAGAAAAAGAGAAAAAAAAAAGAGTCTGGAGACAGTTCTGAGAGCAGTATCTGTGGCTGTGGCTTGCCTGCCCGCTGCTGTCAGCCTGCTGTTTCTGGAGGCGTTATTTATGCAGATCTCTGGGGTGAGCTTAGCACTCACCTGGCCCTGCAGGATTTGTTTGCTCAGAGTTCTCCTGTGCGTGAGCCTCTGCTACAAGCTTTCCCCTTTCCAAGCACACTGGGAAAGGTGACACTGCACCCACGTTCTCAGGCCTGTGTGTTTGTTTACAGTTCATGTGGGAAGTGAGTCTTCCCCCGTCTCCTGTGCAGTTTTCCTCCCACCGCCACTTTTACAAGCTTTCCTGCTCCTGATTACTGGGCAGTGCTGCTGCTCCTGCCATCTGCCCTGTTTGTTTATAGCTCACGTGGAAAGTGGGTCTTCCCTCCTCTCCTGTGGAGTTTTCCTCCCTCCACCACTCTCACAAGCTTTCCCGCTCCTGGTTGCTGGGTGCACACCCCCTCTCCTGCCAGAGCCTCTCCTGCCCACCTGGCTTGTTTATTTACAGTCCCAGGAAGGATTCCCTTCCCTCAATCTTCGGCGCTCAGTGTGCCCCACCCTCTTTCCCACGTGTCTTTATTGCTCTTATTGCTTATTAGTCAGTTTCTCTTTTTTTCCCCGGATGGAGGTCGGTCTGTCCAGGGGGCTATGCTGCTCTGGCCCAGGGTTGTCTGTGGGAGTACCACGGTACCACGAATTTCACCTTGTCCTCTTCTTCCCAAGCCATCTGGGCACAGGCGACTGGCGGCCCGGGGACCCTCCTGTTTCTCCATCTAACATGAAGTGGAGATCCTCTGCACTGGCTGGAGGTGTGGAGGGGTCAAAGTTTTGCCTCTTCTTGGTGATTTTGCCTGCAAAGTGTGTCTCCAGTGTCTCTCCAAGATTTCACTATAGGAGGCTCACTTTCTGCTTCCTCCCTCTAGCCGCCATCTTGGAAAAAATCGATCTTTTAAAGTTTATAATTTAAATATGATAAAGTTAACTGTGAGCCATCATGCAAAAGTAACAAAACAATGCCCTGCTATCTTTATTATTCTGTGTGATTAGCAACATATAGATGTTGTGTCTACATTGAAAATATTGCACTGGAATTTGGCATAGGGCAGTGGTCAATTATCTAGTTTGAAAGGATAACTTGAAAAGCTTCATATCAAGGATTGACCTAAATTGTTTGATTACATGTGAAGGACGCATATTGTTGAAAAACATTGTTGCATTAAATTCCAAATCACAGGCTGGAGAAGTGGTTCAAGTGGTAGAGCACCTGCCTAGCAATCCCAAAGCCCTGACTTCAAACCCCAGTACCACAAGAATAAATAAATAAATTCCAAATCACATTTTGACATGTAGATGTGATGAGGATAGTGTATCTCTTTTATCAAAAGAGGGGTGGGTTCATAAATGAAAGTGAGCTTGTCAGCTGTCATCTCCTGTCCCCAGAAACCTTGAGTCAAATTGCTCAGTGTACTGGATCCCCCACTCCCTGGTATGCTTGGCTGCCTCCACCAATTCTCAGCTTTCCCAGTCACCATCCTCCTATCTTCCTGGATTCCTCTCCCCTATGCCTTTCCTCCTGGCTGAGCAAACACACCTATTTTGGAGTCTTCCTCCTATTTCCTGAAGTCCCCCGTTTCTGCTTACTGGCGTTCTCAAAAATGAATTTCCTTTAATCTCACCACATCCATGTTTCTAAGAGTACCAATATCCTAGCAATAGGAAAAATAATCTAAGAATTCTGTATTTATAAAGGAATGTTTTAGATTTAAGTACACTTAAAATGTTTAGATTGCAGTCACTCCAACCATCATGTCTTCTACAAATGCATGGGCCATTTGTATCCATTAACTCACCATCATCACAAGTGGTGTTACAATACTGTTACATCCCAAGTCAAATAAACACAGACCACAGATACTGGAACTCTCATCACCCTCAAGGCAAAATGAGCCAAGTCCACTGGTCACTACTTTGCTTTTAGCAACCTCAATTAGACCAATAGGACAAACTTCATTAAGCACTCATCTTTCTTCATTAGTCAACTCCTGAATGCACTGCCTTATTACCTAGACTTCAAGCCTCCACTCACTTGTTCTGATACAACTTTTGGAACTTCCTTTCAAGGACCAGTGATCTACCATCTTTATGTACTCTCTTCTTAGAGCTTTCTTTGATCTTATCTAAACTCAGCCTTTCTCAGAGGAAACCATCCCTAATCTCTCTTTAGCACATCTGTGTATTCTTTCACACCTTAGTACTCTAAGAAGAGGTCAGATGGGCATTCTTTTTTGCTTTCCACTGATGGATACTTTTAGCTGTTTTCCCTTTCACCATGCTCCTTGAGGATTTGTACCACTTGCTTCATCATCCACTGTTGCTTCCTCATTAATGTCCTTTCCCTAACTATGAGATTTTCTATTCCTTTATCAAAGACTTTGGAAACAACTCACATTCTTAGTCTGCACCCTTGATCCTATTATGACCCTAGGTGGCGATACAGTATCCCCTTCACAGTTCACCAAGCATCCTTTCCATGGGTGATGAATTCTTGTTAGCTCATGGGTCAGCTACTGCCAATATAAGATTTTCTTGAATAGAATACATAGCTATCCTGTGTTGGATGAAGCAGTCTAACAGTTTAATTGAAAGCATGTATTTTGTAGTAAAAGAGATCAGATTTGGATCATGAAACAAACAGTATTCATTTGTTTCATGAATACTTGTTTCAACTTGGACAAATTGCCTATCCTTTCTAAACCAGATTTTTCTCACTTCTAAATTGGAGACAATATTAGTTGCCTAAAATGACAGGTATATTCTTGAATGAGATAGTAAATAAAACTTTTTGAGATGTAATTTGCTAATTTATTTCCTTAATATCTCAAAATTTATTGAATATTTAGTATATATTGCACTAAGCAGGAGGAATATAACAGTCAGCAAATATGAGGCAGACCTTTCTCTAAAGAACTTGCTGTTATCCAAATAATTACTTTATTGAACCTACAATTAAAATTATTCAAATACCCTAAAGAAAAGGAAAGACGTGCTAGGTAGGCAGAGGGCAAAGGAAGGTGATCCAGACTGGGTAAACATATGGCTTTTCTACAGAGAAGACATTTGAGCCAAGATCTGAAACTGTCACAAGCATTATCTAGATAAAGGGCTTCACTATTTGCTCCCTATTTTTTTTAAGGATGTAAGTTGTTAACTCTTTTGGATAAACACCAAGGAGCACAAAAGTAGAAAAGTAACAGAAGTATATTACTCTTCATCAGTAATTACATTCAACGTAAATGGATTAAATTCTTCACAAAAAAGGCAGAAATTGTAAGAATATATTTTTAAAATGATCCATTTACATGCTGTCTATAAGAGACCCAATTTAGAGCTGAACACAAATAGGTTGGTGTGAAAAGAAAAGATGGAAAGAAATGTTTCATATAAACAGACACTAAAAAACAGCTAGAATGGCTATATTAGTATGAAACAAAACAGAGTTTGAGACAATTGACAAAAGAGACAATGAAGGATACACAATTATATATCATTTAAAATTATCTGTAATTTCATAGTTTATTATATATGTAAATATATAGTGATAAAGAGTGAATCTATCAATAAGCTCTCACAGTACACACAGATATGCATCAATTTATTTTTGACAACTTTGCAAGGACAATTTGTTGGAAAAAAATGAAAGTCTTTGAAAAAACATTTGTGTTAATAAAACTCAATAGTTATATGCAAAACAGAAATGAATCCTCATCTCATACCTTATACAAAAATTCACTAAAAGTGATGAAAGGTATGAGAATGCTTAAGAACTACACCTTTGAAAATCTTACAAAAAATCATTGTAAATCTGCATGGCTTTGGATTAGCAAAGCTTTCTTAATTATGACACCAAAAGCACAAGGAACAAAGGAAAAATTGAATTTCAAAGAAATTCTGGTACAGCACTTTGGAAAAAATTTTGGCAGCTCCTCCAATATTTAACATAGAGGTACTATACAAAACAAGTTTTGATTCTGAGAGAGCCGACATGGTGGATAGGGCATGGAATCAGAATTCCTGAGCCCTGTGACTCTAAAAATCACTTTGAGACATGGGAGCTACACTTGGGAGATAGAGCATCATATAGAATGGAATCCTGAAACATACTGGACCCCTAACTTGTAGAAAGCCAACCTAAACCTCACTGTGCTGAATCCAGTACCAATAAGTGTCTGCCTTGAGAAAAGTGGCACGTCATTTCTCCCCAGTGGCTGATTTCAAAGCTGCCTATGGAAATCTGCAGACACAACAGGTAAGCAACATGCACCATATGTGACTCCCTACCCACCCCTTAGTAACACAGTCCAGCACAGACCCTGGGAAGGTTGAACTCCACCACTCCCTGAACTAAACTGAAAAGCATAAACAGTGAATTGTAATTTACCACCAATATTGGGGATGGTGTGGAACACTGAACCACCCTTGGAGAATGGGAGCCAAACTCTCAGCAAATGAAGGCAGGACAAGGAACCAAGGCTGAGAGGAGAAGTGGGACAACAAGCCAACATCCCAAAGTGGGGGCATGGTAGATCACTGAGCTAGTCTCCTTGGACTGAGGACAGTACTCAAAACCAAATTGCCCCACCTTGCTAAGGGAGGAGTACAACAGAGAGAGTTGCACTGGTAGGGCAACATAGCTGCTGCCTGATGAAAACAACAGATTGGGCCATCTTGCACAAACTGGTAGTGAGCTACCTCAGATCCCAATAGCAACCTGTCTTGTGGACAGATGGAACCAAGTACTGCTCACAAGCCAGTCATCTGGTGAGACCACTTCAGAGCTCCCACTTGTAATGGATGACCCAGAAAATCAAGGAAAGTGGAAAACAAAAACAAAAAAACCTCTTCAGCTGTATCCCCCCACCAAGCTTTCTTACAAGAGGGGCAGCACCCTTCCCCACAGAGTCCAGAATACCATGTGCCAATATCAGGATTGGATGCCAAAGGACTAAGTCCAGAACTTTTACCAAGCAGACTGAACTTTTTGTTGTTGTTATACATATTTTTTTTGTATTATTAACTTTACCATTACAGTTTTCTTATTCCTATTCTTACCCCCTTCACTTTCTCTACTTTTCTTGTGCTACAATCTATTGTTATCCCCTCAACAATTCTTTCTGCCTCCTTCTCATCCACTCTACTCTCTCCCTACATTTGCCTTCCCCTCTTGTCCTTCTCCAACCTGTCACCACATTACCCCTACCTCCTATACTTTTACCACTCACTGACTAGCCTACTGTACCAAGCATACACACCCCCAGCCCCCTGCAATCCTTGACACAAGCACCCTCCACTACAACAGTGGAAATACACCCAAACACACACAAGGACCACAAAACCCAGAAGCCCCCATATATCTTTCCCCACCCACCCTACCCTCTTTCTGCCCCCTTTTAGTGGCATCTTTACCAATTACCCAAGTTTCTATCTCTAGCCAAATAATCATTACCCCCCCCACAACTCCTACTGTTTATAGATATTATCACCAAGGGGTTTTCTATATAATATATAAATAACTGGTCTGGCATTGAACCTATGAATTTGTTATTGCTGATTTACACCTCCAGGCCAGGGACAGAAATAGCACATCAACCTAGCTAACAACTAAGCCAGTCACAACACAAAAATTAAATCAAAGGAAAGAAAACAGGCAATTAAAACCACCAACTAGCCAATCAAGAACACAGTTGCATAACACTAATTAGAATGATGGGCAGAAAAAGAAGAAAAGGAAACTATACTTCTCAAAAAAAAAAAACAATTCAATAGAGGACTTAATGGGAAATGAAGAAAATGGATACCCAGTTTCTGACCCCAACAAAACAATGATAAATGTCACTAATGGGCACTGTGATGCCCACAAAAAAATCTCTCAAAGAGAAAATCATAGAAGAGATTACTGAGAAACTCATGGAGAAGATACAAGACATGGTTAACTAGAAAGTACAAGATGCACTCAAGAAATTTCAAGACACCACAAATAAAAAACTTAAGAAGACACAGAAACAACTAAATGAACCCAGAGAGAGCTTCAACAAATACAAAAGTGAAACAAATGAGACTATAAAAAAAGAGAGATGAAATAAAGAAGACAACACAAGATATTAAAGAGGAGTTGGACAAAGATATGGAAAACATCAGAAAAAAGAATCAAACATAAATCCTGGACATAAAAAGTCCCTTTAGTCAAATAACAAACCTAGTGGAAGGCCACTCCAGCAGATTAAAACAAATGGAAAACAAAATCTCAGAGCTCAAAAATAAAATAGATGTTAAAGAAAAACCAGAAGAGCTCTTAGTCAAACAACTAAAGAGCTGTGAAAGGAATATGCAAGAACTTAGCAACTCCATCAAAAGACCAAACCTGAGAATCATGGGCACTGAAGAAGGAAAGAAGGAGGTATAAGCCAAAGGGATATGTAATATATTCAACAAAATAATGAAAATTTCCCAATCTCAGGAAAGAATTGTCCATTCAGATACAGGAAGCCTCCAAGACACTGAACATATTTGACCAAAATAGAATCTCTCCACAGCATATTATCATTAAAACAATTAGCACAGAAAACAGAGAAAGAATATTGAAGGCTATAAGAGAGAAAAAACAAGTAACTTATAAAGGTAAACCCATCAAAATAACAGTAGATTTCTCAACAGAAACCTTAAAAGCAAGAAGGCATGGAGTGAGGTAACTCGAGCACTGAAAGAAAATAATTTCATCCCTAGGATACTCTACCCAGCAAAAATACCATTCAAAATTGATAGAGGAATAAAATTCTTCCACAATAAACATAAACTAAGATAATATATGACCACCAAGCCACTACAGAAGATTCTACAAGGAATTCTGCACACACAAGATGAAAGCAAAAAACCATGAGAGGATGGGAATTATTAAACCATAGGAGAAGAAAAAGACAAGTAATCAGAAAGTAGTATTGATTTGGCTGGACACACTCAAATGCTTAAACAGCAAAAACAACTAAATGGCATGGATCATGACATACCTGTCAATATTAACACTGAATGTCAGTGGACTAAACTCCCCCATCAAATGATACCATTTGACAAACTGGATTAAAAAGGAAGATTTGACAATCTGTTGTTAAAAGAGACCCACCTTATTGACAGAAATAAACACTGGCTTAGGGTGAAAGGCTGGAAGATTTACCAAGCTAATGGCCCCCCAAAACAGGCAGGAGTAACAATACTTATCTGCAAAGTAGACTTCAAACTTAACATTAGTCAAATGACACAAAAAGATCAATTCATACTAATAAAAGGGAATATCAAAAGGAAATAACAATTACCAACCTATATGCAACCAATGTCAGTGCACCCAACTTCATCAAACATACACTAAGGACTTAAAAGCACATATAGACTCAAACACAGTGGTAGTGGGAGACTTTTATACCCTTCTATCCCCAATAGATATGTCATCTAGGTGAAAATATGAACAAAGAAATCCTACAACTAAATGACACAATAGACCAAATGGACCTAAATGATATCTACAGACTATTTCACCCTGCAACAGCATAACATACATTCTTCTCAGCAGCCCATGAACTTTCTCCAAAATAGAAATATCTTAGGGCACCAAGAAAGCCTCAACAAATATAAGAAAACTTGAAATAACCCACTGCATACTGTCTAATCACAATGCATTAAAACTAGAACTCAGCAACAAAAACAGAAGCAGAAAATATGCAAATAATTGGAGGATGAACAACACATTGTTCAGCAATCAGTGGGTTATAGAAGAAATAAGAGAGGAAATCAGCAATTTCCTGGAATTTAAAGAAAATGGAAACACAACCTATCAGAACCTATGGGACAGAGGAAAGGCAGCCATAAGAGGAAAGTTTATAGCCATGACTGCATATACTAAAAACATAGAAAGATCTCAAATCAATGACCTAATGCTACATCTCAGATGCCTAGATAAACAAGAACAAATTAAACCTAAAACAAGCAGAAGGAGAGAAATAATAAAAATAAAGGCTGGAATTAATGAAATGGAGACCAAAAAAAAAATACAAAGAATCAATGAAACGTGAAGCTGGTTCTTTGAAAACATAAGCAAGATTGACAAGCCCCTGGCAAATCTGACTAAAATGAGGAGGGAAAAGACCCAAGTTAGTAAAATCAGAAATTAAAAAGGGGAGATAACAACAAACACCAAGGGAATCATCAGGGACTATTTGAGACTTATATTCAGATAAATTGGAAAATCTTGAGGAAATGGACAGATTTCTAGATATGTAGAACCATTCAAAACTGAAGCAAGAGGATATTAACCACCTAGACAGACCTATACCACGTAATGAATTTGAAACAGCAGTAAAGAGTCTCCCAAAAAAGAAAAGTTCAGGACCTGACAGATTCTCCACTGAATTCTATCAGACTTTTAAAGAAGAACTAATACTAACACTCCTTAAATTTTTCCATGAAATAGAAAGGGAAGGAACACTGCCTAACTCATTCTATGAAGCCAGCATTACACTCATCCCCAAAACCAAAGAAGGATGCATCCAAAAAGAACTAGAGGTCAATCTCCTTAATGAACATTGACACAAAAATCCTCAATAAAATAATGGCAAACCAAACAACATATCAGAAAGTTCATTCACCATGACCAAGGTGGTTCAACATATGCAAATCTATAAATATAATACAGCAAATTAAAAGAAGCTATGACAAAAACCACTTGATCATCTCAATAGATGCAGAAAAAGCCTTTGGTAAGATTCAACACCACTTCATGATAAAAGCTCTAAGAAAACTAGGAATAGAAGGAATGTACTTCAACATTATGGAGGTTGTATATGACAAACCTATAGCCAACATCATACTTAATGGGGAAAAACTGAAACTATTTCCCTTAAACTGAGAAATGAGACAAGGGTGCCCACTCTCCCCACTCCTATTGAACACAGTCCTGGAATTCCTAGCCAGAAAAATAAGGCAAGAAGACGAAATAAAAGGAATACAAATAGGTAAAGTCAAACTGTCCCTATTTGCGGAAAACATGATCTTATACCTAAGTGATCTGTGAAAAGTCCACCAAAAATCTGCAACACCATAAACAGTTTCAGCAAAGTAGCAGGATACAAAATCAGTTTACAAAACTCAGCATCCATTCTATGCACCAACAATGAGCAGATTGAAAAAAAATATAGGAAAACAATTCCATTTATAATAGCCTTTAAAAAAATCAAATACCTAGTTATAAACTTAACAAAGGATGTGAATGACCTCTACAAGGAGAACTACAAACCACCGAAGAAAGAGATCGAAGAAGACTGCAGAAGGTGGAGAGATCTCCCGTGCTCATGGATTGGCAATATTACCAAAAGCAATCTACATGTTCTATGCAAGTCCCATCAAAATCCCAATGACATTCATCACATATATTTTTCACATTGAAAAATATACCTTAAATTTCATTTGGAAACACAAAAAACCATGAATAGCCAAGACAATACTGAGCAAAAAGAGCAACAATGGATTTATCACAATACCTGACTTCAAACTATACTACAGAGCTATAGCAATAAAAACAGCATGGTACTGACATAAAAACAGACATGTAGACCAGTGGAACAGAATAGAGGACTCAGATATGAATCCAGCAACTATGCTCACCTAATCTTTGACAAAGGTGCCAAAAACATATGATGGAGAAAAGGCAGCCTCTTCAACAAATGTTGCTGGGAAAAGTGATTATCTACCTGCAGAAAACTGAAACTAGATCCATGCCTGTCACCCTGTACTAGTATCAACTCAAAGCAGATTAAGGGCCTTAACATCAGTTTTGAAACCTTGAAGCTAGTACAGCAGAGTATACACTGGAAGCATTAGGTATAGGCAAGGACTTCCTTGGTAAAACTCAAGCAACTCAGCAACTAAGAGAAAGGATTGACAAATAGGACTACATGAAATTAAAAAGCTTCTGCACAACAAAAGAAATGGTCTCTAAATTGAACAGGCTACCCTCAGAATGGGAGAAAATCTTTGCTAGTTATACATCAGAAAAGGGACTAATAATCAGAATATACAGGGAGCTCAAAATACTAAACTTGCTGGGCGCCAGTGGCTCATGCCTGTAATCCTAGCTACTCAGGAGACAGAGAGCAGGAGGATTGTAGTTCCATTTGCCAGCCTGGACAAATAGTTTGTGAGACCTTATCTCAAAAAAACCCATCACAAAAATGTAGGGCTGGTGGAGTGGTTTAAAGTGAAGGTCCTGAGTTCAAACCCTAGTATTGAAAAGAAAAAGAAAAACTAAACTCCCCCCAAATCAATGACCCAATAAAAAAATGACAACTGAACTAAATAGAACTTGTTCAAAGGAAGAAATCCAAATGGTTAAAAAAACACATAAAAAAATGCTCACCATCCCTGGCCATAAAGGAAATGCAAATCAAAACCACACTAAGATTCCACCTCACTCCTATTAGAATAGCTATCAAGAACACCTCCAACAACAAATGTTGGCAAGGATGCAGGGAAAATGGAAACCTCATCCACTGCTGATGAGAATGCAAGCTAGTATAACCACTTTGGAAAGCAATATAGAGGCTTTTTAAAAAACTAAACATATATCTGCCATATGATCCAGCAATCCCACTCCTGGGGATATACCCAAAGGAATGCGAAACAGGTTACTTCAGAGGCACCTGCACATCCATGTTTATTGCAGCGCTATTCATAGTAGCCAAGTTATGGAAACAGCCAAGATGCCCCACTACTGACGAATGGATTAAGAAAATGTGGTATTCGTACACAATGGAATACTTAGCCACAAAGGAGAATGAAATTTTGTCATTCACAGGTAAATGGATGGAACTGGAGAACATCATTCTGAGCGAGGTTACCCTGGCTCAGAAGGCCAAAAATTGTATGTTCTCCCTCATATGCAAACTTTAGACCTAAAACAAATGTAGTAATATTATTGGACATGGGTCACACACTAATGGGAGACTGAGCACGGGACTCACTAACGGGAGACTGATAGAGAAAGGGAAGGAAACCTAAAACTCAAATGTTGTTGATGTGCTCACTGTAGAGGAATGAATGCAGTAACCTTAAACTGGCAGAGGCCACTAAGGGAAGGGGAATAGGAAGTAGTGAAGAGGTCTGGTAGAGATGAATCAATGTGGGTTGTAACACACATAGGCATGGAAAACACACAAGTAATCTGCATGTATAGCTATCTTTATCTCAAATTAGCAAAAACGCCATATTATTTCTTATTATCTTTTATGTTTTGTTTTTTTCTTTTACAAAATCAGAGAGCAAGAAGTGGAACATTTTCTTCCAGGAGGCAGGGAGGGGGAGGGAGGAGGTGGCCCAAGTAATGTATACACATGTAAATAAATGCAAAAAACATACAAGAAAAGAAAATAATAAAAAAACAAGTTTCGGTCTTAGGTATATACCTAACCCAAGAGAATTGTAAAGAAAATTGTATGTGAATGTTGATAATAACTTTATTCATAGTGGCAGGAAATTAATGATTTTCAAACAAAATCATTAATAAACTGAAAGACAATGTATTCTCAAGAATGGGAGATAATATTTGGAAATTATATATGTATTTATACACCTATATATACACACATACATAACAGACTTGTATTTTGAATGTAAAGATAATCTTTGTAACTCATTAATGAAAACAGATAACCCAATTTAAAATATGGGCAAAAGATCTGGATAGGTATTTCTCCCAAGAAGGTATGTAAGTGGCCAATGAATAAATGAGAAGAGGCTCCACATTGCTAATCACCAATAAAGTTCCATTCAAAACCACAATTAAATACCACTGCACATCCACTATCATTTAAAAGCAGTAGATAACAAGTACTGGTGAGACAGAAAAATTACAGAATTTATACATTGCTGATGGGAATGCAAGACTGGTGCAGCCACTTTGGAAAATATTTTGGCAGTTCCTCAAATCTTTAACATAAGGGTACTATACAAAGCAAGTTTCATTCTTAGGTATACACCCAAGAAAATTGTAAAGAAAAATTATATGTGAATGTTGATAACAACCTTATTCATTGTAGCAGGAAATTGAAACAACCCAACTTCCTATTACTAGTGAATGGGTAAACAAATATGGAATACCTATCCATACAGTGGAATATATTCACCTTTGAAAAGGTGAAGTACTTATATATGCTATGGCATGGATTAACCTTAAAAACATTGTGCTAAGTGGAAGAAGCCTGTCACAAAAGACATACATTATATGATTCCATTTATAGGAAGCATGATTTGTGTAACATTTTGTGTTATTATAACAAAACACCTGTAGCTGAGTAATTCATTTGCTTCGCATTTTGGAAGCTGAAAATCCAAGATCAAGCTGCTATATCTGGCCAGGTGTTTGCTCTGTGTCATAGCATGGCGGGCAGCGTGACACAACTGGAGCATTTTAAGAAACAAGCAAGAAAGGAAGTCAAGAATGCTTAACTAGCCTGTGCTACAGGAGCTCATGCTCCCACATGAGGTTCGATGGGGACCAACCATACCCAAACCACAGCATATAATTTAAATGAAAGTCCATGGGCTGGAGGAATGGCTCTAGTGGTAGAGTGCTGCTTAGCAAATATGAGGGCCTGCATTCAAACCCTGGTAACCCTCAAAAAGTGCATAAACTGTATAGTTTGTATGAAATTATAGCCAAATATTCAGACAAAAGGCAGATAAGAAGTTGTCCAGAGCTGGGCATCTGGGAGAATGGAGATTGGGGTTTCATCTTTGGGTGAGGAGAATGTTTCTAAGTTGACTGTGTTCATGGTTGCACAACTCTTGAATACACTAAACACCACTGGGTTATACAACTGTAGGTAAAGTGTATGGCATGGGAATTATATTTAAATAAAACACGATTTCTCAAAGACTAGTTTTCATTTGGAAAATAGAGGGTATCAGATAACCAGAGAGGTGGAGAGAAGCCAGTTAGGAGGCAATTGCATGAATACATGGAGAAAAGGGAAGCTCAAATTATAATTTTAATATGGAGATTGAAAGAGGGTATTGAAGGTGACAATTTCTGGGGTAAAATCAGTAAGAGTTAAGATGGTAGAATAGATATGGATGTTTAGGAATACAACTGTCCATCAAATATGAGCACCATGAAAGAAAGTCTGGCCTACATTGTTCATTGCTGTATCCCCACCACACACAGCAATGCATAGCTGAGGTCAGTACTCAATAAATATTTATCAAATAAATAAGTATAGGAGTATAAATGACTCTTGCTGTCTTGTATGCTTAACTGCATAGATGGCTGTTTTTTTCCACAAATGATAACTGAATGTACAGGAAAAGCTGCACATCAAATACCAAATGACTTTGCATTAGCTTTCTACTGAGAACAGTGGAACACCACTGGCTGCAAAGGTGGGGTTGAACTTGATCCTTCTTTGAAATCCAGTGGTACTCTTTTGAGTTTAAAAAGCCTGTGAAATATCCAAGAAGAAATCTCGAGAACCATGCTTGGAGATGTTGATCTAACACTTATGATTGGTCAACACTGGATGTTCAAATTTGAGAATCAAGATTGTGTATAGTTAGATCAAGTGAAACTTTCACATTAAAAAGTAAAGAATGCTGAGGACTGAGTCTAAAGAAATCCTAGCATCAGTGACCAGAAGAGGAGCATGAGAATGTAAAGATAATTGATAAACAATGAGAGGAGAGGTAGAAGATTAGCAGATGATGGTGTCACAAGAGACAAGGGACAAATCTTTCTGAAGATTTGAGGATGGTCAACAGCATTGACATTATTCTAATGACATAAACCCCAATGTTCTACCCCTTGTAGAAACATTACATGCTCTAGAAATTAAAGCAAAGAAATGAGCTTTCCCCAAAGGCATAAATACACTTGCTCAGCTAGGAAGGCTCTAGAGTTGTGGTGGATCCCACAATCCTGCCTTCAAAGCATTTGGTGAGATTTTGTCTTCCCTCCCACTGATCAAAGAGAAAGTGACATTTTTGTTACTTTGGAGGTAGCTTAGCTATAGAGGATACTTTCTTTGTTCAATGACTTAGGCAAATGGGCTGTAATAACCCTAGGAAACAGATCTATGATTTGTTACATATGCATATTTGTTTACCTTTTCACTTATTCATCCATTCATTCAAAATATAGGACCATGAGGACCAGGGTACAGTGCAGCAATGGATGTTGGCATGTGCAAGGTCCTAGTTTGGTGCCCAGAACTGACAAAAATAACAAAATAAAGAAGCATATATGGTAAGCTGAAGCTGGATCAAAGTCACCCTTAGATGAAATCTTTATTCCTTCCTGTCCTCTTTTCTAAGTGTCCTTTCACTTCTTTTGATGAAATGTCTAATGACCTCCACACTCTTATTCATTTCCAAGAGGTTCTAGAAAAATTACAAAAGCTCAAACATTACAGCAAAGTCTTAGGGGAACTTTTTGTCAAAAATAAATTAAATCTATAACCTAAAAGAGACGGGTGATGAAAGTGGGGGGTTAGTCACTATGATGGCACATATCTGCCTACTCTTTAAACAAATATAAATTGCCTACTGTGCTCTAGAGGTTTTAAAAAATGAACTAGGCATCTGGCCCCACCTTCAAGCAACTTAACAGACGAATGTTGGCATTTGTGTATGTCTAGATATATAATATTGAATTGTGGGGTAATGAATATTTCTACTTGCTAAGTTATTCAAATTTCCAATAAATTTTAGGAAGTTAAAATAGCATTCATTTGAAAATTTGCTTATATTTTATCATTTGTAAAACATATACTTTGACCTCATAGTAGATCTTTGTGACAAGGATGAAACATTAGCTGAGCTTAAGCCTGTTTTGAGGAAAGCTGGACAATAGCCAAGAAATGACAGAGAGGACAGAGAAAATGTGGCTTGAATGTGGGAGACTTGCAGTCAAAGGCCCCAAACTTGGAGGTGAACACAACCATGGGCCTATAATTCTTCATTAGCAATCAGAAGGTTAGCGCACACCTTTACTTACCCATAGAACTTTTTCTTAAACTCACGTGGATTTGACCACTTTTCATGGGAGTTCAGATGCTGTCTGAGATTCTAATCCACTGTTGCTACAGGTGGTAGTGTGCTAAAGGTCCCAAACTCCAAAGCTTCAGGGCCTTAGCATTAGGCTACAGAAGCCCTGGGGTCTATGGAGTTGCAGGGTACATGCTTCACCTAAAAGCATTTGAACTCAAAGTTCAAAATTCTCTGTCTTGTGGTGTTACAGTGTAAACAGTTAAGGTTAATGTGAGCAAATGAAATGAAAACCCATGAAGTTAGGAATTTTCCAAATGTGGCGACTAGTTTTCCATGAGTGGCGCTGAGCCTGTTTTCTGCAGAAACGTGAGTGGTACCACTGCATTGGCCTTCAGTTTGCATTAAGTGCCTTCTACCATTCCCTGTTCACAGATAATGTGCTGTGCTCTTAAATGACTTGGCCTTTTCCTCTCTTCCTCAGAAAATTCTGTCTTTTAATGTTATTGTGTAAACAGTTAAGGTTAATGTGATCAAATTAAATGAAAACCTCTGAAGTTAGGAACTACGAAAACTTAAGATTTTTCCAGAAACTTTTACAGTAAAGTGCATCCGAAATGTGACTTCTCTGTCCAGGGGAATTTCCTTAAGAAAATAGTTCTCATGAAGGCCCATAAGCATCAGCTTCTCTGGCTTTGGTAAGTTCAGTCCTACATGATACTACAAAGCTGGATATCTTTATAATTCTCATTGCATGAACAAAATCATAAACAAAACCCCTTGAACCAGGGAATCCAGTATAATAGTTTGAACTTAAGCAAAAGTGCTTCAGGACATACTTGTGAGTGCTGACCTACTGGATATTTCATCACTAAACTGAATTTCTTTGGCCATCACATAAGTAAGAGCTAAATCAAGAACTGTAACAGTATTGTTTCAAAGACAAAACAATTCTTTTCTAGCCTTCCAAGACATTGTTCACTAAATGAGGTTATATAATGAGTTCAAATAAGCCCAAACATGTCATCTTTAGCTGGTAAGTTACTCATGGAAAAGTGAGCATGTACAGGATGACATGAGCCATTCAGATCACTGGATGCCATTGAAAAAAATATCTGTCAGTCATTGGCAATGGCTTTTAAAACAAGCTGTGTTTTACACCTTTCCGTATAATAAAGACCACATCAGAGCCAGCATGTTATCAAAGCTCAAAAACAAATAAATGTACAACTCCTTGCCAAGGCCTTTTCTCAGGTTTTTATTGCTGACAATAGAGCCAGTGTTGTGAGAACCATATTAGTTGGCCAATTCACACATGGCATGCTTTGTTCTCTGCCTGAACCTGCTCCTACATGACTTTGGGATAAATGCTATTTATTTTTGTTGTTATTATTAAACACAATTTGGCAGAAATGCATAAATCTGCAATCATTTAGTCAGTCTCTGAAATGCTTCTGAAATTCTTCCAGGATAGTAAGAAAAAAATAACATTTCTGTGCAAATATGACAAGACCTAAGTGACACATAGTTGACCTTGACAGTTTCTATTGTGGGGAAAGTTCTTGGGGGATAATCAAGAGACATAGGTCTTGCCTAGACATAGGTACATGAGCAAACAAAGAAGTTTGAGACACTGGAAGTCAGGAAATGCTTGTGGCAGACCTAAAGCTCTCAGCAAATACTGCTTGAGCAACCATTGTGGCCAGAGCTCTGTGCTTGGCTCTGTGAGGGCACAAAGTTGGATTAGACAAAGGGCGTTTGCTGAGT
This sequence comes from Castor canadensis, assembly GCF_047511655.1. Classification (NCBI taxonomy): domain Eukaryota; kingdom Metazoa; phylum Chordata; class Mammalia; order Rodentia; family Castoridae; genus Castor; species Castor canadensis. The sequence goes on from NC_133395.1 coordinate 82,020,392, forward strand.
GCATTACGCAGAGACAAATGACATATTCTCAGATACTGTGGACAAACGGAGACTCAGCCAGTTCTTTTAGGGTCTAGTCCAACCTCTGGGAGAGTTTGTGTTCTTGAATGTCTCTTTGCTTTACACCCCTATTCTTTGTCCTTAGTGACTTTTCAGTCAAAGTTGGCAGTCGTCTCTAAGCTAAATCGAATAGTGTGCTGAGTCTCCCCCCTGTAAGAGGATCTGGCTTAGCAGAGTACAGGGTCTCTTTACCAATCTTGCATGTGATCCAGATTCTTTTTATTCTTCAGCTAGTGCTCATTAGCGACAGGGAGTTTCCAGGTACTGATGATGAAACGTAGGTTAGGGTGACTTGGTTCAAACATATACCATTCTGCAGATAAGACTGCCTTTCAAATACATCCAGTTTTGAAAACCTCTCCAAATAGTGAGATAAATGACTTTATCTGTGGTAAAATCTCAAAGCCTTTTAGATAGTTCTTCTTCAAAAAATATTATTATTATTCCATTTAGAGTTGTGGAATTACTGCTACATTGGAAAAATCAAGACCTGGAGAAAAAAAAAACACAGTAAACTCTACAAGGCATGGCCCATAGAATCTGACGTTGGTAAAGGTACACTTCCAGCCTTCTGCTGCACTCCAACCCTGGACCATGTCATCAGGGAATCACGACATGGACAAGAAATATGACCCAGTAGTAAATTTTAGCTGATTTGTGGCTGTTTTCTTAAGATCTCAGGCAGGTAGCTTGAAAACACCTTTTAAATATACATATTAAACACCTCTGACTGAAAATGAGGACTAACAATACAAAGGTTGTATGAGAATCTACAAGAAATTTCCAATAGATAGAAGACTGATGGCGCAAAAGTGCCCCACTGCCAGAAACCAGGAGGGTCTGGCTGAGGAACATAGATTGTTAGCCCAGTGGTTCAGAAACAATAAGAGAGACATTGAGATCATGATTTTGCACAGGGGACTGAGAAGGAAGTGAGGCCTCTGGAGTATGAATTTCTTCCCCTTCCATCAGTACTTTTCTTCTGGATCCAGTCAATACTAGAGCTGGCAAGAAAGCATTTGAGGGCTGAGGAAGTGGGTTTGTGGTGACACTGCATTTTGGGAAGTGTAGTCTTTAGTAGTAAAATACTACAAAGGTAAGACAGAAAGAGTCTGAAGACAGTTCTTTCTAGCTCCACCTTTACAGAAAAAGCTTTTTGACCCCTAGTGTCATTACAACTAAACAATATTTGAGAGGGCAACCCTACAGAATAAAAGAATATAGTAGTAGGATAAGAATTAGGGAAGAAGTAAGGAAGGAGACTTAGGACCCCAATGATAAGAAAGACAAATGCCATCGACTGTAATTTTGCCATGAATCAACAAACCCAATCCACCAATACAGAGCACTTGATCTTCTGTTTGTAAACACTCTAATGCCTTTATCTCGTTCACCTTCATTTTTAAATATAAAATAAATACAATACTGTTTTAGTCTCCAAATTCTGAATTTGTTTTTTGAATTGGTGGTATAGACAAGAGTCTTCCTGCAATTATCCTATGGAATGCTTACTTGGAAAGGCCATCTTCAAATTTCCCTTTCAAAGTCAGGTAATGCTTAACACAGAGAAGGTATATATGAATAACCATCTCAAATCATGCAGTGAACAGTGGTATTTGTAGATTTATTTCCCTGCTTAGTTGAAAGAAAGGTCACTAACAATTATTTTACATCAAGAGTGAGATTATTTCCAATAATGAAGCTATGTTTAAAAATGATTGTGAGACAAACAAGATATTTAAGCCATAAGACTAGAATGTAAAGCACTATCACCAAGATAAAAGAAACTGCTTATTTATATAGAAAATATTCTTGATATTTTCAATGAGAAAAAGACAACAGACTTCAAAAGGATTTTAATATGCCTTCAAAAGCAATGTATAAAAAATAGTGTGTGTTTTTACCCTTTCATGTACTCTTTTCAACATCTAAGCTCTAGTTTCCCAAAGGTCACATGCAAGATTGAGTGGAAGCAAGAAAGGGAAAATGTCACCTGTGGAGTTTACAGAAAGTTTCTATGCTGAATGAGCCACTGGACAGAGAATGGCTAGAAAAGGGCTGCTCAGTTTGGGTCCTTTCTATGTGCTTAATTTGAAACATCAAAGTTGATTAGTCCCAATAAAATCCCCAATTTTTCAAGGGTCTCTGTAGCAGGTTTCACTGATGCAAACCAGCACCAGAATTAAGGAATCATCCCCTTCCTTGGAGTAGTAAGGAGGCTGTGTTGGGCCTTGGTACTCCTTGTTCAGAAATCACAATGGAGAATTAGCTGAGTTCACAGACAGCCTAAAAATTTTTAGCAGTCAAATAAGTGTGTGCCAGTGGTACACAAATAAAATATTCTAAGGAACATCATGCATGCATTCATTCCAAAAAATATTTACTGAGCATTTACTCTGCACAGAGGGTAGATAACATGTTAGGAAAGTTTCTGCAAAATTGCCTTTGGAAATTTATACCCAAACAGGAACAAGTGAGTTATTACGGAATAAGGAGATGTGAGAGATCTCCTTACCTGCTTCTGATGCCAACATAGACCTTGTACAACATAGCCTTGTACTTTTTTTGGAGTGTACAATGTCACACTCCAAAAAAATACTGGGCTAGAGAACGAATGCTAGATCACACCTTTGGCAATAAAACAAAATAACTCAGAGGGATTGCTAATGGTGAAAGAGTAGTATCATTAGCCTGGAAAGGGGGCAGTATATTTTTAAATATTTATTCTGTAATTATTTACATGTATTTCTCCTAAGATTAGACTTTAACGTTTGTGGAAGACCCGGCAATAACAATGAGCTTAGGGAAGCCAGTGGGTTTGTAAATGGTTCAGGGTGTTTTCACCACATGGATGGTAGGTATTTCCTTTACAGTTTGCTCTGGCTTAAGCTCAAAAGTCTACTGTGTTTTTAAAATGTTCAAGACGGTGATGGTGCTGGACTGAATTCCAATTCTAACATTCCATTGCTTTGTGAGCTTCTAACATTCCACGACGTTTGTGATCTGTATTTCTGGTTTCCAGTCTCCAAGTAGGCAAGACAGGTTTTTATTTGCATTCATCTGGACAGTGAGTGTGCTTTAAAATTTTCACTGCTTGTGAGCTGTGAAGCAGTGTCTGAAAGCTCTACCAGCACCTGAACCTATAGAAGAGTCATGCTTCTACTTGGAAATGAAGAAAAGTTTCCAATAAAGATCAGAGGGAAATGGAGTGATTTTGAAACTTAACAGGTCTTCTTATTACAGATTCCTTGGGAAAGAGAAGGGGCTAGGGAAGTGGAGAATTGGGGGAAGGGCAGAAATATGCCCAGAAGGAGAAAAAAGTGAAACCTCTTCAAATTCTGTAAGATCAGATTGTAAAAAGTGAACTTAGCCACCAATGGTGTTGCTCAAACTCAGTTCTGAGACTCAATTATTAGTGTACTGCATTTCTGTGATTATTTCATAGACATGATGTCATTGTTCAGTGTTTTACTAATCACTAATGACACAATTGCCAGAAAGCAAAGTTGCAATGTCCTGATGTAATGAGTGGAAAATGTTGAATGTCAAATTGTAGTGTTGGGGGGGCCGGGGAAGGAATGAGGTTCAGAGTAAGGTCAAGACATTTGTCTTGAATTTGTTTTGGTGAACCAAATCTGGACTTTGGGGTGTTGTAAGTCCTAGAATTGCATTTAAGAGTTCACCATTTTTTTGTTTAAAAAAATGCTCCAAAGGTAATGCTTCTTAAGTAGGAATCTTAAGGCTGAAACACCAGACATTACAACAACCACCAAAAAAAAAAAAAAAAAACCCTCCTTCTTTTTGACCCTCTAGATTTAGGCGTTCCTCTAGTGTCTGAACACAAAGCAGACTGAGGTGGTGAAGGAGCCTGCAGGCTTCTCCTTCCTTCTGTGCAGCGTACTGTCACAGCTGCTTCCACTTACAGCTTCCCATGGTGACAGATGTGCCTTTGCCTCAGCAAAACCCAGGCAGATGCAGGTGTTCCTCCATGAAAAGGTGACATGCATTTGTGATCTAAGGCTCGAAGAGGAGCCACAAACACCCCAGTGATGAATGGAGGCAGAGTGTGTGAGCTTTGGCTGGGCCATGGAGAAAGGGACCTACGCTGTGTACACTCAGGCCCTGGGTATGGATGTTTGCTTAATTGCTGCTCTTCTTTTCTCCTCCTCCAAAACCCCACCTCTGCTTTCAACTTATCTTCTACGCAATTTGTTTCATCTGCCTTAACTGATCTAATTATGAGCTTGATCAAGGACAGATGTTTACTTTGCTTTCATAGGAAGGCAGTTAATTCGGACTCACTCCTCTGCAAATTTCCAAATTGGACTGCTTAAATTAATTTATATTTGGAACAGTAGGGAGACTAACAAATAGTCATAGATGCTGAAGAAAAATGGATGCCCTGAACTGTTGCATGAAAAGAACCACAGGCTCATCCAGCAGTCATCATTTCTTCCTTTTTTATTAATGGCAGCACTGGAGATCATGAGCATCTTTCATTAAACTAGACACTCTGTCCTATGCATTCTTCAGCTGAAAAGGGGCAGAGTAAGTAAGAGTGCTATAGAGAGAGGTAAGTGACTGAAAAAATAGGTTTTTCTGATTAATTAAATATCTTTTTGCTAAAAGAAATTCTCTGAAGTAAGCCAAACTCCAAATACAGAGACTTATGCCTCAAGAAACGCCTCCTTCAGCAATACCACTCTTGGGGATATACCCAAAAGACTGTGACACAGGTTACTCCAGAGGCACCTGCACACCCATGTTTATTGCGGCACCATTCACAATAGCCAAGTTATGGAAACAGTCAAGATGCCCCACTACTGACAAATGGATTAAGAAAATGTGGTATCTATACACAATGGAATTTTATGCAGCCTTGAAGAAGAACGAAATGTTATCATTCCCTGGTAAATGGATGGAATTGGAGAACATCATTCTGAGTGAGGTTAGCCTGGCCCAAAAGACCAAAAATCGTATGTTCTCCCTCATATGTGGACATTAGATCAAGGGCAAACACAACAATGGGATTGGACTATGAGCACATGATAAAAGCGAGAGCACACAAGGGAGGGGTGAGGATAGGTAAGACACCTAAAAAAATTAGCTAACATTTGTTGCCCTTAACGCAGAGAAACTAAAGCAGATACCTTAAAAGCAACTGAGGCCAATAGGAAAAGGGGACCAGGAACTAGAGAAAAGGGTAGATCAAAAAGAATTAACCTGGAAGGTAACACCCACGCACAGGAAATCAATGTGAGTCAACTCCCTGTATAGCTATCCTTATCTCAACCAGCAAAAACCCTTGTTCCTTTCTATTATTGTTTATATGCTCTCTACAACAAAATTAGAAATAAGGGCAAAATAGTTTCTGCTGGGTATTGAGGGGGGTGGGGGGGCAGAGGGAGGGGTCAGAGTGGGTGGTAAGGGAGGGGGTGGGGGAAGGGGGGAGAAATGACCCAAGCCTTGTATGCACATATGAATAATAAAATAAAATAAAGAGACTGGCAGAAGAGAATGGAAAAAAAGAAAAAGAAACGCCTCCTTTCAGATGTGTGTAATTGTAATAGCAGGTACATGGTGTTATATTTGGTGTGATGTGTACTTGGAAACAGAATTACTTAGAGCCCCCTTGGTCTGGTAATCATACCTCCGACTAAATCCACTAGGAAGACTTATAAAAATACAGAGTGAAAAGTTTCTATAATTAACTAAGCAGAATAAGTAAGAATAATGCTTTCATTCCACAAGGTTCACACGGCTAACAGGAAAACACTTTAGAGAAGTCACAGGTATTTTAAAACAAATGTGATTAAGAGAAGTAAAGATGTGATTCTGAAATGTAATGAGGCAAATAGAAAACCCTAACTAAAAAGACAATGTATATAGAATTTAAAAAGTCATTTTTTGTTAAAAATACAAATCCCACATTTCAAAAGAATCTAATTAATGGGAAAATAATTTGAATTAATGAATTACTTCAGTATAAAAATTATTTCATTGTTTAAAAGCAGTAGAATGGTCATAGCACCTGTTAAAAAATGTAAACAGACAAACACAGTGTTCATTGTTTGGTCAAAGTGTTAACTACAGACCGTTATTCATTTTGCCATTCTTTGCCATGATCCAAGGTAATTTTATATATTTGATTTTCTCTTGTTTCTGGTATCTTCTTATAGATGTTTGTGAGTTTAATTTATTTTTTGAGGTTTTCTTAGGAGTTTGTCATGCTCAGTAGGTGAGAGCTCCTAGGATGAGGCAAGGGGCGGATTTGCTGCTAGCACAGGATATAAATGGTGTCGATAAGCTCAGTAATTAAGATACATAATGTTTAATGCAATGTTTTCAAAAGTCAAAATTAACACAAAACATCCATTAAAAATGTGAAAATGCCCAGTTTTAAACAAAGCCAATATTCTCTGAATTTGCCCGAGACCTACCCATAATTACACCAGGCAATTAATTGGGTGGGGCTATCACACAGAAAATTGACCATCAATAAGGATAAGGTGCTGTCTATTTCAAGCTAGAGGAGAGGATTTTGAATGTTTTCACCATGAAGATATAACAAATGTTTGAAGAGACAGGGATAATGACCCTGATTTGGATATTATGCAATGTGCACACATATCAAAGCATCACTTGGTGCTCCATAAATATGTACAATTTTACTTTTATGTATCAGTTTACAAATAAGTTGAATTAAAAAATTGAGGACTCATAAAATCTAAGAAAAATCCTTAATTTATGTGAGCTTGTGCATCTGCTGTATGACCTACCATTGTTGCATGCAGATTGGGTGCTGTGGTGACATTCTGTGTTTAGGGGTGATTGGAAAATGTTATGACAATTGTACCACATGCCCTGACATTTGTCATCAGAACTGGTGCTTTCATAATACTATCTAAGGACACTTTTTTTGCTTATTAGGCATCTAAACTTTACATACAGACATGGTGTGACTTGTTTCTTTACAATAATAACTAAAGGTTCCACCCCACACTGAGACTCAGTCTGCTCCCATTGAGATCCTACTCACTCAGAATGTCCCTGCTCGTTTGTCAGTTGCCGGGATGTTACCGACACCATGGTCTTAAAACATAAACGCAGTTTTCCCATGCTATGCAGAGAGAAGAAGTAAGAAGGGAAGGCAGAAAGGATAGAAGAGACTAGAAAGCATGAAATATATTTTAAAAGAAAGAATAGGAAATTCACAAATTTTACTCCCTCAGCATCATTTCCCATTCTGCTGGGTATGCCCATCAATAAGGTGTTAAACCAACAAACAAAACAACTAAGATTTCTCATCCCAGGGATACAAGTTTCTGCTTAATCTTGAGCCTGAGATTATGTGGGAGGGAGACTTCCAAGCAAGGAAAACAGTTTAGGAAAAGGTAGCTGTTTTGTTTCCTAATGCCTTCCCTGTGTGAGTCAACTAATAGTCTTGGTCCTAAGGGAAACAGTGTCATTCATACAATTCTGAGGGAAATGCACTTGGAAATGGATTTTTTTACATAATAACTCCCATTACAAAGTCAGGGCATCCAGAAAATGTTAATGCAAAGAGCTCCCATATTCAACACCAACTGTGAAGTTTTTCATCTGATAAGAATGCCGTAAGAATCAGAAGGCTTTGACTAGCCAATAATTGCATTTCAAATAATTTTATTTCACAAATGTTTCCAACTCAGACACACAAAGGCAAGTTGTCCAATTAACTGTTGATGCTAAGGAATAACCCAACTGAGGTAAATCAAACACCAAGAGTTCTCAGTGTTGGAAAACACAAATTGCTTTGCTTATATCGATGCCCAAAGATCACCTCCTTTTGTCCTGAGCTTCCCAGGCCCATGGTGTACCCCTCTTTGGTTGCAGCCTGTGCAATGATCTCTGCAAACCTCATTCAGACATAGGATCATTTTTCAAATGCCATGTGGATTTTAAGCCTGTGCAGCAAATGCAGCTGGATGCACAGAGATGAGCAGAAGAGGGTATAAAGATAAAGGGATGAAAGAGAAACTCTTCTCCATGGGCTGCGTTTCTAAAAATCACATTTTGTTCACATGGTCATTGGAAATGCCTTTGCTGGTAAGTCCAATGTGCCTTCTAACAGGTGAAAGCTACTGCCACCTGTAGCTGTATATTTTTCTCTGGCATATATAGCTGTCATGATTTTATGAAAATGCATACACTGGAATTAGTAGACAGAAAAACTTTAGCAATTGCCATGGAAACTTACCATCCTGACCAAACCTCCTCTCACCAGTGGTTTATGTCCTATTGACAGGGACCTCAGAGCAGTGGCCAATTTTGAAATTATAGTTAGAATTCTAATTATACTATTTACTAGATAGCTGGCTTTGGATAAATTTTTTTCAACTCCTTGGATGTTTTCTCCCTCAGTAAAAAAATAATAATCTTGCAGTATCTTTAACAATTGGTACTGGGAAGACTGGATATCCACATGCAGAAGACTGAAGCTAGACCCCTGTCTCTCACCCTGTACAGAAACCAATTCCAAATGGATCAAAGACCTTAATGTAAGACCCGAAACTTTGAAACTGCTAGTTAGAAACCTAGGGAAAATCCTTGAAAATATAAGCATAGGTAATGTTTTTCTGAAAAAAACTCCAACTGTCCAAAATATAAAAACAAAATTGCATTAAATTATAAAGCTCCTGCACAGCAAAGGCAACAGTTTCCAGACTCAGAAGAAAACCTAAAAAATGGGAGAAAATCTTTGCCAGATATCCATCAGAAAAAAGATTAATATCCATACTATATAAAAACTCCAAAACTTAAGCGCCAAAAAATAATCTAATTAATAAATGAGCAAATGAATAGTTTTCAAAATAAGAAAGACAAATGGCTGAGAAATATATGAAGAAATGTTCAGCATCCTTAGCTATAAAGTAAATGCAAATCACAGCTACACTGAGATTCCATCTCACCCCAATCAGAATGGCTATCATCAAAAAAGCAAACAATAGCAAATGCTGGTGAGGATGTGGAGAAAAAGGGACCCTTATACACTGTTGGTGGGAATACAAATGAGTGTAGCCACTATGCAAATAAGTATGGAAGTTCCTTAAAAAGCTAACAATAGAACCAGCACGTGATCCTGCGATACCACTCCTGGCTGTGTGTCAAGGAATGTTAGTCAGCATACAATAGAGACACCTGCACACCCACGTTTATAGCAGCACTGTTCACAGTAGCCAAAATATGAAATCAATCTAGGTGCCCAACAATCAATGAACAGGTAAAAGGTGTTATATATAGACAATGGACTATTATTCAGGCATAAATAAGGATGAAATTATGTCAAATTTGCAGGAAGATGGGTGTAACTAAAGATCATCATGTTAAGCGAAATAACCAAGACTGAGAAAGACAAATATCACATGTTTTCTCAAATGAGGAGTCTCATCCTTAAAAATGAATGACAGGAATGTGAAACAGGGACTATTTGAGGGTAGGTACAAGCAGAAGGGGAGGGTAAAAGGAGAGAGTGGGGGTGAATATGGCCAAAATATTCTATGTACATATATGAAGACAGTATAGTGAAACCTGCTGAATCAGTCCAAGAAGGGGGAAACATGACGAAGGATCATGTTTGATTGTGTGAAAGTATGGAAACATAACGAAACCCCTTTGGATAAGAAATATATGCCGATGAAAAAGGAATTAAGTCAGGCACTGGTGGCTCACAGCTGTAATCCTAGCTACTTGAGAGGCTGAGATCAGGAGGCTTATAGTTTGAGCAAGACTAGCCAAGCAAAAGGTTCAGGAGAGTCCATATCAACCAATGAATGGGTACCATGGTGTACGTCTGTCAACCCAAGCTCTGTGGGAGGCTTAGATTAGGAGGATAGGAGTTCCAGACCAGCCAGGCAAAAAAGTTTACAAGACTTCATCTCAAGGGGAAAAAAGGAAAATTAGTCTTTTTTCACTAAACTGAATGTTACATGGGATAATATTTTGCTTTAATTATGAAAATTTGACTGAAGATTCATGTTATCAATTTATCTGATCTCTAAAAATCTTGGTGATTTTTTTGGGGTGATTCTGGGATTTGAACTCAGGGCCTCATGCTTGCTACCAAAGTGCTCTACCACTTGAGCCATAATGCCAGTCCCAATTTCAATGATTTTAAACATGCAGAAGCAAGTCTGTGAAGAAATACAGCAAGATATTTCCGATTAATCTCCCTGGTTGATAAAACTATGCAGGACATTTCTGTGCTTCATGAGTCTAAAAGTTATAAGTAGAGAAACTTTACCTTTAAAAGAAGAACAAGAAAACTTAGTTTTATATAAGACGATTGAAAATTAAAATATTGTTTTTATATTATTTCCTGAAATGTTGATTAATGACACGTGGTGATGCCTGATAACCAATATCACACTAATTTTTCATTCATGTTATGATTATGAGAATACAACTTAAATTCCATAAAATTAGCTTAAAAGTCTTGTCTTTGTAGCGTCCCAGCATCACGGCAGGTATGGAACAGACAGGCACTCTGAGGATCTGAACCAAGGGGCCTGCCTTTGCATGCAGTAGACGTGAGACACAAGGGAAGAAGGGTAGTTTCAAAGTTTCTTTTTCTATGGGGCTAACCGGAGACTTCCTGATGCAGTCTTAGATAGACTGGTCCCCTCCAATTGGTTGCTGCGAAGCTCCTGTTTTTTGGAAAACTGGCCAATTTCAAAGCTTGGTTTGATTACATGGTGGTATTTCCCAGGGTGACTTCATTTTCCTTTGGTCTAGTCTGTTGGGGCTAGTATAGGAGCTCAACCCAAAACAATGGTCTCCTGCAGAATTCACTTAACAGTACCATCAGCTCACTTTCAGGGAAGCAAACTCCTTAATAAAGCATTAGAAGCTCTTCAGATCTGTCCATAAAACAAGCTCCAGCTGACTGGGAAGGCTTACAGCCTTAATATATCCAATATAAATTTTGCTTGGAATTGATGCTTTCTGTATCATTTAGACAAAAAACTACTTAGGAGACACTTAAGAGACAAGAATATGCCATCTTCTTTGGATTTGAATCCCAGAACCTCTTATTCTCTCAACAGATGTGTGTTTTGTCTTCTGTGGAGCCAAGAGTACAGTCATATCCTGGGGAACTAGGAGGACACTCATTAACGCACAGGAAATCCCTCCTCCCAAGGAGAACATAGTCCAGCTTCTGGAAATCTGCTGTTCTCACTCTGTTCTGCATTTCCCTCTCTCTCCCTCTCTCTCTGTCTCCCTTTCTCTCTCTCTCTCACCTCTCTCTCTCTCTCCCTTTCTCTCTCTTTCTCTTTCTCTCTCTCTTTTCCTTTCCTTCCCTCTGTCCCTCCTATGAGTATCTTCCTAGGTATCTCAGTACATCATGTTTTTTTAGCTTAAGAAAAGCTTTGAAGTGTGCACACAGCATTCTTTCAAAGTTACTTTTCATTAAGTCCTTGACATGTGGTATTTTTTTTAAGACAGCTAGTCTAAGTTTATGTTACACATACAGAATTAGTTTAAAGATCTGGAATGGATTTGCTAATATCCAAATTTATGCCTTAATGCTTATTTTTAGTAGCTGCTAAATCTACCCCATAGTTTGAATCTAATTCAGCCCCATGTGCCTTTTTCTACATAAAGACACATCAGTGCTGGAGGATAAGTTCCCAGGGCAAGTTTTATAATTTTCTAGTTCCCCAATATGCTTAGCTCAGTCTTAGCAAGTTAGAGATAGTCATCCCCTTGGTCATCAAACCCTTGTTGGATACATTTGAGGTGACATTCCAGGTGCTAGGGACACAGTGGGGGACAGGACAATATTTATGTTCTTGAGGAGCTTGTACTTTTGTGCTTTTATAAGCAGAGACTGAAAAAAAAAAACAAAATAGAAAGGATGGTACATATTCCTGAGAGCTATGTGGAGATTTAAAGTAAGCTTATCTGAGAGAGTGGCTATGCGGCTGACCAGCCTAGATTGGAAAGAACTCTTGGACAAGATGTGGGTGCAGTGAGGAAGAATGGCAGGAAGAGGCACTTGGATATGAATCATCGTGCCCTGTGTCTCAGGCAGGAGCTGGAGGTGGTACAGTCTTTAAGATGAGAAATTGTGGAGTGAATAAGTGCTCAGAGAAACAGAAATAAAGCCCTTATGCCCAGAGCGCAGTGGGGAAAGAGAAATGTGGACTGAGCTGAGATCAGGGAAAGAGACAACTCTGCTTTGTGACTATCCATTCACAGCGATCTTACATTCCTTTCTCTAACATTAGCTCAATACCAGACTTTGGGAAATGTCATTACTCTCTGTAAGACACAATTTTCCCAACTTGAAACTGGAAAATATCTATCTCACAGAATTTGCAGGTTCAATGTACAAAATTTGTGAAAAAGTGTCATAGTTTCTTCCCCTTGTTAGAGGTTCAGTCAATTAAACTGAACTTGAATTATGTTCATAATGGTAAGATATTTCCCAGCATCTGTAAAATAAGTGGGATAGGGAATCCTTAATGTAAAAGAAAAATGCATTCAAATCAGATTGAATGAAATTTAATGAGACTGAAGCAGTAGTGAAATCTCCCAACGAAGAGAAGCTCAGGACTGGACAGATTCACTGTTGAATTCTACCAAACCTTTAAAGAAGATACAACACCACAGGGCCTCAAACCATTCCATAAAATAGATAGGGAAGGCACAGTACCACACTCACTTGATGAAGCAAATAGTACCCTGATGCAAAGTCAGATAACAGCACAACGAAAAAGACAATTATAAAAGCAATTTCCTTGACTAACACAGGCACAAAAAAATTCAAGAAAATACTTGCAAACTGAATTCAACAACACCAAGTTGGTTTCCTTCCAAGGATGCAAGAATGGTTCAACATATGCAAATAAAGGGCTGGCAGAGTGGCTCAAGTGGTAGAGTGCCTGCCTAACAAGCATGAGGATCTGAGTTCAAACCCCAGTACCACCAAAAAAAAATCATGCAAATCGATAAACATAATAAGGTACATAACTTAGAAAAATGTACCATAATGATAAAATAGGTCAAGAAATATACATATTGGACTTGGAATACCAGGGAATTCTGTGAGTCCTTTTCGCTCCTTCATTTAAGAGCTGCAAATGGCACAGCTAGAAATGAGGTTTGTATTTTGTTCCAAATTGTGAGCAGAATGACCCAGAAAGTTCAAGTCTTTGAAAAAAAATTCTTCTGTTAATATATTCATCTTGGAAAACTCTATTGTTTTGCAAGTAAATGAGGTCTGACAGGAGTTGTGAATTATAATAAGCTTCCAAATTTCACTTCATCTCTTTTGCACTGGAAAACCATTAGCAGTGACTCGCTGGGGTTCAGCCTACATTTTCTGGCTTTCCAGGATTTCCCTTGTTAGTGAAGAAAACTTCCCAGCAAGCTGGAAGGCACTTTAACATCTAGGACTGGTCACACCCATTGAGCTGCTCCAAAGTTCTGCCTCCCAGGCTGGTGTGTAGACCTCATGCAACTTTACATGAGCCTTCTGGGTTGAACATCACAGGGATTTCCCCCTACTACTGCCTTGATAGGAACAGAGATACACTGTTGTAATGCAGATAATAAAATATATTGCTAGCCTACAGAAACAACCACACAACTACCCTGGATGATTGTTTCTTGTCTCTAGACCTCGACTTTCTTAATTACAAAATGAGAGTTTAGGTTATGACTTACCATGAGTTAAGTTATTGAGAACTTTTGCAGCTCTACATCTTCTGTTAGGTGAAATGAGGCAGACACATATAAATAGGTTCTTCTGACACTTGTAGCCTGTGATATTTTATTTCTATGCTTGCTGCAAACTTAAGACTGGCAAAATGTATTTTAAGGTGTTTAAAGAAGATTGTGCTACAAATATTATTGTGGTGGTGAAAATGAAAAATTGTGCTAAGAAATTTCTAAAAAAAATTTCTATTTGACTCTACTGATTCCAGAATATTTTCTTTTGTCCTACATCAAACTGTTTTAAGTATTTTACAATCCATAAATTCTGTATCAGCGATGTCTAATATATGGCAGCATAAAATTCTTGTTTGTTTTCGTAGCTGTTGCCTTAATATTTAACATATTCATAATGCATCATATAACATGCCAAAAGCCTTTTCAAGTTGTTCTGATATTAGAAATATAATTAAGATTCTTCTTTTATTATAATTATAAAAATCAATTTTAGAAAATTAATAATTTCATACCTCATATTCATATTTTACTTAATTGAAATACTTATTGGCTATGTGAGAAACATAAGAAATGCACCAAAATATCTCACATTTTACCTATATTTAGACAAGGACAGAGAGATCTTTTACATCCTATTCACCCAATCGAGGTCACTAGAATAGGAAGTCTGGCAGACAGTAATTCACACTTTTTCTGTTTTACATGCACACACACACACATGCAATTTGTTTTACAAATATGTTATCATATTGTCATGGAACTTATTTTTTGCACTTAAAAATCTGTCATGGAAGTATGACCTTTATCCATGGTACTTTATAATCATTGCATGGCTATATCACAATGATTTAGAACTTATTCTATTAATTACTTGAATTACTTCTGATTGTCCTTATGAAAAATGTCATTTGGACATGCGCATGTGTGTATTGTACTCATGAGTTAGTATTTCTGCACAATCATTGTTAAGAAGTTAAATGTTAAAGAATAAGATTTGTTCATGTTTCTGTTTGGTTAAACATCGAAATGGTCCTCCAAAAAACTGGTGTCAACTACAGTGCCACCAGAACAGTGCTTCTCCATACACTTCACCAACATCTGTTTGTTTAGTTAGTTAGTTTGAAAATGAGGTATCCAATTTCTTTCATTTGTTTTTCTCTAATTGTAATTGGCATTGTTATACCTTATTACTTTGTACCTTTCACTTCCATTACTGAGTTACTTTTCATATTTTATCTCCTTCTTGCTGTTGAGTTATCTTTCTCACTGATTTATAGTAGCTGTTTGTGTATGAGTTATGAATCATGTGTCCTGTTTTGCAAACATTATTTCTAGAGTGTCTCTTAGGTTTTTACATTATTTATAGTATTCTCTTCCAACCATATTTTCACACTTGATGTCAATAAATCTGTCCTTTCCTTGAAGTCTTCTGAGTTTTAAGTCTTTCTTCAGAGGGCTTTCCATATCCCACAGCATAAACATATTCTTCTGTGTTTAATTCTATCATATTTCTAAAATCAAATGAATCCAGCTCTGTTTGCAGCACTCCTAAATCAAAGACCCTGAAAACCTAGAAACATCCTGCAACTTCAATTTCCCAAAACTTATACTACCCATGTACAGGAAGTTGGAGAGTCTTCTCAGCCAGTTTTCCACTTGCAGGAGCCCACAGATGTATTTCAGGATCTGCTTGGGACTGCAGGCCTCCTCTCCCAGGGTGAGACAACTGGCCTCCATCTTGCCTGAAGGAATAGGCTGGAGAAGATGGTGGTGAGGATTGACAATTGCTGGCAGGCATTTCCCAGGTCAAGGATGGAATCTCTTTTCACGTTAGATCCAGAGATTGCTTCCACTCTTTCATCAGTAGCAGTCTCCCTCACTCTGTCTAACAGTACATAAGAGAGATGATGTCAGAGCCAAATTATCCAACAAAGGTAGAATGGCTGACCTCATGTAGATGGGGGCAGGAACTTCTTTATTTCAAAGCTTTTACAAAGAGAAATGGTAGCTCCATTCTCAACCTATCTACATTTCCATCTACTTTCAGTAATAATAGATCCGCAATTGTTATTTTAACTGGATGGGAGCTGGCTTGTACAACATTGCATGTTTTCTGGTGCATTTTCTCTTCACTGATTCATAGATCATATATGGAAATTTCTTCTCTCTATGTGGTTCTTGACTCCCTAACAATTGCTCAGTGCCATGCACTATTGTTAGCAAACTTGTCAAGTTTCAGAGTCTCAGGTCAGTTTTGAGGCTAACTTAGAGATGTAGTAGATCCTTTGCAGTTGCTAAGAGAACGCCCCCACTGCTATTCTGGAGCAGCCTTTGGTCTTTTCTCCAATCTTTACTATCTGTAAAAATCTCCAAATAAGTTCTATAAATGCAACTTTCAGCTGCTTTTACTGAGAGTGACTTGGATTAGAAGGTTTCAAGGTCATAAATTTTTATTTGGAACTATCTCATACTACAGCCCATAGGGTACAACCATCATATGTCATCTATTTAAAAAGAAAAGAGGAAAGATCACCATTCCACTTTTCGAATTCAGCAATATATCATGATTTGCAGAAGATAGCATCTTGCACTTTCTTGTTTTACTCCCATATACATATATATATATATATATATATACATATATATATATACATATATATGTATATACACTATGTAAGCATATGTAGATATGTTTATGTAGAGATATATACACTTTATGCATTTATACCCCTGAATCCTATAGATTCATACCCATTTCTATTGATTAGATGTTAAATTAGAGTAGGCTAAAAAAGACTATCAATCTCCTTGCTCCTTTCCTTTCTCTGTTCCTGTTAGAACATTATTTTTCAACCTAACTATTAACTTGAAAGAAGCACAAAGGCTATGAAAGAGACATTTTTATTTTAGTTGATGATAACAAGAAATACTGTTTCAATACATTAATAATAATCTTAATAATGTACTTAGTATATGCCAAGCATTGTACTAATTGAGAGCCCAATTCTTTTTATTGCATAACTCTGATGTGTTCTAGGTACTATTTACTCTATGTAACAATGAGGAAACTGAGATACATAAAACTGAAGTTATGGAACCAAGAATGCTCAGTGCATAACTGAAAGGTGGTCTGGTTCCTGAGCCTCAGTCCATAACCTCTATAAAAGCCATCTTTCATGATGGAGACATGAAGGAATTAATTAGCACAATATCCAGTATCCACCTTTGGGCTTTGTGACCACAGAATCTAAGGATTCAAGGACAAGCAAGTCAGCCAAGAATCCGTTAATGTGCATAGAGGTCCTAAACATGGCTATCAGTGTAAGGGAGGCAATTGAGAGGGCTGTTAATAATGGAGTGCTGTTATGGTTGAGCAGATATGGAAAATACAAAGTGAGGGAAATATGACATTCAGCTAAGGCAGAAATATGGGCAAAATCTGGGCAAAAATAGCTAATACCAGAATCTGGACCAGTAAGTACTCTGAGGACATCAGTGGATACTGTGCAACAGGAATTTGGGACTAACATCAGCTTGTGGTGTTGTAGTTCATGGTCCACCAGCTGACCCTTGTTTGGAGACAAGGAAAACATTGTGGTCTGCCAGGTAAATAATGAGAACAGGGACTTGGCTGATGGAGCAGGTGGGCGTGGGAGAGGTTGACAGAAGGAAGACAAGATAGCAACCCAGTTCTGTAGTTCCCACAGTGATAATAACAACACAAGAGTTTATTTAGCACTAGAGTTTACAAAACTTTTTTTCATCAATACTAGAGTTGATCCCTGTGAAGCAGAGGTTTTTACTCTTTCTACAAACAGGAAAACTGAATCTCAAAAAAATTAAGTCAACATCCCCCCAAAGCACACAGCTAGCAACAGGAAAGTTGAGATGTGAAACCAAGATTTCAGAATCATCTATCTTAAATCACCTTTACATTCATTCTTTCATCCTCCATATTAGAAAATATGTTAGGACAAATTTGATCATGTTTATCTAGAATAGGACCTAATTCAGGATGAGGAGCACCCCAAAATAGACTTCTTCTCTCCATCCATGTTGGGGAGAACCAATGAGTCAGACAACAGAGATAAAAAACATCACCTTCCCTGCTGATAGGTATAGTCTAGGTTAAAGAAGACGACTTTAAGTATGTTAACTGAGTGAGCAGACTAATATTTTCCTCTGAATTAAATTTACCCACCTTGTTATAGCCCCAAATAATCCCAGACTTTCCCGATAAGATAAAAGGAGTGCAGAGAAGAGGAGGAAAAACGTCAAGCAATTTTCTAATTATTTTGAGCAAGTAGGAGAATGAGAGGTCATAAATTCCTCAGATGTGAAGTCTCTCCCTGTGGAAATGCAGAGTCGAAAGCAGGCTTTAACTCTTGTAGAGTCTGCTGCCTGGTTTCTAATCAGCACTTACTTCTAGTTGGCTACATAATGGCTGTATAGGTGACTGCTGCTCACTTACTATTTATAAATATTTATAATCAGCTTATAATTCAACATGGTAGTCTCAGATATCTTGGTTTTATCATAGCTTTGATGATTTCACTCAAAATTCTGCTTCTTCACTGCCTACTCTTTTGCTTCTAAATTTTATTATCTTACAAATCTATTCCTATAAAAAATAAATTATCAT
Source organism: Castor canadensis (assembly GCF_047511655.1). NCBI lineage: Eukaryota > Metazoa > Chordata > Mammalia > Rodentia > Castoridae > Castor > Castor canadensis. The sequence goes on from NC_133395.1 coordinate 82,038,810, forward strand.
GAATAAGTGATCCCATTGGGTACTGGATGGGAAAGTTGAAAGGGTCAATGACTTGAGGTTAGACAGTTATGAAAAAATAACCACCTTGTTGTTTTGCTGCTTACCAAGAATTTTGATTACTTTCAGTAACTAATTCAACTTTCACAGTCATTTTGGGAATCTGTCAGTATAAGACCATCTTTACAGATAAAGAGGGACCCTGGCCCCTGAATGGTTAGGAGACCTGGACAACCACTGGTTAATGGAGAATCTGGGATGCTGAACCCACATTCCATGATCTAAAACTAGTTGTGTGGTCCAACAAAGAAGCAGGTACACAGCTTTTAAAAACAAAAATGGAAATGGCCAACCTCAGCTGCTCTTTGAAGAAATGAAAATGACAGCAGGAGTAGCTATGGCCTTCCCTCTTCCCATGAGCATTTAGGAGCTGCCTGTTTAGGCTCTACCTGCTCTCTCTAACTAGCAGAAAAAGATGGAGGAATCTGCATGAATACTAGAAAAAGATAGACTGTCAGGACAGAAGACGAAGTATGCAACATAGAGGTCTAGTGCAAACAGGTGGTAGTGTAGAATTGTCACACATACTGTTATGGAGTATAACGCAGCATACAGATGCCTGGTTTTGAAAGGAGAAGTGAGGAGGGGAGGGGAGAGGATAAAAGGAAAGGTACTGCATTAATAGGAAGGGTAATTTTTTTGTCTTAGTTTTCATTTGTTTCTTCCCTGCTTTAAGACAATGAATTTTCATTCTAAATTGAGAATAAAAAAGTTTGAGCTCTCAAAACTTTGACCCCACAAAGTATTAGAAAGCAATATGAGTAAAAACTGGATTTCTGATTTGGACTGAGATTCTGTAACTGGAGCACTTGTCCAGGACTGGTTCCCATGGGGTGTTGCTCTATAAGCACCTCACTGGCCCCTCAACCTCCACAAACACCCATTTCATTGACTTCGCAAGTCACAAGTCCCACTGCCTTACACAAGCATAGCTCTTTTATTCTGTACCATCATTCTCACACACATTCTTGTCTTTTTTCTTCAGTTAGCGTCACTCTCCTATTAAAGCCTGCCTATATCTCTCCATGCTCAGCTGAATGCATTCAGGAATGGCCTTAGATTATTCCCTCAGGCTCAAGGCAACTCTTACTGTGGCACTAGGAACATTTTTGCACATCCTCTAATAACTCCCCAGGGAGTTCCTCAACTCTGACTAGTGCTCAAGACAAGATGGGCAGAAAACAAACCATATTATGCCCACTGCCTCTTCATCACCATATGAAAATCATTTTTCATCTGGTCATATAAAAGACTTTCCAGTCTCTCAAACTCATTGCATTTTCTCCAATTGTTCTAGAATGTTTCTTCAAATATCTTGTTGTATGGCAAATAGTTAAAGTAATTCTACCTGGAATTTCCTTAACTCCTACCCATGACTGCTAATAAAGTTGTGGTGACAGTTTCATAAGCCCAATAATAAGTATATTTTATACTTTTCAATACTTTAAAGAAATGTCAACATGTTTATTTGTAATGGAGTTTACTGAAATCTTACCTCACATCAGTTTATTTTGTTAAGTTTTTAGGTAGTTATATTAAAAATATTGGGAAGTTTAAACAAAAGAACATACTACTGTCTCAACATACATGGAAATATCTCTTATTATAATTAGTCAGGCTGAATTGAACCAATGTGAAGTAGAGAAATTATTCTTAATTTATAATAATAGCAGTAACTGTTTACAAATTTACTGTAAATGTTACTTATTACACTCATAAACTGAGATAATCACAAACCACTGATTTCAAGTAAGAAGGAAATCCCAGAGTTCCAGCCTCCTTCCTGGACAGGAGTATTTTCTGTACCCTTCCAGAGAAGTGGCGCCCTTCTGTTTGACTGCAAAGTACTAAAAGTTCAAAATGTCCATTTCACATTAAGCCAATTTTTTTGGCTTTTTTGTAATTTTTGGCAATTACTCAAAGGTCTGAAAATAGTGCCATGAAAACTTCCTTATCCAGGAGCTCAAAGCCAGCAAATACAGCCAGGGACTGTCACTCTAGTTAAAAAAAAAATGGCATCACACTCATTGTTATCAGTCCATGGGCAACTGAAACCCAAGAAAGAGCTTTGCAACCCTCCTCCCCAACACACACATGCGTGCACACACACACACACACACACACACACACACACACCCTTACCTCGCAGGAACTCCTACACTAGCTATTACCCAGCTTGCATAAAGCAAAAGATATTCTTAAAGATTTACTGACATCATAGATTAATATGGTTATGACTAAAAACTGAGCCTACCATAAAGGGTCCTTGTAGATGAGAATGTTTTGGAGGTATGGTTTAAACAGCAAAGCTTCTATAGTTTGGATCTTGAGTGCACTCCAAGGGCCCATGTGTTAAAGGATTGGTTCCCCGGAGACATTGCTGGAACGTGGTGAGACCTTTAGGAGGTGGTGCCCACTAGGGTGTCACTAGGTCATTGGGAGAGTATCCTCAAAGGTAATCGTGGGGCTCCAGTCTCTTTCTCTCTGTCTCTTTTGCTTCCCAATCATGACATAAGCAGATTTGCTCTGCCATAGCTCCCACCATGATGTGCTGCCTCACCACAGGCCCAAAGCAAGGAGACCCACTGATTATGGAGTAGAACATTCAAACTATGAGCAATGTAAATCTTTTCTCTTTATACGTTAATTATCTAGATGTTTCTTATAGTGATGGAGGCTAGGTAATATTTGTTCCTGAGATTTGAAAGGAATACAAACTACAGCAATATCATTAGAACTTTAGATCAATATGACCAGTATGTTTTTAAGTTAGATCTACAACTCCCTTAGGTTCATTTCCATTACCCACATTGCCATATGTGATATAATCTCCAGTTTTCCTCCACTGCATATAAGCTTGCCTTTCCTGCCTCTACTTCCCCAGTCTTTGCAGCCCTTGTGAGCAGTTTGCTTCAGGCCCTTTCACCAGACCCTTTCTACCTGATGCCCCATCTTAAAACCTGTAGGACACAGACACAATGTAGATTGTATGGCAGCACCCTACTTTGAGATACCAATTTCTGTTCTCCAAAACTTAATGGCTTAAAACAGCACAGCTTTCCCCTGTCTCCTGATTATGTGGGTTGACTGGAGCTAAATGATGGTTCTTTTTGACCTTCCTTACGTGAATACCTTTAGATGGATGAAGGCTGGAATGTCAAAGATGTGTACCTCATCACATCTAGGGGCTCCCTGTTTCTCTATATGGCTCTCTGTTGGGTGCCTCCTCCTTCAAGGTTTCTCCACCTGATTTCTTTCTCCGATGTCATAGTCTAGAACTCCCTGAGGGATATGGAGGACACTGCCAACACCTGAAATGACCAGCTTAGCATCACTTCCACCATATTCTGCTGATGAAAGTAAATCACAGAGCAATCAAAATTCCTAATAGGAGGGAATGACACATGGGCATAGGAACCTATAAGCCTAAAACTTATTTGTTTTACTATGCAGTAACTCTTTTATATTGTTCAATAAACTCACTTGGCAGCTAAGAGAACAAATACCTTCTTACTGTTTTTTAAGAATTGGCTTTTAACCTCTCAGAAAGATGAGGATGCAAAGACTTGCACAAAGCAGCCTTCAGCACTAAGGCTTAGCCTGAGAGCAGTAGCATTGTCAATGGCTACAAGTAGCATGAAAGTCGGGTTCCTCCCATCACAACGAGTCTGCAGATGTTAATATGTCAGTCATAGCAGGATCTTCCCTGAAAATAAGTTTTTGATTTAAGTTTTAGGCACTTTCTGTAGTTACTGTTCAGCTTTAGGGAGAACAGTGTTATGTTCTGAGTAATATGTCATTAGGTGACTTTGTCACAGTGTGGGCTTCACGGAGCACACTTACACTAACCTGGATGGCATGGCCTGCCACATGCCTCTGTGTGCTGTGTGGTACACACAGCATGTACATTCAGCCTAGTATTCCTGGAGTCATGATAAATAAAATCCCAGCAGATCAAATCAACACAGAGACACCAATGCAACCAAGACACTCCATGATCAGGAGGGAGAGACAGAGCTCATGCAGGTGTTTGTTTTTGTTGTTCTGAGGATAGAATGCAGGGCCCAGAGCACACTAAGCATGCACTCTACCACTGAGCCACAGCCCCAATGCTTGCATGTTCTTTATAGTAAAATGTGTTAAAAAGCAGACGTAAGCTCTAAACTAATTATAAGTATAATGCAGGAAATATATAAGCCAGTAACAGTCATTTATAATCATAATCAAATACAGACTGCACAAAGTTGTGTATGTCACACTCATACAACTGGAAGCAGTAGATGTGTGTACACCATTATTAACACGCGCGCACACACACACACACACACGTGCATGAGCAATGTGTTGTGCCACTGCATCACAGGGTGACAGGAAATTTTCAGTTCCATTAGGGTCTGATGGAGCCACTGTCATATGTGCAGTCCCTCATTCACTGAAATTTCTATAACTATATGTGTATGCTTCAGATTAACGTGTGGAGATGTGTTATTCAGCAAGACATTCTCTATGGAAGGCAAGGTGGAGAATGTTACAGAAATACAGTCACCCAACTCGCACAGACTCAGCCACATGCTGTAGACAGAGCACACACTGCTGCTTCTGACTGTCCCCCTCGTTAGCTGTATTTTAGAAATAGTTTCACCTTTGGAAAGCTACTTTTAAATGAACCAAATTTTCTTAAAGTGTTTTCTTAAACTCTTTCAATTAATGTCTTTGAATTTTGATTATATTTGGTTAAAATTATTTGGAAATATATTATTCAAGTTTTCAATGGACTGTATAAAGCTCCAACATATGAAGTTTTTACATTTTAGTTATTGAGGAGAGAGCTAGTAACCAAGAAATATTACAGACTTTCCCCAGAAAGGCAGAAGATGAATGAACGTGTATCATTCAATTTTAAAATTCTAAATACTGCTGTGGAATATTCTGACTCTAGGAGGAATTTCCTCATGGAGGTCATACTTTAATTAGATAAATGTGAGTTCCATATTTGCAAAAATAATAAAACAGAAGGAAGACAATAACACTGAAAAATCTAAATTTGGAAAGATGGTCAAAGATGTAATAAAAAACAATTTACTTAATGAATTTTTGTCTCATAAAAATATTTGTTAAACAGGTGCCTTGAACTGAATTGGAAATATAAAACCAATAAAAATATGTTAGCTAAAAATTCAAATTTCAAAATAAAAATAAGATAGGTTTTGTTTAGGAATATTTGCACTTGAGGTTGCAGCTCTCTCTGTAGCTGTACAGGAGATGAAATTCTTAATATGTGGTCGATAAAGAACCACCAGTTGAAGATTTCAACTATTTCAGAATTTGTAACCATAAAGTACCATGTGGAAAATTATTGTAAAAGTGTATGCCCTCATCACAGACACACCAGTAATAGGAGATGCAGCTGCACTGCTGGCCTCTGCAGAAATGATGACCTTGAGGAAAGCTTGTGTTAGTTAGCTGGACCAAGCCACTCCAGAGCTCACAACTGCTGCACAACGTCACGTCACACATACACACATACAACCTCATCTGTCAACTAACACAAACAACTTTGAAAAAATGAAAATAGACAACTTTGGGGGACTGTATCTTCGCATGCTGCTCAGGCAAGCCTTAAACTCATCATCAGACAAACTCCTAACTCAGACAAAATTTTTCTATGCAAAAAAATGTAAAAGTGTAGTAATAATAATCAAAGTTTATTTAGATCATCAAAATTAGTATTTAAATCGATATTGAGTAAATATGTAAAAGATGCTTGTAGTTTTATTTTGTTTTAATTAAGGTATTTAGTTTTAAAAGTACTTTTAATACACATATGTATTTATGCATATACATACACATATATATTGGCAGTACAGGAATTTGAACTCAGGGCTTCACAGGCACTCCACCACTTGAACTACTATATCAGCCTTTTTTTGTGTTGGTTATTTTTGAAATAGGGTCTGGCTTTATGCCCTGACTGACTTGGACCGTGATCCTCCCATTTATGCTTCCTTGCTTAGCTGGGATGGCAGACGTATACCACCTCCACCTCACTAAGTCATTTGTTGAGATGGAGTCTTACAAACTGTTTTTGCCCAAGCTGGCCTTGAACTGTGATTCTCTTCATATTTGCCTCCCAAGTAGCTAGGATTACATGTGTGAGCCACCATACTCAGTCATATCAGTAACCCAATACATATTATAATTACATATTCAGCATTGGTACATACATGTTAAATTTGTGCTCATACATTCAAATTTTACATGTTTGTGAACTCTTCCACTCTCAAAACAATACCAGTTTGATGATAATTTTCTGCTACTTACATAACAGAAAACATGATGAAGTCCAGGAATAAATGCTGCAATAAAAGTACCTTTCAGGTTTTGTTGCCTTATTTGCACTTCTCACTTTTAACTCCTTCACACAGAATCTTGCTGGTAGATTCAATTCTCAGGTCCCGTATTTTCACTAGCTTCCTCTGCTTTCTCTCTGTAGCCTCACTCCAGCCGGTGACCTCTCTTTGATACTCCCTCCATGCTCTTCCTTGTGTCACTGCCTTTGCATAAGGCACCCTCCTGGCTGGGTCACTACTTGGTCCTCCTTGGTGTATGAGTTGCCATTCCTCTCCTAAGAGTGACCCTCTTGACCATGCGTCCTACAGTGGCTCTGCCATCCCAGGCCCTTGACCCCACTATTATGTACTTCCTCACAACATGCTACCAGCTACTTTTTCTCCATAATTTCTTTGTGACTTCTTTCCTGCCTCCCTCCCCCCTGGAACCAGTATACAGAGTGGAGGTCACTTGTTTATCTGTCTCGCCGATGGACCTGCAGGGCATAAAATTGCTACTGGAATGAAATAGCAGACATACAAATTATTTGTTCAAAAAAAAACTTCATGCCACAATGAAAATTTGTGTCTTTAACTCCTATTATCAAGGGGGCGCAAAATAAACTAGATTACTATCAATGAGAAAAGGCAAATATAACAACTACAAACAGTAGCAGGGAAAAGCCATGAAGGTCTTCCCTCACATTTGGATGAAATGACATCATTCACCCAAATGCCTGCTAGCTGAGTGCTTCCTAGAAGGACTTGAACTACAAGCTATATATTTTACAGGTATATAACTTTCACAAACGCAGTAAGTTTAGAGAAATAAATGAGGTAAGTGTGAAAATCGGAATCTAAGCTTTGAAAATTGAAACAAAACAACTTGGTTTGCCATGTCTTCTCTATTTAGCACCCCTCCAAGGACCATGATGGAAACCACTCAGAATGGCCAGAGATTATTTTTTTCCTGGAAACATTTAGACAAAGTCCCAGATGGCCATTACAAAGAGTGCTCTGGGTGACATTTTTCTTGCTTTCTTCCATCAACAGGACACAATGCCAGCTACACAAGAAAAAGAATCTTCCAACGAGAGAGCCTCCCTGCTGGGCCTTGATGTGGCTTAGGGAGCAGCTTGAGGGATTTACATGTTCTGTTGTGCTGAAAACTTTCATTCTTTTGTCAACTGTAGCATGAAAGAACTTCTCACCCTCCTCATCAGTGCTCTACGCCTGGCATCTTTTGTAGAGAAAGCCAAAAGGTGGATATAGGAATTCTAACTTGTAATTTTGTGCTAACATAGTGGAATGGGACCTGTGGTCACAGATTAGCTGCATGTCTCAGCAGATTACTTGGTAATATTTTTTAAGAATTATCAAGTTACTTTAAACATAATTGCCATGTTACCTGACATTTTCCCATCTCCTTCTAGCTCTCCAGATAATAAAATAATGTAATCTTTCTGCCATTACAATTTACTTGTCATTGTGTAGAGCTGGAGTGTGCAGCCAGGCCAGCCAGGCTATCTTCTGTAGGATCGGGAGGGAATGTGCATGTACACTGCAATTAATGGGGAATTTCCTCACAGGGACTGGGGTTTTGAGAATGAAAATGCCATGAAGTCTTCCCAGTGTCACAGTCTTTACCCCTGCAGGGTAAGCTTTCACTGGAAAATACCACTTCCCCATACATTCTGTTGTGTTTGCTACTTGTCTGTCAAAATCCTCCCACCTTCAAAAAGAGCCTGACAAGAATTTTACATGAGGAAGAAGGTTTCCAAGTTGAAAAACACCTTGTCAAAATCACCTTGTTGTTCTACCTGTGAATATAAAAAGTGGAATTTAGCATTAAATTTGGAGGTTCTACTCAAATTACTAGAGTCAGCAAAGACTGCTGTAATCCAGTTTCACCTGTATTGTGGTTCCATAATAGATCTTCAACAATAGCACTATTTTGAAGACTCAAAATGCATTTTCTTTCTGTGAAAGACTATATGCAATTTGACAGCTTAAATTTTGTAATTTCTCTTTGTATTAAAGAAAGAGTGCCATTGTTCTTTCTTTAGGGTACACTATCTTTAAGTGTACCCTCTCAGTGGAGACCTAAGAGGGGATTGGCTCAAACAGGTTACTTCTTGCTAGCTGGCTCGGTTGATGAAGGCTGGGATTAACGACAGCAGAGCCTCGTGTGCAAACCCTAGCTGGTCATGTTGGACCCTTGCTGCCTGTGGCCACAGATGGCGCTGGCTGCCATCAACAGTCCCACACTCATGCACATGGCCTTTGGGACCTGGGGAAATGAACAAATCAATACAGACGATCATGAGAATAATGCCAACCTCCTTTTTTATGTCAGAATCTCTGTCTAGGAAAACAGCATTATGGGGACGCTGACTAATGTAAAAATGATTTATGTTTTCAGAGTGAAGTCAATATTTTACCACTTTGACCTAATATCATCATTTACTCTGCCAGACTTCTCTATACCATTATGTAGCTACAGAAACAAACTAGAATTGCAATAAATATTGGTTGCAGGGATGTGCCCATAAATTGAGAACTTCTTTTAGGAATCACTGTCAGAGTTGTGATTAGTACTAGTGATTACTATCACACAGGCTAGGCTAAGAGTGCTGTTGATAGAAGCAGGCTGATTAATAGTAAGACAGGTTCATTTCTAGAATCTCCTGGAAGCAGTGGTACAAGTGATGTCTCTCCATATGGCCAGGTTTGTGGCTTTTGGATTAGGATTACTATTTGCCAGGATCAGCAAAACAGGCACACTGGAATTTTGTGTCCTGTAAAGCTTTTCTCACTCCTTCTGCTTCTAACAGTCCCACAGAGCTGAGCACCCTCAGGCTACTTCTGCCTGTACTGTCCTGGATCCCCTGAAGTGGAGGGACCCTTTACTACTTACATAGTGCTGAGATAAACACCTGCCTCAAATTATCTCTTTGAATGCTTGCTAGTTAGTTTTGTGAGCATGTGTGTCATTGTTTGGCTTATAAACTGCAGCAATTTATTTCTCACAGTTCTGAAGATTGGAAAGTTCAAGATGGAGGCACCAAGAGATTTGTCCCCTCATAAATGGTACCTTTTACAAGCCAGGCACTGTAATGCACACCTGAACTCCAGCTATTCAGGAGAGGGAGGTGGATGATCATGGTCCAAGGCCAGATCAGGCAAAGTTCAAGAGACCCTCTCTGAGAAACAGACTATAAACAAAAGGACTAAGGGTGTGACTCAAAATGGTAGAGTACTTGAGCTCAATCCCAGCACCACAGAATAAGTTCATTAATTTATGTTCTGCTGTGTTCGCCCATGCAGAAGGGAGAATTTTCCCACGCTAATATTTTTTGCTGACAGTTCATTCACTTTATATTTTACTACCTCATCTAGCATCCCTCAGTCTCCACTGCATTGGATGTTGGAACTGATTTTTTTAATTTGGTGAATAAAACGTTCCTTTTGTTTTCATATGCATTTCCTTTACCAGTGAGTTTGAGCATTAAACACATGTTTATTTACAATTTGCATTTTCTTTATGTTGCCCTTGTACCTTTGGTTTTTATTTTCAAGAGTTGCTCTCTCTCCTCCCAGGAAAGCCACATGGCTCTATGTAGACTCTGCCATCACAATTGTGGGGCTGGAGTTGGAGCTTAGCAAAGGGATCCAGTGCACTTAGCGTGCAGAAGGCCCTGGGTTCCATGCCAGGCAGCAAAAAACAAAGCAGAATTATATCTGAATCTTGATCCCTTCTCTTGCTACTTTCATGCATTGCTTAATCTTTCTACACTTGCAATTGCTCTTCTGAAAGGTGGGCATAAAAGTAATATTTAGCTCATAGGGTTATAAGAATTCAATAGTGTTAGATACACAAAATAGAGGCACAGATTAAACTCTGAATAAATATTAGTTACTATTTTATTGTCATTTATTACCTGTTATTTCATTGATCTTCATTTATAATAACCCTTTCTCTCTCATATATTTCACAAAAATTTCTACCCATTTTTTAGATGTATTCATGTACCTTACATGAGGTATTATATTGAAATTTGATATAGACTAGTGTCATCTTGATGATTACTGGATTAAAGCATAATTCTTTTAAATACATTTAGTGGTTTTTAATCTTTCATTTGGTTACAAAATACCTTGAATTATGAAATATCTGAAATATGAATATTGAAGTGTACATATATGATGAAATGCATATGTATGGAGAAAGAGATTAATCTAGTGAAACCTGGCTTACATAGCAGAAGACAGGAGAAGCAAAACCATTTTGTGAATGCCCTCAATGTCATCCCAGAGGTAGCCGTGATTCTGAATTTTTCTACTTGTTTTGTAGAGCATTTTGATGTGTGTGTATTGACTCAAGTTTATTAATCATATAATATGGATATTCTATAGCCTTCATAATTTGTGCCTGTCTGATATGTCCATTACTGTGATGGGTCAGCGATGGAAATTTTAAAAATGTTCTTCATTCTACTCATTTGGCTCTATGTATTTTCTGCAGTATAACAAGCTGCATGCTAGTGTAGAATGTTGAAATTCCCTGATGGTGTAAATTTTGTATGATTATTCAGTGATCATTTAGTCTTAGTTATGTTTTTTGGCACTAGTATGTTTTACCTCCTGGCTGTTACTATGACCATGTAACAGTCTTGTATTTTCTGGTATGCAATTTTAAACTTTTTGTTTAAAAATCATTTTATACTTCAATTTGCTATCCTTTTCTTTTGACATGCTGTCCTATCAATATTAATACACACATAGATTCATGTAGCCACCATCACACATTTTTAATTTCTGTTTTAGACAGGCCAACTGAAAACAGCATCTATGTACGTTTGTAGAAACCTAACCTGACAGTTGGGTTACCTGACTTGGGGGCAGGGTTTACATTTACATGTGTTTATTGAGCATTCTCATACCTAAGAGATCATTTCTATAATTTTGTGTTCTTTGATTATTCACTGTTTCTAGCTTCTTTCTCCTACTTTCTTGTTTTCTTTTAAATTAATCATACTTTTATATTATTGTTATAATTATTTTAGGGGAAGCTGTACCTTTTTATTTTATTGCTGACTTTCCTTTTTTACATGTACACTTCACTGATTCTAAAGACACAATCTCTGCCATCCTTCTAAAGAAAGCAAGATATTTAAGCTTTGCCTCTCCTCACAACTATCCCATCTTACATCTTGTTTGTTTGCTTGTTTTGAGGTATGGTCTTGCTATGTAGTCCTTGCTAAACTGGAACTCATTAATATAACCCAGGCTGGGCTCAAATTCATGATGCTCCTGCCTCAGCCTCCGCAGTGCTGGGGTTACAGGTGTGTGCCACTACACATGACATCATCTTACGGGTTTAATCATTATTTTACTTTAACCATGTTATTCGTTCTGTTGATTAGTTACTGCTGTTGTTTATTGTTTTATCTAATCTGCATTTGTTTCCATGTATATGTTTGTTTAAACTTGTATGTTTGAATTTATATAGTGCATCTTGTTTATATTTACTCACATGTTTCATTCTTTCTGGATCTCAGGTCTGCCATCTGGGTTTGCTCTCTTTTTTCCTGGAGTTTACTAAACATTAGCAATTCCTGCATCGAGCACCTAATAGTTGTCACCTCTCAGTGGAGGATCAGATGTAACATCCCATCTTCCATTTGTAATTCTAGCTTTAAAAAGACCTTTGGTTATTTTGCAAATTTTGTTTGATCTTTGTTAATTCTGTTGATATTTTCAAAGAGTTGACTTTTGGTTTCATTATTTTCTCTATTTTATATTTCTATTTTATTACTATTCACTCTACTTTTTAATTACTTGCTATCTTCTACTTGCTTTTGCTTTTTCTTTTACCTTCCCATTGTTATGTTATTGATTTGAGATCTTTCATCTTTCCTTATATAGATATTTATAGTGATAAATTTCGCTCTAAGCATTATTTTAGCAACATCCCAAAACTGCTATACTTTGTCTTCAATTTCATTCATCTCAAAATATTTTCTGATTTTGATTTCGTCTTTAACCCATCGAGAGTGTTTTTAATGAAAAAAAAAATTTTTAGCCAGGTGCTATTGGCTCATACCTGTAACCCTAGCTACTCAGAAGGCACAAATCAGGAGGATCATTGTTCAAAGTCAATCTGAGCAAATAGTTCACAAGACCCTATCTCAACAAAACTCAAAAAAAAAAAAAAAAAAAAAAGAGCTGGTGGAGTGGTTCATGCAGTAAGATCACCTGCCTAGCAAACATGTGGCCCTAAGTTCAAACTCCAAAACCAACTTTTTTTTGTTTTTTTTTTTTAGGTGGCACTGGGTCTGAACTCAGGCTTCGACTGATCTACCTCTTGAGCTATGCCCCCAGCCATGTTTCTTAATTTCCACATATTTGTGAGTTTCCCGAATATTCCCCTGTTATTGATTTCTAATTTTATTTCATTGTGGTCAGAGAACATATAAATATATATAGTACTATGCTTACTTTTTAAGTTATTGAAGTTTGTCTTGAGGTCTGGGGTATTTTCTATCCTAGACAGTGTTTCATTTGCATGTGAGAAGAATGTATGCTCTGTGAGCAGGACCCTCTAGGAATGTTTTGAGTATGGTTGACATACAGTATTTTGCAAGTCTTCTAATTTTTTCATGATCCATATGAATTATTATTGTTGGATTTTCTAATAGTTCTCTTTTAGCTGCTATCACTTTTGGCTACACGCATTTTAGTGGTATGTCATTAGGAGCATACACATCTATAATTGCTATACTTTCTTGGTACATTGACTGTTTAATCTTATAAAACATTACTCTGTCTCCTGTAACATTTTTATTTTAAACTCTATTTTGTCTGAAAAGTATGGCTTTTCAGACTACTTCAGATTTCTTGTGTTTGTGGTTTGTATTATATAACTTTTTCCATCCTTTGGTAACAATATATGGTCATGTATAAACATTATAAAATGTAGGCATCTTGTATATACACTCATAGCTTAAAGAAAATCATTTAGTGATATAAATAAGACACAGACTGTGTGTGTGTGTGTGTGTGGTGCTGGAGATTGAGCCTAGGGCCTTGTGCATACTAGGCAAGTGCTCCATCCCCAATCCTAGACACAACCTTTAACTTCCAGTTGGATTATAGCACCTTTTGCTTAAGACCTCCGTGGAAGCCACCAATTAAGCAGTAACATGATAGAACTTTACTAAAGGATAACAGTGACCAGACTGGTAGGTTTTATGCTCATAGCCACCCAATGAGAAAGCCCAACCATCAAGACCAAAAGACCACAGCAGCTGCACTCATTATCCACCAAGGAGCTGCTCATTTTATGCTGAATTCTCCTTAGTCAAGGATGCCTTGATGGTTTCAGGGAGTATATGTCACAAAAACACCACTCCAAGGAGTCCTGGTTTAGCTAAGAAGATCAAGTTCATTTAAACCATCTTTTTGATACTTCTTAAGATTAAACTATACTCCCCATGTACATAGAGCCCCAGGCTGTTAAGCCAAATCATTAGAACCAATAAAGGATTTTTCTAGACATATTTGTCACCACAAAAAATTTTCGGAATTAAGTAGTTAAAAATAAAAATGCATCAAGTCTCACAGTGAGACATGATCCGACATGGACAGCTTACTTTCCTCTGGATTCTGTTGCTATTGTTATAAGTATGGGTGACAGATGCTGGAATGTTGGAGAATTTTATTAGAAAGTTCTCTTTAATTAAATCAGCTGGTCACCATAAAATAGTATCCAGATATAGAATTGGAGGAAGAAGGGAAGCAGACCCTTTGTGTCCAAAGTTTAGCAATTGGGCCTTATCCTGTGCCAAAGAATAGGCTACTTCTTTGAGAATAATTAATCAGATAATCCAGCTGGGGCTCTTATTTATGCTAAATTCTCAATTTAGGAGTATGTAGACAGCTACAATTTAAGTGTCTAGCAGAAATCTGTGTCTCATTTTGTAACTGAGTCTTTTAAAAGTTGATGAGCAATCTCAAAAGAAGAAAGTCTGCAAAACTGGAAACTTGCACTAAATAAAAACACACATGTGTGTGCATGTCTCCCTATCTCATTCATTGCTTTTGAGATACATACCTCTAGTTTCTTCCTGAATTAGGACCTTTCTTGTAAATATTTCAAGCCATCGGAAAAATATTGCTAGTTTTATATAGCCCCCATATCACAGCAGTTTCATCTGGTAATTTCTGTATGTGTGTATGTGTGTGTGTGTACATGTTGGAGATTGAACCTAGGGCTTCATATATGCTAGGCACTACCACTGAGCTACCTCCCCAACCCATGCAAAATTCAACATGGGTGTCTCCATTTGAGTAGCTTTCCTGGACATCCAGGCTATTTCCATGACTCCTGCAGGTTTCTGAAGTTCTCCATCACAGCAGTAGTATCTGGCCATCCAATGGTGGAAGATTGAAAAATAGGCCATCCCTGGAAATGGATCCATTATGATGGCCAAAACTCAATCACATGGTCTCAGTTAACTACAAGGAGACTAGAAATACGCTGTTGAAGAAGAAAAGGAAATGATTTAATGAGGACATAGCATAGATTTTAGCACAAATTTAATATCGTTCAGTTACCAAAAGAAAATATTTTCAGTACTACTTGTCAAAATTGGTGTTCTTTTAATCAACTTCCTGTTTGCTCATCTATAGTTTTCTTTGTCTAATTTAATAAAACTTAAGAGAAGAAAATGGAGAGTTATTTGCTTGATGTTATTACCCGTGAGCTTTAAAAGCAAAGGGAAAGTACCTAGGCATGGAAAGGTGAGTCTCTAATATCTTCTATTAGCCAAAAAGTATTGCTTGATTTGAAAACCATTTGCACAAGGACCATCTCCACGATCATGACCAGACATCAGCATGTTCCTAGTATTGGCACTGTCCTCTGTGGTTCAATTACAACTCCTCCCTGGCTACTTCATGTTGATTCAGATTTCTATTTTTAAATACATCTATTTACTTTTGTTGCTTAATAAAGACAATAGAATACAGTATAAAATATACTTTAATGATTTTTAAATTCTAACATTAAAAATTTCCACAAGAAGCTGGCAACTCTTATCAATATCATTGTAGTTTTAGGATCTGCCCTCTCTTAAATCTAGATTTAAGAGGGTCTCATGGTGGAAATGCAGGTCAGAGTCACAGACCGCTCTAATCATCAACCAGGCAGGACATGAACCCAAATCACCTATTCTGGAAAAGCTCTCCTGGATACAATAGCAAGGATTTGTTTTGTTTTGGTTTTTGTTTACCTACAGCTTGTTTTTGTCCTTCCTAGGACTTGCACTCAGAGGAGAACAGAGTGTGAAGAGTAAATGTCACTGAACACTCATGGTTTTTTTTTGTTTGTTTTTTTTTGTTTTTTTCAGTGCTGGAGATCCAACCCATGCATGCTAAGCACTCACTCACTCTACCACTGACTACATGGAGGGACCCAAGATTCCTGTTTAAGTTTATCTGGAACCTGCTTGCAATAAGACTGTTTTCACAATGATAGGATCATTGCACCTAGAGTTACTAGCAGTCTTTCTCTGTGACCTGTCATGCTGCCTCCGCCACCTCAAACAAGTAAAACTAAAGAAATGAGGTATGTTAATGAAAACCAAAGTGCCTGTCTTTCCCCTGCTCTCACACCACAGCCAGCACAGGAGACTTCCACAATCTCCAAGCAAACAATGAATTCTGCAACAGGTGTCAACCAGGTGTCCTCTCATTCAGCACAGCTCTGATGCCATTTACCTGGAGGTGGTGTCAGATCCCAGGTGGATGGCTCAATGCTCAAGAATGCCCTAAGTCTGCACTTGCGGTGTCAATCCAAATCTAAAGGTGTTTAGATTTGTGGTTCCCATCCATGGCAATAAATCCAAGTTCTCAAGGCCTCTCCTTGGGTTCAGGTAATTCATGAGAGTGGCTTGTGTTGCTGGCTCATCATAAAGGATATTATTACAGATGCAGAAGGAGAGGTGCACATGGGGAGGCCCTGTGGGAAAAAGTATGCATTGTGTGCCCTTTCTAGGCACACCATGCTCCAGGAACCCAGCCACCCAGAAACTCTCCAAACTCTGTCCTTTTGATTTTTATGGAGACTTCACTGTATAAGTATAATCGAAGCAGAAACAGCCTTAACAAAATGTGACTGGACAAAAAGTATATGATCAATTGCTACCAAACTGGGTGGGAAATCCCAGGGATTTCAGTCAATTCAGATTCTTCTTGGTCTTTCTGTGTACTATTTTTCCTTCCAGGGTGGGGTAAACCTCTGGAATGAAGATCTTAGGATCTGCTATCAGACAAGGAAAGGATAATAGATTTTCCTTATGGCCAACTAAAGGTAGGGGAAAACTAGAGTTTCTATGGTCTGCCTTGGGGAGGGAGTTATGGGACAGGAACCGTGGAAGGAAACCAAACTACAAGAGATGAAGATATTATGCATCACACCACACAAAGCCAAACACAAACCTAGGACCCAAGCTTAACCTCCAACTTCCTTAAATATGTACACAGCCTGTTCATGGGACGTCAGAACATGGAAATCAGTTCATGGAGTTTTATAACTCAGGATAAATAAAAGAACTAGGAAGTTATTTTTTTCTCTCCCTCAGGGTTCCCCCACACTAATAGTCTCTTTGTTATCAGCCAAAGAGACTGGTTAATTACATATTTTTTAGACATGGTTTCTATCTCCCATCAGCATTCATGATCTCTACTTGATGTACTGATTCTACACTTTTCCTTATTCTTTGTTTCTTTAAACTCCTTAAGAGATTCAGATTTCATCTGACTTTAGAGCAATTTCTGACCAAATAGTTGTATTGGTTAAAAAAAAGAAAAACAGGATTTTCCAAGAAAACTGATTCAAACAAAGAGACCTAAATGTAAGGAGGGGGGACAGGGAAGTTAACTCACAATGCCAGTTATCAAATATTTTTTAAAAATTCATAAGAGAAAATAAGTCCAAACAGTAATGGACTTAAGAAAATCTGTGTGTACAGCAGATTCCCTCCATTTTTATTTATGATGATAGACACGAGTCATGGTAGAAGGGAACATTTTTACTTTTCTTGACATTTTGTTTTCTTGACATTTCTATGAATGAGCATGAAATTAATATGGAATAAAAAACTTTGGAGATAAAATCTGGGCTGAAAATAACATGAGCCGAGTCTTCTTGTGGCCTTAGCTCTAACATTTGAAGTAACTGGGATCATTTTTACTGCAAGCTCTCATTGGTGGGTCTTCTACTTCCTCGCTAGAAGTAAATCAGAAACCTGATTTATGCATAAATCAGTAAGTAGGTAAGAAATCGCTACTGCCAACAGGCTTTTTGCTCTGCTTTAACTGGCACATTGCATGCAAAGATATTTAATTTAGACATTTGCAATTTTTATTTCACATGCATAGTGTGAAGAAAAAACTGAAGACCATTTAAATTTCGAAGAACTGCTTTGAGCATTGAGCTCTGGCTTGCAAGGGACTAGCACGCTGTACTGGGGGACAAGATGGGAAATTTTTATGAAGCATTTGCAGAAGCAAGACAAAGACAACAATTTTGATTGGTTAGAAGTTGGAGCGTAGTTTCTGATTGGTTGGGTTCCTAGTTTCACCTTACTGAGTGTATTGAATTGGTTTGTCCTGCCAGGAATTTGAAGTATCAGAGACACTTCAGTCTAGTGGCCTCCCAATCCAAATTTGTCTTTACTGACACTTATATATACGCAATATGCAATAACATATTAGCTGAAAGTTTCCGAGAAAACAAGGTACAAACCTATAAAACTCCAGACCGGTTTGCAAACTTTCCAAAAAATGTGAAAGAGAACTCTTATAAATCTAAGGAATACTTCCAAGAAGATTTCCGTGGGAAATTTGCAACTCTCACAGGGAAATTTCCTGTGACTCCAGGGGAAGGACACAGCATCACTCCTGCCACCCCACTCCCCACCCCACACACACCCCCGACCTAGACAGCCCAAAGTGAGTTAACCCAGATGACACAGAGACTGTGCCAGGTCCCCTCTGAGGGAAGAATGAGTTCCTGGACCATCTCAGGGGCCTGAGAAAGAGCCACAGAAGCTGCAGGGATCCCAGGACCTGCACATAGACACAATCAGCCAGAGGAGTGGGCTCAGCTCTCAGCCAGGGCCTCTGAGCAGGGAGGTCCTCACCAAGGCACAAGGGAGGTCACCAGAGACCATCTGGACTCCACTAGGCCTCAAGGGCACAGACTCTGACAACAGCCTGCCTCCTTCCAGTCTTATGTCCTCTGCAGCTAGCCAGAACAAGGAGATGAGAAGAAGGTTGGGGGGGCAGTCAGTTACTCCTGGCCTGGGCAGGTGTCTCCCCAAGACAAGACAAGGAGGAGAAGACTGAGCTTTAAATGGAGCTGTGAGCTTTAATTGTTACATATAAGACACAACACGATGTGATTATAGAGATAATAGCTGAAGAGAGACCGTTGCGACATCAGTAACAATATTACCTATGAAAGCCTGTGAAAGGACAAAAAAGTCACCGCCTAGGGACTGAAGAAGTTCTCTCACAGGGCACATTTAAGAAGAGTTTGAGAAATAAATTTTCCTGCTCATTCAATTTACTATTTATGTTGGGGAGAGCGGGGCAGTGGGAGGAAGAAGAAGGGGAGAGGGAGGGACAGAGGGAGACAGAGAGGGTGTGCACTTCTTTAACTTGCTATTAGTAAAAATAATTTAGGATAAAAGATAGCATGGTTTTATTCTTAGTCATTCAACAAATACATGGAAAGTATTTCCTGTGGGCCAGATGTTAAGTTAGACATATGGGCCAAAAAGGACAAATACCCCCTTTATTTGTTTGGTACATATTCTTTTTTTTTTCTTTCAACTTGGTCTTTCTCATTTATTTTTCCCCTTTCACTGTTCAGTGCTTTCCTACTTTCTTTACTAGCACTGTTGTGCTGGGTGAGGGAGTTGTGACATTTACAAAAGTTCTTACAATGTATCAAATACATTTGAATACACTTCATACATTTGAATTCCCCCCTTCATCCCCCTCCCCCGATTCCTGGAACAGTTTCAACAGGTATCATTTTTGCATTTACATACATGTGTGCTCATTATTTGCACCACATTCATCCTCCTACCCCTTTCCCCACCACCTCCCCCAACACCAGTGCCAATCCCGCCCCTGAGGCATAACCTGCTTTGCCCTCCTGTTTTCCGATTGTGTTGAAGAAAAAGCATTAAAGATAATAAGAAAAACATGGCATTTTTGCTAGTTCGAAATAAAGATCACTATGCACGGAGATTCCTTGTGTTGATTGCATGCACAAGTGTATTACAACTCCAATTGGGTCATCTTTACCAGTCCTCTTCACTCCTCCCTAGTCCTCTTCCATGGTGACTCCGGCCAGTTTAAGTTTTCTATATTCATTCCTGTACTGTGGGCACATCAACCACATTCACATTTTTGGTTTTCTTCCCTTTCCCTATCCCTCCTGTGCACAGTCTCCCCTTAGTGTGTGACCATGTCCCCTGGCTATAGTCCACATATGAGGGAGAACATACGATTTTTGGTCTTTGGGGCCAGGCTAACCTCACTCAGAATGATGTTCTCCAATTCCATCCATTTACCAGGGAATGATAACATTTCATTCTTCTTCATGGCTGCATAAAATTCCATTGTGTATAAATACCATATTTTCTTAATCCAGTCGTCAGTGGTGGGTCAGCTTGGCTGTTTCCATGGCTTGGCTGTTGTGAATAGCACTGCATATATTCTTTGGGGAGACGTAAACAACTAGCACATATGAAAATACTGGTGAGCGCATGGTGAGTTAACATTAAATGATAATAAAACATTGTGCTGATGTTAGTCATCTAGAGACACAGTAATGCTATGCAAAGAAATTGTGTGTCTTTAAAAAAACAATGGTAAATGTTACTTATTGAATCTTAATGATAACCAGGTTTAGTATTCACACCTGTAATCCCAGCTCAGGAGGCTGGGGCAGAAGGATTACAAATTCAAGGCCAGTGTGGGCTACATAGTGAGACCTTGTCTTGAAAAAAGAAACAAACAAAAAGAGAAATACATTAAAAAAAATTCCTTTTTAGCCATAAAATACCAAACTTTCTGCCAAGAAGTCTTTAGCCTTAGAGAGGGTGTTGCTAATACGACTTAGTAAGATTTAGGATTGTTTTATGCTTATTATTTTATGTTTATTAACAACCTGTTGTGCTTTTTCTTTTCTTTCTTTCTTTTTAAAATTTTTTTGCAGTGCTAGGGATTGAACCCAAAGCCTTGAGCCCTTTTGACCACTGAGTTACATCCCTGCCCTTTTGGTTTTATTCTTGTTTTCTTTACCTAGGCTTGCTTTGAACTAGAGATCCTGATGCTCTGCCTCCCAAGTAGCTAGGATTACAAGCATGTACTACCACACCCAGCCAATCTGGGTATGAAAGGAAGCCCACTGATATGACTAAATTGAAATGGTAGAACATAGACAATCCAGGTAATCAGGAAATGCTCCAGCACCAGTGCTCCACACCTCTTAGTAACATGTATACTCTGCAGGCAAATATTGGATAAATACTTGGCTTTAGCCAAAGATTATCTGAAAGCTGAAGCTCTTGTTGCCTTCTCAGACCACTAAGGAAAAAAAATTACCAAACTTTTATTTTATTCATTTTCCCCTTTCCAAATAAATAATGTAATATTTCTGCTACAAGTTTGTAATAAATGCATTAAAGCAGTCATGGCAGTGCACACCTGTAATCTCAGCTACTCAGGAGACAGAGGTGGAAGCACCTTGGTCTATGCCTGGTCCAGGCAAAAGTGTGAGACCCTGTCTGAAAAGAGCAAAAAGAGTTGGAGGTATGGCTCAAGGGATAGAGCCTTGCAATCATGAGGCCCCAAGCTCAAACCCCTGTACCACCAAAAAACAAAAAATGTTTATTTAGAATATTTATTGCAGTGCTTCTCCTCCTTGGTTGCAGAGACTCTGCCCTGGGTGATTCTGAATACTGAAGCTGGATAAGGCCTGGGCATCCCAAATGCTTATTTTTTGTAGCCACTTCAGAATTGTTTGCATGAAAAAGGTTTTAAGGCTAGTTTCACCTCTTCATCAGTCATACCAAATGCCTTGGGAATTAAAACCAAGCTCTGTGTCCTCTAGAACTGTGTCTGCCCTCTATTCTATTTTATATTGACAGGCTCATGGAAGACATTTTCTTCCGATTTCCCAAAACTGATCAGGTGATCATGCTGAATCATATTTCTAAACATTATTACATCCTAAAGCCTGATACTATAGGCAAGCCTTGTTTTTCTCTGATCCACTCCAGAAATCAAAATTCTGAATTGAATTCTTCCTTAAAACCTACTCTATCTGGGCACAAATGATCACTAAATTCTCCAACAACTTCTACCTGTGGGCTGAGCTATCACTGCCCAGATTTTTTCAAAGGTAGAAGAGACTTTGTGTCCACCACCAGCCTGTTACTACAGACAAAACCTAAAGAATTGACTTTACTTAGGTAGGTTTTTAATGTTATTTCCAAAAATAAATACCAACACAATATGATTTTTCCCCAATGTTTTTAAAAAGTGAGAAAAAGAATGAAATCTCCCTACTCTCAGCCTGCAGAATGAAGACTTTCTAGTTAATTGACATGGGTCATTGCCATACTATGTTCTTGCCAAAAAATGCAGTGATGAATGTGTTAATGAACTCAACTATGGTCATTACCCACCCCCCATTCCTACATCTATCAATCATCTTAGTAATATACATCTTAAGTGTATACAATTTTTATTTGGCAATTATACTTCAATAAAGTTGTGCTGTAATTTGAATATCCCCCAAGGGCCCTCGTGTGAGAGGCTTGGTCCCCTGGGTGGCACTATTAGGAGGTGTTGGAGCGGCTAAGAAGTGTGGCCACTGGGAGGAAGGTCATTGGCAGTATGCCCATCAAGGGGATACTGGGACCCCGTCACTTCCTCTTCTTTTTGGCTTCCTACCCATGAGGGGAGGGCTTTGCTCTTCCACATGCATCTGCCATGATGTCCTGCTCATTTTGGGACAGATCAGTGGGAACAATTGATCCAGGAACTAGAACCTCCAACACTGTGAGCCAAAATCAAATCAACTTCCTCTCTCTCTTTTTTTTTTTTTTCTTACAGTTCTGGGGATTGAGCCCAGGGCCTTGTGCTACCACTTGAGCCATGTCCCCAGCCCTTTCTAAGTTGATTCACTCAGGGATTTTTATAGATCAGGAAAAGGTGTTCACTGAAGCTGGAAACAAAAGCAAAGTTGCACTGGTTAGAAAAATCAGTGTCTTCCTCTTCCTAACAGGAGTTCACTTTTCTGTAGACTAAGGAAGTAATTTTCAAATTTTGACAAAATGTTCATAATAAAATACATTTTATACTACCATGGACACAGCTTAATTCCTGAAACCTATTGTAAATGTAAATGAAAAATTTTTCACAGTACTTACTAACCCTTGGGATTTGGTGTTTGACCATAACAATATTACATAACAAACAGACACAAATGTTGATGGCTTAAATCAATCAGTCATTTCTCAAACACAGCTGTGTCTGTCATTGCAACTGAACCAACTTGCCGGGTCAGGCTTCTGGTTGACAGAATCCGGTGTGTTTCACTGGTCTCTGCATTCATGCATCAGAATTTTCTCTTGTGGAAAAGCACAGGTGCCCAAGAGCATGTGGCACAGGATCTCTTTATGCCTCTGTGAGTTCTGTGAGCTAGCACTTCTGTTCACCTGGGGCTGGGTACAGCAAGTCATATGGCAATGCCCAGAGTCAAAGACGAGTCATCACACACATGGAAAGGGGGTGATGGAATCCAAAAGGACACTACTACCTGGGGTTCATACTGTTCTCTATTCTGACATTCTTCTGTTAAAATATAATTGACATTTACAACCTCCCAAATTGACTTCAAAACCTACAAATGGGTTGTGGTTCATACTTTCCAAAATGTTGTACTAGGGCTCTCTGAAACATGGTACCCAACCAAAGATGAACAATGGAGATGTGTAGTAGAGAACTTCCCATCTGGAAAGTGGTAGACCTGGATCTGTCACCAACTGTAAGGCTATGAATAAATTAGTTTCCAACTAAAAATTTCAGATTACTTTCAGATAAATTGAATTTATACTGCTCAAATCATTCATACTAAGACTTTGCAAAGACACAGAGCTTGCAGACAGTCTTGGTAAATATGGCAAAATTTGTTGCAAAAATCAAGACTCCTTTAAATGTTAGATGAAGTTAAAATTCATTAGTTGATTATATTATAAATACTTTTCCAATTTTCCAGAAGATGGGGAGAGTGTGAGCTAGGGACAACACAGTGAGACACAACAAAGAGAAGTTAATGGTGTTATTGGATTTTGGTTACTTATATCACCAGAAGCACAAGATTAACGTACATGCTATAAATAACATTTATACATTTACAGCCAATGCCATTCTGCAATAAAGCATACTTCAGAATCATGTGGAGGTAAGTCATCCAAGTGTGTTCTTTTTCAAAAGTGTTTTGACTCTTTTTGGTACTTAGCATATAATTCTTAGGATCAGCTTGCACATTTATACCCAGTTCCTCTTGAGATTCAATGAAAAGTCTACAGTTCAACTTGGGAAAAGTGTCATCTAAATAATATCGGCTCTTCTAGCACATGAACTTGTGTGTCTCTTCACTTACATAGATCTTTTCTAGTTTCTCTCAGTAATGTGTCACAATTTTTGGTTAGTTTTGCAGTATTATTTAAATTTAAATTTTTTAAAGCTATTGTGAATTTTATCCTTAGTTTTATTTTGTTTTTTGATACTGACATTGGAATCACATAACTGTTCTCAGCCTGCAAGATTGATAAACTTACTTATTATTTCTAATCGTTTTTTTATACAATCTTCAGGATTTTCCACAAATGAGTCATGTAATATTCAAATGGAGATAGTTATACTTCTTCTTTTCGTGTCTGTATTCCACTGTAGTGTTTATTTCTCTTGCCTGATGGCATGGATGGATTCTTTAGTACAATGTTGCACAGATTCATGAAAGTACCTTACTTTTTCCTCAACCATAGACATTTTGTCTCTCAGCGGTAGTCATGATGCAGGCTATAGGTTTCCATAGATGAACTTCATTGGTTTAAAGAGATTATTATCTGTTCTAAGATTATTGGAAGTTGTTAACATGAATCACGTTTAATTTTGTCAATCTTCAATGTGTACTTTGAGATAACTCATGGATTCCTTATGCCTTTTATTCTATTACTATGGTACATTATGCTAATTGATTTTCAGATGTTACTCTAACATTGCATTCTAGTGCTTAATACCACCTGGTCATGACATAATAATTTTTAATATGCTTATAGATACTATTTGTCAAAGCTGTGTTTAGGATCTTTGTAAATCTTTCATGAAGGATATATGACTGTGATATTCTTTTCTTGTGATATCTTTAATGTGTTTTGTGTTAGTTTTATTCTTGTTATTTAAGGGTTATAGAGGAGGAGGGCCAAGATGGCAGATTGTTGACATTCCTAAGCCCCAGAGAAGACTAACTACCCTGAAGAAAGAAGACACTGGGGACACCAAAAGGCACCCATGAGGTTTCATAACTAGCGAGAAGTAAAGCACTCTTTAAATCCACAGAGAAGGAACCAACCACAGGGAAAACTGTCTCACAGGTCAGCCTTCCCAATCCCCTGCCCCTGAAGTCTCCAAGCAGTCCAGTCCTCTGCTCTCTGCAGTAAGTCCTATTTCCCCACACACAAACAGACACTGAGCTCCACACTTTCCCCTGCTACACAACCCTCTACTGCTTGCTCTGAAACACCCAGGAAATTTGTGCCCCTGCAAAAGCAGATCCCAGGGCACCCACCAGCCTGCTTTGTTCTGCCATGCCTGCAGTGGCTGCTCCACTCTGCCCCTGAAGCCAGCACCCCTGCACAAGCAGGCAGACACTGGGCCCAGCTGGCACCATCAGGCACCCACCCACTGACTTTGTTCTCCAGTGGCTGCAATGACTGCCCTACTCAGAGCTGGTGCCTGAAAGCACAAAAAGAGAGCTCCCACTCTCCCATCAAAGAACAGGATCCCCAGCTCCTCCACTGAGTGTTAATCTGCCATTCTGTGAGTGACAGGAAACCTGCTTCCCTAAGGTGCACAGAGGCCAGTGGTCCTTAACAAGCCCACCCCCAACTCCAGGATAATTCCAGCTCCCCTACTGGTAGCATTCCTTCCCTGTCTATTCCCTGGAAAAGTTTGAGGAGTATTGGTGTTAGTTCTTCTTTAAATTTTGATAAAATTTGGCCATGAATCCATCAGTTCCTGGGCTCGTCTTTGTAGGGAGACTCTTTATTACAGCTTCAATTTCATTGTAATAGGTCTGTTCAGGTGTTTAATATCTTCTTGGTTCAATTTTGGTTGGTTATATGCATCTAGGAATTTATCTATTTCATTTAGATTTTCCAGTTTACTTGAATGTAAGTTTTCAAAGTACTCTCTAATGATCCTCTAGATTTCGTTAGTATTTGTGGTTATGTCCCCGTTTTTCATCTCTGATTTTATTAATTTGGGTCTTCTCCCTCTGTTTTGTCATGTTGGCTAATGGTTTGTTGATCTTGTTTATCTTTTCAAAGAACCAACTTTTTGTTTCATTGATTTTTTAAATAGGTATTTTGGTCTCTATCTTATCAATCTCAGCCCTATCTTTATTATTTCTCTCCATTTACTGGTATGGGGGTTGGTTTGTTCTTGTTTGTCTTGGAGCTTAGTGTATATCATTAGGTTGTTTATTTGAGAAGTCTCAGTTTTTAATGTAGGCACTTTCCCTTTAGCATGGCCTTTTCTGTGTCCCACAGATTCTGGTTGGCCGTGTTTTCATTTTCATTTGATTCTAGGAACTTTTTGATTTCTTCCCTTATTACTTTAATCACCCCCTGGTCTCTCAGCAGTGTGTTGTTCAATCTCCATGTGTTTGAATATTTTCTGTGGTTTCTTTTGTTGTAAGGTCTAATTTTATTCTGTTGTGATCTGATATGACACAGGGGGTTATTTCAACTTTCTTGAATTTGTTGAGACTTGCTTTGTGTCCTAAAATGTGATCTATTTTGGAGAAAGTTCTATGAGCTGCAGAAAATAATGTATTGTCTGGTTGTTGGGTGAAATACTCTAATCTGTCTAATTAGTCTAACATGTGAAATAGCTCTGTAGTTTCTTTGTTGATCTTTTGCCTGGATGACCTATCTATTAGTGACAGTGGGAAATTCAAGTTTCCCACTATCACTGTATTAGGGTCTATCTGTGCTCTTGGGTCCATTAGTTTTTTTTTTAATGTAGAAGAGTGCCCATATGTTTGGTGCACACATGTTAAGAATTGATATTTCCTCTTGATGAATTATTCCTTTGATTGATATGAAGTGACCTTCATTGGCTCTTCTGACTGATTTTATTCTGAAGTCTACTTTATCAGATAATGAGTATAGCTACTTCTGCCTGTTTATGGGGTCCATTTGCTAAAAAAACTTTTTTCCACCCTTTGGTGGACTCCAAAGCCAGTGTTTTGTTTGTTTGTTTGTTTGTTTGTTTTTCAGTGAGATGAGTCTCTTGTAAGCAACATATAGTTGGGTCTTGTTTTTTTAACCCAGGTTGCTATTCTATGTCTTTTGATTGGGGCATTGAGGCCACTTACATTCAGTGTTAATATTGAGAGGCACATGTTGTTTCCAGTCATTTTTATTTCCCTGTTGTTTACTTTTACCTATTCCTTGTTTACTGATCTGCTTGGCCAAAAGGGTTTATTGTTTATTGACTCTTCCTGTCTCACTCTAGTTTCTTCTTCTCTCTGTAAAAGTTCTTTAAGAATTTTCTGCAGTGCTTGCTTATTATTTGTGAATTCCTTTAGGTTTTCCTTTTTCTAAATTTTTTCTTCCATTAAGAAGGATACTTTTGCTGGATAGACTAGTCTAGATTGACAGTTGCTTCTTTTCAGTGTGTGAAATATGTCTCTCCTTGACCTTCTCACATTTAGAGTTTGTGTTGAGAAATCTGCTGTTATTCTAATGGGTTTGCCTTTATATGTGAGCTGTATTTTCTCTTTTTCAGCTTTCAGGATATTTTCTTTGTTCTGCATGTTGAGTGTTTTGATTATGATATGTCGATGGGGTGTTTCTTTTTTTGGTCCTGATGGTTTTGTGCGCTGTAATCTTCCTATACCTGGAAGACTCTCTCTTTTTTGAGGTTAGGGAAATTTTCAGCTATTTTTCTATTGAATAGATCATTTATACCTTTATTTTGTGTCTCCTCTCCTTCTTTTATACCTATGATTCATAGGTTTGGTCTTTTTATGGTATCCCAGATGTCTTGAATATTCCATTCATATTTTCTTAGCATTTTTTCATGATCTCTTACTGCTTGATCTAATTCCTCTACTTTGTCTTCTGTTCCTGATACTCTATTTTCAACTTGCTCCATTCTGTTCACCAAGCCTTTGATTGAGATTTTTATTTGAGATATTGAACTGTTCATTTCAGATTGAGTTTTTTTTTAGGGTTTCCATATCTTTATTGATTTCCTCTTTCTTAATTTCATTCATCTGTTTGTTTGTATTCTCTTTGGGCTCATTTAATTATTTATTCGCATTGTTTTTGAGATCAGATACTAGCTATTAGTTTTGTAATGCAATATTTGATATTTCTTCCTCTATGCAGTTGTTTAAATCCTTATTTATGGAATTAGCTTTTGAGGTTACTGCTTTCCTTCAATAGATACAGAAAAAGCCTTTGACAAAATTTAACACACTTTCATGATAAAAGTTCTGAAGAAACTAAGACTAGAAGGAATGTTTCTCAACATAATAAAGGCTATAAATGACAAACCTAGAGCCAACATTTTACTAAATGGAGATCAACGTGAGCAATTCTCGCTAAAGTCAGGAATGAGACAGGGATGTCTCATCCTGTGTTGGAATTCCAACATAGTTTTGGAATTCCAAGCCAGAGCAATAAGATAAGAGCAATAAGATAAAAGGGATTCAAATGCAGAAGGAAGAAGTCAAACTGTTGCTATTTGCAGATGACATGGTCTTATACCTAAAAGACCCTAAAAATGCTACCAAAAACCTATTAGACATTATAAACTCTTTTTGCAAAGAAGCAGGATATTTAACATACAGAAAAAAGTAGCCTTCCTATATAACAACAATGAACAAACTGAGAAAGAAATCAGGGAAACAATTCTATTTACAATAGCCTCCAAAACAATAAAGTACCTTGGAATAAATTTAACAAAAGAAACCAAAGACCTTTTTTAATGAAAACTATAAACCATTGAAGAGAAAAATTGAATAGGACAGCAAAAGATGGAAAGAGCTCCCATGCTCAAGGATTGGGAGAATCAACATTGTGAAAATGGCCATACTGCCAAAATGTTCAATGCAATCCCTATCAAAACTCCAATGACATTCTGCACAGAAATAGAAAAATCAATCCTGAAATACATATGGAAATACAAAAGATCTCGATAGCCACAGTGATTCTGAGTGAAAAGTCCAATGTTGGAGGCATCACAATACCAGACTTCAAACTATACTACAGGGTCATAACAATAAAAACAACATGGCATTGGCACAAAAACAGACAGGAAGACCAATGGATCAGAATTGAAGATGGAGACATAAACCCATGCATCTACAGCCAACTGATTTTCAACAAAGAAACCTAAAACACATGATGGAGAGATAGCATCCTCTTCAATGAATAATGCTTGTAAAACTGGATATCCACATGTGGAAGACTGAAACTAGATCCCTGTCTTTCACCCTGTACCAAAATCAATTCAAAGTGAGTCAAAGACCTTAATATAAGGCCTGAGTCTTTGAAAACTCCAGGAAGTAGAAGGAAATATACTGGAACATATATGTGTAGGGAAAAACTTCATAAGTAGAATGCAAAAGGCTCAATATCTAAGAGAAACAATGAACAAACTAAAAAGCTTCTGCACAGCAAAAGAATCTAGTGATTCTAGTGACTCTTGCAGCTACTCATCTGATAAGGGACTCATACCCAGAATCTACAGAGAACTCAAAAAATTCAACCCCCAAAGAATCAACATCCTGAAGAAGAAATAGGCACATGAATTAAACAGGGAAATAAAGGAAGAGGTACAAATGGCCAGTAAATACATAAAGAAGTGAAGTGTTCAACTTCCCTGGTTATAAAAGAGATGTAATTCAAAACAACACTTAGATTGTATCTCATCCCAATTAGAATGGCCATCATCAATGGTAATAACAACAACAAATACTTGTGAGGATGCAATGAAACCAGAGCCCTTATACACTTCTGGTGGGAATGCAATTAGTACAACCACTATGGAAAGCAGTATGGAGATTCCTCAAAAAGCTAAAGACGAAACTACCATATGATCCAGTGATATCACTGCTGGGCATCTACCCAAAGGAAAGCAAGTCCATATACAATAGAGACACCTGTGTGTCAATGTTCATCACAGCACTATTCACAATAGCAAAGCTATGGAAACAACCCAGATGCCCTACAACTGATGAATGCATCAAGAAATTGTGGTATATATACATGATGGGGTACTACTTAGCCATGAAGAATAATGACATGTAGTTTGAAGGTAAATGGGTGCAACTGGAGGACATCATGCTTAGTAAGCCAAGCTCAGAAAGACAAAGGTTGCATGTTTTCTCTCATACATGGAAGATAGATTCAAAAGATAAGCATATGCACATAAACAAGCATGATTATATACAAACTCACATGTAAAACATGTTTGTAATAGTGGAACTACTCTATGGAACTTGGGGAAGGAGGGAAAGAAAAAGAGAATGGTAGAGCATCAGTAATATCATAAAACACAAGATCTTTGAAGGTAGAGGATGTAAGGATGTGTATCGAAAGTTGTTGAAAAATGGGAGGAGGGAAGTAAAGGGGTAAGGGAGAGTAATGGAAGGGGTAGAATGGACCAAAGTAAATCACACCCACAGTGGGCACATATTGAGAAACCCCTCTGAACATCAACTTGAATATTAATAACAAAAGACAGGACTGTAAAATAGGTGCAGTGTGGAGGGGATACTAGTGGGAGGGGCAACAGCAAATGCAGATTAAGGTGAGGGTATATGGTTGATGGAGTTCATATACCTATTTGAAATAGAACAAAGAGACCTCTTACAATTACTTTAAGTGGAGGAGATTCCAAGATGGTGGCTAGAGGGAGGAAGAAGAAAGTGTGCCTCCTAAAGTGAAATCTTAGAGAAAGACTGGAGACACACCTTGCAGGCAAGGCCACCGAGAAGAGGCAAAACTTTGACCTCCAGCCTGCGCAGAGCATCTCCACTTCAAGTTGAGCGGAGAAACCAGGAGGGCCCCCGGGCCGCCAGACGCCAGCACCCAGACGGCTTGGGAAGATGTGGACAAGGTGAGCTAAGCGGTACACAGTAGTTCCACAGACAACCCTGGGCCAGATCAGCATAGCCCCACTGGACAGACTGACCCCCACTTGGGGAAAAAAGAGAAACTGAGTAATAAGCAATAAGAACAATAAAGACATGTAGCAAAGAGGGTGGGGCACCCTGAGCGCCAAAGCATTGGGGGAGGGGAATCCCTCCCAGAACTGTAAATAAACAAGCCGGGCCTGGCTGGAGAGAACGGGAGTGGTGGCACACACCCAGCAACCAGGAGCAGGAAAGCTTGTGAGAGTGGCAGAGGCAGGAGAACTGCACAGGACGGGGGGAAGACCCACTTCCCATGTGAGCTGTAAACAAACATGCTGGCCGGCAGGAGCAGCAGCACCGCCCAGCAATCAGGAGCAGGAAAGCTTGTAAAAGCAGCAGTGAGAGGAAAACCCCACAGGAGGGGGGGAAGACCCACTTCCCACTTGAGCTGTAAATAAACACATCGGCCTGAGAAAGCGGATGCAGTGTCACCTCCCCCAGTGTGCTTGGAAAGGGGAAAGCTTGTAACAGCGGCTCACACACAGGAGAACTCTGAGTAAACAAAGCCTGCAGGGCCAGGGGAATGTTAAGTTCACCCCAGAGATCTGCATAAATAATGCCTCCAGAAACAGCAGGCTGACAGCAGCGGGCAGGCAAGCCACAGCCACATATAGCCATTGACAGACCTGTCTCCAGACTCTTTTTTTTCTCTCTCCCTACCTTTGATGAGAAAACAACCGAATTACACCTGCATGCTGAAAAACTTACTGAAACTGTATTGCATTTAAACTCGGGACACTTTGTGGATTTTTTTTCTGTGGTTTTGTTCTACTTTATATTTCCCTTTTGATGAGACAACTACAGAACAACATCTGAGGCACCATCTCCAGGATTGGAAGCAGAGGGACAAACACAAAAATTATTAAGACTGAAACTTCATTGCATTTGAACTTGGAGGGTTTTTTTTAATTTATTTTTTATTTTGTTTTATTTTATTTTCTTTACATATATTTTTTCTTTCATTTACTTATTTTTTATTTTTATTCTTATCTTTATTCTTTTTATTTTTTATTCACAATCTTCTCTCTGTCACTCTAATGCCTTTTCACCTTATGGTTGATTAGTACACTGTCTCTCCCTATTTATATAATTGAAACTTTTTTGTTTGTTTCTTTGTTTTGTTTTTTTTCTCCTTGATTATTTGTTTTTCCCTGTTCCTTTAACTTCTTTACTTTCCATCCCCTCTCACTCTCCCATTCAAATATCACTAGTGCTATTATTACAATCCAGAAAATACTTAATTACACACAGTACAGAGACAATAACAACACCGAGGGCAATGACAGGAAGACAGAAAAAACAGGAAAACCAGTTTCCCCACAGCAAAAAATAAGAACATGAACCAGAAGGAAATGAAGAAAACAGATACTCAGATCCAGACTCCAACAAAAAACTATGCCAAAGAACCCAATGAAGCCCACAAGAATAATTGAAAAGAAGGCATACTACAGGTACTCAATGAGAATTTTATAGAGATGATACTGGATATGGTCAACCAAAATGTACAGGAGACACTCAAGAAATTCCAAGACAACAAAAATAGAGAATTTGAAAAAGCAAAAGAAGAAATAAAGGAAACCATAGAAGCACTGTATAAACATCAAAGTGAAACGGAGATCATGATTAATAAAGAGATAAATGAACTCAGGACAAAAATAGACAACATAAAAGAGGAAACCACCCAGGATATGGAAAACCTCAGAAAAAAGAACGAAAAAGAATTGCAAAACAAAATGGAAGGCCAATCCAGCAGAATAGAACAAACAGAAGACAGAATCTCAGAACTCAAAGATGAAATGGTAATTAAAAGAAAAACCAAAGAACTATTAATTAAACAACTCAAGACCTGTGAAAAGAAAATGCAAGAACTCACGACTCCATCAAAAGACCAAACTTGAGAATCATGGGCATCGAAGAAGGAGAAGAGGTGCAAGAGAAGGGAATGCAGAATATATTCAACAAAATAATAACGGAAAATTTCCCAAATCTAGAGAAAGATATTCCCATACAGATGCAAGAGGCCTCCAGAACACCAAACAGACCAGATCAAAATAGAACTATCCCACGTTATATCATCATTAAAACCACAAGTTCAGAAACTAGGGAAAGAATATTGAAGACTGTAAGAGAGAAAAAGCAAATAACATACAAAGGTAAACCCATCAAAATCACAGCAGACTTATCAACAGAAACATTAAAAGCAAGAAGAGCATGGGGCAAGATCTTTCTGGCACTGAATGAAAATAACTTCAACCCCAGGATACTCTACCCAGCAAAACTATCATTCAAAATAGATGGAGCAATAAAAGTCTTCCATGATAAGCAGAAACTAAAACAATATGTGACCACAAAGCCACCACTACAAAAGATTCTTCAAGGGATTCTGCACACAGAAAGTGAAACCCAACATAACCATGAAAGGACAGGCAGTACCAAACTACAGGAAAGAAAAAGCAAGAAAGTAGACAGTAACCTCAACTTACATACACACAATCAAACCTTCAAACAACTAAGACAACTAAATGACAGGAATCACCACATACCTATCAGTACTAACACTTAATGTTAACAGACTTAATTCACCCATCAAAAGGCACTGCTTGATGAAATGGATTAAAAAGGAAGATCCAACAATTTGTTGCTTACAGGAGACCCATGTCACCGCATAGTCTTAGGATGAAAGGCTGGAAGAAGATTTACCAAGCCAATGGACCCTGAAAACAGGCAGGAGTAGCAATACTTATCTCTGACAAAGTAGACTTCAAACCTACATTGATCAAATGAGATAAAGAAGGACACTCCATACTAATAAAAGGGGAAATAGACCAAAAGGAAATAATAATCATCAAACTATATGCACCCAAAGTCAATGCACCAATTTCATCAAACATACCATGAAAGACCTAAAAGCATATATAAACGCCAACACAGTGGTTGTGGGAGACTTTAACACTCCATTATCATCAATAGATAAGTCATCCAAACAAAAAATCAATAAAGAAATCCAAGATCTAAAATATACAATAGATCAAATGGACCTACTTGATGTGTACAGAACATTTCATCCAACTTCTACACAATATACATTCTTCTCAGCAGCCCATGGAACCTTCTCCAAAATAGATCATATCCTAGGGCACAAAGCAAGCCTCAGCAAATATAAGAAAACAGAAATTATACCGAGCATACTATCTGATCACAATGCAATAAAACTAGAACTCAACAACAAAAGTAAAGACAAAAAACGTGCAAACAGCTGGAAACTGAATAACTCATTACTTAATGAACAATGGATCATCTATGAAATAAAAGAGGAAATTAAAAAGTTCCTGGAAGTCAATGTAAATGAAAACACAACCTACCAGAACCTATGGGACACAGCAAAGGCAGTCCTGAGAGGAAAGTTTACAGCCATGAGTGCATATATTAAAAAGACTGAAAGATCCCAAATCAATGACCTAATGATACATCTCAAACTCCTAGAAAAACAAGAACAAGCAAATCCCAAAACAAATAGAAGGAGAGAAATAATAAAAATAAGAGCTGAAATCAATGAAATAGAAACCGAAAAAACCATACAAAGAATTAATGAAACAAAAAGTTGGTTCTTTGAAAAAATAAAGAAGATCAACAGACCCCTGGCAAACCTGACTAAAATGAGGAGAGAAAAAAATTAATTAGTAGAATCAGGAATGCAAAAGGAGAGATAACTACAAACACCATGGAAGTCCAGGAAATCATCAGAGACTACTTTGAGAACCTATATTCAAATAAATTTGAAAATCTAAAAGAAATGGACAGATTTCTAGATACATATGATCATCCAAAACTGAACCAAGAGGAAATTAATCACCTGAATAGACCTATAACACAAAATGAAATTGGAGCAGCAATCAAGAGTCTCCCCAAAAGAAAAGTCCAGGACCTGATGGATTCTCTGCTGAATTCTATCAGACCTTTAAAGAAGAACTCATACCAATCCTCCTTAAACTGTTCCATGAAATAGAAAGGGAAGGAAAACTTCCAAACACATTTTATGAAGCCAGTATTACACTTATCCCAAAACCAGGCAAAGACACCTCCAAAAAGGAGAACTATAGGCCAATCTTCTTAATGAACATTGATGCAAAAATCCTCAACAAAATAATGGCAACCGAATTCAACAACACATCAAAAAGATTATTCGCCATCACCAAATAGGCTTCATCCCAGGAATGCAGGGGTGGTTCAACATATGAAAATCAATAAACGTAATAAACCACATTAACAGAAGCAAAGGCAAAAACCACTTGATCATCTCAATAGATGCAGAAAAAGCCTTTGATAAGATCCAACATCATTTCATGATAAAATCTCTAAGAAAACTAGGAATAGAAGGAAAGTTTCTCAACATTATAAAAGCTATATATGACAAACCTACAGCCAGCATTATACTTAATGGAGAAAAACTGAAAGCATTCCCTCTAAAATCAGGAACTAGACAAGGATGCCCACTATCTCCACTCCTATTCAACATAGTACTGGAATTCCTAGCCAGAGCAATTAGGCAAGAAGAATGAATAAAAGGAATACAAATAGGTAAAGAAACTGTCAAAATATCTGTATTTGCAGATGACATGATCCTATACCTTAAAGACCAAAAACACTCTACTCAGAAGCTTCTAGACATCATCAATAGGTATAGCAAGGTAGCAGGATATAAAATC
This sequence comes from Castor canadensis, assembly GCF_047511655.1. NCBI lineage: Eukaryota > Metazoa > Chordata > Mammalia > Rodentia > Castoridae > Castor > Castor canadensis. The sequence continues at coordinate 82,074,488 of NC_133395.1, forward strand.
AACATAGAAAAATCATTAGCATTTCTAAACACTAATAATGAACAAACTGAAAAAGAATGTATGAAAACAATTCCATTTACAATAGCCTCAAAAAAAATCAAATACCTAGGTGTAACCTAACAAAAGATGTGAATGACCTCTACAAGGAAAACTATACACTTCTGAAGAAAGAGATTGAGGAAGATTATAGAAAATGGAAAGATCTCCCATGCTCATGGATTGGTAGAATCAACAAAGTAAAAATGTCTATACTCCCAAAAGTAATCTACATGATTAATGCATTACCATCAAAATTCCAAAGACATTCATTAAAGAGATTGAAAAATCTTCCGTTAAATTTATATGGAAACACAAGAGGCCACGAATAGCCAAGGCAATACTCAGTCAAAAGAACAATGCAGGAGGTATCACAATACCTGACTTCAAACTATATTACAAAGCAATAACAATAAAAACCACATGGTACTGGCACAAAAACAGACATGAAGACCAGTGGAGCAGAATAGAGGACCCAGATATGAAGCCACACAACTGTAACCAACTTGTCTTTGACAAAGGAGCTAAAAATATACGATGGAGAAAAATCAGCCTCTTCAACAAAAACTGCTGGGAAAACTGGTTAGTAGTCTGCAAAAAATTGAAACTAGATCCATGTATATCACCCTATACCAATATTAACTCAAAATGCATCAAGGATCTTAATATCAGACCACAAACTCTAAAGTTGATACAGGAAAGAGCAGGAAATACTCTGTAGTTAGTAGGTATAGGTAAGAACTTTCGCAATGGAACCCCAGTAGCACAGCAACTAAGAGATAGTATAGATAAATGTGACTTCATAAAACTAAAAAGCTTCTGCCCATCAAAAGAAATGGTCTCTAAACTGAAGAGAACACCCACAGAGTAAGAGAAAATATTTGCCAGCTACACATCAGACAAAGGACTGATAACCAGAATATACAGGGAACTTAAAAAACTAAATTCTCCCAAAATTAATGAACCAATAAAGAAATGGGCAAGTGAACTATGCAGAACTTTCTCAAAAGAAGAATTCAAATGGCCAAAAAACACATGAAAAAATGCTCACCATCCCTAGCAATAAAGGAAATGCAAATTAAAACCACACTAAGATTCCACCTCACCCCTGTTAGAATAGCCATCATCAGCAACACCACCAACAAGAGGTGTTGGCGAGGATGCGGGGAAAAAGGAACCCTCTTACACTGTTGGTGGGAATGTAAACTAGTACAACCACTCTGGAAAAAAATTTGGAGGCTTCTTAAAAAGCTAAACATTGATCTACCATTTGATCCAGCAATACCACTCTTGGGGATATACCCAAAACACTGTGACACAGGTTACTCCAGAGGCACCTGTACACCCATGTTTATTGTGGCACTATTCACAATAGCCAAGTTATGGAAACAGCCAAGATGCCCCACCACTGACGAATGGATCAAGAAAATGTGATATCTATACACAGTGGAATTTTATGCAGCCATGAAGAAGAATGAAATGTTATCATTTGCTGGTAAATGGATGGAATTGGAGAACATCATTCTGAGTGAGGTTAGCCTGGCCCAAAAGACCAAAAATCGTATGTTCTCCCTCATATGTGGACATTAGATCAAGGGCAAACACAACAAGGGGATTGGACTTTGAGCACATGATAAAAGCGAGAGCACACAAGGGAGGGATGAGGATAGGTAAGACACCTAAAAAATTAGCTAACATTTGTTGCCCTCAGTGCAGGGAAACTAAAGCAGGTACCTTAAAAGCAACTGAGACCAATAGGAGCAGGGGACCAGGAACTAGAGGAAAGGTTTGATCAAGAAGAATTAACCTAGAAGGTAACACACATGCACAGGAAATCAATGTGAGTCAACGCCCTGTATAGCTATCCTTATCTCAACCAGCAGAAACCCTTGTTCCTTCCTATTATTGCTTATACTCTCTCTACAACAAAATTAGAAATAAGGGCAAAATAGTTTCTGCCGGTATCAAGGGGGTAGGGGGGAGAGGGAGGGGGCTAAGTGGGTGGTAAGGGAGGGGGTGGGGGCAGGGGGGAGAAATGATCCAAGCATTGAATGCACATATGAATAATAAAATAATAAAAATTTAAAAAGAAAAAAAAACAATTACTTTAAGTGGGGCAGGGAGGGGGTTGAGGGGAAGAGATGACAGGGTGACGTAACAAAGGCACAATATAAGCTTAATCAGAATTGTCCCTATGATTCCCCCCATGTGTAACAAATAAATCCTAATAAAAATTTATAATAAAAAAGGGTTATAGATCATGTTTGTTCCTCCTCTATTTTCTGAAAATATATAGTACTTTATTATTTTTTTCTTAAAAATTTGATTAAGTTCATTACAGCCCTTGGAACCTAGGCTTTTCTTTGTGGGAAAAATTTAGTTGTGAGTTTACACTCCTTACTTTTCCATACTGGGTATAACTTTTCTCGCATCATTTTGGGTAAGTAAAGCTTCCTGTGAGTTTCCTCATACCGTCTATATTTTCTCATTTGTTGGCAGCGGTCTCCTAATATTTCCTCATAAATTTTTACTTCCTGTAATGTTGTTAGTGACGTATTTGGTTTCACTTCTGATTTTGTAACATTTTTTTCTCGCATTGTTTTCGCTGTCATTCTAGATAAAGTGCATCATTTTTTATCTTTCTGAAGAACTGGAGTTTGAATTTTACTTCATTGTATAGTGACATATTACATATGCTATGATTAGCCTTCCCTGGTTAAAGGGAGCTCAGGGAAGGAATGAAAGGCTATTGTGTGCTGCAGAAGGGATTAACATACATCCTGTGGGAAGCTGCTTATTTCCTAACAAGCGGGTTGTAAAACAGTGAACCTGACCCCTGAGTCTCTCTCAGACTTCCTGTCTCACCATGTAACCTCTCCCTCTTGTAAGTGCTTCCTCCAGGATGACAGGTGCCATGACATAGAGCATTAAAGGGAACTCTTGCCAGAGCCAATGCCATGCTACCTGTATTTTCTGCCCCAAAATCAGAGATTAGAAACCTATTTTGTTTATATATTACCTGGCATTTTGTTACAGGAAATGGATTGATATGTGAGTCTACTTCTTAGGCCTTTCAATTTCTTTTAGTTCACAGTATTTAGTATATCAAACGTAATTTTGGGATATGATTTTTCTGAGTACATACAGACCTGTGATCCATTTTGAGTTAATTTTTGTGTACACTGTAAAGCACTGATTGAAATTTTTGTTTTGTTTTGCTTTTATATATGAATTTCATTGTGTAGTCCCATTTTTTATAGCCTAACATTTTTCCTTATAAGAATGCCTTTTCCCTTTGTCAATATCAGTTGTTTTTACATGTATATATGCATATAAATATACATATATGTATATATATGAATGTCTGGTCTTGAAGTTCTGTCTAGTCCATCTGTTTGTCTATCTTGATGTACATACTGTCATGATTACTATAGATAGTTATTAAATCAGGTATTGTCTGGCCTTTAGTTTCTTCCCTATTTTCATTGTTGTTTACCAATGGTAAGCCTCTGGATTTCCTTACAAATTTTTTAAATTGTCAATTTCTTTAAAAAAATTATATTAGAGTTGGAGATGGCACCACATTAAATCTATTATAAATAGGACAGCTAACATTCAAATACAAGTGAGTCTTTAATTCTGTGAATAAGGCAATACCATTAACTACTGAAGCAATATTTTGTGAAAGATAAGCTTTCAGGGCCTGTCTCTGTATCTCTTTTGTTTGGCTTTCTCTTATGTTTCATATTTTAATACTATTGAACTTGTATTATTGTGTGACTTTCAATTTTTTAATTTATTTTTTATTATTGTTTTAGTGGGGGTACATTGTGACATTTATAAAAGTTCTTACAATATATCATAGTTGAATTCACCCCTCCATCATTCTCCTTTATCCCCACTCACCCCATTCCTGGAATAGTTTCAACAGGTCTCATTTTTCCATTTTCGTACATGAGTACTTAATAGTTCCACCATATTCACCCTGTTAACCCTTTCCTTATATTCTCCCCTTTCCCACTGGTATCAACCACCCAGACAGGACCTATTCCACCCTCCTGTTCTCCAATTTTGAAAAAAAATGACACTTTTTTTAGGTAGCTATGTAGAGTGTTTCATTGTGATAATTCCATGTATATATGTATTATAGCTTGAATTCATTTATCCCCTCTACTTTTCTCCTTTCTGCCTTAGACCCCTTTTACGGTGATTTCAATAGGTTTAAAAATTCTGTATTCAAGGGCTGGTGGAGTGGCTCAAGTGGTAGAGCACCTGCCTAACAAGTGTGAGGTCCTGGGTTCAAATCCCAGTACTGGCAAAAGGAAAAGAAAAAAAAAAAAGACTAAACAAAAATTCTGTATTCATTCTTGTATAGGAAGTACATCAACCATGTTCACCTTCTTAACTTCCTTCTTTTACCCTCCCTCTCTTGTATGTGACCTCCCCTTAGTGTGACCTGTTTTTCATAATATTGCTTGTATTTGCATTACGTCTGTGTTCCACATATGAGAGAAAGCATGTGGCCTTTGACTTCTGAACTTGGCTCACTTCACTTAAGATGATAGTCTCCAATTTTATCCTTTTACCTGCAAATGACAACTTTTCATTCTTCTTTGTGGACAATACAATCCCATTGTATATAAATACCACATTTTCTTGATCCATTCGTTAGTAGTGGGGCATCTTGGTTGTTTCCATAACTTGGCTATTGTGAATAGCGCTGCAGTAAACATGGGTGTGCAGGTGCCTTTATGGTAACCTGACTCAAATTCCTTCAGGTATATCCCTAAGAGTGGAATTGTTGGATCACATAGCTTTCAATTTTGATTACTTTATTGTTAATAGAAAGAATTATAACTGTTTTTGTATACTGATCTTGACTTCACATACTAAATTCACTTCCTAATTTCGGAAGTTTTCCATTTTACATGATGGTAATGTCATCTATGAATAACTTTTATTTATTCACCGTTTTCACCATTCATTTCCAATGTGGATGCCTTTTTTTCCTTTCCTGATTCTTCTGGATAGAACCTACATTGCAATTTTGAGTATAATGGTAGGACAGATGTTCTTATCTTTTTCCTGTCCCTGAGAGAAAGCATCGACTGTTGCTATTAATTACTGTCTTATTATTGACTTTCCTTATCAAGTTGAGGAATTTTTCTCTCTTAGTCTATTTTCTATTGCTATAACAGAATATCAGAGACTAGGCAGCTAATTTTTAAAAGACAAGTTTATTTAGCTCATGATTCAAGAAGCAGGGATGTTCAAGGTTGAGCTAACCATCTGGCAAAGGTCTTATGTTGCATAGTAACATAGCGGAAAAGGTGAAAAGATTAGTAGGTACCCAAAACAGAGGCATACGCAGCATACAAGAGAGAGAGGGGCAGGGAGGAGGGCAGCAAAGAAGGAAAAAGAGGAGGGAGGAGGAGAAGAAGAAAGTGCAAAGTTCAGTTTGTAACAAGTCACTTTTATAGTAACAACCTAGTCCCCAGAGAGTGGAACTCTAGAACTTACTAGTAAGGGAAAAGTATCAATCCCTATGAAAAATCTTATCACCTCTTTTGGTCACAACACCTCTGAACAATGTTACATTAGGAAACAAACCCTGAGTGAAAAAGGTGATAACGTGAATTTCTAAAGTCTTTTCTAGTATCTCTCAGCAATGTTTTATGTCTTTTAAGTACCTGTCTCTTGTACCTGTTTTGTTTGACTTATCTCTAATGTTTCATATGTTGATGCATTAGAAATTGTTTCCCCTTTGATTGTGAATGGCTCATGACTAACATGAGTTTTGGTGGAGACCAACCATATTCAAACTGCAGCACCCTCTATTTCTAGTTTGCTAAAGCTTTTTTTTCAATCAGAAATGGATCTTGATTCTTTGAAACTATTTTCTTAAATTCACTGATATTCTCCTGTTTCTTTTTAATTTGTTAATGTGCAAATTGCATCAATTTAATTTTTAAATATTAAACAAATGTGTCAATCTGAGATAAACACATGTAATTAAGTGATACTATTCTTTTATATATTTTGAATTTGATACATTAATTTTTATAGAATGTTTTCATTTGTGTTCATGAATGATTTTGTAATTTTTTAATTTTTTCATCTTGTTTTGATATGTAAATAAAAATACAATGATTTGGTAAGTATTATCCTCAATTTATTCAGAAGAGTCTGTATCAAAATTGCAGTATTTATTCTCTCTGTATTATATGAGCCTGAGGTTTCCTTTGTAAGAAAGATTTGCATAAAGTTCATTTCTTTCACACAAAAACAAAAGCCCTAGTTAACGTTATTAAGTCATCTTAAACATGAACGATGGAGCGTTTCCCATCTAAGATCAGGAACAAGACATGGGCTTCTGCTGTTACCAAGATATTCATAATCAAATAGGAACTTCTGGCAGGGAAATCGGGCAAGAAAATAAATAAAAGACTTCCAAATTACAAAGAAAGAAGTAAAACTATTTCTCTTTGCTTATGACATGATATATGTGGAAAATCAAAAGTAATCTAGTAAAAATCTTCTCAAACTAATAAACAAGTTAGCAAGATTACAGAATACAAGATTAGTATGAAATATCAATTGTATTTCTATACACAAGTAATGAGCAATCCAACAAGAAATGAAGAACACACTCATTTAAAAGGAATACTATACTCAGTAGTAAACTTAACAGAAAAAGGGCAAAATTTTTACTTTAAAACCACAGAACACTCTTGGAAGAAATCAGATATGCCTACATACATGAAAATATACCTCATGCTCATTAATCAAAGAACTGATATTATCAAGATGGCAGTTTTCCTCAGATTGTTCTATAGATTCAATGTAGTCCCTACAAAAATCCTAGCAGGATTTTATTTTTAGATTTGACAGGTTAAACCTAGAATTAATATGGAAAAAGCAAACATCGTTGTGGGTTTTTTCCTTTCTTTCTTTCAAACTTAGTGTTTTCTCTCAAGAGAGTGGCTGTAAACTCTAGCTCTGCCCAGACAGGAGAGCTAGCTGTAGATGTTTACAGTGTGCCTGTCAAGGGCTTTGTCTTTATCCTGGAAGACAGTCTGCCTCAGAGTCTGACCCACAGCCAGGAGCCTCTCTCACAGGAAGTTTGTTTATATTGGCCCACACCCTTTTTGCTCTTGTCTGACCTGTGTCCACTTTATCCCTAGTAAGATAACCACTCTCTGAAAGTCTTGACCAAGAAAGTAGTTGAGTTGAATGTTTCTGTCAAGTGCACACAAAGGAGGCAACTCAGAAAAGCACATGGAAAAACACAAGCAGTCTGCTCCTTACAGATTGACAGAAAAGAGGGCAGCCTGCTTCCTGGGGCAGGTGGAAAGAAGGAAGCTATCTAGGATGCAACCAGTGGGTGGAGAGCAAGAGGGAGGAAGTGAGGGACCTGGGGGCCAAGGCCAAAACTGGAGTCTCTACAAGTAGATCTCTCACCCAACATTCTAATTCGTAGTTTTACAGCAATAAGCATGGCAGGTCACTGCTGCAGATCTGTGCAGTTCCTATAGTGTGTGGGGACCAGTGGGGTGAACCACTCAGGTGGATTCCAGCTACCCTCTACTTACACAACCAGGAGGCAGCTGTATAAGGCAGATATCTGAGGACCTGGGGAGAGATGGAGATCTGCAAACTGTGTCCAGCGTGATTCAGCCCCGCTTCAGATGGTGAGGCAGCATGAAATTATAGGAATTCATTACACCAAGGGACTCAAAATAGTCAAAGTAATTTTGGAAAAGAAAAGCAACCCCCAATGACTCACATATTCCAATTTCAAAACTTGTAAGCCTAGAGTAACGGGTACCATGTAGTATTCACACAGAGGTAGACACAAAGTTCAATGGAATATCACTAAGAATCCAGAAATAAACCCACAGATTTATGCTCAATTAATTTTGACAAAGGGTGTCAAAAATATCTCAATGAGTAAAAAATAGCCTTTTCAACAAATGATCTTGGAACAGCAGGGTGTTTCCATGCAAAACAGATGAAGTTGGGCCCCAACCTTACACTACACACAAGTGTAAGAACCAAAACAATAAAATTCTTTTTTTGATAGTTTTATTGTATTTTTGAATTAGCATACATTAATAACGTGAGGAGATTTCCTTGTGGTAGTTTCATACATGCGTATAGTGTACTTTGAAACAGTTTGCCTACTCCATAATAGTTGAAGAAACTCCATACTGATTTTCATAATGGTCACACTAGTGTACATTCTCATGCACAGTGTGTGGGTGTCGCTTTTTCCTCACATCCTCCCCGGCATTTGTTGTTTGTTTTCTTGGTGATTGTTGATCTCACTGGAGCAATATGAATCTTGGTGCAGTTTTGATTTGTAAGATGTTGAACATTTTTCTCCGTGTGTTTTTCAGTTGTTTGCATTTCTTCTCCTGAGACCTGTATATCTGATGACTTTGCTTATTTATTACTAGATTTTTTGTTCTTTTGCTGTTTAGGTTTTTTTTTTAATGTTTCTCTATAATTGGGGTATCAATCCTTTATCTGTTAAATAGCTGGCAAAGATTGTTCTCCCATTCTGTGGGTTATCTCTTAATTTTGGTGATTCTTTCTGTTGATGTTCAGAATCTTTTGGATTTTATATAGTCCTATATGTCAGTTCTTTCTCTTATGTTCTGAGCAATTGGAGTCCCATTCAGAAAATAATTGCCTGTGCCTATATCTTCCAGAGTTTTCCAGATTTTTCCTGCAGTAGTTTCAAATTTTCAGGACTTACATTAAGATCTTTGATCCATTTGCAGTAAGTTTTTGTACAGTGTGAAAGATAGGGGTCTAATCTGTCTTCTGCATGCAGTTAACAGGTTTCCCCACCACCACTGGGTGTTTTTTGCTCCTTTGTCAAATACCACATGGCTGCAACTGTATGACTTTCTTTCTGGGTCTTCTGGTCCTATGGTCTTTGTGTCTGTTTTTGTACTATACCAGGGCAGCTCTGTAGTTCACTATTGTGGTACCACCTGCATTGATCTTTGGGATCAGGATTATTTTTTTCTATTTGGAGTCTTTTATGCTTCCATAAGAATTTTAGGATTCATTTCTCTTTTTCTACGAAGAGTGACATTGGAATTTTTATGGGCATTGCATTGAATGTAAACGTTGCTTTTGGTAGTACAGCCATTTTCATGAGATTAATTCCACTGATTGCAACATCTTCTAGTGTCTTCAATTTCTTTCTTCAAGGTTTTGTACTTTTCTTTGTTAGAGGTCTTTCACCAACTTGGTTAGGTTTCTACCTAGCTATATTTGAGGCTATTATGAAGCTACTATGAATGGAATTGTTTTTCTAATTTCTTTCTCAACCTGTTCATTATTGGTATTAAAAGAGCTACTAATTTTTATATGTTGATTTAACAGCCTACTACACTTTTGAAATTGTTTACCAGATCTAAGAGTTTTTTGGTGGAAACTTTAGGAACTTTAAGTATAGTGTATATGCAAATAAAGATAGTTTGATGTCTTCTTTTCCTATTTGAAAGCCTTTTATTTCTTTTCCTTACCTTCTTGCTCTGGCTCAGAACTCTAGTACTCTATTGAATAAGAGAAGGGAAAATGAACACTCTTGTCTCATTTCTGACTTTGGAGGAAACGATTTCAGTTTTTCCCCATTTAGTGTGATGCTAGCTGTAGGGTTCTCATGTAGCCTTATTGTGATGAGGCATATTCTTATTATTCTTATTTCTTCAGAGCTTTTGTTATAAAAGGATGTTGAATTTTGTCAAAGACCTTTTCTTCATCAACTGAAATGATCATGTGACTTTTGTTCATGATTCTGTTTATATGCTGTATTACATTTTTTGATTCACGTATGTTGACCATCCTTGCATCCCTGGAATGAAACAGTGTATGATCTTTTTGTTGTGTTATTGAATTTTGTTTACAATTATTTTACTGAGAATTTTTGCATCTATATTCATTTAAAAAATTGGCCAATAATTCTCTTTTGTTGTGTCCATTTTGGAATGAATGTAATATTAGCTCCATATAATGAATTTGGTAATGTTCCTTTCCTTTCTATTTTATGGAAAAATTTGAGAATTAGTGTTTCTTTAAAAGTCTGGTAGAATTCAGCAGTGATTTCGTCAGCTACTGGGCTTTTCTGGGAGACTCTTTTCTACTACTTCAATCTCATTGTTTGCTATAGATGTACTTAAGTGATTTGTATCTTCTTAGTTCAATTTTGATAAGTTGAATGCATGTAGAAAATTTTCCATTTCTTCTTGTTTCTCCAATTTATTTAACTATAGTTTTTTCAAGATATTCCTGCAAAAACTTATGGATTTCATTGGTATTTGTTGTGATTCTCCCATTTTTCATCTCTAATTTTATTAATTTGTTCTTTTCTCTCCTCCTGTAGTCACCTTAGCTAAGGGTTCATCAATTTTATTTATCTTTTCTAAGAACCAAGTTTTCATTTCATTGATTCTTTCTATAGCTTTGTGTTTCTATTCATTAGTTTCTTCCCTAACTTTTTATTATTTCTTTCCATATGCTAATTTAGGGCTTGGCTTGTTCTTAGCCTTCTACAAGCTTGAGGTGCATCGTTAGGTTATTTATGTGACATTTCTCTCTCTCTCTCTCTCTCTCTCTCTCTCTCTCTTTCTTTCTCTTTTGAACTAGACACTCATGGCTATAAATTTCCTCTTACCACTTCCTTTGATGCATTCTATAGGTTTGGGTAGGTTATGTTTTCATTTTCACAAAATGAAAATGAAAGTTCCTAGATTCTAGGAACTGTTGGATTTCTCCCCTTATTTCTTCAGTGACCTGCTGGTCATTCAACAATTTGTTGTTCAGTTTACATGTGTTTGAGTATTTTCTGTAGTTTCTTTTGCTATTTTGTTCTAGTTTATTCCATTGTGGTCCAATAGAATACAGGGAGTTATTCCAACTTCTTACATTTGATATGACTTGTTTTGTGTCCTAAAAGATGATCTATTTGGGGAAAAAGTACATGGGCTACTGAGAAGAATGTATATTGTGTACCTGCTAGATGAAATACTCTGCAAATTTCTACTAAACCCATTTGGTCTCTAGTGTCATTTAATTCTGAGGTTCCTTTGTTTTGTTTTTGTCTAGAGGACCTATTGGTGATAGTGGCGTATTGAAAGCTCCCTCTTTCATTGTGTTACGGAGTCTATCTGTATTTTAATTCGAGTAGTGTTTGTTAAAAGAAGTTGTATGCACTGACATTTGGTATGTATATGTTAATAATTATTATTTCCTCCTTTTAGAGTGTTCCCCTTATTAATATGAAGTGTTTTTTTTCCTTTCTGATTAATTTTGGGGTGAAGTCCACTTTACAGATATGAGCATAGTTACCCCTGACTGATTTGGGCGTCCATTTGCTTAGAAAATCTTTTTCTTCCATATCACCTAAGCCAATGTTTGCTTTTGTCTATGATGTGTTTCTTGCAGGCAATAAATGGTCAGTTCTTTCTTTTTAATCCTACTCACCATTATGTCTTTTGATTGGGGGAATTGAAACCATTAACATTCACGTTAACGTTGAAAAATATGGAGTAATTCCTGCCATTTTGTTGCTTTTTTAATATTTCAGTTTTTTCCACTCTTCATTTGCTTATCCACTCATCTAGTGAGATTTATTTTTTTTCTCATATTTTAATGGCTACATTTATCTTCCTTTTCTTTGTGTAGGATTCCTGTGAGTATCTTCTGGAGTGGTGGGTTAGTGGTTATAAATTGCTTTAGTTTTCCTTTTCTGTTCCTTGTTTTGGTGGGGGGAGTGTTTATGGAAAGCTTCATTTTTTCTTTGTATATGAATTATACCTTTGCTGGGTACAGTAATCTAGGTTGACAGTTTTTCTTTCAGTGCATAAAATACATCATTCCAAGCCCTGCTTACATTTAAGGTTTAATGTTGAGAAGTCTTCTGTTATTCTGATGGGTTTTCCTTTACAGGTGACTTAGTGCGTCTTCTTTTGGGCTTTCAATATTCTTCCCTTTGTCTCTGTACTTAATGTTTTAACTATAATATGCTGTGGAGAGGTTTTGTTTTTGTCTTATTGGTAGAGAGTTCTAAAAGTCAGCTGTACCTGAATGGGCATCTCTTTCTCAATATTTGGGAAGTTTTCTGCTATTGCTGTGTTGAATATATTTCCTAGGCAGTGGCCCTGAAGATTGAAACTGGTTCACCCTTCTGTGCCAGCTTTTTGGTCCTGTGTAGTGGTATACAAACACCAGTTGGTTTCTGTCCAGTCTTCCAGGCAAGACCTACAGACCTGCTCTTGGCTCTCCATGCTTTTGTTTTGTTCATAGGGTGGCCCATGCATGTGGCTCTTGCTGGAAGCAAGTCAAACCAGAAAAGTTGTTTTAGAAAGCCTGGGAGGGGCACAAGATGGAGTAGATCTGCACCCATAGTGGATTTGCGCTTTTAGAGGTTTAAAGTTTGATTTTGATTTTCTCTAGCTACTATCTGCCTGTCCTTATTCTGGCTCCCTCTTTGAGCTTAGTAACTTGCCCACTTCTCCTTGCAGTATACACTTGAGATTTTATTTTTGGAAAACAGTGCCTATCAGTAATTCACCATCTTTGGTTTCTATTTCCTTACCTGAAATTAATAAAAAGAAATATGATAAATTTTTGTTATCTTGGATTGGATAATGGCTTCTTAGGATTCAAATGACAAATTCTCAAATGGGTAAAAGTACGTGAATTGGGCTCCATTAAAACTAAAAGTTTTCAAAGGACATAATCAAAAAAGTGAAAATGAATGGGAGAAAACATTTTTGAATCATGTATCTGATAAGAAACTTTGAACCTGAATATATAACGAACTCTCACAATTCATAGTTAAAACAACCTAAAAATTGTTTAAAAATTGAGAAAGGATATGAATAGGCACTTCTCCAAATAAAATATACAATTGGCTAATAAGAATAAGATGCTCAATATCATTAACCATTAGATAAGCACTAATCAAAACCACAATAGTATGAAATGTCCCACCAGTAGAATTATTTTTCCTATCTATAATAATGACATAGAGAAGAGGTAGGTCGACAAGGATGTGGAGAAACTGAAATACTTATCAATTGCTAGTGGGCTTTAACATGGTAGCCTCTTGGGAAAACAGTATGAGAAGCCTTCAAAATGTTAAATTTAGAGTTTCTAAATGACCTAGAAATTCTACTGTTAAGTATATAACCAATAAAAATTAAAATATGTACAAATATGTTAACATCAAAACTTGTACATGACTATTCATAACCATATTGTTCATAAAAGCCAAAAATGGAAACAGTCCAAATTTCCACAACCAAAGACTCATCAGAAACCATCTCTATGATTCTACTACATGAAATTTCTTGAGTAAGCAAATCTTCAGAAACAAACATTAGTGGCTATGTAGGGCTGGGCACTTTGAAGGAAGTTGGAAAGTGACTGCCAACAAGGATGGGGTTTATTTCCAATGTGATGGGAGTGTTTAAAATTGATTGTAATTATGAATGAATGAGTCTAGGAATATACTACACTTAAATAAGTGGATTTCCTAATATTATTTTATTATCCTGTAAATATCTGTTGAATCTGAAGTAATATAAACATTCTTATATCTAGTATTGGTAATTTGTATCCCCTCTCTTTTTATCTCATTAGATTTAGCTAACAGTTTGCTAATTTTACTGATCTTCATGAAGAAAGGTCTTTAATTTCATTGATTTGTTTAATTGTTTCCTATATCATTAAGTTCACTTATCTGATTTTTTTACTTCCTTCATTCTTGCTTATTTGGGATGACTATGCTCTATTTTTGCAGTTAAGATAGAAATTTAGGTGATTTAGAAAATAAATTTCTTCTTTTGGAATATACTTTCACCACTATGAATTTACTTCTAGGTTTTTTTAGTCTCCTTCCACAAAATTTTGTGTTCTATATTTTCATTTTCTTTAAGTTAAAAACACTTCTTTCTAGTTTCTATATTGATTTTGTCTATGATCAATTGATTATTTATAAGGCAATACTTTTGTTGCAAAATATTTTGTGAATTTATAGAAATCTCTGGTAACTGATTTCTAATTTAACTCCATTATTGTTAGAGAGTATAATGTGTATGGATTGAATCCTTTAAAACTTAGATGTATTTTATGACCCAAAATATGGTCCACTTGAAAGTAATGTACATTATACTGCTGTTGTGTGAAATAGTCTATGGATGCTTATTAGGACCAATTAGATTGTAGCGTGTTGATTCTTTACCAAGTTCTGTCTAATTTTTACATACATTTTTGAGAGATGGCTACTGAAATATTCAATAATAGTTGTGTATATCTCTATTTCTCTTTGAAAATCTCAGCTTTTGCTTCATGTGCTTGAAGATCTGATTTTAGGCACAGGAATGTTTAGGAGTATTATTATGTCCTCTTGATAAACTGAGCCCTTAACCACATGCAAGAGCCTTCTTTATACACAATGACACTCCTTGTTTGAAAAACTACTTTGAGAAAACAGAATAAGCTACAACAAATTATGAAAGAGCACAGAAATAATAGGAAACAGGCATCCAGCAGAGAAATCCAACAAAGCTAGAAGTATCTTCTATGAAAGAACAATAAAATCAATAGACTGTTTGGATGACTGACCAAATAAAAAAGAGAGAAAACACAAACACCAAGATCAGGAATGACAAACAAGGACATCTTAATAAATCTCCCAGATATTAGAATAATAAGGCAACTTCATGTCAACAACACTTGAAAATTTGAATGAAGCATTCTTTGTAAAACCCAACTTGCTAAAATAAATACAAAAATATAGATAATTCAATATCTACTAAAAAAAATTCAATCGGTAATTTTCCGTCTTTCCCACTAGTAAATCAACAAGCCCTGATGGCTCCACTGATGAGTTCTTACAACTATTTAATAGAAAAATAATCCAATTTTCCATAAAAAATTTAATGAAATAGGAGAAGCATCTCTTTTAAATCATTGTTTTAGGTCAGCATAGCCTTGTTTCCAAAACTCACAAAGGACTAATAGAAAAGGAATTTATAGGGTAATATCTTTAAAAAACATACACATAAAAATACTAAAAAATTATTAGCAGCACTATCCAGTAATATATAGAAAGGTTAACATAACATGAACAAGTGGGATGTCTTTAAAGGACATGAGATTTTGTGTGTGTGTGTGTGAGTGGGCTGGGGATTGAAGCCAGGGCCTTGTGCATGCTATGCAAGCACTCCATCACTGAGTTACATGCCAGGCATAAGATTCTTTTCACACACACACACACACAAACACATACACACACACACACACACACACACACACAAAACCAAGATGGAGAGGGTAAAAGAAGGACTTTAAGCTGAATATGGTTGATGTACTCTCTATACAAGAATGAATATAAAGTCTTTAAACTGGCTGAAACAACTATAAGAAAGGGACTAAGGTAGAAAAAAGAAAAATAGAGATGAACCAAATGGGCTGTAATACATATATACATGAAAGTGCCACAAGGAAACTCCCTGTGTAGCTATCTTAAACAAGCAAAATTGTCATTTTTTTCTTTCTTTTGCAAAACTGACGTACAGGATGGTGGAACAGGTCCTTCCTGGGGGGAGGTTGATGTCAGTTGGAGGGGAGAAGAAGTAGAGAAAGGATGTAGGAGGGTGAATATAGTGCAAATACTGTATACAAATGTATATAAGTGGAAAAACAATCCTCATTGAAACTAGTCCAGGAATTGGAGAGGGGATAAAGGAAAAGGAGAATGACGGAGGGGAGATGTACGATATACTTTATACATTGTAAGAACTTTTGTGAATGCCACTATGTACCCTCACCTAGCACAACAATAAAAAAAAAACAATCCTTAGGCCTATCATGGTGGTACATGCCACAAAGCTGAGGCATGGGAGCTTCAGTTATTCCAGGCCAGGCTGGACTATTTAATGAGACCCAGTCTCAAAAAAGAAAAAAATAATCTTTAGCCTCTATACCTTTGAACAGTAAGACTTATTATCTGTATTATAGAGTATTATTTTTAAGGATTTTTTTTTCTTGATACGGGGTCTCACTATGCTGCCCAGACTGGCCTTGAACTCCTGGGTTCCATTCTCCCAGCTACTAGCTAAAACTGATAGGTCGCAGTTAGACATGAGCCATGGGGATATGCAAAGGAAACCCTAAAATGGAGACCCCTTGGTTCAGTGTGTACATGCTGAGGGCGCCATTCTCTTTCTCATAGCCTGCTTACTTACATGCTGCAAGCCAAACTTATCTAGACCAAGGCTTCTGGCTCCACATCCTTGTGAAACCCCGAGACAACTGACAGGGAGAGGTGGGATGGCAGGCTCTTCCTCAAGATTAACTTTGCTGTAATGCACAGCATCATTTGTGGCCACCTGCATCATCTTGGAAAATTCCCCTAGCTTACCTTGATACAGGGTGAGATTTGAAGAGCTGTTCTCTTGGTGATGGAAGGATAGATGCCTCAGATTAAAGCTAGCTCCTCAAATGACATGGAAGCTCTGAAAGTCAATTCTGTCAGTAAAGCACATCACCTTAAAGGAATTGACAGCTATGTGGCAGTGACTGTGGCTATGAAGTCAGGGACTCTCCAATGATGTTCTTGGGAGCTGCCTTGGACTAAAACCTTGCAGTTCATTTGTGATGAGTGCAGCTCCATGGTTGTGGGAAACGGCAAGGGAAACAAAGTCACCGAGACTATTTTCTCAGGAAGCAGGGAGTTTATTACGCTGGTGGGCTCAGGGGAGATAAATTCTCAAAGCCCTGAGCCCCGATCTGTGTCAGGAGCTTGGTTAAATACTTACAGAGTTTGTTCCCTAACCCCTACAGAACGCGGTCACAGTTACAGGGAACACTGCAGAGCTAGCTGGAGGCTGACGACTTTTTAGAGCTAGCAGAAAGCTGCTTGTAGACTCAGAGTGGGGAAACCAAGGTGAATACCAGACACAGTAAATCCCAGGAAAGTAGCCAAGCTGGCCCCAACAATATCAGCTGGAGGAGAATATAAATGCAAATCCTTACTCACTGGTGTACAGTCCCCTCCACAACCTGGTCAGCAGGGCGTGGTACAACTCTAAATCTCGCTTTACTTTGTATCCTCTTCAGGGATCTTGTCTTGTTACCATCTAGGGGTACCGATTCTTTTTTCTCCTCTGGATAAAGAATTAAGAGGCAGAAAGTTTAGCAAAGTCTATTGGGGAACAGAAAGTGAAAGGATTTTTATCGGGGGAAACAAGAAAGGGAAAGTAAAAGTAGGGGAACTCCTTCAAAGAGGAGGAGACCTGAAATCAGTGGTTCTGACTTCCTTTGGGAGTTCTCTTTTTAAGATCCTTTCTCTCCCTACCCCAGCTGGTACGAGATATACTTTCCATTTCAGGTTACCTCTGTCCCTGCGATCTTTCCCTGCCCCTGGTTCAATCCCCGTGTGTGCGCACTACACGGAAGCGCAGAGGCCCTCCCAGTCCCAGGGCGTGCATCACCCACACCATGCTTAGCCACGTGGAGTCTGCCATTTTCCCTTATTTGCCTGTATTAGTCCCACAGTGTCTGCAGGCTGATGACTCAAGGGGATTTTTCCTATATTTTGTGCTGCTTTCTAGTTGGGTTTTTTTGTTTGCTGTCACAGAAGGTGATTAATTACAGGAAGTTGTAACTCCCAAATCCCCCTGAAATGTTGGTCTTCATTGCTACTGTGTATTGCCTAGCCCTCTCCTTAAATTTAATAATGGCCATCTTGAGGTTACCTTAAGTTTGGTGACAATCTCCTTGACCTGATTACTACTGGGATAGCGCCTATTGTTTGGTTGGGAAACCCAAACTTGGTGCCTTTGAGAAGATTTTGGGCTAACATTTCACCCTCTGTAAGGAAATGCCTTTGAGCAAAACTTCTTTGAACACCTTGAGCTCATTTTCCCAATAAAACTGCTAGAAAGCGTCAAGTAGCAACCAATACTTTCCAGCAGGCCAATTTTGATTTTCCAACCTTTGTTGACACATTTCATCCATTTTCCAAAGTACTGCAAGTAAAGCTCTCACCAAATATGCTTTCACAATACCTATGCTTGCTCTGCTTGCACCAAACTGTTGAGGGGAGACACAAATATTATTTGTTAATAGTTAATATTCCTTTCCTATTACAGATGCTGATCAAGTCACGTTGACAAAGGCAAAGATACCAAAAGCTTTTTTAAAAAACAGAAAAACACTTCTCTCTCACATGAAGACCAGGATTGGTACTTCAACTCCACACTGTCTTGCTCTAGGCTCTATGGCGTTGCTCTGCCATCTATAAACTACAATGTAGAATTTCTTCAAATGACACAAAATTGCTGTTATATTTCCTACTACCACATCTGCAACCCCACAATTGAGGAATCAGAAAGGAGAAAAAAAGAGAGCTTATTCTTTTGTATTTTACACACATTATCTTAACCTGCATCCAATTGGCCAAAACTTTTACATTATCTTAACTCATATCCCATTGGCCAAACACTTTGTTACATCTAATTGATAAAATGTCTTGGAATTTTAATCAATAATTGGGCAGCTGTGTGACCAGATAAAACTTGCTAAATGAAAACACTGGAAAGAATAAATATTTGGTGTGAGGAAAGAATAGTCAATCAACTGTATACCATTATACTTTCTCTCTTTTTCTGTCCTCACACTTGAAGATTTGGTAAAACACCTCAAAGACTAGTATGTAAGTCCTGGTGGCTTGTGGAACAGAGATTGAAAATTGATTCACCTTTTTAAAATTTATTTTTACAAAGTAATGGCTTTTGTTCTGACAATTCCATACACACATACATATATACTGTGATCAAATTCATTCCTTCTATTACCTTTTTTCATCCTCTGCCCCTCCTCCCTTTCCCTTTCTAAATCACTAATACTCCCACTTTTGATTTCATGTCCTCTGTTTTTCCCCTGAATTTCACAGAGGAGAAAAAAACATATAATACTTGCTGTGCGAGACTGACTGGTTTCACCTATCATGATGATCTCCAGTTCCATGTTTTTCTTCCTGTGAACAACATAACTTTGTTCTTTTTTATGGTGGAATAAAAGTATCACATTCATTGTTCATAACTTGGTTATTGTGATAAATAACATGTGCTGTGATAAACATGTACAGGTATCACTATGGTAAGCTGACTGATTCTTTAGGGTATAAATCCAGAAGTGGCATGGTTGGATCATTTGGGAGTTCTATAGTTAATTTTTTGAGGAACCTCCATAATGATTTCCATAGGGCTAGAGTAAGTTACATTTCCACCAACAGTGTATGAGAGTTCCTTTCCCTCTAAATCCTCACCAATATTTGTTGGGTTTGATTTCTTGATGCTTGTCATTCTAACTGTGATAAGATGAAAACCCAATGTAGTTTGATTTGTATTTTTCTGTTGCTAAAAAATGTTAAACATTTTTTCAGCTATATATTGGCCAGGTGTATTTCTTCATTTGAGAAGTTCCTGTTAGTTCATTTGCCCATTTATTGACTGGATTATTTCCTCTTTTGGGTGTTTAACTTTTTGTTCTTCATACATTCTGGATATTAATCCTTTGTTGAATGAAGAGCTGAAAACTTTTCCTCCCATTTTATAGGCTATTTCTTCACTCTGTTAATTATTTCTTTTGCTGTACAGAAGCTTTCCAATCACAGGCAATTCCATTTGTGAGTTCTTGCTATTGTTTCCTAAGCAATGGAGTCTGATTCAAAAGTTATTGCCTATGCATGGATCTCAAATTTTTCTATTGCTTTAAATAATATGACAATTTTAACAATATTAATTCTGCAAATCCATGAACATAGGAGGTCTTTCCATCTTCTTCCCTTTCTTTCTTCAGTGCTTTGTAGCTTTCATTATAAAGGTCTTTAACATCTTTAATTAAGTTTGTGCCTAGTTTTTATTTGAGGCTATTATGAATGGGATTTGTTCCCTGATTTCTTTCTCAGTATGTTTATTATTATTGCAAAGAAAATCTACTGATTTTTGTATGCATGTTGATTTTGTATCCTGCAACATTGCTTAAATTGTTTATAAGATCTAGGAGCACTTTGGTGGAATCTTTAAGGTCTTTTAAGTTTGGAATCATATCATCTGCAAATAGGGATAATTTGATTTTCATCCTTTCCTATTTATAGCTCTTTTATTTCTTTCTTGCCTTATTGCCCTAGATAAGATTTCTAGCACTATATTGAATAAGGAGAGAGTGGACACCCTTGTGTCATTCCTGACTTTAGAGGAAGTGCTTTCAGTTTTTCACCCATCAGTGTAATAATGTTGGTTGGTTGTCATATGTAGCCTGTGTTCTTGAGCTATGTCTCTTCTATTCCTAGTTCCTTCAGGGCTCTTATCATAAGGGGTTGTTGGATTTTGTCAAAAGCTTTTTCTTCATCCATTTAGATGATCATGTGACTTAGGTCTTCATATATATATATATATATGCTCTATTATAGTTCTATTATATTTATTGATTTGCTTATGTTGAAGCATCCTTGCATACCAGAAGGAAACGAACTGGATGGTTGTATGTAATCTTTTTAATGTGCTGTTGAATTTGGTTTACAAGGTTTTGGAGGGGGATTTTGCAACTATGTTCACTAAGGAAATTGGTCTGTAGTCTTCTTTCCCATTGTGTCCTTACCTGGTTTTGGTACCCGCATTACACTGGCTGCACAGAGGAAATTTGGAAGCTTTCCTTCTTTTTCTGCTTTACAGAACAGTTTGAGGAGCGTTGGTGTTCCTTCTCCTTTAAAGGTCTGGTAGAATTTGTCAGTGAATCCATCAGGTCCTGGACGTCCCTTTGTTGGCAAACTCTTTGCTACTTCATTGCTGTTATTGATCTAGTTAGATTGTTTATATTCTCTTTGATTTAATTTTGGTAGGTCATATGTATCTAGAAATTTGTTCATTTTCTAGGTTTTCCAATTCATTGGAATACACATTTTCAAAATACTCCCTAACAATCTTCTGAATGTCAGCAGTATCTGTTGTCATATCACCTTTCAATCTCTCAATTTATTGATTTCCTCTTGATCTTTCTCTTGGTTAGTTTGGCTAAGGGTTTAATCTTGTTTATCTTTTCAAAGAAACAACTTTTTGTTTCATCGATCATTTGTATTGTTCTTTTTGTCTCTGGTTCACTCATTTCTTCCCTTTCTTTATTATTTCTTTCAGTCTACTAATTTGGGGTTTGACTTCTTATTTTTCTAAGACCTCAATATGGATTATTAGTTGCTCTTTCAGGTCTCTCTTTAATATAGGCAATCATAGCTATAAACTTTCTTCTTCAAATTGCTTCTACTGTACCTCAAAGATTCTGGTATGTGGTGTTTTCATTTTCAGTTGACTGTGGGATTTTTTAATTTCCCCTTCTGATTTCAATGACCACTGATTGTTTGAAAGCATATTGTTCAGTCTCCATGTGATTGTGTATTTTCTATAGTCTCTCTTGCTGATTTTTATTTTTATTCCTATATGACATGAGAGATTTCTTTTTGTTTTTTGCATTTGTTAAGACTTACTTTTTGTACTAAAATGTGATCTATTTTGGAGAAAGAGCCATAGGCTGCTGTAAAGAATACATATTTCAACTTCTTAAAACTTATTAATTTTATGACTTTATTTTTTCCTTAAACAAATATTGGTAAAAATTAGCTTTCTAAGAAAATTTCATTGTTTTTGAATGTAAGATCTTAGTCTTTTTTCTTTCTCTACAATTTGTTGTTATTATTGTCATTTTGGTAGTATCAGGACTTTAACTCAAGGTCTCACCTTGTTAGGCAAGCATGCTAGCACTTAAGTCATGGCTCCAGCCCTTTCTTCTTTTTAGGTTATTTTTCAGATAGGGTCTTGTGTCTTTGCCATGCTGGCCTCAGACCATGATCTTCCTACCTATGCCTCCTGGGTGGCTGGCATTACAGGTATGAACTGTACCCAACTTTTTTGATGAGATGGGGTCTGACTGACTTTTTTGCTTGGGCTGGCCTCTCACCATGATCTGCCTATCTTCATCCTGAGTCGTTAGAATTATAGGATGTGCCACCATGCCCAGCTCTGCTGCCTTTAAGTATTTTTTAATTAACATTTTTCTAATTTTAAAAGTTGGGTAATTTTAAGTTATAACTTTGCTTCTCAGGAGCACTCAATACGTTTCTTTGTTCTGTCTGAAGAGACTGCTTCAAAAACCACTTTGCTTTACAGCTTCTAGTTTGATGTAGTAATGAGGAGGCTAGGCAGGAGATCAGAGGCAGAAAGGAGATTGATTCAGGGGATCTTGCCACTGGTTTCCTTCCTACAAGATCCCCAAGGCTGCTGTGTGTGTGATTCTCAAATCCCCTTCATGTCCAGAAGACTCCTTCCCTTGCCCCTTCTGCGCCAGCCTTGGTGATGGGCTCACTGCTGTAGACTGGGGTGCTGTCTGGAACCCCTTAGGATTTTTCCCAATCTTACACCCTTACAGAGTGCCTTTGTAAATAACCTTCCTCAAGTTACCCTAATTTTAGTGTCCCAACTGTTTTCTGAGGGAACACCACATTTTTTCCTGTGATAATTCCCACCTTTTTTCAATTATTTGTTATTCAGTATTAAAAGTAAAGAAATATTGTTTCTCCACTAAGCATTACTTACTTTGTAGTATATGTTAATGTTGCAAATATCAGTATTCTAGCAGACCTGTGGAAATGTGTACATCTGTTTTTTTCTCCTTATACTTTGGGATACTAGCTGTTTGGGATGCCAGCTGCCTCCCACCAAGGCATAAGACCCATCATGAGGGCAGAGGATCACTGCTCCTTTGATGAGTCCTGTGCTCCAAGCCTGACACACAGTAGCGTGCATCATTTGTCAATAAGCACTCTTTGTATTTACAGGCAAACCATGCTCTCCCTGCATCAGGGAACTTCCGTTCCTATGATTTCAAACTTTCTGAGCAACTTATTGTATTTATCTTTATTGCCTGAGTGTCTCTCTCTTTTC
The DNA here is from genome assembly GCF_047511655.1 of Castor canadensis. NCBI lineage: Eukaryota > Metazoa > Chordata > Mammalia > Rodentia > Castoridae > Castor > Castor canadensis. Next base: position 82,097,548 of record NC_133395.1, read on the forward strand.
TTTAGTTCTAATAAAAATTTTTATTATCATATATTAATTGTACAAAGGGGTTTTATTGTGATTTTTCCATACATGCATATAATGTGCTTTGATCAAATTCACTCCTCATTCTTTTCTTCCCTTCCCCCTTTTAAACAATATTAATGTGTTTGATTGTTCTATTTTAATACATACATAGAATGTACTCAGTCATATTCATCCCCATCACCCTCTCCTTTCACTCTCCTCCTCTCTCCTGTTGGGTTCCCTCAAATAGTCCTGCTTTTACATTCATGTCATTATTTTTTTAGGTCTAGATTCTGCATATGAGAGCAAATTTGCAGTGTTTGTGAGTCTAGGTTATTTTGTTTCACATGATGATCTCCACTTCCAGCCATTTTCCTGCAAATGACACTTCTTTCTTCTTTATGGTTGAATAATACTCCATTGTGTATATGTTCCCTTTTTCCTTATCAATTCATTGGTGATGGATACCTGGAGTGGTTGCATAACTTGGTTATTGTGGACAGTGCTGTTATAAACATGCATGTGCATGTAACCCTATTGTATGCTGACTTCCATTCCTTCATGTAGCCCAGGAATGACATGGCAGGATTATATGGTAGGTCTAGTTTTAGTTTTTTGAAGAGCCTCCATACTGATTTCCACAACGGATATACTAACTTACATTCCTACCAGCAGGATATAAGAGTTTGATCCCCCTACAACCTTACCAGCATTTGTTGTTTAGTTTCTTTTTTTATTATTGTTGTACTAGGGGCACCTTGTGACATTTGCAAAAGTGCTTGCAATATATCATGTTGAACTCACCCACTCCATCATTCTCTCTTATCTTCCTCCCCCATTCCTGGAACAGTTTTAACAGGTCTCAGTTTTCCATTTATACATATGTGTACACAGTATTTCAGTGTGTCTTATAAACAGCATCTACCTGGATTTTATATTACCCAATCTGACAATTTAAGGTATTTTGTTCATATAAATGTTTTTGATATATTTGAGATAATTTGCATTGCTCTCTTTGCCATCAGCTTCTAATAATTTCCTTCTATTTTTTCTCTTGTGTTGTCTTTTTATGCACTTCTATTGCCAATATCCTCTGTCTTGAAGTTGTTCTGAAAATTATAGATTGGATTTTTAATTATTTTATAAATATTAGTGATACCTAACCTATAAGCCTTAAGTATAAAATTAAAAGCTACTGAGTATTTTTATCATTTTCCTGAAAGTAAAAAGCAATTTAGCATGATACATTCAGCCACAGGACCATCTCTCCTCCCCTTTCCCACCTTGTTGGTATCACACTAAGTAATGTACCTCATGGAAAATGCTCCACTAATCCATCAATAAGTATACTCTGTTTCTTGTTCACTACAGTTTCCATCTGAGTTCACCTCCTCCTGCTTAGTCCTTTAGTCTGAAATTTTTAAATTGTTTATCACTCCTGAATGAGTTATTTCATCCATCATTATTTGCACTCTGTATCTTTTAATTTGAATTTATTGAATAGTTATTATCAACCTGATTTCTTTGTGTAACATTTTTTATGAAAATTTTTGAAATTTTCTCTGGAACTTGATGTTTTTCGAATTGGCTTTGAGGTGACTAATTATGAGTTTATCATTTATCTGGCTTGTGATTTGTGTATGGGCTTCTAATCTGAGCACATTTTCTTTCTTCTGTTCTGTAAAATACAGAATTATTGTCCCTCTGAATATTGGTTCTTTATTCGTCACTGAATTGTGAATGAGTATTTTCATATATCTTCTTGGTCTGCTATTTTTTTCATGTTTTTCTGTGAGGCATTTGAGTGAAATATTTCAGTTTCTTCAAGTTCACTAATTTCTTTGTTTAAGACATATAGAAATCATTTTTATTAAGCATTGTAAATTTTATCATCAACTTTTTCTATTTAACACTTTTTCTGTTTTCTATTGCTCATTTTCATGGCAGTTATTTATATCTTTACTTTTGTATGATTTCCAAAGATGCTTATCTTCAAGCTTTTGTCAGACTCTCCTACAGAATTCATTTCACCTGACATGAATTAATGTTGCAATCATGAAATTAATTGCATGTCTGTCTGCTTAGTTTTATTAATAAACAGATGCTCCTCGACTTACAGTGGGGTTATGCCCAAGAAATCCATCATAACTTGAAAGCATCACAAACAGACAACACATTGAATACACCAAACTTACCAACCATCATAGCCTGGCTTAGTCTCCCTAAACAATAAAGACCATTTACATTCCCTACACCTGTGCAAAGTCATCTAGCACAAAGCCTATTTTATATTAGAAAAGTGCTGAATACATCATGTACACATCTTGCTGGGAATTTTTGCCATCACAGGATATAATACACAAAACACAACATGGGATAGCTGGCAGCACAGTGCCCTGGTTTTTTCCCTTGGGACTGGTGACTGACAGAGCTGCAGTCACCACCCATATCTGGCATGAGAGAAGATCTACCTTGCATTAACAGCCAGGGAAAAGATCCAAGTTCAAATTCAAACCCAGAAGGACCATATCCACTGAGTACATAATGTCTTTGTACCATTTTCTAAGGTCAACAACTCATAAGCTGAGCCATTGCAGGCCAGGGAACATTTGAAATTCTGGAATCTGTATTTATAAGCTAATTTAGTAGGAAGATACTTTTATTTAGTTTGGTTGCTTTCCTCTTCCCATCTAAGAGTTTTGCTATTGTGTTTGCTTTTGACCTGGCCTTCCAGATCGGCTCTGATGGTAGTCACACTGATTCGTGGTAACATGGGGTGTTACAGATTGAGTCTTAGCAGCACATGGTGCTTTGACTCAGTTCCCTGGTTTCAAGGTTAAATCTCTGTTTGCCTCCACAAACTATATCTCTGTATAAAGTCATTTTTCAACCATTGCCTGAGGCAGCAACCAACTTTCACTGCTCTGTCCATCATGGAGCACTGAGAATTTCCCAGGTCTATCAGCACAGACTCCATAGCCACCTGGCTTGCTTCAGTTTGCAGAAATGGATCAAAGCTGGGAGTACTCACCATGTTGCCTTGGACCTTCCCTCCATCTTCCCAACACCACCTAGGCCATACGGATCATTTCCTACCCACAAAATGTGCCTATGTCCTGATAATTACATATATGGCGATACTGGGGCTTGAACTCAGGGCCTACACCTTGAGCCACTCCACCAGCCTTTATTTATTGATTTTTTTTGATGAATTTTTTTTTCAAGATAGGGTCTCTAGAACTATTTGCCCAGGCTGGATTCAAACCTCGATCCTCCTGATCTCTGCCTCCTGAGCAGCTAGGATTGATTACAGGTGTGACCCACCAGTGCCTGGCTTGCATATATTATATTGTTGATATCTCAGTTCCATGTATTTGTAAGTTATACATGCAATATACATTTTAAATTTTTATTGCTTTATTTGGATCCTCTATTAAAATTTTAGAAGTCAACACAAAATATAGTAACGACAGAACGTTCGTAGTGTGGGACCAAGCATGGCTTTGTTTTCTTCATATCCCAGGACCTGATTGCCTCACTTTTGTCAATACGCTCTTGGGTTATAGACATAAATTATAATTTCCCTTATTTTGCATTACACATTCCTCCAGATACTTACACGCTTACACACACAGCACACTCACACGTGTACACACATTCACACATACTTTTCATTGGTTTGTACTTCGAATGTTCCCTCAAGATTCCACTCAGGGCCTCTCCTTCCCCAGATGTCTTCTGGGGCCATCAAGCTGATGAACATTTACTCATCACACATCCTCAGAAGTAATTACCACTAGATTTTGATGTATGTATACCTACACTAGAAAAAATTTTCTTAGTGGAGAGAGGCAGTACTGGACCAAGCAGGTACTGTACCACTTAAGCCAGGTCCCCAAACCCTTTTTTTTTTTTCTTTAGGTTTTTTCAGATAGGGTCCCATGCTTTTTGCCTGGAGCAAAAGACCACGATCCTCCTATCTGCTTTTTGCATAGCTGGGATCACAGACACATACCACCATACTCAGATTATTGGTTGAGATGGGGTCTCACTAACTTTCTTGCCTGTGTTGGCCTTGAACTGCCATCCTCCCAATCTCTGCTTTTTGAGTAGCTGGGATTACAAGCATGCATTTCCACACCCAGTCCCAAAATTTTTTAAAGGCAAAGTTTAAGTCTTCTTCCTCTTCCCAGCACTTAATATACTCATGTATGTAAATGGAAAAATGAGAACTGTTGAAACTTTTCCAGGAATGAGAGGAAGGGGGAGATAAAGGAATTGATCGAGAGGGTGGATTCAACTACGAAATACTGTAAGAACTTTTGTAAATGTCAAAATGCACCCCCAGTACAACAATAAAAAATGTTAAAGAATGTAACCAAAATAAAATAAAATAAAATGTGTTCAAGTCAATCAAGAAATTAAACAAAGTATGACTTCCAACACCGAGTCCTGATTCCCTTACTTTGTGATTTCATAAAGATGTTATGTTTATGAATAATAGGTGTTCATTCTTACTTAAATCTATAAAACTGAGGAAGGCGTGCTCCATACTTTACATTATATATGAGATCTAAAACTCTACATAGAAGTTTGACAAACCAGTTTCTTCTAAATAACGAGGGGCGGGAAGACTCTACAGAACGGGGATGTGTATCGCGTGTTTGGGAGCTGCAGGCAACATTGCAATGCAGAAGCCACGGCCCCATTCAAAGGTGTGGTACAAAGGGAAACTATTAAAGGTTTGACAAGAAAAATGACATGAACTATTTAGAATCAATCCCTACTCGAGAGTATCAGTACCAAGGACAGTCAAGATTCACTACCCAGGGTGGTGCCAGTCCTAGGTGAACAGGCAGTGGCTGGGCAGATGAACCGGAAGGTTTATTGTGTCACAGGGGACTTTGTGCAAGGTTGTGGTTGTGCAGAATCTTTTGTGAAAGTTCTTATTATCAGACATACATAATGAGATTCCTTCTTTGATAACATCCCAGCTTTATTTTATTTTACCTTATTTTTATTTTTTCTTCATCTTGGTCCTGTCAGCTTTCACAACACAAATCTAAGTATACTTTACAACAACAGGGTAATGGCAATTGAAAAATAGCACCATTATAAATGATGCTACTGAAGTGTAGGTTTTAAAAGTTAAAGACATTACTCATGTGAATATAAAGTATGAACATATCAAAAAGGTATTGGACTCATTAGTTCTAAACGTGATTCAGTGAAAAACTCTGAGACTCCATCCATGTGTCTATGAAAGAAAAGAATGTCTACTGAAAGGAAAGAATGTTGAAATAAGGCAGTGAAATTAAACACAAAACTAGTAGGCATATATAAGGCAATAAAATTGTACCACTTAATTCTACAATTCTTTTTACTACACAAAAATTTACATCTTTATTTTTAAAATTTACAAGGTAACATGTAACTTTGCAGAGACCTATTTATAATAAATGAAAATTCATTCAAAGATAGACCTCCTGGGGAATTTAAATAATCCTGGGTTAAATGTACTAGATAATTCTCTCAACATGTTCTCAACATTTGACCTTAAGTTTGAGTTTGTTCATTTATTTATTCATTTGTTTATGTATTTACTTATTTTTAAGACAAGCTCTCACTATGTAGCTGAACTCAGTCAACATCTTCCTACTCTATCCTCCTGAGTGCTGGAATTTTATTTTTAACATTTCTCTTTAAAAGGCAGATCCCTTCCCAATATAGGAATACATGCCTAGTAAGCAAATCAAAAATCATATGTAAAAAATTGCTTTGATCTTCAGACGTGACATATCTCCTATTCTTTTGTACACTAGATTTTTTAAAATTTCTTTAAAATCTTGCTATTTAACAAATTTGTAATTTTACTTTGCATTCTTTTTTTTCCATATCTAGGTGTTGTTTTAAGTGCTAGGATATTTGGATGGAAGGCATCTAAACCCTAACTCAAATATTTTTGTTAAAGGTAACGCAGGCGCCAAAATATTTGAAGGGCTTTGCAATTGAGCACATTTGAAGCACTTGCTGTGGCTGCTTCTCATTGCCACGCTGGCTCACCAGTGGTTATAATGAACGGAGTTCACATAGGTCACTGTTTGAAAATGCAATAATTTGAAAATCCCAGTTCTCATCATATCCTGGGAAGACTCTCACAGAATCAGGTTTTCAGAGGTGAGCGCTAACTCCTTCAGCTATTCTACACTTAGGGAGTGTCAGGAGAGGTAATGTCTTAAGCTACAAAGCCATCAAGCTTCTCAAAATTTATGATCTTTATTCTGGCCATGATACTAAAAACTGTCACTTTGGCAAATTAACCTCTTTTTTAAAGGAGATCACATGGCTGTATGGCAACCTAGTTAAAAGTTGGAGTGAATCAGTAAAGTTGAAAAACTGTGGGGGAATATACATAGGCACACATCTGTTTTCCTAATTGTGTGTCCACTAACATTTCCGTGACAAGCACAGAGACATTCATTGCTAGTCTAAGAGCAAAGCAGAAACAGCAATCTCACAGGAGACCAGCACCCAGGAGTCAGAGACAGGAAAAGACTGAGTTGAGGCTCCTGTTTATCAGAGATTTGGGGGACGGGCTTTCCAGTATGGCAATATTTAAAGTACAAGATAACATCTGATGGAACAAGAACTAATAAGAGACTGTTGGAGTTCTCTGCTAAATCAGTGAAGGAAATTGGGTGCAGTTAGGTTGCAAAGGAGTGTGGACAATGGCACAGTGAGCACAGGACCTCCAACGATGAAGGTAGGATGGAGTGTGGCTCAAAGGAGAAACATATAAACAAAAGGACTCCCTTCTCATTTTTATTTGTTCTCTAGAAATAGAAAATATGAGTGTATTTGTTCACCACTGAAGAAGCAAATTGAGAGATGACATACCCAAGAAATACAAAACGCTTGAGAGAAAAAAGTCCTAGGAGATAGGGCAGAAAGAATTATCATTGCATATGTCTGTTAATAGCGAATCATGTTTTCCCTAATTCTATGGCAGATGACAAAACAAAGCTCAGAAATATCAAGCAACCCATACTGTAGGAAGCAGCCAGTAAATAGAGATTCAAGTGAAATTTGCCCATCTACCTCCAAAATCCCAGTGGAGGTATTCGCAATGGCATAGCCTTGAGAACTAGTCAAATCTCAGTGTGAGAGAGATATGCCTCCAGGATGAGAACTGAGTTCCACCAATGACCTTTATTTTCTCACGTTGGGGTTAAACATAGGTACGATGAGAATAGGCATTTTAGGAGTATAATGTAAGCTTGGTATATAGCCTGGGGAACTCTTCACATTTATCAGAAGTTCTGGGGGAAAACCTGTAACAGCATGGTTTATTGTTCCATTGCTTTTAATGTATCACAGGAGAAACAGTGCTCCCCAAACATGGACAACTTCTGCAACTTAAGTTGAACCATGAATTTTAGAAGGATTTCACACTACTTAATGAAAAATTAAGTCATAAATATGACATATCTATCTCACAAGGCTTAGATTAAGGATCATAACCACCTACACTACAGAATTTTCAGGTCTAGGAAAGAAAAATTTACTTCTAAAATTTCCACTAACATTAATAGGAATCTGTTTTAATTCACTTCAAATTACATTGTAATACAACATTCACCTTTCTAAAAGGAAAAAAAATTGTTGGAAAGATACTTCATGTATTTAATCTTTCTTAAAACAGTTAAAAGTTAGGAAATGTGTCAGTAACTGGTCTCCAAAGTTGGTGACATGTGAAGCCTTGGAATTACAGAAATCCCAGGAGACTCTACTAAGTACAGCCTAAGCCAGGGGAAAAGTAAGGCTGGCTTGATCTCTAAGGAAGATATCAAAAGAAAGGCCATCCTTGCTCTGTAGCAGGGAGTTCCAGCAGATGTAACTCATTTAGCATTGTGGTCAGAGTCCCTAGTCCCATGTGCTATAAGACCTGCCTGCAGGAAAGGCTGCTGATCTCGGGTTTCTAGGAAGGGCCACTAACAAGTGAGACTAAGAACACAGTGATGCTGCCTATCTAGCCTGGTCAAAGGCATCTGGAACTCTTTTGGCAGGTCTAATCCCCACTGGGTAAAAGGGATACAGGAAAAGCTAAGGAATACACAAGAAAAATTTTCAAAGATGACATAGGGGTTAGAATATAAGAGCTCTAAGATGATAATATGGAAATTAATAGCATATTACTAGGAAGAAATTCTAAAAGTGCTCTCAGCAATGGAAAGCAAACAGTGAGAAGGAAGGAAGGAAAGAAGAAAAGGATGGAGGAAGAAGGGAAGAAGGAAGGAAGGAAAAAAGGAAGTAAGAAGGAGGAAGGGAAAGGAGGGGGAGGGGTGGGGTGGGAAGGGAAAAGTGCCACCAAAACCATTGACTTTGAAAATGAACCCCTTTTATCCCAGAAGCAGTAGCAGATTAGGGTACCTGCCTCAGCAGCTGGCACTGTTTTTATTGTTATCATGCGTTAATAATTAAATAAACAGCTTAGTTGGAGCTCCTGGGATCTTAAGTAACAAAGCCATTTCAATCCCTTGGCTTATCACCTAAATGAGACAAAGCTTTTGAAAACATTCAAGGGGAGAGAAATAATGTAAATCAAAGGTCATCGTCTGTTGTGATTGTTTTTCTTCCCAGATTCTTTCATTCTTCTTGGCCAGTTTCCTGAAGGTTGGGTGCTTGCTTAGTCATGTAGCCGGATACAGGCTGCAGAACGGCCAGGTTGCTGGATTGTAAGAGCAGTAACCTCCAGACAAAATGGGAGGGTGTTCCCAAAAAAGGGACACCTTGAGGCTCCAGCAGTCACAACAGGGCACAGTTTCAACCTCAAAATCCTCGCAGGTGAGGAAGAGGCCTCTGGTTGCTCAAAGTCACACGGTGTGATGACGCCAGGTCAAAGACAAACTGCTTATGCGATGGAGGTTCCAGAAGATTCCAATGCAGCTAAACATTCCAATGGCTACCTAGTGATGTCATAATCTTCCTAGTGATGTCAGAAGCTCCACGTGCCCGTCACTTGCCTGTGATAACTGCTGTGAGTGTACTGACCACGCTGCCCATCACAGGAAAGTCCAGCACAGACTGCTGGAAAAGGGTGATAAATGTTACAGTATTCTCCTGTTATTTTAGAGTGCAATCCTTCTTCTAATGAACAGAAGTCAACTGTGAAGCAGCCTCAGGAGGGTCCCTTAGCAGGGACTCCAGAAGGAGGCCGACGTAGAGGACAGTGGTGTTCGTAATCCCAAACTATGTAGGCCTCAGCTAATGTGTGTGCCTGCATCTAAGTCTTTAACAAATAAGTTTAAGCATTAAAACAAATTTAAAAAAATTTTGAAGAAAAAAGCATATAGACTAGGAAGATAAAGAAAATCTTTTTGCAAAATGTTTGTGTTTTAAGCAAAGCATTATAACAAAAGACTCAAAAAGGTTTAAAAAAATTGAAAGTTTCTAAAGAAACAAAGTTGCAGTAAGGTAGGATTAATTTATTAGTGAAGGAAAAAGGATGTGTTTTTAGAAATCAAGTGGAGCCTGGGTACTCAGTTGCAGTTGTGTCACCACCTTATCGTTCACTTGCCTCCCACTCACACACCCAATGTCCTGTGAACCTCATTCATGGTAAGTATCCTACACTTCCATACATGTTTTACCTTTTATATCATAGTTTTTCTGTACCCTTACTATGTTTAGATACACCAGTACTTACCACTATGCTTCAATTTCCTACAGCACAGTAGTATGTTATAGAGGCCTGTGACCTAGAAGTAATAGACTGTACCCTATCACCTCAGCGTGAAGCAGGCCATACCATCTCAGATTGTGTGTGTACGCTCTATGACGTTTACACAATGATAGAACGGCTTAAGGATGCATTTCTCAGAATTACCCCCATCATTAAACAACACATGACTACATAAGAGTGATTTTACCACGGCCATATTGAATATCAAGACAGTATTTCCCACATCCTTTGAAGGAGACATGAGACTTCTAGACAGGTAGCCAGACATGAACAGAAGGGAGCAAGCCCTCACCCCGCATCTGAGACATAACAAATGTAACAAGCACCCTGAGTTTATGGCTAATGAACACCTCCACATACAGGGGCCTCATAACCCAACTGGCAACATGTGTGCCTGCTCTAGCCCATACAAGAAGGATTAAGGGCAGACCCAAAAGTTTGTGCCAAAAGCGTGACTTTCCCTGTTACTGAACAAAGAACCAGAACAAGGATAGCACGGCACTTGGGCATCCCCTCCCACCTGTCCACCTCATATCTCTTCAGAGGGTTACTGTTGCTTTTAATACAAGCTTTTTTCAAAATAAATATCTCATTCCCAACAATGCTTTCCTTTGCCTTTGTACAAAGTCTCCTTTTCCCAGCATATGGATAGTGTTCTGACCTCAGACACTGTTCCCAAAGAACTGCGGTGGCCTTACAGTGCCCTCACACCTACACACCATGCCGACCGATAATAAAACATGAGACTCAGATTATCAGATCGAAGCAGGGATTATTGCAGAAAGGGCTTTAGAGATGGCACAAAATCAAAACTGAGTTCTGCTGTGGATGGGTGGCTCGTGACATAACCGTACCTTAATTTGACTATCCAAGGATAGGGACACTGGGGCACAAGTCACCCTCATTTGTAATTCTACCTGGAATAGTTGAAAAAGCACAGGGGAGAAACTCAGTCAGAACCGACTCAGATTGGCTAAAAATCTAACTTTGACTTACACTAATAATGAGTCTTGGTAAAGCTACTCACCTTTTACAAACTTTATTTTCCTCATCTGCAAAGAAACTGTCACTTCATAAGAGTAACTGTTTACTGAGCACCCAACATCCCAACATGCGGCAGCAAGCGTGCTCAGTCTGTCCTATCTTATTTACCTATTCTTTCCAGATGCCCTATGATATAGGTATTATTACTCTCAATAGTTACAGGTTGAGGATTAGGTCCAAGCAAAGGGCAAATTGTGTGGGCCGAATAGAGTCTAGAACTTTCCTCAAGAGACGGTAAAGAACCATTGAAAGATACTGGACTTACTTTTAGGTAAGGGAGTACAGAGAGCCCCCAACTGACGATGGATTGACTCGTGTTTTTTTCCACTTTACATGGGTGTGAAAGTGATACCCATTCAATAGAAACTACCTCACACCTTGAGCTAGGATCTTCCCATCACTGCTGATGTGCGATTCAATCCTCTCTTGCCGTGCCGCACAGTGGCAATAACCACAGCTCCAAATCTGCCCCAAGATCAGGAGGGAAAGCAAACGGCATGCCAAAGAGCACTGAGTTGGTCTGCTCTGGGACTCGGCAGGTTAGATGCATTGAATGTGTTTTCATTTGTGACACTTCAAGTTCAATGACTTTATCAGGACGACCCATGGCAAGCCAAGGATCACCTGTTCAGCCTGATTGTGCTGGGTACGCACTTGGCCTCCCGTACCTGACCATTCCACGTCCTTGGACTCAACCAGCTACATACACAATTAAGAGTGTGATGCTACAATGGGAAGAACAGTTAGGAGTCTATTGTAATAGTCCAAGTACCAGAAAATGTAAGAGAAATACAGACTACTTAACACCAGGATGGCCATATTTAGGAGAAAAGAAAAATAACAAGTGCTGGAAAGAATGAGGGAAGGAGAAGCTTGTACCTTGCTGATAGGATGTCAAATGTTGTAGATGCTATGGGAAACAGCTTGGCTGCTCTTCAAGAAGCTGACCATAGAATGCCATATGATCCACGAACTCCTCTTGTACACCAAGACTTATTGTAGAATTAGTCATAATTGCAAAAAATAAAAAGGAAAAAAACACACATGGCAAAAGACATGTGGATAAACACAATGGGGTATATCCACATAATGGAATACTGGACCATAAAAAGGAGTTCAGTTGTGATTCAGGCTACGCCATGAATGAACCTTGAAAACATGATGCTCAGCAAACAAAGACTGACAAGGACGAATATCCTGATTCTTTTTATATGGAGTATCTGGAAAAAGAGAACACTTCACAGGCTTCCATGGGCTGAGAAGAGTGGGGAGTGGGGGAGTTAGTTTCTGTTCAGTTGTCACTTATAGATTTCAAATGGCTAAATGGTAGCCAGATGCATTGGCTCAAGTCTGTAATTCTAGCTACTCAGTTGGCACAGATTGGGAGGATGCCGGTTTGAGGGCAGTCCAGGCAAAAAGCTTGTGAGACTCCATCTCAACAACTGGGCACAGTGGTGAGCACCTGACAGCACAGCTACACAGGGAAACACAAATAGAAGGACTGTGGTTTAAGCCAGTTTGGGCATAAATGCAAGATCTTATCTAAAAAATAACCAGAAAGGACTGAAAGTGTGGCTCAAGTGGTAGAGCACCTGCCTAGCAAACATGAGGCCATGAGTTCAAACCCTAGTACTGCCCAAAAATAGGTTAAATGGAAATTTTGCTCCATGTATCACAACAGATTTTTCAAAATTAAATGATGTAATAGAGCAAAACCTACTGAATTGTATACTTTAAAGGAATGAGTTATATGGTGTGTACATTTTATCTTAATCAAGCTATTTTTAAAGGGAGACAGAAAGATGCAGGGTAAGGACAGTGGGAATATTTTAAAAATAGAAACAAAATACTTCTCCAGACTAGGAGCTGGAGTTTAGAAAATAAAAAGAATTCGCACATTTCCACTCTGTTCTTTCAGGAACAGACACTGGCACGTCTACAAACATAAAGTGGATGTTCTAGGACCAACAGCACCGAGCAGGGGACAAAAGCCAAGGAAAAAAGGATGCAAAGCTTTCTTTTATTCCTACTTTTTCTGTATTTGTCTTGTTTTTTTGAAACCAAATTTTGCTAAGTAACCCCACCTGGCCTAGAAGTGATATTGCCCAGTCTGGCTTGGAACAAACTTGTGATCCGCCTGCCCCCACCTCCCGAGAGCTGTTGCTCCTTTTGGTTTTTAATTGATTCGTGGGGTACAGTGTGATGTTTTGACACATGCCAACATATGTAAAATCACATGTAAGTCAAGGAACCCAGTATATTCATCATGACAAATAGCATTTTTTTTTTGGTGAGAACATTCAAACACCTGGCTTCTAGTTATTGTAAGATATATAATATTAGTAAATATAGTCACCTACCATGCAATAAAATACCAGAATTTATTCCTCCTCTCTAACTGCAAGTTTGTACTCTCTCTCTCTCTCTGTCTCTCTGTCTCTCTCTCTCTCCGTTTTTGTACTTCTCTATCCTATTGCTACCTCTATCCTTCCCAATTTTGAGAAACCAGCATTCTCCCCTACACCTTTATCAGGTCAGTTCTTTTAGGTCCAGCAAATAAGTGAGTCCATGTGGTATTTGTCTTTCTATGTCTTTCTACTTGTCCATCAACAGATGAATGGATAAAGAAAATGTGGCATATACACTCTGGAATACCATTCAGCCTTCAGAAAGGATTGAATCCTGTCCTTTGTGGCAACGTCGTGGGTATGGCGAAAGGATATTATGTATGCTAAGAGATGTGAGTCAGATGAAAGCAAAGAGAAGACTGGAGATGGGGAATTGAGGCCTTGCAGATAGGTCCTGGCTAAGGTGATGTGGTTGGAATAAGGACAGAAAGAGCTCAGATACAAAAATCTAGTGAACACATGGGTTTTTTTGTTTTGTTTTGTTTGCTTTTGAGATACAGTCTCACTATATAGCCCAGACTAGCTTGGAACTGGATCTTACTTACTAACATTAACTTTGGGACAAAACATCAGTGGTTTGATGCTTAACCCAAGGCATCCCCAGCAGTGTTAATTCCTCATGGATGCAAGACCAAAGAGCAGGGGTGATGGTTATACCCACCAACCTGTAGCTCCCAAGCAAGCCACATGAACAGATGTAAAAATTCAGTGCACTGTGTTGTCGGAGCCCAGGTCCTTCTAAAGCTGGTGTCTTCCTCTGGTCTTCCTGCTAAAAAAGTGGGGAAACATAAGACAAGCCTGTTTTCCAATCCCAGTTGAGGCTCAGCCCCAACCAGTCAGCAAAGATATGCATGGCTCTTGTCTTGGAGGGCTCAGGTATGAGGTGTGGAGAGGCCAGTGTCCCGAACCCCAGCTTCCAGCTCCAGCACTGACTCCATCAAGTAAAAGGGTCATATTCAGAGGTTCAGAGGTGCTGGGGAACATATTTTTCAGGAGGCCACCAACCAAACTACTACAACTCCTTAGTGCCATTTAACCAGAAGTAAACCTTGAAATTGTAAAGGAGGAGGCCCTTAAATTTAAAATATCATCATTTAAAATGAAAGATTACAAACATCAAGAAAATATAACAGACATTTACATGACCACAAACAAGACTGAAGACATAATAGCATTTTCCCAATTTATTTATTACACTTTATTTTTCTGTTTTTACAGTGAAACTTAATGACATAGTTAACTCTCCACACATTCCCCACCTACTTCCTCCAAATGTGGTCATTATTCTTGATTTGTTTTTATTAACTATTAGTTATTATTTTAGTAAGGCATGCCTGATGATACAAATCTAATTTGCTTATTTTAGAGGCTATGTGAGAAATGTCAGAATTGCAATTGAGATCTTTGAGTCTGACAATCTCAGGTAATATTCTAGCTCTAGTCACCTCACCACATTGTAATAACTGATGGGATAATTTTGTGACTACTCTACACCCAGCATATGGAATATATGACAAGATTATTGCTTATCTTTTCTGTTAAATATGCACCTCCATTACTGCTGTGCTACAGCCCAGCTTACTCTGCCATTGTTCCAAAATCATGTTAAGGTTTGCTATCAATAAATGATCATAATACTTTCTTGGCTAACATAGGATAGTAAGTGGCTTTTATTAAAAGCCCTTCCTGTAACATTGGTTTTGTCTTACTTTAGCTTCACATGCTACAGAAACTTAAGTAACTCATTCTATAGTCATGACCCATTGGTTAAAAAAAATAAATAGCAGCTTCTAATTTCTGAGGGGGTTTTTTTTGGTTTTTTGCTGGACTAGTGATGGTAGCACAAGCCTTTGTCAAGCTATAGCCAACCATGGATGGCATTTCAGCAAAATTCCTCATCTGAGCCCATGAAAAATAGAGCAAGGAAAGTCATAAATATTTTCAAGGGAGCTTCATTGTTCAGGAGTTCAAGTTGCATAGTCCATGTGTTCCAATTTCCATGTAACATTAAATTCATTTAAACCAGAAATACTTGGTGTATTTTGCCATAATTTTCAAGACTTCTAATGGTTCCCTGGATTTCTGTTGCTAAAGAATAAAGGTGCCCTGCTGTTGCATCACTGTGTATATATATACATATGCGCATATGTGTGTATATATATATATATATATATATATATAAAGCCAAGCCTATATTTAAGTTGGTAAATATAAATATGTAAAACCAAGTAAAAACTGTATGAATAAGTATAAGTAAGTATAAAATGATTTTAAAAAAGAGTGGAGTTGGGGAGGCTATGAAAAGAATAGAGAGCACTTCACTGGAAATACTAGGCTAAAGAAAATCACTGTCATTAAACATAAAATATAATTTTGAGCTAGCTAGCAGCAAAAACAAAAGGGAATGCACTATGTAAGGTGGCTAGTAGAAGTCATATGACTTCTTGGTCATAACTCCTTTAGTATTAAATCTAAAAGTTCCTGATATGATTTTTCATGTCATCTTTAGGAAATCAAATAACTGGAATTTTTTCAAATTTCTTATGTATCTCAAACATTAAAGGTTAGAGACCTTTAAGACTGTGGCCTAAAAAGCATCCTTAAGTTACAAAGAAAACAGAAGCAAATAGATCCAGTAGGTAGAAGACAAGTAATGGACAAGGTTGAGCCCATCCATACAACCAATTAACTGGAAATAGTTAACTTCTATAGACTATTTCATGCAAAAAGAGAAAATAACATGCTCTTCCCAATCTCACAAAGAGTCTTCACCAAGATAGACTACATTTTGAGCCATAAAACACAGATTTGTTTTTTTCTATTTTTTATTATCACACTATTGTTGTACTGGGGGTACATTGTGACATTTACAAACATTCTTACAATGTATCACAGTTGAATTCACCCCCTCCATCATTCTCCTTTATTCCCTCCTCCATTCCTGGAATAATTTCAACATTTTTCCACTCTCATACTAGAGTAGAAGAGCACTTTCTTTGCTTCTGAATTTTTTTAAAACAAAAATTATAGAATGTATGTTCTCAATCATAGTTGGAAATTTTCAAAATATATGGAGATTAAACAACATAATCCTAAATCATACACAGGTCAAAGAAGACATCCAAAGTGAATTTTTAAATAATTTGGGGCCAGGTATAGTGGCATAAGCCTGCAATCCCAGCTACTTGGGAGTCAGAGATCAGGAGAATCATGGTTTTAGGCTAGCCTGGACAAAAGAGCTAATGAGACCACATCTCAAGTAAGAAGGTGAATGTGATGGTCTGTGTCTGTAACCCCAGATACTTGGGAGGCATAGGTAGAAAGCTTATGGTCAGATGATGGCCTGGAAAAAAATGTGAGACCCTATCCAAAAAATAACAAAAGTGAAAAAGCATTGAAACAATGGCTCAAGTGGTAGAGGGACTTCCTGGCAAGAACAAGATCCTGAGTTTAAACCCTACTACCACCAAAAGTATGTATTTTGAACTATCTTATAATGAGAAGAGTCAGGATAGTAAAGGACAGATTGCATTCTGAAAAGAAAAAGTGGAAGAGCATCAGGAGCCACAGAAGAGGTCACAGACAGCTGAACAACATGCAGAAGTACAAAGGTGACAAAGAGAAAAATACTTCATAGCTCCAACCACAGTTCCCAGGGGGATGATGGAAGCCAAGATCACAGTCACAAGGTAAGCCAGGCAGCCCTGGTCAAAGACTGCCAGTCTTAGCCAAAGATAAGCATACAGTTTGCTCAATCTTAAATGCACAGCAGGAATTTAGTGTGACAGTGAGTTTTCCTGTGTGGAAGGCTAGCATTTTAGAAGAAATCTATTTTATTACTTGCTATATCTCAGAGAACTATAGCCAGGTGCCATTTTGAAAGGGGGCTTATTGTTTGAGATTGAGCTAATCTGGGGACAATCACAACTCAGAGAGCCTAGGGACACACTCCCACAGTGTCTGGGTTGAAGACAACCAGGAGAGGCAGTTGTGGAGAAGGGATGGTTAGACATGAACCTGCCAAAAAGTTCATGTAGTAGGAAGTTCAGACTGCAAGGGGCTCCCTCAGGGCAAGGAGTAAACCTATTGATTGTGGCCAACACAAGACCAAGAGCTTCCAGCCCATGGCCTAAAGACTTTATGGCCTCTGGTGCTATGTATCTGCTGCATGTTTACTGACAGGTGGGATGGGGAGTGATGAGTCCAGGAACAAACGACTGCTCAGTTTCCCCAACTACTTCCATCCTGTGGGTTTTTCACTCTTCAGAGGATCTGAAAACACTGAGACAGGCAGGCAGAACACCAGGTCCCCTTACCTATCTTTTCCCCCATCCTCCAGTCAGATCTTGCTTTCTCCACTCTCTAATGTACTTGGGGGACACCTATAGGCTTGGATGCTTGTCACCCTTATGTACACAACCTGGGGGGCCTATGGAGTGAGGAGGAGCCTGCCTGGCTCACAGGCCATGGGGCTCACTGGGGCCAGCAGTGCCTCTGGGTATGTGAAGAAGAGAAGCTTATAAAGTGAATGAAGCCTTAAACTGATCCTTTACTGGCCCAGCCCTCAACTCACACACAGCACCAGTTTGAGCAATGTTGCTGGGGTTATGGTGGTTTGTTTTCTCCCCTCTGAGTGGTCCTGGGAATTGAACCCTTAAGAGAAGGTTTCTCATTAAGAGCCCTGAATAAAACTGGAATGAGTTTTATTCCAACTTAGAGACACAAGAAACATGAAAAGGCAACATGACCCCTCTAAAAGTCCCAATTGTTCAATAACTGGATCCACAGATATTGAAAAGGGTGGAATGACAGATAAAGAATTCAGAAGTTGGACTGATCCAAGATGGCAACTAGGGCACAGAAGGAGATAGCGTGAGCTCTGTGATTCCAAAACTTTGCTGAGACTCTGGAGCCACACTTGCCAGAAATAAAGCAGCAAGGAGAAAACTTTGACACCCTGAACCCCTAACCTGTGGAAAGCTTCTCCATGCCACATTACACTGAGAAAACAGGAGGATTCCCACCGCCACCAGACACCAGCGCCAAACCTGCTTGGGAGACATTCAGCAGACCAATCAGGTGAGCACCAAACATCACACAGTATTCCCCCAGCTACCCCTGGGATAAACCAGCATAGCCCTCTGGGCAAACTGACCCCCCCACACACACACACAAAAAACAAAAACCAAAAAACTGAACAATAAACAAGGAACTGAAAACTAACACACAGCAGAGGGGCAGAGTTGCTGAAGACACACCAGAGAAGCGGGGAGGAGCAAGGAGCTCATCTCTGCATGAACTTTCAGTAAACAAAGGCTGGAAAGGCAGAAGGGCTGACAGTGAGTAGGTGATAAGCCGCTGCCTGAAATAGGTCAGGTAGCAATCCACAAAGCTCATCTCCCGAGCCAGTGAGCAACATCCAAAGTCAAATGACACTGCAAAATTGAAAAATAATCAGCAAATCATCACAACATGCTGACAGCAGGGGCTGGCTGACAGATCACTGACCTTGCCCCAGAGAAAGGGAGTGAGGCAAAGAAACAAGCCTCCAGTAAACAAGCACCATGAAAACCCAACTCCAAAGCAGGACAGCTGGTGGGCTACAGAGCTGATTCCAGAACCTGAGGACAACATACAAACTTGAACTGCTACAGCCCACAACAACTGTTGTTAGTTTTACTATTGTGAATTAGCAAATACTAAATTACCCTCAGACCAGGGACAGAAATAACACACACACACTTAGCTATAAACCCATTACAGCCACAAAACAAAATTAAACCAAGGGAAAGAAAACAGGTGACTGAAACCACCAACTGGTCTATCAAGACCATAGTTGCACAGTACCAAGTGGAGTGATGGGAAGACAAAAAAGGGATGGAAACCATTCTCCCCCCAAAAATAATTTAATACAGGATTTAGAGGAGAATGAGAAAAACAGATACCCAGTACCAGACTACAACAAACAAAGATAAATGATGCCAAGGAACCCAACAATGTCCACAAGAACAATCTCAAAGAAGAAATCCTGCAAGTAATCACTGAGAGTTTCATGGAGATGTTACTAGACAGGGTTAATCAAAACATACAAGAGACACTCAAGAAATTTCAAGACACCAAAAATAAAGAATACAAGAAGACACATAAGCAAATAAAAGAACTAACAGGATCCCTAAATAAACACTAAAGTAAAACATAGAACACTAAAAATAGATAAATGAATTAAAGACAAAAATAGACAATATTAAAGAGGAAGTGACCTATCATATGGAAGACTTCAGAAAAAAATAATAAAACAGAAATACAAAACACAATGGAAGGACACTCCAGTAGACTAGAACAAGTGGAAGACAGAATCTCAGAACTTGAAGATAAAATGGAAATTCAAAGAAAAACTGAAGAGCTATTAGTCAAACAACACAAGACCTGTGAAAGGAATATGCAAGAATTCACCAACTCCATCAGAAGACCAAACCTGAGAATCATGGGAATTGAAGAAGGAGAAGAGGTGCAAGCAAAAGGGATTTGTAATATATTCAACAAAATAAAAACAGAAAATTTCCCAAACCTAGAGAAAGCTATGTCTATTCAGATACAGGAAGCCTCCAGGACACCAAACAGACTTGATGAAAACAGAACTATCCCATGACATATTATCATTAAAACAACAAGCACAGAGACTAGAGAAAGAATATTGAAGGCTGTAAGAGAGAAAAAACAAATAACATACAAGGTAAACTCATCAAAATCACAGCAGATTTCTCAATGGAAACCTTAAAAGCAAGAAGAGCATGGAGTGAGGTCTTCTGGGCACTGAATGAAAATAATTTCAACCCTAGGATACTCTACCCAACAAAACTATCATTCAAAATAGATAGAGCAATAAAAGTCTTCCATTATAATCATAAACTAAAACAATGTATGACCTCCAATCCACCACTACAAAAGAGTCTTCAAAGAATTCTGCACACAGAAAATGAAAGCAAACAAAACCATGAGAGGACAGGCAGCACCAAACCACAGGAGAAGAAAAGAAAAGAAATCAGAGACTAACATTAATTCAGTTGCACACATTCAAACCCTTAAACAACAACAAAAAAAAACACTAAATGACAGAAATAACCACATACCTATCAATATTAACACAAAATGTTAACAGATGTAACTTCCCCATCAAAAGACACTATCTGGCAAACTGGATTAAAAAAGAAGATCCAACAATCTATTGTTTATAGGAGACCCATCTCATTGACAGAAATATGCACTGGCTTAGGGTGAAAGGCTGGGAGAAGATTTACCAAGCCAATGGCCCCGACAACATGCAGGAGTAACATTACTTACCTCGGGCAAAGTAGACTTCAAACTTACATTAATCAAATGAGATAAAGAAGGACATTCCATGCTAATAAAAGGGGAAACACACCAAAAAGAAATAACAATTGTCAACCTATATGCACCCAATGTCAGTGCACCCAGTTTCATCAAACATATGCTGAAGGACCTAGAAGCATATATAAGACTCCAACACAGTGGTAGTGAGAGACTTTAAAACCCCCCTATCACCAATTAGATAGGTCATCCAAACAAAAATTCAATAAAGAAATTCTAGAACTAAATCACATCATAGATAAAATGGACCTAGCTGATGTCTACAGAATATTTCATCCAACTTCTGCACAATATACATTCTTCTCAGCAGTCCCATGGAAAGTTCTCCAAAATTGATCATATCTTAGGGCACAAAGCAAGCCTCAGCAAATATAAGAAAATAGAAATAATCCCATGCATTCTCTCTAATCACAATGCATTAAAACTAGAACTCAACAACAAAAACTATAGTACAAAACATTCAAACAATTGGAAGCTGAGCAACATATTGCTCCATGATTAGTGGGTCATTGATGAAATAAAAGAGGAAATTAACAGTTTTCTGGAAGTTAATGAAAATGAAAACATGACCTACCAGAACCTATAGGACACAGCAAAGGTAGTCCTGAGAGGAAAATTTATACCCATGAATGCATATATTAAAAGGACAGAAAGATCTCAAATCAATGACCTAATGCTACATCTCAAACTCCTAGAAAAACAAGAACAAGCAAAACCCCAGACATGTAAAAGGAGAGAAATAATAAAAATAACAGCCAAAATTAATGAAATAGAAACAAAACAAACCATACAAAGAATCAATGAAATAAAAAGCTGGTTCTTTGAAAAAATAAACAAGATTGACAGACCCCTGGCAAACCTGTCTAAAATGAGGAGAGAAAAAACCCAAATCAGTAAAATCAGAAATGCAAAATGGGAAATAACAACAAACACCATGGAAAATCCAGGAACCTACATTCCAATAAATTTGAAAATCTTGAAGAAATGGACATATTTCTAGATACTTATGACCACCCAAAATTGAACCAAGAGGATATTAATCACCTGAATAGATCTATAACACAAAATAAAATTGAAGCAGCAATAAAGAGTCTTCAAAAAAAGAAAAGTCCAGGACCTGATGGATTCTCAGCCAAATTCTATCAGACTTTTAAAGAAGAACTAATACCATCTCTCCTTCAATTTTCCATGAACTAGAAAGGGAAGGAACACTGCCTAACTCATTTTATGAAGCCAGTATTACACTCAACCCAAAACCAGACAAAGACAACTCCAAAAAGGAGAACTACAGGCCAATCTCCTTAATGAACATCGATGAAAAAATCCTCAATAAAATAATGACAAACCAAATCCAACAACATATCAGAAGTTCATTCACCATGACCAAGTCGCCTTCATCTCAGGGATGCAGAGGTGGTTCAACATATGCAAATCTATAAGCATAATACAGAACATTAACAGAAGCAAAGACAAAAACCACCTGATCATCTCAATAGAAGCAGAAAAAGCCTTTGATAAGCTCCAACACCACTTCATGATAAACGCTCTAAGAAAACTAGGAATAGAAGGAATGTACCTCAACACTGTAAAAGCTCTATATGACAAACCTACAGCCAACATCATACTTAATGGAGAAAAATTGAAACCATTTCCCCTAAAATCTGAAATGAGACAAGGATGCCCACTATCCCTACTCCTATTCAACATAGTCCTGCAATTAGGCAAGAAGAAGAAATAAAAGGTAAATAAATAGGTAACAAAACTGTCAAAATGTCTCTATTTGCAGATGACATGACCCTATATCTTAAAGACCCAAAAAACTCTCCCCAAAAACTCCTAGACACCATAAACAGCTACAGCAAGGTGGCAGGATACAAAATCAACTTACGAAAATCATTAGCTTTTCTATACAACAACAACAAACAAATTGAGAAAGAATATATGAAAACAATTCCATTTACAATAGCCTCAAAAAAGATCAAATACATAGGAGTAAGCCCAACAAAGGATGTGAATGACCTCTACAAGGAGAGCTATAAACTCCTGAAGAAAGAGATTAAGGAAGAATACAGGAGGTGGAAAGATCTCCTGTGCTCATGGATTGGTAGAATCCACATAGTAAAAATGACTACCCTACCAAAAGCAATCTACATGTTCCATGCAATTCCCATCAAAATCCAAATGACATTCATCACAGAGATTGAAAAATCTACCCAAAAGTTCATTTGGAAACACAAGAGATCTTGAATAGCCAAGGCAATACTCAGCAAAAAGAGCAATGCTGGACATACCACAATACCCGACTTCAAACTATATTACAAAGCAATACCAATAAAAACAGCATGGTACTAGCACAAAAACAGACATGAAGACCAGTGGAACAGAATAGAGGACTGGGATATGAATCCACACAGGTCTGACCACCTTATTTTTGACAAGGCACCAAAGACATACAATGGAGAAAAGACAGCCTCTTCAACAAATGTTCCAGGAAAAAAGGTTATCTGCCTCAAAAAACTGAAACTATATCCATGTTTATCACCCTATGCTAGTATCAACTCAAACTGGATCAAGGACCTTAATATGAGACCTGAAACTCTGAAGTTAGTATAGGAAAGAGCAGGGAATACTATGAAAGTAATAGGTATAGGCAATAACTTCCTCAATAGAACCCCAGCAGCTCAGCAACTGAGAGCAAGGATGGACAAATGGGACTACATAAAATTAAAAAGCTTCTGTACAGTAAAAGAAATGGTCTCTAAACTGAAGAGACCACCCACAGAGTGGGAGAAAACATTTGCCAGCTATACATCAGACAAAAGACTGATAACCAGAATATACAGAGAGCTCAAAAAACTAAACTCCCTCAAAATCAATGAACCAATAAAGAAATGGGCAACTGAACTACACAGAACTTTTTCAATAGATGAAATTCAAATGGCCAAAAAACACATGAAAAAATGCTCACCATCTCTGGCTATAAAAGAAATGTAAATCAAAACCACACTAAGATTCCACCTCACCCCTGTTAGAATAGCTATCATCAAAAACATGTTGTTGGCAAGGATGTAGGGAAAAAGGAACCTTTATACACTGCTGATAGGAATGTAAGCTAGTACAACCACTCTGGAAAACAATATGGAGGCCTCTTAAAGAACTAAACATACATCTGCCATATGATCCAGCAATACCACTCCTAGGGATGTACCCAAAGGAATGTGACTCAGGTTACTCCAGAGGCACCTGCATACCCATGTTTATTGCAGCACTATTCACAATGGCCAAGTTATGGAAATAGCCAAGATGCCCTGCTACCAATGAATGGATTAAGAAAATGTGGTGTTTATACACAGTGGAATTTTACTTAGCCACAAAAAATGAAATTTTGTCATTTGCAAGTAAATGGATGGAACTGGAGAACATCATCTTAAGCGAAGTTAGCCAGGTTCAGAAGGCCAAAAATCATATGTTCTCCCTCACATGCAGACTTTAGATCTAGGGCAAAGGCAGTAATTTTGTTGGACTCTGCTAAGGGGAGAGCACATATGGGAGGAATGGGGATAGGTAGGAAACCCAAAACTTGAAAGTGTTTGATGTACCCATTGCAGAGGAGCTAATACAGAACCCTTAAAGTGATAGAGGTCAATATGGGAAGGTGACCAGGAAGTAGTGAAAAGGTCAGGTAGAGATGAATCAATTCGGGTTGTAACACACGTGTGCATGGAAGCAATGCCAGGAATCTCTCTGCATAGCTATCCTTATCTCAACTAGCAAAAATGCTATGTCTTTCTTATTATTGCTTATGTCTTCTCTTCAACAAAATTAGAGATAAGGGCAGAACAGGTTCTGCCTGGAAGCGAGGAGGGTGAGGGGAAGAAGAAGGTGGTGAGGGACAGGAGGGAGAAATGACCCAAACAATGTATGCACATGTGAATATATGAATAAAGGGAAAAAAAGAATTCAGAAGTCTAGTTTTTAAAATAGTCAATGACCTCAAGTAGGATTCAAATAAATGAGTGAATGAAGTAAAGAAGTCAATTCAAGACCTGGATGTCTAGAAAGATGACAACTTGGACATGTTCAGCAAAAAGACCCAGTTTCTGAAAACAAACAGACAGAAATCTTAGAAATTAGTAGCTCCATAAATCAAATAAAAAGTCAGTGGAAAGCATCACCAGTAGACTTAACCAGGCAGAAGAAAGACTATCAAGGCCTGAAGACAAGGTTGAGGAATTGTTACATTAAAACAACAATTACCAAAAAAGAAGCAATTATGACCACAACAGCCAAGATCTCTGGGACATGAGTAAGAAAACAAAGTATGAATCTTTAATATAAAAGAGGGGAATGGGATATAAGCTAAAGGCATAGAAAATTTATTCAATGTAATTATAGCATAAAATTTCCCAGATCTAGGGAAAGGAATGGATATCTAAGTACATGAAGCAATTACAACTCTAAATAGACACAAGAAGAAGAGAACCTCTTCACATCACATTATTGTCAATATTCCATGAGTACAGAACAAAGAAAAAAATACTGAAAGCTGCAAAGAGAAGCACAAAGTTACTTACAAAAGCAAACCTATTAGAATAATAGCAGGCCTTTCAGCAGAAATCTTAAAGGCCAGGAGATCATGGACAGATAAATTTCAAACTCTGAAACAAAACAACTGCCAATCAATAATCCTATATCCATCAAGGTTGTCCTCTAAAACTGAAGAAAAAATATAAACCTTTCATAATAAGCACAAACAAAATTAATTCATAACCACCACACCAGCTTTAGAGAAGTTACATAAGGGAATACTATACTCAGAAGTGGAAGAAAGATATGCACAAGCATGAGAACTCAGGAAAGAATAAATTTCACTAGGAGAATGGATAAACAAATGAGAATTGGGGAAGAATCAAATATTATTAACTCAATAAAACAGCAAACCTCTAAGATGAAGAGGAGAGAAATTAGTACATACCTCTCCATAATAAACTTACATGGACTTGACTCTCCAATTAAAAGACACAGACTGATTGGATTTAAAAAACAAACAAGATCCAACTATTTGCTGTTTACAAAAAAGACACCTCACTGTCCAAAGACACACACAAAGACTCAAATTGATGATCTGATAAACGTGCTCAGCAAAGTATCAGGATACAAAATCAACATACAAAAATCAGTAGCTTTTCTATATATCAATAGCAAATAGGATGAAAAGAAATCAGGAAAATAATAGCCTCAAATAATAAATACCTAAAATAAACCTAATCAAAGAGGTGAAAGATCTCTACAAAGTAAAGTATAAAAAAATGAAGAAGGAAATTAAAGGACTCTCTAGAATACAGAAAGACCTCCCATGTCCACAGATCAGAAGAAATGATATTGTGAAAATCACTGTATTACTGATAATGATCTACAGATTCAATGTGATCTCCATCAAAATTCCAATGACATTCTTCACAGAAATAGAAAAAAAATTCTAAAATTCACATAGAGCACAAAAGACCTAAATAAACAAAATCAATCCTGAGTGAAAGGAACAACTCTAGAGGTATCAGAACTCCCAATTTTGATTGTACATAGAGCCATAGTAACAAAAACAGTATGATACTGGCACAAAAACAGACATATGGATCAACAGAATGGAATAGAGGACCAAGAAATTAAACCACACAACAGCCACCACATTTCCAACAATTGTGCTGAAAATATGTTTCAGAAAAGACAGCCTCTTCAACAAATGGTGCTAGTAAAACTGGGTATCTACATGTAGAAGAGTGAAGCTAGATCCCTGTCTCTCACCCTGTACAAGAAATCTACTCAAAGTAGATCAAAGTCCTTAATGTAACTTTGAAACTACTATAGGAAACCACAGGGAAATCTCTTCAAGATATAGGAATAGGCAGTGGATTTCTTAGTAGGACCCATGTAGCTCAGGAAATAACAGTAAGAATTGATAAATGGGATTATGTCAAATTTTAAAACTTTTGCATAACAAAGGAACCAATTACCAAAGTGAAGAGAGAACCTACAGAATGGAACAATATCTTTGGCAGTTATTCACCTGACAGGGAGTTAATATCCAGAATATTAAATTAAGTGTAAAAAATCCAATCAAAATATGGGCAAATGAATTAACAGAATGTTCTCAAAAGAAGTAGAAATGACCAATAAATGCATGAAAAAACTTGTTCAACATTTTTATCCATCAGGGCACAAGCCAATCAAAACTATACTGAGAGTCCATCTCACCCCAGTCATAGTGCCTATCATCAAGAAAACAACAACAAATGCTAGCATGGGTGGAGATGGAGGAGGAGGGGAGGAAATCAACCATGATATACTTCTGGTGGGATTGTGAATTACCCCAGCCACTATGGAAATCAGGAGGGTAATTCCTCAAAAACTAAAATTAGAACTCCCATATGATCCAGATATACCACTCTTGGGTATATAGCCAAAGGAATCTAAATCAGCCTGCAATAGACACACCTTCACATCTGTGTTTGCAGAAGTACTAGTCACAGCAGCTAAGTCACGGAATCAGCCTCAGTGCCTATCAGCGATGAATGGTCACAGAAATGTGGTTCTTACCCATAAGGGAGCATTACTCAGGAGGAAGAGTGAGGAGGAAAGAATGATGTTGCTTGCAGGGAAGTGGAACTAGAGGCCATCGTGTTGAACAAAGTAAGTCAGACGCACTAAGATAAATATCCTATGTTTTCTCATATGTGTAATCTGGATTTAAAAAAAACACTAAGGTATATGAGAGGTTATTTGCGAAGAAGGAGACCAATGGGAGGAGTGATGGGAAAAGAGAAGGTAACTGGGAGCCAATATGGATCAAAGTACATTACATCATGCATGAGAATGCTATGGTGACATCCATTAAATGTATAAAAAAATGAAAATAAAGCTTATGAAAGTGTGCTGCAGCAAAACAGTGCCTCAAGGAAATTTTATAGCATTAAATATATATACTAGAACACACACACACACACACACACATATATATATATATATATATATATATATATATATACATATATATAATAAACTAAGATGCTGAGGGTTTAACTCAAGCCACAGTGTAGATGTCTGCCTAGCAAGTGCAAGACTCTGAGTTCAAAACCTCAGGAGAGAGAGAGAGACAGAGAGAGAAAGAGAGAGAGAAGAAAAGGGGAAGGAAGGGAGGGAGGAAGAGAGAAAAGTAAGTAAATAAATATTGAAATTCAATAGTATAAACTTCTGTCTTGGAAAAAGAATAAAAAATTATACCCAAAGTAAGAAGCAAGAAAGAAATGATAAAAATTCTAGGTGAAATCAATGAAATTGAAGCTAGGAAATAATATATAAAGTCATCACAATGAAAAGCTGGTTCTTTGAAAAAATATCGATACAAGTGATAAGTCTTTTACCAGACTAAGAAAAGAAGACAGAAGTTACAAATTATAATACCAGAAATGAAAAGGGGACATCACTATAGATCCCATGGAGAGTAAAAAGATAAAAAATGAATATTATGGACAACCTATATGAAATGGTATAATTTCTTGAAAGACAGAATCTGTCAACTGTATAGCTAGAAGAAATAGACAACCTGACAGAATTACATGTATTAAAGAAATTGAAAGAACAAACATATTTCAAAATGAAAAGTATCAGACTCAGAAGTGTTCATTGGTAAACTTTGCCAAATAGTTAGTGAAGAAATTAGATGAACTTTCTACAATCTCCTTCAGAAGATAGAAGCCACAGAGTGTTTCCTAACTCATTCAATGAGGCCTAAATTGCCCTATTAGGAAAACCAGGTAAAAGACAATACAGTTAAACTATAGATTAACAACTCTCATGAACACAGATAAAAAAATCCCTCAACCAATTATTAGTAAATTGAATCCAGTAATGTGTAAGAAATTACACACTGAAACCAGATGTGTAAGACTTGCTCAACATTCAGAACTTAATTAATTAAATCTGTCACATGAACAGGCTAAAGAAGGAAAATCACATGACCATATTAATATAAAAAATCACTTGACAAAATCCATCAACCATTCATGATTTTAAAAAATTGTCATCAAACTAGGAATAAACAACTTGAAACATCTTCAACAATAAACATCTATGATGTTATGACATCATAGTTAATGGTAAGAAACTAGAAGCTTTTCTTCAGAGATCAGACACAAGGCAATGATGCCTGTTCCCAGGATGACTCTTCAACAGTGTACTGAAAAGCCCTCCCTAATTAATGAGGTACTTTTGTAGAAAGTACAAAAAGATATATATATTAGGGAGGAAAATGTCTTTTCTCACAGATGACAAGATCATCTATATATAAAATCAAAAAGAATAAAAAGTGAAAAGTACTCCAGGAAGTGATAAACAACTCTAACAAGATTAAGATAAAGAGCCAATCCCTCTCCTACATATCAGGAATGAACAAGTGGAATTGGAAATTAAAAGCACAAAGCCAACAGAGCACAGTTCATGCCTGTAATTCTAATGACTCAGGAAATGAAGATTGAGGGGAATGTGGTTCAAGGCCAGCCTGGACAAAATGTTCATAAAAACCCTATCTCAACCAATAAAAAGCTGGGCATGGTGAGGCATGTCTGTCATCACAGCTACATGGGAAGTAGAATAGGACGATTGCAGTCAGGTCATCTTGGGCACCACCACAAGACCCTACTCAAAAATAACCAAAGTGAAAAGAGGTGGCTATATAGCTCAAGTGGCCGAGTGCCTACCTCGTAAGTCAAAAGCCCTGAGTTCAAACCCCAGTATCACCAAAAAGAAACCCCAAAATAAAACACATTTAATCTCCTTGAAATTATTTGATGTAAATCTACCAAATAGATATAATATCTTTATGATTAAAACATTAAACTTTGATTAAAATGAACTAAGTAAATGGAAAGATATCACATGTTCTTGAATATGATGACTCAATATTATTGCGATGCCAGCTCTTCCTACATAATCTATAGATTCCATGTAATTGTAGTTACAATCCAGTAAATATAAAAGTTTGTATGTAAAGGCAAAAGAACCAGAATAATCAACTCAAAATGAAAAAAGAGGATTGACACTACTCAACTTCAAGACTTCCTATAAAACTCTGATAATTGAGAGAGTGATATTGATGAAAGAATTGACAAATAGATTAATAGAATAGAATAGAAAGGCTAGAAATAGAGCCACATGAACACACAAAAAGATCTGTCAAATCATCTTTGACACAAGAGTAAAGACATACTTTCAACACATAGTGGTGACCACCTGGACATCCTCAGGAAACAACAACAGCATGGATCTTGATGCTGCAACTGTACTCTTCACAAAAATTTCCTCAAAATGGATACTAGACCAAAATATAAATGCAAAAACATAAAATTCTTAGAAAATAGGAGAAAAACCAGATGCCCTTGGGTATGGAGATTTCCTGTGACATACAATATCAAAGGCACCATTATGAAAGAAGAAATTGATTAATTTGAACTTCAAAAAAAATTTTTAATATCTGCTCTATGTAGACATTATCAAAAAATGAGATGACAAGTACTAGACTGGGATTAAATATTTGCAAAAGAAATATCAAACAAAGGTCACTTATCTGAATATAGAAACAACCCTTAAAATTTAGCAATAAAAGAGCAAATAATCCAATTAGAATATGAGGAAAAAAACTCAACAAACACCTCACCAAAGAAGAGAGACAACAAATAAGCACTGGAAAAGATGACATCCCAAGCCACAAAGGAAATGTGCACAGGAAAGGAACAGAGAGACCACTATGAGCCTGTCCAAGGCCCCTAATCCAGAACACTGCAGCCAGCCAGGGTGAAGATGGAAAACCGAGCTCTCATCCATCACTGGTAGGGATGCAAATGGCCCAGGCAGTGTGAAGACACATGGACAGTTTCTTACAAAATTCAACAGACCGTGCGAACCGGGAACTGCACTCGCTGGTATTTACCAAAGCAAAGAGAAAACATGGAAATTTATCGCAACTTCATTCTGAATTACCAAAACTTAAGAAGCAAGCAAAATGTGTTTTGGTAGATTAGTAGATAAACTTGGTAGCTCCAGACAGTGGACCATTTTCCACAGTCAAAAGAAAGTAGGCCATCCAGCCACGAAAAGTCCTGGAGGAAACTTAGGTGCCTATTACTAAAAATGAAAGAAACCAACTGTGCAGACCTAACATGGCCAGTAGTTGCTAGGGGTTAGGAAGGAGGCAGGGAGGACTGCAGAGCACAGAGGATTTTAAGGCAGAGGAACTATTCTCTGCACAGTGCTACCATAGTGACATACACATCTTTAAGCAATTGTCAAAATACATACCATGAACAACGCCAAGAGTTCTCCTTGATGTAAACCATGGACTCTAAGTGACAATGATGTCACCAGCTCATCAGCTGCAGGGATGCAGCACTCTGGCAGGGCATCAAGGGAGCCTGTTGGTAGAGAAGGCTGTGGGGTGAGAGGAGAAGGAATATTGGGGAACTCTGCACTTTCCACTCAATTTTGCTGTGAACCAAAAACTGACTAAAAATAAAGTTCATTAATTTTAAAAATTCTGTGAGCAAAAATGGAATTAAATGTGCACTCCCATTAGTAAAGAAAACAGATTTCAAAATAAGAGTAGTACAATATAAATATTTCAGTTTCCACACCAAAATACAAGTGCATTCAATAAAATGTGATAAGGGTTGTAATAAATGTTTTTGTAAAACACATGCCATTAGTTATTCTTAAAGAGGATAATATGTGTTTTTAAATTTCTTTGAAATATGTTTCACCTAAAATCCTAGACTTTAAATGATGTTGAAGTTATTGAAGAAACGAGAGTATTTTACAGTGTGGGGTCGGGGAGGATGTGCACTTAGTTTCTTTGCATGGAAAGAACTCGAAATGTCCTATTTTGTTAACTTTGACAACATGGAAATGATCAATTAAGAATACTTTTGGAATGCTTAAGTGTAAGTGAAATATAAGTAAAAATGCATCATGAAATTAGCGTATAACTACAGAAGATATAAGTAGATAAAATATACATTCAAAGACAGAAATTAAAGGCAAGAGCAAGGAAGCTAATAAAACAGAAACCACCCAGTAGCATACAAAAAATATTCAAGTATCTTTTAAATAAACAACCAGACACAAATCATACATACAGTTTGAATGCAATTTCATAATGTATATGTATGTGAAATACATAACTGTGTGTATTGAAAAAGGCTAGAATGAAAAAAATTAAGGTTAACAGCAGTTACTTCTGGGTAACGGTTGATTCTAATCTTTCCCATAATTTATTTCTGTGTTTTCTAAATTTTCTTCAATGTTTATGCACTATATATAGAAATGTACAAAATTGTATACATAAAAGCTCCAATTGAAAAATGAAATCCTGTGTAGACTTTAAAAATTCAATATTACTTGGCCATCTTATTACTCTTAAGCTGTAAGAGCAAATACAAAACTGATAAAAACCTAACCTCAATCAACCAGAGCAGGAAACACTGAACTAACGGGAGCCACGAATCTATAAAGCCAAGATGAAATATTAAGACATTATTGGAAGCATGGCTGCTGGGTTAAAGCCACAGACACAATTCCAATCATGGGAGCGTGTTTCTTAGGGCACATCACTCTCTCTCAAACCACTGCAGATTGGCAGCAGGCAGCCGCTCCTGCGTGCAGATCCAGGAATCTGGGGTGACACACAACACTGGTGGGGACCACGACTTGTTTGGCAGTTCTCCCTTTCCCTTTGCTTCCTCCAGGAGGCTCCTCTAGTAGGTTTCAGTAAGAAAGTCAAGTTCCCTTACTTTCCCAGCAGTCACACAGCAGACAGCTGGCTATTCCTGATAGAGCTTCCTCAGAACAGTGACTTCATTGAGTAACCTTTCTTCTCAGTAAGCTTGAATATCCACTGCTGACGCACACAGACTGAGCTGGGTGCTTCAGCCTACTCATTAAGTGACTTTACTTCAACACCCTACTCCTAACTAAAATTTTTAATGTTAAAGCCGGGCGAGCTGCAGGTACATGTTTGAATAGAATGTTGGGACTGGTTAATACCACCTAACGATTGCCAGTGACTTAAAAATGGTATACTCAGAAAAGGCTCCCAGGTTTTTACTCTTTTGCTTTTCCAATTTTCTAGTTTCACAGAGCATTGCATACCCCAAACAGAACCCAAGGGCCATGGCAGCCCAGCCCTTTGACATCTTAAAGTCAAAGATGGACCAACGGTGTCTTTCCCAGACCACACTTTGCTCTGCAAAAACTCAACATTAACACCAACTGAAAAACTGATCAGAATACCTCCCAAGCTGGTTATACTGGTGGAAATCCTTCTACAATGTGATCGAGTACTTTGTAGCAGGAGCTAATCTAAGATGTACTCTCTTTTTTTGTTTTTGGTTTTTTTAAACTGAACTCTGTATCACATTCTTGGCTAGTGAAACCATCCAATATACACATTTATTTTGTTCTTAACATAACGGTAACCAATATAACCAAAAAACTAACATGTCAGGATGACTTCTCTCTCAGATTCTCCAAGAGCTTTAACTGTGTTTCAGATGGTAGTTTCCGAAGGCACTAACCAACACACAAATGCATGGTGCATAAGAACTCAGGAGCAGTTGGTGTATTAGCAATGTTTTTAATTCTTCTGAAGTAAAATCTGGTAGCAATCAACTCTCAGGTCCTGGGCAAACACTAGTCTACATCTTGTTTCTTTAGATTTTCCTATTTGGGATAATTCCTATGCACGGAATTATACAGTAGATGAACTGTTGCTCTGGTTTCTTTAATTTAGCAGATTGTTTTTGAGCTTCAGTCACATAGTCATGCATCACTTCATTCCTTTTTATGGCTGAATAATATTCCATTGTATGTTTGTACCACAATCTTTACCCACACATCTGTTAATGGATATTTGAGGTACTTCTACCTTTTTCTGCAAACATTTACATATGGGTATTTGCTCAAATATCTGTTTTCATTTCTTTGGGGTATCGGAGCAAACTTTTTCTTGCTCCCTTGTTCTCCTGACCTAACTGGCCTAACTGGGGGTGACAGGAGATGCAGAAAGGACAAATGATAGAAGACAAACATGCACAAAGTTGGGGCCAGAGGTGCTGGGCACTCAGATGGAAACTCACAACAGCGTCATTGCTTCTTTTCTCTATTATTCTCTTCTTTCACTTTGCTTCTTTTTTTCTCTACTCTTTAAGGCCTCACTGCTTTACAATTCTTTAAAACCTTGCTTCCACTGGGAAGCTCTTGACAGGCCAGAGCTTCCTCCTGACCCTCCTCATCTGACACTGAGTCAGAATCTCCGGACTGAACTTTACTTTTATGGTGAGGCTGGTGGTTCAGCATCTCCACCGCCCACAGCATCTTGTTACTGCCTCACGCTCCTGTAGAACTGGTTGTGAGGGGTGAGCCCCACTTCCTGGCTCGGCTACCAAGGAGCAAGATCTTTTACTTCTTGTTTCTGCTGCTGTATCGTAATTTTTCTCATAGTCTGCCCCCCATGGGGTATGTGTCTAGGACTGGAATTGTTGGATCATATGGTAAATCTACATTTAGCTTTTCAAGATATCATCAAATTCTTTCCACAGTGGCTTAACCATTTTGCATTCCCGCCAAACTGCACAGAGTTCCAATTTCTGTACATCTTAATTGATGTCTGCTGCTTTCCATTTTCTTTTCTATCCTAGCTGTCCTCATGGGTGCTAAGTGATACCTCACTGTACATGGACTTTCATTCCCCCAGTGACAAGTGACCTTGAGCATCTCGCCAGGTGCGGGCCATTTGTGCATCTTCAGTGGAAAATGCCCAGTTTGAATGGGACTGGACTATGAGCACATGATAAAAGCGAGAGCACACAAGGGAGGGGTGAGGATAGGTAAGACACCTAAAAAATTAGCTAGCATTTGTTGCCCTTCACACAGAGAAACTAAAGCAGATACCTTAAAAGCAACTGAGGTCAATAGGAAAAGGGGAACAGGAACTAGAGAAAAGGTGAGATTAAAAAGAATTAACCTAGAACGTAACACCCACGCACAGGAAATCAATGAGAGTCAACTCCCTGTATAGCTATCCTTATCTCAACCAGCAAAAACCCTTGTTCCTTCCTATTATTGCTTATACTCTCTCTACAACAAAATTAGAAATAAGGGCAAAATAGTTTCTGCTGGGAATAAGGGCAAAATAGTTTCTGCTGGGTATTGGGGGGGAGAGGGAGGGGGCGGAGTGGGTGGTAAGGGAGGGGGTGGGGGCAGGGGGAAGAAATGACCCAAGCCTTGTATGCACATATGAATAATAAAATTTTAAAAAATACTGAAAAAAAAAAAGAAAACGCCCAGTTTGGCACATTGTCTGTGTACTAAGAGGCTGTTGCTCTAATTGGTACCATTGAGTTTTAACAGTTTTTTATATAATGTAGATAATACAGCCTTTAAGATGTCTGATATCCAAATTATTTTCTTTCATTCTACATTTTTTTCTTTTCATTCATGTCTCTGAGGTACAAATCTCTGGAATGCAAGAGTGTTTCAGCATAAACATTAATCAATGAAATAACTGCACTGATGCAATCAGTTGAGAGAAATTCGGGGAGAGCATGTATGAAATTTAAAATGGCACTCAGAAGCCAGCAACAGAGGAGAACTGCCTCAACATGATAAAAATCCATACTCCATGGTGACAGTTGAGAGCTTTCTCTGTGGAGTCATGAATACAGAGGTTCCTGCCTCAGTTACCACGGTTCAGCATTACACTGGAAATGCTAGACACAGAAAGTAGGTAAAAACAAACAAACAGATAATGTCTCCAAGTTAGAAATAGAGTTGCTTCACTTGTGAATGGCATGCTCCTACATATAGAAAATTCCAAAGATGCTTGGGAGATGGAGATCAGGACAATTGCAGCTCATGGCTAGCTCATGAGAAAAGTTATGGAAATTTCAGGCTCAACAAACAAGTCAGGTATGGTGGTACAAGTCTATAATCCCAGCTACATGAGAGGCACAGGTAAAAAGATTTCATCCAAGGCCAGTCCTGGGCAACAAGTGTGAGGCCCTATTTGAAAAATAACTAAAGCCAAAGGGCTGGGGATCAAGTAGTAGAGCACTTACCTGGCAAGTGCAAGGCCTTGAGTTCAAATCCCAGTACTGCCAAAAAAGAAAAAAGAAAGGAAAACACCAAACATTTAATACATTTATTAACTCTAAGTGAATTACAGAGTACACTGGCTTTTCTACACACCAATTATCAATATGAAAATAAAATTAAGAAAAGAATTCCATTTATAGTAGTATCCAAAGAATAAAATGCTTAGGAGTAAATTAAACAAAGTAGGTGCAAGACTGTGAAATGAAAATGTCAAACATTGCTGAAGGAAACTAAAGAAGACCAGTAAGTGAAAAAGAATCATGTTTAAGGACTGGGAGACTTACAACTGAGGACAGCACAAGCTACACCATGCAAGCAGCCTACAGATTCTATGCAAACTCTATCAAAATTCCACCAGGTTTTTGGCAGAATGATAAGTCAGTTTTTCAAATTTATGTGGAATTGCAAGGGGTTCTTAATACCCAAAACAATTCTAAAAAGGAAGAATAAAACTGGCAGATTCACAGTTTCCAATTTGAAAATCTGTAAAAAGCTACAGTAACCAAAAGTGAAGTACCAGCATAATAGACCTCTGGAGCAATGGAATGCAATCGAAGTCGAGAGTCCTGAAATCCACCACGCATCCATGGACAATGGACTCATGACAAGGGTGCGGTGGAGAAAGCATAGACTCTTTAACAAGTGGTGCTGCAGCAACTGAATGGCACAAACAAAAGAGTGAACTTAGACCCCCTACCTCATACCTCCTACCAAATTTAATCAAAAATTGATTCATCACATAAACACAAGAGCTAAAATAATAAAGTTCTTAGAAGAAGTGATGAGGAAACATTAATGACCTGGATTTGGAGAAGGATTCTCCAAATGGAAAGGGAAAATATGTAAGTTGGACTTCATCAAAATATCATTTGTTACCAAAATGACTGTGATAAAAATATCAGCAATTCCCTTAAAAGGATAACATGTGGAATTAGAATAATCAACAGTGACTTCCATTTAAAACAAAAATCACCCAGCTTCATCCCCATCACATGGACTGTATTCAACTCTTCGAAGCCTGTTTCTGCACCTCTGTGCCTGAGGGTAAGTGGTCCTGACCATGGGACACTTGCTGGAAGTGACAGAGAGTGACAAGGAGCCACCTTTAATCCACTTTCAGAAGCTGGTGTCTAAATACCCTGGCTCCTTTACCTCTTGGGGTGGAAAATTCTGAGCCGTGTACTTTGGAATATGCCCAGTGGTTCTTGGAGGGAGTAAGCCTCCATTGCCCGCTGTGGTTAAAACTGAATAGTGCACAGCCTTCCAATATCACTTCCCCATTCCTCTTATCAGGACTCTGGACTTCCCCAAAACATATGCATTCAGATTCTGTCACAGGGACTAGTTCTGTGAGAACCTAATCTAAGTTATAGAAATGCCTCTGATTGAATCATATCCAGCCACAGGTGTCATTCTAAATATTGCATAGGGACTCAGTAAGGGATACAGTTTTTAAGCTCATGATATTGTAAGTAAACTTATGAAAACACTAACATTTTAGAGATGATAGATAGTAGAGTGTGTCTGTAAGAGTATTACACGAACTCAACCATCTAAACTTATAAATGTTGGAAAACCAATAGTAGCATAAATAGTAGATTTATGAGTACATTTTGGAGGACAACATAAAGTGTAACACCTTCTTTCTTGTTCTCAGCTCACAGGAGAAAATGACAGCCTACAAGGGCCTAAGGTCAACCACAGATGCATGGTACAGTACTACACTGTCATACCTGCTTAAAAATAATTCTCAGCCAGCTGTGTGGTACATACCTGTAATCACACCACTGGGCAGGGGGCGGGGTGAAGGGAGGAAGAGACTGAGACTGAAGTGTTGTTAGTTCGAGACTATCCTGAGCGACATTGTGAGACATTGTCTCAAAAGCAAGACAAAAAAAAAAATCTCAAATCCTCCTATTTCCATCTCTCTTTCTAATTATCGTAAGGTCCAGAGGATGGGGGTTGAGGAGAGTCACAAGGACACTGCAGAAAATTCCAGAAGCCTCCATTCTTAACCAATCTGAAGAACTAGGTTCCTCCCCACTTCCTCTTGCCTCTGTTCTGACGCCATTTCTTCCATGAAGAATTCAGAAAGCAATAAGACATTCTTACTTTGGGCAAGAACTGAACAACAACAAAAATCTAAAGTATCAAAAGATGTGATCTAACCAAAAGGTAAGGAAGAATTAGTTTAGGAAAGGGAGACAGTCAGACGTTCTCTTTAGAGCCATCATTCTTATTTCACTTATTTGCAGAACCAGTTTCCCAAGAATCGAGCACTTTCTTTACTGTTTCCCTTTCCTCAAGAAAACCTGTATCCCCTTCCTTATGAAATCTGGTCACTTGTACAGACATAATCACCATCAAGACGTAGGCGGAATGTTGAAATGTGTCATTGGTTTCAAGCTCTGAGAAAATGTAGTCACAGAAAGTTTATATAATCTTCTTTATATGAATTCTCAGAGTACCAGAGAGGCCTGGCCCGGGACCAAAATGAGAAGTGTTGAGCTACTTAGAAATGACTTGGCTGGTCAGGAGGACTCGGTAGTCTGAGATTAAAGCCGTTTTCATAAAGTGTTCACTGGCTGAGCTAGAATAGTTGCCTTCCTGTTGGCAAAGAAGTCATGAGGGAAGCAAAATGTGAACTCCTGCTGCCTGTTCCACCCAGGATTGTTGCTCTTCAATTCGTTTATTATGTAAGAGCAGGGGAACTCTCCAGACGGGAGTGAGAGAGTCTAGACAGCCTTTATTGGCCAATGACGAGTGGAAACAAGGCTGCACCATCTACTCTTTTTTTCTCCTTTTGGATTTTTCTTCCCCAACTTACCACTTCTTTTACATTGCTCACTCTGAAAATTAAACAATCCTGACACTTAGAATTACTCAAAAGCTAAAAAGATATTCCCAGCGGTGTCCAGAATGGCTGCCTATTTTCCCTGAGACAGTGGCTCTGGCCAGATGCTCCCTCAGAAAGGTCTGTGATTGCTATGGCGTCTGTGGCCGGCTTTCCTGGTACTTATAGAAGGTTGATGCTATAAGTAGTAAATGAACTTACACTTGATCAGGGCAGAAGAGAGCACCGAGTTCTCATTGTTAATGCTCCTGAAAAATTCTTCTGGACTTAAGCTTTTTTTAACTTTATTTCACAAAACTTTACCACATGTTTCCTGGGTACCACGTAATATGGTAAATCCTGGAAACTCAAGGTTGACAGTACCAAGATAACTCAATGACTGGACATTTGGTTTAGTGGGAGAGACAGACACATCAGTAATTTCAGGTCCCTTCTCTGTGACCTGGCTGCTGTTACTCCCTGTTCTCATTTTCACCACATGTCCTTCACACTCTGTGCCTCAACCACACTGGGATCTCCAATCCCTCCACCAAACCTGCTGCATTTTTTTGTCCCCAGTGTAGACACAGGTTGGCCCTGATACCTGGCTGCTCTCTCTTAGCGCCTCATCAACCACATGTCTTTTTATCCTTCTGGTTTTGGCTTAGATGATGCTTTATCACAAAGGCCTCCTCAAGACTGCTTCAATTGCCCTCTTCCCTTAGGACACGGGACTTGTCACACGGTATTGTGTGCACTTAAGTTCTACTGAAGGAGGGATTGAGCCAGTTATCATACCTCTAGGGCATGTCATGTGTCTGCTATGTAGCAGATACTCAGAAAATGAATAGATACACTGGGGTCAAGAAGGAGTCATTTCCCAATACCCATTTGCTCTGAGTTCTTAGCTCAGTGTTTTCAGGAGTAATGTAGGCTTCTTTAGTCTTAGAAATCCTGTCATTTGTTTATATGGCCAATTATTTCCAAAAGGTCAGGTGGCGGCTTCCATGGCTTCATGACACTCTTGAGTGAGAAGATGGAACAGATTCCTTTGTTGCAGAAAATCTCAGAACATTCCACATGGTGCCAGTTGCTGTGTGAAGTATTTGCTGCACTTGTTTGGCCAACAAATCCTTCTGTGACCTACACATCTAGTCAAGAACTACCTGTTGGCTGCTAATCCTATTCCACTTGTTCATGACCCTGAAAAAAAACAGTGAACTGATGTGAGTCCCTATCCTCAAAAACCTGGCTGCTCAGTTGGATGTGGGGAGGGTAGGCAATAATAAACAGCCAAACAAACACCTAATCAAATGATGAAATAAGAGATGTTTATAAATCTGTCCACTTGTGTTCATTGAGGAAATGATTGGAAGGGCTGCTTTCTTTAGGAAGAATGCTCAAAGAAGACTCATTTAACTCATTTATATAAAATAAGCATGGCACTAATGCAAAGAGCTAAAGGAGGACTGTCCTGGTGACAGGGAAGAGCAAGTGTAAAGTTCCCCACATGGAGCAAGCTCATTAGACCCAAGAAGAGAAAAGAAATTCAATGATGCTAAACATGTGGAGCAGAGGGAGCCATGTGGGAGGTGAGGTGTAGCCGTGTGGCTCCAATCCAATATTAATTAAAACAGGAAGCAATTAAAGGACTTGAAGCAAGGGACCTGTTAAAAGGGTCCTGAACCCTTTTAAAAGACACTGAACAGTGCCTTTCAAGATGATTTTGGTGCCTTGTTTTGTCATCTTAAAATTTATTGTGAAAGAATTCATAAGAATTTCATTTAATGAAATGTCAACCAAAGTAGCAAAGATTAGCAATGAAATCAATTCTGACACCAAGGAGCAAATTGTACCAACAACTATTCAGATCACACCAAAAGCGATAGCTCATTTAGAGGCAGAGGCAAATTTCAAAGAGGAATAAAAAATAGCTGTCTGGACTGTACCACTTATCAAAGAGAGTATTTGTAGAACAAGCTGGGAAAAGTTTTAAACTTCTTGCTGACTTTAACTAATACAGTGAGAACTCAGAAGACACAACTTTCGTCAAAGAGCGTGTGTTGTCACTTCAGAAACTGTGTAAGATCAGTCACAGCCAAGAATATTTGAATTGACTTAAACTCTTAGTTCATATTGAAAGAAACTCAATAGAGGAGGACTCAAATTTGACAACTCTGAAAATCCACATTGTCAGCAACATGTTGTGACTCTAAAAGTAACTTTTCTAAATTATTTTAACCAAATTTTCCAGGGAAAAAGATTAAATTACTTATTTCTATTTTCTATAGCAACCAACTTTGCAAAACTAGTTGTAACTATATTGTGTATGTTCTTGCATCACACAACACAGCAAAGAACAAGCAGACAAAAACATTAGGGAGAAGGATGTTGGAGATGTCTTAGACAACTAATGAATGCTATTTTCCTGGATTTTATGAGTTTATAGCTTTTGTCTGTTTTTTAAAACTTAGGATTTGTTTTGTTATTTCTCTTTCTCTTTCTCTCTCTCAATGTTTACTTTTGTACTACCTATTGATTTTAAATTTTATGCTATTTTTCCTAAGGGAAACACCGTAAACCTGGGTTCACCCTAACATGGAGGTGGGAGGAAACTGGAATGGCAACATAGCATGAAGAAATCTATGCGGGTAGAGATGGATGTGTAGAGAAGAATAAAGACACAAACAGAAACAGAAAGGATGGAAGAACAAATCCCAACTTTTAAAGTTGAAATATCCTCTTCAAGGTTTAAAAGCGACATCTCACGGCACAGCACTGAGGGCTGAGCAGGCTTCTTGAGACTGCTCTGGAGCAAAGGTCTTCTACTCTTTTGGCATTGTGGAATTAGTATTCTTTGGTAGGTTTTTATAGATCATGAGAATAATACCAACTTATTAATTAAGATATATATATACCCCAATACCATTCAGTAAATTTACTTTCATAAAATAAAATGTAATAAGAGTACTATAGAAAGTTATTGTATGAATTCTTAATAATTTTATATCCTCTTCCCTGAAAAATATTAAGAAATGAAGTAATACCTACAGATGCATAATGGAATTAAAACATTTTAATACAGAAGTACTTGAAAGGCATCTCTGTGGATTCAAGTACAGAGTCTATGATCTTAAAACTTACATTTGCTTCATTTGAATTAGTAATGAAATATTCTTATGTTTCATAAATAAATAGAATGCAACTCTTCTAGCAATAAATATCTCCCTCCTGTCTGTTTCCAGTTATCATTTCCCTCTTTCCAGAGGAAGCCAGTGTTATCAGCTAGGTCTTGTTGTTGTTTTGTTTTTAGGTTTTTTGTTTGTTTTGTAGTGCTAGGACTCAAGCTTTATAGCCTCGTGCATCTGGGTGGCCTCTTCACCTATGAACTGTGTCCCCTCCCAGGTCTTCAGAAAGCAGCAAGAGAATCTATTCCTTAAAACATGTGTGTACACTTAGCTTACTTTGCACAATGGCTCCAAACATTCTCACCCTGCTTATTTCTTCCAACAATATACAGTAGATATTCATCAGTATTTAAAACATCCAAATTGGTTTTACAGATGCAAAATACTACTAATATATACAAAACATACTTCCAATTAATGGATATTTAGGAAATACTCAGTTCACTACATATTAAAATGTGTAAAGTTCTAACGGTTAACATGGGCATGGAAGTTCTTAAAAGATCAAAACCCCAGAATAGAAAGCCTAGAAAGCCCACAAATGAACCTTTGCTGTTTATAGGGCACTTCTTATTAAATTTACTCTGAGGCATTTGTGTGCATGTGTGTGTTTGTGTGTGATTATAAATTGGGTCTTCTCTTCCTGTACATATTCTGTATATAATCTATATATTCATTTTTCAGTGATTTCTTGAGGAAATTTCTAGATGTGCTTTGCTGCAATTTGCCAGTAAATGAAATTGTGTGTTCCCTTTTCCCAGTTTTAATGTATTTAACTTCATCTTCTTGTCAGATTGCATCAGCTTATACATTGATGTTAAGTGTATTAAAATGTTAGATAATAGTGAAAAGTTAAATAGTAACGACAGTAAGTACCCCATCTTATTTCCTACTTTCCTAGAAGTATTTGTAACACAGACACTCCTCATATACTCTGGGGTGACATCCTCATAAGCCCACTTTAACTTCTAAATATTGAAAGTCGAAAGCTTATTTTGTGTGCCTAACTTACAAACGGCCCAGTTTAGCCACCCAGCATGCTAGAGCTGTGATAATTTCCCTGTCACTTGATACCTTGTGACAGAATTAAGAAAGCATATCTATTCCCATGTCAATATTCCAGGGAAAGAGAAAATTTGGAACTCAAAGTAGTTTCTACAGAATGCACAGAGCTTACACACCAACATAAAGCAAACAAACAAACAAAAAAGGTAAGTCGGACCTTGACAATCGAATTGCGAGTCCCTGGGTTTTGCCGTGTTAATCACATTGCTAATTTTAGGGCTGATGTCAATGAATTTTCTCAGGATGAAGAATTTATCTAGACAAGTTCTGGACCCACAGTGGATGCCTGAAGCCACAGGTAACAGGTGGTACTCGACCTATACAAATACACTATTCTTTTCTATGTGTATGTCCCTATGACAAGACAGTAAGTGATTAAGTTAGCAGTCCTATGAGGCAGCATCAACTTTTATTCCCTGCTTTGCAGATAAGGAAACTGAGGCTCAAAGAGGTAAAACTATAAGCTCAAGATGCTCTCATCAACAAGCACGGGGCTAGAGTTTGAACCCAGACTCAAGCTGGTGCCCACACAGAGCACAGTGTGGTACAGCATGCTCTCAACAACCGGAAACGCTTTCTGTTCAAATTGCTCACTCTCTGCTTTAGTGCCTTTCATCCTAACTGAGCATTATCACACACTGTCTTCCTACCTTTTGAAGTTTAATGCACAAAAGCTAAATTAACACTAATATCTCTTTCCTTCACAATTCGTCAGAAATTTGTCCTTTCTGTAGATCTTAACTATTTCAGGCTTCATTTTTTTCCCTTCCTTAATGAATTGATAACTCTCCTTTGCCCTTAATGGAAGCATGCTACAGATTCTTTGTCATCTTGCATTTCTAGGCCACTTCTAAGTCATAGAAGGCTGATTTAAACACCAGCACTTTAGTACTGCCACAATCAGGCCAT
The DNA here is from genome assembly GCF_047511655.1 of Castor canadensis. Classification (NCBI taxonomy): domain Eukaryota; kingdom Metazoa; phylum Chordata; class Mammalia; order Rodentia; family Castoridae; genus Castor; species Castor canadensis. The sequence continues at coordinate 82,141,330 of NC_133395.1, forward strand.
AGAAAACCTGTGATGGCTACAAAGTAATAACAAGCAGGTAACATATACAGCATGGATACAGCGGACAAAGGGATGACTCCCATCCCAGGTGGGTTGGACCTTCATTACACCACTCAGAATGGTGTGTCATTTAAAACTTAAGATATTTTTAGCATGTCGGTAGCCAAAACCATGGAAAGGAAACTGAGTAATATGAATGGAGTACTGTATGCTTTAGGTATAAATTTTCTTTTTTATCATAATTGGATATTGAATTGACTTAATCTTTCATAGCATCTGGAGATATCACTACATATTCTGCTCATATCCATTAATGAGGATATGAAATTACCAGGCTTGTGAGTATTGAACGGTCTTCCTGACCAAAAGCGAGTAAGTATTCACCATGCTCTGTTGTTCTAGATATGCTCCCAGACCCTGTGGGTAGCATTTTGCTTGGTTTTGCATTGATACGCATACATCAGGTCAGTGTCTTGACCATTTTTAGTCATTGTTGGTGTTGTGGTCAGTGTGATGAGGACTTCCTGGGCAAGGTAGCTGGTGTGGCAAGACACCAACTCAGGTGTCTCCAGAGGAGGAGGGCATCCTTTGCTCCTGCAGAAATAGAAGTTCTGCCCTGGCTGTCTGCCACCAGCAGGACCCGGGCTCCATCACCCCCATCCCTCCCTCCCCAACAGGCCCTCCTGGTGTTTTCATAGGATTTCCTGCTGTATCTACTCTGGCTGTTTTCTACCCAGGTTGGTGTCAGGAAATACCACACCTGGATTGCCTTTTCTTGCTGGATTTTACTGGAAACCCCAATAAAAGCCAGGCATAATAGTACATGCTTATAATTCCAGCACTCAGGAGACTGAGCTGGGAGGATTACAAGTTCCAGGCCAGCCTGGGCTACATAAGTAGACCCTTTCTCAGCCCATCTGCCCTCCAAAAAGTGAAAATTTAATGAGACATAGGACACCTCATTCTGTGTTGTCCTTCACTCTGTGGGGCCCATAGTCTGCCATCTTTCCCTTCCTCTCAGTATTCACAGTGTCTGGTTGTCTCGTGTTATTTCTAGTCTATAGCTGTACTTAACAGGGAAGAGCAGCAACAGAGAAGTCAACACCATCTTGTCAAAAAGGAAGTCCCTGAGAAGATTGTTGTCCAAAAGCCATCTTTTTATAGTAATGTTTGGTTAACTGAATGAATACTAGATGGAATTCAACCCTCAGTATTGACATCACTGATAACAATTTCCATAGATTCAAGTAGGTAGACACTTTCATTTGTTCCTCAACTACATTTATTTTTTAAACATTTTTATTCATATATGATAGTTAAACAGGGGATGTCACTGTGATATTTCCATATATACATACATTATACCCCAGTTTAGTTCATCCCCTCCATTATTCTCCCTTCTACTCCATGCCTTTTCTTGAAATAACTTTCATATTTACACTTGCATAGAAAGCACATCAACCATATTCACCCTCCTTTACCCTCTTCATTTACCCCTCCCCCCTGCTACTCCTCCGCCTTTAACATGACCTGATACATTCCTGCCCTTCATTGTTGAAGTGTCTGCTGTTGCTATATTTTTCTTGAAGTGGGATTCCACTCCATAAAACTGGAATTAACAAAATGATCAGAGAAGTGCTCAGGTTCCACTTGTTTCTAAAAGTTTGTCACCTTGGCTTCTTGTTTCTTCCTAAAACTTTTGTGTCATTACAGAGGAACACAAATTGGCTTTTTGTCGTTACCTTTTCTAGAAGCAGCTAAGAATTTTCCATCTTCTATTTCTTTTCCCTGTGTGACTATATAACAGTTTCTATAACAGTTTTGTTAGCGTGATGTCAAAATGGCCTTCTCACCTCTTTAAGGTCCTAGGAGCTCTACTGACCTTCTATTGAGCCTCAACAGACCAGATCCTCCACAGGGTTCTGAGAAATAGGCCTCGGTAGCAATGAAACACCTTGGTACTTGATGGTGTCTACAACATCTGGGGAGTGACTGGAAACTGGGTACAGTTTTGAAGCCATGATGGCAAAGTCACTAAGGTGAGATATACAAAGATAAATGAAGCTTTTTTATTTCTGGTGGCTGATCAGATTTCTCAATCTGGTAAATTTAGTCTAATGTAGCAATTTAAATTTTCTTTAAGTAAATTCTGAATGTTCTGTACTTCCTCCTCCTCTCCAAGAAGCATCTAGGTCTTTGCCTAGTCCTGCTGGGATAAGAGTGGCCATGGAGCAAGGTTCTACAAATGCATATCACTCCCCACTCTCCATGGTAGGATGGCTGATCTGGTCTACACTCTGGACCCACAACTCCTGTGGAGTGTGAACCTGGTTTCACAGCCATCCAGGCTGGTGAGGGCTCTCCCTACCAAAATCCCAGCTCTCGCCACCCACATCACAGTGAAGGTTTAGCAAACTGTTCTCTTGGTTTCAAGCCTGCGTCATTCCTTCACCACTTTCATTAGAGATGTTGTCATTCTCCTGTGCATCACATGCAGGCTATGGGAGCCAAGAGTCCTGCTTTGGCTCTGTCGGAATCCCTTGGTACTTCACAGTGGATGGACGCAGCTTCTCCTGGTACAGCAGACTCTTCTGGAATACCCTTGTGTTTTTGTCCCACTGTTATCTGCAAACCAGCCCCTCTACTGGGGTTCCAGTTCAAAAAAGGAAAGGTGAGGACCCACACTGACCTTTCTACTGTAACCCTCTTTGCTTTTTACCATCATTGTCTGGGCCAGAAAGGGGGGGGGATCCTTCTTTCTCCTTGAGTCAGGATGGGGGCTCCTCAACTCCATGTTCTCTTCCTTCTTCAGATGGAATTCATTCTTTGGGAGTCTTCTTCTTTGGGACTCACCTTACCTAAGGAGAATTTGTTTTATCAGTAAGGAGCACAAGTCAGTAGAGATGCCCAAAGCATTGTACCTGTTCTACATAGATGCACTTGCTGGACGAGCAGCTCTGTTTTGTTCATTTGAAGTAACCCTTCCCCGTACTCCATGCACTGATGAATGCTATCAGAAATATTCTTGAGCTCAGGTCATGTCACTTGGGGTTCTTGAGCTCATGTTGTATCAATAAGGGTAACTGAAGGTGTATGAGTGCATTTCAACTCTTAAGAGTAGTGAGAATTCCTAATGGGATAAAATTAGTAGTAGCAGCTTTAGTAGTAAGACATACCACATTGTCATCGTCCTGCTGTAGGAACATGGGAGACATGTTCAAACATTTATTGCTATTTAGTATCCGGGTTTCATAAAGTATTTTACTGTCATCCCTAATTAATTCTACCTTTCAACAAGAAACTCAGGATTGGCTGCTATGTTATCCTACTCTCACATGTCAGGGAACTGAAGCAGAGAGGTTAATTAAATGACTTACCCTGATACCTGCAGGCTATGTTGGCAAGACAATGTCTTAACAGAGTTACTGGCACATGTGCCCCAAAAGATGGAAATTTAAGCTATCTATTCCAGCAGGGGGCACCAGCTCCATTATAAATTTGGGTACACCCTTGCTTTCTGCTGGTATGAAATCTTACAAAATGGTATACCCAAGAAAGAAATAGACTCCAAGTATCTAGATATGGTGGCCTCCCCTAACATCCTTAACACAGATTATAGTTGTTGGGCTTTAAATAGATTTTAACAAATCAGCAATCATGTTCTTAGCATGTCTTAAAGAATTCAAAACAGGAGTCCTTACCTCCAAAGTTCAACTCATTGTGATATCTGGAAACCCAGATTTATATTTTCATTCCTTTGCGTTCTAAGAAATTGAAGAGCCCATTTTTTAAAACCAATAATAAAAATCTCCAGGAAAGACAACTCCATTAGTGAATATGATGGTGTTAGGGCCTGGAGACTTCTTAGATGAAAAGGAAGCATAAGAAGGAAGACAGTGTGGTCTCAGAACCAACAGGAGGAGTCACAGGACCTACAAGAGGGACACCAAAAACCAATTTCCTGCTCAAACCCTTGTTTAAGACATGTCTTCCAGGTTTGCTAACTTCAAATTCTTGCCACTACATCCTTAGGTGATAGAATTTAAAGAAAAAAAAGCTTACAGTTGAGTTCAAATTTAGGGTCCACTGTAAAACTATAGGAAGTGCTCAATAATCTTTGGTTTTCCATTTTTCCATTAAAAGAAAGAATTCCCCTTAATGTATCACAAGCAGGCAAACAGATATAATAAACTCACCCAGCATCAAAAACAAGTGTTAAACAGCGTGTCCCCAATTTTAATGAGTACAAATCACTTAAGTATTTGTTAAGTGCAGATTTAAGCTGGGCATGGTGGGGCATGCCTACAATACCAGTACTTGGGAGGGTGAGGCAGGAGCATGGAGAGTTCAAGGCCAGCCTCAAAAAATAAATAAATAAAAATGCAGATTGTGGTTTTCTAGGTCTGATTTAGAAGGGCCTGAGGTTTGGCCTTTCTCACCAGTTTCCATGTGTGACCAATTTTGTTGACCCCCATGCTACATGGATTGAGTGGCAAAATGCTAGATGACAAAACCTCTGAAAAAAAAAATCAGTACCCATTATCCTCAGCTTCCAAAAATTTATTATGTTGAGAGCCTTCTAGAAATCACCAACGTACTCTGTGTCTTTCTCTACCTATAGACCATTTTCAAAATGGGATCTTGTATTAGGAAAATGCTTATAGGTGTCACCTTCCCAGGTGAAAAAGTGAAGCCCACTGGATGAATTACTCCTGGTTCTTTTGGAAATTGTAGGGAGCACAGCGGTCCCTAGAGACAGAAGCATACTTCCTTTCAAACCCTTTTTATTCTTTCCAGTAAGTTAAAGATGCAAAAAGTTGAGACCTTTACTTCTTTAGATTCATTTTGAATCTAGAGAAGCAACAAAGCCAATGTTTGTCCTTTATTTTATTTTAAAGATATACTAATGGAAATACAACCCCAGATCGTTCTTTGTACTCAACAGGTTCAAGGTCTGTATTGGAAAGTTTATGCTGGATTAATTCCTCTTATAAATAGAACTGATTTATAGGTCTAGGGAAGAAATGCTCTGGTTGGAGAAGAGAGAAGAAAACATATTTATTGAGCTATATATACCATGTGTTATGTCATGAGTTAAGCTTGGTGTTCCTAATGCTCCAGTGAGTAGATGTCATTAGCTCCATTGTACAGAAAGAGAAAGACAGTGAGCCATCAGGGAATTGTCAACCAGTCCAGGTTTGCACATCTACTGCGAACTGCAGTGCTGGCAAGAGCCGAGCTCTTCAGTCTCACTCCTGTGCCTTTCTCATTCTACCAAAGTACAGACACAAACATCCAAGATGCTCCCACATAGCAAGACCAGACCACACATGAAGCTTTCGTCATTTCTCAGATTCTATTTCAAGAGTTCTTAGGATGCTGTGTATGTCTTCCACATATTTCAATCAGAACCTGTCCTTTTTGGTACAGACTTTTGTATCATTAGATTGAGTTTAAGAATGCATTTTGAATGCAATTTGATAGGGAAATGTGATAGTGTATTTAGGTGTCTATGTTGAATGAAGCCCTACGCTAGGTGCTCAGCATAAAGTGGGAGAGCAACATCCAACCTGGTTATCGTTCCACAGGCAGCGAAAGCTGATCTTTAGTAACTGACAAAGGTGCCAGAGAGAAGGGGTGATTTTTTTTAGCCTATTGAAAACCATGGGTTCTCTCTTCCCACACTTTCAAGGTTATAGTCTAAGGAAAGGCAAGAGGTTATGCCTTCTAGGAGCACAGGCTTAGTTATAATGAAATTGCTGCACACCTGGCCCAACCTTTCCCCATACTGCATCACCATCGCCCTGTGACTTCCTTTTTCTACAATAGAATACACGAGGCTGGTACTTTGTAAAGAAGTTTGTTTGGCTCACAATTCTGATGGTGAGGAGGTTCAAACAGTTTGGCATCAGAATTCTGTAAGTGTTCCCCGACTGAGTCACAACATGACAAAGAAACAGGAAGGGAATGTAACATGTGAGGAAGGGCCCAGCACCAGGAGTGCATGACTGTAACAAGTCACTCTGACATCAGCACCAATCCTTTCTGAGGGTGGCGGCCCAGTGACCCACTCACCTTCCACTACCATCACCTCAACAGCACCAGGCTGGGGCCCAAGGTTTGGGGGACAAACCCTATGCAAATCACAGCACCTGTTGAAACTCAGGCTGGTGGGCCCCGCCCCCAGAGTTTCTGACTGCGTGGGTCTGGGATGGGATCTAGTAATCTGTCTTTCACACAGGTTCCCAGTCATTACATCGCAGGTTCCCATCGTCACATGGTTGGCCTGGAGACCACACAGGACCACAGATACGAGCTCTATGGATCATGGATGAGATCCAGCTTTGTGAACAAACCAATTGACCAGATTTTCATTTGTTTACATACATTTTCCCAAAAAGAGAGTCCATGTCTTTAATTAGATTTTCAAATAGTTAAAAACTAAAGCAGTCAGCAGAATAACATAAAACCTAAAGTAGGTAGCCTAGGAAGAATTGGTCTTCGGCCACCCCATGTACTTTTGTATTTGAAAACATTATTATTTTTCATACACTTCAGTGTAAAACAAGGAAAGAAAAACCAGAGCATCCTCTTTGGTTTTACTCTCTATGTTCTTATTAATAACAGAGAAAGTGAAAAATATATTGATATACGATCACACACAATATTTACATGTTTGGGAGGAGCTAATAGTTTTAATTTTCCCACTGAAAAAGAAGGTATATTCTATTCTGCATCTTGATTTTTCACCCATCAATTTGATTCTGACTTTCATTTTCATACAGCATAAAAATAACCTGGAGGATTTTTAAGAGGTATAATTTATATCAGAAAGCTGTTTCTTCCACATTGTTAAGATCCCAAGAGTAAGGAAGTCTTCTTTTCTATATTTCTGCCTTCTTGAAACATGTTTTAGAATTTGGAATCTCTTGGTTTGACAAGTCTATAGTGATCTCCACAACAGAGCCAACAGTGTGAGCGTGTGTGTGTGTGTGTGTGTGTGTGTACACACTCGTGAATTCGTGTATGTGCATGTATTGCATGCGTGTCTGTGTGTGAGCACACATGTGCATTCATGTGTGTATAAATGTGTGTGTGCATCTGTGTGTTAGCTTCAGTGATGGCAGAAACCATGTGAATGGACTATGGTTCAGTCAATCATACACCTCTGTTAAGAGAACCAGAAGAACTAAATCCAATAGTGTAATTTATGCTTTGAAAACACTCCAAGGGGATCAAGCACACTGCAACTCAAGACATGATGCAGAAGCTGCCTTTGCGAGAAAAACAAGAAGGAAGAAAGTCACACCTAAACAAGTATTGGTGGTCATGCTCTGTAAAGAAATGTGTGCCCCATGGCTCAATTATCATTCCTACCTCATCTAACGCCTATGAAATAGTATCTCTTAACATATGTTGATCTCTCCTGAGCATAACAATGCATTTCTAGGCCCAAAGCTCCTTGATGGCAGCAATCATTTCTTATCTCTTTGTCTCCTCCTGCTTTCCAAACTGCCCTTTGACACTTTCAGTGACAGCACAGAAGTGAAGCATGATGTGTCATCTGCTTCTAGCATCCTTGGAGGTCTCTAAGCCAACATCTCCCCTGTCTCTGCCTACTTGAAATTCTGTGGCTGGAAACTGTTTCAACTGTCATCATGTATTGCTTAATAATAGTGATACTTTCTGCATTATCAGGCACCATTGTCCTGGTATTAACATCCTAGAATTACTTACATGACCTAGATTGTCTAGATTAATCACTCAACATGACCTCTGAAGGTAACCAAGAGACACAGTAAATACGACATGTCTGAGGCCGCTGCTAATGGCATACTCTTTGCAGTAGATTTACTTATTAGAAGTACACAGATTACATGCTAAAATAATGATAAAAGTATTGTATAGAAAACACACACACCAGTAACAGTCATTTATTTTCACTACCCAAAAACAATACTGGACTGGTGGAGTGGTTTAAGCTATAAGAGCACTTGCCTAGCAAGTGTGAGACCCTGAGTTCAAACCCCGGTGCTGCCAAAAAAAAATTCTTGCCAACTATTATGTACTGAACCTAATTGCACTACACACTTGCCCAACTTACAGCACAGTAGGTCTGTTTGCAGCAGCATCCTCATAAAATCATGAGTACCGTGTCGAGCTACAAGATCATGACATCACCAGGTCATAGGAAGTTTTCGACTCCATGATAATCTTACCAGATCACCATGGCATATGCAGTTCATGCTTGACTAAAACATTGTTACATGCTACATGAGTCATATCCCTAGCACGCTTGGAGATGCACTATGCATTGGGTGTTCATTGCTTTTGTTCCTCGGACTTATCTTTATGTCTTTGTTTCTTTCTTGCCAGATGCTATGGCCAGGTCTTCCCACTGGAAACCCAAGCAAGGTTCTTTGGACCCTGGTAGTGGTTCCACTCCCAGCTCCTACAGGCCTCAATGGGAGAGTGGGCAGAGTAAGACTATGGACCCTTACATATAGCACCTGAGAAATAGCTTCATTTTGAGAGTTTCCTAAGGGGTGGAGGAAGAGAGAAAGGAAAGGAAGAAGGAGAACAGGCAAGTCAGGTGCTCTGAGAAAGGCACTTCAGTCCATCCGGGAATATTGCTACCAAGTGTTTCTAGAAATTCTGGAAACAAGGGTGGGCAACAAGGCACCAGAACTGGTATCCCTGTGTTTCCTTCATTTTCTTTCCACATCATCAATTAAACTACAGTTTCTGTTTATTTTGATAGACTTTTAAAGGTATGCCAATAAAATCTTTGTACTTCCATATAAAATATGTCTCCTATTGAATTCTACCCCCAAGAAATTCATTATAATCATTTTGCTGAGAAAAGTCTTAATGAAAGTAAGTGGTTTTCTTAGTTGAAGATATTTTCTTTCTTTTTTTTTCCTTCTGCATCCATTCACAGCCACTGTGGGACCACGAAAACAAAAAAGGAAAGAAAAACTAAGCTGAGAGTACTCTCAAGTCTCCTACTTGCTGTTGAATGGTAAGTTTCCCATCTCTTATCAGAGCTAATCTTCTCATTTACAAATCACAGAAGCAGCACTGAAAAGCCAAGTTGCTCTTGGCCACACATATGGAGTATTGAGAAGTTCCTTCTGGGAAGGAAGACAGATAGGCAGTTGTGATTCATCACCTAGCATTTAGGAGAAAGCACAAGCAAGCTGCGAGGTCATCCACTGGGGACATTATGGAATCCACAATCTCACTCTCAGCTATGAAAAGCTGTTGATTCCTCTGGGGTGTTTGAAAAAAGACAGAATCACTGGAAATGCTACAAAGTGTTTTGGAAATAAAATTTTAACTCCGATTTTGACACTTACCACACATGTACTTTTAAAAAGCTGCATGACATAATGTTACTATTAAAAAGAAAACATCAAAACATGTTGTCACATGCAAATAGAAAACAATGGGCCGTGTCTTATAACATCTGCTCCAAGTTAACTGCAGACGTGAAATGTTGATAAAAGTTATTATCAATGGTGGATGTTTTGTACCTTACATTATATCACAATTTACTTAATTGGTTCAGACATGCTTTAATAAATTTGATTTTAATACAGTCAGGCAGAAATGTTCTGAAAAATTCATGCAATTGTTATTAGAATACCTGAATATTCTCAAGTAAAATGCTTTCAATACTTTCATTTTGGATTCAGGAACTCAGAGTTTGGTTTTCAAAGTCTATGAAAAGGCCATAGATCTGACAAGATGAGGTGCTTATTCTAATTGAAGAATGCTTTACCCTTTAATACAAAATCTCAAATAACTTTTGAGAAAAGATAAGAGAAGGAGACCGGAGGAAGGTCCTTTTATTTTTGAGCAAATCTCATGCGGTGTTTTACTGGTGGGCAGGTTAGACTCTGCCTGTGTCTGATGTGACAGAAGGAGATGACAGTGAAGCAGCCTGGCTTCCAAGGACATGTTGCTCCAAACAGAAACTTCCAACAAAGGTGTCCTCTAGTCATTCTGGGTCAAGTCAGTTTCCTGTGAGGCCAGTACCAAGTTGGAAATCAGAAATAAGCGTAAGGAATAGAACTAGGTAAGTATACATGTTGATGAAACTGCTTGTACTTGACACTTAATAAGCACTCAGCAAAGTGACATGAAATGATGAGGGAAGACCATCAATGTTAACTCAGAAGAGAAATATTCTTAAGTGGAGGCTTGAATTCTCCACTGGTTTCTTTGGCTATACTACCCAGTACAGCAGCTGCACAGAACCATTTGCTTGTTAACTAATTAATATTTGATGTCATTCAAAATCACTTCCTCAGGCTGAAGGTGTGGTTCAAGCAGCAGAGCATCTGCTTTGCAAGCATGAAGCCCTGAGTTTAAACCGCAAAGGGAGAGAGAGAGAGAGAGAGAGAGAGAGAGGAAGGGTGGCAGAGAGGGAGAGGGAGAGAGAGAGGTCTATTTGATACCTCTGCTCTAAACAATTGCCTGGAAGATATCCAGGGCATAAAATATGGGTTTAAAATTTCTGATGGAGGGAATAGATACTTAGGTACAGGGCAAGCTGTGCTACACAGAAAAGCTAATTCCTGTTCAAAGCCAAAATTAGGAGAAAAAGCATATTTCTCCAGGTACTTAAGAGGTATCTGGGGACTCATTTTGAGGACCTAATCCTTGGGGAAAACCCCTAAATCATGTCAGTACACCTGCTTATGTGTGTGCACACATTCATGTGTGTGTGTGTACATGTGTGTGCACATTCATGTGTGGGTATGTATGTGGGCATGTTGTAAAATGCAAAGACAGAAAATAATCTTTGTAATCATAGGGTATTAAGACACTATCTGATTATTGTCATTTTTAGTGTTCAAATAGACTTTAAGTCAACACATCTCAGAATGAAATGACCATCTGAGATACTTGGTGACAGGCAAAAGTTCCTGGAAATAAAATTTTATGGTGCGGGGCATTTGTTCAAATTTGTTTTTTCATACATTTCTTTCAGTGAGAAGCCAGTGGGTCTCATCACTTACAAGTTTTCTGTACAACTTACACTGACAACCCACCTCAGTGGCTCAACACGCCATTAAATTTTATCTTCAGTGTAGTCCCCACATGGAACCTGAATCTCTATTATGCAACACGACACAGTACATTTCTCTGGGGTAGAGATCACCACCGCCTCTGGAGAAAACATCATTCTTTCCGCATATGAAAATGGTTAAACTAAAAATTTAATGACTGAATCCAGAAAAGCTCCTTTAGGCCATAGACAATGAATTTAATCTGTGGATGTGATTTATGGCCATCAGGGCACCAAACTCCATCACACGGCCATAGCTCATAATAAAACATGTCGCAGAACTTGCCCTTCTTAATGGTGCCTGTCTTTGTCCTATGGGTGGTATTTAGTATGTTGATGATTCTCTCTGAGCTACAAATATGTCTATATCCACCAGCAATCAAGATTATTGACCTGTGACTGAAAAATTACTCAGAAGTAATGTTTTCCTAACCTCGGAATTAAAGCATTCTATCTCATCCTGGAGGTAATGTAAAATTCAGAGGGGGAGGGGAAAGAATTGAGACAATGAATTAAATGAGACAGCTACTTAAATTAAGTCTCTCTCTCTCTCTCTCTCTCTCTCTCTCTCTCTCTCTCTCACACACACACACACACACACACACACACACACACACACACATGCATGTGCGCAATTAGCAAATGTCCTGGGAAGTACACCCACTTGCCATGTTGTTGTATATGCAAATTTATATCATAAATTTTCAGTTGAAGAACCAACCAGGAGCTTGAAGCATTGGTGTCACACAGAAACACGGGTATAGGTAAGATCAAGGAACATTGGTGTCATTATTTATACCCACATTCCAAATTAGTGAGGTTTAAATTAACTGCATATTACAATTACCTTGTAAGTAATCAAGATTTATGTAATTTTAACCATTTGCATATGAAGTTAGATATACCAGGAATGAATGAACACATTGAAGAAAAATAGTGTTGGCATTTCAAATGCCAATCAGAGTTAAAACACACTGTATTAACACATGCAGAGTACGAGGTGTTAAAATATTATCACTGAGAATTTCTCATTGTTATGCACAAAGTCAACTTACACATTTTAGTATTGAAAACCTTTTATTTCCTTATTCCCTGTGCTTCCCTTATTCTAGAGTGCTTGACACTCTAGAATAGCGCTGGTTTACTGTCTCCCAGTTTCTAGGGGTCAGGTAAGGGTGGACATGGCTTTGCCGGGTTCTCACAGGGGTGGTCACTGAGCCATTCAGGCCATGGTGCCTTTGGGGTTCAATTGAGAAAGCACTGACTTCCTCTTGCTCTCAATGATCCAATGGTCATAGACAGAATTCCTGTCCTCTCAGGGTGCTAGATCAAGAACTTCAGGTTCTTACTGGGTTTAGACACACCAGCTGGCCTTCCCTACAAAAACAAACACAAAGCAAGAGAGAACACAGAACAGGAGGAAGCCCCGGTCTTCTGTACTCTACTCTTAGAAGTGATTTCCATATCTTCTCTCTATCCTGCTAGAAGCAAGTCCCTGGGTCCAGTTGGCCCTCAAAGGAACTTGAATGGAACTGTTTCAGGAGACCAAGTGACAAATCAGGGTAGTCTATATTTCCATTTCCTTAAATATTGAAAAAACTTGGGTAAATACATGATACATACACATATTTATAGAGTTCAGTGTGATATTCCAAAACGTATATTTACAATATGTGCTAATCAAATGAGTCTAATTAGTATTCCCAACTCTACCCCATAAATATGCATGAGTCAAATAATTTAAAAAAGAAAACAGAAAGATGGAATGACTCCAACAGCCGAGGGAAAATAGTAGATAGAGGGTTACCAACTTACATAGGAAGTAAAGAAGAACTGTGGGAGTGGGGACAGAAGTGGCGTACTCCTGTAATCCTAGCTATTTGGAAGGTGGAGATTAGGAAGATCGCAGTTTAAAGGCCAGTCTGGGCAAAACGTTAATAAGACCATCTCAATAAGCAAGCCAGGTGTGGTGGTTCATAGTTGTAATTCCAGCAATGTCAGATGCATAGTAGACAGACTGTGGTCCTAGGCAAAACTGTAAGACCCTATCTAAAAAATAACTAAAAAGCAACTCAAGAGGTACAGCACATGCCTAGCAAGAGCTAGGCCCTGAGTTCAAACCTCAGTACTATCTGGGCATGGTGGTTTAGCCTGTAATCCTAGTTACTCAGGGGGTAGACAGCAGGAGGATCAAGGTTTGATGCCAGTCCAGGCAAAAAGTTCTTGAGACCTCCACCATCTCAACTATCTCTACCAGTGACTAGGTATGGTGGCACACTTCTGTCTTCCTAGCTACACAGGGAAAGATACATAGGAGGACTGCTGTCCAGGCCTGCCTGGGCATAAATGGAGACCCTATCTCTAAAACGACCAAAGCAAAGACAGCTGGCAGTGTGTGGCTCAAGTGGTAGAGTGCCTTAATAGCAAGCACAGGCTTTGAGTTTAATCTCCAGTACCAGGGAAGAAGAAGAAGGGACGGAAGAGAGGGAGGGAGAGATAATGAATTCAGTTCTGTTTGCTTTGTAGTCTCTGTGTGGCTAGAGTTGGGAGGTGTGCTGGAATGTACTGGAGAGCTCAGGTTAACCACAGATGTGAAAGCCATTAGCACAGGAAAGGTTGAAAGTAGTCTTGGGCATTTGGTAGAAAATCTGAGGAAAGGCACAAGGACAGAACATTGATAGCTCTTACACCAGGGCCCAGACAAAGAAAGAGAGTCCAGAAGCAGAGCTCAGAGGAGATGGCTACAGGGAGGAGAAGTCATGACACTAATCTGAAAACCACAGAACCAGAAGCCTAGAAAGAAGACACAGGAGGTAAGTCTCCTCTATTTGATTTTGAAATGTTCCTAAGGGGTAAATCAAGACAAGGCATTGAATGTGTTGCTGAGTTGTCATTAGAGACTATTGGGAGAGCATTTTCTTTTCCTCAAGGGGGTGAAGATGGCTTATAATGGGTTAGAAGCCAACCAAGTGGCAGTAGCACTCAGGCTGCCCTTCAAGATTCATCAAGTCATGTAATTTTGTAAAGTGTGTTGGCAAAATTATGGTATAAAATTATGGTATTAGCATACCATTTAAAATAGTTATCAGTTCAAAAATTCTTTTTGGAAGACAACAAATATTGACAGTCTCTTATAACTTCAAAAAAAATTTCATATTAGGAATGTGTCCAGAAGAGACAATAGGTGACACATGTAATCCTAGCTATTTGGAAGGTAGAGGCAAGTGGACCATAGTTTGGAGCCAGCCCAGGCAAAAGTTAGTGAGACCTTGTCTCAAAAACAACCCAGGATTTATGGTGCATACCTCCAATTCCAGGTACTTGGGCAGCAGAAACAGGAGGATCACAATTTAAGCCCTGTCTGGTCAAAAGTTAGCAAAACCCTGTCTTAAAGATAAGCCTGGCATGGTTGTTCATGCCTACAATCTCAGCTACTTGGGAGGCATAAGTAGTATTGCAGTTCAAGGTCAGCCTAGTCAAGGTCAATGCATTACCCTATCTGAAAAAAATGAAAATCAAAAGGTGCACGGCTCAGACTCAAATTGTAGAGCACTTGCCTATCAAGTGGGAGGCCCTTGGGCTGGAGGTGCATCTCAAGTGGTAGAACGCCTGCATAGAAAGCACAAGGTCCTGAGTTCAAACCCTAGTACCACCAAAAAAAAAAAATGGGAGCCCCTAGGTTCAATCCCCAGTGTAAAAAACAGAGGAAGGAAGGAAGGAAGGAAGGGAGGGAGGGAGGGAGGGAGGAGAGTGAAAGAGAGAGAGAGAGAGAGAGAAAGGCTGAACAGCATCTTACTGGTAAAGGCCAAACTTTCTACTGCCATAACTGATAATCTGTGAATTGTCAGTGGTTTAGCAAAATACAAGTCTATTTCCCCATCCAGTCATTAAGGGATCCGGTCTGACAGAGGTTTTACTCTATTCAACATGCAGAACCTAAAGTCATTCTGAGAACGGACATCAGATCAGAAGATGGGGGAAGAAAAAGAACAGAGAAGGCCTATGTACTCGTTAACTAACCCTTCCATTCCCACCCAGAGGCCAGAGGGCTGAGAACCATGGTCCCTGAATGGGCAGCTAATTTCAGGCCACTATTCCACATTGTGGAAGGGGAGAACTCTTGTGGACAGCTAGATACCTCTGCCACCATCCTCTCCTCTGGTCAAAAATGACCCACATGTATCCTCATTCCTACACACAGAAATCTGTCTTCCCCACTTCAAATCCAGGGAAGCCACACATTGGCTGTATTAGATACTCTTTTTCCAACGTTTGAGGCTCTAAACATCTGTATTCTTTCTATTGCCTTTCATTTTTACCTACAAACAATCAAAATTTGCTATATTATTTTTTAACATCTGCTTTTTTTTAATGGTTCTGAGGATCAAATCCAGGGCCTCAGACATACCAAGCAAGCACACTTTATCCCCTGCCCTCAGTGTCCATTTTGTGGATTAATTATGCTTTCCAAAAAAGATATATTGAAGTCCTAAACCCTAATACCTATGAATGTGACATTATTTGGAATTAGTTTCTTTGCAGATATTACCAAGGTAATACCAAGCAAGGTAAGATCAAGCAAGGTACTGAACTAAGAAAGAATGAATTTAAGCACCCAGGTCGTACCACTTCTAGCAAACTAATATAGTCTGCATCTGGCCTACCCAATCCTATCTATATTCCATTTTCAGTCTCTTCCTTTAGAGCTACAGGTAAAACAATTATCTTTAATCTTATTCTTGGAGATAACCTCACCAAATGTGCTGTCACTTTGTACCTTCAGTTCCCATCCTCCTAAACTTCAGTGTCAGATTTTTTGCTGTCTTCTGTCTGATGTCTATGGCAATGTCACATGTTTTAATATATTTATTACAGTAGCATTCACTTTAATATGTGAGTTTCTGTATTAAAGTAACACCAATCAATAAAACAACTAAACCTCTTATCCCAATGGCTCAATCCCATAAAATTTTATCTCTCACTATGTAAAATCTAGCCGGCAGTAGAGGGAGATGGGATGGTGCTCTGCTCTGGGGACTTATTCATGACCTAATTTGTTAGAGGCTCTGCAGCTCTTCAGCACATAGCTAACAAAGTGGCCTCAGTCATTGACATCCAGTCAACACATGAGAAAAGTCACAGAGCTTGGAGAGGAAGTATGTCCTTTGCTACTTTTTAATAGTGGTAATATACCCTACTATTAATGAGAACTTATGTCATAGCCCACTTAGAACATAGCCCAGGCACATCACAGAACAGAATAAGAATATTGCATGGACCTCATGTTTGTGTCCCTCCAAAATTCCTTTGTTGAAATCCTACCCCTCGGTATGATACTGTTAGGAGGTGGGACCTTTCAGAAATCACTGAGTCATAAGAATGCAGTCCTTATGAACGGGATTAGTGTCATTATGGAAGGGAGCCCTCTCCCTGTAATGTGAGCATACAATGAGGGGCTGTTCTTCTGCACTCCAGAACTTCTACTCTCACAAATTGTGCTTTCAGAGACTATTTAAGAGTATGAGAAATTTCTCATAATGTAAACAAAAACATGAAGCCTAAATTATGTCTTATATTTGTCTCATTATCTAAAGTTCACCATTACCAATACAGAGCAGTTTATAGCTTGTTGAACATACAGACATTTTCAGGGATTAGCGGATGAACAAATTGTAATTTTTATTTTATACTTTATGCAGTCCTATATTTTCAAAATTTATATTTCAAATTAATACAACAGTGCTATGTTGATCAAAAATGACTGTTGCTTTTATTACAGAATTTTTCCAAAGTTTAACATAGTACCTGGCACATACTTTCTGTTGAATGTATGATACTGGATGACAAAGAAAGAGAAGGAACAGTAACAAAAGAGTGGTTCAGCATCAAGCATCAGTCTCTCTAGGGATAGACTAGTTAAGCATGCTTATAAGTGGAGGAAAATAAATTAGTGAAGAAGTAATGACTTTCAGATATATGGTGATGAAACAAAAAAAATTGGGATCAAGAACCCAGAGGAGAGACTGGTCTTGGGCAGAATCAGAAAGTAAAGAAAAGAGAAGCTTTGATCAGTAGGAAGAGATATACATCCTATGTGTATAACTTTATCTCAATAAAGAGATAGGAAACTAGAAAATATAAGAATCTGGCCCAGGGGAGATCCTGGCTAAGAGTGAGGAAGAATTAGGTCGTGGATTCACACCTAAGACCAAGACTCCACAAGAGCATAAGAAATGACAGGAAATTTACTTAAATTAGAGAGAGTTTCCCACCAAATATTCCCTAAACATTTTCTACTAGCTATTTTCTAAATGTCTCTTAGATGTTCTCACTCCAGGTGCCCACACCCTACCAGTGTCTCCTACATCAGCCACCACCTCAAAACATCACGGAGACCAACCTCTTTGATAACAGGAGAGTGGTTTCTGGGAGGACACAGCTAATTATGAAATCTGAACACATTTCATTGATCAGAGAGCAAAATGGTAGCACACTGCGTACATCCTGATCAAAGTTAGATCATTAAATTACAAACAGTAATCTGTAAGAATGAGGCAAAGTACCTAACTTTATTATTCCACAGCACTCAGCAGTGAGTGTTCTAGTGGAAAAAACCCAAAGACCCTTAATTCTTGTGCTTTACATACAAAATCCCACCACATCTTGTGTTTAGTTCCCATCCCTTCATGCTCTGTAAGATAATGTTCAAATAATGGATTCACTCTCTATTTAATAAGAAATTTCTCACTGATTGCTGTGAAGCTTTCTTAACCTCAAGGAACACATGAGCACTACACTAAGGGGAAAGGACAGCTAGCTTCTCCTGGTACTTTCTGCTTTGGGGAGAGGGCACCTGCTGTGCCAGTGTTAGATTCTCATGAAGGAGCCCAACCATCCTTCTCACTCTCTAACATCTAGTACTTCCTCCATGTGCTCCTTGAGGTTAAGGAAGGCCAGAAATTTCTGATTAAGCATGGAGCGATTCATTATTTGACCATAAATATTCTGCCAACTATTAATCCAGATCCTCAGCCTGGTATTCAGAGTTATCACATCAGCTAACTGTCCTCCTAAACCCTGCCATGTCACTTTGTGCATCAAGAGTTATAAAGACCACAAAAGGAAGAAATCCAAGCTGGGTCAAGACTACTTTGAAGAAAATTATGATGGAAGTGTTTATTAAAATTTCTGATAACTAAAATACCATGCATGGTATGGTGTACTGGTGAATTTGAGCTGTTTTAGGCCAAATTTTCTTACACTCTCACATGTGCTTTCCAGCTGACCCGCAGCTCAAAATCATCTGTTGGATATTATGCAGGTAGATAGAACATTCTCAGGGGATGGGAGGAGGGAAATAAATCCGTTTGCTCAAAGTAATGTCAGCATGTGTGAGACCACAACCAGGGCATTGTCAGATATATATCATTAGATATCCATTGGCTAATTCTATTTTTACAGAAAACATGGAATAAAAGGATTGGTGTGTTCTTAACTGCCACAAAAAAGTATTAAAGTTATCTGAAAGTACATTACTGATACTAAATTTAATTTCTTTACTTTTAAGTTCAAAAACTCTTGAGTTGCAGACACTTTAGAAATCAGAGTTCAAACTATATGGGAAAACACTGACTATATGTCTAATTGGTAAGAACTAACATGATGGTGAGGACTATTTATTCCCACCAGTATCTCTTCTAACCAATCATGGTACATTATTTACTCTTAATTTGGTGAAATGAATTAAGTAACAATGTCTCTTTTTATTGTGTTAGAAGTCATGTCATATGGGGTACGTAAAAAAAAATTAAAAAGAATGAGAATTAAATCAATTAGGCCCTATTAATATCCACCAAGATATTTCTCTTATAATTGTCCAATAAAAATACATGAAGGGTTTGACTCACATAGATAAAACTTCAATGTTTTACTTCATTTTGTTTGGATGCACAAAACCATTGTAGTAAAGAAGAGATAGACATAATTTCCTTCTGCTCATCTAAAGATAATTAAGGCTTAATTCATGGAAGCAACGTTTTCTAAACAATTGTTGAAGCTAAGTGCTCCTGAGAAAAGTTATCGACATGGGGATGCAATTACCACGGGCCGGAGGCTCCTGCTCGCCCGAGGGGCGCACCTCACTCTAAGTGCAGCTCCATTCTGCCGCCTGCCTATGAGCCAAAACAAGGGCAAGGCAAACGTTATGGAGCAGCTCCTTCCTATGCTGTGGCCCTGAGTGTTCTGTCTATAAAAGCTGCTGGGTTATGAAACCCAACTTGCAAAGACAGAGGCAAACGCAGGCGACGGCCATGGCACAGATCCACCGTTCCAGGTCAGCTGCTCTGTGCTTGCAGATGAAAGCACTGAAGCATGATGATGGCCTGTGAGCGTGTCCTTCCTCGCTCTTGCCAGAATGCCACAGCTTCATTGTCAAAGACATAAACTGCTCCCTCATTATCTGTTTGTGAGAAGATCAAAAAAATTATTCCACTTCTCTGGGAAAGCCTCAACTTAAGATGGCAATAAAAGCCAGAGTTTTATGCTGAAGATTCCATTTGATTTGATTGTGACACATCCTTTCCCAGATTCCCTCAGTCTGTGAGGACAAAAACGTAAGAATCATTTGTTTTCCAAGAGTCTGGAAAGCAGCAGTGGGGGTGGGAAGCCCCTCATCAATGAAGTCACATTGCATCACACTCAGTTGACAATATTTACCCAATTCAGTTGGACACCCTTCATTTGGCAAGGTGACAGCTTCTGCTGGCTTCCTAAATATGAGAGCTGTATTAGGTTCATACCTATTGAAGGCACTGGCAAATTAGTCCTGACACTGCAATTTTACTTCATCTATCCACGGAATGTTCCAACCAGCTGGACATAGCATTTGTGAAAAATTTTCCATATGCAAACAGAAAAGCAACACTTAAGTTATAGTCGTCTTGCAACTAGACATCTTTAAAACTCATGTTCTGATCCATGGTTCCGTGATTCATTGTTTCTTATCTACACAGTGCATATCCCACTACAAAAAAAAAATGTAATCTTCTTAGATTCTGGAATCACTAGACTCTGGCGGTTTGGGAGACATTTCTTAAAAAGCATTCTGGTATTCTCTGTGGCTGTTATAGTGACTGACAGGGCACTTTGAGTGATGTTAATGTCTTATATCCTACAGCCAGCCTTTCTTCACAGCCCATAGACATGGCTGTAAGCAAGTCTAACCACAGAAGAAGATTTTAACTGTTAGGCAGCTGAGGGGATGGCACTGTGTCCTGGTTGCTGCCATAGTCTCTCATTCACAGCCGACATGTTTACTCTTGGACCTTTAAACTGTGGCCCAGACAGCCACAAAGGGAGGCGGTTATAAATGTTACATTTGATTGGCGATGACGTCCTAAAATAAACATGCCGAGGCTCAGCAGAGCATTCTTCTAGGCACTGCGCTGCATTGCTCTGAGCCACACAAACCCACAGACACACAACACACAGGATATTCTCCTTTGCAATTACGTTTTACCAGGCACACAAACACACAGAGCCGCATCATTGCCGTGCCATTCAGTAAGGAGAAAGAAAGCGATGTGAGCACTGGTCAAAACGGATGTCACTTTACCCAGCAGCAAAGTGGGTAAGAAAGACATTAAACCCCATCTTTCAACATCATAAAAGAATATTTTTAAAGACACACAGGGAAATATTTGCCATGAAAGATCAGCTGGGAGGTCCCTTTTACACTTCACTCACTTCTTTGCTGAGAAAACAAATGAATGAGAATGGTAATTATAAAAGAAGGAGCCGTTTTGAAAAAAAGTATAGTAGACACGAAAAGAAATATAAACCAGACTGGGCTTACTGCCCAGAAAGTCAGGCAAAGACAAAAACCGAAGAAAATTTAAAAAGAAAAAGCGATATCTAAAAGTCATATTTAGCCAACTAAGAAAAAAAGGAAAATAGTGTGGGCCAGGGTGTTTAGAGGGCAAGCAGAAGGAGGAACAAGTAGAGCACTGAAAAATACTCATCTTTCTCCATAGCACTTTCCTTTAGGAACTAGACCACTCTATGAAATGCCGCTCAAGAAAGGAGAAACTGGGGTGCAAATCCTTACACTTCAGGCCTCCAGTTCATCAAAACTTTTGGGTGCTGGCAGGACACAGAGACTGCTTATTTTCTCCTTTTAACGTTTTCCCATGTGTGGAACTAATGTGTGTATTTGTGTGTCTCGAGAGAAAGAGAAAGGGGGAAGAGGAAAACTAGAAGACACAATGATAATTTGTTAGCTATTTCTGCTATTCATATTTCTTCCAGTTTTCCCTCCTCAGACAATCAACACTCTACCACTTTCAAGTTCACTGCTGTCATCAACCCCACAAAGTACTAGCTAAGTGCTCTGCGCAAACCCTGCACCATGGTTTAGAGGCAAATAAGGTCCTAGTGTCTCATTCTGGTGATTGGGCCTGGTGTTTCATACTAAAGTGACATTGGAGACACTGACCTAGATGAGCCCAGGTAGGCCTGGATAAGATACAAGCAAAGAACCTGTCATCTCAGATGAGCAGATAGAAGGCTCAGGTTGGAATGCAAAACAGAAATTTAAATCAAATAAAAGCAAACAGTGCCTTCGATGTGTCTGAAGTGATTACCTTCAAATAAGTATGTTCCATTTGCATTTCCCCTCATTTCCTTATCAGTTCCCAGAATGTCATCTTCTCTCAAATGTAAAGTCTGTCCTTTTTATCATTTTTAATGTGCCTTTATTTTTTGCCAAAAAAAAAAGGCAGATATCTACAAAAATTCTCCCCAGGATAGCTCAATGGAGATAATTATAAGAAAACAAAAATGCACATTGACCAATTTCATCTACATGGCTGTGGACATGGACAATGAACAGATGAATGCTAAACTGCTATAATCAGAATTTTCCATAATGTTACATGGGCAGAATCATTTCAGTTCATGCTTTTGAATGATAAGGGAATTTTCCCTGCATGCAGTCAAATACTAACTTATCCTTCATGTATAAAGACTCAGAGTTACTGGAAAAAAATTTGGAGGCTACTTAAAAAGCTAGACATCGATCTACCATTTGATCCAGCAATACCACTCTTGGGGATATACCCAAAAGAATGTGACACAGGTTACTCCAGAGGCACCTGCACACCCATGTTTATTGCGGCACTATTCACAATAGCCAAGTTATGGAAACAGCCAAGATGCCCCAGCACTGACGAATGGATTAAGAAAATGTGGTATCTATACACAATGGAATTTTATGCAGCCATGAAGAAGAACGAAATGTTATCATTCGCTGGTAAATGGATGGAATTGGAGAACATCATTCTGAGTGAGGTTAGCCTGGCCCAAAAGACCAAAAATCGTATGTTCTCCATCATATGTGGACATTAGATCAAGGGCAAACACAACAAGGGGATTGGACTTTGAGCACATGATAAAAGCGAGAGCACACAAGGGAGGGGTGAGGATAGGTAAAGACACCTAAAAAATTAGCTAGCATTTGTTGCCCTTAACGCAGAGAAACTAAAGCAGACACCTTAAATGCAACTGAGGCCAATAGGAAAAGGGGAACGGGTACTAGAGAAAAGGTTAGATCAAAAAGAATTAACCTAGAAGGTAACACCCACGCACAGGAAATCAATGTGAGTCAATGCCCTGTATAGCTATCCTTATCTCAACCAGCAAAAACCCTTGTCCCTTCCTGTTATTGCTTCTACTCTCTCTACAACAAAATTAGAAATAAGGGCAAAATAGTTTCTGCTGGGTATTGAGGGGGTGGGGGGGAGAGGGAGGGGGTGGAGTGGGTGGTAAGGGAGGGGGTGGGGGCAGGGGGGAGAAATGAACCAAGCCTTGTATGCACATATGAATAATAAAAGAAAAAAAAAGACTCAGAGTTAACCCCCCTTTATCTAAACATGGGCTGTACTCCCAGAGCACTCTGGTTAGGAGGCAAGAGTGGACTAGCATCGTGTCCCCAGCTTGAAGGGTCTGAGATTTCATTCCATCTGTAAGTGTCAAATTAGTCTTATATGGCTTCATGGATACCCCAGAAGACATGAGGTTTATCAGTCAGAGACAAAGTATGTTATTACTCATAGCAAAAGCAGTGCCAACACAGCAGCAAAACTGCATTGTTTATCCACATCCCAAGTCCCCCAAGGAGAGACAAGAGACACCTACACCCACCCTGAATGATATTACAAGAGAGACATTATGAGCTTGAGGTGCTCACTGCTTATAGAGTTAGCAGAAGCAAGGCTGATTCTCTGAAGAAAGAAAGTACAATCATCCCTCATGGTTGCTGTCACTGCAACAGGCCCTGAGTAATGGCCCAGGAAGAATAACCAGGTACTCATATTCCCAGAATGCACAGCAAGATGTGAATGAACCTGAGAATCCCGTGAAGGATTGTCTTCCAACAAGCACCAGCCAGAACAAGAGGCTGTTTTTACAGCAAGTATTTTGAAGAATTCAATGTCGTTTTAGAAACACAGGTAGTGGTAAAGATAGTGCTTTGAGTAAATTGCACATTGTGAGAATTAGGACAAACTTTCTGAAATGTTCACTACACTCTCTGAAACAGAAAACTGAGCACATTTTCCTTAGCTTGAACTCCCACTCTGCACATAGTAACCAAGAGACCTCCATCAAGTTATCCAATCTCCATGTGTGTGAATTCCTCATCTACAAGAAGGCAGTGATGATGCAAACTAACTGGTGAGTAGTGACGAGGATTAAACAGCTCAATTTATGAGGAAAGACCACGCAGGTGTCAGCTACTAGCACCATCCATACTAGTATACCCTTAAAGGAAGGCACATTCTACAGGACCAGGACAATAAAAGAAGATAGATGCATATTGGATTTGGAACAGAGACATCCTTATCTTAAGGATTTAGCCAATTCTTGACAAGATTGAATTAGATGTTAACATCAGAGTCTTGTCCTCGTTATGAGTATGTAAATGTACTTTAGTTTCCATAAAATTTGTAAAATATTTTTCACATGACAATATTCAATTATCTCATTCCAATTAAATAAATTTTTCTGTCACAATAAAATAGGTGCAAGTCCCAGCCACGGACTTGGTATAGTATAATATTCTGACCACACTACCCTATTAGTTATTGCATCACCGTCTGAAGCAGATCACTGAGAAGTACACCAACCACAGAATGTCACCTCAGGATGTCCTAAATGTCTCAGCAACACAACACTGAAGATTCAACAAAGAACTGTCCCCAAATGTTTAAAACTCACAAAGCTTAGAATTTATTGCCAGAGAAGGAATAGAAGGTAATTTTCCTCATTCCTTAAGTACAACTAAAACCCTGGGCATCATTAATAAAACAAAGAAATGATGTGTCCAAAAGGCAGAGGAGAAGACTCATTGGCTAGGAGCTGTAGGACCCAAGGAACAACTGGATGGTAAGTTCCTAGGATTTGGGTTTTGTTCCTTGTCTTTGTTTTCTTCATACATCCTATACCTGCAGGTGGAAAAGCTAGCTAACAAGAGCAGGAAAAAAATAATAAAGCTCAAGGAAAATGATAGTTCTTTTTAACCAAAGAAACTAGGAAAGCACCAGCTCCATAAGACAAAAAGCTTTTAGATAATAACTACTCTTCTCCAGCCAAAGAAAAGACTGTGACCTTCATCCCACCTATTCTACAAAAGAAGGAATGGAGAGCCTAGACCTCTCCCAGTGGAAGAAGGCACCACACCCTCCTATCCTATTGGTGTGTTAGAGGAGAAAGAGTGAGAACCTTGGCTGCCCCCTGCCAAATGGTACTGAGGCTATCCCACGGCAGTGGAAGTGAAGACCTTGTAAAGAAACTGAACTTTCACCCAGCCCAGTATCCACTGGGGCCCCTGCTTCTTCCTGCAGTAATGGTGACCTAGTGGAGGTTCAGGTCTTTTCCATCAATAGGTGATCACATGACCACTCTTCATGGTGCCAGTGGAAGCCATGTGGGGGCACTAATGGAGCACCCCCATTCCTCCCTTTCAAGAGGGATTAGGGGTGCCTTAGAGGCCACCTCACCTATCACTTCCCAGCAAGGTAGAAAGAGCCCTTTCCACCTTGGCTATCAATGAAGGGCAAAGACTGTCCCATGTGACAATAATGAGGCAACTCACTTTCCATTTTCCTACCAGGGGAAGCCAAAAAAACAAATTTAAGTAAGACTCAGTGTCTCACAGCACAAGATCTAAAATATCCTGGTATCACTCATCATGCCAAGAACCAGGAACTCTCAGCTTGAATTAAAAGGTCAATAGGTTCACTACGCTATACTTTTGCATACCTGTGTTTTACTTCACAAAAAGAGGAAACATTTAAATAAATCATGCAATGAAATTAAAGCAAAACAAAAGAAATGCCAACACAAAGATCAAAGATGTCAAAGATATGTGAGTTAGCTAAACATATTTGTTAACATTCATCAGAAAAGTCACTTTAATAAGCTATTATGAACATGCCTGTACAGATGAAAATGCTCTGAAAAAAAAAAGCAAAATAGAAACTGTAGGACTGAAAAAAATGACGGACATTTAAAAAAGAAAAACCCCACTGTGTGAACTCAGCAGAACAAAGGAGCAGGTAGAATAAAGTACCTGTGAAGTGAAAGATAAAGTCACACAAATTACCCAATCCTAAGAAAAGAAAAAATATGAACAGAGCCTAAGAACCCAATGATGTTGTTATCACTGGCACCCTGGAAAGAGAGAGAAGGAGGCTATGCAAAGAAATAATGGATGAAACTTTGCAAAAGACACAAACCTATATATTCAGTAATCCAAGAGAACTCCAAACAGGATAAGCCTGAAAAAGTCCACCTCAGGACACAGCACAGTCAAGTTTCTGAAAATTGAAGACAAAGATAAAACATTTTTGAAGGGATGCCCCCAATGACCTAAAGACCTCCTACTAGGTGACACCTCCTAAAGGTCCCCAACACTCCCCAGTAGTGCTGCCCTAGGGACAAGTCCCTTAACACGTGGGCTCTTAAGGGACACACAACATCCACACTATAGCAATCATGAATCATCAGGGAAACACAAATCTCTCGATCCTTAAAACATCTCCCTGCACTTTTCTTCATTCACTACAACTCCCATTCCTGTTATCTCAGGCTCAATCTAGTGGGATGGTTCCCAGCCCTATCCCTTCTTCAAATGTTTCCTTCTATCACCTACAGACCCTATGGTCACTTAACTTTCCTAGTACTCTTCGTCATCACTCCATTCTCTACCAGGAATGTTCCGGGTAGAGAGAACCTGTCCTTCCTGGGATAGCTCTGTATTCCCTACAAAACATCAATTCCCATATAATTTGACCTCTGCATTCATATCTTTTCCTCACTCCCCTGGCTTCCCCACACAGCCAATTCTCCAACCACATCCTAGTGTTTTCTCAAGCTGTTGCTATGCTTGGATTGCCTTTCCCACACCTGCCTGCCTGGGATAATTCTGGTCATCTTTAAGGCTCAGTTCAAGAAATTGACTCCTCTACATCACCTTCCTGGACCACGACTGCTGCCAGATGGAATTGAACACTTAGCTCTGAATCTCCACTCTTGTATCTACTTCTGTAGTTTCTGTAAAGCCTTGCTTCATTTATGTTGCTAATTACTAGCAT
Source organism: Castor canadensis (assembly GCF_047511655.1). Classification (NCBI taxonomy): domain Eukaryota; kingdom Metazoa; phylum Chordata; class Mammalia; order Rodentia; family Castoridae; genus Castor; species Castor canadensis. The sequence goes on from NC_133395.1 coordinate 82,168,057, forward strand.
ATCTACTAGATTGTGAGCTAGCTGCTGGCAGGAACTATCTTGCTTATTTGTATTTACATTGTACACAAGAGGTGTATTGTACCTACTTGCAAAATGAATAGATGATCCAATATTGTGTAAAGTCAAACCTCTAATTCCATGGTGCCCTTTTTCAATAGATCTTAGGTATTTCGAAAATCTGATGTAAATAAATGCCACATTCTGTCAAGCCCTTCCTGTTCAAATCATTTCTGAGTTATTAATGACACTTCCAGGTCCAGGGATTTGGTAGCTGCCCTTCATTCCCTCTGCAGACCACACAGAAGTAGCTATGCTTCTATTTTCAGACTGCATCAGGCATCACAAAGACACTAGAATTCCAAGCCAGCAGAAAATCACCAACTGCCACTTAGAGAGCTAGGAGAGCTCCTGCTCCTATGAAAACAACAAAGGAAGCAAAGCACTGTAAGCTGTTACACCTACAGCATCTAATCAGCCCTCTGCTACCTGCAGGAGCAGTGGTTCTCAAAGTGGGGGCCTATGAGAAGGTCTGAGAGGGTCCAACTATTTTTATGATAACCAAGAGACCATATGCTTTTTTCATTCTGTTGACTTTTACCAATGCTACAACACACTGGTGGATAAAACTTCTGGCTCTTGTGTACAAATCAAACCAGTGAGCATGATGGGTCATAGTTCTTGTGGAGCTTCTGATCCATGAAGCAGTGACAGGAAAAGCTCTACCTGCTCCCCAGGTACACCTCCCCAGGTACATAAGGAACACCTTGCCTTCAGGAGATTAAGTTGGAAAAAAAGAAAGAATTTCAGAGATGAGCAGGATGTGTTGGTGACAATATTCATGTTATCTCTGGGTAGCAGGAGCTCAAAAATGAGAAAATGATGTAAACATTAACAGCATTCTCAAACTCAGGTAAAAGTAAATGTAAAACTGCTCTTGTGGAGAGAATTCTATGTGCATAACACACACAGGGTGTCAGCTGCGACCTTTACTCCAGATGGCTCGCAACAGTTACATACCCGAAAAACAAATGAAGCACTGTGAAAGCCAAAAGAACAAATAGACCTAAGACCCCATGAATTTGAGGTAATAGAATAAACTTAAAAGAGACTATAAATTAAGATTATTTAATATAATCACGATGTGTATTTCAGTAATATTGGATATTGATCCCAATTAAAAGTATTGGTATTCAAGAAGCCAAAGTGAGAATATTAATAATAGTACAAAAACAACCATGTTCATGTATCAAAATAAGTTAACATTGTAAAAACACAAAAGTAGTAATAACAATAACAATGGCCCTTTTTTGCAGGGCTGGAGATCACATATGTAAGACAAAAGCCCAGGTAATGGCTATTAGCTTAGGAAACCAAAGATTGCAGGCATCCCCTGCACTGAGTACTGGACTAGTTAAAAAATACCACAAAACAATCACCAGTTGAAAATCAACTATCACCTTTATTTTGAAAACTATCTTCTGTTTGAGAACGTCAGTACGATGGCAGCCACAGTTGGCATCTTTATCCTGAGTCCCAGGCGTGTGTTCATCTACTGCCATGAGCACTGCTTCCTATGGAAAATGCATAGAAAGGAGGAGCAGAAATGACCTGGTTGTGAAGGCAGATTCCAGAGAGAAGGAAGAAGGGAAGAAACTGTGGCCTGCAGGCTCAGATCCTCTCCTGAGCTCACCTGTAGGTAAGCTGAGGTGGGCTGATTGGCCAAGACAGGTGTCACACATCCAAGCTCCTGCCACCGCAGAAAATAATAGGAATATAAACACATATTTCACCCTGCAAATAGCTAAATTAAAGGTACTTTCTAAACAAGAAATGAGACTGACATATCAAGACTTTAAGTCATACGTGCACTAAGATGTTGAAGGTGCAAGGCAATCCACTGAAAGCTGCGGAAAAGTAGGGGGGGACAAGAGAGCAGGAGAAGGGGTTAGTCTGGTCAATGTACAATTTATGCATGTGCAAAACACAATGGCATAACCACTTTGTACAATTATATGCACTAATAAAAACGCATATTAAAAAAGATGTCAAAGGAAACTTAAAGGAATAGGAAGGGGAGCTTATAGCAATATAAGAGAAAGAAGGAATACTGCAAATCCAATTCACCAATAAAAGCCACTGAGGAATAAAACTCAAGTTAAAGACAAGACTTGGTACATAGGACAGATGGCTAGAAGAAAGATAGATAGATGATATATACATAGGTAGAAAGATATAGATAGATGATAGATAGATAGATAGATAGATAGATAGATAGATAGATAGATAATAGATAGGTGCAATTAGATGGCAGTATAGCCAAATGCTGAATGTAATTATGAGGAAATAGAAGAGAACTCTATTTTAGAGACATCTGATGAAGACAACCTACATGCTTTTAAAATGCCAAGATAATAAGACATCAAACAGCTGATGGTTACTCAAGTTAACCAAGACAGAGAGGCAATTCAGCAGGTGATCTTGGACCACACTGCATACTAGAAAAGGATGTCATACAAGACATTATTGGGACAAAGACATAGTATAGAAACTGAAGATTATAGGACCACATTGTATCAATGTTAATTTTTCTTACCTTGATAATATACTTGTTTTTGTTCTTAAAAGGAAAAAATTCCAATGATGCAATTTATCAAGAGACATGTACATGATTTACTATCAAAAGGTTCAGTAAAATATTATATCTATGGGGGCCCATGTGTGTGAGTGTGCAAAACATTAAAAAGTTGGTGAACCTGGGTTTAACATATATGGAAATTAATTACACATTGCAGATAACTTAAAAATTCACTAATCCAAAAATTTTTAAATGTTAGAAGAGTTTTCAAGACAGTTTGTGATCATTTTAAACTTTAGTGCCCTGTATATTAAGGTAGTATGAATATGAAATCATGGCTGAGAAAGAAAACAAGAACTTCAGAAAAAATGACTATTTCTCAAGAGGGAGGGAAAGAAGGAAGTAGAGAGAGAAAGAAAAGGTAAAAAAGAGGGCTTCAACTATTTTTTCTTTCATCAGAAAAGGTTTGAACAATAAGTTGCAAAATGTACTTAAAGTCTGGCTTAGAGTTTCTTATATTATTTGTAGCATGTTTGTATACTGAAATTCTTTATTATTAAATACAGATTTTCAAAAAGAATACATAAAATGTGCCTTATTTCTGAAAATGGGACTAGTAAACTAATAAAGAGGCTAAAAATTCCATACTGACATGAACAGCTTTCAAATACATAATTGTTAAATGAAAACAGGTGCAGATCGCTATATGTTATACAATTCCATCCAAATCAATGCCAAATCAATGCTTTCAAGGGTACATATGAAAGAAGAGATGCATCACCATCATAATGTGAGGTATTGGATGTACAGTATTTGACAACACTGCTCCCAAATGTCACTGAATGTCACAAAAACATATTGAGTGACCTTAACAAAAAACATGTTCTTTTAAGCCATTGAGAATACTAAAATGGATGTACCCAACCTCTCCATGGAGTTATATGCAGTAAAAAGGTATGGTGAGGTTCTCAACAAGGTGTCTTCCAATGGTGGACAACCATGGCAGTGAGCTTGTGGAAACTTAGCAAATATGCAGTAAGGAGGACTGACCTGCCTTCAGGGTTGGCCCTGCTGTTGCACACAATACAGTGTCTAGAGGGAAAGGGTAATAGGGGATTGGAGTTTGGTAAAATCAACATCAAAGATGTACAAGGATGGCAGGAAGCAAAACAAAACAACAGATTGTATCAATCGTGCTTCCAGAAGAAAACTACAGCAGGCCAAAGCCTGCACTAAGAAGAGCTTGGGAAAATGGTATTTATCATTATACAGAGGCATGAAGGGACCATGAAGGACCCACAGACAGTGACAATGGGAAGCCACTACCACCTAGCATTGTAGGGAAATGGGAGAAGGCAGAATTACTGGAACCTCAAAGAGCTATAGCCCTGGGAAAGGGGAGCCCCATAGGAGCTGTGCCAACAGGTAGGGAATGCTTCCAACAACCAAAGCCACAGCCTGGAGGAGACAGCTCTTTCTTGCTCCCTAGCCCCTTGTGGAGCTTCTCTCTGATTAAATCTGGTCAGAAACTGAATGACAAAGGAACAAAGGCAGTGCACACTGTGGTGTTGGCCTCCTGGCCAGGAAAGACAAGGCCTGGTAAAAATGTGCAGCAGTGTCTTAGTCCATTTGTGCTGCTGTCATACAACACCTGAGCCTGGGTACCATATACAAAGCAAGCACAAGCTTTCACAGTGCCAGGCTGGGAAGCCCAAGAACCAGTCACTGGCATCTGGTGAGGGCCTTTGTGCTGCATCACAGCATAGTGGGGGCACCACAGGGTAAGAAGGAAACATAAGCAAGCTAACTCAGGTCTCTCTACTTCTTTTTATAAAGCCACTGTGTCATCACGGGGTCCCACCCTCATGACCACTACCTCTAAATACCATCAACATATGAACTTGAAGACAAAGTTTCTAACCATATGAATTTGGTGGGGTACATTCAAATCACAGCTAATGGAAAGTGAGCAGCATATAGGTGTCTCTGAAATCAAGGTGCTACCTGGAGGTTATGGGTAAGCAGGTGACTGGTCTTCATGGATATCAGCTTGGAGCAGGGAGATAAGAGCCAACTACCTATGCTGTCATCTGCACTTTGTTAGAAAATAGAGGGCCTAAAAGCTATGATGTCTACTCCATATAAGTAACACATGCTGAAACATGGTGTGATCGTTAATGACTGTGGGGACTGTGCCAGAGGAACTGTGTGTTCTGATATCTGTATGTTGTGCTCCTGTTGCACCTGGCACCCAGGGGAACTGCAAACCAGAGTGGAGCTGGCATGAGGTCTACCAGGACTGAATGCATCCTCAGACTCCAAGGCACTAGCATTTGGTTTAAGTATTTCAAACGCTCTGTGTTTGCAGTTGAGGGTCTCAGAAGTATAGGAAACTGGAATCATAGATGTATCAAACCAGAGCAATGTAATGAGCACACACACACAGGCATATGTACACACATGCACATAAGCACAATACACATACACATTTACATACATATACGCACACATACATACACTTTTGTATGCATGTGCAGGCACACATATACATTTGCATACCTGCATATGCATACATATTCACATATTACGTGCACACATGCACAAATATGTACACATACACACATGCGTGCCCACACATGCACTTGTGTGCATATACACACATGAACATATTGTGCACATATATACACATGCAAATATATGCACATACGTGTACATTGATCTGTGTGTATACCCATACATGTGCACTCATGCACACTTTTTCTTGAGAACTTGCCTCAGAAACACAGAAAAGCAGCAAAAACTACCACTTCACTTTCCGAAATGCATCATTTCTTGTATGGAAAGATAACTTAGCCTGCTACAGTTAATTCAAGCACGCTGATTGTAAAAAGCCTTAAGAGATTAATGTTACAAAGTTTGCCAACAGTGTTGTTTGTTTTTTTCTTAAAGAAACTTATTCAAATGTCTATCTGGGATCTTGGGACACAGCCAATTCCCAGTGTGGTCAGAATGTATGTTCCAGAACAAAGGTGTCCAGAGATCCTGGAAGGACTCTGGAATGAGGGACAAAGTCAAGGAAAGCAGAGTGAAAAGCAGAGATGTCTTCTGCTCAGGCACCTGAATGCACAGAGAAGCTGCCTGAGAGCTGCAGGCTGGGAAACCAGGATCAAGCAAGGTGTAGCAGGACAGGGACAAGGTGACTCTGCCCAGAGTCCTCAAGCCAGACGCCCTGGGATTGAGCAAGTAGCTTCTCTCAGCTGGACTGACTAGACCCCTATGTCCCCAGAGCAGACCCTCCTTCCTGTGGCAGGGAGGGTAGACAGGGAAGAGAAAGAGGGGTGGTAGAAGGAGGCAGAACAAGGCAGTGGAAGTTCAGAGGAACACTTGGAAGTCTTTAACAGCTCTAAGACTGTGTTTAAAACTGTTCACAACTTCACACAGAGTTGCCCTGAGGGGGAACCATGTTAAAGCTGGAGGTGTAAAAAGAAGATGGAGCAGCCTAATTAAGCAGATTGTAATCAGTTCCTGCCTGGGGTCACCAGGAGGCCACCTCAGACCTTCCATTGAAATGAGGCTGGAAGCTGGGGAAGAGGGACTCGGCAGGAACTGCACACTTCCAGCACCCTCTCCGCCCTAATTCTCCCTGTGTCCTCACTCACCCTCCCTCACTTACCAGTTTCTTAGACACAGCCTCCAGGACAGAAGAGATCTCACAGCTGGGGACATGCATGCGTCCAAACAGGACGTCAAGTGGCTAAGATTTATATAAATGAGGGCATTGTGTGTTCAAAAGGAGATTGGTATGTTTGATATTGGTGTTATTGATTTACCTTTTCCACATGATAACATTCATTAAGTGATAAGTAAATGCGGATGTGTTCTCTTTCAATTGTCAGCAGGTAACACAGGGACACCCACCTATCCACCGCACAGGGTGTAACTTGCATCCATTACCCACAGGCTGAGGCAAAAACCACTTTGACACTACACCATTACCTGAGATGACTTATGACTCCTGAAGCACAAACTGCTCCGAGTCTCCCTGACTTTTTTTGTGGATTTGCATTGCAGTTCAAAGGAGGGACGAAAAGCCATTAAGAGAGGAAGCAACTGGGTGACAGATTCTCACCATGTTTCATGCTTGACTCTAACATCTAATTAAAATCTACACTGACCCACAGTGAAGTTTCTTTTAAGCCAGAACACATTTATTGAAAGGCCTGAACCTGCAACCCCTCAACAATTTGTAAAAACCAATAACTTTTGAGACGAACACCATACTTAAAGTAATTTAATTGTGACTGAATCGGTTTAATGATTCAGTCCATTGGATTTCTATCTTGCAATTTTTTTCTGATCAAGCTGAGATATTTTAATGAGTCATGGTCTTTTTCCATGAAGCACACAAATAAGGAGTCAGTGCTGATTTAAATTAGGGCAGGTGTTGCTTGACATAGCCCCAGGTCATGCCTATACATCAGCAAGTTAACCTGACATTTAGGGTTATGTGGTCGGTCATGGCCCTCAGGCTCTGGAAGAAGGATAGTGATGAGGGATGCCAATAGGACCCCACCTGTTCGCTTTTAAACCTTTGTCCACATGGGTATGGTTTTATTTTCACAAGCACTCTTCATTTCAGAGATGAGAAAACTATTAAGTAGATAGATTACTAATCACCCCTATCAGTCTCTTTAGAGGAACATTCTTTCATTTTGTGTTACTATCCTCCAGTATCACCCACAGTTTAGAAGTTCCCTTTGTCATCACACTTGCCTCCATTATATTGATATATCTGTTTTGGGGGAGGCAGTCTCCCCAGAAGACTGTGGACACCCAAAGATAAGAGGCCTGGTGTTACTCACTTTTCTGTCTCCATCACCTACAGTAGTGCTTGGTACTGGAGGGCAGATACAAAATCCCCAATATCTGATGATGTAGAGCCCAAAGAGAAGGGTTCCCAAAGTAGAAAACTGTAAAAATGGCCTGACAATTCCACTTTCACTGAAACACACATAAACCACAAACTCATCTGATCACATAAAGCAGCCGAGTGTTGTCCAACTCTCCCCAAGAGGCAAGAATTAGAAGAGGAAGAGAGGGGGAGTTGAGCAAGCAGGCCCCTCGGCTCCTTGTTTATTTTTTTTCCCTGCTTAATCTCTGTAAATTACAATTTGTAATCTAGGAACACATGTACCTCTTCTTAGCCCTTAGATTTTGAGAGATGAACAAAAGCAAACTTTAAGGAAAGAGAACTGAATTGAAAAGATTTAGGTTCATATTTAGTTCTGCTTTGTGGCTTCAGGAAAAGCAGTCATTTCTTAAGACTCCATTTCCTTTAAGTGTATAAAGAAGTTTGGATTATATCATTTATTCAACACATCTCAATGTTGCCTAACATGCAGTAGCTCTTCTTGAGATGCTGGAACACAGCAGTGACCAAAACAACAAAGTCCTGGCCTCAGGCTGCTCCCCTGCTCAGGAACACACATAACATCAACCAAATCCTAAGATTTTGGTTGGGAGTGGTGGTGAGTACTATGAAGGTAAATAAAGAGGGGCTCAGATGACATTAACAAGCTGAACCTCTATTAAGCCATGAGTCAAGTGCTTCTATAAAATAAAATCTCGTGAGTAGAATTTCACAAAAAAAGCTATAACTGGATAGCACCTTATTGATTAATTGGCTCCACACTTCACTTTACAGCTACACACAATGAGATATGTATGTTCGATGTAGAAAGGTCTGTAGCAGGTAAGTGGAGTAAAAAGGAGGAATGTTGGGTAGAGGATGGAAAGATAGCTGTTCGATGGGTGGATGGACAGTTATTAGACGGATGGATGGATAAATGGATGGATGGGTGGATGGATGGTTTTGGATGGGTGGATGGATGGATGGATGGAGGACTGATGGGAGGTAGATTAGATAAATAGATAGATAGATAGATAGATAGATAGATAGATAGATAGATAGATAGAGTTCACGTATAGACCAATTTTTCCCTCTCCACTGTTTCTCTCAGTTCAGCTCTGGACTGGCTTGTACCAGAGCACAAGGGCTACTCTCTTGTACTTTTCCCCAATTTCACAATCAGTAAGCTAGTTACTTCATGTTGGCAGTTTAAAAATCAGCCACAGTGATGTCATGGAAACTTGCAAACAGCACATATCAGAGCCTTCTCTTTCCTTTTTTTGTTTTTGAGAACCAGTTGTTTAATATTTACCAGCACTACACTAATTTTAAGGTCCCTTCTGACTTTATACTGAGGGAATTTGTCTCTATTTAATCATATTAAGAGAGTTAATATCACCTCTGAGAACAACCACAGTTTTAATAACTAGAGGGACAACCAGAAAAAATATTCTCATTCCAAAAGTACTGCTCCTCTCAGTCCTGAACTAATATGAAGACTTGTCCACTTCAACCAAATCCTCCTCTGTCTCTCGAACTTGTCCAGTGTTTGGAGTGTGAGAATCCTGTCTTTGGTTTTATTTAATTGTCTCCAGCTGTAGGAATCCCTTCTGCCTCTGATCTATTGAAACCAGTCTTTTGGTTAACCTCCTTGTTTATTTAAACTCCAAACCCACAGACTGTTTTTCCTCCTTTTGTTTTATCTTCTGTTTCAGACCCTGGGAAGGTGGGATAGAGAAGGTGGCTCAAAGGCTATGAGGGCAGCCTTGGAAGCTCAGAGGATGCATTCCTGAAAGTGCCAGCACTCATTCTGCTGGGGAAAAGGCAAAGGGATTTAGATCCAACTCTCATGGGAGATTACTGATCAAGTGTTGTCAGGCAGGCAGAAAAGCCCAGAAATTGAAATTCAAGGTCATATTGGAGCTTTGATGCTTTAGAACCTCGATAAGTCACCTGTTCCTCTTTTAAGCTTGGATTTCTCATGTGGGTGAAGAATAACGCATTAGAAATCTCTCAGTTGCATTTGGCGCTAAGATTCTTTGACTCTTATGAAGGAAATTCAACTTTCCTAATTCCAGGGTCTGCTATTCAGTAAGAGATAGTGACCAATCCCAATGGAATCCTATAAGCACTGGAAAGCGCTGAATTTATACAACAATGCTCCAACTTATTTTAGATAGAGCAGAACCTAAAAGGGAACCTGGAAATAAGTGGACAATTCTTAGAAGAGGCAGCATGGAAGTGATGCCTGGTGACTGTGGCACATTCTCTTCCAAGTTCTCCCATCTCTGAACTTCTCTAACAGCCAGACACATATGGAGCTACACCCTCTACCATCCCTCAGCAGCCTAAAAACAGCGGAACAGCTCTGGGTTAGCACAATCAGACATACTAACTGATGGATAAAAGGAACAGCATGGAATCTGACCATGGAATAGAGACAGGAAAAAAATGAAAGTAAGATAATTACCTCCTAAAGCCAAAATGCTAGAGACAATTACTTTAGAAAAAACAGATCTGCAAATCTGACTGATGTCCTAGTGTATAAAAAGGGGGTCATTCACAGAGAGCTTGAAAAGATGCATGGGACTTTTATTTAGATAAGAAAATTCATTTTAAAAATTACAACTTTTTCAATGTGATAAAGCTAAACATTTTAGCACTTATGTGAGTGTATTTTATAGAGCTGTAAAAAATATCCTATCATATGGGAGACCTTTTCACATAGTACACAATTCACTACATGGAGCTTCCTTCCTATCCACTGCAACCCCTTTCCTCCACTTGTCAGGAGGTTGTCTTCTTATGTTAAGGTCTCTTTGCTAATTTGTACCTACCTGTACCATTCACCATGTGCCACACCTCACTCTAAGAACTTTACCTATTAACTCACCCAATTCTTAAGCAAGTCTGTGGATCAATTACTATAATTATCCCCTTTATGCAGATGAGGAAACCAAGGCACAAAAAAATCACATAACAAAGAAAACGCAGAGCCCAGAGGTAAAGCCAGGCAAACTTCCTCCAGAACACACTGCCCACAGCTACCCTGGGACTGACCCCAACCCAGAGTGTCTTTTCCCCAGAGCCTTGGTATGCTGTCTCTGTTAATCCCTTTACCTGTTTGCTTATCTGACATCCCTCGTGTCCTGGAACATAAGCTCTGTAGGAAGGGGACCCAGACTACACCCTATGCATTTGGCCACAGAACATCATCACCATCTGTGGGCAGCTGCTACAGAGTCCTGTTCAACCTCATCTCTAAGCCCTCACATAGCACGTAATTGAGGAAAACGAACTTTTCTCTCTAAGTGTTGATTGTTTGTGAGAGTCTAATCCTCATGACACAGACAAAAAACAAAAAGAATGAGTCATCTTTCTCCACAGACATATGTAGGACTGACAAAGACTTCTAAGGAAGATGGGAGCCCCATGGCTTCCTTTAAAACTGAAAAGGAATAAGCAAGACTCTTCAAGTTTGGCTTAGGTTCCTGAATGGTAAAATGGACCATTGGTGCCACCAAGCAATTAATCAGAGACTCACTTCTCAGTCACGTTTCCATGATTCCTTATGGCTCTAAATCAATCCTACTTTTCAATTTGAGAACTTACACTGAGACAAAGGGATGGAAAAGAATGAATTCTCTTCCATACATTATCTGGAAAGGTGTGGCCAACACCTAAATTAGAAATGTGTGCATAATATTTTAAGCATTAATTCCATCCAGGCCACTTAGTATAGTAGGAAAAACACCACATGGGGAGTTCTGCAAACCTGTATTTGATTCTGGCTTTGACTCTTACTAGCTCTGAAATTCATTTTCCTCATTTATGCAGTGGATGATACATGCCTGACAGAGTTATTGAGGTGATTCAATTAAGCAAACTACTGCTTGGAACCTAGTAAGCTACCTTCTTCTACCTGCAGTAACTTGCATAGCTAAGCATAAATCTCAAAAAAAAAAAAAAAAAAACACTAGCAGGTCAATAAACTTTTAGATCCATAAAGAAGTTTATAAACTTTGGAATATTTAAAAAGTCACATTAAATGCAAAAACCCATGAATCTTGCTCCCGGGGAACACAGGAGTTCACAAGCACACAGGCATGGGCTGCAGAAGTCTCCCATTCCCCAGGTCTGTCAGGCTGGCTTTAGGGGGATGGGTTCTGGGACCAGCCCTGCAGGAAGGCCATGGGTACACCCTGCTGGAGGAAGCCCTGCTGCTGCAGGAGCTTGGAAAGAATCTTGGGCCCCACTTCCCTTGGTCCCCAGGAAAACTCCTTTCCCTGTCTGTGTGGTGGACTTACTTCTCATACTAGACATCACTTTGGGAATTATTCCTCTGCTCAGCTGCCCGTTATCCAGGTCAGCACTGATGAAACCAGCAGCTTTGTGACTTATTTTCTCTGCTTCACTCTGCAGATGTTTATTACCATCTTTACCCTCCTCCCCCCTCTTTTTTTTTTTTGCCCTAAGTCCTTATCCTATCTTCACATCACTATCATGCTCTATCCTTTAAACACTTTTCTTCCTTATTTTCTCTCTTACACTGACATTTTTAGCTTGGTGTTACAAAGAAAGCTTTCACTAGACTAATTGATCCTAAGCAATGTTGATTTACAGCCATTTAAGGGGAGTATCAAACTGTTAAAAGAAAATCTTGTTATCTGTAAAATTAGATCATTGGTGATAGAAATTGTGGCAGGGCAAAGTGCAATTACCAATTTTTGGGCAATCTGGAGACATCCTGGAACCTTCAATGCAGGGGACCACCTACTCTTCCTCTCTGTGTACAATTCTACTACTATGGTCTTCTCTTTGCTCCCCACTTCTGTCTTCCCAACAAATTCATGCACCCAGAAATACATACATAAACACATACACAGGTGTGCACATATGGACTCCCAGACACCCATGCAGGTGATCTGTGCTGCACAAGTCAGCAGGTACCACCCATGAGTGCATCACCTATGAGTGTGTTGTCTCCATGTGGGAGACAGCATGCAGTACCACTTTACTCTTGGACCTGCACCTGAAGCAAAACCTTTCATCTCCTTTTACCACCTGACTGCAAGGAAAGCAGAGTGCATTCCAAGCTCTGTGGAGGAAAGGACCTGCCCCCAGAAACAGGGTCCTGCTGGGTCCCTGTTCCTCTGCAGTGCTTCAGGTTTTGCCTCACCTCCTAGTCCATCTTTCTTTGTATTTTCTCAAGATCAAAGCCAATGGAATCCCTCTGAAAAGTCTGGTGAATGGGTTATTTTGGTCATGTATCCCCTCACCTCTCTCAGGTGATGGGGCAGCGTGTAATGGATATTACCTACTATTTGGGAGGGAGCTGATGTTTGCATCTGTGTTTCTGTCAGGGTCCTGGGGACTCTTGTGGGAACCCAGAAGAGAATTCACCAGCATTGAGGGAGCCTTGTCCTTTGCACAAGCTGACTTGGTGTTAATCACATTCACAGGGCCAAGACATTCTCTCCACAGAGCCTCAGTGGAAACAGGTCTTCAGGCACTCCATCAGGCCCCCCATGAAGCCGGACCTAACAAGAGCCTTGTGATACCAGGACCTCCCCTGGAAAGGAAGCCCCCAGACAGCCTCTAGAGCAGCTTGGGTTTAGGAAGCTGTCACCCAATTCCTTAGTGAGTCACAAATAAAAGCATCTGTTGTTGTTGGTTTTGTGTCTTTTCTTTTCTTTTTTTAAGTCTAGGGGAAGAAGGGAAAGAACTCAGTAACTTGATCCTTTCCTAAACCCCACCCGGCTCCAAGTGTAATCAGGTAATATCCATTACACAAAGAATTCCAAAGGTTCCTTTTCTAAGACTCTCAGCCACAATGCAGCCCATTGTTTATACTTTAATTAACTTCTGTTTTACTGATTTATTAAAAAAAAAAAAGATGAATTAGCTTTATGCTTGGAGCTGAGTTATTGCAATCTGAAACTCCTCATACCTATCTTGAAAACTTCAAAGAACAGCCAAGGCTGTTTATGTGCAGGAAATCAAATTAGCAAGACGATTACAGGACTTACTGGCGCAGGGGGGTCAGGCTGATGAGAAACAGTAATTGCAAAACACCTCCCCCTTGCACCCAGCCTGATGAAAATGTTGCAAAGCCATTCTCAGCTGCATGTAGGTTTGTGAGCTTCTGACTAAGGACTCCCAAGGCCAAGCTGCACTGCCCTTTGCACACGCACAATCCCATCTGTCTGACACGCGAAGGACAAATAACAGAGAAGAAAAAAGAAAATAGACACTGAATTTGGGAGGGAATTTTTTTTTTTGAAATATTGTGAATGAAGACAAGAAGCTGGAAAATAGGAAACATATTTGAATGTGTAAAGAAAAATGAATTGCATTGTTCCACAAAAACGAATGCCGGTCCATTCAAAAATAAAATACCACAGCCTGTGGAATATGCACTGGGAGTCTAAAAAGGCTGCTGACCACATTTTGGGCAGGCCAGGGGAGGAATAATTATATTCCAGGGCCAGCATGCCTCTTTCCATAGTGGCCATCCACAGAGAAAAGAAAAGAAATAGTTATTTTGGACTGCTACCCAGCTGCAAGGAAACAAGCATTGAAGACTTAAAAACGTCCTCACAGAAGTCATACATCCCTGGTGCAAGAATTTGTGTACATGAAAATTTAATAAAAGGATGTGCTCATAGGAACCATGATGGTGCCTGTTCTAATAAAAGAAAAGAAGGATCAAATAAAATAATCATGGATTCAAAAGCCTTTGTGACCCAAAGTGACTGCATCAAATCTGCCGTGAACGATACACAGTCAGCACAGTCTGAAGGCAAATGCCTGAGCTATCTTCCAGATGTCCTCAGGACTCTCCAACACTCAGGTGGCACACCGTGCAAGGAAGTAAGCCAGAACAGAAAATAAACTTTCTAAGCACCAGCCCATGCATTGCCACACTGTAATCCTGAGCTGTTAGAATGAGCAGATGCTCTGGAACAAACCTCTTCCTGTAACGCTCAAACAGAGAATTCTTGAGCGTCTATGAAGACCAGCCAAAGCCAAGGCCTTAATAAAATCGCTCAGGCAGCAGAGTCTTCCTGAGTCTGCTACAGGCCTTAAAAAGATGAAACTAGACTAGGCTGGCCTCTGTGAAATTTAGAGAAACAGCATATGCCTAGAAGTCGGGCTCATCCCGAAGTCATGTGGAACAGTCTATAGAGAAATAAAAGACATGCTGCCAATGAAGGTAGGATCTGAGTTTGAGTCTTAGCCTCCCTTCACATAGTTGTGTGACCTTGAATAATAAGTTTATATGAACCTCAGCATCTTCATCCATAAAATGGGAATAAAAAACAAATCGACCTCTTTCTCAGGGCTGTTCTGAAGAGCAAATGAGAGCGATTGTGAACTGAGAGCGTTGTGCACAAACTAAGGCTCTGTGTTTTAGCAAATTTGTAATGATGGTTTACACATTTTTTCTGCCACTGAAACCTTTATTTTTATATGGGGAATAAACAGAAACAAATTTTTTTAATCGAGTAATCTTTTAATAGAGCTAAACATTTGGGCACCTGACAGTTACTTCATCTTATTATTTACTTATTTATTTATTTTTGAGACAGGGTCTCACTAGGTAGCCCAAGTTGGCCTCAAACTCTTTATTCTCCTGACTCCGCCTTTTGAGTGCTGGGATTACAGGCATGTCCCACTACACCCAGATCTATTCCAGTTAATATAAAAGACTAAATTTTTCAATATTGATATTTAAATAGCAATTATGTTCAGGCACCAAGAATGTTTGGCAAGAAGTGATCCTGTGTCAGAACTGTATTTGTTCATTGTCGTCTGTTTTTATATTTGAACCCAAGTAAGTAACTTTCTCAGATAAGTTTAGAAGGACCAACTGAGAAAGTAGGGTGACATCTTATATTTGGTCATTTAGTCCTGATAAAATACTTTAAAATCATTCAGAATTAAAAAGAAAAAAAAACAGCAATCATGTTTTCAGACAAAGCATTAGCCTGAATAACACACTTAGTTAAATGGGCAACTACATTTGAAATTATAAAGAAGTAAAAGTTTAGCATGCAGGTTATAAACAATCCCAGAGAAAAGTTTAATTGCATGCTTTGACAAATAATCAAATTAAGAGTGGGTTCCCATTGTTAAATAGTGTTTTTCTACCCCATAGCACCTCATTAAAAAGTAGAAAGTGGTGTCATCTCCGTTCACCATATGGGAAGCAGAGGCCTGGCAAGTTTGAGGAATTTGCCCTGAGTCATAACTCTTAGTGGAGCTTCCAAGTTCAAAGGTGTTTGTTTATTTGTTGGTTCATTTACTTCTGTTGCCTTTTCAGCTGTCAGTTTTCAAATGGAGGGAAATGAGGCCACTTGATATATTGTTGAGATATGATTATTTTTGAGACTTTCCCACATGGTTAAATGCTAGTATTTTGACAAATACCTCAAATGAAGCTATCATACATAAAACTGGGAAAATTATGAGTCAGTTCCCATTGTAACCACGTAAATGAACATATATTCCCTGCACCACGGAAGGTTAAATCAGAGATTCATTCAGGACTTTTTGTTTTAATTGCAAATGATTGGGGTCCATAGGGATAACCTCCAGACAAGAGGTGGACAACCAAAGAGGGTTTTAGCTGGGAGCCAAACAGTGTGGACCGGTCACTATCCACACATGGTCATAGGCAGCCAGGCTTAGGAGCAGAACTCAACCATACTGTGCTCTACTGTGACAAATGACTGAGGCAATTAATTAACCTACAAAGAGAAAACTTGCATTTTAGCTCACAGATTGGACTTTTCAGTTCATGGTGAGTTAGTTCCAGGGCTTTGGGGCCCGTGACATGGCAATACATTATGGTAAGGACCGTGTGGAAAAGCAAAATTGATTACCTTCTAGATGGACAAAAAAAAAAAAAAAAAAAGGCAGAGAAGGGCACAGCTCCTCTTAAAGGGCATGACCCAATGACTTGCAACCCTTCTACTAGGTCCTGCTCCTTCAAGTTCCACCACCTCCTGGTGGTGCCACTTCTGGGGACCAAACTTTTAACCCCCCGGCCTTTGGAGGACACTTGAGATCCAAACTATAGCAAGACCTTTCCAAGGTAACAGAGTAAACAGCAATTAAACTGAAACTGCACAAAGTCTGAACCACACAACAGAGAATGGAGGCAGAGAAATGACCAACCCAGATGGTCATTGAGGCCATTTAACAGTAGGCCATGGATGGCGCTCTAGTACCAGTGTTTTCATCCAACAAGGAATCCATCTTCAGTTCAGACCCCATTCAGAAAGTGACTATTGGGATCAAAAAGTAAATGAGACTAAGAAGAAATAAAATACTCTGCTTCTTGGAATTGAGGGGACATGGCAAGCCAATGCCCAGTTCACGACTGCTCACACAGACTCTGCACAGAAAGAGGAGGCCAGGGAGACTCTGTGGCCAGCTACGACATAATTGGTATCAGGCATGCATTAGAGGAAGAACAATTTCCAAAGGGAGACTACTGATAAACACTTGGCACTCAAGTCAAATTAAAGAAATTAATGATCATCTACAAAGCATGGTGAGGGCTCTGAAACAAGAAAGGAATATTCCAGTGGGATAAAAACAATGTGAGCAGAAATTAGACCACCCAGGGAGCATAACCTTGACCAAATCTTGGTTTGCAAAACGTGTTTGTTAAGTCTAAACAAATCAATATTAATATTGAAATCCCCTAAGGATAGCCAAGAGTATAAAGTTACGCTCTTTTGTTTTCTTGGCTAGTCCTGAAATTAGTTAATCTGGGTTCATCATACAATACCTAGTAAGAGAGCTTATCCAGTTATTGTTACAGAGAGATATTGTGACTATTTCAAAGCAAAATGTGGCAAAAACTAGATCAACACCCGAGGCTATAAGAAGGCTTGCTATACATTGCAGTACTTAAGTCTTCTATCCTGTGGTCCTCTTTATACAGAGGGGTAGGTTGATGGATGGATAGATGGATGGATGGGCTGATGATGAAGGGAGAAGGACACATAGATGAGTAGTAGAAAGCATGAGAGAAAATGCAGGAGAGGAGGGAAGATGGACAGGGAGACAAGCACCATTTCTACCTACACTTCAAGCCCTCTTCAGTTTTTATTCTGTTCACAGGTATGTGTCATATGAGTATGATCGATTCCGTTTCCTTCCTATCACGTTCAACCTATAAGCTCCCTGATGACAAGGCCAGGTCCCTATGAATTCCCACAAAAGAACAAAGCTACATGTAGGTAATGGATTTTTTTTTAATTGGGAACCCAATGAGATGATAAATCTAATACTAATGAGGCCACCAAGAGACAATTTGGAGCTAGGTTTTATCACAAAAGGCAGGGATGCAAATTGTAAAGTAAAATCCCAGTGGGAAATTTTACTATTACAAGTCAGGTTTATAGACACAAGAAATACCAGTCAGGAAGAATGAGAGAAATAAATAATCCTAAAATTTCCATCTAGGTTATGATGACAAGTGCTTACCTCTATATTGCCTGGGACAGCCCCTCTTGAAATGAAACAATATAAAATAAGAAATTCGGCACAACCAAAATAATAACAGATGTGCTTTAAGTGCTCCCAGACCTAAGCACCTTGGAAAGCTGAGGTCGCACTCATTAAACTGATCCCTATCTTGAATAACTTTGACACACTGTCACGGCTTTACTGGTGAGCCAAGGAGCTCTTTGAAGAAATCCACATCAAGCCAGCTTAGTTCTGCATACAGTTTTTCTGACCTTTTATTTTATATCACTTGTTCCAATTTTGTCAAAATCATGGAGGTTTTCATGTGATGGCTTATTGTAATGACATTTGAAAGTCAAGTAGGGTGTGTGGGTGTGTGTGTGTGCACCTGTGCTTTAGAAAAGCAATCTTGTGGGTCGAAAGAAGCCCCCACTCCTACCTGGACCCTGGGGTGGTGGTTAGGAATGTTAGCCAGCACTTCATCTGAAGCTGGAAAACTTCTGTCCTCCCTGCCTCACTGCAGTTGGCTTCATTAACATCAGAAGGTCAAATTCTCCTTTTATCACATCCTGAGATGGTGAGTGCCCAAGACACATTATTTACTGACTTTCATGCACCTGAGGGCTTAGGCAATGTCTTGAAATCCACTTCAGAATGTTGCTGAAATGATTTCTGTGCTGAGGGAAGAGGTAGGGGGAGAGGCCTGTGGGTAATCAGAGGCCTGAGATGGAAAGCCACACCCGGGGGCATCGTTCTAAGGGAGAACCTTAGAACCTGTTCCAAGGGGGAACAGGTTCTGTCCAGAGGGTCACTTTTGTCTAGAAATTCTGCCCTGGGCTTCTTCTTACCACTCCTGCCATCCATCTTCACGTGACAAGAAAAAGAGGACATGTCCATGTCTGAGATGGCACCCCTCCAGCCTGACGTCACAGCCCATCCCCAGTGTCTGCAGGGCACTCTAAAAACATCAATGATTTCTCCTGTGGCACAGCTTGGAATCCTTAGGTTGTTATTTATTTGTTTCATTGTTTATTTATTTGATTATTTAGGGTTCTTTTCACCAAAGATCTTTAAAAAGAATAACTCATCAAAATGAATGTTTTCAATCAATCCTTTGCTTAAGCAAAGATATTATTTATTATTTTATTTTTAATAGACAGGACACTCATGTGTTGTATTTAAGAGTCTTGTAAGCTGCCAGACTCTACCTGCACAGGTGTGCATTGGGCATCTCATCACTGAGCTCAACCCACTTCCTAGCACTTCCTAACAGTTGCCATGGACGTGTGTGTGCACCTGTGGGTGTTCATGTGGGTGCTAGGAGAAGAAAATGGGTCAGGGAAACAACCAGAAGTTTGTCACCTATGGCTGTAGACGTTTCCTGAAGAGCCAGCACCCTTCTGGGCCATGTCACAGCTAGTTACTGTAAGTGTCAGTCCTGACATCCTCAGCTTGTGCTCCAGACTGTCTGGGACACTGCAGTGTGCCAGGGTTATGCTCAGTCATACTGGCTTTGCCCACCATTGCCTCCATGTGCTCCAGTTTTGATGTGGTCTGTGACCATTTGTCAGAAATGTATGCAGATAAAAATCAGAGGTTCCACCTTAGACCGACTGGCTGGAGCATCATATTTTATCAAGATCCTAGGTGAGGTGTGGGTTAAAATGCAGACACACTGCTCTAAAGTGTGAGTAAGACTTAGCTTTGGGGAACTACGTAGCACATCCTGAAGACTGCTCCACCATCATTCCTGGAGCAGAGGACTAACCTGATGCTTCTAGGATTCTCCCCACCTCTATCCTTTGCTGGTTCTAGTTTTCATAGCACAAATGCTCTCTAGGACATGCAGGCTAGTGTTGGGGTCAGAGCAAAGGCTTTTCTCAGTAATAAGGCTTTGTGATACTTAACTGTCCCCCTGGGTCCTCATAGACCTTACATACAGGTAAGAAAGAAAAAAGGGTCTATTATGGTTTAGATTTTTTTTTTTTTGGTGGTACTGGGGATTGAACTAGGCTACTAACTGGAGCCATGCCCCAAGCCTTTTTTGCTTTGATTTGTTTTTCAGATAGGATATCATGCTTTTGCTTAGGCCAGCCTCAGACTTACACCCTGGGATTACAGATGTGTACCACCACACCTGGCCCTTAAGTATCCTTTAAGGGCCCATGTGCTAAAGGTTGCCAGCCTGTGGCACTACAGGGAGGTGGGTGGCACCTTTAGGAGGCAGAGCCTCATAAGAGGAAGTTAGGTCATTGGGGGTGTGCCCTGGAAGAGGATGTCTTTTCTTCTCAGCGCTTCTTAGCTGCCATGAAGTAAACAACTTCCTTCCACCACACACTCCTTGCCATGGCAGAGTGCCTTCTCTACCATAGATCCAAAAGCAACAAAGTCAGCTATGTATGTGCTGAAACCTCTGAGACTTTCCTTCTTATAAGTTATGAGTCTCAGGTATTTTGTAACAGAAAGCTGAGTAGCACAATGTTGAAGAGTCGAAGCAAGTCTACCAAAGTGTCCACTGAGACATATTTTCAGGTTTCTGGGTAGAGGCCCACATTCAAAGGCGTTTCGTGTACCCAAACATAATTTATGAAATCATCCCTTCATCAGTCAATATTAATGGGGTGGCTACTCCACATTCAGCAATACTTCAGGTTTTGGGTGCCGGCACCATCTCAGGAAAGGAGTGTGTCCCAGCCACCTGCTGCCATGTCAGGATCCCCGCAGGGTAAAGAGGACCAAGTTCGACAGGTCATTTTCCCGGCAAGGCCAAGGAGCCAGCTGGGTGCCAGGTTTTGAAAAGAGCAGGATTCATCTCTGTGGGGAATGTCCTGCAGGACTCTGTGACTCTGAAGGGGTTAATGTCATCCTCAGTGAGGTTCCCAGGTTCCAAGCAGGAAAATCAGTAAAGCACATCTTTAGGTAGGTATTTATCCCTCTGAGCCCGAACCTAATCACACCTCCTCCATCTTTAATAAGAAGTTGGTGTAACAAATGGCCATTGCAAGTCCCCCTTTGTGACCTGACACCTCTGGACGCCACAGTCAAAGGAGGCACCTGTCTGGGCCCCATGCTGCTTGCCAGTTTTGATTCCTGCTTATTATTTCTTAGTTCAGAGAGTTAGCTTATTTCAAGAGGTAAGAAAAATCCCTGGCACTCTCTGTCATTATTAAAAATGAATTCTTTTTAGTCCTTAATCCTACAGCCCAAATGCCTAGTCCCCGTTGTGGGAGCTAATGTGTGTGCACGTGCAGACCTCAGATAAGGACCCGCTATCTTGGCCTGTCTCAAGGACGTTATTTTAGAAGGCTCTTTTCCCTTCAGTGCTTCTGGCAATTTCATTTCATGTGAATGGGAGTGATTCTCCAGAAAACCCAGTCCAAATGACAAACACTTTCAAATATGCTCAGGCAGGGGCTCACACCTTCCCTTGCCCCCACCATGGCAGAGATGCAAGGGCAGCCCTTGACAGACACACCTGACTTTTTATGTGTCACAGGCAACCCCGACTGCTCTCCGCATTAGGGCATAGCCGTGATTCATTTCCAAACAAGTAGTTATCAAATGCGTAACTACACAATTGGTTGGTTACAACTCCTTGTATTTCTACCATAAGCAGAAAGCTCCTACTTTAACAAGGAGAACTCAACACTCATATTTGTTCTATTAAGGCTTTCTAAGATAAAGGCTTTTTCTTCCCTCTACATGGTAAAGTGATTTTTGTAAGCATTTTCATGCAGACAACCTGAACAATGTATCTGTGCAGTTGTCCCTGGGTGTAGATTAAGAATTTGGGACCTTGCAAGGTTTGCCATTCTGTCATTCTTTGATATGAATGGACAAGGTTGGGATGGAGACTGGAAGTAGCATTTTCCAGAAGGAGCTGCATATGAATATGGAAGTGTATGTAGGAATAAATGTACTGGTGAGTTATACAGCTATGTCTACATGTGCAAATTGGTTTATTTTAAAATGTTGCACTATTGTCAACATAAGGCAGTAGGAATGGAAATGACTCTCAAGATAAATTAAAAGGAGTCAGCTATTTAAAAAAGTAGAATAAATGTGTCTAACTTGGAGAAAGATCCATGTGGAAGCAGACAGAAGAGTTAAACCCAGAGAGAAGCAGTATTGGATCTCTGCCTACAAGTTTTTCAAGGCTATGAATGCTGAAGGGAAAGGAAACTTTGAAAGCAAAGATGAACCCAGCTCTAGCTAAATGTTTGCTGGCAATTCCTGCAGGCTAAGCAGTCACCCAAGTAAAAGTGCACACTGAGCTATAAACGCAAAACCATAGAAGACCCCAATTTACGCATCTCAGGAGGATTGCATACCCAGAAAGACTCGTATTGCCTGAGATCCTGCTTTCTGCCCAAATTGGGAGACATCCTGTGCCACCTCTCTGCCTACTCCCAAATGCCAGCCAGCATTGCCCCACTGTGCCACTCAGAGCTACAGAGCTCCTAGGGTCTGGGTAGAAGTGTTTGGAACCCACTCCTTTTCCTTAGGGTGACCATCCATCAAGCGTACAGGTGAAAATTGAGAGGATGTCTCCATACCCTGGTCTCTCTCCTGACAGGATGTCCCATCTCCTATCCATTGCTGGGGTGAGAGCAACCTCCAACTCCAGGACCGTACGTGGGGAGACATGGGGTGGCTCCTTGTTAGGGACTGTGTGACAGAGAATTGGGCCACCTCGAAGGTGATGTTTGCTGGAGCCAAGAGTCTCACCAGGGCTCTGTAGGGACTGAGCTGCTGCCAGCAATACGGTGGCCTTGGCCTCTGGTGTCTCTGAACACTCTCAGCAGACCTCACTGTACTAAGGAGGCCAGGGGCCCTTTCCTCTCAAATCCTTGCTTTCCACTGCTGTTTCTCCTGGGGGAACTGCCAAAAAGCAAGAGTCCAGAGAGACCAACACACTTCTCCAAGGACCTGTGGGGAGAGAGGGAGCCTTGAACTGGCAAACTCCTTGTGACATTCCAGGGACCAGGCAAGTGGGGTCATGCAATCTGTACATCCATTCCTGTTCTCCCCACACCCCCATACATCAACAGGCCACCCGAATCCTGCCACAGCACCCCTTGTAGTGTTAAAACTCATACCCGTCCACCACAGGGGCTCTGATTTAATTGTCTACCATGGCACCACCAAAGTGCAGCCCGAGCTGAGGCCACGGAATAGAGTGGCCTCGCATACATACTGCCCAAAAGGAATAGGAGGTGGCACACCAAGCTTGCGTAAGTCCTGTGCAAGGCACTGCAGGTGTCAATACAGGGTGTCATGGACATGTCCCCCCAGCCCACCCCCAGTCTCTTTGGAGGGCCACTCACTGCTTCATGGTGTAAGTTATGCTGGACCTTGAATGTCCACTCTTGGCTTTGGTCACTGAATGCTTCTGGGGCTGTTTCTTTCTCTGAGAAATGGACAGATTCTTACATAAGAGATCAATGCTAAGAGTAATAAATGTCATACAAGTCCCTGGTAGTCAGTGCTGGTTAGACATCAACGGATGGAGCAGACACTGACCAAAGGAGAACCGTCAGGGTGTTGGACATTTCTGCCTTTGTCCCTGTGGCTTCATTCAGTTCATTTATTCCCAGATTCAAGGTCAAGGTCAAGCAGTGCTGATAACTTCCAGGTATTCTCACCTGTTGCTAGAACTTCAGTCTCACCAGGGCAACAGCTGTATCTATTTTTCCAAGGGCCTCACACAATGCTTACATTGCAGACACTCAGTAATGTCTAACAAATTAATTAATGTGACACCTCTTTGTGACTCAGGACACTCATCAGAGTCCTGAGGATTCAGGGCCATCTCTGCCACACCGTGGAAGACTCTTAGCCCAGGGAGGCTGCATTGTACAGCCCAGCACCCCCTGCAGAGGACCCGAGGGTCCGCCAGGAGCCCCTTCCATATGCCAGCTGGTCCTCCGAGATGCCTGTAGTCATGTCACATCATGATTTTAGGTGGATATTAGCAGACAATGAGCATGTTCTTTTCATCAAGGGCCAATTTAGAGCAAAATTGGTTTAAGTATCTTTAAACAACATTCGGCACATATGCTGAGTGCTTCATAGCCTTTTACAGAAGGCAGAGCGAGGAGGTTGTTTGTAACTTGCTTATTTTCTGAACAAATTGATAGAAAACACCTCTCTAAATGAGTACTCAGCATCCTGGGTAAGAACTTATAGGAGAGCAGACTGTGTATGCAGGCCTCAGGAAGTACCAGGAAGAGTCGGGAAAGCTTTGTGTAAGTTAACGTCTCATCAAATCCTCTCCAGAACTTACTATGTAGGTGGTTATGACTATTATTAACACATTAGAGATGAACAAACTGCAGAGTTGGGGGGAGAAGAGGTTTTTGGTCTTGTTTTTAATACTTTGCTCAAGACCACACACCTCCTAAGTGGCCATCTTACTCCATTTTGTGTTGCTGTAACAAAATACCTGAGGCTCAGTGCTTTATAAAGTAGAGAGGTTTATTCACAGTTCTGGAGGTCTAAGAGCATGGCACTTGCAACTGCTTGACTCTAGAGAGGACGTTGTAGCAGATAGTATCATAAGGTGAGTACATTTGAGAGAAAGAGAGGGAGAGAGAGGTCACGTGGCAGAGAAGTGGCAATCAGTGAAGGGACAAAACCCAGTGCTTTACACCAACAACCCTCTCTCCAGGAAATGGATCCATCCTGAGAGACCAGAATTAATCCACTCTGAGGGTGGTTTGCCCTGTGACTTCCACTTCTACCAGGACCTACCTGTTAAAGATTCCCCCATCTGTCATCATCTCCACATTCCTCAAACGTGAAACTCTGGAGGACGCACTCAGACCACACCCAAAACATTAGTGGAAGAGCTGTGGTGGAAAGGCACCATGCAGGCACTTGTACTAGGAGAATACCTTCCACCAAGGGACAGATGCAGCTGCTGTCTCCCCTACCCTGCTCAGGCACGCTCACTGCAAGATGGCTAGGAAAAGTGAGCAAGAAGGCATAAGTAGTAGGATGTCACACGGGCACCGGGCATGACGGTGGTGCCAGCACTGCTGACAGTCAGGAGGAAACCTAGGTAGAGCCAGCAGTGCATCTGCTGAGCCATGATAACAGCTGCTCAATAAATATTCATCCTCTTCTCTTTTGGATCATTTATCCAAGCACCATTCTCAAGTCATTGCCTCATTCGGTAAGTGAGCATTTGCATTCTAAGAGCTAAACTGAGCTCTTTATTTTGGTTCCTATTACATTTTGCTCTGCTAGAATCATCATTCCAGCTTCGCGTCATATTCTTAGATCCTTGCTCATTCATCCAGCATGAAACTCTGTGAAACTTCATGCCATCCGTGAATTTGATAAATATACTGCACATAGCTTTATTTATTTAAAAAAATCATCTTGAAACCTTGAAAAAGACATTGTGTCTCTGTCACACCATATGCAACATAGGCTCCTCTTCCAATGGATAGAAACGTTGTTAAGTGTTAGTTCCCCAAACCCATTACAAGCTCCTAGAAGCTTCTAATAGATGAGTTTGCATACATTTCTTCCTTTTACACAGTAGGTGCTCAGTCACTTTTACTCAGCCAAGTATGCACTTACTAATTGTGTTGCCTCTGAGATACCATCAGTTTCCCTCCCAGTGATCTGGCCTTCGGTTTTCTGCAGTGGCTTTCTGTGTCCTGCCTGCCCTACCCTCTACGGCTTGCTGTCATAAAACTCAGCCCTGAGCACCCAGACTCTCAAACCACAGAAGCAGTGCTTGGGTTCAGCCAGCCTAATCACATACTGTTTTTCCACCAATCACTCTACCTAGTTTTGTCAGGACATCTTTGCAAACTCACTGTCATTTTCACAAAGTGCTTACCAAATCTAAATTTTATAGCACTCACTTTCCAAGACAATTGCAAAAACTAATTCTTCCTGGCTAAAAGTCTTCAAATAATAATAATTTATAAGTAGGTAATTATTATTCTTCAATAATTCTCCTCTATGAGTGTAAGGTGACAAAAAACTTAGGTAATCTTTCAAAACAAATTTCTCATATATTAAACAAATTTGTTCCATGGTTCTTGCGACCCAGCTTTGGGAATAAAAGGAACAATGTGAGCAACCTTCGGCCTCAAGACATTAAGAAACATGAAAGCAGTCCATGTCAGTACCTAGCTTGCAAGAGACACAATGGATTTTGTTCTCCCTCCCAGAATGCAAAGATCCTTTGCATTTTGGATTCTGATAAGGCCTGGTCTCAACCTGAGGCAGATGGTTCTGTTGAAAACAGAACCTTAAAAATGGAGTCCTTGCCACAGACTCAAGTCATCCACTCTGATGACAAGGCTCCAACCCTTGACAAAGAGACTCATTTGGACACAGCAAGGATCACTGCTGATCGCAGATGAGCATGGGGAGGGAATGCCCATGATCTCCAGGCACCCCATTAATGAATCTTTTTATTTGAAGTGGCCGCACAGTTCATCAGCCCACTTAGTAGGCCTCTACCAGTCCTCCTTTTGATTAATAATAGACTTGTGAGTAACCCCAACCGCCTCCTGGGAACGCCAAACCCTCGACAGATGACTGAATCAGGGTGAGCAGTCGGCTTGACACAAGGTACCTTAATTTAAGCCATACGTGGTCAAAACAAAGTCACAGCCAGCATATGGTCCAGTGGACAGCTTTAGGTCTGTTTCAAGTCACATCAGTCCCTGGCATACAGAAAGTAATGTTCAGAAAAGTGAAAGCAACAGCTCTGATTTACTGTCACCTGTTAGCATAACTCTGATCTACTTGAATAGGGCAGACCTTCCAGGACAGAAGGATAACAGGGCTCAGTCCTGTGCAGGGACTGGACTGGCCAAGGAAGCACCAAAGCTCAGCTGGACAGAGCCCCAGTGAAGGCTTCCTGGGTGCCAGTGAGCAGGTGACTGCAGATGCCTGTCGCAGGGTGGGTAGCCCTGACTGTGCCGCTACTGTCATCTAGCCCAGTTTATGGACAAAACCCATCTCCTGGGGGGCTGTAGGAGGGGCTGTAGGGAGCGGGCGTTCATTAGAACCTGGCCACAGGGCTGCTCAGATCTGCATAGGACAACTGTCTAATTGCATTTGCTGTGTGCACTGTCTTAGCTGTTACAATGGGAGTAGGCTACCCAGCCTTTCTAATTAGATTGTTAAACATAACAGCTGAAGGGCACAGCAGTAAAGAATTTGCCCTTGTCTTTGTGAAAGATGTGGGGCTCTTCCAGCCCATTTCTCCCGGCATTGTGTCTGACAGTAATGAGACGAAGTTTATTTCTTTTTAAAAGCTCCCACAGGAGCACAGGCCAGGTTGAAGTTCAAGCGAAATGTCAAAACACACACAGGCCCTACAGTAGCGGGCTTCTGTTTCCCTTCAGCCTCTTGTTTTCCCTAATTGGGGCCTCACTGGTTGCGTCCACTGCAAGACCTCAAATGAAATGGGACTGGAAACTGAATTACCCTGTCACCCTCAAGGGGGTCTCCAGACCTGGGCTGAGAAAGAGGAGTGGGAGCAGGGTAGAAAAGTCTCTGTGTGCAGTGTCCCCAGTCTGAGGAAGCAGCAGGAAGTGGGAGGAAAAGTGGGGGGAAGAGGAAGGAGGAGATAGATGGGAATGCCGGCCCATGGGTCTCCAGGGCCATCCCCATTGGAAAGGACATTGTCACTTGAGGGTCTGCAGCTTGCCAAGTTTCCATCTGCACCTCCTTTCCACATGCACTATCATTATGTCACCCACTTGTCACCGAGGACACTCAACAGATTCAGGTTTGATTGTTTCTTGGTTTTGATTTGTTTTGTTTTGTGAGACATGGTTTTGCAATGTAGCCCAGGCTGACTCATGATCTTCCTGCCTCAGCATCCCAAGTGCTGGGATTACAGGTAGGTATTACCACACTTTGCTTCAGGTTTGATATTAAAATATGCACTGGTGAGTGTCTGTTTCTTTAACATAAAAAGAACTATATACCGCATAGCCACTCCCTGTGTTTTCTGCATTCTTTAGACTATCAAGTACCTGCAGGTTGCTGTGTGGTCTTCCACCTGACAAGTGGCATGCCATCATGGTCTCTCTCACTCACATGATATCTGCAGGTAGAACAGAGCTCTCTTCTGAAATGAATTCAGGAAGGCACCTAATGAGCCCACCATCAGCCTGACGATCAGGACCCCAAGATCGTCTTTGCTGTTTTTACTTATTTTGACGCCCTCCCACTGAGGTGACTGTTAGAGTGAACAAAAGTGGACCCCTTCTCCCTTGAAGATGACTTACTGGAAACTCTCCATCCAGCCCTAAAGAAAATAGATATCCACCTTTAGCCATTTACTAGACACTTCTTACCTGTCCTGGAAGAAATGACCTGCCCTTAAGAGGACCATTGAGGATTCTCCTGCCCAGTGACCTTCCTGGGACTTCTCCACAAACCTTCTATATCTACCCCCAGTCTATAAGTGGCTGGGGAGCTCTAGCTCTCTGGCTGAGAACCCCCTCCACAAGACCACTTCTCCACAATAAACCCTATGCTGGCCTTGAGCTGCCCCTGCCGATCCATTCTAACAGTGACGACTTCATTTTCAGTAATGATGTACTAAAAGGAGGCAATACATAACATCGAGTTCAAAACCACTTGCCACTAAAAAGGAACAAATGAGCGAATGGATGAACAAATGAGGATCTGCCTACCTCTCTGCAGGACTACAGCTGTCACTTCTGCCCCATCCCTGACTTGAGATAAGTATCTTTGCCAGATTCTGCTTTCTTTATAGCCCTTTATTTGCTACATGTTCAAACATTCTGTCTGTGCCTTTGCCTGTTCCTTTGCTGGGACATACCCTGCCCACAAGGAGCACTTGGCTCCAGAATTGCAAATCCATAACCCATGGCTCATTCTGGTCAGGCCCATGAATTTGTCTCTTGGAGACTGGATTCCAATCCCCAGAGTTGGGCCCAATGCTCTCTCTGGCTTGCTCAAGCCTTCTCTGTCCCCTGTGCGACACCAGTTCACTTCTCACAGTCAATTCACCTGTCCAGCTTAGCACTCTTTTGTGTCAGCCCTTGAGTACCTCTGTCCATCCAAACCCTCGACAAATTTGTCACCCAACACTAAGTGAACCTGAAACACATCCCTCTCAGTGATTCCAGAAAATGTTCCTTTTGTCAGTCCTTGAACCTGTTTGAGAGCTCTTCTCAAAGCTCAGTCCTCAGAGCTGAGGCTTAGTGCATGGTCCAATCCCCAGCACCCAAAACCCAAACAGCCGGGCACCAGTGGCTCATGCCTATCAATCCTAGCTACTCAGGAGACAGAGATCAGAAGGCTAAGGGTTAGAAGCCAGCCCGGGCAAATAGGTCACAAGACCCTATGTTGAAAAAACCCCTCCAGAAAGGCTCGTAGAGTGGCTCAAGGTGTAGGCCCTGAGTTCAAGCCCCAGTACCACAAAAATAATAATTAAAAACAGCAAAATGCACTTCCATGAAATGTTACTTGGACTTTATTTTCCACCACTCCACAGAAAAGGGTGTAGAAAGCAAAGTTGAATGTAGGAATTCTCTAGAATGGAGGATGTCACAGCAGAGAGAGCCATCCTGCACTTCCCTGTGCTTTTGTGGGTCTTACACAGGTCATGGGAGCTTGGACCGAGAGGGACCGGACCTGCCTACGTGGTTCTAGGTAGTACACATGTGTTAATGCCCAAATGATTACATTTTTCTTCCATGAGGAGGATAAACAACCACGTGAAGAAATTGTATAAAAGAGTTAGAATCATGCCTTTCTTATAGCTTACAAATTTTTGACAACTGAACTGTAAAATGTGCACAGACCCTGACCCCTGCTCAAAACCTTGGAATCAAAGAACTCTGTGCCTGCAGTAAGGACACGTGTGTAAAAGTACAGTGGTGTGGCCAGGGAAAACCCAAATATTGGCATTGTTTTGAAATGAGAGCCCCTTCTGCATTCTTAGGCCGTGTGATGTTTCTCATTCCATTCTTTATTCTGCACACATGGGTGACTTTCAATCAACATTCGTGGAAACAGTTGAAGAAAGTCCTGAAACTGAGAAGTGGATTATGACAAGGACTAAAATTGCTTGAGAACTTTTTGATCACACAGGTTTTGGATTATGGTCAATTTGACTCATCTGTCCATAATGATATGAAGATGTGTGTGTCCTCATTCCCGTGGTAACACATGAGCTGTGAGGAGGATGAAGCTGTTCCACAGGCCTTCTACCGTGTTTTACTTAGTTGGGGACAGGTGTTGTCCATAGTCTGTCAGATATTACTACAAATGCTCCATCACCAAATACTCCTGAAATTAAGCATCATGGGACAAGGTTGGTCTCTGACCATTCAAAGTCATGTTTTCCCTACATCTCATTTCATTTCCAAGGTAAGAAAGAAAGAAAGAAAAATTTAAGGGACAAGGTCCCAAGGATTGTTCTTTTAGAGGCCCCAGCAGGTGTGACATCCAGACTTTATTTAGACTGTCGGCAAAGGTCTAAGAATTCGTGAATTGCTTGATTCAGTTATCTATAGTCAGAAAATCACTGTTATGGGGGGGAAAAAGTCCCTTTCTCCCTTCTTTTTCTCTTATCACTTCAGATAGGACATGTGGGGCCCCACACACAGACTGGGAAAGAACCAGATGTGTGCAAGCAACCACCATGACATGGAGATGTACAAGGAGGGCAGAGCCTGCCTGTGTGGACTTCCCTGGCCCCTTCCTCTCTAGAAGCTCCAGGAGAGCCTCTCTTTGGTGCAGATGGTGCTGTGGCTTGGGCATGGTTTGATCGTGTCCACCAAGGGTTCATGTGCTAGAAGCTTTGTCCTCAGTGTGGTGATGTTAAGAGGTGACGGGAATTTTAACAGGAAGGCCTAGTGGGAGTTGGTAGGGTTATTTAGGGTCATTCTCATGGTAGCCAGATTGGTTCTGTGGAGAGTGAGTTGTTATAAAAGAACCCTTACCACTCTCTGGCTTCCCGTCTCACCATGAGATCTCACTTCAGCCCATGCGATGCCATTGGCCCCGAGGTCCTCACTGGAGTGAAGAAGCGACCGGTGCCATGATCCCAGATCTCCAGTGCTGTGAGTTATAGAACACTCGCCTCAGGTATTTTGTTACAGAAATAGAAAACAGACTAACACAGATGCCGTAGGATACCATTTTCCAATCCAAAAGCTACTCCCTGTTGCTAAACTAACAGACACAAAGGCACTATGTCATCTTATGCGGACAACAGAGTAAGTCTTCAGCAGCCGGGATGGGGGAGTTCACATCTTCATCGCCTAGCCTATAAAAGTCTACGGGCTCAAGGATAGACACACCCAGTGCAGAATTCTAACAGCAGGAGCCTTGAAAACCATCAGAAGCGTATTTGGAGCCAGTTGAAAGGAGATTCACAGTGGGCAGCAAGGCTGTCATCATACACATGGTAAGGCATCATCGTGCTATCTGTGCACATCTCAGGCTAACGTCAGCTCTCCATGGGACAGTGAGCATGCATGCTCCACACGTTGTAAGGTCCTAAGAATGGAGGGTATGTTTGATTTCTGTTTTCTTATGGTACTGGGGTTTCAACTCAGGGCCTTGCATGTGGTAAGCAGGCGCTCTATCGCTTAAGCCATGTCTCCAGCCCCTTTTCCTTTGGTTATGCCTCAGGTACAGTCTCGTGTGTTTGCCTGGGGCTTGTCTTGGACCACAGTCGTCCTACGTACGCCTCCCATTTCACTTGGGTCACAGTAACTCAGGCACTACCAGACCTAGCTTCTTGGTTGAGATGGCATTTGACTAACTTCTTGCCTGGGGTTAACCTTGAACTGTAATGGCCCTGATCTGTCTCCTGAGTAGCTAAGATTACAGGCATGCACTTCCACACCCAGTTTTGGGTCATACATTTTTGAGTATTTTGTGATGTGGATAATTACAAGGATGTCATGGGCTGGCCGTGGTGGTGCACAGCTGTAAAACCCCAGCTGCCCAGGAAGTGGAGATCAATAGGATCATGGTTTGAGGTCAACCAGGGCGAAAAGTTAGTAAGAGCCTACCTCAAAGAAGAAACTGGGTATGGTGGCAAGACCCTGTAATCCCAGCTACACAGGAGGCAGAGGTCAGAAGCTGTTGGTCCAAGGCCAGCCCTGGGCAAAAGCATGAAGGTCTGGGAGTGTGGCTGAAATGCTAAAGCACTTGCCTAGCAAGTGTAAGACCCTGAATTCACCACCCCCCAAAAAACAAGAAAGATGCATATTTATACATCAGAGTTTTTCAAGATGAGGCCTCTTGTGTGCATGCATGGCATTACACAAATCCCCAACAACAGATGTAACTGAATGTTCATTCATTTGTGAAATTATTAATTTACCCATTAATTCACTCAGTAAACATTTATTAAGTACAGGAGTTGATGAAATAGTAAGAGCTCCACCAGCAAGCAACTTAGAGTCAGTGAGAAACATGCCCTTGGGAACTGAGCAGTGCCAGGTGCCTCTGAGTCCCCATCAGTGTCCAAAAGAGCAGGCTGAGGGACCCTAGTCGCCATCACCATCTGCCTCTGTGGCAGAGCACAGAACATAAACACAGTTTCACGTCAGCCACTGTTAGTGTGCAGAAAATGCAGGGTAAGCTCAGCCTCAGGAGAAAAGTGGTTTTCAAGTTGTCAAAGATTAAATAACCCAGGCATGGTCAAGGTCGAGGGCACCCCACGTCTCGGCAAGGAAGAGGCTGTGCAGCTGTGATGAGGAGGGACCCCAGCTGGTGCGGTACCTGCCCTCGCAAACCTTACTGACTCACTACAAAGCCGAGAGGGGTCCTCAGGACTTTCACTGCAGTCTCGTTAAGAGACTCGTTAAGATGGTCACAGTCCCATAAATACACAGATAACAGCTAAGTGGACTTTTCAAGTCAGCACAAAATAAGAGGGGGGAAATAAAGCAAGGCACCAACTATAAATTAGTAGTCCTTCCTTGCAGAAGTCTCAGTAGAAATGTTTCACATATATTAAAACACATCCCTACCTAGTATATTAATAAAAAAATATTTTCCCACCACGTCTGTGGTGACGATTCAAGCAGATTCCCAATGGACAGCTAAGTTATCATAGTTTAGGAAGTATTATTGAACCTACCTGTGGCCTAATTTCATGGGATGGGGTCGTGTGCTAGAAAAAATATGCCCTAACCTAATGTTCTTCTGCAAATTAAATTTAAGCAATATATCTAAAAATTGAACCTGAAAAAGTGACCTTGATTCTCAAAACCATAAGGTTTAAAGCAAGACTTAAGGATTGTGTAGCCTGACCTGGCCACCAAATTTTTCTTATCCTCAAGTCTTCAAATTACTGTTTCTCTTCAGGGTACCTAAGGCCAGGTGGGTGACCTCAACCAGCATCCACCCCTGCTGGGAACAGGAAGCCAATGAGGCTCAGAGGCTCTACCTCAACACCCCCACCCCACCCCTCAACCCCGCAGTCTGAAGTCCTCCCATCTTTTCATCATCTTCTGGAAGTCACCTGCTTCAAATTCATTGTCACCTGCACTTCCAGTATGCCTTCAGGGCAGTACTATCTACCACAACCTCTAGACCATCATTCCAAAGACAAATAGCCATACAGTGAATGCTTGCCTCTGTCTGGGCCGTGTGGCTTGTGGTGCCAGATTTCTCAGAGTCAGTGGGTTCCACTCAATCCCTGCCATACACTTGAGACAGCTACTCTCTGTAGGGCTCACAGTGCTGCAGAGCCCTCTCTCCATGTCCCCTCTGCTGCTCTGTATAGGTGCACTGCCCCTGACTGTCCCCCCACCCACCTTGACCTCAAGCTTAACCAAGGCACTTGACACTTGCCCTCCCTCACCAGCCTCACCATGTGGCAAAAAAAGAAGAAAGCCAACCACTAATAAATTTAAGAACAAACTCTATTGGTGATAATAGCTCTCTCTATATATTTTTTTTCCACTCATGGTAAGTCTTATTAATGGTATTTTCTGACCTCCACCCCCACCCCAGAAGTTTTCTTTTGAACTTGGGTTGAGTGTTTTCTTCTTTGTGTTTTACAGACCTGGGTGCTCTGATGACAGAACAGGAACCCAAGGAATGTCCCAAGGAAAAGAGTCCCAAGGCCTCTTCCAGCTGCAAGGGAAGGGACCCTGCATTGTGAGACCCTGTCATCAAGCATGGACACTGCAGGGGTCCACCATGCCTGATGTGCTCCGCAGGTGTTCATTAGGGGATATTAACTACATATGGCACTGTTTTTGCACAGACCCCAAATGTTAAACTCATGCACGTTGAGGATAGAGCATTGCCCAGCAGCAAGAGAGAAAGAAACCAAGAGGTCGCATTGCGTGGAAGCTGGGCAGGCTGGCTGTGAGTGAGCACCCCTCCAGATAACCGGGGATAGCTCCCTGTGTCCTGTCGGCTACCTGTGGGAAGGCTGCTCTGTGGCCATCTCTTTTTATCCTTGTAGAAAGAAACAAGTTCTATGCAGAGCCACACACACACACATACAAACACACACTACAACCATCCCTGGATCTGTCCTTTGCCCCCACACTTGCCTTTGACAGGCATATAGGAGCTCACATGGTAGAACCAAGGGCCTTGTCATCGCTAGAGAGTTCCCCGAGAATAAAGGGTGCATACAAACCCATTCCCAGACCTTCTTAACTTCTGAGACTCTACCACTTCTTTGTGACAAAGAAAACAAGTGAGGCAAAGGCAGGCGGGAGAATCTGAGAGGCCCCAGTTCTGGGGAGGGTTGTTCCATCCAGGCAGTACACAGGCCCAGCCGGCCCCTCAACCCCTGTGGAATTTTCTGGGGGCTTGCTCAGGCACCGGCTCCCAGGTCTGCTTCCGAAGTTGGCCTGAACAATGGAGAATTCCTTTCTGTGATTAAAATCTTCCACCCTCTAAAATTAGTCCCAGGAAATTAGAACGCCTGTAATTGTAGGAGGCCACACAATCCCTGGCTATTAAAGCAGAGTCATTTACGGAAATCACCCAGGTCCTCAGAGAGATGTCCCTAGGAGTTTTTGTCCTATGATTTGAGGCCACCAAAGGGTCATCAAACCTTAATGGCTCTGAGTCTCCCAGTTATTAAACCCACTCCAGCGAAGAGATAACACAAAATTGTTCACTGACAGAAGTTTTGACATGTTGGCCATTTCTTAAACAAAGAGGGGGTGTAGCTTAATGTGTGTGTGACTGTGTGTGTGTGTGTGTGTGTGTGTGCGTAATTAGAGATTTAAGAAATCAAGGCTCTCCTTTATCTTTTCTTTGTCATTACTTTTTTTAAATCACAAATAAAGACCCAGGGTCACAGGTTTCCCTTTTGACTCAGCCCATGAGGAAAGCCGAACATCAGAAGCGCTTACAAAGTGCACAGGATCTATCAGATGGTCACAACTGGACTTTGCAAATAAGCCATCTCATCACAACATCATAAAAAATGGCTCTGTGTTTTGCTTGTGTGGATTTTTCTAGAATGTGCTGAGTTTTTCTTGTTCTTTTGGCCAGAGGGGTGAGGGGAAAGAGAGCTAAGGAGAAATTGCTGTGAGTGGAGACACGCAGATACCTGAACCCCAAACCAAGAATACCCCAAGCAGAGCTCGTGCAGGTTTGGCCATCATGGCATTGCTGTCAAAGCAGGGAAGGAGGAGGCCAACCAGCAGGTGTTTTTGAAGGGTCTGATCTTACCTTCCTTCCATAGGGTCCACTGGTAGACACATGTTCCAGACACCTCCCCTGCTTCTGAGGCCCTTCCGCCTTGACTGGGAGGAGTTAGGGTCGTCACACAGCTTGGGTGGCTTCTCCCTGAAGGCCAGAGGCCATGGGTAGGTTATTAGGGACCTGAGTGAGGGCCTGGATTTGCATTTGAAAAGATCTGTGGCAGAGTCTGAGAACACAGGGCCCTGTAGAAGGATGATCCAAGCTTGAGTGGTGGCAGTGACAGTAGAGAAAGGGAAGGCGCAGATCTGGGGTTGGCCAAGTGTGGATGTGTGAGGCTGAGGCACAACCAGGGTCCTGCAGGAGCAGGGCAAGTGCTCACTGACTACTGCAAAGGTCCTGGCAGCCAGACAGACAGCACTCAGAGTGTGAGTCATGCTCTGCAGTCCAGACCTCATGTATTCCTGGTGAGGTGATTTTGGGTGATCTGCAACCAATGTAATAAGTGAAGGGTGCCTCAGAGCCTCCTGAAAAGGCCTCAGAGGCAGCAGCACCGAGAAAGTCCTACAAACAACAAACTGTGCCTGCCCAGTGCTCCTGGCTTCTCTCAGGGTATTGTCACCTTGTTCCTAAGCAGTCTGGGCCCCATCTTCCCTGCACAGGGTAGTCCAGTCACCAGTCTAGATGTCCTGGGAGCAGCCACAGGTATTTGCGAGTCCACAAAGAAACTGGTGGTCTTCTTGACTCTGTCATCTCTTCCTCCTCTCTTCCTGAACAAC
Source organism: Castor canadensis (assembly GCF_047511655.1). Taxonomy (NCBI): domain Eukaryota; kingdom Metazoa; phylum Chordata; class Mammalia; order Rodentia; family Castoridae; genus Castor; species Castor canadensis. The sequence continues at coordinate 82,204,460 of NC_133395.1, forward strand.
AGAACTCTGAACTTATTTTGAAGATCATTATATTCCATTAAGGAATCAGGGATTCTAGCTGGAAATTCTGGCCAGAGAGATATGTGTGCAAGAGAGTAGAACTTCCAGAAAAGCCCCATAAAAGAAGAGAGTTTTTTTTTTTTTTTTTACTTCTTCATTCACACTTCTGATCAGGACTCAGGTGAGATGACTGGTGTTCTTGCAGCCCTTGGTCTATGAGGAGAAGGGTTTTACTAAGGTGTCACAGGACAGAGGCCTGGATGATCTGGTATCTAAGTTCCTGTTGGCTGGAGAGGCACCTTCCAGTTCCAGGCTCCCCTGCTTTTCTGGGCAGATTTACATGGGAAAGTAAAAATTGTTTAATGTTCCATTTCTCAAATCTTTTTAACTCACAGATAAATCTAATCTGAAGTAATGAATCAGTTTAGATATCCTAATATGCGATCAGTAGCTTTATCTCTGAATACAAAGAGTTTGAAAGAGCAAAGTGAGTTATATATTATTCATAAAAAGTATGATAAAATTCGTAAGTGTAAAGAAGACAGAGATAGAAGAAAGACCAAATCTAACCTTTAACCAATGCATTCTACTTGCTTTGTTTAAATTTTCTAAGTAAATATTTTTTACATATTTCCTCAGAAAAGAACAATGATGAAACTCTCTCACTTTTACACTAAGGAAATCTATAATTATTTTTCTTTTTTATTCCTGCTTTTACTGTAAGACTGGTTGTTGTCAGAAAATTTAATTTGGCTTCATTTAAAGCTGTTTTAGCACAAGCTGGTGAAGAGAATTCTTTAAGAAAAGAAAACCAATGTCGTTTCTCTGGTTGAATTTGAAAAATAACAGGTTGAATTGCACTTGCCTTTTATTCTCAAAAGATTCTTTGTGGAGTAAGGCAAAGTATGGAAAATGTGCATGAAAAAAGTGATACTTCAACAGGTGAGAGAGAAATTTGTAAAAAAGTATAAAGTGTACGTCCAGATTTTAGGGACAGAAGCTATATTAAAATAATATTTAAAAGCACATATTCATTGAAAATATTTAAGAAAACTTTCATCCTTATCTATGTATTATGGACTGTGTTGTGTCCTCCCCAATACCTGAGTATGTGGCTGCATTTACACACAGGACTTCAGGACTTCAGGGAGCCATTAGGATGGACTGAGGTTGGAAGGAGGGGCTTTAATTCAAGGTGACCTTATAGAAGGGGAGACCCCAGGGAAACACAAGCCAGTAAAGACACAGGAGCAGGGTCTGCTGGTGAGCCTCATGCCAGACCTCAGGAGGACCTAATGGTGCTGACCTCTGACCTTGACATCCAGTTTCCAGAACCATGAAAAATGACTGTCATTTAAGCCTCCAGCCTGTGGTGCTGTTTCATGCCCACCCCGCCATCCCATATCCTAGCCACAGCAATATTTTGACTATGGTTTTTGTCATGTCTAAAGACCCCCACCCACTGGAGGCCCTCATCCCTTGTCACCCAGCAGCAGCCACTGACTCCTGCTTGACAGAAGTTACGAAGCCAGCAGCCTCTGGGAACTGCACCATCTCCATCCGCCACCTGAACTTCCCAGTGAATATGTGTCCCACACCGGAACCCTTTCCTCTTTCCCTCAGGGAAGTCCTACACCTGTGCCTTGGGTCTCCACCCCACTGACTGTCTGGAACTTCTCTCATTCATGGATTCTCCTGTATCTTCCATATTCACCCTTCAGCTCTCACCCTTCCTCCTCCCTGGTCTTGCTGTGGTTCCCAGGCCCTCATTCTCCTCCTCCACTGCCAAGTTCCTCCAAAGACTTCTCTCTAGTCATCATCTTCACCTCCTCACTTCCTCTCACTTCTCAGCCTTCTGAGATTGGCCCCTGCCCTCAATACTGTCACCTAACAATCCTTGCTCAGGATGAAAATAAGCCCAGTAACTCTGGACCCAATGGACATGGCTGGCACATTCTGGCCGCCTTGAGAAGTAACGCTTTTCTCTCCTTCTTTGACCCAGGGGTTTTCTGGGTCCCACCATGTGGCTGATCCTTTTGAGAATTGGCAAGTTCATTGTCTTGCATGTGGACATTTAATTCTGAAGTTCCTCCAACATTAAGTCTAGATCTACCTACACCCAGAAGCTCAGCCCTCTCCCAGTCATGTCACCAGTTGACTACAGGATGACTTCAAAATCAATCTAAATACAGAACAGGACTATCTGTAGCTAGTGGCCCAGTTGCCCTGCCAGCAGAGCCTTGCAACCTCCTCCTCCATCACCATGCCCCAGCCATCAGCAGTGTCTGCCCATTCTTCCTTCTGGTGCCACAGTTTCCAGGTATCTTCCAGTGCCGGTCCCCATGGGCTTTGCTCTGGTCCTTTAGTATTGCCCCAGCACAGACTATCTTTCCAACCCCTTCAAGCTGCTAGTCACAGAAAGAGACTTTTTGGCTGGGCATGGTGGTGCATGCCTGGAATCCCAGTACTCATCAGGCTGAGGCAGGAAGATCACGAGTTCTAGACCAGTGAGATACATAGTGAGATAGTCATAGTCACTCACAGATAAATAAATAGACTTTTGAAAGGAACTGTTATCATGCCACATTCTCCTCGTCCTTTCCTAGACACTCTAAAGCCCCACACTCTGCTCCTGGCACTCAGAAGGAAGTCAAAAAGCCTAAAAGTGCCCTGCAAGTTTCCCGGTCACATCCTGGCCTGGCCATTTGTTCCTGAGACAAGAAAATTATTTCACTCTCAGAGTTAGGTGTTTTCACATTTCATTGATTTTTAAGGGCCCTTTACATAGTAACAACCTTAAGTTCCTGTTACATATACTATATATAGAGCCCAGATTTTGACTGGTGGGACTGAAACATAGCCTTCTTTTCTGCACCCTCACAAAAGACCACAAAGGCCTTGTCTGCTCAGTAATGTGGAGGCAATTTACTTGTACAGCTCACATGTTCTACCTGGCCAGCCCACAAGGGAAGAAGGATCAAGCCTGGGGGTAAAGGGTAGAAGCAGCTAAATGAATCTCAAAGTCAATGACCTGAAAAAGCCAAGTTTCAGAAATCACCCCCTTTGAGAACTGGCAACAGCAGAATCTTTTTGGCAAAGACTGGCATTAGGAGAAGCTGCCCACCAGGATGGCCCAGTGGAGCTCTTGAGTGCTGACCATAGTAGACATGGGGCAGGCCCCTGGCCTCAGTTTATCTCCCAGCACTCAGTGCAGAGACTAGGCATGACTCTCATCGTTTGCCAAGTTATCAGCTCCTACTGCCCCATGAGCACTAGGCATGTGGAAGGGGGCCTGGCCGCATGTGGTTGCAGCCACTGGCCAGCTGCAACCTGCAGACTTCTGTTGTGCCCCTTTCCATGTCCAGGCTGAAATCTGGTCCCTGAAAGTGGGCAGGTAAAGCGACCAGAGGCCAAATTCAGCGAGAGAACAATGTCCACAAGCAGCTGCCCTATCTTGGTGACAGCAGAATAGGCAAGGTGCCACGGGTGGCGGGTGGGGAGTAGTCACACCTCTTTATTATCTTGGGTCACTGGAGATGTTCAGGCAGCAAAGAGCAGCCCACTGTGCCCCTCCTGGAGGTCGTCTGACAGTGACAGGGTGTACAGTCCCTCAAAACTTCAGCTCACAGAGGAGGCCCAAGTCCTAGCAGCAAGCAGAAGAGTAAAATTCAAAGCCAGTCATCCTCCCATGGGTGCCTGCAGTCTCACAACACTCACGGCTGGTTTGCATCACCACCTGCGTTCATTCAGCCCGGGACTCATTACCATGACTCAAGGCAGGCCCAAGCTGCTCTGAACCCAGGAGGCATCAGTGACATGACTGCCAGGGTCTTGTGACATTTGTCTGTCTGAATCTCTCCAGGGCAAGGCTGTGGAGCTGGATGCTTACTGATAAACCAGAACTGAAACCAGAACCTGGGGCTCTCAGAACAGTTTCTGCCGTGAGTGAGCTCGATGCCCTGCCTTCCACTGTGTGACACAGGTCCCCTCCCATGAAGAGGTGGCCCTGTCCCTGTGGTTTCCTGACCAAGCAGCAGTTTTAAAAGTTGACAGACTTGGACTTGAAAGCAAACTCTGCCCTTTAACAGGGCACTGGCACCTTGCCACCCCAAGCCTTCAGCAACATTCTGTAATACGAGAATAATTCTCACATTGCATGAGATTATTTAGAGACTAAAAGAATCTTGAATGATGCCCACGAAACAGGAAGTCAGTTGCGTTGTCCAGGAAATTCAAGGTAAATATCCAAAAGTGAGATCATTGAAGAATATTCTTTCTTTTACCAGAGTGAGATTTTCTTCAAAGTTTCTATAAATGTCAAAAACATTCATTCATTTTTTTCAACAAGTTTTTTGGGGAGGCACCAACTTTATATCCAGCACTGCTCTAGGGATGTAAAATTCTGGAGGCTGAAACAAAGAAGCAATTGCCAGTTGCTATGGTGTAAAACTGCTAACTTCCCACCATGTACAAGGTGGATCTTGGTTCTAGTACAGCCCCAGGTGAATCAACAAATAAACTGTCCCATACTTGCCCTCGTGGAACTTCTCTTCTGATACTGTCCCTCACAGTACGAATGGGACCCAATGCTTCTTCCTCACCAGGCAGGGTGCTGGTGGCTCAATTTGGTAATCCTAGCTACTCAGGAGGCAGAGATTGGGAAGATCATGGTCCAAAGCCAGCCCTGAACAAATAGTTCATGAGACCCTATCTTGAAAATAGCCATCACAAGAAAGGGCTAGCAAAGTGGCTAAAGCAGTAAGAAGACCTGCCTAGCAAGCATGATGCCCTGAGTTCAAATCTCAGTGCCCCTCTCAAAAAATATATGTTAAAAAGAGGCTTTCAGGGACAGGATAACTGAGAAATCAGAAGGTGACACGGGCTTAAAATTCTTTCTATTATCACCTCTACATTGTTTTGTTTTGTTTTTCTTCATGAAGTAACATATAAAATATCAGATCCTACCTGAACTTGACTTACACACAAAGGACCAAAGCTCATTAAAAACAAACAAGCAAACAAAAAACAGCCTGGCATGGTGGTTTACATCTGTTATCCCTGCCACTTAGGAAGTAAGTAGAGGAGGATTGTTATCTAGGCAAAAGCACAAGACCCTATCTCAAAAACAAACTAAAGTAAAAAGGGCTGGGAGCATGGCTCAAGTGGTAGAGTGCTTGCTTAACAAGTGCAAGGCCCTGAGTTCAAACCCCAGCACACAAACACACAAAAAGAGTCCCACTAAAAAAAAATACTCCTCCCAAATCACAGTCCCCTAAAACTATGGATGACTCACTTCTTTCTTTGCTCTGTCCTTGCCCAAAGTAAAGAGGACCCCATGCTGAATGAAGGAGAACCTGACCTGGTTTTTTTTCTTGGGGACCACTGAACTGTGAAGCAGCTGTCCAGCCCAGTGTAGGCAAAGGCCAAGAGAAAGAGAAAGCATTTGCTTTGCAGACGCTTGTCCTTTCCTGGAGGCTCTGCAAATTCTTGACACAATGCATGGGTGACCTCCCCAAGAACAGTCTCCCCCAGCACCAAGGTATGTGAGGATTAGAGATAGCAAGTGGCCAAGGACTGCAAAGTCCTAAGTGCCCAGCACCCTGCTCTAGGACAGGACTAAAGATTTCCTGGACATTCTTTTTAAATGAGAAGCAATAAAACTGGAGGGAAAATGAATAGGGCAGAATTTTGGGTGCTCGGGAAATTTGTAGCTCACTGTATTTGCCATGCTCCACTTTACAAAACAAAACCTGGTCCACTATGGATAAAGGGTTGTGCCTATAATCCCATGGACAGGAGCATAGCAGGCATGCAGCCTCCTTCGAGGCCTGGCTGAGTGGAGAAACCAGAGCAAACATGGGGCATGCCCCAAGGCAAACGCATTCAAACCAACATTTTGCCCAAATCCTCTTGCCACTTGTATTTGTAACGGGCATGTATCTAGCCGTAATTACTCAATTCCACTAAACCTGCCATGATGTTGTTTAGTTATACCCATTGCTGTGCTTTGCAACTCTTAGTGAGAGTCAACATCAGACCATGGGTGTTCCCAGGTCAACAGAGGAGACCTGGGAAACACAGTGCACTCATTTCTCCTGGCAAAAACCTGGGGAGAATGCAGCCTAGCCTCTGCCTTCCTACTTTCCCATTATGTTAGTGGAAGACCAATGGTAGCAGCAGTCACTAGATTCTGTCCTAGATGGGTTAACACATATTGACCACATCCAACCTCAGGCAGTTGTGCACAGTCAGTAAGAGCCTGAGGGAGATGGACCAGGACAAGGTGGGTCCAAATACTGGCCCTAGTCTTAGATATTTATCTTGAAGATTAGATTAATTATTGTGTGATTGTTAGATTAATTATTGTGTATATATGTAACTATTAGATATATTATTAGCTATTGTAATAATTAGTTATTGTTAATAATCCAGAACAATGAGTGACAGACATTGTTAGCTGATGTAGAGAAGAATTACGGAAGATTTTGAAATGGGCCCCAAGGAGTGTTGGATAGATGCCGGCAGAATGCTGTTACTACAGGAATTATTCCATTCCAGAGGGTTTGCACAATTGCTTTTCTTTGACTATTTTCCAATTCTGTAAGCACAGAAGTTAAATTGTAGAAAACTGAGAGATATGCAGGTTATTACATAGAAACGCAAAACATGTCTCACAGAAGACAACTGATTGTCACCTTGTGGAGAGGGACTGCTTTTTACCAACTTACATGCGTTTATATAATTTATCTTTTCTTAACTGACTATAAATGTGGGATCCTTTGAGTTATCTTGTGAACCAGTTATAATCATATCTCATGGGTTTCCTTCAACAGTTAACACATGTGATTTCATATTTATATGAAGTCATGATCTGATTGTTGTTAAAATTTGTCCTTCAGCACTAGCGCCTCCCTTGCCACCATTTTCATGTCTTTATTCACTCACTCAAATATTCCACAACTATTGCTTAGACGCCTGTGTGCGCCAGGTGTATGAGTTGAGCTATCTCAACTTCCATGTTACTTCAGCATGAGGTTGATGTTTGGTATTAAAAAGTCACTATTGATCTCATGGCATTTGGGGCATAAATATGCCCCTACAGACCTGGTACTCACCCCATCAAACAGACACAGGCATGGCTCTGAGCATTCTCTCCTGACAGTCAGAAAGGGCACTCCTCTTTTTCATTTCCAAAAGGTACAAACAGTACAGAAATACAGTGTGTTTCATCCTTGTTTCCCTTTTCCTACTCTAACCATTTCTTTTCAACTGACTATCCATTTTTACCAATAGGAAGACACCTGTCTACTACAGACAGACCTAAGTACTACCACCTAAGCGGTGAATTGAGAACATTCAGGTGCTTTTAGATGAAAGAGTCATACCAGGGGGTCACTGATCCATTTGGTCTCTTATAATTTCAAACATGTAAGTACAAGAAAATGCACACCAGAGAAAACCCACTGCCAGTGGACTTAACTTTAATTCTTTGTCAACTCAGACCTCACAGGTGACTTAAAATGAGCCCACTCTTTCCTTGGCCACCCAACTTCAGAGAAATGAGAAAGCTGGGATGGGAGGATAGGGGCACTGATATGAGGGAGAGTCTTCTGCTGCTCCTAGTGCAGCCCTCCTCTGAGGGTGTCTTTGTGGCTTGCCATCATCTGAAAGAAATCCTCTGATCCATCACTTCCCAGATTTGAAGGCCACAGCACACCGGGGAGACACAGAGGGTCCTGTATGCAGCCCTGTAGCCTGAGAAAGTTGAGGTGGGTCATTGCTTTCAGACATCACCCTGAGCATACCCTGACCTTCGGGGACTATAAGTGCTCATCCTGGTGGGGGTTAGTTTAAATCAAAAGTTGCATGCCCACAGCTGTACAAGTAAGGCATGCCTAAGAAAATAAATACTAGTTAGAGGTGATTTAGTGCAGTTAGCTGCAGTGGGTGGAGGCTGGAGGCAGTAGCTTTTAACAAGTTTTATTTGAAAGACTAACTCGGTGTGGTTGTCACGACAGTTGTGTTTGTGGCTGAGATTGTATTGCTAACAGATGGGGCACTGGCAGCCTCCCCTCACTCAGGCAGACACTCTGCATCAGGAGTGGGCAGACTGGCATGTCATGCTAACCTTAGCCAAACCACTCTCCCCTATGTCCCCAGCAGAACGTCGTAGTACTGGGTTGGTGAAAACACTAGCCAAAATATTTAGCTGTTCCTCCTTTTCATCTCTGTTCATCCTTGGAGAATTCATTTAAAAACTGAGAATTCTTCCACAGACAATCACTGCCGGACAAAAAGGGAATATTTTGCAAATATCCCCACCTGTAGAGACTGTCTTGAGCCACCAAATCATTTGCCATGTTAAGATCCCCAGAAAGGAGAATAAGCCAACAGAACACAGATGGCAACAGTATGTTATTTAGGAAATTCAGTATCAAAAGAGAATCTGCCATCCCACCATTGGCGTGGGGAGGTCAGTTTTAGAGAACTACTTTGCAGTTCAAAAACAAAGAGCAAAACAAACAAAAATCCCTGTGGGGTACTTCATATTGAAGCACCAGGCTTGATTTTAAGGAAGTAAAACTTCTTGAACTTTGCTATATTTTAGAACAGACCAGTATGACACATGGAGACATACACCCAAACAGAATCAGACAGCCAGCAGTGGAAGCAGAGAGGGGAACACCCAGGAATGAGTTCTGGGAACTTCTGGTTCACCCTATGCAAATGATTCTGCAGTGGGGCAGGCTCAGTGCCAGCGAAAATGATGCCCATTTATGAAGCAGCAACTTTACCTTCACACCAAGGTAGCTGGTCACCTGCCTCTGTCCCTGGACTGTAGACATGCAGGTCAGGTTTTCATTAGCCTTCTGTTATAACAGGGAAAACCACAAAGCCAATGAATCTCCTTGGGTAGATAACAATCTCTCTTTTTTTTCTTTTTGAATAGTTTTGGGTAATTTGTACAATGACAATACAAACCATGGAAACAGCTAATTTTTCAAATAGGTCCCAACCAAGTGGCTGCACTCAAAGAATTTGGTGAATGAACTGTCTCAAAAGATGAAGCTGGAATCTCTCCTCCAGCAGACACAGAGGCCACACTGGGCCAGGGAACCTGAAAATAATGACTTTTCCTGTGAAATTGATCAGACTGTTGGCTTTTAAGTCAATCACAAAGAGAAATTATTCCAGCAAAAAATATGGGGATAAACAATTACTCTTATTCCATATTGGGCTTAAAGTATTTTTTAAGTATTTGCCAACAAAAAACAAAATGTGAGTGATAGGAGCTGGACATTTTAATAACACTGTGCACAGTAATCTCTCTACATCCCAGGGCTACTGTTAGCTGATACTCTCCATCCACAGAACACAAGACTCCATATATTGATCAGCCTGAGAGTTGGGGAGCTTGGGCTAGCTCTGACTCTAGGACAGGACAATTGGGACCTAAACTGATTTGCATTTTCACAAGCCTGCTTGATCTGTACATGGTCTCTAAGCGGTGCAGTCCATGGGGAGGGAGCAAGGGGAGCAAGGTGGTGACATATATGCTTCAGGCTCCCTCTAACAATTACCAGTAGCTGGGGTCCCTGGCTGAGCCACTCTGCACAGGTGTTTCTGGGTTGACAATGCTTCAGCATTTTCTGAAAACATGCCTGTCGCTGTTCTGCATGGTTTCCCCACACCCTGCCCACAGTTTGTAAATATCTGGTTTCTGGAATTATCCTTAAATTATCCTAATTCGAGTATGCCCCTATTTCTAACCATGACCCTGACTGACACACAGCACTTCTACCATTGATTCTTAAACCCCTTCTGCCAAGCGATTAACTAGAAGCTTGTTTTAATAGAAGTGGTTTCCCTTGTAATTCTCTCTAATTTATTTTATGGATCTGAAAACATTTTTCTGTGAAAAAGTCATGCTTCATTAGATTGGAAAAGTATCTATGGCATTGAAAAAATATAGAACAAAGTGAGCAGGCCTCTATTTCATTCTCTTCTCTTAACTGCTGTATCTTGAAAGTAGTTCTATAATGGAATTCACAGGTGTCTGTAGGGAGGAAGTTAAAGACTTCTTTCCCTCACACACCCTTCTTTTCAGTATGCCCCAGGCATAAGCCCCTCATTTCACTCCAAGATGAAGTGTTCAACAAGTTGACAAGAAGAACACACAAGGATTATTTTCCCAGGTGTCAAGATGATACTACTGAGTAGATTCCAGTTCCTTGGGAGAAAGGGAGAGAGCTTACCATCTCTTTTACTTGATAGTCTCTCTTTCTCTTCCCCCTGCCCCCCACCCCCCTGCCCTTTCTCTCTCTCTCTCTGTATGTGTGTTCTGGTGAAGTACAATGGACTGAACCATTCCTACAGAGAAGCTTGACCATCCTCATTTTCTCCTTTACTCATCTCTACTCGTCCGTGAAGCCTGGCTCCTTTAGACATGTTAGGTTCCTTGGAGAGGCTCAGCCATCGCTTTCTCCTTTTCCACAGTTCTCTTCTCTGGCATGGATAAGTACAAGAGCCCCAGGAATCAATAAGCTGGCTTCTCAAAGCCTTCCCCCAACCAAGAAGGATCTTAAAAATTTTTAAGCCATTTCAATTTGCTGATTTGGGCCAATCTGTGTGCTCACGCCCTCCTCTGGCTCTTCTCATGGATGAATCTGCTCTAACTTTTTCTCGAATTGGACTGCAAAAAAGGGAGGCAGCACTGCCCCATGGAGTGAGTACAGGCAGTGAGGACTCCTGTACTGCTTTTGTTTATTCAGAATGGTGAAGTTAGCGCTCCATGGAATTCCACTTAGCCCAGCAGATTTGTAACTTAAGGGCTGAAGCCACTGCTCATATGAAAAGTTAAATCTTTCACCCTTTTTTTCATACAAAGACACTTGGCTTAATGAAGTAATTTATTAGGAGTATTCAATATTTAAGAAATCTCTTGTCAGATATCACTGAATTGTCAGACTCATAGTTTTCAACTATGCAAACAACTGATTCAGGATGGCTGCCTTTACATGGAGAATCAATTATCATTGATTAATTAGTTAATTCTATATCAAAGCATGAAATAAAATGATAGCTCCTAAAGAAAGTAGACTTGCCAACCACTTTCACAGGTAAGGTAACGTGGAAGCAAAGCATTCTATAAGTCACAGAACTTGATTGTGCAAGGTTAGAATTGAGTCTTTTAATTGGCAAAGAACAGGCATAACTCACACACAAAGTGAGGTACTGTTGACCATAGGTCAGTGTATGATTGAAAACTAAATTACAGCATGCATGAGTTTTAAAGAAAAAATCCCCAGAGTAGAGAAGATTTAGGTGAGCTACATAAAACCTACAATGATTCCAAAGACAGCAGAAAGATTAAATGCACAAGATAGACAAAGGAAAATTTTGACAATCGAAGATCAGCTAGATGGAGGAATAGAAGACCTCTAACTACTTTTGAATGTGCAACACACCTGAGAGCATAGAACTATTCCTACTAGCCTGCATTGAAAGGATTGATCCACACAAAGCAAGCATCTCCAAAATTCTTTGTAATTTTTTGACAAAAATTGCCCTCCCTCCTTAAATCTGACTTACATAGTGCTAACATATTTATGAAAGGTTGAAATTTTGCAAGGACTAACCTCCTGTCAATTATAAGACTTGTGGAGAAAATGCCTCTTAAAAGGTGGTAAGGGAAGAAGGGAACATAATTGAACCAACACTTTTTTTTATTACCATGTTTTTCCTGTACTGGGGTACATTGTGACAGGTACAAAAGTTCTTACAATATATTATAGTCGAATTCAACCTTCCATCATTTTCCTTTATCCCCCGTACCACCATGAACCAATTCTTTAATATGATTGCTATTAGAAGAAAAGCTCATAACAACAAAGTTGCTTGTTGATAAACAAGTCCTCACATCTGTGTGCCTCAGAAGATTCTCCTTGAAATAGGGGCTGGTGATTGGAGCCATCAAGAGAGGCACTTGTAAGAAAGAGTGTGTTAGTCACCACTTCCACTACTGTAACAACTGCAGAAAAGGTTGATTTTGACTCACTCACTGTTTTAGAGCTTTCACACCATGATCAATCAGCCCTGATGCTTTTGGGGATGTGATGAGATGGACACATGGTGTGTTCATCTCATCGCTGTGATGCAGAAAGAGAGAGAGAAAGAGAGAAAGAGAGAGAGAGAAGGGCCAGGGTCCTACCATACCATTTGAGGCCACACCCCCAGTGACCAAAAGATCTCCCACTAGGCCCCACCACCTCCCAAAAACCCAAAGTTGGGAACCAAGTCTTCCCCACATGGGTCTTTCAGAGACATTCCAGACCCAATCTATGGCAGGGAACAACCTCTTCCCTCTCTCATGTCTCATCCATGTGATGGGGGCACAGAATGGAGCTGCATTCTGTGAGAGTTGCTGCTAATTTTGAGTCCCCATCACCCTTTCATCCTCCAAAGGTTATCAAGGCTCTGTGAGAACTGTTTTCTCTTAGTCCAATCACTTAACCTTTCTCCGCCTCAGTGCGGCTCCCTTTTCTGACAAGGGCCCTCGATTTTTATTTGGAGATCTGCCTCTTCCTCATGCTTATCTCACCTCATAGCTTCAATTCCCGAAGTGTGAGCTCACTTGCTCACTGTATTCCCATGGTCAAAAGGATAAGCTTCCATTTAAGGGAGAGCAGTGCATGACACATGAACAAATGCATTTCCTATCTCCTTCACACCCCCAGCTTCTCTGGTTGGGGCCATGGTTGCATATTACATTCTCCAAGGGAGCTTTCAAGAAAAATGTGCTGAGCATGGCTCCCTCAGACCTGAGAAGGCAGGATCGCCAGAGGTGAGCTGACCATCTATAGCTCTAATGCATGTGCACACAGATAAACACTGAATAATGTGATTAAGGAGGAAAACACGTAATTAGTTCAACAAATTGTGTCATGCATCCACTGAGTGCCACTCCAAAGACAGGCGCACATTTGCGAAATGTGTCTGAATTGTTCATGAGGAGCCCTTTGGAAATTCAATCATTTAAAAATTTAAACATTTACTTTTGTTTGTATTTTATTTGACGTATCATCCAAGTGATCAAATTAATTCAGTAGTTCAATTTATGTAATCCATTTTGAATCCATTTTTAAAGCCTCCTCCTGTAACACAGACTAGAAATCTTATTAATTAGACATCTATCTAAAGTCTAATTAATTAAGAAGCCTTCATCACAGAAGCATGATTTACTCACTATCTACAATGCCACCTTCCTATCCAACACACAAATCAGTAAACCTAATGTAATTCATTGAAAAGAAGCTGTAACTAAGTGTTACATCATTACACTTAAACAGACTTCTCCATAGATCCAGTGTGTGGAAAATTTAATTTTTTCTCTATATTTATTTATATGACATATTTTCCCCAAACAAGGACTCATTTTATGGCTAATTTCATAAAGCCATTGAAAACATTATTTCTATCACATTTAATGAAAACAATTTCATCTAACTGCACAGAAGAGATTTAAAAAACAATTGAGCGAAATACTGGTAGTAATAAAACCCTGAACTGATGTCTGAAATCAGCTTGAAATAAAAAATGCTAGCGTCCTATATTTTAAAACCTATTATAGTAGCAGAAAATCTTCAAATCTAATTTAACACAGATGCATAACTGCTAAGTACCCCAGAGTAAGGTCATATGACAACATTCATGAATTTAAGAACTCTCACAGAAAAACGCATTTTCATGGGAGGTGCTTCTTTTTCTCCTGCATATGAAACCTGTCTCTATAAATTAAAGTGAACACAAATAATCATGGTCCACAGCCATGCTTATCTGACTATTTGGGCACGGAATGTATTTTCTTCGCACTTTGGAAGTCACCACGAGCTGAATCCTTTGATTCCCATTGTGCAAAAAGCCAAAGCTGCTGAATGTTTGAGGGTCCAAAACTTTACTTCAGGACAAGCAAACTCCTTACATACTTGAACGGTAGATGTAACTCATAATTGTGCTGACTTCCTTCAACTCTCAACACCTTCTCTGGATGACTGCCACATCTTCTTTTTTGTTTTGTAGATTGTCCAGGAGCCTCACACACTTCCCCAAATGACAACCAGATTATTTTTCTTAATAATAGACCATCTGTTAGAGATCCACGTGTGTGAATTGAACACATATATAAAGCATATACATATAGCTTTAGCTATGGATATGTAATATTCTTAGATTTATATAATTTTACAGTATCTGCAGAACACGTAATTTTTTGAATGATGATCAACCTAGCCTAATTCCCACCCACCCCCATGTGTGGGCAGATAAATGCTTGTCCCCTGGGACCATCTCTGGGAGATAATGCAGATGGTAGTGGTTTGTTTTTCCATGTTCAAAACATATTTTCATGGGCGTTTTCAGCTCAGAAAAATTAGATACTAGGTTCAGTCAGTCTTTGCCTTTTGGATTCCCGTAATGTGTGAGATGAATTTAAACCAACAAAGATTTTGTCGTAATAAATAATGAAGTTGCCACAGAACTTTAATTCGTGGATTTACTCATGTTGCTCTAGTAGGCCTGTAGCAGCAATGGGCTTAGAGGGAAATCCTGCCACGAAGATTTTAGAGAGCCAAGCAGAATTTTCAAAAGGAAACTTGCACAGAAACCCCTTTTATGGAACTTGTTTTCCACCCTATGCAACCTGTTTAGCTTTTGTAAAAACATGAAAGTAGCCAACCAACTTGATAGAGAATAGGTTAGTCCCCAGTGAAATGTATTGTTTTTGTCCCTCTTACATATCAAAGGAGATCCAGAACAGGCTCTGCTTTGTATGTAATTCTGTTTAAAGTAAGTGTTTAAATGGTATCTACTGAACTAACAACTAGTAACTCAATATCCACTGCTCTTTGGGTTGCAGATACTTTAATGTTTAAGGTAGCTCTGACTGGTATTTTAAGAGGTTACAGTGAGTCCAGTATACGTCTGCGTCATGTGCAATGTGCTGTATACACACACACACATGCGCACACTCACACAAATGCATACACATTATAACAATAAGGACTAGCAACACACTGTCAAACAATATAAAATAATTTCGCATGATTTCACTCAGAGAAAAATACGATGGGTCACAAGGTCTTCTAGAAAAAAGGGAGAAAATCAAATAAAATGTTATGCTATGTTTTCAATATTCTTAAATCCCCAAAAAGAAGCCTGTTGGAAGTCAAATGTCAGATGTACAGATTAGAACTCAGGGCCACTGTATCTCTTAACTTCGTGTGTGGAAAGTTACCGCAGAAAGGCAGATCCTCCTAGCCAGGCTAGTGAGTGACCCTCTGCAATCCCAGCTCTGAGTTCTGTGACTAAAGGTCAGTCATCAGACCACTGGATGCCAAGGCTAACTGGGGAAGTGTGAACACTCGGGAAGAAGGCTGACCTCCCAGACACACTCACACCCAAATCCCTCTGCAAACACAGCTTACAGACACTGGGGCTCTGCTCTTCATTTTTCAGTCCCTTTAACTTTCTGTTACACAAACAGCAGCTACATTCTTGCATTTTGTGAAACACTTAGTGACTCAATACCCTATAAAGAAATGAGTAAACACTGTATTTTCTGTAAAAGGTTTGCAACCCTTCCTGGGCGCCCACCCCACCCAGACACACAAGTACACTTTTCTCCCCATGCACAAAAGAAGCCATCACCAGTGTGGGCGTGTCTTCTGTTTTGCTACTCAGACTCTGTTCCCATACGCCACTGCTCCTGGCTACTTTCCTGGCCTCTGGCATCCTCTCCACCTGGGCAGACACCCAAACTCTTTGCCATTTTAGTGGCTCAAGGAGTCTACCAGATAGTGTTCAGACTGGAGGGATGACCTCACAAGGAATTTATTTTTCCTTTTGGGTCTCAATTTTGTGTCAGACACCGACAGATGTGTTTTCTAAGTCGGGCTCTGGAATTGGAGATGTTGAACCAGCGTGAAAGCCTCTTAGTGCTTTCTGCAGCTCCAGAGAACCTATGAAGGGGAAAAAAAATGTTTAAAGTTGCATTAACCATCATCTGAAAACAGGGCACAAGTTCTACCCTGCACACCTCCATCAAAGATGCTGACGCAACATGAAACACTTCAACACACCCAAGTCAGTAAATTCAAAGTTATGGTTCTCAGAGCAGCTGTGACTCAGGTGTGGGTAGCATTTTCCACACTGTAGCAGGTGACAGGTTTAACTGTCTGATGCAAAGGTAAGGAAGCCAAGTCAGCTCCTGAGTCCCCAGACTTTTCTTGACTTCAAATCAGTAGGGTCCATCATTATATTCATTGTGTAAATAATACTTGCTAAGCCATTCATCCATAGAAGCACCTTGGTTCACCTGACCTTGACTGAACAAAAGCAGCAGCTCACAGTATAACTCCTGGAACCCCAGGACCTAGGTGATGCTGCATCGGTGGGGCTCTCAGCTCCACTTTGCTTCAGTCCCCTGAGAACAGGTTGGGCTTTCCTTCTAGGTCCACATGTGGAAAAACTGAGCTACAAACACTCCATGTGCTGGGTATTTGAGGCCATAAAGTTGACATTTATAGATCTCTGAAGTTTCATGGACTTTCCAGGTATCATCTCAGGCACTAACTTGAGTTTCACCACAAACATCCAATACTAGCCATAGAGAAGCTCACAGTTTGTAGCCTCTAACTGCTTAGTAAATATAAGTCTTTTATCAGTAGCAAGTTGGTAGCTGATAGCATTTTCAGTGAGCTCTGAAGTTTCTTCATAAAAGTACATAATGTCAAGCCAAAGTTTGAGTTCTGCCTTCCCAAAGGAGCGTGGCAACACATTCCAGTGAAAATAACATTGTTCTCCCAGGAAGGACTCATAAACTAACTGGAATCCCTGGCCTCCTTCCTCCTAAATTCTGGCTGTATCCCAGGCCTCTTATTAGGAGGGCTTGGTAAGACAGTGAGGGTTACGGTCCCATATGTGATTGATCTTGTCAGGTTCTTTGAGTAACACAGAAAAGGGACCCTCCAAAAAGCCAAACAGAAAAGTGTCCCCACTGTACAGTCCAGTTTTTGTAATTCCTCAAATGATGGCCTCTTGCCCTGGCCCAGAGGCTAATAATCTATTAGTGAACCTTGGGCCAATTTCAGCTTTACAGATCCCCAAAACCAGGGGCCTTTATGCAGGCATTGTCAGAATGACCAAGCACAATGAACTTGGTTGTAGAAAACCAATTCTGGTCAATGGCTTCAGTAACCTAAGCCTCTATTCCTTCACATGCAAAATTGTTGTAAAAATACATCTTACAATTATGAGTTCGTATATTCAAGGTTCTTAGCACAGCCAGCACATATTAAGTGTCTGAAACCCAAGTAGCCTAGTGGAATGTCCCTGGCTTAGGAGACAAGAAGTCTAAGTTCTACCTCTGCAAATGTGTGACCTCAACCATCTCCTCACTAGGCTGCAATTCTCAACCTTTATGTCACAGAAATGTTGAAATGGCCAAAGTAAAAATAAATACTTCCATACCACTGAATGTTTTTAAAAGTAACCAGTTATATATGAAGTTTTACAGTGAGAATGCCAATAAATATGGTTAGAATATACATTTGCCCAAAGAGGGCAGGAGAGAATCAGGGAAAGATGGCAGTAGATTTATAGGAAGAAACAGCCGGGGTTATCCAGCAACGGAAGTGGTTTCTTAAAACAAAAATAGCACTGCTGAAGCAATCCACTGCAATTAGTGTGCAGTTTCCAGGTTTGTTCTGCCACACTGGAGAGAAAGTCACCAAAAGAGCTGATAAATATTTAAAACAGCTCTGGAGTACCCACACTTTGGAGGCTCACTTCACTGAGATAAATCTATCTATTTAAATTGCACAGATATGTACATTTTGGTTAGTTTGAAAAATTTTATTGTCATAATATTTGTGTGTATCTATGGGGTCTAGTGTGACAATTTGATACGTGTATGCAATATGCAATGGTCAAATCAGTTATCAGAGTCATCAGCAATTCCATCTCCCACATTTGTTATTTCTATGTGTTGAAGTTTTGAACTCGTCTACTAATTTTGAAATACATCACAAGGTTTTAGAGACTTTAGCTGACTGTAGAGCATAATTAGGTAAAGCTTTTTACTTGATTTATTCTTGACCATGAAACATTCCCATTGAAAGCAGCTAGAACTGCAAGGGTCACTCATACATGCATTGGAGCTGTTTTAGAAACATGGCCGTGACCCTCGCTGAGATAAGTGCTTTGTAATAGACATCTTCATTTGAGAATAGGATCAGAAGGCCTCCTACACTTCTGACTTACAATAAAGGGGAATGAACAAGGCCTAAATTGCTACTTCTTTTTGTTAAGCTTTTATAGAATTTTTTAAAGGATTATTTTTGTTCGTTCTTAGCTCCCTGAGTTATTCTGCAGGCTTGAGATGGTGCTACTTATTTTAGGCTCCTCTGACCTCTGACAGTCATACAAAACACCTTTCCCTTACTCTTTTGTTCCAACCTGATAAAGAAGAGCATAGGTTGGAAAGGGGAAAGGACAGCCTGACCCAGACCCAAGTCAAGGTGGTTGAAACTCTCAAAAATCTGGTGTGATGAATGTCTGCATGTTTATAGATCAATAAACACATCTAATTCTTATCTTTGTTAGCCCAGATGAGAGACAAATTCCCGGTACTATCTTCTCCACCCTTCCTAGCTGGGGCAGGTGAGGAGCCCAAAGGTCAGATATCTGTCACTAAAAACAAATAAGAATTCCTTTCTATGTGCCACCACATAGATATGTCAGCACTCTGTTGACTGGCTTTGGAACATGCTGTATGTTTGGAACTTGATTTTTTTCCTTGCTTACAATCAATTTATATGAATCTGTACAAATGTCAAGCAGACTCCTTGTAATGGAAGGACATCTCTTTCCTAGAGATGGGAAGAATAATGAGGATATCAATAACAAATTATATTTTTGAAGCCACAATTTCAAAGACAAAGAATTTTAAAAACAGTTTTGCTCTGTGTGGTGGTTATAAAACTTCAACCACATCAAAACAATATGTTGTGATAAAATAACAAAGTGCTTGCTTCAAATACAAATCCTCTCTAAATTTCATTCTTTCCCCTTCCCCTTTTCACTATGAAGTGCATACTGAATATTCAGCCTTCTTCAGTTCTCAGATTCTTTACAATGTGTTACATACCACAGTCCCTCCCCTAAATCTAGGGAAACCGCTGCCACCAATGTCCTTAATGGTCTACCTGTTTCCCAACCCAGTAGTTGGTCTCCCCCTCTGTCGCTTGCTCTGTTTGCATCTCATGACTATAGAAAGTCCCTGCCCCTCTCCTTCACCTCCGTGACACCAGTGAAGCTTTTCTGATTCTCCTCCCAGCTCCATGACTTGTCTGTCAAGGCCACGTCACTATTTCATCATTTCCCTTCCTATGTCACTTCCCAACAGACTACATGGTTTATTATCTCCTGGATGTTAGGTCCTCACATCTATAAGAAAAGTCCCTACCTCATTACACATCTCTTCTTACATGAATCAAAAAGATTCCAAAACTTGGCACAGTATCAAAATGCCTTTGTCTTTCAGGTTTCTGCACTCACTGGGTGATGCTGTCCTCCTCCATGCATTTGACCTCAGAAGACATTGGCAGGCATCCCAGATTCCTTTGCTCCTTTAGTCTTCACACCAAGTTACCGAGTCCTGCAGATTCTACCTTCTTGATATCCACTCACAGCCAGAGCCCTTCCCTTAATCTTGGCCCTCATCACTTCTAGCCTGGATTACTGCAACTGCCTCCTAGCTGCTCTTACTGCCTCCAGCCTGGCAGGACTCCAATCCCTACTCTGCAGTTGCCAGTGTGTTATTCCTAAAATGCATATCTGGTCATGTCATTCTCCCCTTTGCATTCCTTCAGTAGAAGCCCGTACCTTCCAGGATCAAGTTGAAAGTCTTTAGCTTAATGCAAAGGTCCAGCATGATGCGTGCGCACATCCCCTCTACGTCTCCTCTTCATCCTCACTAACTCCTCACTTTCAGCACTGCACTCTGAATGTTTACCAAGAGCTCTGTGCTATATTTGCCTGCGCTACAAAAATGGGGGAGCGGAATGTTCTACCCCATCCTTCCTGCCTATCTGCTTCTCACCTTTGAGGCATGATCTTGACAGCTCTGTCACCATGAAGTAGCAGCTGACTCACTGAGGAGCAGGGAACAGATCATTGCGCCACTAATATTTACTGATCTCAGTTATAATGCCATGCCCTATCTATGAACCTTCCAAGCGCTATCACCTCTAATTCTCTCAAGGATAGCCCAAGAGAGCAATGTTACCACCCCCTTTTGGTGACACATAAATTAAGTAACTTGCTTAAGTTCATAATAGCTTAAAAGTGAACCAGTCTTCCCTTCCCCAGAGTCCGTTCACCTAAAACAATGCTGACACTGCTTTAGCCTAGAGTGTGTTAGTGGTTGTGTCTATCACATAGCAGGTTCTTCACAAGCAAATGCATGAACAAGCTCAATTCTGGAGATGTTAAGGTGCTGCCAAGGTCCCCGGGTGGCCATGCTGCATGTAACGCTTTGGACGGCCACAGACAGTCTAAGCAGAGAGAGTTTTTGACTCCTTGGTGGGGGCTGAGAACCTGGCACCAGAGTCCTCACAACTGAGCACAAGATTGAGGGAAACATAAGACCCAAGGTCTGATCTTGGCAAAAAATAGTATAGGGAAGTCAACAGAGGTAGAAACCGAGGCAGAGAAATATGGAAATGAAGCATAAAAGAGAAAACCTAATAATGTCTCTACTGTTAATAATATGAAACTCTACCAGCAAGGATGATGGAAGATGGGTTCCTTTCTCTGTTCTTCATCTTACAGCCTGGTCCAGATCACCCCGAGGTCCAAATGCCCTGACAGGTGACAGGATCACCTAACTCTCCCCACTGAGAAGAGTTTGCTCTGTAAGTGATCAGTGTCCTCTAAGAGAGGAGAGAACTGGGATTTTCACCTTTTAATTCATTACACAGCCATCAAAGTGGGCAGGTAACACGTGAAGTTATTTAAGTTATAAAAGATTAGGCCTTAGACTCTAGATTGCATGTAAGATCAGTATTCAGTTTCCTGCTCAAAGTTTTTAAAGTTTCTTTCTTGGAAGATGAAAGGCACATTTGACTTAATATAACACAGAGGTCTAAAGCTGCTTTTCTATCTTTGCCTCAGGTGAGATTACCATGGAGGGCTCTTCCGTGTTTTGAAAAGACATTGGCTTTTTCAGCCTTCTTCTCGACAGTTTTCTCTGCCTTGCTCTCACTGGGCTTTTGTAGAAAATTCTCCCCCTCTCTCATGTCCCTCTTTACATCCCAAATGTTCCTCCTGAAGTGCTGGAAGTCATCAGTGACCGAGAGGGGGATCCTGGGTGGGGGTCACCTCCAGGGAGAATCTTACAGGGTGTGGAAGTGTGACTTGCCTCGAACGGACGGACTTTCTTCTACATTACTGTGTCCTTACATTCTGTTCCTGCTTTAATTAGGTAATGGAAGACCAATAACAAAGGGAAACTTCCAGCACTAAAAACAAAAATGAAACAGCGCAGGAGAAGGAGAATTTAGAAAGCCTTTTGCACCAGCTCATGGCATCCTGCCAGCACAACTCCAGCCGTCCTTGATGGTCATAGCAAGGCTCCATGTGGACAGATCCTACAGGGTATTGGCCAGCTTGCAGGATTTCTTGCTAAACTTGGTGCCAAGTTTCCCAGCACGACTTACATTAGTCCTGATTGCCCTCCCTGTCCCTTTGCCAGGCTCAGCAACGCAGCAGAGCCACAGACATCCAAGGCGTTCAAGGAGGCAGGGACTGGGAAGGAGGGAGTCATTGTTTTCTGAGAGAGAGACAGAAGGGACAGAAGGCCCGGTCATGCAGCTCAAGCTCTGTCTCAGCTTGGGCCGTTGCATACTGCTGGATGTGCATGCATGTTTGTTTCTTGTTTTCCTTTTTGAATCTAGGACCTCTCAAACATGGCTCTGACAGTCCCAGAGACAAGGACCCCATAGCCACAAGTGGCATGGGACGGGAGTCCCTGCCTCTGCAGGCATTTGCAGGGGTTATGTGTGAAGCCATGACAAGCAGTTTGGAAAGAGCTGTCCCACGACTGGGGCATCTATAGACAGTGCCTTCCAGGAGCAGAAGTGCCACCAAGGAAGAGGCTACTACAAAGACATTGAATCCAGGGAGAGGTTATTCCCCAGTCCCCAGAAGCCAGGTTTAATTCTTCTTTCAAGGACAATTATCTTGACAATCTTCTCATTGGTCAGTTTTCATTGATTCTTCTTAAGGAACTATTACAGTTTCTCTGACTGAACAATCCAAACAGTTCTGGATCACAACTCCTAAACTCCTATGGTCATTCTGAGTTGCTGTGCAGAGTCCACATTCATCCACTTCTCATCAATTCCCAACCGAACAGCCCTTTCCCATCCTGATCTCGTCTGCATGCACACCACCAGTGTCCTAATTGCTGCTTTAAAAGAAAAGACAACCAAAGGAATTTATTGATCCATTAAGAATTTATTACCCTATTCTGTGATTTAGATACACTTCTGTGGGCACTGTTGACCTGAGTACCTTCCTAATGGGACTAAGACCACAAATCCAACCAGTTTGTCCCAAACCATGAAATGAAAGCTACAGGTCCAGTTGTTTGTCCCTTTAATCTCAAAGTACTCTTGGTGTAAAGTTCTGACTCATATGTCTGTGTCTCTTTACATTTCTCAGAAATATTTGTCGACATGAACACAGCCAGGTGAGCGTGGGATGGCTCACCAGGGATACATCTTCAGCACTAGAGGAAAACAAGTGACATCCCAGTCTCTATGGGAAGTGGATCAGCCAAACACATGCCACAGAAGCTCATGTGCTGCACTCTTCTCTGGCTAAATAACTTTGTACTGATCCTAGAAGGATAACAATTTACATGAAGAAGCTGGTAAACATTATTGGTTTTTCTTCTCTACAGAGTAATAACCTCTAAGATACCCTGTAAGAAGTTAACCCTAAAAATTTCTATCATTCCACCCTAACAATGAATTCTGCATGTGAATCTAGCCTACATGTTCAGTCTATTTAATTGCCTAACAAAAGCCCAAAATTTTATTAGAACTATTAGTAATGCATGACTGGAGTTATTTTCTTATAGCAAAAGGAAAAAAAAAAGGTGGATGGGCAGGAGGAAAATGTTTCATGAGGTCACCCAGCACAAAGAAATGAGTTTTTCCTTATTGTAATCTGTCCTTAAAGCTACTAAGAGACTGGACATGTGGTCAGAGGTTGGCCCTTGCCTACCATAAGCAAGGCCCTAGGATCAATCCTCAGCACTGCAAAACTCACACACACAGAAAAACAAACAAAACAACCCAAGAAGTTCACAGAAAACCACTTCTCATGAGCCGTGGATGAAAAACACAGATAAGAACTTAGACATGAAGACTGAACGATGATCTCTCATGCCAACTTGTGTGAATGCCTATCAATAGACTGAAAAAAATCTCTTTGAGACAGGAAACTATGTTTAGGCAAAAACAGTAGGGATAGTAAAATATAGCCTTTCAGACAAGAAGGGTAAGAGTCACTGAGTCACAATAAAGTGCTACGAATTTTCTGGAGGCTCCAACCAAACACCTTTCTGTGTGTTTAATCAATGGGGTCCTCAGTGCTTGGGGTGGGACCAAAGAGGAATTAATCTTAAATTCTCGCTTCAGCAGAGACGTAACCAAGTCTAGTGATGTGCAAAACCTGTCTTGCCTTTCCTCCTTAGTGATTCTGGTATCACTATTCTTTCCTCTGAGGCTCCCTGCAAAATTCAGGGGATTCTGCCATGATTTTTGTTCCTTTTAGGTGGAGAATTGCCATGCTGTGCATGGAGAGCTGTTTCAAGAATTCTATCACCATGGGAAAAAAAATCCTCAATGTGGTAAAGCTACAAAAGTGTTTAAAATATTCAAAAGCTTTTCAAATTTCTGAATCTTCCCAGCCCTTTGTCCTCTTGCCAAAATACCCTAGAACCACACACGAGACATGAGTTCTTGACAATTTAAAATAAATTAAATATTCACATACATGTACATTTTTTAACTGCACTGGGATAACATTCATCTAGAAAATATGTATAATCAAGAAGCCTGTGCTCAGAACTGTGCTAAGAAACTGATGACAGAGCCAAGAGCCACAGACATGTCCCCATCCTTAGAGAGGTTACATCCTGGAGGAAAGACAGACAGGGAACAAATGAGGGGAATGTGCAAAAGAGAAGTATGTGGTGCTGTGCTGGCTCATCACAGGGGATGCTGAGTCAAACATGCCTTCCAAGGAAGAGAGACATTTACATGGAGAGTAGCCCAGTCAGCTAGGGGAGACCGGGAAGAATGAGACTCAAGGCAGAGGGGCTAGTCAGAGGGGCTAGTTCAGAGTTTTTGGCTCTGAACCAAAAAGAAAAGTCTAGAACCCCCCAGAAAGGCTGCAAGTTGGAAAGTGAGGAGCAGAGATTCACAGGTTGTGTATTCCTGGTCCCAAATACTTGGGACCAGAAGTGTTTTGGACTTCAGAAGTTTTCTGATTTTCAAATATTTGCATATACATAATGAGATGTCTTGGGGATATGGACTAAATTAGCCCATTTCTGTTGCTATAAAAATATCTGTATAAAATAAAGAGGTTTAATTAGCTCATGGTCTGGGAGGCTAAAAATCCTAGACAGGGTGGCCCCATCTCTTCAGCCTCTGGTGAGCCCTCCTGGGCTGCTTCACAAGATGTGGTAAGTGAGACAGATTGCGTAGCAAAACAGGAAGCCAGAAAGATTCAGGGGTCAGATTTGCTTTTTTATAACAACCCACTAATTATGGTCCCACAAGAACTGTAGTAATCTCTTCCAAGGGCAGTGCAGTGCCCACAACCTAAACATCTTCCGCTAGGCCCCGCCTCTTGAAGGTTCCACTATCTCAACAGTGCCACACTGGTCACCAAGGTTCCAGCACACCAACTTTTGAAGGACAAATCAGATCCACACCATAATAGGACCCAAGTCTGAACATAAGACTTATTTGTTTTATATACACCTTGCACATATTTTGAGGGTAATTTTATACACTATTTTTGTAAATTTGTACATGAAATGAAATTCCACTCATGCTGTCAGGTTGGTGCTCACGAAGTTTTGGATTCTACAGTTTTGGGTTTGTGGATTAAGGTTGCTCTGTCTGTATAGGATGAAGATGGAGATGCTGGCAGAGGTCAGGCTCAAGGGCCTTGTAAGCTATGTTCAAATTTGCAAGTGGAAATATCTCTAAGTTTGCTATTGTGACTTGTTAAAGCCAACCAAACAAGCTCTTTGTGCAAAGCAGAATTTTTATATCCAAGAATCATGACTTTTAGAGTTAAAAGTTCCCTTAGAGGAGCTCTGATCCAAACGCCTATGGATTAATTGGTGCAGGAATTCCTTCCTTAAACACCCCCTACGGTGCTTTAGAACACATCATTTGTTTTAGCTACAGCTCAAATTGTTAGAAATTTCTTTCAATCCAAACCTGCTTCCACCCATATTTATGCCCTCTGGACTTTCATAGAATCAGTCTAATCCCTTTCCCACTGACAGCTTTTCAAATGTTTAAAGACAGCTATCTTGTCCCCATTATGTCTTCTCTTCCCCAGGCTAACGTCTCTAATTCTCTCACCTGCTCTTTAGATTACGAGAACCTAGACACACTCACCATCATGGTTACGCTTCTCAGGATAGGCCTTAGTTTGCCAAGAAAAAAATAAGTCACACTTGCTTTTGAAAATAAATTTCAACACATAAACTGAACTATTCGTCTATTTTGATTATATGGTTACAAGTTGTTTAGGAACAGAATACATTCTAAGAAATGGGTTAAGGCAACTTTGTCCTTTTCCAAATATCACAGCTTATATTTACACAAGCTTAGATGGTATAGCCCACGACAGGCCAAGGCTACGCAGTATAGTCTATTGTTCAGAGACTATGGACCTGTACAGTGCGTTACTACTCTGATTATTAAAGGTCTCATAATGCAGTTGTAAGTGTTTATACATCTAAACATAAAAATAGTACCAAAAATACTTGGTGGTCAGAAGTGTTCAGTTCCGTGATATATGTGATCTACTATGTGTATTTTCTTTGCCTTCAAATACAAAGTCTGCCATGTCTCATGTTCAGGAACCACAAATTATCTGTGTAGTCAGTCAGTCTTCAAGGGCTTGGTAGGGTGCCCGAGAACCAAGTATTTGATAAATGCTACTGGTGAAAGACCTTTTGGTCTTTCCATATTTATTCCCAAATAAATGACAGAGTTCAGCGGAATTTATAAAATCTGAACGACTTTGTGCAAGGGCATGTAAAAAAAAAAAAAAGAATCCATGCAAATACACCTGCTGACCTCTGAGACCAGCAGACGGCAGCTGATTCTTTCACAGCTGCCCTGAAGCAATGGAAACAACAACCTCAGACAAAAATCCAACCTTGCAGAAATGGCTAGTGTGGTCCATTCACCTCCATGGCAATATTCATACAGCTGAAACCCAACTGCCAGGAGCTAGTCCAGGTCATCTGTGTGACACTTCCAGGCCCTGTGATCACAGGATGACATGGTGGGCTGCAAGCCCATGATGATGAAGAGAAGATGAGAGGAGGAGAGGTAGAGGAACAGGGGAGGAGAAGGTGAGTTGGCTTTTGTCTTGTCATTGTATTATCCATTTCACTTTAAAATTTGACTTAAAACTCTACCAGGCAATATATCTATCATGCTAAAAAATAAGCCAATAATTTTTCATACTCTAGTAGAAAAGATACGTAGGTAAAAAAACAACTGTGATACAACATAGAGGCACACATGACAAGTTGACGCAGGCTGGAAAATTAATCCAAACCACTTTCCTGTCCCTGATAAACAATGCTGAGGAGAAACAGAAATAACTGAGCTACTTGGCCCAGGAAAATAAGGCAGGAACCAGGTAAAACAGCTTATTTATCAAGACCAATGGCTTGCTGAGGACCCTAACCTCACTGTGGCATTATTCAAAACCCTATGTCATCATCTTGGCCATGCAATCCCAAGCAGCAATCCATCTTGCATGCCTGCTGTGAGGTGTCCCAGCCTGGGCTCTGACTCCCGTCTTGTGAAGCGCTCTGGACTGTCACAGAGGTGTGCTTTCTACTCGGCAGACGAGAGGTGAGTTCCTATTAAGTCGTCACATCCCTTCTCTTTTCCTTAGTTCTGCAACCTGGCTCTGACCTTGATCTATCTTGGTGAAATGACTTCATAAATACTACCATTGTATGATTCATCGACACTACCAGATTGTCTTGTAGAAAGAAGAAAGTATGGCTCCTCCTTAAACACACTGCAGCAAATTCCTTCAGTCACCCTCGACAAAGTATGTCAGAGACTTTGGTCCATTTCCAAAAGCAATAAGTACATAAATGGAAGAGGAACAATTTGGGAAGGGGGTAGAGGGTCAATAAATGGGGAAAAGATAAAAAGCAAACAGGCAACACTCTAAATCATAAAAGGAAGAAAAGAAGTCAAAAGGGAGCAAAGAAGGAAGAGGAAAACAAAGACAGCTCAGATTCAAAGAGAAAAAGGAACAGCTGAAGAGAGAGGTAGTTTTTACCTCACAGTCATTGGGTAGAATTTGTCCCAAGTCCCCATTGTCCTTTGACTTTCTAATTAAACCAACTGGTCTTTTTATAAAAATTATAGGAAGAGACTCTAACTTTCAATCAGGCCCTCCAGCAAAATTGCTCCACAATGAGCCCAGGAAGCTTGGAGAAAATGCATTCCACACACTCCCTCGGTGATCTCTTGGCACCTCACAGCACACAAAAATCAAAAATACACGTCTGTGCCACATGCGAGCAGGGAAGTCACACCTGGCATGTTTGGAAGCAAACTATTTGAAGATAAGGAGGAAAGTGCCCATGGTTTTAATTGGATTAGATCATCTGGTCTCACCTGTTTTCCTTCCCACTGCAAGTTTTCCTTAAAGCAGTATTAGTTTCTGACTGAAATACTTTGTGTGTTCACAGGGTCACACAACTGAGCAACTGTGAAATCCCCTCCCTTCAGCAGCCAGGTTCCTGCAGCTGTGCACATTCCTGAGCAGAGCCAAGGAGGCTGCTGTGACTGCCAACGGCTGCCATCTTGGATATCAACTTGCCTGAAGGGGAAGTTCACAGGGACATTTAAAGAAATTGCAAATCAATTAGAGCCAAAGAGGGAAAAGGGTTTCAAAGATGGTGTAAACCCAAACAAAAAGTTGAAAGCTCTTAGGGTAGCTCTGAGAACTGTGTTAATCTCTCCAGGGGAAAAAACAATTCTCAAAGAATTACAGTGAAGTTGATGAGTTCCTCAAAGCTGTCGTGCCAGTCTGCCTCTGCCCAGCATCTCCAGAGGGAGAAGAAAAGACATTTTGCAATAGTTAGACAATTAGTATCAGAGCCGAGAATCACAGCATCCTACGTAAATGAAAACAAATTTGTCATGTATGCAAGTGCTCCTGGCACTTAATGGATGAACCATACCAACCGTTGCCCAGCAAAAACTCTAGAAGTTTGTTGGGAGCCATGCAATAATTACATTTTTCTTTAAGTAAATCTATTATTTCTCCTCGCTTTATGGAAAGAAGATGTAAGTTACGCACATACATGTGTGCACTTACATACATGTGCTTACACATACATACAGATATAATGCATCATGGTATGCGTACTGAATACACAACTGCACATCTACAAATTTCCTTTCCCAGTGCCACATGAGTCAGTTGCAAATTATAAGTGCCTGAAATGAATTTCTGTATCAAATATGTTAAATTATCTGTAGTCAATATAATTTGTATCAAATTGTACATAATATTTCAAATCATAGCATTAATCATGACACACTTAGCAGATATCTAACTCCCTGAGAACTCTTTCTCCTTCAGTGAAACATTTATTCCCACCAAAGAGCTCATGAATACGGAAGCTGCATCTTATGCATAATAGTTTCTATCAAAATTTCTTCCCTCTGAAATGCTGGCAAGGTTAGGAAAATTTAACAAAAAAGTCAATTTGTTTCCACACAATGGGAGTTCATATTATTTCTAATACCTCAAAAAGCAGCTCTCCTTTGCCAGTAAAACTTAAATCTGCCACAGAGTTTTGTTTTCTGTTATGCTTATGTTACTACTTTCAAATTACAACCTTCTGCATTTTGGGGATGTGTCAATGGAATTTTTTAAAATCCAAACATGAAATCATTAATATACATTAATTGTGAAGAAAGAAGTCAGTTGAGGCATATTTTCAGATTTATAGGTCTTTTATACAAAATATTTATGTTTTACTTATTAAAATATGCAGCATACCTTTTGATTAGTATCAGATTGAGCTAAGAATTTAATTGTTCTTACTTAAGAAAACATGAAATTGGATGCTTGTTCAATCAACATTTGGGGACTCTCATTATAAAATGAGAGAATCCAATTAAATTATTTCTAAATTCTCCTTTGTATCAGCCTTCTTTTTACATTTTCTTTTAGACTTAGTTCAGAAAATGATCTCCCTAAGTCCTGTTAAAAACTCAAAAATAAAAAATTCAGTTTACCTCATGGAGACTTGTAAGTATCACATTGTAAAAATGTGAATTTAGGAAAAAATTGGCAAATCCCATTCCATGTTTTGTAATTTCTCCAGAGAGTGGAAGTGGCAGAAGTGGATTGTTCAACAGAGACACTTGTAACCTCACTTGTGCCTTGCTAGCACCTTGAGTCAAGAAGCTTGCTAAGTGGGATGCATGCCGCAGAGACAATAGCTTTTCTTTGCAGTAGAAAGGCCTCAGATGAAGTCACCACTTGCACTTTCCTCAAATTCCAAGACACCGTGTTTCTTTGAGCTGCTCTAAGATATGGTTTGATGACATACTGTTTGTAGTACAAGTTTATCTCAAATACATTACTCATGATTTTGAATTTCTTTCCCACAACATTTGAAATCTTTCTCCTCTTTTTCATAATATTTAATGCTCTTAAATAGTGGAGTTTTCCCCTATAATTTAGGATAACTAATTTGAACAAAACACACTACCTGAATTCTCACAATAGTTTCCAAGATCACCCTATTTCTCTACTGCTCCCCAGAAGTTCCAGAGTATAAAGGTGTAGGTCACCCACACTCAATGACTTACAATCCTGGTATATTTTCCAGATCCTCACTTGGCACTGTCTGGTCTAAAGCAACAAAACAGAAAAATCACTTTGAATCCTTCTTTATAGAGATAAGAACAAAAATAAAATAGTAGGAGTTATATCACAAAAGATGGCGGAGTAGGAAGCTCCCAGAAGTAGTCCCTCCACCAACCAACCAGCAAACAAACAAGAAGAATATTACTGAGTTGGCAAGAAGCAACTAAAGCTAACTGGAGCTAGAGTAGGCATTAGGGACTCCGCCTACTCACAATAGGAATTATATATTTGATTACCAAGAAGCCAGCCCAGAAGCTGGACAGTATAACAGCCCCAACTGGTACAGAAACACTAAAGGGAGTCGAGAAAACAGCATATGAACAAGTACAGAATGTTCATAAAGGGACAGAAATAATTTAAAAATTCTATGTGCTTCTTTCTTCAGGTGAAAGTAAAAATGGCTAAAAATTAAAAATTTACTAGTGAGGCTGAAGATGAATATGGACATAAGGGACTTAAATAATTCTTTAAACCAACTATGCACAGAACACTTCACCAAACAAGAGAATCCACGGGCTCCTCATGGTCACATGCTGCACCACAATTCATGCCATCAAGCAATCCTTGATACATTTTAAAAGATCAAAATCATGAAGAATACCTTCTCCAACTTCAATGGAACATAACTAGAAATCAATAATTGCAGGAAAGCTGGAAGATTTATGACAAGGTGAAAATTAAGCCACACACACACTTCAGCAACCACAGAGTCAAAGAAGAAATCATTGGAAATTAGCAAAAAAGAAAACTCCATATACCAGAGTTTATGGAATATGGAAACACAGTGCGCAAACAGAAACCTTCATCAGGAAAGAAGAATTGTATGAAATCAATGATCTATTGTATCCCTTAAGGAAGCAAATGAAAGCAGAAGTCATGAGCGTGGAATCATTATGCACAGAGCAGAGATAGAGAGCCAGAGAAGACAAAAACCAGTCACCAAAACCATGCGCTTGAATTGACAAACCTTCAGCTAAACCAACTGAAGAGTAGGGAGAGAGAGGGAAAGAGAGAAACTAAAATAAGAAATGAAAGTGGAGACATTGCTATCAACCTTATAGAAACTTAAAAGATTACACACCAACAGTTAGGCAATTTAGATGAAATAAAATGCCTTCATAAATAAAGTAAAGGAAAAATGTGATCATCTCAGTCAATGTAGAAAATAGCCATTGGACAGTCTAGGTATGATGTTTCAGGCTTATAATTTCAACTGTTCAGGTGGAGGGGATGGGGACCATGGCTCAAGGCCAGCCCAGGCAAAAGGTTAGCAATACTCTGTCTCCAAAAACAAGCCAAGTATGGTGGTCCAAGTCTGTAATCCCAGCTACTCAGGAGGAGGAAGTAGGAAGATCACAGTCCTGGGCTAGTCTGAGCAAAAGCGCAAGACCCTATCTGGAAAGCAAACTAAAAGTGAAAGGACTTGGGGACACTGCCCAAGTGGTAGAGTGCATGCCTAGGAATTGCAAGGCCCTGAGTTCAAATCCCAGTAAGGTCAGAGAAGGAGAAGGAGGAGGAGGGGAAGGGGGAGGAGGAGGAGATGGAGAAGGTGAGGGGGAAGAGGAGGAGAAGAAGCACTGGACAATAGTCCACACCCTTGCATACTAAAGCACTCAGAAAATTAGGAATAGGAGGGAACTCCCTTAAAAAATAAACTATAATTAATAATATCACTCAAAATGGAGAAAGCTCAAAATGTCCCTCTAAATCAGATAGGATACCTGCTTTCACCACTGCTACTCATGATGACACAGAAAGTCCTGGACAGAGCAAAGATGCTCAGCAATTGGTTGTTAATGAAATGCAGCTCAAAGCAACAGTGAGGTCCATTTGCACATCCACTAGGACGGCCTTGGCCAGAGTTCAGGGCAGCAGGCCCAGCAATGTGTGGAGAAATGGGGCCCTTGCATGTTGCTGACCGTGGGAAACAGTTTGATGACCCTGCAAGGAGTTGACACAGAACTGCCCTAAGACCTGGCAGTTCCACTCCTTGACAGGAAATGCTTGTCAATGATGAGTGGATAAAGAAATGGTGGTGTTTGTGTGTAATGGGCTATTATTTAACTCTGAAAATGAGGAAGTATTGACACGTGTATCACTTGGATAAATCTAAAATCATTATGCACAGTAGAAGTCAGACACAGGTCTCGTTGTGTGATACTTTGTTAGGGTTCAGCAGAGGAGCAGAACTAATAGGGTGGACAAAAAGACAGGTAGGGAGATAGGTAAGGAGAGACAGACAGAAGAAGTGGGGAGAGAGTGATTAGTACACACATTGATTATGGCCCCCACATTTTGGGAGGCTGGCAACTCCCAGATGCACAGGATGAATCACAAGCTGGAGACCAGGAGGACTACCACCCAAACCGCATTCCAAAGGCTGGCAGGCTCAAGACGTAAGAGAAGCCAAAGCTATGGTTCAGGTCCAAAGCAAGGAAAAATGTTAGTCTCTCTGTTCAATGTCCACCAGGCAGGAAGAGTTCTGTCTTTCTCAGCTGAGCCAGCCTTTGTGTTCTAGCCAGGCCTTCAACCGACTGGATGAGGCCTACCCATGTGAGGAAAGCAATCTGTTTTACTCAGTTAATTTAAATATTAACCACAAGGCAAAACACTTTCACAGAAATACACAGAACAATGTC
The DNA here is from genome assembly GCF_047511655.1 of Castor canadensis. NCBI lineage: Eukaryota > Metazoa > Chordata > Mammalia > Rodentia > Castoridae > Castor > Castor canadensis. Next base: position 82,237,402 of record NC_133395.1, read on the forward strand.
TAACCAAAAGTCTATGAAAACCAACTATCCCATGTAATATGTCCAAAATAGGAAAATCAAAAGACAGAAGCCAAGGTGAACGCCACAATGTACCCCTGCCCAGCACAAGAATAAAGGGAAATAAAATAAAATAGGCAAAAACAAGAAAAAAAGAAGCCAACGGATGGGGCGAGTTAGTGGGAGGCTGTGGCTCAGTGGGAGGAGGGTGCTGCATGGGATTAAACACCACTGGAGTGGCACCAAATTCTACACGCGAATATAAGCAATTCAATGTTTGATACAGGGATTCCACCTCAAGAATAAAAATACTCAATAGAGCCACGAATCTCACGTGAGAATATACTGATTGTGTGTCCGGTGAGTAAAACGTGCGTGAGCGTGAGAACTATGTGAGCGTGTGCCTATAAATGCGTGCATAGAGAAGGCAGTCAGTGTGTGTGTCAGCGTCTGCACAGGCGGGTATGACTGCCTGAGTGTGTATGTGCATGCATGTGTGGCTTTGAGGGTGTGTGTTGATGTATATGTGAGTGTGTGTGTTGTTAATGTGAATTTGGGTGTGTGGCATTATGAATGTGTGAGTGCCTGCACATACGTGTGTAGGGTGCCTGTGAGTATGTGAATGCGTGTGAGTTTGTATCAGTGTATGTGTGCGTGTGTGAGTGTGAATGGGTCTATTTGTGAGTGTGTTTGCGTGTATGCATTAATGTGTATGTGAGTGTATGAGTATGTGTGTTTGTGTGTCTCAGTAATCAGTGAGTTTGTGTGTGAGTGCCTGCATTGTGAATGTATGTGTGAATGTGTGAACATGTGTGTGTTTTAAAACACATTCACTGCAAGGTCAATGTAATGATTGGAGAAAGTGGGTTTGTGAGTCCAGCTTCTTGCCAAGGCCAGGTAATTCCCAGACTGAGACTGTGAGACTGCAAGTGTTTTGTCTAGGCCCTCCCACCACTCATAGAGAAGGGCTCCATGCCACTCTGTGGAAAAGGAGGCTGCAGAAACATGTCTTTACTTCTTTAAACTATCGTTTTGTTTGGCTTGGATTAATACCAATCTCTCTCTCTTCCTCCTTTCCTCCCTCCCTCTCTTTCTCTCTCTTTTTCCCCTGTTGTTACTGGGGTTTGAACTCAGGACCCTGTGCTTGCTAGGCAACTGCTCTACCACTTGAGCCACACCCCAGCCCCTGTTATTGCCTTAAGATGGTTAGAATTGACTACTGCATGAATCTTAAAAAAAATACTGAATGACATGACAAACAAAATGAAATGATATGAAATGAACATGGCCTTCCCTTCACTCCCTTGCAAGGGCAGGTAGCAAAATGAGTGTGCAGCTGGAGGCAGCTTCAGTTTTGCTCGTTGACTGCCATTGAATCTTTATCAATTCATTCTCCTTAAACCTTACATCCATCATGTACATGACAAGGAAAACTACCCCCTCCCTTGCTTTGCAGGGGTTTTAAGAAGATTAAGTGAGATAACCAATGTCAAAATACTACATGAATGAACTATTCATTACTATTGGTATGTCTACATTTCTTCAAAACGATTTTCTGCATTGTGTTTTCAAATTAATTTATTTAAATTGACAGGTAAGGTCATACCTATTTATCCTATGTACCACATGATGCTTTGTGCTTTTAAATTCTGTTCTCCTTTAAAAGACAACTCCATCTGGGATCCTAAAACAGAAGCATGAAGGCATGCAACTGAATCATGTCAGGATTCTCAGCTCATTTCAGAAATACCATCCTTTAGCCACATAAAGTCATTCTTTTTTATCATTTATTCATTTATTTGTAAGTGCATATTTTTTTGGGCCATCTTTCCCCTCTGCCCCCGGACTCCACCCCCCCACCCCCGCCCACCCCCGTCGCCTCCCTCTCACATCCCCACCCTCTCGCTTCCAGGCAGATCCTGTTCTGCTCTTTTATGCAATTTTTTTGAAGGGAAAACATAACAGATAATGAGAAAGACATAGCATTTTTGCTAGCTGAGGTAAGGATAGCTATACAAAGAGATTCCTAGCATTGTTTCCATGCACAAGTGTATTACAACCCAAATTGATTCATCTCTACCAGACCTCTTCACTATTTCCTGATCCCCTTCCCACAGTGGCCTGTCTCAGTTTAACATTACTTTATTCGCTCCTCTACAGTGGGCACTTTTCAAGTTTTAGGTTTCTTTCCCTTTCCCTATTCCTCCTGTACACGTTCTCCCTTTAGTGTGTAACCCATGTCCAATGATATTACTGCAATTGTTTTAGGTCTGTAATCCACATATGAGGGAGAACATATGGGTTTTGGCCTGTGAGCTTGGCTAACTTCGCTTAAGATGGTATTCTCCAGTTCCATCCATTTACTTGCGAATGACAAGATTTCATTCTTTTTCATAGCTGAGTAAAACTCCATTGTGTACAAATACCACATATTCTTAATCCATTTGTCAGTAGTGGGGCATCTTGGATGTTTCCATAACTTGGCTATTGTGAATAGTGCTGCAGTAAACATGGGTGTGCAGGTGCCTCTGGAGTAACCTAAGTTGCATTCCTTTGAGTAGATCCCCAGGAGTGGGATTGCTGTATCATACAGCAGATCTATGTTTAGATTTTTAAGAAGCCTCCATGTTGTTTCCCAAAGTGGTTGTACTAGCTTACATTCTCACCAGCAGTGTGTGAGGGTTCCTTTTTCCCTACATCCTCACCAACATTTGTTGTTCGTGGTGTTTTTTTATGATAGCATTTCTGACAGGAGTAAGGTGGAATCTTAGTGTGGTTTTAATTTGCATTTCCTTTATTGCTAGAGATGGTGAGCATTTTTTCATGTGTTTTTTGACCATTTGAATTTCTTCCTTTGAAAAAGTTCTGTTTAGTTCAGTTGTCCAGTTCCTTATTGGTTCATTGATTTGGGGGGTATTTAGTTTTTTGAGCTCCCTGTATATTCTGGTTATCAGTCTTTTTTCTGAGGGATAGCCAGCGAATATTTTCTCCCACTCTCTGTGGGAGACCATTTCTTTTGTTGTGCAGAAGCTTTTTAATTTCGTGTAGTCCCATTTGTTCATTTTTTCCCTTAGTTGCTGGGCTGTTGGGGTTCTGTTGAGGAAGTCCTTGCCTATACCTATTGCTTCCAGAGTATTCCCTGCTCTTTTCTGTACTAGATTCAGAGTTCTGGGTCTGCCATTAAGGTTCTTGATCAACTTTGAGTTGATACTAGTATAGGGTGACAAGCATGGATCTAGTTTCAGTTTTCTGCAGGCAGATAACCACTTTTCCCAGCAACATTTGTTGAAGAGGCTGTCTATTCTCCATTGTATGTTTTTAGCATCTTTGTCAAAAATAAGGTGGACATAGCTGTGTGGATTCATCTCCGGGTCCTCTATTCCGTTCCACTGGTCTTCATGTCTGGTTTTGTGCCAATAATATGCTGTTTTTATTGCTATTGCTTTGAAATACATTTTGAAATCAGGTATTGTGATACCTCCAGCATTGCTCTTTTTGCTGAGTATTGCCTTAGCTATTCACAATCTCTTGTGTTTCCCAATGAACTTTAAGGTTGATTTTTCAATCTCTCTGATGAATGTCATTGAGATTTTGATGGGAATTGTGATGAACATGTAGATTGCTTTTGGTAGTGTAGCCATTTCTACTATGTTGATTCTACCAATCCATGAGCACAGGAGATCTCTCCTGATCTCTTTCTTCAGGAGTTTGTAGGTCTCCTTGTAGAGGTCATTCACATACTTTGTTAAGTTATACTACTAGGTATTTGATTTTTTCTTTGAGGCTATTGTAAATGGAGTTGTTTGCATATATTCTTTCTCAATTTGTTCATTGTTGGTGTAAAGAAAGGCTACTGATTTTTGTAATTTGATTTTGTGTCCTGCTACCAAAGTCATTCTTAATTCTTACATGAACTTCTTCCAAGGTCAAGTTTCATCTTAGGTAAATTAGCATCATCTATGGAAGAATATCATAAATGTTAACAGTAACTGTTGCTCTTTGAACTGTGATGTGGTACGTAGGTTTGTTGCGTTCCAAGTTATGCTGCTGGTGCTACTGTTGAGACGGGAGAAATCCCAGGGCTGCCCTTCAGTACTGCCAAACATCTTAAAGCTTTGTACTTTGGTTTTTTTTCACATTTTCTTATATATGTATTATTTTGGTTTTTGTTTGTTTTTTTTTTTTCATATGTGCATACAATGCTTGGGTCAATTCTCCCCCCTGCCCCCACCCCCTCCCTTACCACCCACTCCGCCCCCTCCCTCTCCCCCCCACCCCCTAGATACCCGGCAGAAACTATTTTGCCCTTATCTCTAATTTTGTTGAAGACAGAGTATAAGCAATAATAAGAAGGAACAAGGGTTTTTGCTGGTTGAGATAAGGATAGCTATACAGGGAGTTGACTCATATTGATTTCCTGTGCATGTGTGTTACCTTCTAGGTTAATTCTTTTTGATCTAACCTTTTCTCTAGTTCCTGGTCCCTTTCTCCTATTGGTCTCAGTTGCTTTTAAGGTATCTGCTTTAGTTTCTCTGCATTGAGGGCAACAAATGCTAGCTAATTTTTTAGGTGTCTTACCTATCCTCATATCTCCCTTGTGTGCACTCGCTTTTATCTTGTGATCAAAGTTCAATCCCCTTGTTTGTTTGCCCTTGCTCTGATGTCCGCATATGAGGGAGAACATATGATTTTTGGTCTTTTGGGCCAGGCTAACCTCACTCAGAATGATGTTCTCCAATTCCATCCATTTACCAGCGAATGCTAACATTTCATTCTTCTTCATGGCTGCATAAAATTCCATTGTGTATAGATACCACATTTTCTTGATCCATTTGTCAGTAATGGGGCATCTTGGCTGTTTCCATAACTTGGCTATTGTGAATAGTGCTGCAATAAACATGGGTGTGCAGGTGTCTCTGGAGTAACCTGTGACACAGTCTTTTGGGTATATCCCCAAGAGTGGTATTGCTGGATCAAATGGTAGATCAATGTCTAGCTTTTTAAGTAGCCTCCAAATTTTTTTCCAGAGTGGTTGTACTAGTCTACATTCCCACCAACAGTGTAAGAGGGTTCCTTTTTCCCCCGCATCCTCGCCAACACCTGTTGTTGGTGGTGTTGCTGATGATGGCTATTCTAACAGGGGTGAGGTGGAATCTTAGTGTGGTTTGAATTTGCATTTCCTTTATTGCTAGAGATGGTGAGCACTTTTTCATGTGTTTTTTTTGCCATTTGAATTTCTTCTTTTGAGAAAGTTGCTGCTAAGCATCTTAAAGCTTTGTACTTTGATGCTAGTCTTCTCCCCCACTTTACCAATGCTCTCCAGTATAAACACACTGAAGGGGACATTACTTCCGAGTGCCCACAGGTGACATTAGTAAACTTGCTTTACTGGTTTCTCAGACTATATTCAGAGCCTGTGCGTGTAGCCCACCAATAACTGTTTTTTTTTTAATTTTTTGTTAAGATATATTCGTTGTACAGGGGGGATTTATAGTAACAATTCCTATTAGACTTATATTATACATTAGTTACATCGCCCCCATCGTCTCTCCCCTTCTATCTCCTCCCTACCCACTTAAAGAAATTTCAAGAGGTTTCTTTTTTCTACTTCATATAGGTATATGAAATCCATCAACCATATACTCTCACCTTAATCTCCTTCGTTTACCCTCCCCCATACACACTGTGTGCCTATTTTACAGTCCTAACTTTCGTTACGAATATTTAAGTTGATGTTCAAAGGGGTTTCTCAATGTATCCCCACTGGAAGTATACGTTACTTTGGTCTATTCAACCCCTTTCATTACTCTCCTTTACTCCTTTACTTCCCTCCCCCCATTTTCAACAGCTTTCAGTACACGTCCTTATATCCTCTACCTTCACAGATCTTATGTTTTATGATATTCTTGAGGCTCTATCACTCTCTTTGCCTTTCCCTCCTTCCTCAAGTTCCATAGAGTAGTTCTACATATGAGTTATACATGATCATGCTTGTTGATGTGTATATGTTTATCTTTTGGATCTATCTTCCACATGTGAGAGAAAACATGTGGAGTTGTTCTTTGTGAGCCTGGCATACTTCACTTGACCTGATGAACTCCAATTGCATCCGTTTACAATGCAATTGTAACATCATCATTCCTGATGGCTGAGTAAAACTCCGTGGTGTATATATAACACATTTTCTTGATCCACTCATCAGTTTTAGGGCATCTGGATTGTTTTCAAAGCTTGGCTATTGTGAATAGGCTGCTATGGACATCGGTGTACAGGTATCTCTATTGTACCCCACTTATGTTCTATGTCCCATCGGGTAGATTCCCAGGAGTGATTTTGCTGTTGTCTATGGTTTGATTATTTGTTTGCTTGCTTGCTTGATTTTGCAGTCTGGCATTTGAACTTAGAGCCTCACGCTTGCTAGGGAACAGCTCTACCACTTGAGCTATGCTACAGGAACTTTTTACTTTGTTTTGCTTTTGGTTTTTGATAAGGTCTTGTGCTTTTGCCTGGACTGACATCAGACATTGATCTATCTACGTCTGCCTCCTGAGTGGAGTAGCTGGGATTATAACATGTGCCACCACATGGCCCTCCTCTATTTTAAATATCCTTCTTTCATCAGTGTTTACTGGTTGTGAGGTCAGGAAATAGACCTCACTTTACTTCCTTCTTAAAATTTCCTGTTTTTAAACTGTCTAGATAAAATGAGTGGTCTGTCAAAGTGTGTACATTAGGCCTTTTTAATTTCTCATCTTTCATGAATCAACATCATACAAAGTCCTATTTTACCAATCTTTCAAAAAACAAATCTGTGGCTCAAATTATTCTTCCTGAAAATTTTTGTTGTTGCACTTTTTATCTGTCTCATTAAAATTGACTTGGATCTTAAATTTTCTCTTCCTGTATCTTTATTTTTATTTTAATTTTCTGATTCTTAGGGTAATTTCTTATTTTTATTTTTCTTTAGGTTTTTTTAAATTTCCAGTAGTTATTCCTTTTTTTATTGTTGTGCTGGGGGTACATTGTGGCATTTACAAAGGTTCTTACAATATATCAAATATATCACAGTTTAATTCACTCCCTCCATCATTCTCCTTTATCCCATGCCCCCTTCCTGGAACAGTTTCAACAGGTCTCATTTTTCTATTTACATACATGTGTACACAGTATTTGCAATATATTCATCCTCAGCCATCCTCTCCCCACCTCTCCTCCCTCCCAAAGGTACCAAGTTCACAGACAGGACCTGTTCTGCCCTCCTGTTCTCTGATTTTGTAAAAGAAAAAAAATAACATTTTGTTTGTTTAAGATAGCTATCTTACAGGGAGTTTCCTTGTGACATTTCCATGTATATATGTGTCATAACTTGAATTGGTTCATCCTCTCTATTTTTCTTCTTTCTACCCTTCTTCTGGTGATTTTAGCAGGTTTAAAAATTCTATATTTATTTTCATATAGAAAGTACATCACCTTATTCACCTTCTTAATTTCCTTCTTTTATCCTCCTTTTCTCTTATGTGACCTCCCTTAGCACAACCTGTTTTTCATAATATTGCTGTATTTGTACTAAGTCTATATTCCACATATGAGAGAAAAATTTTGGCTTTTGACCTTTTGAACCTAGCTAACTTCACTTAAGATTATGTTCTCCAGTTCCATACATTTACCCACAAACAACAAAATTTCATTCTTCTTCATGGCTGAATAAAATTCCATTGTATATGAATACAACATTTTCTTAATTCATTCATCAATAGTGGGACATCTTGGTTGTTTCCATAGCTTAGCTGTTGTGAATAATGCTGCAATAAACATGGGTGTGCAGGTTATTATGACTTGACTTACATTCCTTTGGGTATATCCCAAGGATTGACAAATGGGGCTACATGAAATTTAAAAGCTTGTGAACAATAAAAGAAATGGTCACCAAACTGAAGAGGCAGCCCACAGAATGGGAGAAAATCTTTGCCAGCTATACATCTGACAAAGGATTAATAACCAGAATATATAGGGAGCTCAAAAACTAAACTCCCAAAGAATCGGTAACTAATGAAGACATGGGCAAAAGAACTGAACAGAACTTTCTCAAAGGAGAAAAGCCAAATGGAAAAAAAAAAAAAAACACATGAAGACATGTTCAAAATCCCTGACCATAAAGGAAATGCAAATCAAAACTACATTAAGATTCCACCTCACTTCTGTTGGAATAGCTATCATCATAAACACCAACAACAAATGCTGGCAATGATGTGGGGAAAAGGCCTCATACACTGCTGGTGGGAATGTAAGCTAGTGCAACCACTATTGAAAACAGCATGGAGGCGCCTCAAGAAACTAAAACTAGAACTGCCATATGATCCTGTAATTATTCCTTAATTACAGTGATTTCAGCTATAAAACGGTCCTCTGAGTTCAACTGTGCCTATCACATTTGGTCTGAAGTCTCCTTATGGCTTTGTAAATAGTTTTCAATTTCCACTTTTATTCTATCTTTGATCCAAAATTTAATGAAAGTTTTCTTCTTAGTCTTCATAATAAAATGTTTTTAGTGACCTCTTAATAGACTGTAAGTGGCCTTAAAATCTTTATTGCGGCAGGGCGCCGGTGACTTATGCCTGTAATCCTAGCTACTAAAGAAGCAGAGATCAGGAGGATCACGGTTCAAAGCCAGCCCCAGGCAAATACTTCATGAGTCCCTATCTCGAAAAACCTTTCACACAAAAAAATAGGACTGGTGGAGTGGCTTCAAGATGAAGGCCCTGAGTTCAAGCCCCAGTACCATTAAAAAAAAAAACCTCTATTACATATTTCTTTGTGGCTAAATAATGAACATGTTTTTGTATGAAAGCCATATCAAAAATGTACAGTCATCATTTAGGAATGTAGGCTTCTGTTTGCAGCTACTATTTATTTGTTGGTTGTTATGGTTTGGATCTCAAAATGTCCCTGAAGACCCATATACTAAAGGTTTGGTCACCAGTCTATGGCACTACTGGGAGATGGTGGAACATGTAACAGGTGGGACCTGGTGGAAGGAAGTTAGATCATTGAGGGCATGGCTTGAAGGGGATATTGTGACCCTTGACCCTTCCTCTCTTTCTTTCTTTGCTTCCTAAATGCTATGAGGTGAGCAGTTTTATTCCACCACACACTACTCACTATAATGTCTGCCTCACCACAGGCCCAAAACCAATGGTACAAACCAACCTTGGACTGAACCCACTCTTCCTTTTAAGTTGATTTTCTCAGGTATTTTGTTAGAGCAACAGAGAGCTGACTAACACAGTGATGGTGATATTTACTTTCCCCAAGGCTAATTTATTTTGTCTGTAAGATCTGCCCATCTTCCAAAAAAGGTATTATTGCAGTTACCTGTTATAAATATGTTATTACATTCAGCACTTTGCATAGTTATTGCCTTGTATATTTTTTAAAATAATAGTAAACTTTATTGGAAAGGAATATACTTTCAATAGACTGGAAGTGGGTTGTCTCTAGAGTGAGAAGAAAATGACTCCATGGCATATAGTTAGCAGCTAAGTTTTTGATGATAAAAGCTTGGGAATGATGGTCTCCTTTCATCATTACTCAACATCCTCTTTGTTCTCACTACTGATTAACTTTAACACAAAAGAATGTTTTAGTATATTATGACACTAATTGATATTGTGATATCAATATCTTACCTCTCCCACTTTCTACATTTTAGGTTTTTATAGGTATTTTGTTAACTCTGTTAAATATTGCCTTGTCTTTTTTTCTTCTTCTTCTTCTTTTGCAATACTGGAGTTTGAACTCAGGGCTTCATGCTTGCTAGGAAGGCTTTCTACAACTTGAGCCACTCTGTCAGCATGTTTTGCTCTGATTATTTTGGAAATAAGTTCTCTCTTTATGCCCAGGTGGGCCTGGAAATGCAATCCTCCCATCTCAGCTTCCCAAGTAGCTAGGATTCCAGGCATGAGCCAGTGGCGCCCAGCTGCCTTGTCTTTATTATGCTTTTCACAATCTTATTTTCAAGACTTCTGTATTTATTTGTTTTTGATGTGATTATTTTACAGCGTATAACCAAGTTTGGTGTGATAAGGCAAAAACAGTCATCTTTAATGAGAGCCTCTGCCCAATTGCACTCACCACAATGGCTAACATACTCCATCTTCTATCTTTTATCTTACTTTATGATTGCTAAATCTTTTCAATTGAGTCTTTTTTATTTTCCTTGGCTTTGTCAGTTTGTCTGTACGGAGTGCTTTAGAAAGTTAACCACTGTCTGTAATGTAATATTTAATGTAAATACCTCCTAGCAATTTGTGTTTTGTTTTGTTTTCCCTCTATGCTTAGGTTGTGTTTTGTCTGACTGCTCTTCCCCTCTCTGGATGTTGAAAAAGACTTGTGTTTGGCTGGTTGGAGATGTGGTTTGATGGAGACAAGAAGAGAACAGTACCCCTGAATGTAATGGGAGGGAATTTGGTCTCTGCCAGTCCCTGCTTAGGCCTCTGGTTGGAGACAGTGAAAGCTTCCACCTGTTCACCTCCCTCTCAGCCAGCTTCCTGGAGGCCCAGGGGATGTGGCACAATCATGGAGACACACTTGTCACAAAGCCCCTCTCATTTCCATGAGCCAAGCTGTTCAAAGGCTCTGCTGTTTTCTGGATCTCTCCCCAGGCTCCCTGTGCTACTCTTCAGCCCCTTGTCCTACAGGGGCAAGGCCTACAGTTGTTCCTTCTAGCCAGGTCCCCAGAAACCCACGCTTCCACTGCACCATGTTACCTATAGGGTCCTAGAGCTACCAGGAGAGGCCCCTGGGTGTGGGCTGGTTATAGAAGGGAAGGGTCCATAGTCAAGGCACCACTGTTCCCTTTCTATATTCACTACCTGCACTCTGAGCCAGGATTTCAAAACATTAAACTATCCAGCACCTTCTAACTGGTTTTCCCAATTCCAATCGTCTCCTTATAAAGCAGCAGTTGTCAAACCTGGCTGCAGTTTGGAACCTCTTAAACATGCTGATTTCTGAGCTCCAACCTGACCTGGAAATCAGCCGACCCATCAATGACCACCTCTCCCCCATCCCTCACACAGAGCAAACTCAGCTCCCACATCAGAAGGTAAAATTTCTTGAGCTGTAGAGTGATGATATAGAAATGATTAGAGTACCCCTCCAACACCATGCCAACCCCAGCACATGCTGAGAATGAAACATAAACTTTGGTGGTGGGGGGGATAGAATAGTCCAAGAAATTTCTGGATAACATGAGTGATAGACATAAAAATGAAGGCTCAGAATATAGTTCAAGAGGCATGCTGTAGGTGGATGATGATGTAGGGGAGAAGTGACCCTACCTGGTGGCGTGTGCTGGGGATGCCTATGGAAAGGTGGTAGGCCAGGGCCAGGAGAAGGAAGGCAGCATTTTCTATATAGACAGGATTGCAATTTCTGCATCTATAAAACATGTCACCATCAGTAAAAGATACCCATGTTTGCTTGCAAAATAAAACCCTTCCCTTGAAAGGTGAATAGATTTCCTATGCCTGGGAGATTCTAATTAAATCAGTCTACCTAAATAAATCAACCAACCTTTGAAAGTTCACACTTTCATCTTGAACACACAATTTATTGTCTGTGGGATAACCTGTTTGTTCTTGGTATTAAAAGTGTATGTACTACTAAGTGAATTTGGTATACAAGCATATTTGACTGATTACCTTATGTCTAAAATTTAAAATATGTGATTAAAAATGGATGTTAGACTTTGCTAATTAAAATGCATAAATTTGACTGTTTTAAAGAACAGGTTATAATCCATATTTAAGATTTTTAAGATGAATTTACAGTTATGGAAAATCATTGTTTTGTATTTGTATTTTTTAATAATTTGAACATTAGTTGAACAAATCTGAAGACCAAAGCTCATGACCTCTGTACTAAAAGGTCACTTGTAACATCCACACAATTGAAAACACTAGTTAGCAATGTCTTCATATTCTGAGTTAATACTAGATAAAATTGTGTGAAGTCCTAAATTATCATTCTCATGCTGCAAATAGACAGGACCAGAGAAATGATGAGGATGTATGTTTATAAGATAATTACTCAAGGAATGCTGAATTAGCATTTGGAACATTCCAGCTAAGCCAAACTCCATCTCCTCTTGCCCCATAGATATGTAAGGTACTAACCAGTCCTGGGTTAGGGAAAAGTCAGTTTTAGCAACTGAAATTTATCTTATGCTACACTGAAATATCAATGCAAAACATCAGGGCTTTCTTCTATGGCTACGGGTTTGTTTGTTGTTATTGTTGATTTTCTTTCTATTCTGTTTTTATTTCTCCTACAGTCACTAAAGGATCTAGTTGGAGTTCTCCTCTGATTCAGTTGACCTAATATTTCACTAGGAAGAGGGATCCAAAATCAAAACTTTAGTGATTATAGAGTTTCTGTTGTAATATACAGGAATATCTATAAAGTGGTACTAACAGTTATCATGACTATTATAATTTGAAAAATGGCTACATTTGCCAAGTTAAGGAATTCCTCACAAACTGACAACCACCTGGGTGACAAACCAAAAAGGGACTATCTTCAAAAGTATGAAATAAGTATCAAGTGGAAAGAAACAGAAAATACTGACCCACTGACCTGAGGAAAGTGACAAGGAAGTACTTTTTCAATCCTTCTGAAAAAACTACTTTAATCCACCCAATTTTCTGCTATCATACCCTAGATAAAAGTGGTGCCAAACACAACCTGGGCTCTTTAGCTATTTTTGTTTCTCAAATTCTTGCCTTTCAAATAGAACAGCCTTCCCTGATTGCCTCACCTCACATAACCTGAAGCCAATGAATTTCCTTTCTTATCTATTGGAAAGAAACCATTTGCTTTTTTTTTTTTTTTTACTCTTTTCATCAGGCTTTTATTTACCTTTTCACTTAGTGTAATTCGTATCTTTTTAATTAAAAATATCTGTGTTCTTTTTTGAGGTACTACAAATAGAGATGCAAAATGGTACCACTACTTTAGAAAAAAGGTTGTTACTGTATGCTACCATATGACCCAGCAATTTCACTCTAAGAGAAATGGAAGCATCCCTCCACATGTACACTTGTAAAACAAATATTAATAGCAGCGTTACTAATAGCCAACAAGTGGAAACAACCAAAATGTCCATCAATTGATAAGCAGAAAAATAAAATGTGGTAATATTCATACAACGCAATACTATTCAACAATAAAAGAAATCAAGTACTGTTACATATTACAACATGAACCTTGCAAACATTATGTTATAAAGAAGCCCATATGACTCCATTTAGATTTATAGGCAAATTCACAGACCCAAACTGGTTGCCTAGGGCTGGTGGATTTGAGGTAAAATGGAGTGATGACTGGAATGGAGCTTCTTTTTTAGGGTGCTAAAATATTTAAAAACTGATCATAGTGACAGATGCATAAGTCTGAAGATACTAAAAACATACCACTGGACTATACCCTTTAAATGTTTAGTTATACGATATGTGAATCATATCAATGAGGCTGTTAAAAAATACAGGAAAGCCATCTATATTTTTCCTCTATTGTGCAGAATAATTAAAATAACACTAGAATTAGCTCTTTAGGAGTTAGACAAAATTCAGCAATGAACCTATGGCCTTTATGTTTTTTTCCAGATTGATCATTACTAACTTTTCCAACTGTTTGGTATTTCTTTAAGTTTTTTTTTTTACTTCTCTGGAGATTACTTTTGGTAATTTTTATTTTCATAGGAAATTGTCTATTTTCTCTAAGTTCCAAACTTGTTCTGAAGTGCAGACAGAATTTTCTTACTCTTTTCTATTTATCTGTGGTAATGTTTCTTTTCTCACTAATTATGTACATTTTGCTCTCTTTTTTTCCTTTTTTTGGCAGTACTGGGGTTTCTAGGCAGGTGCTGTACCACTTGAGCCAGTCTGCCAGCCCTTTTTTTCCTTCTTCAGGCTCATGGAATAGTTAGCTGTTTTGATGGCCTTTTCAAAGTTAACAGCTTTTCAATTTATTCTTTTCACTATTTTTAAATTGTTTCACTGATTTCACATTTATCTCTTATTGGTTTCTTCTGGCTTTTCTTGGTACTAATTTCTTAATGCAAGTATATATATATTTTTTAAATTAAGACTTTTTAAGCCTACATATCTTCCTATTAGTACAGCTTTTGCTGTGTCCTATTGGTTTTGATATGTAGTATTTCTGTTTTCATGAGTTTATAATTTCAGTTTTTGTGTCTACTTTTGTATTTTCACTTGTTAATCTGGAAATTCTGTTATTTTCAATCATTAAATGGTTACCCTCCTTTTTCTAGCACTCAAAATCAAAAATGTTTTTCTATATTTTGAAAATCAGATGCCAGTGAGCTTATACATGCTTTCTTTCTGTAACGATACTTTGTTTCTTCACTGTTTTCCCTCACCCTCACTAGGCTGTGTACTTTAAAATATTCTTACTCTCCTCGCCCAACCTTGTAAGATCTCTCCTCCAACTGCTATGTTTCACTGAGAAAGTTTGGTACTTTCAGACTATTATTTCTTTGTAGTCTTTTTTCCTGTAAGGTTCTATGGGAAAGATCCATGAGCTTCCTCTTGTATTGTGCAATTTTGGCCATAGTTGTAGTTTGATTCTTTTGTAGCTCACTAATATCTTCAGATATTATATCTAATCTGGTCTGATGCTGCTTAGTCATCTGATCTTGAACCTTTAGTCTTCGGAGAAGTTCTTTGAAACCCACCATTGGTACAGGAACCATTTGCTTTTAAAAAGAAAGGAAGTTTTGTGAACTAGTGAAATTATTTTTTGTACTAATCTATATTTAGAAAAGGAAAGTTTAGCTAGGGTGGTGGTGCACACCTGTAATCCCAGCTACACAGGGTTCATAGGAAAGAGGATCACAGTCCAAACATGGCCCTGGGCAAAAAGAAAGCATGAGACCTTATTTGAAAAATAACTAAACTGAAAAGGGCTTGGGTGTGGCTCAAGTGGTAGAGCACCTGCCTAGCAAATGCATGGCCCTGACTTTAAGCTCCAGAATGACTAAAAACCAAACAAACACAGGAAAGGGAAAAGTTACCTTGATACCTACATCACTACATGACAGTGTATTCCAGTTATTTTTCTTTTCTGAGAACTTAATTATAAACATGGCAAAATGACTTCAGACAATTCCATTTCAATTGCCACAAAGCAGAGATTGGAAAGCTACAAGCATCTGGGAACATTTGCTGAGGTGCTACTTCTGCCATCACACTTAAAGGACTAAGGTGTTATTTATAACTTGTGATAGGGATTGTGTATACCTAGAGCCCGTTGATCCCAAATGAGTCAATGTGAATGAATAAACAGCACCAGTAACAGAGGCAGCTGGTCTGTATGAGTTCACATCATTTTCTTGCCAGCTTCTCATTTTACATATGTCTACACATACACACACCTTAGTAGCATAAACACATTTCATCGTTAAGAGATAAGAGCACTGATTTTGAATCTGCTTAACCAAGACTTGTTGAGAAGGAAAGTGGGATGTTTCTGCTTAAAGGATTAAATATTTCATCTTCAACATTGGCTCTGATCTTGACAATTGGCTTCTTCATGACTAAGTGTTCAGATTCAAGAAAGGGAAAAATGTGCCTGGATCTCTTTATTGATTATAACTGATCAAGCACATTGTCTTAGGAGTCTAATGAGGTTAATTTTCAATGAACCTTGTCTTTGCTCCGATCTTCCTCTCAACAACCTGGCACAGAGCTTCATGATGGGTAAGTACCTAGAAAACATACATAGAAGGACCAGATAGGGATAAATGTAGCAATGATCCAGAACAGAAAGTTTAAAGTTCAAGCTGTAGAGCCTGGTAGTGCTGGTGCTCAGTTGAGGAAATGTTTTGGTAACTTGATAAAATGTCATGAAACAACCTCTCTTTCTTTCTCCTGTTCCTCCCCCTCTCCCATCTCCCTTTCCCTTCTCATCCTCTGCCTTCTTATCAGTGCAGGCCACACTACAAAACTATTCAGTTCCAAAAAATACAGTTTAACAGTCCAGCATGCTCTCTGTTGATAAGGACAGAGTACAAAATGCTCCCTCACCCTGGAAGGTGGTGTGGACGTTCTGACTCTTGTTGGAGCTGATGGTGACTGTAGAAATGTCATTTATGCTTGGTCACATCTCCATGGTCCTATGTCGATATCACACTATTCGTTTTGGTTTACTCCATCCCTCTGTCAGCAACTGGTTTCAAAGGAGATAGAATTCTCTGAAAATAGAACTTGATTATTTAAGGGAGAATTTTTCTACCCATCTGAAAATGTAACTTTCACATATGCAATTATAATTTTCTATTATGAGAAATGGTGGAGGTAAGGTAGGAAACCAAACTCAGGATAGGTGTATGTAGAGTTTTGAACTTAAGGATGTTTGAGGCCACTTCTAACTCCAACAGTCTATATTCTCCTGTCTCCGTGATTTAGTCCAAATAGTTGGGTATTTCAGGACCTGAGGGGGATTGATTTTCTATCAGGTTTAGAGACTGATACAAACCTCACTTAGATCACTTTATGAGAAGAAAATTTAGAGATAAATTTAGTCTAAAATATATAACATGCTTTATTTCCGAATCAGAGTTAGGGTGGCCTTTGCTGATCCAATGTTTGTCAAGAACTCCTACTTTCAACAATTCTCTTAAAACCATGTTCACCCTTCTGAACTGTAGAAAAATTTTAATGTAATTTTATCCAAACAACAACTTCAGTAATACAGAACTTTGAGATTCTGACATGGGCCTGAGAATACTATCCACCCTCTCTGGATCCAGAAGAACAAAGGCCATCACAGTCTAAATGGATAGGAAGCTTGCACAAGAAAAGAGAACATTTTCATCAGCCTCTGTGATGCACACCTGCCACTCTACAGACACAATTTTGTCACTCTGGCCTCATTTCTCAACACACACTCAGACACCTGGTCTTCGCTTGCCTAAACACCTGAATTTATTTCTTCAATACAGGCTAAGATTTCAAGTTTCTACTTCAGCAGTCTTTGGGTAAAACTTTGTCTTGATCATTGCTTTTGAGATAAGTAGGGAAACACTTCTTATTCACAGAGTCAAATCAAAACAATTTTTATTTATAAAGTTGAGACTGTACTTTATAACTGCCAAAACATTTTCCCCACAAACTTTATTTAAATAATCACAAAACTTATGTCTGACATAGAATGAATCTCCACACTAACTGTTAATAGCTTGTGAGCTGCCATGAAGTTCTTCCACCATTCTGCACTTATGGTTCTTCACCTATAAATTCTGGATGCTGTTACCTGTGTGATAATGTTTGAGGAAGAATTTAGTGATGTAATTATTTTTCAAATACTACATGTCAAACTGTTTCCAGTGTTTTGTATTTTTTACTCACTCGATCTTCCTGACAGCATGATTAGGCAGCCACTGTGATCATCCCCTTTTCTGGAGGGGTAAGCTCTGGTGCAAACAGGTCAAGGACCACACACATGGTTCGGTGGCTATCTGATGCTGGAGCCAAGGGTCTGCTCAGGCTGTCTAAGCTCTCGTGCTTCATGAAAGCCCTGGATCGTGTCTTGATAAATGCAGTGATTGCTTATAAAAATCTCAGTAAACACTGATGTGCCTCACAACACATCCCTTCCTTGGGATATGTTTTATTGAATTTCAGAAAAGTATATTTTATATAAGTAAAACCAGATATAGCACAGTTTGAATATGATACCCTTGCCACAATCCCTTGCAGCTCCCTCAAAGAGCACATGTTTGAGTAGCTAAGAACTGTTCCCCATCCTTCTTAGGCCTGTGACTTTCATAATCTGTTTGCTAAACACCCTGAGCTGAAAATGTCAAGATGCCTGCACTAATGGGAGTATTTGGTTAATCTGTAATGGAGCTTGTTAATATTCACATAATCCAATTATGGAGACGTGAAGTTTTTCCTGTATCTTTTCCATCAACTCCTGTGATGCTAACTGGCCTACTTGTAAATACAGGGTGAACATCTCCAACTCAGAGATCTGAAGTCTGAAATGCTCCAAACTCCTGAACATTTTCAGCTCTGACAGAATGAGTTCTGACAGAAGTGCCAAATTCCATGCCTGACCTCGACCGTTCAATGAGACCAAACTGTGTCATACAGAGAATTATTTTAATAGTCCTATAAAGTTACCACCAGGCTCTGTACAGGATATGTATGAAACATGGATGAGTTTTACATTTAGACTTAAGTGCCATTCCCATGATATCTTGTGCAAAGATTCCAAAATCCAAAACAGTTCTGGTCCCAAATATTTCATATAAGGGATGTTCAACCTATAGGTATTCCTTTAACTCTCTCCTTTCCCATGTAACAGGATACATTAGGATGATTTATGCAACTGGATCAGAAGGATGTGTCAACATGAAGGCACACATCTCAACAAAAATGGCCACCTGTTTGTAATTGAGTGACTTGATAGGAAATAAAAGAAGCAAGCAAAAGTTGTCAACTCTTTCAGACTGATAGAACTCAGACCTGAGGCCTTAACTACTTTTGAATAGTCTTTTCAAAGCATTAATAAATTATTTTAAATATATTTAATGTCATAAATATTGTTAGACTTCCCAAAGCTTGCCAAAGAGATGTTGACAGGAAATTCACCAATTGGACATGATGTATTAGTTTAAATTTTTCAATTAAGAAAAGAGATGGTGAGCTTTTAAGTGGAGTTTTTGGGGTCTTTGAGGTACAGGATCATGTCATCTGCAGATAGGGATACTTTGACTATTTCTTAACCTATTTATATTCCTTTTATTTCTTCTTCTTGCTTAATTGCTCTGGCTAGGAATTCCAGGACTATGTTGAATAAGAGTGGGGATAGTGGGCATCCTTGTCTCATTCCTGACTTTAGGGGAAGTGGTTTCAGTTTTTATGAAAACTGTATGAGGGTGGCTGTAAGTTTGTCACATATAGCCTTTACAAGGTTGAGGTACAGTCCTTCTATTTCTACTTTTCTTAGGGCTTTTATCATGAAGTGGTGTTGGGTCTTGTCAAAGGCTTTTTCTGCATCTATTGAGGTGATCAAGTGGTTTTTGTCTTTTCTTCTATCAATGTGCTGTATTACATTTATAGATTGGCGTATGTTGAACCACCCCTACATTCCTGAGATGAAGCCGACTTGGTTGCGGTGAATAATCTTTCTGATATGTTGGTGGACTCATTTTGCCATTATTTTATTGAGGATTTTTGCATCGATGTTCATTAAGGAGATTGGCCTATACTTCTTTTTGGATGTGTCCTTGTCTGGTTTGGGATGAGTTTCATAGAATGAGTTAGACAGTGTTCCTTCCCTTTCTATTTCATAGAAAAGTTTAAGGAGTGTTGGTATTAGTTCTTCTTTAAATATCTGGTAAAATTTAGCAGATAATCCATCAGATCATTGACTTTTCTTTTTTTGAGACACTCTAGTGCTGCTTCATTTTCATTTTGTGTTGTAGATCTGTTTAGGTGGTTAATTTCCTCTTGGTTCAGTTTTGGATGATCAGAAGTATCTAGAAATTTGTCCATTTCTTCAAGATTTTCCAATTTATTGGAATATAGTCTCTCAAAGTAGTCTCTGATGAGTCCCTGGATTTCCTTGGTATTTGTTGTTATCTCTCCTTTTCATGTCTGATTTTACTAACTTGTGTCTTTTCCCTCCTCATTTTAGTCAGATTTGCCAGGGGTTGGTCAATCTTGTTTATTTTTTCAAAGAACCAGCTTTTTGTTTTGTTGATTCTTTGTATTTTTTTTTTTTTTGGTTTCTATTTCTTTAATTTTAACCCTTATTTTTATTATTTCTCTCCTTCTACTTGTTTTGGGTTTTGCTTGTTCTTGCTTTTCTAGGAATTTGAGATGTAGCACTGGGTCATTTTTTTTTAGCTCTTTCTGTCCTTTTAATATATGTGCTGATAGCCATATATCACCCAACAACTCCCACACACCATAAACAGCTTCAGCAATATAGCAGGATACAAAATAAACTTACAAAAATCAGTAGCTTTTCTATACACCAACAATGAACAGATTGGGAAAGAACATAGGAAAACAATTCCATTTACAATAGCCTCAAAAAAATCAAATAGGAATAATCTTAACAAATGATGTAAATGACCTCTACAAGAACTACAAGCCACTGAAGAAAGAAAATCAAAGAAGACTACAAAAGGTGGAAAGATCTCATGGATTGGTAGAATCAACATAGTAAAAATGGCCATACTACCAAAAGCAATCTACATGTTCAATGCAATTCCCATCAAAATCCCAATTACATTCATCACAGAGACTGAAAAATCTACCCTAAAGTTCATTTGGAAACACAAGAGACCATGAATAGCCAAGGCAATACTGAGCAAAAAGAGCAATGCTGGAGGTATCACAATACCCAGCTTCAAATTATATTACAAAACAATAGCAATAAAAACTGCATGGTACTGACACAAAAACAGATATGAAGACCAGTGGAACAGAATAGAGGACACAGCTATGCATCTACACAGCTACACCCACCTTATTTTTAACAAAGATGCCAAAAACATACAATGGAGAATAGACAGCCTCTTCAAAAATGTTGCTGGGACAAGTGGCTATCTGCCTGAAGAAAACTAAAACTAGATCCATCCTTATCACCCTGGACTAGTGTCAACTCAAAGTGGATTAAGGACCTTAATATCGACACAAAACCTTGCAGTTAGTACAGGAAAGAGCAGGGAATACTCTCGAAGCAATAGATATAGGCAAGGACTTCTTCAGTAGAACTCAAGCTGCCCAGCAACTAAGAGAAAGGATGGACAAATGGGACTACATGAAATTAAAAAGCTTCTGCACATCAAAAGAAATGGTCTGAAATTGAAGAGGCCACCCATAAAGTGGAAGAAAATCTTTGCTTGCTATACATCAGACAAAGGACTGATAATCAGAATATATAAGGAGTTCAAAAACTAAACTGCTCAAAAATCAATAAAGAAGTGGGCAACTGAACTAAACAGAACTTTTTCAAAGGAAGAAATTCAAATGGCCAAAAATCGTATGAAAAAATGCTCACCATCCCTGGCCATAAAGAAAAGGCAAATCAAAACCACACTAAGATTCCACCTCATACCTGTTAGAATAACTATCATCAAAAATACCACCAACAACAAATGTTGGCAAGGCTGCTGGGAAAAAGGAACCCTCAAACACTGCTGGTGGGAATGTAAGCTAGACCAGCCAGTTTGGAATACTAGACATAGATCTGCCATATGATCCAGCAGTACCACTCCTAGGATAGATCTGAAGGAATGTAACTCAAGTTATTACAAAAGCATCTGCACACCCATGTTTATTGCAGCACTATTCACAATAGCCAAGATGCCCCACTACTGACAAATGGATTAAGAAAATGTGGTATTTGTACACAGTGAAATTTTATTCAGCCACAAAGAAGAATGAAATCTTGTCATTTGCAAGTAAATGGATGGAACTGGAGAACATTATCTTAAGCAAAGTTAGCCAGGCTCAGAAGCCAAAAATTGCATGTTCTCCCTCATGTGCAGATTATAGACCCAAAACAAATGCAGTAGTATTATTGGACATGGGTCACACTAAGGGAGAATGCACATGGGAGGGATAGGGAAAGGAAAGGAAACCTAAAACTTGAAAGTGTTTGATGTGCTCACTGTTGAGGAGTGAATGTAGTAATCTTAAACTGACAGAGGCCACTAGGGGAAGAGGACCAGGAATAGTGAAGAGGACTGGCAGAGATGAACCAATGTGGGTTGCAATACACACGTGCATGGTAGCAATGCTAGGAATTTCTTTGTATATCTGTCTTTATCTCAAACTAAAAAAATGCTATGCCTTTCTTATTATCTTATTTTTCTCTTCAACAAAATCGGAGAACAAGAGGGCAGAACAGGTTGTGCCCAGAAGTGGGGGGTGGGGGCTGGCCCAAACAATGTACACACATGTGAGTAAATAAATGTAAAAACCATTTTAAAAGAAAAAGAAAGGTGAGGGATGGGAATTTTGTCTGTCTGGTTGGTTTTGTTTTTTTAAACGTGGTTTGCTGTGTATGTGGTCTGATCTCAAACTCATGATCCTGCTGCTTCAGCTTCCCAAGCGTTGTGATTACAGGTGTGTGCCACCATGCTAGCTAGAAAGATGTGGGTCTTGTGAAGGGGGTAAATATCTAAGTATAAACAAGAAACCCCACAAAATTAAAAATGCCAAATTCTAACTAGAAATTGGGTTTGCCAAAGATGAATTCAAGGATTAACTTACTCCATTGAGGAAAAAACATTTCTTAAAATAACAAAGGTTCTTAAAACAAAGGTTCTTAAAATAACTTCCAACAGGGGAGTGAATGCAATTACTTTTAATCCTAAATGCAAACAATTTGTTCAAGGGCTAACAGGAAAAGGTAGAAACAGTTCCCAGTTTTGTTTTCTTTTGAGGAATGTGTTAATACAATGTCAACATCTAAAAGGAAAGAGTGTGGTGTCGAAGAAACAGGAAGGATCCAGGACACAGAACGCTGAGTTCCACCTGTGCACGATCACCACGACACTAAAGACTGCTCACCTTTTCACAGCTCACACTCTTCATTTATGAAGTGGACATAGTAATGCCCTGTCACAGCCGTTATATTTTATGTCGTATTGGAAAGCATGGCACCTAGCAGGAGCACTTTTTATTATGAATAGAAAAATTAATATTATTCAAAAAAAGTGTTCTAGAACTAAAATTTGTTCAACTGGATTGCAGAAATATTTACTCAATACTGAATAGGCAGGCAGAATAGCCAAGGCCACATTGGTCAGTGAGGACTTGCAGGTGAGTTCCAAAGATTTGGTGAGATTGGGGGAAAAGGAGTTATGGTATATAATAAAAATTTACCTGGTAATGTAAAAAAGGTAAAAGACTTAGAAGCAAGAATGAGAGAGGATTATTTAGAGAAAAGAAGAAATCAAATTGCCCAAGGATATTGGAGAAAAAACCCTATTTTTCCATATTTAAAATTGACTGCACTACAGAGAACTTTGAAGGAAACTGAAACATATGAAATTAGAGGCCAAAATAACAGTCACTGGGATATCAGAAGATTAAACTGTGCTCAGAAGAAATGTATGATTATTCCAAAAATCTTTTGAATTCTTTACCAAATAGGGAAACAACTTTGAGAGCAAGGAGAATTAGGGTGTATCATTCACTTAAGTCTCAAGAAACCTTAATAGACTTCTCACTAGAGAGATTTGGAGGTGTGCTGACTTGTCTTTCTCAATATTATCCCATACCTGGGTGCATCTTGATTTAGGATGGGGCTGACTGAGAGCTGGGGGTTGCTGCCCAGTGTCAGGGACATCTGATGAAAGGGTATATTGCTAGCCAGGGTAAAGATCAAGATTTAAATGCAAAGTGCACTTCCCTACTGAGTGCACATGGTTTTTGCACCATTGTAAGGTTGAAAAAAATCACACATTGAACTTGGCGAATGGAAGACTACCTTGGGGTATACCTGGCACTGTCAATGGATTGACCTGGTGTGTTACTTACCTATTGCTATGTATTAAGTTAGCCCAAAATGTTGCAGCTTAGGACATTTAGTAGCCCACAGTTCCTGCAGGTTGGAAAGCAAGTACAGTGTAGTGAGGCACGGCTCCCATCCTCTAGGAAGGATGCACACCAGCTGCAGGCTACAGCTGTAGCCATCTGAAGACAAATGCTGCTGAAGGACCTTCTCCCAAGTTCAAGTTCACTCACATGGTCATTCACAGACCTCAGAAGACCCACTCCTAAGCCAGGCAGGGTTGCTCCTGCTTGTAATCCTAGCTAAAGTAGATTGGGAGGATGGAGGTTGATAGCTATAGCCTGGGCAAAAATGTTAGCAAGACCTCCATCTCAACCAATAAAAAGCTGGGAGTGGTGGTACACATCTGCCACCCCAGCTATACAAGAGGTATAAACAGGAGGATTGTGGTCCAGATTGGCCTGGGCATCAATGTGAAACCCTATATGAAAAATAATGACAACACAAAGGCCTTGGTGCATGACTCAAGTGGCAAAGAGCCTGAGTTCAAACCCTCTACTACTGCTAAAAAAAGTTCCCATTCCCACGCTCACTCACATGGACTTGTCACAATGTGCAGTTGGTTAACCCGAGCCAAGCAGTTCAAAGACAGCATGCCCACAACAGAAGGCACCATCCTGGAACCTTATCTCAAAAGTCTGTCTATTACACGTGAATCAGAAGGACAAGGCACACTACTGTGAAAAGTATAGGCATGAACGACAGGAAATGGAACTCTGGGCAGCCATCTTAGGAAAGCTTCCTGTCACACACAACCTCCATTCCTTGCTCTGTTCCTTCAAAGCCACAGCCAGCTGGGAGTGAGCCTGTTAAAGGTTAGCTGATGAGATGTGGAGAGTATGTCATCTCTCTAGCTTTGGGGTATCTTTTGCTTTACTGATTCTGTTCCTTGCTTTCTTTTTTTTCTTTCTTTCTTCTTTCCTTCCTCCCGCCCTTCCTCCCTCCATCCTTCCATTCCTCTCTCCCTTCCTTCCTTTTCTTCCTTCCTTCCTTCCTTCCTTCCTTCCTTCCTTCCTTCCTTCCTTCCTTCCTTCCTTCCTTCCTTCCTTCCTTTCTTTCTTTCTATGTAATGTGGACATGATGGCTCATTCTGTATTAATCACTTTGCAGCCATAGGGAAAAAAGCCAAAAATGTTAAACCTTATTGGCCCCAATGTCACTAAGCTGTTGAACAAATACCCACAGACTTAACCTCTGGACTGCTTTGTGAGAAATGTCCCTCTTTACTGAAGTCACTCTATTTAGTTTTTCAGTTTCTTGAAATAGAAATACATTCCTGATTTATACATTAGGACACTGTCTTACATTAGGAAGCAAGTTCTGGGTACAGGTGAGACTTTGGAGAGGAGACATGAACAACTGGAAATACAGCTTGCATACAACCAAAAGTGTTAAGTTCTGATTATTATCAGGTAGTCACTCTTAATTGGGAACTTTTTTTAATCCTTCTCTCAGTAAGCCTGCAGGTGTGGAATACTTTATTCACCTTGAACTTAACATTCAGTCCATCCTTCTCCACATTTGATCTCACTAACTCCCAAATGTTAATGAACAGAAAAGAAATCAAATAAAATTGATTTAGCCATTGAAGTGGGTTGAAGATGGCTACTGTGTTAGACACTTTTTTGTAGCTCTGACAAAATACCCAAGAGAAACAATTTTAAAGAGGAAGGGTTTATCTTGGCTGATAGTCAGAGGATTCACTCTATAGTCAGCTGGCCCCATTGGTCACCGGCTCCATTTCTGGCTTGCCTGTGGCAAGACAGAAACATCATAGTGGAAGGGCATAGCAGAACTAAACTGCTCACCCCATGGCAGCCAGCTAACAGAGAGACAGAGAGAAGAGGTACCCTTCAAAGTCCCACCTACAATGACCTACCTCCTCCAACTAGGCCCCACTGTTAATAGTCCCTTCAGCAATGAACTCACCAATGTGTTTGATCATTGATGAAGTTAGCACACTTGTGAACCAACTGGGGACCAAGCCTTCAACCCATGAGCCCTTTTCGGGGGATACTTCATATCCAAAGCTTAATATACACAATTTTCTGTTGCTTCCCCATCAAGACATGAAATCTGTTTTCCATCCCCTTGAAACTGGGTGGGCCTGTGATCACCTGTGACCAGGGAAGTGTGGCAAAGTTGACACTATACCAGTTCTGGGCCTAAGGGTTCAGAAGATCCAGTGGCTTCTGCTTTGCATGCTCAGACTCAGCTACCAGACTGGAAACTTGTCTTGACTCCGGGACCCCTAGGCTATGAGGCCCAGGCAGAGAAGCTAGGGGATTCAGAAGCCATATGAGCAATCAGCCAAACTTCACGACAAAGCCAAGACCAGCAGAAGAACCATACCCTGAGGGCCCTTCTGGGGCCTCAATGAACCCCTAGAAGCATGAGAAATAGCAAGGCCATGTTGCTGTAAGTTACCAGCTTGAGTGGTGTTTTAAACTTTGCGGAGATGATTATGAAGACTGTTAAAGATTGGGGGCCATGAGCATGGTGCTGGTGCTAAGTAGGAAGGGACAGAGGAGAGAGAAAGAAAAGAAGCAAAACTCATAGAAATCAAAGTGTAACATTAAAGGGCTTAATCACCCCACTACAGAACAAAGCTAAAATGTGGCAAATTTCAAAATAATTCAGCAAGGGCAGTACAAAATTAAATCTTAACTTTAAAGGAAAACATTCTTAAATGAAAGCAATCATTTCTGTGTAAATGCGAAGGTACATATTTCTAAATTCTAGCATAAACCTAGTCAATTCCTTTAGGTTTAAACCCGTATATGGAAAGGGTGAGATATCTCCACTTTATACATGGGACAGAAGCCTTTGGCTGTACCTTTCTCAATTCAGCTAGAATTAAATCGGTTGTCAGTGATCCTTAGTGAGCCAATGCCAACTTTCTCTGCATGCATTCTGAATACAGCTAATGAATAAATGCAGAGTCAGCTCATCCTGTAATAGTTTTATGTGATTTCTAGTGTAAATAAAACATCTTATGGCATTTTACTTTATATCACACCAAGAAAGTATTTCAAGCCTAAGAAAGTTTTACTGCACTGTCCGGTATCTTAGCCACTGGCTTGGCATTGCTATTTAAATTCAAATTAATTTTGAAAAATTTAAATGTTCAGTTCTTCTATCACAGTAGGTAAATTTCAAGTGATCCATAGCCACGAGTGACTACTGGTAACCACATTGGGCCACACAGACAGACTTCCATCCTCACAGAGCTTTCTAGTGGACAGGGCAGGTAGAAGGCAGTTAGATTTCTTAGTCCTACTTCAGAAATGTCCACTTTTTTGGATTTTCGCTATGGTTTGATTCTTTGTCCTCTTGAATCTATGTCAATCCCCAAAGTCACAGTTAATGTCATTTGGATTTTAGGAGGTGATTGGGTTATGAGTAGATCAATTCACTCATAGACTAATGATTAATGTGTTATCAAGGGAGTGTCTTTGTTATAAAACCGAGCTCTCTTCACGTGCTTGTTCTGTTCTCCCATGGGATCCTCTGTACTGCCTTGGGATGCTACAGAGTCTCCACCAGCACAAAGGCCCTTTCCAGGTTCATCCCTGAGACCTTAGACATTCCAGCCTCCAGAACTGTAAGAAACACATTTCATTTCCTTATAAGTTGCCCAGTCTGCAGTATTCCATTATAGCAACAGAAAACGGGCCAACACTGTATTGTTATTAGTTCAGAAGTTGTTACGTTGAGTCATATACAAAAAGGGTTGCATTAATGCAAGCAAAATAGAGCCACTCACATGGCTCCCAAACTGCATCTAAAAATGTAACATCAAGGGCTCTCTAGGGCATTTAAATTTTCAAGGGAAGCAGCCACAGTAGAGCCCTGCTTTAACAAGCAGCAAACTTTAGTTAGTTCTTATTTTAACAGTAGATCAAGCACATTGTCAAATCTATATGCCAGTTATTATGATGAAGAAAAACGCAAGGTTTTTTTTTAACATGGTGTAGAAGTTCATATAGATCATAACTCAGAGTGCCAGTGCTGACTAGGATTCCAAGGCTTAAGGAGTTGTGCAGTGCTCAGCTGGTTACACATGCCAGTAACTGGCAGTGGTTTTTCAAATGACTACCAAGTTTTAGGAGATAAATACTAAATCTGGACCTAACTTCTTAATAAACAAAAGTGTTAGGTGCTTCTTTTGTCTGAATGGGATGCCATCAAGAAAAAAATTCTGAGACACTAAGGGTACTCTGAACTAAAAGTGTTTAGAAACCTCTGAATTAATGAATGATAGAAATTGTAGCTTTTTTTCTTTTAATAAGATCAAGGTATATATGGTGAGGAAACAATCTCAAAGAAAACTATTTAAAGTCATTGACTTCACTTCCTCACAAATCACTATACATAGTAGGTGCTGAATAAATATTTCTTAAATAAATGCTTTAATTGAATAGGTCACTAGAGATCTCCACTTAGCAAAGACAGCCAAATATTCATCTTTTAGGCAAAACAATATTTAAGCATTTAGGTTCTTAGGGATACTACTCTCTTTTTATACAGTCTCAGTGAAATTCATGTCAAATTCAAGCTCACTTGAATTCAGTTCATAGTCTCAGATAAAGATCTTGAAAGCTGTATAATGTCACTAAGAGTGGCACCTTGGCATGTGATTACTGAAATGTCCAAGATTATAACCAGCACTACAAAGACATCCTGACACTGAAGTCCTGTCATTATGGTTTGAATGTGAAATGTCCCTCACAGGCTCATGTGTCAAAGATTTGCTCCCCACCTGGGGGTGTTATTTTGGGAGATGCTGTATGTTAGGCAGTAAGGCCTAATTGGAGGAAGTGGGTCTCTGGTGGTGTACCTTTGAACATTATACCTGGTCCTGGTCCTTTCCTCTCTCTCTGCTTCTTGGTCACTGTGAAGTCTTCTCTAGTAGGCCCTGTCTGCCATGATGAGCTGAAACTGTCAACAAAATAAATCTTCCCTGTCTTAAGTTGTTCATATTGGGTGTTTTGTCACAGCTCTGCAAAAGTAACTAAGAGAGAAAATTAGGACCAGGGAAGTGGGGTCATTACTTTAACCTACCATGTATTTCAGAAGCCTTTGTAACAGGTTTGTGGAAGGAATTCAGAAAAGTCAGGATGTTTGGAATACTATAAACTTTGGTTCTGGTGTGAATTCAGTAGACCAGAAAACTGGCAGAAATGCAGACAGTGAAGGCTCATGACAGGGGTTCATGAGGTGTCAGATGGGGACAAGGACTCCATTTGGAGTTGGACTAGAAGCCATGCATGTTACATCCTGTCAAAGAACTTGTCTACATTTTGTCCCTGTCCTAAGACTTTCTGGGAAGCTGAGTTTAAAGGTGATGGACTAATTAATCTGGCAGAGGAGGTTTTAGGTAGCTCAGCATTCGGGCTATGGCACAGGTATTGTTGGCAGTTTTTAACTAGGTTTATAGTGAGAATTGCATTGGGAACCAAACAGCAGATTTAACCTTGTAGTGTGTCAGAAAAGCCAGTGTTAAGTTGGGGCTAAGGAAGGCATGACTTATAAAGACATTGGCATCTTTAAAAAGAAGCCAAGTGATTTACATCAGGACAATAGGAAATAGACCTTGAGGGTATCTTAGGAATTGACCAGACACTACCTACAGCAGGCTCAAGAGTATGAATGAGTAAACTCTTTTGAAATATTTCTGTTAAGAAGAGATCACCTCCTGGATGCCCTGCTCAAAGAGCTGCCTAGGAAGTTTTTTTCCCAGGATTCATTTCACCATGCTCAGCTGCCAAGGCTTTCACAGACCATAGCGAGACCATAGCAGTCATGGTCCAAGGGGGTTTTCTTGAGCTGGTAGCAGAACTTGGTGTTTACCATGTGATATATGTTTTGCAGGCAAGCAGAATCCAAGTCACAGGGTCATGGAGGCTTCCACCCAGATTTCAAAGGAAAGCATGGGAATTCAGGCAACTTGTTGGAGTCCCTGCAAGCAGCCCCTGTGAGGATGATGCCTAAGCTGCAGTGGAGACTCTAGGAAGTTCAAGATTCCTGCAGAGGACAGCTACATGCTATAAGTGGAGCCAGTCCAAGACAGAGGCCATGTGTGCTGAAAATGGCAAGGATGTAGGGGTGGGGCTGACCAAGCCCTTTGGCACTAACTTCACACCACATGCACTAGACACTGGACATGGAGTTATAGGATTTAATGTTTGCCCTGCTGGGTCTCGGCCTTACTTTGATCCCATTCTTCCTTTCTATCTCCCCATTCCTCCCTTTTGGAATGGGAATGTTTGCTCTGTGCCATTTTAGCTTGGAAGTATGCAAAATTCTTTTTGACTTTACAGGGACTCACAGCTAAGATATTTCCAAAGTCTCAGTAAAGACTCTGGACTTAGACTTTTGAACAATTTGGAACAATTAAAACATTGAAGATTCTTGGAGATGAACTAAATGCATTTTTCATCCTGAGATGGACATGAGCCTTTGAGGGCTGGGGGTGGAAGGCTTTGGTTTGAACATGAAATGTCCCCTATATGTTTATGTGTTAAATTCTTGGTCCCCACCCAGTAGTGCTATTTTGGGAGGTGCTGGAAACTTTAGGCAGTGTGCCCCAGCTATAGGAAGTGAGTCCGTGGCAGGGGGAGAGAGGTGTGACTTTGAAGATTATATCTGGTCCTTGATCTCTCTCCTCTCTCCTCTCTCTCTCTCTCTCTCTCCTTCCTTTTCTCCAGGATGTGAGCTGCTGTACCACACTCTCCCTCCCAGGATGGACTGAAACCTCTGAAATTGAGCTAAGTAAAACCTTTCCTCCATTAAAGTTGTTTATGCCGGGTGTTCTATCACAGGGATGAGAACACAAACACACCTGTCTTCTAGTTCTACTATTATTTGTTCATACTTATCAATTTTTTTCAACATACAAAACCCAAATGATTCTATTCCATATGGTAGTGGAAACATACTAATAAGTGAAACTGATTCTACTTTAGCTGATACAGTTTTATCCCAATCGATCTTCCACTGGTGCATTTTGTTCCACCTGTCCCTGTTTGCAAGTACTATGCAATTGCACATATTTCACTATTTCTCACCTTCTATTGCCCTTGTTCATCGTGGCTAAGGGAGAGCTAAAGAACTCTGACATCAGAATCAGGCAGGGCAGCTCACATGAGAAACATTTTTTCCATTAGCCATTAAAGTACATAAAAGTTCTGAATTCTCAGTTTGCATCTCTGACTCTTAATTCTCTTTGTAGCTTTCTTTACTCATCTGATGACAACCAAGGAATCAGAAGCACACCCAATGCAATAGGTCAAGTCAAATGTTATTTATTTCCAAAGTGAACCTCATATGTAGGAATCAAGATGCCTAATTTAAAGGTTTAGGGTTAGTAGTGCACATCACCCAGCACCCAGAGCTCTCTCCTCCTCTGTAGCACTTACTAGTGACCTTCTATGTCACAATCCAGTATCTGTGATCTCTGTTTCAGATCCCATAACCAGACTATCCAGATCAGAAATCCTCAGTTCTTCTCCCACTCATTCATCCAGTTTTACCTGGTCATTGAGAAGTCAATGGTTTATGTCTTCACTTTCTTCAGGTCTTTCCTGGCATTCTGCTTTCTCACTGGAATCTTTGTTCTGGTTATTATCACATATCTTAGACTGCAGTGAGATCAAAATACTTTAGACTGGGTAATTTATAAGCAGTAGAAATGTATTGTTCACAGTTCTGGATTCCAGGATATCCAAATTTGAGAGACCAGCAGTTTTGGTGTCTGGTGAGGGCTTGATCTCTGCTTTACGGATGGTACCTTCTAGTCAGATGCCCACATAGCCAAAGGGATGAAGGAGCAACTTTGGGCCTCATTTTTAAAGTAGCACCTTATCAGCCGACCCTCTCGTGTGGTACTAGCTCTTAATACCACATTGGAGATTAGGCTTCAACGTATGAATTCTGGGGGAGAAGGGGGAGACAAATATTCAGATCATATCAGTGCCTAACATTGCAATTATC
The DNA here is from genome assembly GCF_047511655.1 of Castor canadensis. Taxonomy (NCBI): domain Eukaryota; kingdom Metazoa; phylum Chordata; class Mammalia; order Rodentia; family Castoridae; genus Castor; species Castor canadensis. The sequence continues at coordinate 82,269,016 of NC_133395.1, forward strand.
CCCCCTAGATCTTTCTACCTCCTTCCCCTGTTTCACATTCCTCCTTGATACTTATCCACCTAATATAAGATAGTCTTGACTCATTCATCTTTATTACCTGTCTCTGCCCAAGCTTCAGGCAGCCAAGGATGTATTTATATTTGGTAAACTAAACTCCCTCCAGAAAGGGAGATGTTCCCTGTACCAAGACCCTGCGTAGTGAGGATCCCTGAATAGGGAAGCTTGCCCACTGGAAACCCCAACTTCCCTCAGCACCCCAGCTCCATCATAAAAGGTCCTGAAAGCCTGTTCCTCTGGCCGTCCTCCTCAGGTCACTTAGAAGATGCAAATTGTCTTAACTCTAACCTATCTAAACTTCAAGCTTCCACAACTTACCTACTCTAAAAGACTTCCAAACTTACCCTTGGCCTGGGGACAATTTAAATCTTTCATCTGTGCATGCTATTCATTTAGCATTTATTACACAATCATGAAAGCACCTCTTGCTTTCTTCCATCTTGCATATCAAGCGCTGGTTACAAGTCTCTCCAGAAACCAAAGTGTCAGATTGATTCTTTACTGGCTTAACACTGTTCATATCTTTACTGATGATGACTGAGTGATATGAACACAAATTGACTCTTTTCACAAAAGCAGGGGGAGGGGAAAAACTGTGCAAACTATCTGAATGATAGAGGTTGATAATTCTTTGCTATGAAATATCCAGATTTGCTACCAAACACAGCTCAGCCCATCACTTGCTCTTTAACTCTCTATTTGACTATTCACAAAATATGTTGACTCTGACAACTATCAGTAAAAATAAATTAATTAATCTTTTATTGATCCTTCCTTTTGGTCCTATGGCTTTTCTTCCTGGTTGGAAGGAATGGACTTCAGTGTCCTCCTCCCTTCTGGTGATTACTTCCATCTCTTCCCCATCTCTCTCCTTCCTGTGGCAAAGCCATCCGTGCTCCATGCCAAACCCCCTTCAGAGAGGGAGAGTGAGTCTGGGATCTGCTAGCTTCTCCAGTCAGCTCAGCTGAACACTGTAGGCGCCAGGTTCCTTCTGAGTGGCGTTGGCTCTGGTCTTGTCCCTTCCATGCTGCTATGGTCCTCATTCCCCACCTAAACTCAAGTTGAAATTTCATCCCCACTGTGAGGTGTCAAAAGGTGAGACCAAGGACGTTAAGAAGTGATTGGCTGTTGAGGAAGGAAGTTAGTGCACAACTGGGTGAGGAGTTCTCTCAGGAGTGAGTCTGTTGCACAGAAACCCATTGGCTGTCCCTTATATACATCCCTCTCACCATGTAACCTTCAGAGCCACCTCAGAACTCTGCCAGTTGTCCCCATAAGCAGAAAGGATCTTACTTCCACCTTGAACTCCCCAGCCTCTGGAACTATAAGAAATACATTTCACTTCTTTATAAAGTACCCAGAGTCAGGTATTCTGCTATAGCAACAGAAAATGGACCAATACAGATATAGAGGGGGAAAGCTTTATGTCTGACAATGGAGATGGAAAACTGAGGATTTTAAATGCATGGAAATAATATCTCACAAATTCTTGCTCAAAACAATTGTACATGATTTTTCTCTACATAAATTAGAGTCCTTCCCTATGCACTTTACAGTGCTGTTCATACATCTTTACTCTGCCACTCTAGTTTATGTTCACACACAGAAAATACCATCTCCTTGCTTTTAAACTCTAATAGCCAATTTAAAAGATCTTTTGTATTCAGATTTAGAGATTTGGGGACAAATCATCCTTGTTCAAATCTTGGCACCCCTGCCTTGGGTGCCAGGTTCAGGTGGCAGTGCTTGGTTTTTGTCTTTCTCCCTCTCATTTCCAAGCCCCACCCTGAGGCCAGTGCTCATCACAGCTGCACTCACCTCCTGGTGGCTATGTGAGGATGGCATCTGAAACCCAGAAAAAACCCACAACTCTGGATAGAAGAAACCAGTTCAGAGAGCTTGGGTGAAATTGACATGATTATTTTCTCTTTTCTCTCTCCACATTGCCTTGATGGCAGAAACTGAGACAGTTGTAACTGAACCCTGGAGTTGGCATGAGGACTCAGAAACAGCCTGACTTTCCAACTTGGGGAAGGAGTCTCCTGGAAACATAAGGGTATAGAGCAATCCAGGCTGGAGAGGGCAGTTGAAGATCCCCAAATTTTGTCTGTGAACTAAAGTATGCCCCAGGTTCCTCCAAGATTCCTGCACACAGATCTGTCCCCTACTAGATACATAACAAAAGCTTTAAAATCAGATACCATAAAAACTTCAGACCAGATGCCAGACTAACCTCTCAGAGAAGAGTACTCATGGCAAACCCTAACTCCACAGGAAAGGCTTTGCAAACTAAACTGACATTTGAACCAATGCCCATAAAAGAAGAGACAGAATCTGTAGTCTGAGCCAAAACAGAGTGACTGCTAAAGCAAACAAACAAAGAAACAAAAAAATCAACTGTCTCCAGAGGATTCTAAAACATGGAGAATCTCCTAATATGATATTCAAATGCTCAAGAAACCAAATTATTTTTTCTAGATCCAAGAGCCAGGAATAATGTATAAATTCTTGGGTGATTTCCTAGGGTGGCTCAATAGAAGCTTAGGTGTTGGAATTATCAGACAGACACTGTGAAGCAGCTATGATTATCATCCCCATGACATTAAAGTAAACCATCTTGAAATGAATGGAAAAAACTGAAAAATTCAGAGGGAAATGAGACTATGTAAGAAAAATTGGAAAATTCCAAAGTAAAATAAAATATTTTAAATAAAAAATTTCACTGGATGCAGAATGGAGATGACAGAGAATGATTAAACAGGAAGCTAGATTAATGAAAATAAAACACAGAAAAAAGCTACAATAAAATGAACAGAGCATGAAGGATTTGGAACACCACCTAGATGTTTTCTCCAATTAAAAGGAAAATCTGCATTCACATAAAGTCCTGTACACTTGGGTTTAGAATAGCCATGTCCTAATCGCCCCAGCCAGAAACCACCAATATGTGCCCCAGCTGTGGACATGCACACAACAGAATACTATACAACAAGAAAAAGGAACAAAGTACTGATAAGGGCAGCTGTACTAGTCAATTAATGCAAGTGAAAGAGCCAAATGCATTCACATGACATTCCAGAAAATATAAAATTATAGGAATGTTGAATAGGTCATGATTGCCAAAGGCTTGGGATGGAGGAAGAGGCTGACTACACAGGGTGCAGGGGAATTATTGGGGTAAAGGAACAGTTTTGTATTTTGATCATGGTGATGGTTACATAGCTAACTCCATGTACTTGTCAAAACTAACCAAACTTTATACCACAAAAGTGAATTTTACTCTATATAGCTTTAAAAATAAATACGTACAGCAGTGAATGCGTATCATGGAGTGGTTTCTCTTCCCAGAGGATGAAATTATATGGTGTTTTCTTTTTGCTTAGATGATGATCTGGGCATATGATGATCTGGGCATGTTATTTATCAGCACTAACAGTGCTTGAAGGATCTTTAAGAGATGAAGTCCATTGTAACATGAAGAAATGGATCAAGTGGTATCAGAGAACATCCCACACCTCAAAGAAGCAATCCTGCACACCCACAGGTATGAAAAGCATATTTATTGTCAATTTTCTCTGACTCCATCTCCTTGCTGTAAAACAAAGACAAGAATCACATGGTTATTGTGCAGATTAAATGCATGCAAAAAACCCAGCGCCATATTTGAGATGTAGAGCAATTCAATAGGCACAGGTGTTTTGGTGAGATTTCTCAACTCATTGCTCCCTGCAGACTCCTGGAGGAGCATGAGCTTGATAGGGTTCTACTTAACTACTCTGTAGCTCAGTACATTTCCAGGAGCAGCAGAGACACCTCACCACATCCTAACTAGACACGCCTGACACAATTCGGATGACCCAACTCCTACCCAACTCCTCTAAATCAGATCGGCAAAACTCCATCTGATCAGATCCAGCTGAACCTCTGACTCTTGAAGGTGAGGACAACTCCTTTAAATTTTCTAGCTTTTGCTAATTTACAAAAAACTGTGCATATTTAAAGCCACCACTTTGAGAAATTTCATACATGCAATTCATCACTATGATCAAGCTAACATTTCCTTTGTGTTTACAAGTTTCTGATGCTGGTCTGCAATCCCTACTCTCTCCAGTCCATCCCAGGGAAGTTCCTAATCTCTTTTCTCTCCAGCTACATCCAATTAGCCTGCATCTTCTAGAATTTTAAGTAAGTGGAATCTTACCTCGTGTCCTCTATGTGTGGCTTGACTTTTTAACTCAGCTTTGATTGCTGAGTTGCAGATAGGACATGTGGCTTGTTTATAGATTTGACTGTTCTGAGTAAGGTTACTGTGTAATTCATGGGCAATCTGGTTGTGGACATCCTTTTGATTTCTCTTGGAGAATAACCCGGACTAGTATGACTGGGTCAAAGGTAGGAAGAGGTCTAGCTTTTAAGAAACTGTCAAACTATTGTCCAAAGTGGGTACATTCTCCTACATTGCTACTGGTAGTTTGTGAGAATTCTGGGTTCTCCTTATCCCTGCCAACAAATGGTATTTTTAAATGCCAGACATTCTGGTGGGGGTGAGGATGTACTCACTGTGCACTTCAACTCCTTAATGACTGCAGAACCAAAGCACATTTGACTGGTGAAGTGTTTGTTCAAAACTTTTGCCCATTTTCCCCTAGTTTGTTCCTACTCTTACTAAGTTGTAAGAGTTCTGTCTGTGTTTTCAAAACAAGTCCTCTATAGGACATATACTTTGCAATATTTTCTCCCAGACTCTGGCTTGACTTTACATTTTCTTAACAGTTGTCTTTGAAGAGCTATTTATGAAGTTCATGTTATAAACATTTCTGCTTTTATTTTGTGCTGCTGATGCCCTGTTCAAGAAACCTTTACCTAGCCAGGTGCCAGTGGCTAACGCCTGTAATCCTAGCTACTTGGGAGGCAGAGATCAGGAGGGATTGAGGTTTCAAGTCAGCCTTGGACCCTATCTTGAAAATACCTAACACAAAACAGGGCTGGTGGAGTGGCTCAAGTGGTGAGTATCTGCTTAGCAAATGTGAGCCCCTGAGTTCAAACCCCAGCACCACCAAAATAAAAAAAAAAAGAAAAAAGAAAGAAAGAAACTTTTTCCTAACTCATAGCCACAATCACTAGCTCCTATGTGTTATTTGAGAAGTTTTATGGTTTTATCTCTTCCATTTAGGACCATCATATGATTAGTGTCTATATCTTTATATAGCTAAATTTGTGTGTGTTATTAACAAAAGATCATTTGATTAAAAGGCTGGCTATATTTCTTCATTTGAAAAATATCTGTTGAGATCATTTGCCTATTCTTTGATTGGATTACTTGGTTTTTATTGTTAAGTTTTTGTTTTGGGTGGTACTGGAGTTTGAACTCAGGGCTTTGCACTTGTTAGACAGATGCTCTGCCACTTGCACTACCCCTCCAGTCCTTTTTGCTTTAGTTATTTTTGGGATAGGGTCACCAATTTTTGTGCCAGCCTGGCACAAAATGCCAGCACAAAATGTAGCTGGGATGACAGGCGTGTGCCACCAGGGCCAGTCCCAATTTTGTGAGTTCCTTATATAGTCTGGATATTGACCCTCAATCAGACGAATAGTTTGCAAATATTTTCAAATAACAAATTTTTAAAAAACACTCTCTATTCATGTTTCTTATTTTGAAATTAGTTTTGTTTCCAATAAATGAAAGTAATTTTTCTTTTAAAAGGACTGGTAGGATTTTTGGAATTCATAGCTGCTGTTATTTCAGATCATAATTATAATACTGAATTGTACTGAAAATGTGCTAAGAAAGATTTTAGATGCTGTTACCATAAAAAAAAAGCAACTCTTAAATCTAATAGATATGTGAATTTGTTTGATAATAGAAACTATTTTAATATGTGAAATACATTAAAACATTATGCTGCACATCAAAAATATACACATCAAAAATAAAAACAAAAAATTCATTCCTGAGCAAGATTGTCCTTCCACGAGAGAGACTTCCAGCCTAGACTCCCAAGTTGGCTGTCCCCAAAGTGAGGGGCCAGGCATGACCCAATAACATCAGTCAATGTTAGGGTGAGACTGCACCTGCATGCATGGGGACCAGAATGCCAGGTGTGATTCCCAGCCTCACAATGGAACTCTGTCCTGCCTTTCTTCAGTTAGAGAAGCATCCTGACAGTGCCCTCCTCTCCCCCTGCCCCTTCATTAGGGCTCTAGCCATGGCAGGACACTGTCCCAGAGGAACATTTCATTGATGTCCTCTGATCAGGCCCCAAAGAAGAGTGCCAAGGAGGCCTGGGGACAGATTTCTTTTTTGCTGTTAGAATAAGTCTCAAAATCTTACTGTGGCATTAGGGGTGTAGCTCAGTGGTATAAGTATGCCTAACATGCATAAGGCCCTGGGTTCAACCCTCAGCACCAAAAAACAAACCAACAAAATCATTACTGTACATTTCCCCTCCTCCTTGCATTCTGGCTCCTCTTTTCCTTCCCAGTGTTTCATCCACACAGCCTGTCCTTTGTGTCCTGGGATGGCCATGGCTTCTGTCCCCAGCTGCAGCTCCTGATCCTCCCCACCTGTGCATCCCAGACATCTTTCAGATGCCACTTCCCTAGGCACCCTTCTTAGACCCGTCAGGCCTCATCACACTCCCTCAGGGCATCTCTCTTGTGATCATGACATGAGGGGCTAGTGGGTTGTCATCACCTCCCTCTTAGATGTGAGCTCCACACAGGAGGAAGCACGGTGGCCCCACGCACACACACTAGGGCCAAGTTCATGTCAATTGTCTCTTAAATACAGAACCTAACACAGTCCCACATGGCTAATAGGAAACCCCCAAATTGTTATCCACAAAAACTTTGGGAAATTTTCTATTATCTTTGCCACTGGTCTTACAATTAAATTTTTTGAAAATCACTAGCTACAAATGTCAAGGAACCTTGGATTTGGTGCAAATCCCAGTCATTATTAATTTGCAATGTGTGAGACACTTCAAGGTTGGCCATACATCAGAGTTCAAGAGGTCCCCAAGACCCAGAAGGACAGTGGATAAGGACGGTTGTAAATCAAATAAAGGTAGAAATAGGGGCAGAGACGTGAGAAGGTAGCTAACGACCTGGAGCTAATATTAGGGCAACGCCAGGGCTCAGATGAGCAGCAAGACTATCTAATTCTTCTATAAAATCACTTCAGGGGTGTACCGGCACAGACATTTAATGCTCCCTGTATTGTCCTTGTGTAATTATGAGGCTGTGACATTCAAAGAATTTGGAAAAAAATCCTTTAGAACATTCTTGAACTACATGGCAACATTGGTTTAGATTGCTGGTAAACAATCTAAATCACTGCCATTATTCAGACAACAAAAATACCCAATGAATGACCTTACTCACTAGTGTAATGTAGCTCACTTCCTTCTATGGACAGGGCAAGACTTTTCCCATTGCTACTTGGAAAAGCACTGTAGGAAGTGCAGTTCCAACCTGAGGTCAAAAGGGATTGAGGACACCAAAGATCACGAGAAAACCCACCACTTAGAAAAGAAGACCACCACCACTTAAAAAACCCAGTGCCTTCAGCTTGAGCCAGGACCCATCCTCAGGTGTACTCATCTACGGCCTAAACTTTCTCATCTTTAAAATGAGAATGATAATAGACTTGTAGTTATTTGAGAATTAAATGAATGAGTTATGCTCAATACTAGCCATGCCTAGAAGGCACTAGGAGAGAACGACATGTTCCCTTGCCTTGTGAATAAGGCAATCCTGGCTTTGAGCCCAGCTACAAGAACCACTTCACCTCAGCATCAGTTACATCAGACATGGTAAGGGTTGTTGCAGGGCTCAAAAATTAATATATATGCAGTACTGCAGGACTGCTTTGTGATTTTCGGGTGGTGATAGCTCCCTATTCAGCCAGTCACCATGTCCCGACAATCCTGCCAGGGTTCTTCCTTCATTGCCTCTGTTGTTGCCTGTTTTAAAATGCCTTAATTACTTGGAACATTTCTCCACTTTAATTCATCCTTCCAATAGCTTCTTTCATTTTTTCTTAAACCCCAATTTTTTTGCTTAAAAGCTTTCTGTGTCTCCCACTGCCCAGGGCACAGAGTCCAGGAGACTCATCAGCTCACATGAGAATCTTAGGAGCTCACACAATCTGTTTGAAACCTGGCTCTCACCATCTAAATTCTTGCCAATCTCCTACCAATACAGCCTTCTCCCAGTGTGTTCTACTCATCCTGAACTCCATGTCGTAAGTCATTTGCCACCAAGCAAAGAATTATTTACCCTCCGATAGTTCAACTATGAAACACTTCCCTTGGACTCCTCTCTCCCCAGGTCAACACATATGAGATTTTCATTTCAAATGCATGCCATTGTGAACCCTTTCAAATAAAGATGAGAAAATAGCATGCCACATGCTTGTTTTCCCATCCAGATTTAACAGATCACAGTAATCATGTTTACCTTTAGGTCCATTTAAAGAAATAAAGTATTATAGATCGGGCCCAAAGAGGCCCCACCTTTTCCCTTCCTCCTTCCTCAGAGATATGCACTGCTCTGATGCATGTTAATGCCTTTCAGATTTATGCCTACTTCTCTTCTGTCTTTATTTGCATGAACCTGTATAAATAAACAATTACTTACCACTTTGGAAAGCAATTAGTTTCTATCTCTTAAAATTGGAGACACTCCTTTTCTGAGACCCTGCAATTCTGTTGCCCTGTACTGGCTTGCCTGGTGTAGTAGGGCTGTACAGAGAAGCTTTGTAGGAGCATTTATTTATTGAGTTACTGATCATAATGGTGAAACTTTATAAAACCTTAACTGAAAATGAGGGTAGCAAATGGATGATGTGATTTCTTCTTGCACTGTGCTCCTTGGAGCACTTGGTATTGGTAACCTAAATTGTACTTTATTATCAGCCAAGCTATAGGCAAAAGCACAATACCATCTGGATGAAAACCATTGTGCAGAATGTCTCACTCCTAGCCAGGTGCCAGTGGTTCACACCTGTAATCCTTACTACGAGATCAGGAGGATCGTGGTTTGAGGGCAGTCCAGGCAAATAGTTCACAAGATCCCCATTAAAACTGTACTGGAGGTGTGTCTCAAGTGGTAGAGTGCCTGCTTTGCATGCACAAAGCCCTAAATTCAAACTCCAGACCCAATAAAAGAAAGACTCATATGAACTCATTTTCCAGCCTTTTCCTATCACATTTTGGGGGACTTGGATATTGTTTTCTACTTACCATGCTTTCTGGTTATTATTTTCTTCATCTTTTTTTGTTTTGTTGTTGGATTGATGGATTATTTTCCTGCAAATGTCCCTTGTGATTTAGAATATGTATTTTATTTATATTTTTGAGTAGTTGTTTTTAAAATGCTAACACATATATCTAAACATAGACGTTTTTCTGCTAATATCTACAATTATTCCATTTCATACCTTCCTCCAAATCGTCTGAGAAACTTGATACTATTTCACAAGCTGCTCCTCTCTTTCCCATGGGATTTTAATTCATGAATTTTCACCAAGGGAGGAGATGCTTACTTCCTTTGCAATTACCAACAATTTAAATTAAGACAGAAGTGATACTGAATTCAAACAGAAGTGTGTCACTGTTTCTTATAACCTACATCATACTCTTTCTTATAGTTTTCTGATTCATGTTGGCATACCTCTTTGAGTAACCATGTAATAAAATGTCTAATAAAAGCTCTTGTTTCCATGGTGATCTCCTTCCTGGTGTGTTGGGGGAGGGGCGTTATGATGCTATTTATCTTATTAGTAATCAAATACTAATGATTCTTGGACTCTGCTTATATTTGTAGGGGAGGGTTTAACTGATAAAGTTCAAATAAGAATCTGTCTGTTCTATCACACTGAGTGCATAATAGGATCTTAATAAAGTTTTTTAAAATAAATAAATCATCAGTGAATTCATAAACACATCACCACTAAGAACAAAACCCTTTAAGGTGGAAAAAAGTAACTGAATACTTTAGCCTCTTCAGTCCATGTTAATCTCTTATTTCCTTACTGAAACCCCAGAGTAGATTCAATTTGATCATTTGTTGGATTTTGTCTTTCCTTCTTCACATTCCACACAGTTAGGACACAAGGCACATGGGTCTTGAAATCTGAAGGTGTGAGTTCTCGTCCCGGTCTTAACATTTGGTAATGCATTGGAAAAGTCACTTATATTTGCTCAGTCCTTACCTTCCACTTTGTCTTCAAGATGGACAGGCTTGCGCCTACCTTTCCCACCTCATGAGGCTGCCACTGGAGCACTTGGATTAGACAATGCCTATGAAGGCTCTCTATCAGATATAAATATAGTAATATAGTAAAAAAGGTATAAATATAGGAAAAAAGCCCGCTTGCACTTTTATTCAAAGTGCCCAAAGTGATGTCATGACCCTTGGTTTCTGCTCTGGTGGCATCCCAGAATGGACAAAGTGAGAGCCATATGTGTTTCTTACCTACCTACTTAGACGCTCAACTCATGGACCTTCTGTGACATCATGTTCTCCAAATGTGACCCCAGACAGATTTCTGGTTCCTCCAGATAGTTGCCAATTACCATTGAGAGGCAGAATCACTCTGCAGCGTTTGAACCCACACGGAACTTTGCAGACACCTGAGGAAAGAATCTACAGGAGGGCACTTCACAGCTTTTGAAGCTCGGTCCCCACCTCGGCCCTCTGTAACTCTTTCAGGACTCTTGCTCACAGAAACTAGTGGCCATGTCATAAGAAATCTTAAGTTATACCAGGAGCCATGTGTGAGTGCTCTGGCAGACATCAGCCACCTGCATCAACTGCCAGCCACTTGGGGAGAGCCCTCCTGTGACTCAGCTCATCCTGTAAACCCCTGAGCCAATGCCAAGTGCAGCAAAAATGGCTGAGGCTGGTGAGTCCTGCCCAAGTTATGGATCCATACAAAAAGCAAAGGTAATCTTGGTTTTAGCTACTTTGTTTGGAATAAATTTTTATATAGATGCAATAAAAGGACAGGCTTCTCAGTTTCTCTCTCTCTAATTTCCCAACATTCAACACACTCATAGCTTCAAATGTCTGTCACCAAGTCTGTCTTCCCTATGTCCTGAACGCTTCAGTAGAAATCTTGTCAAGCCCAAGTACCACTTACCGCTCTTTACACCCTGTCTCACCTCATCCACCGACCAGGAACCAGAACTTCTTCACCAGGAGCTTCTGCCAAGCTGATGACCTCTGACCTCAGCAGTCCCAGCCAATAACAATTTACAGCTGCAAACCCTTCCAAAGGCCGGGTAAGTCACTACATTTTCTTTTTAAGTTACAAAATAAACTGTTTATGATGTTTCATGAATCACCCATCCCAGTGTGGAGGAAACATGAAAATGTTTACTTTAAGGGGTAGTAATTCCACCATGCTAAAAATGAAACTCCCTTTCATGATAAACACATTTTGTGGGGAAAGAGGACTGGGATGCGGGGCTCCATTTTTATAATTTAATCACTGGTCTCTAAAACTTGCCATTGTGATCTGAAAGAGGGAGACACAATCAAGCCAGTTATCTGTGATCCTGTAAAACAAAACAAACGCTCAATGGGATCCGACTTTCCCATTTGTTCTCCTGGAATCTGTTTTCCTGTACTTTTAACTGAACGCCATTAGATGGTTTGTATACATCATCACAACCTGATACCGTCTTCATAGACCAAAATAAATATGAATCACCAGTTCATGAGGGGGAGAGAGAAAGCCAGCTGCTCACGGGCATGGCACAGCAATTCCATCGAAGCAATTGTGCGTTCAGGCAGAAAAGTACAGAAATCCACAAGTCACTTCTAATCCTTTCCTGTACCCTTTCCTGGACCTCTATACATACTTACTGGACAATCTCGGTGATGAGACTGAAGAATGACAACAGCTGAGGTGTTGTACCTATTCGTGTGCCAACCTTGAAATGATGGATTTTGCAAAGGAATCTACAGAAGGAACTTGGAATTGTATAAGTCATTATGAATTTTCAACACAGTAAACAGACTACTGTGTTAGTCACTTTTCTGTCACTTTATGGGGTTGCACTCAGGGCCTTGTATTCTACTGCTTGAGCCACACCTCCAGCCGTTTCTGCTTTACATATTTTTCAGGTTGGAACTCATGTTTTACTCCACTGCTCTCCTGGTTACACCTCCCGCATAGCTGGGATGATAGGTATGTGCCACCATGCCCAGATTTTTATTGGTTGAGATGGGGACTTGCTAACTTATTTAAATGCAATCCTCTCGATCTCTGTCTGGAATTACAGGCATGAGTTACAGTGTACAGTCTCTTTCTGCCACTTTTTAAAGATACCTGACATAATCAATTCAGACAGGGAAAGGGTTTATTTTGACTCACAGTTTTGATGTTCCAGTCCATGGTTGGCTGGCCCCATTACTTTAGGACCTGCAGTGAAGTAGCAAGTCATGGCAATGCGTGTGGTAAAACATTCACCTCACCCTTAGCCAGGGGCAAAGGCAGAGAAGAAAGGAACAGACAATCCCCTTCCAAGGCACAAACCCAGTGACCTAAAGGCCTCCCACAGGCCCCACCACTTAATGTTACCTCTCCCTTCCAGTAGCACCAAACTGCAGTCAAGCCTCTGGAGACACCGATCCAAATCGCAGCACCTGCTCAGCGCTTTGGCTTGGGACACTGGAAGTACACAGAAGTGAGGGCATGTTCATCCCTTCCAATATTAAGCTCAAGTTAACACTCCAGAGGCAGAAGATTCACTCTGGAGTAAAAACACAGGTGCAGCCGGACACAGGACAAGGGGAAGCCACCACTTTGTGACGTGTGCTCTATGCACGTGCTGTGTGTGGTCTGTGTGTCCACGTGAGCAATGTGAGCCATGTATATCTATGCACACACATGGGAAGTGTGATCGGTATATGTGTGCTGTGTGTGTGGCATGTGACTTGGGTTGTTTGCACATGGGTTGTAATCTGTGTATATGTACATGTGTACGTGTGTATTGTATTTGCTATGTGATTTGTGTGCAGGTTTTGGGTGGTGTGTGGAATTTTATGCATTTATGCAAGCATGTAGTTTTGATTCATGTGTGTGGTGTGTGAGTGCTGTGTATGAACATGCATGTGCTGTGTGTGTGGTGTGAGGGGGGTGCATGGTATAGGTAAGTTTGCGTGTGGTGTGAGTGTGTGGTATGTACATCATATACAGTATGTGTGATTGTAGCATGTGGTATAGATGGCGTGTGTGTGCCTGCTATGTGTGCTGTGTAGTGTGCGGGCCATCTATGGAATTTGAGTGTGAGGCACAGGTAGACATGATGTGTGGTGTGTGTTTGGTGTTGTAAGAATTTCTATTTCTTGGCCTGCCAAAGCAGCAGCAGATAAGGCTCTGAGAATTGTTTCACTGTGAGCATCATCCACAGAATTTAAGAAAACAGTCCTTTTCTAGAGATAGCGAGAGCCCAGAATGGGAAGCAATTCTTAGATTTGACCTGTGGAAAGCGGAGAAAGTCTTTCAAAACTCTGTGTTGTAGAACTGGTACTCAAAGGAGTCACAGACCCTCAGGAACTAAGGGACCCTGTGAATTCATCCCCTCAGCAGACTTCTTTTTTTTTTTTTTCATTCAGCAGACTTCTTTTTTTTTTTTCATTTTTCTTTTATTATTCATATGTGCATACAAGGCTTGGGTCATTTCTCCCCCCTGCCCCCACCCCCTCCCTTACCACCCACTCCGCCCCCTCCTGCTCCCCCCCCTCAATACCCAGCAGAAACTATTTTGCCCTTATCTCTAATTTTGTTGATGAGAGAGTATAAGCAATAATAGGAAGGAACAAGGGGTTTTGCTGGTTGAGATAAGGATAGCTATACAGGGCATTGACTCACATTGATTTCCTGTGCGTGGGTGTTACCTTCTAGGTTAATTCTTTTTGATCTCACCTTTTCTCTAGTACCTGTTCCCCTTTTCCTATTGGCCTCAGTTGCTTTAAGGTATCTGCTTTAGTTTCTCTGCATTAAGGGCAACAAATGCTAGCTAGTTTTTTAGGTGTCTTACCTATCCTCACCCCTCCCTTGTGTGCTCTCGCTTTTATCATGTGATCAAAGTCCAATCCCCTTGTTGTGTTTGCCCTTGATCTAATGTCCACATATGAGGGAGAACATACGATTTTTGGTCTTTTGGGCCAGGCTAACCTCACTCAGAATGATGTTCTCCAATTCCATCCATTTACCAGCGAATGATAACATTTCGTTCTTCTTCATGGCTGCATAAAATTCCATTGTGTATAGATACCACATTTTCTTAATCCATTCGTCAGTGCTGGGGCATCTTGGCTGTTTCCATAACTTGGCTATTGTGAATAGTGCCGCAATAAACATGGATGTGCAGGTGCCTCTGGAGTAACAGTCTTTTGGGTATATCCCCAAGAGTGGTATTGCTGGATCAAATGGTAGATCGATGTCCAGCTTTTTAAGTAGCCTCCAAATTTTTTTCCAGAGTGGTTGTACTAGTCTACATTCCCACCAACAGTGTAAGAGGGTTCCTTTTTCCCCGCATCCTCGCCAACACCTGTTGGTGGTGGTGTTGCTGATGATGGCTATTCTAACAGGGGTGAGGTGGAATCTTAGCGTGGTTTTAATTTGCATTTCCTTTATTGCTAGAGATGGTGAGCATTTTTTCATGTGTTTTCTGGCCATTTGACTTTCTTCTTTTGAGAAAGTTCTGTTTAGTTCACGTGCCCATTTCTTTATTGGTTCATTAGTTTTGGGAGAATTTAGTTTTTTAAGTTCCCTGTATATTCTGGTTATCAGTCCTTTGTCTGATGTATAGTTGGCAAATATTTTCTCCCACTCTGTGGGTGTTCTCTTCAGTTTAGAGACCATTTCTTTTGATGAACAGAAGCTTTTTAGCTTTATGAGGTCCCATTTATCTATGCTATCTCTTAGTTGCTGTGCTGCTGGGGTTTCATTGAGAAAGTTCTTACCTATACCTACTAACTCCAGAGTATTTCCTACTCTTTCTTGTATCAACTTAAGAGTTTGGGGTCTGATATTAAGATCCTTGATCCATTTTAAGTTAATCTTGGTATAGGGTGATATACATGGATCTAGTTTCAGTTTTTTGCAGACTGCTAACCAGTTTTCCCAGCAGTTTTTGTTGAAGAGGCTGCTATTTCTCCATCGTATATTTTTAGCTCCTTTGTCAAAGATAAGTTGCTTATAGTTGTGTGCCTTCATATCTGGATCCTCTATTCTGTTCCACTGGTCTTCATGTCTGTTTTTGTTCCAGTACCATGCTGTTTTTAATGTTATTGCTTTGTAATATAGTTTGAAGTCAGGTATTGTGATACCTCCTGCAGTGTTCTTTTGACTGAGTATTGCCTTGGCTATTCGTGGCCTCTTGTGTTTCCATATAAATTTAACAGTAGATTTTTCAGTCTCTTTAATGAATGTCATTGGAATTTTGATGGGAATTGCATTAAACATGTAGATTACTTTGGGGAGTATCGACATTTTTACTATGTTGATTCTACCAATCCATGAGCATGGGAGATCTCTCCACTTTCTATAGTCTTCCTCAATCTCTTTCTTCAGAAGTGTATAGTTTTCCTTGTAGAGGTCATTCACATCTTTTGTTAGGTTTACACCTAGGTATTTGATTTTGTTTGAGGCTATTGTAAATGGAATTCTTTTCATACATTCTTTTTCAGTTTGCTCATTGTTAGTGTATAGAAATGCTAATGATTTTTTCTATGTTGATTTTATATCCTGCTACCTTGCTATAGCTATTGATGATGTCTAGAAGCTTCTGAGTAGAGTTTTTTGGGTCTTTAAGGTATAGGATCATGTCATCTGCAAATAGGGATATTTTGACAGTTTCTTTACTTATTTGTATTCCTTTTATTCCTTCTTCTTGCCCAATTGCTCTGGCTAGGAATTCCAGTACTATGTTGAATAGGAGTGGAGATAGTGGGCATCCTTGTCTGTTTCCTGATTTTAGAGGGAATGGTTTTAATTTTTCTCCGTTAAGTATAATGCTGGCTGTAGGTTTGTCATATATAGCTTTTATAATGTTGAGGTACTTTCCTTCTATTCCTAGTTTTCTTAGAGCTTTTATCATGAAATGATGTTGGATCTTATCAAAGGCTTTTTCTGCATCTATTGAGATGATCAAGTGGTTTTTGTCTTTGCTTCTGTTAATGTGGTTTATTACGTTTATTGATTTTTGTATGTTGAACCACCCCTGCATTCCTGGGATGAAGCCAACTTGGTCGTGGTGAATAATCTTTTTGATGTGTTGCTGAATTCGGTTTGCCATTATTTTGTTGAGGATTTTTGCATCAATGTTCATTAAGGAGATTGGCCTATAGTTCTCCTTTGTGGAGGTGTCTTTGCCTGGTTTTGGGATAAGTGTAATACTGGCTTCATAAAATGTGTTTGGCAGTTTTCCTTCCCTTTCTATTTCATGGAACAGTTTAAGGAGGGTTGGTATCAGTTCTTCTTTAAAGGTCTGATAGAATTCAGCAGAGAATCCATCAGGTCCTGGACTTTTCTTTTTGGGGAGACTCTTGATTGCTGCTCCAATTTCATTTTGTGTTATAGGTCTATTCAGGTGATTAATTTCCTCTTGGTTCAGTTTTGGATGATCATATGTATCTAGAAATCTGTCCATTTCTTTTAGATTTTCAAATTTATTTGAATATAGGTTCTCAAAGTAGTCTCTGATGATTTCCTGGACTTCCATGGTGTTTGTTGTTATCGCCCCTTTTGCATTCCTAATTCTACTAATTTGGGTTTTTTCTCTCCTCATTTTAGTCAGGTTTGCCAGGGGTCTGTCGATCTTGTTTATTTTTTCAAAGAACCAACTTTTTGTTTCATTAATTCTTTGTATGGTTTTTTTGGTTTCTATTTCGTTGATTTCAGCTCTTATTTTTATTATTTCTCTCCTTTTATTTGTTTTGGGATTTGCTTGTTCTTGTTTTTCTAGGAGTTTGAGATGTATCATTAGGTCATTGATTTGGGATCTTTCAATCTTTTTAATATATGCACTCATGGCTATAAACATTCCTCTCAAGACTGCCTTAGCTGTGTCCCATAGGTTCTGGTAGGTTGTGTTTTCATTTTCATTGACTTCCAGCAACTTTTTAATTTCCTCTTTTATTGCATCGATGATCCATTCTTCATTAAGTAATGAGTTATTTAGTTTCCAGCTGTTTGCATGTTTTTTGTCTTTACTTTTGTTGTTGAGTTCTACTTTTACTGCATTGTGGTCAGATAGTATGCATGGTATTATTTCTATTTTCTTATATTTACTGAGGCTTGCTTTGTGCCCTAAGATATGATCTATTTTGGAGAAGGTTCCATGGGCTGCTGAGAAGAATGTATATTGTGTAGAGGTTGGATGAAATGTTCTGTAGACATCTACTAGGTCCACTTGATCTATTGCATATTTTAGATCTTGGATTTCTTTATTGAGTTTTTGTTTGGATGACCTATCTATTGATGATAATGGAGTGTTAAAGTCTCCCACAACCACTGTGTTGGCGTTTATATATGCTTTTAGGTCTTTCAGGGTATGTTTGATGAAATTGGGTGCATTGACATTGGGTGCGTACAGACTGATGATTATTATTTCCTTTTGGTCTATTTCCCCTTTTATTAGTATGGAATGTCCTTCTTTATCTCGTTTGATCAATGTAGATTTGAAGTCTACTTTGTCAGAGATAAGTATTGCTACTCCTGCCTGTTTTCGGGGGCCATTGGCTTGGTAAATCTTCTTCCAGCCTTTCATCCTAAGCTTATGCTTATTTCTGTCGGTGAGATGAGTCTCCTGTAAGCAACAAATTGTTGGATCTTCTTTTTTAATCCATTTTGTCAAATGGTGTGTTTTGATGGGTGAATTAAGTCCATTAACATTAAGTGTTAGTACTGATAGGTATGTGGTGATTCCTGCCATTTAGTTGTCTTAGTTGTTTGAAGGTTTGATTGTGTGTACCTAACTTGATGTTACTCTCTACTGTCTTGCTTTTTCTTATCCTGTGGTTTGGTGCTGCCTGCCTTTTCATGGTTAAGTTGGGTGTCACTTTCTGTGTGCAGGATCCCTTGCAGAATCTTTTGTAATGGTGGCTTTGTGGTCACATATTGTTTTAGTTTCTGCTTATCATGGAAGACTTTTATTGCTCCATCTATTTTGAATGATAGCTTTGCTGGGTAGAATATCCTGGGGTTGAAGTTATTTTCATTCAATGCCCGGTAGATCTCACCCCACGCTCTTCTTGCTTTTAATGTTTCTGTTGAGAGGTCTGCTGTGATTTTGATGGGTTTACCTTTGTATGTTACTTGTTTTTTCTCTCTTACAGCCTTCAATATTCTTTCCTTAGTTTCTGAACTTGTTGTTTTAATGATGATATGTCATGGAGTAGTTCTATTTTGATCTGGTCTGTTTGGTGTCCTGGAGGCCTCTTGCATTTGTATGGGAATATCTTTCTCTAGATTTGGGAAATTTTCTGTTATTATTTTGTTGAATATATTATCAGCAGACTTCTTGAGGGAGGAGAGTACATGGCATCTTTCCTGACACCCGGCTGAAGCCACCTAGCTCATGAGCTGATGACCCATGTGAAGTGTTAATGACAACTACACCAACCCAAAAGCCAACAGTGTCCACTGCTGTGAACTTTCAATTCACCAAATATCCAGATTTTACCCACTTTGCTGTATGAACAAAACAGTTAGTTTGGGCTCGAGAGGCAAAAACCCACGAGTGCACAGAATGGTTGGTGCCTTTCAGCAGCATCTGAAATCATTTGTGCCTCTCCAGGAAGCCTACCCTGACTCTGATATTTTAACGGATTTGACTTTCCTTATTCTCAAATACACAACATCATTGTTTTCCTGCATGGAATTTTTAAAACAAACTATTTCTCTTTTGTTGTGTGACAAAAATAACCTCTCTTCCCTTCTAGGCATTAAACTCCATGGGCCTTCTGTGTGTATCACTTAATAGTGCCTAGCACAAGTGTGGTACACAGTAGGTGATTAATTAAGATCTGTGGAATAAAGGGGGTGGATGAATACTGGTTGCTTGAATGGAGTAATTGATGACTGGTTTCAAGGCAAGTTCTAAGCAGGTTCGTTCTCTGTTACCTCTCAAAGAACCACTCTGGTGTAGGCATTCATCAGAACCAGGCTGGCATCAGTGAACTGGACAGGACCCTCTGCCAGACACCACCTCCCCAGCTCTGACTGGAGAAAATCCACTCCACTGCAAAGTCGCAAAAGCACACAGAGGAAATGGGGAGTCCTGCCTCAGGAAGAGACCCAGTTGGGGGTGGGTGGGTTATGGTCATATCAGGAAAAGAGGTACACTTTCCTCTGAGTAGAGAACTCAGGAACTTTGGAACACTTACGTTATAGTTTTGTTCTTTTTACCAGCAATTCTCAAGTGGAAACACCAACTATATTTGTGATATCATACACAATATTTAAAACAAAGAGATAAAAAAATCACTATCTGTTTCCTGAATTTTAATAGAACATCTTTTTTCTTGATTTTTCCCTTGACCTGCCTGGAGGATCCAAACGATAGTGTTCCACTTCACTGTGCCCTGGTTTCTTCTATTTTTCTGTGTCTTTGCCTCATATGTTAGAGTGCCCTCTGGTAGGTATTGTCCTTTGCGCACTAAAAGAAAAAAGTTTTTAAACCTGCTATGGGTTGAATGTCTGTGTCTGTCAAAATTCCTGTTCTGAAACCCAATCGTGATGCTGTTTGGTGGTGGAACTTCAGGGAGGCAATTGGCTAATGGAGAGACAGCCGCATGAATGGGACCAGGACCATAGAAGAGGCAGAAGAGAGATGGTTGCTCTCACTCTGCCGAGAAAACACCGTCGGCAAACCAGGAAGGCAGCCCTTGTCAAACGCTGCAGCTGCCAGCACCTTATCTTGTACTTCTCAACCTCCAGAACTGTGGGAAATAAATGTTTGTTGCTTAAAGCCACCCAGTCAGTGGTAATTTGTTCTAGCAGTGCAAGCTAAGATAACTGTCATTGCCTTGCCAGATTACAGGAGCTGCCCAAATAAGCCCACTTAAAGAACCAGACTGGCTGTCAGAACCCTGTTTGTTATTTGTACTAGTGTGCTAAATCTTGGGTAACTGTTATGAGAGTTTCTGATACCAAGATGAAATCATTCTTGTCTGACCCAGACGAAGTTGGAGCTGAGAAGTAATGAGAGGAGAGGCGCGAGCTCCTGCTTGTCAGAGATGAATACTGTTTCAAGGTCTTTCTAAAGACCCACAGGCGTTCCTTCTCATTCTGTGAGTGCCCCATGCTCTGCACACCCTGCTGATGTGCACAAAGTTCTGTAACCAAGACTGTCTTCAGCTTTCTGGTAGACTGCAACAGTTCAGACCAGGTGCCCAGTACACCTCCGCCAATGAGGTGGCACCAAGCCTGCCTCAGGCTTTAAGACCAAGAAACTCTCCATCCCAGTAGTTTAGTAACTATCTCCCATTATTATTTTCACTACTTCCTGCTCAACCTCTTTGAGTACATCCAGGCTTCACTGTGACAGCACCATTTCCATTGCTCTGCTATTTCCAAATTAGTAGCATTCTTTAAAGAAACTCTCTCTTGTTATTTAGGGTGACACCAGTGGCAATGTTTTTTGTACTTAATCCATAAATGACAACCACCACTTGAATAACCACAGCCAGGGGGCAACTCTCTCGTTACAAGTATCTTTCAATAAATTTTTTTAGTAGATATTTGCACAGTTTTGATATTGCAACAAGTGTCTCCCAGGCTTACCAATGTTACCAAGAAGTATGAAACAATTAGTATGCACGCAAACTAAAGTTACAAGTCATCTCTCTTTCAAAAAGCATCCATGAGCTGGCCTCATTTCCATGTTTCTTGTGGCTGCTGACTCTCAGGATTCCTAGACATCTATCCCTGCATATTTGAAGCAAGGGTCCTGCCATCAGAATGGCTTGAATGTTCGTCCCAACTTTGTTACTTTATCTACTTTCACCAGCAAGCCTTCCTGGAGGCCAGTCATCTGTAACTGCAAGGTCCTAGCTCATCCCACTTTGCTTGAGCTAAGCAGCACAGACAATCCCTGGAGCAATGAGAAATATAGTTCATAGGTCTCACTCACAGGCCAGTGCTCATGCTCACAGGTGGGGACTCATACTTCCCTCTTCTCTGCTTTCCCCAACCTCTTGATGCTGTCTCCTGCATTTTGCGTGGCATCCCTTCCTACAAGATGGCAATCACTGTTAAACTGAGCGTTGCCTCTTCCAACCTGAGAGGTGTTGCCAGACTTAGCAAATAAAAAGCCATTGGATTGTAAGTTTGCATAAACAATAGACATTGTTTAGTATAAATATATTTCATACAATGTTTTGGTCATACTTCTACTAAAAACAGTGCCATTATTTATTCAAAGTTCAAATCTCACAGCAATCCCAAACTTGGTGATTGAAGTCATTTACAATGCATTCAGTGCTCATAACAACCTGGGTGTTATAGTTTTGAAAGATAAGTAAGTACTGGAGCATAGTGCCTGTAGCTAACAATATCATATTGCATTAAAACTTGCCCTAAGGACCTGGCTATGGAGGCTCAAACCCATAATCCTAGCTACCTGGGAGGCAGAGATCGGAAGGATTGCAGTTTGAGGCCAACCTGGGCAAAAGGGCCATGAAATTCCATCTTAATGTGCCTGTCATTCAGGGGAAGCACAAATGGGAAGGTCATGGTTCAGTCTTGCCAGAGCATAAAGCCTAGCTCAAAAACAATCCATGCAAAAAAGGGCTGGAGGCGTGGCTCAAGAGGTAGCATGCCTGCCTCACAAGTGTGAAGTCTAAAGTTCAGTTCAACCTGGAACCACAAAAAGAAAGAAAGAAAGAAGGAAAGAAAGAAAAACTGGCCGCAAGGTAGGATCATAGACTAAGTCTTTGAGGCATCAAAAGTAATACACTAGTAGGAGCAAGATGATGGTGGTGATGGTTTTGTGGATGCATATTTATCTTCAAGCTCACCAAGATGTATACATCAAATATATCCAGCTTTTGATGTGACAATCATCCCTCAAAATTGGTTTAAAAATGAACAAGCTGAATGCGTCATAAACACTGAGGTATTGTATTGTTACTTTTCAAATATTTCTATAGAAATGTAAAAAATTAAAAATGAAAATTTTAAGCTACTCTATTCTGGTCTGCAGAAAGAGGAATGAAAATATGCTATTTATTCAGAACTTAGCATCAAGCAAAATTTTCACATAAAAATAAGACAAGTACATTTATCCCTATTTTATTAATAGTGAGTCTTCAATCAATTTTGGCTCTAGAGATCCCATCTAAAACACAGAACTTTCTAAACCCAACCCTTAAGCAGACGCACATCTTTAGGACCTCAGCTGGAGGCAAGACTAATGCTAATGGATGCCCTGGTGATGCCATATTGGCTGTGGAAACCCAGCACGTCTCTATTAAAATTGGTAATGCCATTGTGGTGTCAAGTATGTCTAATGCCACTCCTTCTGGAAGTATCTAAATGTATAACACCCCACACACAGAAAACAGAAAACTGCATGAATTCTCCCTTTTACATATAATTCTTTGGAAGGCCCAATTCAGTCCAGCGGTAAGCAAATGAGATTCACAACTGAACTCCTGCAAAGTCCATGTGCCTGTTTTGTTCTAAGTAGGATCATGTAGACACTGGACCCTGACCCACACCTCTTAATCCCTGACCACTGGACAAAGATCTATCACTTCCTTTCACGTATGAGAAAGTCAACCCAGAGAGACAGTGCTGGACACATCCACATCTCACAAGACCATTGGCAGAGGACCACTGACATGTCGTTTGTTAAATGCTATCTTCCAAATCTCCCATCAGCTCTCCTCTCCAGTCTGACATCAAGAACAAAACCAAGGTAATGAGCTGGCTCCTTCACAAAAGAGACAGCTTCCCCCAAGCTTCCTTGGGCCACACAGACTCAGATAAATTTAGAAGCTATTTGCCTCCTACAGCTTGCAGAGTTCTATATGGCATCTGAGAAATAGCAGGTAAACACCATGCTGTATTCCAGGCCTGTCTTGCTGTGCCTCCTCTTCCATGGGAGGGGACATTTGTGGGATAAAGTGACATCTTTTCAAAGCAACACAGGACTCCCGACTGGCCAGAGCACAATTTAGATCAGAACCTGCCTGGCCAGCCTGGCTTTCCGTGGGTGCACAGCTGTCTACATGGAGACAGGAAAATTATAGGGAAAGGCAACACCTGGCTAAAAAAGCAAGAAGCCAAATCATTTCTCCCTGTTTACAGCACTGCCACCGTCGTAGAGTTCCACGTAGGAGAAAGCAGGGCTTCACCATCTGCCATCTGCAAATGAGCAGGCCATGTTAAATGGAATGCTGTCTCAACCCCTGCCAGGGAAATCCTCAATGACTGAGTGCAATGGAAATTCTAAGGAGGGAGGTCACCAGGCAGCTCGTCAGGGTAACTTGTGGTGGGAACAAGCTGACTGGGATTTCACATTCAGCAATGCGAACCTTGAAATGCTCAAGTTCAAGTTTCACTTGCACACTCCCATCTGTTTTGACTTCCCTCAGAATCCCCGCCTGCCGTCATCGGGACCTGTCTAACAGAATGCCCCGTTAGGCTTCCGGTTCTTCCAGGTGCTGAAGACATGTAAATCTTATGCCATTAAAAAAGAAAAAGAAAAAAACCCTAAAACTTTGGTCCTACAAGTTACCTGTGAGAATTAATTCCATTGTATAACAGCATTTCCTGGAATGTCTGTTAGGAGCCTCAAAGGTGTGCATAGCCATCACTCACTGCTACACTTGGGGACACTGGGAGCTCATAGGATCCCCAAGTCATGGAAGCAGGGAGAGGGCTATGTCTCATGCCTTGCTTCCCAGCTGGCCACTTAGAGCTTCCAAATTCCCAGTCAAAGCTACAGCTCATCCCCTGACTCTAGGCTGGGTTATGGCAGGGTGGACTTTCCAACAGGTGCTCGGCTTGGCCTGACTGAGAGCCCAGAGTAGCTGACCCTGTGGAATTTCAGGGAGTCTGGCACAGCCCTCTGAAGGCCTGGGGCTGGTCACTTGTCAGAAGGTGACTAGAGTCATGAAGCTAGTGTTTGAGATGTGTTTGTGCATTCTTCTTGTTTCAGATCCTCCAAAAAGAATGCCAACACTGGAAGAACCAGGGCATTCCATATAAAGTCTGAGATGATTACTGGTGGGAACCAAGTGAGGTAAAGGCAAAGGAAGGAGCTAAATAAGGTCATTGTGAAAGACATAAACAGTTCCAGAAAAATATCCTGTGCACTGAAAGAGAGGTGCTGGCTACCCACAAAATCTCTGAGTTAGCTCTCCGGTTTATCCAACATGCTGGTTCATTTAGCAGCTGATGTGCTCATATCAACGGAAGCCTTAAACAGATCACGGGGTCATAGATCACTGATAGACAGCAAAGGGGAGTGCCCTTCTATATGGTTTAGACCTAAACCATAGGAGCTCAAATGGTCTCCTCCCAGCTCAGCTGACAACCAGAGACCCATTGTTTGGTTCTAACAGCCATGGAGCAGTGCATTGAGGCTCATAAGTGCCAAGAAGTGTAGTACGTTGTCATTAGCTGGCTTTTCGGTCATTTTGTTGGAACATGTTCTCTGAAGCCATATGCAGGCTCTGTCTACTATCCTGAGAGAGCGCTCCTGTTCCTGACCCTAAGAAGGCCTCCAGTGCAAGGGATGAAATATAACCAGCATATCCATCTGGTGGGACACAGGGCCTTTCTGACCTTTTATTTGGTTATCACATGTGTACCAGTGACATCTGCTGATCTCCAAGGGACTGTCCCTTATATCTGGTGTGCTTGTGGGCTCCTGGTGAGTCTTGGGTTCCAGCACTGCTCCTAGGAGCCTGAGCTGTGCTCTTTTTCATAACTATTCTCCCATCAGCCCTCAGTGTCTAGGAACCCAGCCCTGGCTTGCCTTACCCTCTCCTGTGTTCCTCTCACCTCCCAACATGGGCAGGGTTGTGCTCTCCTCTTATCTACTCTGTTTCACCCTACTTCTGCCTCAAATACCATCTCTCCCTGTCCCTCTGCCATCTGCAGAAGGGTTCCCCTCTGCCCAGGAGAAAAAGCTCTGGAACAGAATATTTAAGCTGACCCTGGATATGTTAGAGAAGGGAAGAGAACTCTGACCATTCATTTTCAGATCCCACCAGGACTTGTGAGTTTGGGAAGCTACTTAAGCATTCAATGGGCATAACAAAAGAAAAGTAAATTTAATGGCTACAAAAATTAAGTATATCACATTTAGTTCCAGCATCTTAGCCCATTAAGACAAACCATAGTTTTCTCCTACTCTACTATCTGCCTAAAGTCTTACGTATGTCAATGTCTGTCTTTTTCTCTTGTTGTGAGGATGGATATCCTGGAGAGCCCGCCCTTCCTGTGGGACAAGAGGAAAGATGGAGTCAGGGCTGGGATGTGTTCCATTTGGAGAGGTCCCTATCCATTTGTGGGTTCTTCTCTGGCCAAGAAAAAAAAAACCTCAGATGTTTTTGCAAAATATACTCCTGAAGGTTTATCTCTCTTAACCTCAATGTTTGCAGAAGCAGCAGCAATAAGACAATCAAAATACAGCATTTAATATAATTGTAGCTATGTGAGCAAAACATTTTTCCAAAGTCTGAAAATGACTTAACTTAGGAAAGCCTAACACAGCAGCACAAATCACCTGGGTCCCAAGAGCCCTGTCCATGTGTCACTCTGATGACAAAGATAAAGGAAAGGGGAAATTCTGAGGCCAGTGTCAAATGACCTGTGGGGCTTCAGACAATCAAGGTCAGAAAAGATAAGGTGAAATTCGAGTACTCCCTGCAGAACATTCTAGGTGTGTAAAGCAGACTTTGATGGTCCACAGGAAAACGGAACCTTGAAATAGATGCAAAGGAGCTAAAACCTAAAAACAATTAGAAATGTTAATGGCTTTATTATCACTACTATTAGTAAATGTTATTCCTTCATTGCTCCTTGAAAAGCAACCATCCATCAAGATAGGTCTCAGAAGCTAAACCAAAGATGTGATAAAAGATGGCAAAGTATAGCTCTGGATTTAGAATAAGAAAACTTTGCATTTCAATTTCTACTCTGAACATCTAGTACCATCACATACTAGCTTTGGGATCTGAGATTTATCAGCCTCAATCAGTTCCTGCTTCACAGGGTCACTTCAGAGATTAAATGAGGTGATATTTTCATGCACTTAACATAACATCATAAGTATTGAGTGCCAGGCACCCAGAAAGTTCTGGGAAAAGAATATCTGTCATTATTAATTATTATTTTTGTTGTTATTATTATTATACATTTTATGTCTTAGCCCAGTCTTTCATTTGACTATTTATGCAAAAGGAAGCAAGTAATGAGTGACCTTGGCCCCAAGTGAGGTAATGTTTTCTCAAGATGCATTGCAAGTCTAGCAGGGTTAAGTGATATGTTTTGGGTCCCAGAAGACTTCATTCACTGTCCCACAAAACTGAGATGCCCAGGGTTTTGTTTTGTTCCTTTCCTGAGACCCTTTTTTAAATGTCAATTCTGAAATTTGGGTGTAAGAATCAGAAAAGTACTTTTTTTTCTTTCTTTTACAAGGAAAATGAACCGTTATGATGGTTCTAGACACATATCACAAGGCAGTTGCTCCCAACAGCACAGGCACACAGGTTTCTGTACTTGTAAGGAACATATGCAACACATGGGAAGGAAAAGGCAAGGAGTGGAGGAGACAGGGGGGTCAATAAAATCACTCTGTGCATGAGGTCATGGTTTTTATGTTGGGATGGAATCAGGTCACCAATTTCTTCCAAATGCGGGGGATATTTGGTGAAATGTCCATTCATGCATTAAGAGCCCAGTGCGGTGCCCACACCCACACCCACCAACAAATGTCATACCTGCCACAGAGAAGCCATCCCAGCGACAGCAGTGAGGTCCCACAGCCCAGCAAGGATTACGTCAAGGTGACGTCCAAAGCCTTTATTCCTGACCATTCTCTGGCTACAGACCTATATTTCTGGGACCATCTGCTCTTGCTTCTAAATGTTGTTTTGTGGATGATCGTCATTGATCCCTGGAGTTCTGGCAAAAACAAAACAAACCGACAAATAAGTAGCCCCTTCTCCAGTGTCTGCTCTCAATCCTGCCCCACCCCACTGGACCCAGCACTGTGGGAAATGGAGAAAATTAGGTTCTGCTCTCCTACCCCTCTCCAGCTCTGAAACCAAAGATCCCAGTTGTGTTCAGTTTCTAAATAAGCAGACTGTCTTCCTGTTGGTGGGGACTTGGCTCTTTATTGCACAGGGGTCTTTTAGGGAACTCCCTGCCCCTTTGCAGCAATATTAGCTACTTCACAGTCCTTGCCCCTCCTCCATTCCTATCACTCTAGAGCCCTCCAGACCTGGAGGGCTCCTGATCCTGCTCCCGACTAGGTCCTATTCCACTCAGATCCCTGCACAGTTCCCACAACTCCACAGAGGCCAAATGTCTCCCGCTTCAAACGAAGGCCTCCATCTGAGAAAGAACCATTTCCACAAGCACGTTAATTTATTTGCTCAGACTCGGCCTTACATTCCTTGGTCTAAGCTATTTTTATTACTACATCCTGAAAATGAGAAGAGAAGAATTGGTTTTCTGATTTTTTTTATGTGATCAGTCTGTAGCAGGCTTAATGTTACAGCCTCGCCTAGACAGCTTGCCCTTAAGACAGGAGTCAGATGTCTCAGATACAAAAAGTGTCAGTACAAGCCACCAAAAAGAAAATGCCAGGCACAAAAATGAGGAGGGTGTTGAAAGGTTGTCATTGTTAAAATTTTATGGTGACTTTCAATGTTTACCAAACACTGAGAACTATAGCTTAATTTCCTTTTGCAGGATTGAATGCAAAATTTCCTTTGGGACTAATAACTGCACTTCCAGGGTTCACCTGCCACAGGAGGAGTAGGTTTTAAACCCACTAGAATAAGGACATCACAGCATACGGTCTTGTGGTCAAACAACAAATCACTGAATTTCCATGACCCAAATCATAGGAAATCTTTATTTTAAGAATTCCATTTACAGAACACCTCAACTATGTTAAAAATCACACACTTCAAAAGCAGGACATTCAGTGTCTCCCTTTTGTACCTGAATAAAAATAGTCTGATAAATTACAAGAAAGGTCAAGGAAATATGTATCTGTATACCACAAGCATTACTTCTATAGTCACCACGTGAATGCCATAGTGTCTGCTTTCAGTACTTGAAGAGTCAGAATGGCTCCACTGACTGAATGCCACAATACACCAGGATCCTACACAGTACATATTGTTCTTTCCATTTCAGAGATGATGGAAACTGAAGGTCATTAAGTCTAACTAACCTGCCCAGTTCATACAGAGAGGACAAGAGCTGGCTCCATATCCTCATACTTTGATGCTTTCTAAGCAAGTTAAGTGCCTCAGGAGGAAAACCTAAGGGGAAACATTTAATAGACTAAAAATGTCATCCCTTTTCATGGAGCAGAAAATAGTAGGAAAGTAGTCAGAATAACTCTTGCCTACTTTTCAAGTGAAATCTGTTTCCCACCAACAAATGGACTTCATGAACAAGGGCAGAAATAGCACAGGTAATGAATATTTTGGTGATGTGTGCAACCTGCTCACTATATTCAGGTGAGTAGAGGGCAATTTTAGGTTATCTCCATAATGCTGAAAGAAATAGCCCCAAATATCAGTTCAATCACCTGACAAAATCACTCCAAACGTCTTAAATAACACCCTCTGCCACCCAGAAGGAAACACAGCCCATCGTTTGAACTAAACTTTTCACTATTACACATACTATATCACCATCTTGTAAAAATCAGATGACTTCACCTAAAGAGCAAACAAATCAAACCTGACACCCTTCTTACAAAGCCCTAGTCGTTCCTTGTGTTTTGACGTGGTGGTTTGGGTAATGACATAGGGAGAGGTCAAACATTGCACACCAAGAGTGATGACCTGTTGGAATAACAGGAAGTGAAAACAAACCTGGCTTCAGTGGACAAGGCACATTCACACAGGGGAACTGGGACCGGGGGCCTGAGGGCCAGGCCCAGGCCCTTGGCTATCTCATTTTGTCTCTGGTTTCACCACCTTGCCCTCCCAGCTGATTCCGATCAATTCCCAAGGATGGGAAACCTCTCACTTCATTCCAATACCTGAGAGCCTCCAGTGACTGATTTATGAGGTTGTTAGAAAGACAAACAGTGACTTGAAATAGCCAAGGACCTAATGGTTTGCACAATAGTTGTTGCTGTCCTCAGAATGAAAGATCTCGGTTCTCACATTCAGTGTTGAGTTACTACCACCACAGAAGACTTGAGGAAATTAATTTCCTCCTTAATGTCTTACCAATGAGCAGTGTTTCTGAGAAGCAAGTCACTTGTTCTTCCCCTTCACTTTACTAAAAGGGAAAAGACAAAGTTCAGAGGTGTTAGCACTGGGCAGGAGATGAGGGATACAGCTTCTCTTAGTTTTCTAGACTTCATCTCTTGGCTTCTCTGCCATTTCCTAAGGGCTTTTTGTTTTTGTTTTTGTTTAGGAAAAGTCTGGCATTGTTAAAGCTAGCTCCCTCAGTCCATTCTCAAACTTAAGAAAAAGTATTATCACCTGTCACTACTTGAGTTAACCTTCCCTATCTCCAAATACCCACCCACCACGAATGAGGACAGTCACCTCACCAGTGAGCCCTTTGACAGACACAGGACCTGAATGCAAGCAGTGCTTATAATCACCTACCAAAGTAATGTAGGGTGCATACACATCCAGATCTCTGAAAACACACCAAGAGGACGTTGGAAATGATGCTTCTCAGGACTCCTTTTAGTTCAGTGCTTTAGTCTCATGCTCAGAAAGAGAGAAAATATGAGATTCCTACATTTAGACTAAAATATCCCAGAGGGTCATTGGAATCAGTCTCCCACAGATCTTCCTGAAAGAATGAAAGAATCATAAGGCATGAAAAAATAAAGATGTGCCAAATCAATCATAATAGAGACATATAGGAGGAAAATAATTCCAAATCCCAGGGAAAACTCAAAAAATAAAAATAGAAACTACTTTGAAAAGAAAAGAGAAAATCCACAAAATGCACATGGGCTGCCTGATGAATGATTTCAGCATGGTCAACAGTGTCCAAACATGGCTAATGTAGAAGGAGACAAGTGATTCTAAGTAAAGGGAGATGCGAAGGACTTTCGCTGGGAACGCCAGTGCTGCGTGTGGATGTCTGTCCACTGAACCACTTTGCTTTGCTGTCCAGTCCTCACCTGACTGGATGGTGAGAGCAGATTCCTGGACAGCACTTCCTGCAGGCCCAGCTTCTTCCTCTGTTTTCATGAATTCACTCAGATAATGTTCCTGGCCCATGAAGTAAGGAATGATTTCCAAAAGTGAGGAGGAAAGGGAAAGAAACTTGTGATTCCAAGGCTGGGATGAAGTGGGGAGAAGTTGTATAGGTTGGAAGGGAAAAATGTGTTTAAGTGGGTGAGGCTCTTGTAGGAGACTAATGGAAGGTAGGTTTTAAGTTCACTTGGAGATTAGGGTTTAGGCTCCTAATTAATGCTTATGTGGGGTTGCCCCTGTTCAATGTCAGGGAAGGACATCCACGGGATGGATGAGGACACTTGGCTCTCTTAGTAATCTGAAGAGTTATTGTTATCATCACAGTCCTGCCTGAGGATGTCTGTCTTTAGAAAACCAACAAGTTCACCCCAACTCTACCTTCCGATGCCAGAAACCCCTCCAGAGAGACGGACGCAAGAGAAGACACAGTCGCATTTATTCAGTCAGTCCATCCACTGGTCACTGGGCAACCCATGGAAATAATCCTATAAAAATCACAGAAACTAATCAGATATTCTTATCTGAGAAACAAAACAAATTCTTTTTTTTTTGCAAAATAAATGAATCTTAGAGAGTAAAATACCTAACATTTTGCTAGGGATTTTTTTTTCCATGCATTTTGCTGACTAATGCATAAGTATAAAATATTCTGAACACTAAAAATCCTGAATAAATGCTCACATTATGTAAGCAGGTAAATAGCAATTTCTGGAAGAGACAATTAAGGTGGTTGAAACAAAGACTGTATGAATGATAATGTGACTTTTTTACTCCTAAACTAAGTTTGGTGTGTTATAAGAAGATGGGCATATTAGCACAAGCCTGTAATCCCAGCTACCTGGGAGGGTGAGGCAGGAAAATCACAAAGTCAAGGCTAGCTGGAACAATTTAGCAAGACCCTGCCTCAGAATAAAAAAGTAAAATTTAAAAGGGCTGGGGATGTAACTCAGTGACAGGTTATTTACATAGAATGCACAAGGTCCCGGGGTCGATCTCCAGGACTGGTGGGAAAAAAAAAACAAAAAGCTTTTGAAAGATGCTTGCCTGGGTCACTAAATGTTAATACCTACAGCATCCTGGAAAATGTCTTGCCCCAATTTTAAGTAATTATCCTGCATTTACCTCATGTGCCTATCTCATTAAGCCTGCGTGAAATGCATAATTACCGTGCAGGTGAGCTGGCTTTACCCATGTGTACATGAAGGTCTCCTGTCAGTTCACTGTGAGGTCCCCCAGGGCAGAACCAGAACATTCTAGTCTTGCTCACCCTACTGCCTGCAACAGGGGCTGCATTCCACAGCAGATTTTCAAATCGGTCCTGCAGGAATGTCCCAGTCGAGTGAACTTCAGCTTCATCTTGGAAGGGGAGTGGGAGTGGTTACCAACGCCGTTGTTTCAGGCCAGTTCTTTCCTTCAGACGCCAGCATCTCTCCTTGGGACCACCTCATCAGGCTCATCCACACTCCAGTGCCATCCCCTCTAGCTCCCATCCACTAACAGACTGCTGATGTCTTCACCTCATATTCAGAATAAAATCCACATGTCTTTAGTGCCCTAGAGCACCTTTGCTTTTCACAATTAGAGAATATGGCATTGGGTGAGAAAATACATCTCCCTAAGGACAAGTAAGGTGGACAAGTATAGAGACAGTACCTCCAGCATGCAAGGCTTCTGGTGACAGAAAGGTGTGACAACCGTAAATATACCAGCAGGTGCCCAACAAGACTTGATTGAACTAGTTTAGGGGTTCTCATTGTGACCACAGGAGGGAGGGAACAGAGAAAGGAGACAGGCAACCCAAAAGGGACTTTGGGCTAGGTCATATACATCTCAGATCACATTTCAGCACAAGGCTAGAGGTTTGAAGGTCACAGGCAGGAGACTTCCTACTACTGTCATACTTTGCTGCCTTCCTAAGTTAGGAAGCTGCACGAGCATGCAGTAATAGCAAGATAACTGTTGTGGCTCCTATCAGGCTAGCTTGACAACATGACCTTTTGGTGTATTCCTACCACACAAACCATGGGAAAGTGAACACCCTCTATTGTTTATTGAGACTTTCAAAATACAGGCATGTGTCATTTACCAAAGGGAACATAGTCTGAGAAATGCTTCATGAGGTGATTTTCATCATTGTACAAACATCATGGAGTGTGCAAACTAAGACAGATACAATGTTGCATGGGACTACCATGTCATATGTGGTCTGTCACTGATTGAAAGCTATGTAACACAGGGTCGTGTTGTCTCTCCTATATTCCTAACAGGTAGGAGTGAAAGGTCAGCAAAGATATTGCAGGACAGATTTCATCCCCCTGACTTGTGAGGAGGTCACCAGGCCTTGTATCATTTGCATTTCTTGTCTCTCTTTGTTTCCATACTGACCATTCTTAACTGGGAGTGGGCACAGCACAACCTCTAAAGCCCACTTCCTGGAACGCATGTGGAAAACATACTGTAGTAGACATTGGTTCAAACACTGCTGATGAATCAGGCTACAGAGAGGGCAAGACTGTAACAGCCCTGCTCTGAGCTTTTTCAACTCCTGACAACACCACAGAAGGTAATAGTACCAAGCCATGGAGGGGAATTCCTTGCCATATAATGAATTTTTCCCAAACACAGCAGCTGACAATACCAAACATTCATCATGTCAGAGTTGATGGGTTGGGAATCCCAGAGTGGCTTCTTTGGGTGGCTCTGGCCACCCAATGAGGGAGTAGTCAAGGAAAGGTTTGAGCACAGAGTGTGGGACAGAGAGTGGGAAGGGCAGAGCTGGGTTGAGAGGTAGGGCCTCTCCCATTAAGATGTCTCTCAAATGAGAGATGCTAGTGTTCACCCTGTGGGCAGTGGGGATCCTTCTGAAGGTGGCCCCATATCTTAGTCCATTTTCAGTTGCTGTAACAGAACACCCAAGGGGGGTAATTTATAAAGACAATTTATTTTGGCTCACAGTTCAGTAACTGGAAAGTGTAAAATAAGGTGGCTATATCTGGTAATGGCCTCAGGTTGCACACCAGCAGAAGGGCAAATGGTAGCATAATGAAAGTAGAAAAGGGGGCCACAATCCCACAGTAGCCAACCTTTACCTAATCTGCTCCTGAAGTCTTCACCTCCATGACCCAAACACCTCCCACTAGATCACCTCCCAACATTGCTACACTAGGAACCAAGCCTCAGCCTTTGTTGGGGACATGTCATCATGCTCCACCATATTCCATGTGAAGAAATAAGTTACTTGCACTTGTGAAATACAATCTATGGGAAGTCATTGATTTAGACTGAGTGCCTACAGTAGGAGCTGGCTCCAAAAGACCAAACCAAAACCGAGTCACTCGTGCTAAGCTATCATGTCACCAAACCAAAACTCAGTTCTTTATTTATCCTTCCAAAATATCATCAAAGACATGATAGCCCAACCTCCAAACAGGCCAGTTGTAGCCACCATGACAGGGACACCCCCTCCACTTTCATTCTTACAAGGAAAGCAACCCCAGGCAGCCAGATACCAATCAACCTGCTTTTTGTTTGGGAGTTCTTACAGGACAGACCAGCTACTCATATACCATTGCCCAAAGAATGGTCCTCCCCAAGGTCTCCCCTTCAGCTGAGTGTGTGGCTTTGTGAGGTACACGAACATGTGGCGAATAAGGGAGGAAGGGGACACCTGCCTAGTCATCCAGATTAGCCACATCAATCCTAGTGACCAGTGGGGCACAGATATCACAGCTAAGTCACCCTCACATCCCCAACCTGCTTTTTCCATCATGCCACTTCCTTGTTCCTGCTCAATTACTTAATAAAAACCAAGGGCCCCTCATAGCCAGTGTAGCCCCTTTTTTAAAATTTGTAGCTGGAATGCTACCCAATGCATAGATTTGATCTTTAAACTCTTTCAGTTGAAATGTTGTCCTTGACACACTGTAAAAAAGGAAGTGAGTATTGAATAGGTAAGGAAGAAAGTGGGGAGGGGCTTCAGAGCCCCCACTGATGGTCCAAGTGAGGATGCCACACATGCAGAGGCAGACAGCACAGCTCCTCAAGACTCAGAAAGGCTAGGTATCACAGGTGAGTGAGAAAAGACAACTTTAACAAAGTATGCATGATCTCATAGCACCACAGAGATCCAGAAGCTTCTCCAAAAGCCAGGTCAGGGGCGACGTTCCTAGGGGTCCTTTGCTGCTCCCAGCAATGAGTGTGGACACAGGCAGGGCACATGTCTCCTGTTCCTCAAAACCCCACCCTGTGGAACCCTGCATGGGAGAAGTGATGTCTTAGTGATCACTCAAAACATTTCTTCACAGTGTTGTCCTAAAAGTACATTTCTGTATGGGCAAAATGATTTAAAATTAGTAAAGTCAATATTTAATTTGGACCTTATTTGGAAATGTGGAATTTTCCATGAAGAATCAGAGCCGTCACCAGAAGCTGGCAAATTAAAACAACAGCCCTGGTTTCTGCATCTCAAGAAGACAGGACTACTAGGCTTAAGAGTGGCTCAGGGCAGGACCAGTGATAGATTCGCCAGCCAGTGTTTTAAGCCAAGACTCTGGCTAGACAATCATTCCAGAGAAGTCATCCTCACCACCCCTGTTTTCCCCTGATTTTACCAAATCCAGACTCTGTCTTCCAGCCCTGCCCAGCCACATCCTGCTCTTTTCCACAGTAAATTTGCTTTCAAAGCTCATGCTGCTCTTTTTGTTCATGTAAGACCATCTGGAGCTGGGTATGGTGGTACATGCCTATAATCTCAGTACCCAGGATGCTGGATGAAGCAAAAGAACCATGGGCTTGAGGCCAGCCTGGGCTACACAGTGAGACTGTATCTCAAAAAAAAAAGAAAGAAAGAAAGAAAGAAAGACTATTTGGGATGTGAAAAACACAGTTTTATTTTACCTGCATTACACAGTCTTCTTTGTGTCTTCTTACCTTGGATCTTCTGTTACCCTCTGGCATCCAAGACAACCCTGCAAAGACTCATGGGTTATGTCAAGAATGAAGCCAGCCTGGCACCATTAAGGCTCTCAAAACAGAAAAACGAGACACTGCCGCAGCTGACTCCACAGCTTAGTTATCTAGTGAAAGCTTGTCAACTCTGTTTTGGAAAGTCCTTAAACTAACTTTTGGTTTCATTAATTGAGTCTAATATTTTTTGTCCTCCATTTTCTTATCTCCACTCGAATCCATGTTATTTTCTTGCCTCTGCTCCCTGAGGTTAATTTATTTTTCTTCTCCAGTTCCTTGAGGTGTTCAAATAGGTCATAAACCCGAGGTCCCTGATCTTTTTTAATGGCTGTCTTGTTTACAGCTGTCAGTTTTCCTGGGAGCAAGGCTTTGGCTGCAGTCCGTGTGTTTGACCCGTGTGTTGGCACTGCAAGAGGGACCACAGAAGACATAGGCAATACAAGTGGCCATCAGGTTTTGCTTTTCCAATCCAGAGCAGACAAGTCCACTTCTAAACTGAGTTCTTTGGTCTAAAGAAGATATTTTTGCTAGCCAGATTAAGGTCCGAAGAGACACATTTGTATGTTTTATTGGATCTCTCGTGATCCACGGAAGTCAACATGACATAGACTCAAAGTTGATGTATTCCTGGATAATGTTCCCAGGTTCAAGATCATGTCTTCTAGTAACCAACAAGAACTGGATGAACTTCACCACAACCATTATCACTTCTCGATGCTGTTGCAGGCCTCAGGCCACCATGGCTCTGGTTCAAAGCCACCTCTCCATGTTGCCCAGCCTCCTCACCAGCTGGTGTGGAGAACTGGCCACTGTTCAGACAACTGCTCATCATCGTGCTGTCTGAGACCTGGGAGATATAGCTGGTGACCAGAGCCAGGGAGCTGGCTTTTCTCGGAAGACAGAAAGTAAACCCTGGCCTCCTGTGGTACAAATGCTTCTCTCGGCCCAGCTTGCTCGGAAACTTCCCAGGTGGTTTGAGTTGGATGCTAGTGTGCCACTAGCTTCCAGACCTCCCTTGTTTTGGAATGTTGCTATGCATTATTCAACAGCTGGGACATGTCCTCCAAGAGGTGGCTGTACTTCAATGGCAGGTGAAGTCATTCCTGTTTATATGCGCACTTGCAGAGAGTTCTGGAAACCTTAGGCATGAAAAGCGTCTCGTAATACATCATTAATTATTTCTAACAATAGTCAGAGGGGACGAAGACTTGCACATTCATACACTTTGAAATGTGGTAGTCAACTAGGAACAACTTCTGATGGGCTCTCTGCTTTTATCCGGTTGATTAGAGCACAGCTGAGAAGGTCACTTTAATGGCAAAGCAAATCTGAAGGTAATTTCTTGGAATGCATATCTGATTAGGCAAGATTCCTGCCTCCTCACACCCACCACCAAAAAAAAAGTGAGGTTGAACGGTCATCTGTATATTTAGCTATCTGGAACAATGAGAGTGCCATGCTAAGAAGAATTTGTATTTCACTAAGGCACGTAGCTATTGTGGTCATCGTGGGCTGGTAAGCCCAAGTGATTGTGAAAAGGAAGTTATTTCCTTCAGAATCCTGGCCAGAAAAAATTGTGCCTGAACTTGGCAGCTTAGGACAAATCAAGAACTGAGTTGTCTGATCACATCTCATAGTTTGATAGCTCATTTCTTCTGAAGGGATAAAATTATTTCACAGGCGGCAGTCCCAGGTATTATTGAAATTGTTTTGCTAATGGGGGAAACTAAAGCAAATGGAAATTGAGTTGTGCACTCAGCATCGTGGCTGAGTCAAGGTGAACCTAAGAAAAGAAACGTGTTTACCCCTTCCCGTCCACTTGTCTGCTTAAAAGGTGGCACTCCCAGGAAAACCGTTACTTGGCTTCACTGAGTGACCTCTCTGGTTTGGGTCAATTCCAAATGTCATTATGAAGTAATAAGGAAATAAGAAGGAAAAATAAAACACATACAATAACAAAAATAGATTAAGCCTTGGATAAAATGAGACTGAAATGATCTCTTAGAAATAAGTGAAAAAAACAGTGTTATAAAAAGAGACATTTCTTTTTTATTTTTTAGGGTTTTTTGAGACAGGTGCTCTCTATGTAGCCCAGGCTGGACTTGAGATCCTCCTGCCTCAGCCTCCCAAGGGCTGGGATTACAGGCTTGTACCACCATGCCCGGCTCATCTAACTCCAGACCTTTCTTTTGATAAGAGAGTAAGCCACTCAAACCTTCTAGAGTCCCTAATTGTTCCTGACTTCCGATTTCATGAATTCCTAACCAGCAGTCATTTTCCTCAAGCATAAACGTGGGAGTCTTCCTAACAAAGTTGAGGAGCAGATTTCAAAGTCCTTCAAAGGCAGGAGCAGACATCTATTTTTAAAGATTACCACATTATTGGGGGCTTATGTTTGCAGCCCCATTACAAATGCAAGGAAAAACTTAAGCAAAAGGCACTGGTGTAAAATCATTTTTCCATGCAATTAACCAATGATTTGTTTTTCAGACTCCTCTTTTACACACCCCTGTCTCTCTTCCCCTCACCCGCAACTCTGAAAGCTGCTGTAATTCAAGAATTGCAAACTGAAAATTGGCTTCAGGCCAACATACAAGCTGTGTATTTGCTTAGCAGACATTGGAGGGTGCCTAAGCAGTTGTTGTCCCTGACTTTACAAGAAGGTTGGATGTAAAGTAACAGCCTTAGTCACCATTGAGGACACAGCACAGGAGCAATTCACCCCTTGGCCAGGGTTCTTTCCTTCCTCATCCAAAAGGGAACAGCTTTTGCCTGGCAGGCCTGGCTGGGTGCTCAATCCAGGCATATTGTTTCAGTCCCTAAGCAAGGCCAAGGGCAAAGTAGGCTCTGGACTGCAGAAAGCCAGGTTCAAGAACAGCCGTGTGTCTCTGGCAAGGCCTTCACCTTTGCACACTTCAGTCTTTAAAGGAAGACTTGGAGGTCTTAAAGGTTACTTGGGGGGTCTTCTCAGATACAAAAGCAGCAAGTCAAAGCATCTCTGCCCCTTCAGGCCAGGGCTGTGGCCCGACTGCCTTCCTTGGGACTCCGTCCACTCCACTCTTGAACCAAATTGCCAAGTGCGTTCAAACCTGTGTCCACCATGTGCTTGTACTGTCTTTCCCATACGCAGCGAACTCTACTCCCTCCCTCAGGACCCATGCAGCCATTGCCTCCTGTGGACAGTGTCCTTGACCACACTGTCATGAGCAGGGGCCCTTCTTTGTGCTTCTGGCTCACTGCCTCAGGTGCTCTGTCCCACTGGTCCTCAGTCCATCCTCCTCCGGGTGGGCTAGTCACTGGTCCCTCTTTGTCAAAGCCAAGTAATGACAATGACAACCACTTAAACCTGATCACACTTCAATTCATAGCCACTTTAAAGGGCGATACCACTAGGAACATGCTACACAAGGAAACAAAGGGAGAAAGAAGTCAGCTTGCCCCTGATTTCCAGAATCAATAAGCAGCAGAGCTAGAATTTGAATTCAGAGGGCCCCTTGGAAGGTAGACACATGCTGTCCACTGCTTTTTGAGGGACACCCTGAGCACAGAGTGCAGGTGCCACTTTGATGGGTGACCTGATTGCACACAGCCTGTTTCTGAAACTACCTACCCCTGGGACTAGTTCCAGTCCTTCAGGTGACAAATGCTCCCATGAATCCTTGTCTCTACAGTCTCTTGCACATGACACATATTAAGTGACTATTTACTGAATGATTAAAGGCATGGATAAGACTTTGATATTCACTTGATTATGAACGTGTCATTTGGAGGAGGCAAAAAGACATCCTGAAGATAGTGTAAAATTGCCCAAGAGTGTGGAACAGGCTCTATGTTAAGAAAAATAAAACATATGTCTATATGATTTTCTGAAAATAGTCACATCACTCAAACTAAATAGAGAAACAACTTCACACCAACAAAATCAGAATATTCAAACTGAACACCTGTTACAAAGACAAGAGATCAATAGACCCAAGGAACATTAATTCATGAAATTTATGCTGGGAGAAACACAAATAAAAGTCCACTGTTTACAGATTTTAGTCCAGGGGACTTCAATTAACCATTCCCAGAGAATTCATTTCTACCTGGGTCTAGTTGGCCGTTACAGTTGACATGTAGCATTCTGTTCTTTTGTGACTTTGTAATTCTACCTGCACTTGGTTTGTGCAATACCATATGTTTTCTCAATTCCCTTCCAGGTAGGGTTTTATTTTTCCCTCGAGCCAGCTATATTCCTCCCACAGGTTCTCACTCAACCTGGTGACATCATCTGGAAGTTCTTGTTATCATCTGCATTGGTCTGCAGTTCATTCTTTCTGTGTTCCTGTGACACACATCTCCTGTGCCTTCCTTGTGTGCCAGCGACGCTTAAAAGGCACAGATGACTTTGTGCATCATGTTGTGCCATCAGCACTCCGTGAAGTCATTGCTAAATAGAATCAGCTCTTTCAGAAAACAGTTAATGAATAAATGAAAGCAATGCTACAGAGATTCCATAAAAGAAGACTGAACACAGTACTTCATTGACAAAGCTGTGTGACGGGTGCACAGGGGTCCATTTGCTTGTTTCTTCTTGACTTGCAATACTTGAAACTTCTCCATAACAACAAAGTCAAAACGAAACTTATAAGCAATGAGAATAAAACTGGGTAAGAACACAAAAGGCATAGATACCGTCTAAACATCTCTCACATTTGATGAAAGACTTCCTATCTTGGAATCAAAGGTCTAATTTAGGCACTGTATCTGGGAGGTTTCCTTCCAATGTTGCACTGTAAAAACCTTCAGTGCATGTTGTTAGCAAGTGCAAAAGGGAGCAATGACTGTTCTCCAAGCCACGCAGCCAGAAGACAAGTAGCAGGCCACAAAGCCTTCATAGTTGCAGTGGGAGGAGAACCCTGTGGTGTCATGTCTGCAACAATGCCAGCAAAAGAAGTTAGCAGAATCAGTGGGGTATTTTTGCTCTTCCTGCCTGAGTTTAATTTTCTCCTTCCACCCGAAAAGGATGCATGGTGCTGGAACCAGGGAACTGCCCACAGACTCCTGGTCTAAGTGCTGTTCATACAAAAGACCTATTCTGAAGAATGACCCTCATATTTGGGTAAGTCTCCTTCCAAATGAATTAGCCATTTTGATAAAATAGGTTCACAATGCACCAAAAATTGTGCATTTCTGATCAGTGTAATCCATCATGACCTCATTCTGATAGTGAGATTATTAATAGGAGACTTACAGATGCAGAAGACACCTAGATTTCCTGTCTCCCAAATTCATATTATCAACTGTCAAATACTACGTCGGAGATTGTAATGTTGATTTCTTTGGTTGTTCACTCTTCCCATTAAGCCTGGGCAAAGTCAGAAAAACAACAGTTATATTAGACCATGTCATTTGGGAGAAAACTTACAAATGAATCTCAGACAGACTTGGCTTACACCTGCTAGATATGGTTCAGCCCTTCCCACCCTCAGGGGTGAAAAAGGTCCTTGCCTATTTATATTGGTGCCAGAAATAAAGCACCAATTGCCTCAGGGTGCATCCAGGACCAGCCAGTCAGCCAGAAGGCATGAGTATGGCTGGACCAGGTGTGATAATATTGAAGGACTCCCCACTGGCTGGTAAGTAGCCCTGAGCCTGGGCCCAGAGTGTTCCTCTGCCACCCTCACCACTGTGTTCCTCTTCTGAGACCCCAAGTCTCCACAAAGGGGCCTGTAGAGAGCCTCCCAGTGCTTTCACTT
Source organism: Castor canadensis (assembly GCF_047511655.1). Lineage (NCBI taxonomy): Eukaryota > Metazoa > Chordata > Mammalia > Rodentia > Castoridae > Castor > Castor canadensis. The sequence goes on from NC_133395.1 coordinate 82,310,232, forward strand.
ATATCCATGCCAGCTGGTTTGTCATTGGTGCCATACTGATTAACAAATACTTTCCCTTTTACCCTGGGATAGACCTGGGTTACCATCCTTCCAGTGCCGTGTTCCAGGCAGACACATCAACAGCTACCCTGCTGGGCAAAGTTGACATGGAGGTAAATTTTCCAGAAGGGAAAAGCTTCAGAGGGACTGTACAGGGAGATAAGGGAGCACTACTGTGTTTATAGGAACTTCCTTGAAGGAAATTGTTGGAGCTACAGAAGCCTCCCATCTAGTGTTCTATGCTGTCATCAGATGAAAATGCTATATACCCCAATGTGTGTGCGGAGAGGAGTAGTCCCATGATGTACACAGACAGGGTCACCCTCTGAGGTCAAGTGCTAGTAATCAGAGCAAGAATCAGGTCTGCTGTTTTAGGAGTCAATTCCAGCTGGCTGAGGCACAGGGAAAGGGGCAGGAAGCAATGAAACTACAAGCAAATGACCCCAAATTCAGCTTCCTAATGAAGAAGGTAGCAGAGTGTGCTCAGAGAGCTGAGCCTATCTGCTGTTCCACATTAGCATATGGACAGATTCCATCACAGAAATGGGTCTGCACCCACAAAAGTGACTATGGCAGTTGTCATGACCAACAAGCAGGCAGAGGACAGTAATCTTCTGAAGAAATGGCAAAGCTAAAGGCAACCTCTGTTGGACATACGTGGTATTTGTGGCATCTATCTGTGGTCAGTCAGCTCCTGTCCCTAGGTAATGTTTGCACAGAGATGTTGTCTGAGTGGAAAGGGGACAGTATTCCAGTCAAAGAGCATAACTGAGACTGAGCCCAGAGTAGAGTGGTCAGGACCACCAGTGTCCGTGGGTCTCTGTGTGTCATGCCCCACGTGGTCTCTAGAGGTCATTGGTGCACCCACGAGTTTGTGCTGACACTGTCAAAAGCAGCACAAATACCACATTCACAGGTTTTGCATCCACAGATGCAATCAACCATGGTTCCTAAACAGACTGTTAGTCTGTACAGATGTTTTTTCTTGCCCTGATTCCCTAAACAATAGAGCACTGTGACTGTTTCCATCTCATTTCTATTATGTCAAGCATTATAAACCATCTAGAAATAATTTAACGTTTAGATGGTGAGGTATGTAAGGTATATGCTTGTCCTATGCTGTTTTGTATCAATCAAGAGCTTGAGCATCTGTAGATTTTGATGTCTTTAGGGGCTCCTGGAACCAATCCCCCCACAGATTTGGTGTGACAGCTATTATAGATAGAGAGAGGACAGATTTTAAAGGGTTCAGGTTGTGCACCTTGGCTTATTGGTGGGCTATAAAATCAAGTCAGTGATTTCAATGGATACAGCATCAATGGAGAATGGAAGGGAATAGCAAGTATGGTGGCACTTCCAAGGCCAAGTTTCACATGAGCACGGGTATTGGGTTAAGGAGTTAAATACAATTCTTACATCTAATCAAAGTCAAAGTTGCTTAAAACTTCTCATTCAAAGTTCCCTTCACATGGCAAAGATATATTAGTAGATAGGTCCACATTTAGAAGCACAGTTATTTAGTCAAAAATGAAATTATGTAGTGGGCACAGTAGCACACACCTGTAGTTCCAGCTACACAGGAAATGGAGGTAGGATGATTGTGGTCAGAGGCCAGCCCTAGGCAAAAAGCAAGAACTTATCCCATGAATGCACAAATGCATAAGGTAAAGCAAGGAATCTGTTGGCTAATGGATTTCAGGAACAGAACTGTAGTGGCCAGAAATATATCCATCCTCCCCTAAGTCACCACCATCATTTCAACATAGTGCTCAAGGCACCATTTTGGACTTTTTCCATGAAGTGACTGCTTTACATGTATTTAGCATGCTGTTTGAGTAATAGTCAGCCGTGTGTCCTTTTTAATAGCAGGAATTCATTCTGAGAATGCATCGTTAGGTGATTTTGTCAATACAGCAACATCAGGGTGTATATACAAAAACCAAGATGGTGGCACCATTGCTGGGTGACAGGAAGTTCTCAGCTTCATTATGATCTTATGCACTCAGCTTCTTCTATGCAGTCCATCATTTCTTGAAACATTATTATATGGCACATGATTCAAGTTTTCCTGAGAGCAAATATCAATGGGAGAAACAGGAGAACAGGCAGGCATGGCTGCACCGGGAACTTCCAGAAGGTGAGCTTGAGTCATTTCAGAGAAAATAAATACACATGATCTGCTCTCCAGAATTTGTCACAAAATGGACCCTAATCAGTGTAGTCACTGGCCACATAGCAGGGACTTACCCAAGACATGTTGGAATCATGTTAAGTTAGTATTAGGCAAATTTAATGAAAGGATGAACAGTGATCATAGAGTCAATTAGTTACAAAAATAACCCACAACAAAGCGAGTGTAAAAGTCACAAAGAGGAGTGAAAATGAAGTGAGATGGCACAACCATTGCTAATGCGAGCTCTGCATATTGAGTGAACACGTGAAGCCAGGATGGGTCTGTGTTCCAGAGCAAGTCCTCTCCACCCTTCTCCTGTTGTGCGCTTGGTTGTCTGTGGCATCACTAGCAGGGTCCACAGAGCCTGACTTGGGAGGGGGGGTTGGTGGTAGTACAGAGACACCAAGAGGATTGAATAGGAGAGGACACTCTATGGTGATTTTTAAAGAAAAAAAAAACTAGTCCTGGCACATCTGTGTTTAACAGTGTACCATAAAGCAGCCCTCCTGCACATAGAAGGGAAGCCCCCTCTGTATTCCAAACATACAATTTAGAGCGCACTTTAGCCTTTGTTATTACTTTTCACTTTTAAAGTTGCCTTTGATGTTCATTTTAAATGCATTTCTATTCAATGAAAATGTTGTGCAAGGGGGAGGTGGTGTGATTTGTCCCCATCCTTTAATCCTTCTGTCTGGCCTGGATCCTGAACTCTGGGATGGGCACCAGCTCAACTCAGCAAACATTCCTGGAACACTTCTTACAAGAACTGTATTGGGAAATGACAGGAGACTTGAGGGGAGAACATACAGTCCCCACCAGCAATGTGAAGCCATGGCTAAAAGAACCTGGATATCACGATAAAAATGACGATATAGCTAGGTAGGCAGAGCAGTTAACTACAAAGAAGCTTCAAAGGTCAAAAAAAATCCCTTGGGGCTGGAATCGGGGAGGCTTTTGTGGAGAAGTGGTCTGTAACAAGTACTCTAATTGAAAGCAGATCAACCTGGTCCAGGAAAATAATCCTCCCCGAAGACAGCATGCCTTCTCCAGAGTTTCATGATGTGTGGCGCCCTCCCTCTTAGGTGCGAAAGTCCACTGCCTGTCTCAGGAGGCCCACCTGCTTGCCAACACCACCCTCCCTCCACCATCATCACCAGATGGCCATGCCTCGCTCCTGCATTCGCCCTCCAAGGAAGAGCAGCAAGTGACAAATTGATTGTGTTCTCTTGACCTAGGTCTCAAGTTAATATTCTGCTGCAATCCTTTGCCCAAAGAGCATCCATAACAAAGGGCTTCCATGTGCACACAGGTCATTCTTCTTTAAGGAGTCGCAATGAAGATGAATCTGTCTGAACTGACAGCACTCGTTTTGTCTTAGGTGAGAATGGTTTACCTCATCAGTTCCTGGTCACTTCTTTCTTGTTATTATAGCAGGAGAATCTGTTACAAAAGCAGAATTAGAAACCTCAGCATGGACTTGAGTTGCTAAAACACAAGTGGAATTCTATGAAAACAGAATGTTTTTTTAAAAAAGCACTTTTATTAGTACATAACAATTGCACAGGGGATTTTGTTTGTTGTGACATTTCCATATATGCATACAATGTACTCCAGTCTGGTTCATCCCCTCCATTGTGCTCCCTCTCCCCCTTCTTGAAATGACTTCCACAGGTGTCAATGTTCCATATTTATACGTGTATAGAAAGTACAGCAACCATATTCACCCTTTCCTCTTCATTTACCCTCCCCCTCCCACTAGCACCTTCCCTCAACATGACCTGTTTCACATTCCTGTCCTTCTTTGTTTTAGTGTCTGTTCATTGTGCAGTGTGTTTTGCCTTGGTGTTTTACCTGTGAGTACATTGTACTTTAATCAGTCTAACCCCTCTATTTCTCTTCCTTACCCTTTTCTCCTACCGGGTATTTTTCAATGGTTTTCAATGCATTTTGTTGTGTCTTGTTCCTACAGAGATGCAATGTATTTCATTATTATTCACTCGCTATCCAGTTATCTTGTTTTCCTCCTTCCTTAATTTCCTCTAATAGTCCCATATGTATAATGATAATGCTTATATTTGTATTAGGCCTATCTTCCACATAGGAGAGAAAACATGTGGCCTTTGTCTTTCTGAACCTGGCTAACTTTGCTTAACATCATGTTTTCCAGTTCCATCCATTGACCTACAAGCAGAATCTTGAAGATTCAGAGGATGAGGATTCAAAGTAACAGACATCCAAAAGGAAGCTGTAGCGAAAATCACTTTCTGGAACTATGTGTATCCTGAGAAGTCCTAAAGAATTGGGATGGAATGCCCAGCTTTGTATATCTTCTACTGCCAATGAGGAGCTGATAGGTACAAACACTTGTAGATTCTAAAACAGAGGCTGAGCAGATGTCATGAGGGTATGCTGGCTTCCTAGTGACATGGGGTAGCATCATCAGGACTGCTTGACCTGCCTGAGGATTATTTTGGCCCAAGCACCTGCAGGGATGTGCATACCAGCAGAGCTCAACACGTATTAGTTGACTACAGGGAAACCCTATGTGATCAACACACATCCTTCTGAACAGCACAGTCACCGTGAGCACATTGTGCACAACTCCAGCTTAGCTTTTGTCTCACACATTGTATAAGACTGCAAACACCAGCCCCTCACTGGACTGTGAGCAGTCAAGGACCCAGCCATGACCTCAGCCTAGCACGGGACTGAGAAAGGAACTTTCAAGTGGCCCAACAGAGAGAATTTTTCCTGTACTTTGCAAAGCATCTGCTGGCTTTTCCTCTCCAAGATAATCATAAAGGAAGCAACACAGAGCCACACATCTTCGAGAAGGGGCAGAGTGAGTACAAGGTTCCAGTTTCAAGCCATCTTGGTCAATTTCTACCAAAATGACATACTCAAAACCAGTCTTGAGAAGCATTTTGTTTTGTTTTGTTTTTAAAGTCAGAATAACTGGTACATTTCAGCATGGTAATTAGCTAGAGCCTGTTTCATTAAGCTCATTTGCATGTGGAAAGTCATCTCAGTTTTGGTGAGCCTGCTGCTTCCTGGAATAATTTAAAGGAAATAAATAGTAGGGATGATAATAAGAAAAAAGTGGAAAGGATTCCTTCAATGGAGCTTGAGAAACTCAAGTGCAAACTGTATGCCATGAGACCAGGACAGAGGCGTTTGAACATGATAACATGAAGTAGATTCCCCCAAAGAAAGGTCCACAGCCTTTCCCTCCAATCTGATCTCATTCTACCAGTTTCTCCTGGTTGACAAAGACCTTGCTGGAGGACATCTCTGGGGGCGTGACTTTCCAAGGACTTTATTGAAAGCACCACCTGGAAAGAGGGCTGCAGAACCTTCCGCATTTTTGCACTGCAACTGTGTTCTGTCATCATAAAGAAAAAGCTAATCATTTTTTCCAGCAAACCACCACCCCTTCTGTCTCCTGCACATACTATTACGAAATTGCTAAAGACCACACACTTGGCTTTCTCTGTTTTCACAGTTTTTAAAACCGTCATCAAAAGGCAAGAGGAGCCCGAGTGGAAGATTTCTTTCCAGCACAGCATCTGAAGTGGAATTCCTTTGGTAGAATGCTATTCTCTTCTGGCTACTTTCCATAAGTTCCATCTTCTTATTAAGTGTTTATCATCTCGCTTAAAGAAAACGGAGACAAAAAAATTCTCGAACTGTTTCCAACTGGGAAAGTGCCATGCAACCCTTAGACACATGCTATCGAATATTCTGGAAATGAATTTTAAAGACCGAAAAACTTTGCTCATAATATAAAAGTTCAAATTTATGATAACATTTATCTCCATGTTAATAAGGAATTTGCAAACAAAGATGATTATCCAGGTCTTTGAAGATGTACAACTATGAATCAATCCAGCTACATATTAGTGATACGAAACAGTTGGTTTTAGCAGAGTTGGCCCAGTGGAAGATGTTTCTTTTTTATGTGAAATTATGTTGAGAGAATTTTGAAATGCACACCATCTGAGTCACAGGCACTGGCTTCAAGGCAGGAATTTAGTACAAACATTTTTTAGCGGCACATCAATGATGTAAAGTTTGTTTTCAAGGGAGAATAAAATAAATGTCCCACTTCCAAAACCAACTTGACCCATGGGGCAAGAAAGAAAACATCACTGGACACAAAGCTAAAGTCTTCAGAGCTGCCCATGAGTTCATGGCACCTCGCCCTGGTCCTGGGTTATATACCTTCTAAGGTGTTGTGTTGCTAGAATAAAGGTCTTTCTTCTACCAACCTTTTGAACTTTCCCTCTAAACACACATCCCAGCCAGGGACACCCAATTCCTGCAAGGTCTCAAAGTGTGAGTCAGCCCTTGGTCATCCCTCCCACCATCGCTTACCACCATCGCAGCCTTGATTTCCCTCTAGCTTCCAACACCATTGCGTGTAATTCAGGCCACTCTCACATGCACTTTTGCACTGATAGATGTTTCTGTTTATCTTCCCTTTTATATTTTAACAGCTCAGGAAATCTGTGATTATCATAAAGAACAACAGTGTTAGAGCCTCAGTTTACCCTGTGGCAGAGTGCCTTTTTTGATCTTATTACATGAAATCTCCATCTTCCAGTTGACTTTCCAAACCTAACTTGTTCTTCCCAACTACTCCTACTTCTGCTCCCTGCATTTTTCACTTCTCTCTGTTTCTGTTCCTCCTCTGTTGCTATAATTAAGCATTTATTATCAACATGGATTTTTTTTATCATTCTTGAACTATTTCATGTGTGTACTTTAGCCTTCCTCACAGACATCTCAGGCAATCTGGGGATGACATTATTCTTATGTGATCCTCACCATAATTTAACCTGGCCACAAAGCATCATCCAGTAAGTAGTGATGCAAGCACCCCTTATACTTCGCTGGAGATTATAGTTAAGTAGTAACATAGTCATCTACTTAGCTCCAAATCGTCTCAGCTAGCACTGAATTTCATTTTTATTTTGAGACATATTACTCTCATTCTGAATCATTTATTTTATGTGGAGTGGATGGAACAGGGCGAGTAGGCAAATAGAAAAAACTGGAAAAAAGTCTCAGGCTGGTGCACCCAGTGAGGTACACAGAGTACTCACCAGATCGCAGTGTGTTGCAATGACCAGGGTAGTTTATTAAAAATAAAATTCAAAGTCTCAAGATTCATCGCAAAAGTACTTAAAAGCTACCTCCCTCCCAAGGTAAGATGGAGAATCTGTATTTTACAGGGTCCCTGGAGGGTACGAGCAGCCAGATTAGTGCAGTCATTAGGTTGGTATTGAGAAGCCTATCCTGGAAACACTAGTTAAATCCTGATTCAGAAATTTCAAAGCCAAGTGATTTAGGATAATTTGAAGCTGCAAACACTAAGTTCACTAGAGATGAGCAGATGATCCTCTCTTATTGCCACATGGTGGTAGCTCTGTTCCCTGGTCTGTGGACATGGAACTGTCTCTCTGTTGCAGGGAGCCCTGATCCTCCTGGGAAGGGCAGAATCTGGGACTGGAAGTGGAATCTTCAGTGACAGCTTCAGCCTAGATGATAATCTCCATGGAGCCTCAGCTCCTCCCAGTCCATCTTGTGTTCTGGGATGCTCTTTGGCAGGAGAGAGAGCAGAGAGGCCTCTGCAACAAAGGGAGAGTCTCAGGGGGCTCAGAGTTCACCACGGATCACTGCAGGGGATCCTCTGAGGGGGACTGATGCTTGATTGCTTTAGAGCAATCATGGCTAGTAGCAAGGTGTCTATTATTCAGTACATAAATCACTCCTGTAGCCTGGGCTGAACTGCATATTAGACAATCAATGGAAGGGTCTATGTCTATGCCTAGCTTAGGCTGGTATGGGAAGATGGGAATAATGATCAATGTTAATGATCCTCTGAGGGAAGGCAAGTCACAGGAGAAAAGAGTTGAAATTATGAGAATCATTTTCCTCAACCTATACTTGTTAGAAATGCCTGGTGACTATGTGAGCCCACTGCCACTGTTAGGCTGCTGTAACAAAGATACTCCGTGACAGGATAGCTTACATCTTGTCAAAACCCAGAAATGAGAAGTACAAACCTGATAGCACCAGGGATGTTAGCAGAAAGTAGAGGCTGGGTCCTTAGCATCATCACTCCCGCCTTAGATCAAGTCTTTATTGACCAATGGATTATTGCACAAGTTTGCGTAGGAATCCAGACTACCTCAACATTAATAGCCTATATATTTTCATCACGTCAGACTTCTATATCCTGCCAAAGATGGCTCTACTTGTATTCATTCCAGTCAAAGGAAGAGGAAAATAAAAGAATGCTCTTTTTTTGGATAGTTGGTCTCATTGCTTCTGTCAACACTTCCGTGGGCCATCATTAAGACACCACGAACACAAAAGAAAGGAGAACGAAATCTGATTGTTAGCTGGCAAATGACATGTCCCGCTAAGATTTCTACTGCTGTAGTCAGAACGGAGACCAGGTATTGGTAATCAATTTGTTCTTTTGTTGCTACACCGCCACGCAGAAGCTGATGAATAAAATATCTTTCATTCTTCTGTAAAGGACCTTTGTCTACTTCTGGGAAGCCACCCACACATTGAGCATCCAGTACACAGGTGACTGCATTCTCAAGTGAGTTCAGAGCAAGCCCTAAACGTTCTGCTTGTCATTGATTTCCTCTCCAAATGTGTGGATTGTAACAGGGTTAACGGTGACATGCTTACTTCCTAATGTTCATATATTTTTCAGAAAAAAAATACACCATATAACCAGATAGTAGGCTAGAAAACAGAAGGATGAAAAAAAATGTATTCCTGCCCTGAAGTATTTATTTTAATGACCAAGATAATGATGGAAACAAACAGAAAGAAATAAGGTCTCAGCATGAGTGAAGTTGTAAGACCAGTCGGTGGTGGGAAACAACTCACCTTAGGTGAGGTGAAAGGGAAGAAGAGAGGTCTTTACAAAAGACAAGAAAGGACACTTTCCTGTTAAATGGTGACAGGGAAGGACTGGTCCAGGAAGGCGAAGATGGAAGAACAGTGAGGTTGGTCACACCTACTACAGAGGTTTGGTGAGGAGCAGGAAGACAGCAGGGAGATGCAGATGTAGGCCAAATCTTGCCACTCGGGGCAGTACATGGTCAGTGTGGGGCACTGCCAAGAACAGTCTGTATTTGAACAGGATCACCATGGCAATAGTGTGGATGGACTTGTGGAGAAATTATGCAAGGAAGCTTTTGTGGATGCAAGCATCCACAGGAAAAATGGTGGATAGAGGCTTGCGCCAAGGGGGAGGATGACAGGGAAGCAGGAGGCAGAGACATACAGATATGGGATCCCTGGCATGTGTGAGGAAGCAAGGCAGGGGCACAGGAGGAAGTGGGGCTCTCTTGCACCCCACTGGATATTGCCCACTGGAGGCAACCAGTTGAATATGAAAGGTGGATCAGACTACAGCTATGTGTCACACACCACTTAACACTCTCAGTGGACAGACTGCCATGAAGTTAGAATGGAGCTGAAAAATCCCTACTTCTTGGTAATGTCGGCACAATGCATTCCTTGCCCATGTGTGGTGATGCTTGTGTAACTGACCCACTGTACTTCCCATCGTGTTAAAGCACAGCACACAAGATTGTGTGGAGTACATCCTATCACCAAAATAATAATGTAATAATAACTATGATGCTGGTTTACATATTTGTTGTACTATACTTTTCTTGTTATTTTAAAGTGTGTTCCTTCTAGTTATAACACATAGTTGAAAGTTTGCTGTGTTTGGTTGGCAACAGCCTCATAAGTCTTGTTTAGTGTGTCTTGATTGCATCAATATGTCCTGTGATGTTCACACAATGAAATCACCTCATGACCAAGTTCTTACCACGCACCCATCAATAATCAACACGTGACTCTATGTTCTTCGGTTGGTGGCAATAGAGGGCTGTTATGGCCACAGTTCACAGACTGCTGGAGGGTCAATGCAAATCACATTGCCAAGAAACTCACTCCTCAACCTTTCTTCAGTCTCACATAAGAACCATTTGAGCTCACTTCATTCACCTCCTTTAGCCTTCCTGACTACCATTTGTCAGTAACCCCAACTGCTCTGGTTCATAGTCTCCCTCTCCACCATCCTACCAACTCGAGTTAATCCACATGAACAATCCAGACAGGATTCTGACTTTATATCTTCTTTACCTTTTCAAATTCACTGACCCCCTTAGCTTCACTTGAACCTACCTTTAGATTTCCAGTGGACAAAGCTGACTTCCACAAACTTTACACCAGCCAATTCACACAGGGGGCTCACCAGTTACATGGTCATGAAAGATGACCGCACGGGAACAAACATTTTGAAAGAAAAATAACTATACATGGCTCCAAGGAAGGGAGAAAATCCTCATAACCACCCCCCCAACACACACACACACACACACACACACACACACACACACACAAAGTTAAAAAGTGAAATACATTCTTCCTACTGATGAGGTCTGTCAGTCTCTTTTATGGCCAGTAGGTGTGGATTCCAAGAACACCACTCCAACACAGAACTCCATAAAAGCAACTCAAAGAGGACCAAGGTAATGCAGTCCCCCTACCTTCTCCCTCAAACCATAGAGCTTCTTGGTGAAATATTTGGAAAAAGGTAGGTTCCATCTGGTTGCAAGTGTCTCATAATACAGTTTGGGAAAGGAAGATTTGGAGCCTCACTCAAGACAAATGTCTTCAGAAGAACCAGAAGAGACTTCATGCTGTCATCCGTGCTACTCATTCTTCTGAGCGAGCTCTTGATGTGTATTTCTTCCTCCAGATATCTGCAGCTTTCTTCTTGAGACATGTGCATGACACAGGGAGCCTCTGATGCTGGCTGTGCTGGGATGGAACTGCTCTCAAAGGCAGGAGCAACTCAAGCTTGCATCCTTGATGTGGGACGTGGTCATTGCTTTTCTTTTCACCAGGAGCCTGGCAAGTACGTGCACATGAAGGGAAGACCAGATCCTTTCTGTGGTGGGGGTTGGACCCCAAGAAGGGGGTTCAGCATATGCAGTGGTGGGCCACAATTCTCCTGGAGAGGTACCTGGGGCGCATCCAAGCACATGAGCCAAAAGCACTCAGCCTTCTCCACCACACACAGGCTCTCCTCCACACAAGATGACCGTGGCAATTTTATGTTTTTATTTTCAATTGTTAACATGTTTGACATTTAGTAATTGTACATATTTATGAGGTACATTGTTATATTTTAATTCATGCATATATTGAGTAATGATTAACTATTTTAGTGAAGAAAATTTAATAGATATTTTCCTTAGCTTTTTTTTAAAAAGAAAGGAACCATAGTAAGGTAGCAATGGCATATTTAATCCTACATCAAATAAATATATTTAACCCTATATCAAAATAAGTTGATAATAAATGAAATGATAATTAATAATCTGACTGCTTAGGAAACTGACTTAGTTAATCAGCTATACAGAGCCATTGATCCTAAATCGGTCAAATGGTGAGGGCTGAGGGCTTCTGACAAAGCAATGGCTTTACTCGTTCAATGGTGACCTATACCGTTTCTGACACTTATGAGTTGGTAGTGTCTGTTGTCCATTATGGCAATTCTTGTGTCATAGCAATGAACTTCCAGCTGCTGTCCAGAGCTTAGATGTTGGCCCCATCTAAGCAAACAGCCTCATCTGTAGTAAAGGTGACATTTGGATTTGGCAGTAAATGAATAAAAGTAGCAAGTGCATTTCGTAAAATAACTAAGTGCACACTGATGTACAGCAGGTGACACTCTGTTCACATGCACCAAAATCTTCAGTGATCACTGAATGCCTGGATCATCGGAAGGCCTCTGCCTAAGACGATAATTCATTCATTCCTCTTTCCTGCCTTCTTTTCTTCCTTCACTCCTCCTTCTACTTCCCTTCCTCTCATCTTCCCTTCCTCTTTCTGTAATATTTAGTATGCATCTATAATGTGTTAGTTACTGTGCTCAGCTCTGACAATAGAAATAAAAAAGAATTTCTCTCTATCCTGAAGGAGATGACAGCCTGATAGTGAGCTCAAAATGATCCATAATTCTGATTGCCAGCTATTTATGTTTTTGATAGTTAAAAATAGAAAGTTAACTGGGTACCATGGCTCACACACATAATACCAGCAACTTAGGAGGTGGACATCAAGAGGATCATGTTTTGAGGTCAGCCTGTGCAAAAAGTGTGCCTGTCATCCTGGCTCTGCAGAAAGCACAGGTGGGAGGGTTGCAGTCTGAGGTGTGCCCTGGGTAAAACCACAAGACCCTATACAAAAAGTAACTGAAAAGAGCTGAGGGCATGACTCAAGTGGTAGAGCACTTGCCTAGCATGAGTGAGACCCTAAGTTCATACCCCAGTCACCACGAAAAAACCCCCAGAAAACTACAGGAATGAATTATTACTTGGTATTTCATTTGGGAGGCAAAAATCTTTCTAATCTATTTGGATTTTGTTGTCAAAAATGTTGGAAACTAGTGCAACTCCTGAAAACTCAAATATATCAGAGTAATCAAACATCTATTCAACAATTATTTGTTTATATTTTTGTCCAAGTAACTTAATACACCATTAATAACAAAAATAAGATTGAAATTATTTGTTGTACAAAATGTGTTTGCACATAAACACAAATTTTCTAACTAGGCTATGTTGGTGAAATCCATTTCAATGTATAAATAATAAATATGGTCTTAAACATTAAAAAAATAAGAAATGCTTTTGAATGGTGCTTGGTGAGCTCTGAGCAACCAAACCATTTCACCAGAATCTCCCATTCAATCTTCCTTTCCTAGTGAGAGGGAGTGAAATCTCAGGACCAGCCAGAGGAGAAGACAGAAGACGACTCCTCAGAACCTCTCTGATCCCCATTCAGGGGCAGGACAGAAAGGGTCTGCTCACCGGGTGTCCTCTGTGGGCCAAGCTCTCCCAGAAATGGTCCATCCTAGCAATGTATAGGCAGGTAGGTAGACACCTGAGTTTGGTGGTCATTGAGGCTTCCATCAGGAGAGATACCACATCCACATTCATGACTGAGTTAGCACAGCATTGCAGCTCAGAAGTTTCTAGAAATGCTTTTAAATTATCTTCATTTTGTTTATAATGAAAGACACACATCTCTAACAAGCAAGCCACTCAGTGAAACTGCATGGGGCAGAAAGCATGAACATCCCGTTTGACCAAAATTAGGAGTAATTTAAGAAGTCAGAAAGGCATTACCCTAGTTGGAATATGACCAGGAAACAGGGATTAACACTCAAAGCTTTAGGTAAAGTGCCAAGAACTCTTAAATGACCTAATGGCTCAGGGTGTTAGGGAAGTGATTATCAAAGGAGTTGAGCACTAGGACATTCTTTGGGATCACACTATATGAGCATTACTTTCATTATTTGTGAGTGATAACGTGAATAATTTTGACATGTAATTCCTCAACTGTTTACAAGGAGCACAGCTGCAGGAGAACAACAAGCATGTTGTCATGATAAATCCAACAGTTAAGTCAAACTTAAACCCAAAAGGAAATTACTTAAATATAGGAAAACACATTTCCTTCTGTTCAACTTAGATCTTAGTTGAACTAAGATGGAAAAAAAAGTACTCATGACAAATTATACACTGGAAAAAATTAATTACCACTCGGTGCATGTAGACTAGGAACAGATAAGAGTAAGTATCTAAGAATTTCAAGAGGCTGTTGTCTTTATGCACACCAGCACTTCTGAAATTCTAAGGCTGAATTTACATGGCATTTCTGTAAAATTGGGTAGGAGGCTACATGCTATGATAAATATATTATTGTTCCCAACTACTCACTCCCTTCTTTGTAAGATGTCATGCACGTTACCCACTGTTCTATGGCTTGCACCATCTCCTTGAAGGCAGAACACACGACTTCTTGGACACCATAAGGCTTGGCCACCTGGCTTGAGTGGAATCGTGGAACAGAAGTAGCAGGGCTTGGGAAGGAGTATGGGCTTCCCCACATTTCTTGCCTTTTTTTCTTCTGCAAGGATGGTTGTCCCAAGTAGGTGTCTTCCCTTCAGCCAAGGCAAGGATGCAAAGATATTTGGTGCAGAGCCAAGAAATTCAAGTGACGCTATGGCAGCCATCACCAATGTAGTCACCAACACGAAATATGGAGAAGAAATAAACACTGTTGGAAACTGTTATGGTTTGGGTACAAAGTGTCCCCCACAGGTGCATGTATGGAACACTTGGTCCTCAGTTGGTGGTCCTATTTGGGGAGGTTCTGGAAACTTTAGGAAGTAGGGCCTAGCTGAAGGAAGTGGATCACTGGGAAAAGGTCACAAGAGGTATCTTGTCTCTGGCCCTCTGCTTCCTGTCTATGATGAAGTGAAGAAGTCTCTTCTACCACACACCCCTGCCACCACCATGATGTTCTATCCAAGTACATGATGCCAAGGAACCATGGACTGAACCCTCTGGAGCCGTAAGCCAAATAAATCTTTCCTCTCTTACTGCTGTCAGGTGTTTTGGTCACACTACACAAAAGTAACCAATACAGAAACCATGGAGACTTAGGAATTGTTTATTTCCCCAGACAAGGTGCCTATCACATATTGTTCTCTGGTGTGGGGTCAATAAAAATATTTTCATGGAAAAGCATTGCTTAAGTGAAAATTTATCATAAAGCCCTGGTGAGGAGATGTGTGTTGTTCCCTACACAACACCTAACAGATCCCTCCATATTATCTTATTTATACATGGCTATAAAATAAAAATGTTTCGCAAGCAGCTTGTGGCTACAGAACACAGAAGAGTGATATAAATCAGGATTTCATTTGGTGCTTCTTCAATTTTCCCATAGTTGTTTTCAAACTTTCTCCCATTACAAGCTTCTCCTACAGAATCCAGGAGCTTTCAAGTAGTCCTGGGGTGGGTCTTCACTACAAAATTTTATAGGCTGCAAACAACATCCTCACTTCCTATGATGTCCTATACCCTCTCCATGTGGCAACATCTAAGGAAATTTGAGACTCTAAGAGATTCTCTAAAATACAAGGGAAATACTGAAAATTAAGGCAGAGTGAAGAGAGAAGGATTTTTGTTGAGGTGGTAGAGATTTCTCTCACACCACCTCAGTCAGAACCAAGACCATAAAATTAACTTGTCTGAAAGACTTAAAATGCTAGGGCAACCATACAAGAAGTCCAAAAGTCTCAAAGAAACCCAATAGCCAGGTGGAACGCTCCACCAATCCTTTGAAGAACTTGGTGGGGGAAGACAGGAAAGGACATTCTTCCCTTCCTCTATTTGAACTAACATTGGCCATGGCCTTCTGAACAGAGCACAGCTGCCTTCCAAACAGTGGGCCAAGTGTGAGCTGGTGACGTTGAGAAGCCTGTCAAGCACCAAAGTGCAGAAGTGAAAATTAGAAAGGATGGAGTGAGGAGGTGCTGAAATAGCCACACAGTGTTTCCAAAAGTCCACAGAAGATTGCCATGAGTTTCCTCCTGGATTAGGGAGGGTTTTTATTTTTGCCTGAACTGATTCTCCAGTGTCACATTTATACCTTTATAACCATGACAGTTTCGTAAAACAAAAGATCTCATTGTTGCTCCTTTCATCTCTGCACTCTTATTTAATTTACAAGGCACACTGGAGTCCTTTCATTTTTTTTCTGGATTCCAACACAAAATTCTATGGCATCTTCGTACTTGACAGCCAAGGGTTTATAAGCCTACCTTTCTAGGACAGGTAATTTTTATTTGAAATGCCATTGATAGATTTAATTATGTTCAACTTTCTCAAGGAAAACAATTCCATCGGCATATTGAGTTTGATGTGTTTGGCTGCAAAAACTTTCATTTGGCCAAAACTAGGTAGTCTGAAGTCTCCAAGTGTAAATTATAATGTTATTTGAGATGAACTGGAGAGTCATTTGTGGTGCTCAGGCACGATACATGATGTAATCTTATACTCTATCTGCAGGTGTGATACTGGATTCTGCTCGGACAGGCACCTGGTCCAGTCTGGCATTGTTTCAGCACAGTCAACCATGGCTGAAGATGACTAAAGAAAATAGCACCCAGCTTCAGCAGATCTTTTTAAGAAGAACGATGAGCAACAATTACATCGAGCTTAATGGTGTCTGATTACTTCCTCTCCCTGAACGGCACCAAATTCTTAGTCTTTGCAGTCATACCCCAGGAGCTATGAAAAGACAAGAATGAAATCAGACCTTATGAATAATAAATACAATAATAGCATATGATTTTTTATACATGAAAATGATACAGATAGTAATGACTTCATTTTAAAATACAGTTCATGGATCTATCCTGACCCAGGCATTTTTTCTTTAAAACATTTACCACACTAGTAATGACTTATCGAATGTCTGTCTCCACCTCTACCTTTAAGCCAAATGAGACAAGGGACCTAACGGGGTGTGAGAAACATCACAGAGCTCAATGCATACTTGTCAAATGAATGGCTAAACTTGTGCATTCTTCTTTCTTGCAACCTAACTGTTGCAGTAACTTACAAATGCGGCAGCTACCATGGTTGGAATTCAGGATAAAGATCCTAATCAGAGAGCAGAGAAAATCAACTGTCCTGTTTGAAAACAGGACCTATTCTGTTAGCCTCATTCAGACACACAAGCACCCCTGAAGTGTGTCACCATGACTGGGTGTACCAGCAGGTGAAAAAAGCACCTTTGAGATATTTTGAGAGAAAATGGGATTTTCCAAGGGATCTCTAAAATGTTAAGCACCTTGAAACTTTCAGGTAGTAAGGAATTTGTAAAACTGAGATTTTTAAAGTTTATGAGAATCCAAATTGTAAGATTTGATTGACACTGATCCAGACATCAGATGGACCTGCACAGGAAGTTATATAAGAGGTCAGTTGGGTATATGAACCCTGAAAGAAAGTAGGGGATCTCAAGCCCCTATTTGAACCATACACGGAAAATGGAAGACATGCATTTATTCATCTATGCAAGAAACAACATGATCTCATTGGCAACAATTCTATACACACTGTCTCATCCGATCCTCAGAAACACCCCAAAAGGCAAGCAGGAATTGTGAGGCACCTTTGTTCCACTAGGAAGCGACTCAGCTTGGGTGGGGCAGTGGTTTCTGTGTTCCATGTTCCTTCATGTGGTCTCTCCTGAGGGCTTAGTCACCCAACTTGCCACATGGTCCTATTTCATCAGGACCAGAACCTTCTGAAGTGAAGCGATTTTTTGGCTTCTGCACCCTTGAGCACAGTTCTTCTCACCGCCCTCCCAACACACACTCCACTCCGTACGTGAGATGGCTCACTCTTCTGAAGCCATGAACTCAAAAGAAGTGAATTTTTCCAAACACATTTGGAAGTGTATAGGGTATAGTGTGTGCACCCATGGCTCACAGAAAGTGCTAGGCCTTCCCTCTGAAGAGCATGTTTGAGCAAACAGCAGCCCTGGTGTTTTCTGTCAGGAGGTCTGACAGTCGTGCTCTGGACTGAAGTCACTGCAGTCAGGGCTTTTGCAGTGCATGTTTCTACAGGCACCATGAGCAGCACAGAGCACCCCCATCATTTTTCAAATTGGGGAAGTATTGTTCCAGCGTATGTCTGAGTTTCTACCCTGTTGCTTGGCAAATCCATCTCTAGAAAAAAATCTCAAAGTTATTTTACTTCATGGAGGGATCCTTTGCCTTTTGTAACTTACCTGGAAGAATGAATGATGCAGTCCTTTGAGAAAAAGATTTATTTGTTCATTCACTATAGTCAAAACTTTAGAATTTTTGTACTTCCATATAATAAAGAACAACTCCTGAAAGCTGAAAGTTAGCATGAAGGCAGACAAGAAGGTAGAGGTAGAGAAACTTCCCTTTTTCTCTACTGAAGTCTTAAGAGAAAAATATGGGACGAGCCAAGATGCAGACCTGCAATTTTACTGCACATGTGTGTTGATGTCCCTAGAGTTAAACTAGCTCTTCTGACCTAAAAGCACTGAAGGACAGGGAGGGGTCAAGGAATTATGAGAAGATGCAGTAAGAGGCTGTTGAGCATGATGACTCACACCTGTAATCCCAGCTACTCTGGAGACAGAGATGGGAGAATCATGGTTTAAAGCCATCCCAGGCCATAAAGTTAGCAAGACCCCATCTCAATCAACAATCCATGTGTGGTGATGCATGCCTGTCTTCCCAGCTATTGGGAGGTGTAGGTAGGAGCATCAAGTTTTGGAAGTGCAAGATCTTTTCTCAAAAAATCAAAAAAGAAAAATGGGTGAGGGCGTGGCTCAAGTGACAAGTGTTTGCCACGCAAGTCCAAGGCTTGAGTTCAAATACTTATGCCATTTTAAAAAAAGAAAAAGCAAGAAAGAAGAAGAGGCCACTTAATCAACTCTCCTGATTAGGCTAGCCAAAAGAGTCAAGGGACGAGGTCAAATAAGAAGCAGATGAGAGTAACAAATGGAACCCAGAAAATTCACAGGTGTCCAAACTTGAAAAAAAAAAAGACTAACACATAAAAAACTATCAAATATTGATCATTGAAAATGATAAATAATGGGGCTGGGCACAGTGGCTCACTCCTGTAATCCCAGCAACTCAGAAGGCAGAGATTGGGAGGATCACAGTTCAAGGCCAGTTGGAGCAAAAAGTTACACATTCTTGTGATCCCAGCTACATGGGAGGCCATAGGTGGGAGGATCGCAGACTGAGGATGACCCTGGACAAAAACAAGAGGCCCTACCTGAAAATTAAAGCAAAATGGGCTGGGGGGTGTGGATCACGTTATAAAGCACCTGCCTAGCAAGTAGGGGCTGTGAGTCCAAACCCAAGGACTGCAAAGAAAGAAAAAGAAGGGCCGGGATCATTTAACAAGTAATTGAAGGGAAACACACAAAGAAAGGGGAGGTTAGCAGGCACATGCAATAATGGAGCCCAGAATTGCAGGTGTAAATGGCAGTCACCTTTATGAATGTCCACTTAAGCTTAAGGGAATACTGGGAGCACATAGGACTCAATTCCCACAAGTTAGCTGACAGGTTTTATAAGCTATTCCCATATACAACAGATAAAAACTGGCCTGATCATAAAACCTGTCAGGGTGGGCTCTGCAAACAACCTCAAACCTCAATTCAGGTTTATCCTCCTCACGCCACAGTGCAGCATGAGTCGGGGAGGGACTGTGACACCCCCATGTCTGGCTCCAGGCTCCTTCCACCCTGTGGCTTTGTGTCCTCCACAGTCAGTGGACAAGGAGAGACAGAAAGGGCAAGACATGAGCAGATTTGAACGCCATCCCTAGCAGTGGGTCACACCGCGGCCACCCTCAGTCTGTACCCCTGAGCCTCAGTCACAGCAGTGCATTCAGCTGCAAAGGAGGCTGGGAAATGAGCTCTTGAAGAAGTCGTGGAATCTGTGCTCCAGGGCAGCTACTGCTGCCATGACAGTACTGATTGTTGTGTCTGCGGCATTTTGATTAAT
This sequence comes from Castor canadensis, assembly GCF_047511655.1. Classification (NCBI taxonomy): domain Eukaryota; kingdom Metazoa; phylum Chordata; class Mammalia; order Rodentia; family Castoridae; genus Castor; species Castor canadensis. Next base: position 82,329,917 of record NC_133395.1, read on the forward strand.
AAACTTATGCTAGATGGTTCTTAGCCTTGCTGTGCCTGATATTTTAAAATAGCGTGACTGGAGTGGAAAATTTCACATGACACACAGTGTATTTCCAAATGAGGTGACTGCCCACTCTGAGTGCAAGGGTTGCACTGCCAATGCCTGGGCAGGTAGCAGAACCAGAATTCATGCTAAATGATACGTTATCCCAAACTAAGATCACATTTAAAATTCTTGATATGATGTATTTGTTTTTCTCTGCAAACCCAACTGAAGTTCAGAGTGTGGCACAGTCACCTAAAGGTCATGAACAGGGTGTGGTGATTGGGAAGTTCCAATTATACCAAGAAGCACCCATTGCCTGAGGAAACAGGGACTGCTGATGTGTCCCCATGGGAACTCCAGCCAACTGTTTCCAGAGAGGCCATTAACTTGGTGAATCTGCCAAGGATCCACTAGGACCCTTGACCCAGAAATCTGACTTATCCCTCAGGCATAAGAAAACCTAAGTATTTTCATAAAATACAAAGCCAGACCTCTGTATCTGTGGGTTCACATTTGTGGAGCTCCACCAACTGAAGATTGAAAGTATTCAAGAAAGAAAAAAATTGCATCTGTACTGACCGTGCGCAGACTTTTTCCTGTCATTATTCTCTAAATGATGCAATATGACAACTATTGCATAGTGTTTACATGTACTAGATACTATACGTCGTGTAGAGATTATTTAAAGTGAACAGGGGGAGACTGTGTAGTTTCTATACAAATACTACACTCTGGTTTAGGAGGGACTGGCACATGGATGGATTTTTGTACCCACAAGCAATACTGGAACTGAAGGACAATCATACTGAAGAATTTGCAAAGCTTGATAGCCTTGCAGCAGTGTCGTGGCCTGCCTTTCCATCCAAGCTCGATGAGGAAGTTGGTGACAGGTTGGTTTGATGACTCTTGTGGATCTTATCAACTTTACAGAAAGTGTGAACCTACACTGCAAAATAAATGGAACCTAGCTATTACTTGTCCTTCTCCAAATCCACCAGAACTGAGTACAGGGCAGGAAAACAAATGTCCTTGGGAGGAATTCTCTGGAAAGTTGAACTCAAAGCTCTTTCTGCTCTTGCATGCAGTACTTCCACCTATCCATATTCCAATCCAAAAGGAAAGTTTCCTGGGCACCAGTGCTGGCCCACTGGAAATGGATGCACTCACTGCAGGGCACAGGAATACAGGGATAGCCCCAGTCACCCTACACCATTTCTGTTCATTAGAAAACCCTCCATTAGTGCAGCTGAAATGTGTCCTTCTGGGAATTTCATCTAGTGCTCCCAGATTTTGCTTGGTTTTATTTCAGGGTCTCTGCACCCCCAATTCTTGTTTCATGTAAAGTTCAGCCTTGTTTCTATTAAGGTACCCTCTGAAGGTGACAGCTCTGATAATGAAGATGGTGGGCACAAACAGCACATGTCACCTTACTGTTAAGTACTGCTGTTCAGTATTGACCATGGATTGGCCCAGGATCACCCTTAGATAACCCATGTACACTCTCCTGCAGTCTTGAATCATTTCTCCATGACAATGGAATAGCTGCTATGCTGTACTGTTCAGGAAATAATGATCAGAATGACTCTGTACATCTCAGTACAGATGCAATTATTTTGAATCTATAACTGAGTGAGTCTACACAGTCCACGGAGATGAACAAATACATAACTAGTAGCTGTCATCTATGAAGTGCCTTACTACTTAAACAGATGGGAACAGGATAAGTGAGTTATGTGCACTCTCTCTGCTCCTCATCTCCTTTATAGCATGTATTCTAGCCATTTATAGCTGAATAAGGTGAGAATTAGCACAGTTTAATGACCCATTTAAAGGAAAACAGATAATAAATGGTAAACCAGAACTGCCAAGTGGGTCTGGTTCCAACCTGAGCTTTTTGCATCAACCCTCAGGTTATTTGTTTTACCTGTCCAGGAGAATTGCATTTTTAAGCTAATTAATAGTTTGTCCTTACATTTTTTTTCCAATTTGTAACAACCATATTTTTCCATAGCCCAGACTTTCTAGAAATAAAAGCTAAATACTAAGCAAAGGTAAATGTAACAAATGCACTTTCAAATCCCAGCCTGAGAGGTGAAGGATTCTCTGATTTGAATAAAGAAAACAAATGAAAATACAAACTTCATGAGAAAATGTATACCTATATATATATATATATACCATAGACAATTACACATTGCAGAACTTGCCAATATGTGCAGTACAGAGAAATTAAGAGAGACACCTATGAACAATGTCATCCCCAGTCCATCCAGCAGTGCCTAAAACAGCATTAGGACAACTGAAAAACCAAGACTGGTGATGTGCAGCAGAGTTGAATCCAGTGACTGATGATGCTCCAAGTGTTGAAAGAAACATTTTTTTCCAAACTGTTATTCGGTGCCACCCACACAGGAAATTCAACAGACATATTAATTATACCTAGCGTGTAATCCAAATGATCCAGAGAATGTGTGTTATTTATTTCTTCTTTAGGGATGGGAGGAGAATAAAATAAGATGGAATCTGCAGATCATGTTGAGATCAGGGTGTACTGTTTTCATCTGAAAAATCTTAAGTCACACCAATTCTTCCCTAAACTGTTATCTTCTTCTGTAAACAAATCCAAACTTTTATTTCAAACAACTGGTCCAATGCAAATAATTACTAAAGTCAGCTCTGATATGTGTCCTATTGCCCAATTTGGGAAAGGCTTCCAAGATGCCTCTACTGCTCTGAGGTTTGGGGTTTTTGCTTTGTGTCCCCCACCCCCACACACATAAATTCACTCTCATTCACTGATATGCACTTTTGCTTATCACTTTTTCCACCTCCCAAAAGGACAATGCGTCATATCTGGAGTCTTTCCAACCCCCCGACTATAAAAGCTTGAGCAATCTCAAAACACCTGGTTTGCTAAAAAAAAAAAAAAAAAAGCCACAGAGGGCCAACCTACAGCTGAAAGTTAGACGACCTTAAAAAGTCTGAAGTCAGGAGAACGCTGAGCCAAAAATCAGAGGCTGACATTTCATTCTGTTTTTATTTTGATACACGATTGTAAAACTAAAAACCTTTGAGGTCTAATACCACATTCCCTGGGGTGATGCACTTCACCTCAGCCGGAGTTCTTATAATTTGATTCCGGGGGTCTGATGGTCACATAGGACATGCTACCTGCAGCTGGCAGTGATGTCATTTGCAGACTCAGTTCCCTTAGAGAATGAACTAAGCTGTAAGCTGTTTCTAAAGAGCTTGAATTGGCACCAACTGGTGCCACCCAACACACTCCCTCTCTCCTTTCACCCGACATTCCTGGCTTCTCACATGTCCTGATGTACCTCGCTTTGTCCTACCACACTTCCTTGCACAAGCCATTCTCTCTGCTATACTACTCACCCTGCCTTACCCCAGTTCTGAGCTGCTCAGCTTGGCTAGACCTTTTACTCCAGAAGTCAGCAGAAATAATTCTTTCTTCGAAAACCTTCCTCTGACATCCAGAGAAGCTAAGGCTTCCTACATCCAACCTAGAATGTCATCCACACTCTCGGGCTGCCTGGGATTTGGCACACCTGTGCCTGTGTTTATTGATGGCTGCTCTCTCCTGAGTTCCGCTGGCGCAGAGACCACACCTGTCTCATTTCCTGCTGTGTCCTTGAAGCTGAGTAAATCAGGCAATGCCAGCCACACCTTGTTCACAAGGTATTGACGGGCTGATTGCCGAAGCCTGTTTTACCCTGCCTGCAGTGTCTTAGTCCGGAGTGGAGACTTTGCCCCAATCATGCTTGTTTTTCCCAAACATACCACAATTTCCAGCAATTAGGATCACATAAACAGTTGTTGACATAAACGTTTGAATGAGCAAAGGAGTATTTACATCGGATTTGTAGCATGATGTGAAAACAATTGAGGAAGGAGCTATACTTTTGTCCTTTTCAAAACAGTGGTGTTTTAAATGCAAATGCTTACCATGATAAATTATTTCATTCATGAGCAAACTCCCACTGTACTCCTACCCTCTTCTTTTAAAAGATCATTTATGAAAAACAAAACTATTGGTTATAACATGAAAATGTTGGATTTGCCAACATTTGGACCTTAATAGACTTTTTGAAGTCTTTTTTGAAAAGTAAATCCAAATTTAAAAAAAAACACAATTTGAACTTGGAAGGCTTCAAAGATAATGGTAGGCTAGGTATGGTGGTGTACATCTGTAATCCCAACATTGTGGATGCCGAAGCAGGAGGATTGCAAGTTCAAGGCCAACCTGGGTTATATAGCAGGGTCTCCAAAAAAGCTGAAGCTGGAGATGTAGCTCAAGGGTAGAGCACTTGCCTGTACACACAAGATCCTGGGTTTCATCCCCAGCACCACTAAAAAGTATTATTGGCTATTTTTACTCCTGAAATGAAGTTGATTTAGGGTTATATTCTGATAAATCCAGAGACATTAAAACTAATAAAAACTGTTAAGGGAAATAAATTTCAAAGTAAAATGAAAAATAATGCAAGTACCCATAGTGTCCTTCAAAATCTGAAAGCAGACCTTACGGCTTAGTTTTTTTTATTCTACAGGGAGAATTCACTCATCAGGCGTGAAGATGGACAACTGAGGATAAAGAAGGAGAAACACCACGTATCTCCCCCCAGCCCCTGGGCAATATTTGTGTTTATTAATGAATGAGAGGCTGACAACTGGATAATAACCAGGCTGCTTTGTCACCAGAACCACAATGAGGAAAAGTTACTTAGAGTTTTTAAATGTATGTGATTTCAGCTGTTTGTTAAAACATACAATCTACACTGAAATGCTCAGATTTTAATGATAACGAAAATCAGAAATATTCTGGAAAGGACAAAGAACATTTTACCAAGCTGTTTGCAATTGTTTCCTCCCATTTTTTTTTGCATTCAAACACCCTGTCAATCAGTCAATTAATTGAAACCTTAGTTCTCCTTGGACAAACGTACATGATTTCCATAGTTAGAGACTCCACTGGGTTTTAACTTGTTAAATGCGCACGATGGCCTGTCTGTCCATGCTGCGTGTGGAGATTTTCTAATGCCTGAAGAGAACAGTGGCAGGACTAGGTATTCCAGTATTTCCCTGTATTGTGGACAAATCTCCACAGCCATGACATAGACGCCTTCTACTTGCTCAAACGCACACCTGTGCCGAGCTCATCGGCTGTAAGAGAAAGGCCACCGAACACTGGAAAAATTCATGATGTGCGATCACGGACACCTTGGTCCCCAATAAAAATACTGAGCTCTCATTGGTGTGGGGATGGCCATGCAGGTCTGGGGAGCATCCCTGACTGAGAGATGGAATCTGACAGGTGAAAGGTTCCTATTGGACTGACTTGCTTTTCCTTCATGAAATTAAAAAAAAAAAAGTGGAAGAAAGAGAAGAATGAGGAGAAAATGCCAGGGCACAGTAGCATGCACTGAATGTGTACCTGCACAGTCTGGCTCGGTCTCCAAATCTTTGTGCGACTCATTCCTCCACCTACAGAGTCTTGCAAGGCCAATTCTTCGTGATTCATTTTAATGCATCAAGATTTCATAAATCCAAACCTTTGAAACACAGATTGTTGCCAGAAGATGGAATCCTGAAGATACTGTCCTCGAATTGTGTTTCTTTTCCAAGTAGACCCACCAGTGGACTCGGTTCCGATGCCTTGCTAGTGATACTTTCCCAGCCAACTTTACACTATCACCTTCTTAAACATTCGTGAGCTTCCTTTTGGTATGTCTTTGGGGGGAGGCAGGGAGGGGGTACTGGGAATTCAGCTCAGGGCATTGTGCTTGAAAAAGCTCCAGCATTTGAACCACTTGCCCAGTCCTTTATGCTTTAGTTTATTTTTCAGATAGGGTCTCACTTTTTTTTTTGCCTGGGTCTGGCCCTAGACCATGAATCCTCCCTCTACCTCTACCTCTCACTTACCTGGATTTATAGGTGTGTACCAACTTTGGTATATCCTTGAAACTCACATTTGAATTAGAGTAAGGGTAGAAGAGAAAGTAAATTAAAACAAAATGTTTTAGTAGTTTGACCAACCATTTTGTCTCAAATGTAACATCTGGTTTTATATCATCATAAGATATTAGCAAACATGGTGCTCAACTGGTTTCTACTCGGCATAATTAACTCAATACTTAATAAAACAGAAGATGCTAAAGAACTGAAAATGAATGACTCTTTCATCCGCTCTACCTCCTTTCTGTTGATCTCAATCTTGGAAAGATAATAGGTTTGTATACTCAGTTCTAGTGTATACAAGCCCACTCCAGCCCACTCCAGACTGTTCAAGATAAGACTTTGGACTCTGATATAAAACTATGGCAGAAATTACTAAAACTTCACTTATTCCCTCAATATACATGACTGAAGGCTTGCTATGCTGCCAGTAGCTTGTATCTCTTACAAATATTGAAAGAATGAGGACAGAACATTCCAAAAGATGTGTGGTTTTCTATAACTCAGATTGAAGTCAAAGAAATGTGACCTAACGTCTGCTACTTTCTACTTGTATGAACTTACTCAAATTCTGACTCTTAATTTTCTTATTAATCAAAGGTTTATAAAATACCATTTCATAGGATTGTTGGAAACCTGAAGTATAGTTCTGAATAATATACAATTCATAGAAAGCATTCAGGAAATGATGTCAAGAAGGATTATCACTACTACCCTAATCAATGCTGCCATTCAGAATGTTTGTTTTTGTAATAAAAGGACATGAGGAGAGAGCCTTGTCAACTGCATTTGGGTTCTGACAAAGAACAAAACTGTGACTCTAAATTAAGTCAAAAGTTTGTCAACAGAAACTCTGAAGTGTTCTGTGTTTTTCTGAAGAAGTCAGTGGTTGGCTTCCTGGTCAAGCATACTCAATACTTTTCAAGGAAAACAAGATTTGGGAAAACACATTGAAAACCTTCATTCTGGGAGCTGGATAAGCAAATTCACAACTTTCCTCTTTAATGGTTATCCCAGAAATGATCTCACCACCCACTAGGATGTTAGACAGAATAATGTAGACAAGACTAAAAGTCACCCAACAGCAATGTACAGTTTCCCAACACAAAGAAATGACAAATCTTTAAGGAGATAGAAAAATTAATTTCTCCTATTTGATCAATGCATATTGTAGGCATGCTCTAACTATCACACTGCACCCCACAAGTAGCTATGCATTAATTAAAATTATTTTTTAAAAGCTTCAAGAAGCTATGACTGTAGACTGTGACCTGGTAGCACAAGCCAGAGGAATAAGGTTTGGGGGACCTTGAGATGATATGGTGTATGCCCCAGGCTGCCATCAACCCAACCTCCCTGGCGTAGACATAGAAAAAAGTAAACTTTAAAGGCATGCAGTGATGCAGTGAGCCGAAAGAACAAAGAGGATGAAATTCCTTTTAAAATACCTCTACATAAATTGGGATAGAATTGCTTTAACTCTAAAATAACTTATTCAAAAGAATCGACTTCTGTGAGCAAAGCTTAGACAAAAGCTTGGGAGAGGTGACCTGCAGGGATATGGTGTAAAGGACATAGTGATCTCTGTTGTAAGCCCTCTGCTTGCTTCTTCTCTTTACAAATGCAGGTATAAAGAAAATGAGAATACTGGGCACACCTATTGTGAACATCTTTATCAATATTCACCAACAGCTTGATTTTAATAGCCTTGCTAAAGTCTGAACAAAACCCACATTAATACAGAGATAAAATATCTCTAACTGACCACCTACTTTTGACAGTTCTTTCACTAAGCATCCAATCTCAGGACCAAAGTGATTTTTTTTCAACAACTTGTTGACCACATTAATCCTATGCCAGCTCCCCTCCAGTTAAGCCCTTCCCCCTCTGCCTTACATCTTTCCCAGCCCTCCCATAGCCTGTCTTAGTGAGTCCTACTGGTAATAATGCACGTGGCCCAGAGACATTGGCCTCCACTACCTTAGCCTATTCCCTTGTGGGCCTGAAGAACACTGCCTCCTTAGGAGTTCACTCTTAACTCATGCTCCCCCATATTCCACCATTTAACATTGCACATTATCAGAAGGGTCTCTTTTAACCCTAACCTACAGTTCTCTAGACTATGTCACTGAATGTTTTTATTTGCTGATTGCTCTTTCTTTATAGCACTATTCTACTTTATAAATTCTTTTAAATGTCAGGGACAATTTATTCATAAGGTGACAGTAGAGACCCTGGGTCCAGGAAATGCTTGTGATGAAATCAATCAAAAGTAGCCATCAGTTAACCAAAAGTTTATCATTGTCACCATGGCAGGCTCTCTTCTGATTCCCAGTGCAGAGTGGCTTCTCACATAAATCATTTCTTGACACTGGTTAAAAATACTGCCCTGACTATTGTCTATAGCCCCCTGAAGTGCATATGAAATGAGGAGAATTTGGTTTTTCTCAATTTTAACTCAAGATGAAACAAACCACGGCTGTGATGGTAAGGACGTCCTCAACTCTTCATGGAGCAACACACAAGCTTACAGGAATTCAAGAGGTGTGGTAGAAAATCACAAAAACCCCATCTCTGATACGTTTCTTTTGCTCCAAGGCAAAATTGTTTGTAAAAACTTTTCTTTTGATTTTTGTTATCCAAATAATTCCAGCTTAAATTGGAACTTCAATATTAATCTGATAATGACACCGTTGAGACACATTCTCTGACGACTGATCTCAAATGACTTACAAGGCTTTACTTTAGCCCATTTTCTGCATTCCTTTCTCGCCAGGGGTTTTGCCTGTCTTTAACACCAACCACTCCCCCCTCACCACCATCAGGGAGGAAAAAAAGACCCTGAAATGTATGTATTAAGATGATTACTATGTGCTTGATAATATCCTTTAATTTAAATTTTGTTTTATTTTATTTTTAGCTTCAAAGCTTTTACAGGAATGAACACCTGTCTTTCAGGGCATTATAAGAAATTGTCAGGTACCTGACGTACTTTGTCTTGTCAAGTCCTCCAACGGTGACACTGTGGAGAGAAGTCACATTTTAATTAATGATCAAAGCAAGGGACACCTGTAAGGCTGGTTTAGACTTCTAAATTCTTTGATATTAGGTTTACAGATCTGAAAGAGCTCTTTGATTCTCCCATGTGTTTGTCCTTCCTTAGAGATCAACTTAATTCTTTTTTTCAAAGGCAACATATTCAGCTAATCTGAGCACTGAGGTTACAGTGACAATGTCCTTTCACAGCAACTCTTTAACACCTTATTAAAGTCTATTACAAAGGATGCTAGAGCATTGTCCAAAGGCTCCATTGCTAGGAGATCTGCTCAAGTAGGAGAACCTCCAGTGGGTCTCAGGAGTCTTGGGTGTGACATGACACGAGATCGAGGAACCAGACCTGGGGCATGTTATTGTAAAGGGAAGGACAACATTGCATCCATGAGGCAACTCCAAATTAAGTTCAAATGTAATCAGTCCTTTTTTGTAAGCAGAAACTCATTATTTTGCCTAAACAACAATATATAAATATTAATACATTGATATTATATAAGTACATATGTTGATATATTTTGCAATGTAACATTAATTACTGACAACATTGAATGCAAATTCATAAGAAATAATACATTAACATATTAAAACCTCAACAAATGAATTGTGTATGTATACATACACAATGCAGTATTATCTAGCCATGAAGAAGAATGAAATCATGACATTTGCAGGAGAATGGATGGAACTGGAGATCCTCATGTTAAACAAAATAAGTGAGATTTAGAAACACAAGTATAGAGTGTTTTTTCTCATATGTAAAAGTCTTTAAAGAAAGATATGCAAGTAGAAGGGGGACTATTAATTAGGTAAGAGGAGGGGGAAGCATTGGGAAGGAGGAGAGGAGATAAATGTGACCAATGGGGGCAAACAGGATCAAAGTACATTATAGGCATGCACAAATGAGTCATGATAAAACCTATTATTTTATATAATTCATATACACTAAAAAAGCTAGCATATTTCTTATGTCTAGTGTGCATACATTACAACATAGTACACAGATTACATATGTTGGCTATAATATATAGCCTTTAACATAGAAACTGCTTTCATTTTTACACACACATTAATAATTTCCATGGAGAAAGTGGACAACTGAGACTCAGCTGTAAAGGTTTTCAGTGACATGGAGCAATAGCTTGGAAACTCTGATTGGAAACTAGTAGAAACAGTGCTTAAAATAATTCTATATACTGGAAATGCAGGGAGTATAAAGAGCAAAACCCTGAAGTAATCCCCATTCATATTTAGCATATCTCTATGCATTATTTAATGAAAATAGAATTTTACATATTTGGCCATACTGACTGCATAGCATTGTGTTCTTCTTACAGTTATCCTGGGCATTTTCCTTTATTGTTAAAATTGCCAACGAGTACCTTTTAATGACTGTGTAAGTATATATCCAATTAGCCCAAAATAATTTTCTTGATCATTTGATTATTTCTAGTTTCTGGCTAAGCATAAAAACATTGCAATGATGACTTTGTGCATAAAACTATCTGGGAAGTATCTAATGCACAGTGCTAACTTATCTTTTTGTTTTTTAGAATTTATTTGTTTTTTGCACTACAGGATTTGAAGTCAGGGCCTATACCTTGAGCCACTCCACCAGCCCTATTTTGTGATGGGTTTTTTCAAGATAGGGTCTCACAAACTATTTGTCTGGGCTGGCTTTGAACCAGGATACAACTGATCTCTGCCTCCTGAGTAGCTAGGATTACAGGCATGAGCTACTGGTGCCCAGGGCCAAGTTATCTTTTTGATAGATCAAATCGATTCACAATTCTACCAATGAGATAGTGAATTGCCCAATTGCTAGATCCTTGCCAGTAATTAGCATTTCTTTTAATTCTTTGACATTTGTTTATGTTTTTTTTTAATTTTTGTACCTTTTTTTACTAATATAGTGGAATCTTCTTATGGCTTATTTCAATTTCTTTTTTTATTACATATATACTCTCATTGATTATACTCCACTTACTGATTAATACTGGTGCCTTGCATTTTAAGGAGGATAACTCAACAGTAAGTTTGTTATAAATACTTGTCTTTTTAATTTTGTTTTCATTTTATCAATGATGTGTTTAATACATAAAGATAAGTGTTTTAAAAGTCTTATGCAAGCAAACGTACCAGTCTTTTCTTTTATGGTTCTACCTCTCACTTAGTTAGGAAAGTCTTTGCCCATAGAAGGATTAAATAAATATTTGTCTATGTTTTCTTATTGCTTATTTTTATATAAGCTCTACCTAAACTCCTATTTGTTTAAATAACTATTTGAAGAAAGCAGAGATTTTGTTCTTTGTCACAAAATGTTTTGCAAATTTTCCCACTATTTTTCAGAAACTGCCAAGGAAATTCCATTTCCCAGTTAAGGAATCATGTGGAATCATAAAACTGCTCTTGACTCTTGAGGATGCTGAGTGTTCCCAATTCCTTTCTGCCCTAAATTCATAAAAAGAACCATTGCAATGGCTTCAGCCATAATCCATAACTCCAGGAATTGTAATTTCTCATGGAGCATAATTTTTCTTTTTCTAAGGAGATACTAATTTCAATGGGCTCTATTTTTCCTACAGGGCAATCTTCTGGCTCCATGCGACAACTTGGAGGAAAGTTTTGAAGAGTTACACATGCTCCTTTAAGAGGAAATTTGATGACAAGTAGCAGCTCAGTGTCTATTATGAGGTCACTGATCTTAAACCAGCTTTCAACATCTTTTGAAGAAACCACCTTTTAAAGTTGAGCTGATCAAAGCGACATTATATACAGAAGTCAGAAACCCACTCTGGCTTGTCCACTATAGACGGATAAGATGCAAAGGTTAGAGCTGAAGGTCGGTGTGGTATACAAAGTGAAGTTATCTCCCTGGTGCTTACCCATCAGGAAGAGAAAGATGCTAGTTTCAAATAGGGCTTCAAACTAAAAACAAGAGCCCATGCAAAAGAAACCAAGATGAACCAATTCTTAAACAAATAAAAAGAAAGTGTTTTTTCCTCAACACCAATCAGACCAGAAATGACTTCTCTTCTTTGTTCATGACCTCCTCTGACTCTAAGGAGAGAAAACACATGGAAATATTATTTATTCAAACTCCTCATTTACTTAGATACCAAACATTAGAGTCAAACCTGGTTTCCAAAAGAATAGGGAGCAAAAAACCCAATTGTTTTAAACCCCCTGGGAGAAAGGGAATCTGACTATAATAATCAGAGAAACTCAAGAGAGTTTATCATTTCAAAGTGAGACATGGTTAAAAGAAATGGTACTGTAAGAATGGACGAGCTTCATTTGGGAAAAAAATATGGAGGTGGAGAGGAAGAAAGGAGAGATGGAGATGGAGGAGAATGTCTTAAATGTTTTATGCACCCATCAATCAGTACAGTCACTCATCTAATTGTTGACAAATGTGGGATGAAATGAGACTTTTATAGAGTGGGGTCACACTCTTCCATGCCTAAGTTAGTGGTGGTACAAATTACAAAATCAGGCCCTGTGCAAGACACCCCTGATTCTTTCAGCTGTCACACAGCATCCAAAGCAGTCTCAGGTGGGATCAGAGCACTGGTGTACATGGTGTACATCAGAGTAGGAGTACCCCACATTTCAGTCTACACAGACTACTGTTAACTATTGATTCTTATTACCTGGGAACTACTAGTTTGTTTGATTAGAAACTCAAGATCATTACATTAAATTGTATCCCCATTTCTAAAATAATATTAGCACAAGTAGGCAATGAGAGCATTATTGTTTGTGGTGAATTCAGGGAGGAATCTTAAATTACTGGGGAGTGTTTTCCTGGGTCTACAGTCTTGGCCATTTTATTCCCTCTGACTTCTACTCCCAACCTGTAACCCTTTAGGCACTCACCTAGTTTCACAGTTATTTTAGGAGAGGTGTTTTGTTAGGTTTTTTGGCAGGGGGGGCAGAGATTAAATGAAAGCATACATGTAGATATGATCTCAGTTTCTGAGTCAAAAATCCTGCAGAAGTGTTGAACCTACACAAAAGAGGATGCACATCTTGTCCCTAGCACCAGTGCTCAGGGGGTGGGGTGGGGGGCTCCCACCTAGAATCCAGCCCCATTCTTAACAAGTCTTCAAAGAACGAGGATCAACTCTGGCACTGTCCAAAGTTACGTGCTTATTTTTCTCTTGATCTTCCCCCTCACAATCTGCCTTTGAACAGGATTCGCACATGCAGAATGAGTAGAGATTAAGGGCAATTATGGTTTTTGTTTTGCTTTTCATGGCCCATGCAACCCTGAAATTTGCTTGTGAAATCTATGGCTAATACGGCAGCATTGCCCGTCTCATCTGTCGAGTGCCATATTTCATTGTTTCCAAATGCCATTTCTAGTATTTTCTTTCAACTTCAAGCTAAAGCTTCCTTTTCATGTGCTTTAAGTGCTAGGCACCGAGGAAAAGTATTAAAATATCCCAGCCCTTTGAGGGCGGGAAGGCTAAGTTCAGATCTCCCAGGAAGATCCCTTGCCCACCCAAGATCCTGATCATTTGAAAAAACAAAAGCAAGCAGCAGAGAGAGGAGGCACAGAGAGCACATTCCTGGGACTTAATGGTGACGCCGTGTGCAGGGGATGGAGCCCTGGCAGGCTGTTATCTTTGTCTGCCTTGACAGACTCTGGAGGGAAAGGCCCCTGAAGAATCTATCCCACTGACACAGAAATGGCAGCTGGGGCTATTTCACTTTAAATAAATGTTTGGCACTTGGGCTGTCTACATAATCTCCCCTACAGCAAAAGCCTCACAAGAACAAAAGGCATGACAAAAAATAAAGAAATAAATTAGGTGTGTGCCAAAGTGTCCTGAAGTGAGAAGGTGTAAGATATTTCCTGGTCCTGGCCTGCAGCCCTCTAGCACCCCACCCAGGCTCACACCACTGGTTCCCCACCAGGGACACCTTGTCCAGGTCAATCACCTGCCTCATTTCTCAAAGAACAAATAAGGATTGTTCCCTCTGCTCGCAAGTGAACCTCCTTTCACAGAAAGGTTTTGTGACACAGGAACAAACAGCAACTGTGGAGTGGGTAATGAACAACCTGTTGGGTGTGTGGATGTGACTTTAGGCACCATCTTACTCAGCCTGCTGCACCATGACGACAGGAATGGGTCCAGATCCAGAATTCAGAGCCCTGACTTTCTCTCTTAATTGACATTGAACTCTCATGCCACCCTACCACCAACCAGGCCACAAAATCATTAGTAATATCAGTCCTCAAATTATTGACTGGGATTAGGTTAATGGATGAATAAACACACACACAAAATGGCAGCAATATAGACTGTTATCAATACTTAAGAGACCGAGGTGGCAGGTGAAATGTGAGGTCCATAAGACAATGTATCAAATACTTGCACACATATTTACTTGATTCTAATGCTAGTATAAATATATATATATATATATATATATATTCACTTATATATACATGCATATATAAGGAGAGAGATGTGTAGCATTCATTTTTTAACTTTAGGGACATATAAGAAGTCTCTAAAATGTGTATGAGAACTGATAAAGCTCACACAGTGTTAGACAAATGGCCTGTATTGTCAAGAAGCATGCCACCCATTGGGTGTATTTTCCTAGTGTGTCTAAGTCCATCCAAGATAACATCTACCACACATAGATTCCTCCTTTGTAAGCATCATGCTTCTACCTCACCTGCTTTATGTCGATTCTTCATTCCAGTCTTCCAGGGACAAGTTTTACTTCCATTATCTGTAGGATGGAGGGAATTAAATAGAAAGTTCCATGAGTGAACCTCACCTTGAGGTAGGAAGGGCAGACCATTTGCTTGCATTTGCCTGTGACATCTGAGTGCCTTTTGCTCTGCCTCACAGAGGGTTGACTCAGGGCAAGGCACAGGTCAACAGGATGTTCCAAGCAAAAGTCTGGTGCTCAGAGACCATGATTTCCTCTCGGGAGTAAGAATAGTTGAGGATCCCTGTAAGAAGTGGCATTGGGGTGGGACTTGAGTCCCATATCATTGACAAGCTGCTCGTCAATACAGAACTGGAAGTGAGAATTCTGTCAAGAAATAAACTTGGAGTTAAGCCAGGAATTAAATGACCACACAACCCATGAGATATTTCATCAAAACCTTTGAAACCCAGGGGTCCCAAAGCAAGATGTTTCTAGCCAGAGTTTCTTTACAGTATAGCCTCACTTCTCCACTTTCAGTGCCTATCAATTCAACAAATGACAAGTGGAACACAAAGAAATGACAGCTAGAGGACCCCAGTCCTTCATCAATAAGTGTTCCATGGGCCTTGCTTATGGGAGCTCAATATTGAAGTTCACACAAACAGGAAATGAAGAGTTCCCCTAATCAACTGAGTGTTTCTGAACAGAAACCTCATTGGCCCTGGGTGATTGAAGCCCCTGAAGGATACCTTGAAAGTTGTGACATCATAAAACTGGAGTCAAAGATAAGAACAAATAAGGTGAGTTGTCACAATGTCTTACTTAAAATCCTGGTCATACCATCAATCATTCAACCTTGCACAAATGAGTTATCCTCCTTAAAACTTAGTTTTCCTACACATAAAATGCTAACTATGGCAGTACTTACCTCAAAGACATCTTATGAGGACTAACCAGAGTCTGTGTGGTAAACCATGCTATATAAAACCCTGGCACATGATGAGCAAGCCCTTGGCAAGCATCACTACCATTACAGCTCCTGGTGAGTAAGACAAATTCCCACCTGAACAAAAGTATCTTACATCTTCTCAGGATGCAAGCATCCCTTGCTGAACAATTTATTAGAAGATGTAGAAAAAGGACCACTCTAAGGAAAATTATATTGCTGAGATTATAAACTATATTGAATAAATTATATAATTAAAACCCTTACTTGTATATAAGTTTAAATTCTGAGTCACCCTTAAGACAATTCAGGACATCCAGGCCCCTCCAGATTCACCCTGAATGTATGTCAAGTTACAACTGAGTGTGGCAGTCTCAAAGCTGATGGCCATAGACTGCAGAAGCCTTGAGAAATGAGGCTTCTGCCCACTCAGTTGCAGAGTGGAACCATCTACATGGAGCTCCCTGGGCTTGGGATGGCCATTCATAAACAATGCTTAATTGGAAGATGTCTGTGGATCCTTCAAGGTCAAAATACATACGTTCATGTGACTTGCCTACAGAAAAAAATTAATCCTCAGCTCTTCCTCCAGCACAGTGTGACTTGGTGCATGAAATTGTCCATCATATAGACTGATACCACATTTAGGAGATAAGGAGAAAGAAGGGAGGGACTCAGTTTATGGCTGAATGCTAACCAATCAAGGAATTGAAGTAGCCAGGTTTTATTGTCCTGATCCTGTTTCTCTCCACTGCATTGGGACAAGAAAGGTCTTCATTCAAATCACAGGTTGGTTCCATTCTGGCCAACTCTTCACAAACCATTGAGGTGACATTTATTCAGCCTCACACTTAAGCAACTCTTTATGAGCTCTGCTTACAAGTTTCAGAGATCGACCCAGGGGTTATTAATGCTTTGCAAACCAAAAACCGTCTAAATTTGTTAATCTAGACAAAACACAGAGCTACTCCAAGCCAACATGCAATGTTCTGTCTCCGGGTTTATTCAAGTGTAATGCACCTTTAATGTCAACTTAGATTTTTCAGCTCTCTTCACAAGCCTCACAGTAATTATAGTCAACAGTAAAGTCGTGCTCAGCCAAAGAGGCAGCACAACAGGAAATTGTGGGGAAATTTTTAAAACAAAACCAAAACATAGACAAAGACTCCTGTCAATTTCAAAACAGGCTCAGAAAAAAAATAAATAAAGCTTGCCCCAATGTAAGCAGTACATTAGGTACAATTGTCAACTATCTTTTGGCTGAAGGGTTGTACCATCCTGGGCTATAACCAGCCCTAGCAGGAGATGAGTCCACACTCTCTGCTCTGAGCAGACCATGCAATCCCATCATCAGCCTATTTTTGGCTGCATGGTTAATGATCTGTTGGTGCCCACACTTTTCACTTTGTCACAACAACTGAGGCTCCAGCTGAAGGCCAGCTGGTCTCTCCTTCTCCAAGCCCTATAATTTAGTTTAACAGCCTAGAGACGAGAGGAAACGGTGGCGTGCCCTGGAGCCTCCACACTTGCTTCAAAAATTAGTTCCGTGCCATGCTGTATATATACTCACAGGTATTTTAGGCAAACAGTGTAGGCAGGTCAGGCCCACCTGGCACATGGCACTGCTGGCTCTGGGCTTCTGGAAGGGCAGGTTGGTTTGAGGAAGAAGGGAGACACAAAAGAGGACTATATGAGTCAATGCCGTGTGTGTGTGTGTGTGTGTGTGTGTGTGTGTGTGTGTGAGTGTGAGAGAGAGAAACAGAGAAAGATAGAGAGGGGGGAGCTTGCTTCCATGAGTGGGTTTGAGTAGGTATATGTGTGATCTCTCAAAAGCTCCAGGAAACCTTTTTTAATTGTATTTTTTAGTTGTACATATTTACAGGGCACACAGTGATAATTTGATAACTCTATAAAATGTTTAATTATCAAATGTGATGATTGACATTTCCATATCCTTAAACACAGCAGTTCTCTGTGTCGGGAACCTTCAAATTCTATTCTTCTATTTCTTTATAAAATGTATAATAATTTGTTGTAAACTACATTGGCTCTATATGCCTAGAGTATAGAACTCATTCTTCCTATTAATGATAGGTTGACCCACATCTCCTAACCTCTCTCCGTTGTGTCCCTCTCCCCTGCACAGCGTCTACTGCCCGCTGCTCTCCTCCACTTCTGTGAAGTCACAGCTCCAGGGATATCATACTGACATAGTTAGTATTTTGTCTTTTCCATCAGACCCTATGTCCTGGGTAGAGAAACTCCTCTGTCATGTTCACTATTTTGTTCCTAGCATCTTGAACACTGTCTCGGTCTGTAATTAAATGCTGAGTAAATATTTGTTGAATGAATTTAAAAAGAATGAACAACACGAGAAAATGAGCCGTAAAGAAAATACAAGGTGTGGTGAGAATCTGTGTTGAGGATCCTACTTAACTATCCACAGTCCCCCCAAGCAAGTTCTCCCAAAATGAAAAGAAGTTAGTCACACATACAGTAGAACGGTAAGAGGAAACCAACCTGACAAAGGCCATGCCACCTAAGGCCTTGCAGCTAGACTCACTTGAGCTGCTGGTCAAAGATCTTGCTTTGGAATCTCAGAGTACAGAGTGAGTCAGGTCTAGAGAGGTGGGTGAGAGACAGGTCACCCCTCACCTGTTGGTCTTGGTAAGTATTTACCTTCAGTATGATGGAAAGTCCAATGGCCTTGAACCTGGTAAAATTACATGCCAGTGTGCTAGGATTGCCACAGGAAAGCTAGAAGATTGGGATGTTAAAAACAACATGGCAGTCTAACTATTGAATACAACTGACCAGGAGATGTGCCTTTGAACAAGAGGAAGACCGATTTTGAATGAGTAGGAGACATAATCAAGAAAGTTTTCTCATTGATTGGATATAGGTAGAGAGGGGGAATGGATGAAAAGATAGCAGCCCCCAGGTCTTTTGCATCAGCAAATGAATAAGAAGCTAAAACTATTGCACTTAGACAAAGAAGAACAAATGGGCTTGGTGAGGAAGCAGATCCATTTGGACCTGAAGCTTGAAAGATTACTTTTCCCCAGCATAAATGCTCTGAACTCTCTGTTTGCTTTCTCCATTCTTAGGAAATGTGCTAATGCCATGTTTTCTACCCCAAATATCATTCCTCTTCCTCTCTTTTGTCCACACTGTCCTTCAAGTACTAGCTTATACTTTCAGTTCCCAGAACCTGTTCTGCACACCATGCTCTAAGAAAGAAACCACAGCAACTTGGGGAAATGACTGGCTAGGGCTGAAATGGGGGATAGTTAAAATGAGTTTGAGTTACTATAGTGCCAGAAAGTAAAAATGTGCTCAGAAATCCACACAAAGATGGACCGTATGCCACTGGGACTCAGGAGCCTACTGGCAGAGCTACCAATGGGCAAAGCTCAATTTGAGCAGTCTGGAATAACCAAAGTATGAGCTATACACCCATGAGTCCATACTAACATGATTCAATGATTGAACAAGCAAACAAGTAAATGGGAAAACAGAGAACTCTCTCATGCAGAAGAATTTCAAATAATCTAGGTTGCTCCTCCACCCACAGGGAGATGGGGCATCACTCCCCACCCCTAAAGGGTGGGCTGTGCAGGTTTACTTACTTCCAAAGAGCAGTGTGGAAAGAGGAAATATGAGTAACCTTGGGCACAAACATGACAAACACTACCTCAGTCAGGTGTTCAAGGTCATGATCACCAGTGACAAATCATGTATTTACCTTGGGTACGATGCAATGAGAAGAGCATTTCACCTCTGAGGTCTTTCTCTCCCAAACCTGACACCTCACAATATACCTGACCAGTATTTTTCAAAACTACCAAGGTCTTCAAAGCCAAGGAAGTCTGGGAGAATATCCCAGCGCAGAGAAGTCTAAGGTGACATGGTGACTAAATGTAATGTGAATGTGATTTCTTGAATGAGACTCTAGAAAGGACAGGGATGTTAGGTGAAAACTAAGTCCAAATAAGGTAGGGGCCTTAGGTAAGACAAATGTCTTGGCTCCTTAGTTGTAAGAAATATACTTGGGTAACACAAAATGCCAACAATAGAGTTGCAGGGCATCCAGAAGAACTCTCTACACGATGCTTGCAACTTGTCTATAAATCTGAAGCTATATTGAAATTAAAAGCTTATTGAGACAAGGAGAAGAAACCTAGCTTACACACAACTTGCTCAGAAAGCCCTCCCTGTTCATTTCTCCTAGAGGATACGTGGACCTCCCTTACACTAAGCTGCAAAGCCCATGTGTGTATTTAAATGTCCTTGACCATTCCCAGGTCTCTGAGATCTGTCTTTCCTACTGAGAGACACACTTCTTAAACACAATGGTGCTGCTCAAGGTTTCCTACGCAATGGGCACTTAAGAATCAGTTTTGAGTACCAGGTATTGTGGTGCACATCTGTAATCCCAGTTATTTGGGAAGTGGAGGTAGGGAGATCATGGCCCAAGGCTGGCCCTGGCAAAAGCATGAAAAATAAACAAAAGCAAAAAGCTCTGGAGGCATGGTTCAAGAGGTGGAGCTCTTGTCTAGCAAGCAAGACCCCCTGAGTTTTAAACCCCGTACAACCAAAGGGAAAAAAAGATCAGTTTTAAGCAAATCAGTTTTGAGCAAATCACTTCAGTGCCTTGCTTCTTCCTCTTCAGGTAGAACACAGACAATGTGACATTAAGAGCGAGTTTTCTGAGAAACATTTCACCCTAGAACAGTTGTGAGAATTATATTAAGTATTTCCCATAAATGGCCAAGCACAATACTGAAGTAACATCTACCACTGCACCACATTTGATGTGTTATCTCCTCCTTTTCTCCCTAAATACATACTTCTGTGACCCAGCCACCCATCCTCCTCACACCCTATCAGCTCTCCTTACATATCTTTTGCATGTGTCCACTGCTCCTCACTCCTGTGGCCACCACCTTACCAAAGGTAATAACATGTCCCCTGACACACGGTCACTCAGGGCTGCAGTTTGTCCTCTTGTGAACACTCTTGTCCTTGATCTTCCATGAGTGTGTCAATACAGCCATCTTATCATTCATTCCTAAGACCGTTCTGTCAGTCCCACTTTCACAGTCTTTTCAGTCTACCAGAGCTCTGTGTCTCTCCAGCCCCAGCCTACACACCCACCCCTTTTTCAGTCCCTGTGACCTATCTTGCTAACCTTTTCTCTGGCATTTTTTTCCAATCTCAGAGCCTTTATAGATGCTGCTTCTTCTGCCTGAAAGTTTTCGCTCTTTCTTCTCCTCCTCCCTGTTTTTGCCTGACTTCTTACCCAGATACTAGCATACAAATGACTTTCTGAAGAAGTCTTTGTTTTCATCCAACTTAGTTCATGCTTCATAACATCACGAGTCCACTTTCATAAAACCACGTAAGATCCTTCCTCGTAATTTTTCTGCTTGGTTAGTTTTGCTTTATTAGGGGGACTGGGGTTTGAACTCAGGGCTTTGCATTTGCAGAGCAGACACTCTACCACTTTGAGCCACACCTCCAGTCCATTTTTGCTTTGGTTATTTTAGAGATGGAGTCTCACGAACTATTTTCCCAGGCTGCCCTTGAATCTTGACCCTCTGGACCTCAGTCTGCCAAGTAGCTGGGATTACAGGTGGAGCTATTGGTTCCTGGACATATATACCTAATAGGCTGAGCACATCCCTAGGCTGAGCACAGTGATAGGCATAGAACTCTGCAAACATGGATAGACTGCTCGATTAAATGATCAATCGATTAACATCCCCCTCCAGCTCATTGTTCTATGCACGATGCAGCATTGCTGACCTTCCTTCTGCTTCTCTTCTTTCATAATCCTCTCGCTTCCTTCTTTAATGTGAATGACAGTGACACAAATATCCCAAGTCTTTCCAGAGCACATGGGGGACTCTGAAGATGGCTGATTCATCTCACTTGTCTGTATTGAGTTTTTAGTAGGTGGGACCTTTGTCTTTCTTTACCATAGCAATTTGTTCATTGTTATTCAAGTCAGAGTTTTAGGTAATTACATTAAATCTATTTTGCACAGCTAGTTTTTTCAAGATTGGAATCCAATGATACTCAATGTGCATAAAGGGCATAGAAAGCTTTATGCTAGTCCCTTTTGAGATGATGACACAGTTTCTGGAGTAGAAGGACATTTTGGCTTTCACAAGTACGTGCAGGTTCCTGTGTGTGTGTGCGTGTGTGTGGGGGGCGGGGAGAATTATGCTGCTCATATATTTGGTTTTAAAAATGAGAATGAGGTGGCTTGGCTCTCATGGGATGTCATCTTTTCTTCTAAAATGTTGTGGATTGTTTTTAAGTTAATTTCACTCTTCAGTTACTAGTTAGAACATAATTTTTTTTCCTCTTTCTAGGTAAGCTTTGAATTATTTTTATTGGAAATTATCCATCTTCTATGAATAGTTTTTAAAAGATCATTGAAGCCCTGCATTGAAGGCTCACACTTTAAGCCTAGTTTCTTGGGAGATAGATCGGGAAGATCACAGTTCCAAGCCAGACTAGGCAAAAAAGTTCCCAAGACCCCATCTCAACAGAAAAAAAGCTGGGCATGGTAGGTTTTGTCTGTAGTTCCCAGCTACAAAGAGAAGCATAAAATAGGAAGACCATGGTTCAGGCCAGCTTGGGCAAAAAGTGAGATCTTATCCAAAATAACCAGAGCAAAAAGGGCTGGAGGCATGGCTTAAGTGGTAGAGCACCTACTTAGAAAGCACGAAGCCCTGAGTTCAAACCCCAGAACTGCCAAAAAAAAAAAAGTCATTGAATTCCTTGAAATTGTTTGCAAACTGCATTTGTATATTTACATATCATTCAGAAGAGAGTGTCAGAGCTTACTTTGGAGTATCACAATGACCTAGAATCTCCCCAAAGTCAAGAAACCCTGATTTAAGTAAAAGGAAAATAGGAGTAGTTAAGAGCCCACCTTTGGAAGAAGACTAACCAAGATGTTGAGTCTCTGTAGATCGCTCAGAAGGGATGGCAGCACAAATCCCCCACCATGTGTGTAGATGTCAAGGGTATGATGCATGTACAGCACTATGAAAATACAGTGGTACTAATAAGAGTACTTGCCAAACAATAAACAGGAAGTCATATTATGCCTATACTTTTGTTCCCTGGGAGCCGCCTCTCCCAGGTGGAAACAAAGCCAGGGAGGCAGTCCTCTTGACCATCGCTCAGGTTCTGTGCTCCTAGCTCCTCATGCCTGCTGCTGGTACTGCCCAGAATGAAGATGTGAACTTCCCAACACCTCTCATTCCAGAGGTAAGGGCATAAGGAGAATGTTCTCCAGTGACCGAAGTGCTGGCAGAAACCAGTAAGAACAGCCATTGAGCTGGTTTCAACGTGAACCGTACCCCGCAGTCTTGGGTAAGGGCTTGATCCTAAGGTGGCAGTGTTGGAAGGTGCTGTGGACCTTTAAGAAGTGCAGTTTTAAGAAAGGTCCATAGATAGCTAGGGCATTTCCTGAAAATGTCCTCAAAGGCTTGGGGAGAACCTGCCCATCTCCCCTCTCTCTTCCTCTCTTCCTCTCTATTTTCTTGCTCAAGATATCATTGGTCATCCTTACCAGAGGCCCAATGCAATAGGGCCACCTAACCTTGCATTTGAAGCACAAAAACTTGAACTAATTAAGCCTCTTTTCCTAATAGGCAGCTTGCCTCAGGTATCTTGTAGTAATGTAGAAGTGTGAACCACAATAATCTCTTATCACTCCTAGGCGGCTTAACATGAAGTCAAACACCATGAGCACCCAAGTCTTTGGAAACTGCAATATACTTGCAATTGCTCACTTCACCAAAGGCCTTTTGAGTCATGTTTGGTAACAATCTACCTCCAATAGGCCAACTGATGAGAGGTAGACATCTCAGTTCTGACCTAGTTACAATCCTGCTAGTTGAGTCCTTTCACCAAAGCACCCACACCTTGGAGGCAGGGACTGTCCTCTGGACACTTTTATCCCATCTCTCAGTAGATCAGGTAAACTGTTGTTGCAACAGTCTTTTCCTGTGGCTGAGGAATCTGTTGTGATTCAGATTTTGACTGAGAATATCAGATGAAAATGTTGTATATCCACTGCAGGCCCATGCTGTCCAGAACTGCCCTGGTGAGCTCTTCCATCCGGGCATTTGCAAGCCAGTCAAATGTTCGTATTGGAAAGTTGTCTGTGGTGGGCTATACTATTTCCTCACAATTTTCCTTTCCCTCTCGCCCTTACCTTGGGCTCACTGTGGGGAAAATAAGCATTTCTATACCGTTGATGTGCAAGTTGGCCGTTGTGCATTTCTTCAGTCAAGACAAAATGGGTGACAATGTCACTGGCACAGTTCCAAGCCAGTGCCTTAAGGTGCATCACCTATGGCAGCTCACCTATTGAACACCTGATCTTCCCTGTGAGAACTTGTCTATTTGAGGGCTGCGCTCCAAACCCGGATCTTAAGAGGAGACCCAAACAGAGAAGTCCTGAGCTGACAGGTGAAGCCAGGAGCGTGGCTTTGTCTAGCTGACTCATAACTGGCCACAGGCCCAACTGGGTGGCTCACTCCTGAATATAGGAAATGTGTCCTCTGCTTGTTTGTACCTCATACTCTTCCCACCTTTTTTAATTGCTTATAATTTGGTTATTTCAAACTTCCATTAGTGACGCATAGTGATAGTATGTTTCAAATGTCCTGTAATGATGATTACACAGAACTAGCCATTGTAGCATTCTGTCACGCACAAATGGAGTTGGAGAAGGTCCTTAATAATTACTACTTTCATTACTGACTTACGAAGAACTATTCCAAGCCCTTTATACTAACCCATTTAATCCCCCCAGCAGCCAGATGGTGGAGACAACTGGTTTCCCTAAGTTTAGATGACCATGACTAGAATTTAGCCAAGACTAGAATTTAGGTTGTCTGGCTTCTGATTACATGGCCATAGCTAAAAAGAGATCAGACACCAATCCTGTTGGTACCTGCTCTCTGGTCCTCTAGGTAGGGAGCTACCAACATCATGAGGCAGTTAAGTCCGTCATTGGACAGCACCAGTTGTCAGAATTTCTCAGTGACACAAAATTGGTGCTTCTGCTCTTGTGAGTCAATGAAAACATGTCTTTTTTTTTTGAATGACTGAGAGCAGTCAGGGCATACTGGATGAAGTCAGGTTATCTCTGACTCAAAAGAGAAATAACCAACTGTTTTCTGTGTTGGACCTTTTAGTTGCTTATGAGCCACATTTTCTCTGTTTTTCCCAAAACAGAGCCTTGCCACCTCCTAACATGGCCTTGTCTAAACTGTTTGTGAGTGCTTTAGAACCAGTAAAGCTTGAGGAAAAATGTTGCCATGGTGATAGCTGATAGAAAGGATGCTCAACAAATGCCTGTGGAACTGAGTTAGACACACCTTCTAAGAGGTGCTTGAGTGCTAAAGAGGATGAAATTTCTTGGCTTTTAAAAAAATTCTTGTAAATTTCAAGAACAAAAAGTAGCAGACACATTCTCCTAATAGTGGTGATTCTGAGGTGTCATAGAAACTTTTGCAGAGGATTAAAAACGGTTACTTAAAAATGGGTCCAATGACTGGTAGAACAAGTGAAAGGCCTAGGAACTGTCGCCACATGGGATTATCTGGAAGATGACCCACTTCATGGAACTCAGAGGTCCTTTCACTGCAAGAGCAGCAGGCATGGCCACAATTCAGAAAGTACCACATGGGTCCACATCCTTGCTACAACATGGTCCATGCACAGCCCAGTGAAATTACATTCTGGTAGAACTGTGAGCACATAAAGAAGATAATTTTTGCAACTATTTTTCTGCTTGCTATGATTTCAGTATGGCTTCAGTGTGTCCCCCAGAGGCCATGTGCAGGAAGTTTTGTCTCTGGGGTAGCAATTGAGAGGCGGTAGAACCGTTCAAGGTGGGGCTTAGTGGAAGCAATGAGGTCATCCAAGGCTCTGCTTTCAAGAGGAATTGATATGGATATTACAGAGTGAACTCATGCAAGAGTGAAGTGTGTGTGTGTGTGTGTGAGAGAGAGAGAGAGAGAGAGAGAGAGAGAGAGAGAGGCTGGCACCTGTATCTCTCTTGCTTCCCATCTCACCATGTTATCCCATAGTCCCAAAATTTGACCTTCACCAGAGCCAAACAAATGCCATCTCCATGCTCCTGGATCTCCAAAACTGTGAGCTAAGTAAACTTCTTTTCTCTAGGAAGAACCCAGTGAGAGTGTTGGAATACCAATGGAAAACAGACTTCTTCCTTGTAAAGATGGATGGAGTGTGGCTAGTTGGTTAAAAGAATGCTTTTGGGGCCAGATCAACAAGGATCCTAGTGCTGGGTCTTCCCTTTATGAGGTGAGTATTCTGGGAAAGCTACTAAAGTACTCTAAGCCTGCCATTCCTCAAGGCCAACACAGAGATAATAATAAATTTCTATCATAGGATCACTTCAAGAATTAAATGCAGTAGACCAATTAACATAACACAAGATCCTATGAGTGTTAGCTGTCATGATAGCCAATGCTTTCAAATTAGAACAGTATGTGATGAAGATGGATCCTTGTACTCTAAGTAATTTTTAGTGCTAAGCAGCAGTGGAGTATACCGTAAAGCTCATTTTCATATTACACAGCACAGAGCCTTCCTTCTCCACACTAAGACAAGACTCATGGCAGTGGGTGGGTGAGTATCAGTTCTCTTCGGGCTTTGATATAGAAAGCTAACTTGTCTGCTGCCATGTTGTCCAGCTCCATTTCCAATGCTGAGCAGTCTATGAACCAGTATCGTGAGCTGGAGAGGAGTTGAAATAAAAATAAAGTTAAACTCCATGCTTGGATCTTACTGGAAAGAGAAGAGGCCTTCAATCTGCTGGGCATTGATGGGGGGGGAGCGGGAGGGGGTGGAGTGGGTGGTAAGGGAGGGGGTGGGGGCAGGGGGGAGAAATGAACCAAGCCTTGTATGCACGTATGAATAATAAAAGAAAAATGAAAAAAAAAAAAAAAAGAAATACATGATCATGAGGTTTTGCAACACACATTAGAAGCTGAATGATCACTAGAAAAGATGCTGTCTCATGACTCATTAAAGTTATGTTTATCATTGTAAAAAAAAAAAAAAGCAATTGACTTACCCATTGTCACTGTGTGATGGCTTTGACAGGGTTGAGAAAATGTAGTAAAGCTCGAGTAGTGTGATCATTAAGGAACCTCATAAGTGGGTCAAGTTATTTTCCTTTTCCATCCTTCCTAGCATGCTTTCTTCACGTTCCTTCTTTCCTGCCCTTGCATTTCTCTTCTTACAGTCTTTCGATATGTGTTGAGTGCATGCCTAATTTTGGCAACTACAAAGGTGAACCAGACCCATTCCCTTCCCTCAGGAAAGTCACACTGTAGTGGGGAAGACAGACATGCAGAAAGAACCCCAAAACCACTTCGAAGTAACAATGGAGATGAACAGAGACCAGTGCCGAGAGCCACTGTCTGGATCTCAATTAGGCAGGAACACAGCTGGGTCTTTAAGGAAAGGCATAATTTCTTTCAACTTTGTTGGATTACAATTTTGGCCCTCCTAACTTGACTCCCCCTAAAGTCCAGCAAACATGGTACACATGAGTGCTCATGACAAGGTTGAGATCCATAGAATACAAATAAAATTTTATTTTACAGCAAGAGAGAGGCAGATGTCTGGGAAGACTGTCTGCCCTAAATGTTAATAAAGAAACTTGGTCCAATGTGTTTTGTGTTGCTTGTTTATCCTAAGCATAAGGAGGAGTTGCAGTTTGAGTGAGTGGACAGTCTGGTGAGGTAGGCTTTGTGTGGGACCTTGGTCCAGGGACATGAACTACAAGTGATCTGGCTCATGCAGGGTTAGGGGCATAAGAACAGGCGAGCTCAGCCATCCCCGGATGCCCTACATGTCTACTCCAACATGTGGGAGCACCCACCTGGTGTATGAAATGGAACCATGGCTCTGATTTCAGAAAGACCCCACCTCAAATTCCAACTGAACTCATTAATTTGCAATATCCCTGAGTCAGGAAAGACCCTTCACATCTCAGCTCCCAACAGAACAAATGGACACCATAAGACCAGCACCGTAGTGCATGAGAAGTGACTAAGGCCACCCAGCAGCTACTTCCTACACACCAGACTCCACTTCAGGTCTGTGGGATGCATGTCTGCCGCTCTTATTCCCACTTGATCTAGAGGAATGCTGAATTTTGGAAAGATTAGTAAATCATTTAAGATCAGACAACTAATGACACTCAATTCCAGGTTTGGCCAACTCCAAAGACAAGGAATAGAAGAACTCAACAATTCTGTGGGTTTTGCAGTAGGTGGTACCATCTGGCAAGTCTAGATAAAGAACATGGTGGTTAGTTAGGAATCAACAGCCAGGCTTTGGTGCTGCTGTTTGGTCAAATACTGGTCTAGATAATGCTGTGAAGATATTTTTTACTTTGAGTAAAATAGATCTCTTCATACCATGGACAGGCCTCATCTAGTCATTTGAAGACATTAAAAGCAAAGACTGAAGTTTCCTGAAGGGGAATTCTGCTTCACGACTTAGAAGCCCTGCCTATGTGGATAGTCTGCTTGGCTCACCCTGGAGGTTTTAAGCCCAAGAATTCAATGTCAACTCTTACCTCTATGGATTGCCAGGGCCTTGTTCACATGAGCCAATTCCTCATAGTAAATGTCTCTCCTGTCTCTTCTCTGTCTGTATGTCTGTCTCTTTCCATGACAGAAGACAAACAGATGATATAAATGATAGGTAGATGATAGATGTAGATAGAGAAACTGTGACAAGAATGAGCTGAAACTGCCGTGCTGCAGTACCTTCTGAATACACGGAGGTGGTACTAGAAGATCACTGACAGGTGAAGAACACATACAGATCCACATTGGAGATTTGTCCTTACAGACATGGCATTTGGAGCCAAGGGAATAAGCCAAGCTCCAAAGAAGGGAATTTAAAACTTCGTAAGGCACTCTGAGGTGGTGTGGGGTAGAGCTTTCATCTAAGACATTGGAAGTGGGTGAAGAGACAAGGGAACTGTTCAGAGAAGGAATCAGAAAGAAGGAAACCAAGGGAGGTAGGAGGACACAGCAGAGAACTGAGGTTAGAAGGTCCAGGATAAGGCCCAGGTAAGAAGGCTATCAGGAGACGAGAGACCATGTATCGCAAAAACCAAAACTCCATTGCCAGGGAGGGGTGAGTGACAGGACAGGACAGCATGGGAAGCTCTTCTGTCTTCAACATTTTAGTACACTGCTAAAAGATATACAGTGGCACAAAATGCACTGCCTTTGTCCCACGCTGCTTACAAAACCAACTTACATTTGTGTTCTTGCAACAAATAATTTCTGTTCATTCTCTTTTGAATTAATATATGTGTTGATGTGTTTTATTCTCCCTGAAAAGTACAAATGCCTCTTCTTTTGACTGATGTCCCCTAGGCCATTCTAAATCACCCCCAACTTACTTCTCTGCCCGAAGTCTTCCTAGATGTTATGGATCTTTTATTTATGCCATATGAAACTGATTTCAGCTCTCTTCACTAGCTCCTGCATAAAGTTCAAGTTCAGGGGCCCACCTGATCTCAAGCTGCCCTATACAATGTCACCTTCCACTGGCGTCATCATGGTCTGTAGTCTCTCGCCAAAGTTTCTGAGTCATCTCACTGAGGCTCTTACCTTGGGTAGAGCAATCATCCTTGGTCTCCATTTGTTCCTTCAATAATCAGTCATTCTAAAACTAAGTCCAGCACCAGAAGTGAAACTGATCATGTGTAATGCACACATGTCTATTTCAAAACTAGTAGATAGTTGACCCTAGTCTTTCCCCCGAGTTTTCAGTAATGCTAAGTTATTTCCTTTTCTCTCTTTCTTTGTTCACATTACTTCTCTGTACAGTGCAGCATGATGTCTCCAAAAGTCTCTCAGGATAATCTGAATGACTCTCCCATCACCACCCAAGATCACACAAAAGGTTTACACTGACATCAGAAATATCAGGAACGCTGGATTGCATGTCAGAAAGCAGGACTTTGGGACAACTCCAGAAGCATCAGTCAGTGAAGAGAAGTCACACAAGCACCGCCATCCCCACCCCAACTCCCCAAAACACATGCACTGCAGCCTTTGATGCTTTCTTAGGTGTGCAAACAAGGGTGGGATTTCAGGTGATGGATGGGATGGTCCATCTCCCAGGACCTTTGTTATCTCTCTAGCAGGCAAGTTCACTCTGAACAAAGAATGGGGGTTCTTTTCTCCTCTATTTTGCTTTGCTCTTTGATTGTGTTTAAAGTATATAAAATTAGAAAACATCTAAATGGTTTGAAATAAGATTCAGAAGTATCTTTATAGCCAAAGCATGTTTTCCTAAAGAATCACTAAACATGAAAAGATATCTGTAAGTTTCAAATCAACCCAGTATTACAAAGTTCTTTTTGGCCTTTATTACATCCCTAAAATTCTTCATTCCAAGTCCCTGAAAAATTCAAATTCCTGAGAAATACCAGCAAAGGGAATTCAGATAGTGTCACTCTGTTTTCTTCCATAACAAAAAGACATTTTTATAAAATATTCAAGATAACATTTATAATAAAACTAAAATGGTAAAGAAAAATTAATTTGGTCTTCACCAAATGATGGCACACAAGTCATAAAGCATTTTATACTTAAATAATAAATAAAGCCTTTCCATTTCTTATCATACGAGTATCTAGATAACCTAAAATGACTTCAACCAAAAAATAAACCCAAAATGCTAGGCAAAATCAGCATTTTAAAATGTATGCTGGTATCACAAACAATAATATCTAGGCATCAAAAATAAGACACTAAAAATGAAAGAAGAAGCACATGAGCTGATAGATAGGGCAGCAGATATGAGAGAGGTTGTCATTCTTGGTAGTGAGGGAAGTTGGTGCTCAAGAAGTAATGCTTATATCAGAAGAGTTCTTGGGCCTGAGGAAGGCAAGAAGTTGGAACAGAGAATGCTTCATAAAGGAGGACTCTTGGGGGAGGGGGAAATATGTAGACTGGAATGTACACAGAGCATAAAGGAAATAAGAAGGTTCATCTCAGTGCAGGAAACATATTTACTTTAAGAATTTTTATAATGGCAAAAATCAACAAACAAGCAGAGCAAAGAAATTAAGAAAACTTCTAATTACAGTAGTCTTAAAAGTACTTAGGAATAAATTTAACTAAGGATGTGAAAGGCCTCTATAAGAAAACTATAAAATATTGAAGAAGAAAATTGAAGAAGACACCAGAAAATAGAAATACTTACCGTGTTCAAGGATTGGCAGAATCAATATTGTGAAAATGGGTGTGGTACTAAAAGCAATCTTCAGATTCAATGCAATTCCCATCAAACCCCCAATGTTATTCTTCACAGATATAAAAATATCAATTGAAAAATTCATATAGAAGCATAAAAGACCCTAGATAGCCAAAGCAACCCTGAGCAAAAACAGCAATGCTGGAGGTATCATAATACGTGACTGCAAATTATACTACAGAGCCACAGTAACAAAAGCAGCATGGTACTGGCGCAAAAACAGACATGAAGACCAGCAGAATAGAATCAAAGATCCAGAAAGAAACCCACACAGATATAATCATCTGACTTTTACAAAGGACCCAAAAACATTTGTTGGAGAAAAGTCAGTCTCTTCTACAAATGGTGCTGAGAAAGCCACATGTAGAAGGCTAGAACTAGATCCCTATCTCTCACACTGTACAAAAATCAATTCAAAATAGACCAAAGATCTAAATTTAAGGCCTATGTAAGGAAAACAGAGACAGCACTTGAAGAGACATAGGCAATTATTTTCTAAATAGGACTCCAATTGATCAGAATTTAAGGGCAAGAATTGACAAATGGGAAATCATCAAATTAAAAGCTTCCAGACATCAAAGGAAACAAATTTCCAGATCAAGAGACAAACCACAGAATGAGAGAAAAATCTTTGTAAGCTATTCATTTGATAAAGGATTAGTATCCAGAATATATAAAGTGCTCAAAAAATTAAACAACAAAAGTATAATCCAATTAATAAGGGGGCAAATAAATTGGATAGACAGCTCTCAAAAGATGTGAAAATGACTAATAAATACATGAAGAAATGTTCAACATCTTTAGCCATAAAAGAAATTCAAAGCAAAACAACACTGAGATATCATCTCAACTCAGTCAGAATGGTAATCACCAAGAAAACAAATAACACTTGCTGGTGAGTATGCAGTGGGGAAAGGAACCCTATACACTATGGGTGGGAATGTAAATTAGGGTAAATGTTTGAAAATCAGTGTGGAGATTCTTCAATAAACTCAAAATAGAACTATGATAAGATCCTGCTATACCACTATTGGGCATATATCTGAAGGAGTGTTAGTCAGCAGACAATAGGGGCACCTGCACACCCATGCTTATAACAGAACTGTTCACAATAGCCAAGATACAGAAACAGCCTAGGTGCTCAACAAAAACGATTGGATAAAGAAAGACAATGTGGTACATATATACAAGGAAGTATTATTTAAGCCATAGAGAAGAATGAAATCATGTCATTTGAAGGGAAATGTATGGAACTGGAGATCATCATGTTGAGTGAAATAAGCCAAGCTCAGAAAGACAAAAATTGCATGTTTTCATCATGCAAAAAAAAGTTAATACTAGTATTACATGATTGTAAAACAGGGACTGTGAGGGGGGGTGAACCAGCAGATTGGAAGAGGGAAAAGGAAGTGAGTTATATATATGTATGAAAATAGCACAACAAAACCCACCAAACTGTTAAAAAGGAGTGGAAGAGGAAGGAAAATAGTTAAGGAAGAGTAATATAGATGAGGTGAATTTGATCAAAGTAATTATGTATATGTTGTAAATATCACAATGAAACCCCTTTGTGTAATTAATTTATGGTAATAAAAAAATTAAAAGTTAAGTTTCACAAATGACATTAACAAAACAGTGATGTACATTTTAAAAAAACAATTTGTATCATGGACTTGTGTAAACCTCACATGAGTTTGGGATTAAGTTCTAACTCTTGCATGCTAAGAAATCCCAGACCAAAACATTAATATAAATTGTGGAATAATGATATTCTTAAATGATATGGCAGACAAAAATGGGAAAAAAAAAAACCAAACTCTTCCTGGAGGAAGCCAGCCATGTTCTCCCTCTATAAATGAGTTCAAAATAAAAAATGTATGAAACAAATCACCCATAATCAGCAAACAACTAAAAATTCAATTAACCTCCCCCAAATATCAGATAACAGATAATCAGATAAAGACTGTAAGAAGAAAATATTTGAAAATATTAGAGAAGGCCAAGTGCTGGTGGCTCATGCCTATAATCCTAGCTACTCAGGAGACAGGGATCAGTCTGGGCAAACAGTTTGTGAGACCCTATCACAAAAATATCCATCACAAAAATAGGGCTGGAGGTATGGATCAAGAGGTAAAAGTGCCTGCCTAGCAAGCATAAGGCCCTGAGTTCAAACCCCAGTGCCATCAAAAAGAAAAAAAATTAGAGAAGAAATTTAAGCATAAAGAAAGATTAAGATACAATAAAACAAATTTTAGATATGTTTGAAAATGAGCTAAAGTAACATGTAAAAATTAAATATATAATCATTAAAAATATAAAGCTCAAAGCCTGACACAATGGATTAGACACAGTCAGAACAAAACTTAGTGAACTAGTAAAGAGATATAAGGAAATTTATTTCAAATGAATATCAGAGAAGTATGTAATAGGAAGAATATGAAAGATTTTCATTCTGATAGGACTTTTCCACTGAAGATAAAAATGCATGAATTTTTTTCAATTTTTAAACATTTTGTTAGCATGCATTAGTTGTACAGGGTAGTTTCATTGTGATGTGTCCATATATGCTTATAATGTATCTTGATTAGATTCACCCCCTCCATCATTCTTCTTGATTCTTTCCACCCCCTTTCTTAAGACAATTTCAACAGGTTTCATTGTTCTATTTTCAAACACGTATACAACATTCATCACCCATATTCACCATATTTGCTGTCCTTCACCCCCCCGTTCACCCTTCTCCACTAGTTCTCACCCCTAAATGGACCTGTTCTGCATTCCTGTCCTTCACTCTATATGTATTAATTGTTGAAAGAGGATGAAATATTTTAAAGTACATGACTTTTAACTAATTAATGAGATGACAAGAATGTGATCTTGTTAAGAAAGCTCTACCTCTGAATTAAGTGAAAATTAGAGATAAAGAGAAATTATATGATCTCTGGAGACTGGATTTATCCTAACAAATCTCTAAAAATGATGCCAACATAGGTTCATATCTATGGTTCACCATAGGTTCATAAGAAATATTATAGGGGCACTCCAGAGGTAGAATCTAATCAAAGACTGCCTACATAAAATCAGAACTCTAAACAATTAAACTGACAGATTATAGATCAACCTCCAACAACCCTAAAAAATCTACCTGTAGCAAAATGGTACGTCAGGAGAGAAAATATATTTTCCCTAACTGTTTGCAATCACAAGTTGGTTATAATGAAAGTTTGTAGCCTTAACTGAAAGAACGGAAAAGTTCAAGCTTAAATATAGATGGCAAACCTAGGTAGGTATTTCCCAGGTACCTGGCAAAAGTTAAGGCAACTTCTCTCTGGAAGAAAATACATTCATTCCAGATTCAAATAATTTCCACAAATTCCAAGTGATATGAACTCACAATGTAAACATCACAGATACATAAGGAACAAGGTGGTTCCAGGAGGCACAAGCAGAGATAGCAAACAGTGCAATCAGACACATGATAGAATTAACATGCACAAGCATAAAATAGGTACAGTTAATATGCTTAAGTAAAGTACTAATAAAAACCAGAGCTAGAAATTATTCATAATTACTTGAATAATGGATATTCTAATCAGAATTATAAATGCAATGACTGGATTTAATAGATGCTTAAATTCCAGTGAAGGCAGGATTAGTGAAATAAAAAATCTTTACCTCAAAGCATATGAACTCGGAGATGGTATTTGAGGTTGTACCCTATAATTCCTTAACTATTCATTTGGAGGCCAGAACTACTGATTAACATTAACTTTGTAGGCTACTCGCTAAAAGAATCAACATTGAAGGTACAGTTTCTAGCCAGGCAGAAGGGAAGTGGAATGAAATAAAATGCTGAATCGCTCCAGAGAAGACAAAAACAGAAGTAAGTGGACGGGAAAACCCAGATGTATCAGTAATTACAAAACATGCAAGTAGAGCAATAATTCAGTTCAAAGATAAGATAATCATCTGGAGTTTTTTTTTTTTTAACTCTATCAAACTTTAGGATGAAAGGAGTACTAGACAGAAAGAATCAAAGTAATGACAAATAATTCAGTTCACCAGAAAGATGTGATTACTTCAATCTTGCATGAGTCTTCAATTTTCACATAAGAAACACCAAGCATAAAACTGATGAAAATATACAGAGAAGCAAATCTTCCATGTAAATACATTTCTGCACATTTCTCTTAGTAAACTAGTAGATCAAGGAATAAAAACAGTAGCAGTAAGTTTGTAGATGTGGGTATCACATTTTCCAAGCGTGATCCAACGTGAGAAAACACATCTTTTCAATGATTTCTACTTGCGACCATTGCTGGGCCAAAAAACAGACCTCAACAGGTTGCAGAGGGTTGGTATTGTCCACACTACTTTCTCAGACCCCAGTGA
This sequence comes from Castor canadensis, assembly GCF_047511655.1. Lineage (NCBI taxonomy): Eukaryota > Metazoa > Chordata > Mammalia > Rodentia > Castoridae > Castor > Castor canadensis. Next base: position 82,365,339 of record NC_133395.1, read on the forward strand.
AATTAAGGTTAAAATCAAGAACAGAAATGATAATGAGATATTATGGATTGTTTACAAATTGAGACATGTGCTTTAAAATAATTACGGGTCAAAATAATTCCTGTCTAAATTGAGTAACCCCAAGAAACAAGTGTTATTTTCAATATTACAAAACCAATTAAGATTATCAATCATGTTCACAGATTAAAGGAGAAATTTCATAGTATCAATAAAACACATTTTAAAAAATATCATTGAATAAAATCCAACATCTTTATAAATGAAGTTTTTGGGGGAGATGGGTGGTACTGGGGATTGAACTCAGGGCCTTACACTTGCTAGGCAGGTGCTCTACCACTTAAGCCACATCACCAACCCTTTTTACTTTAGTTATTTTTCAGGTAGGGTCTTGTGCTTTTTTCCTAGGCTGGCCTGGACCACAAGACTTTCTATTTACACCTCATGTAGTTAAGGTAACAAGGCACACACCACCACGCCCACCATATTCGTTGTGATGAGGTCTCTCATACTTTTTGCAAGGGATGGCCTCCAGCTCTCCATCTCCCTGATCCCCTCCACTGAGATTATAGATATGAGACACTGTGCACAGCTTGTGATTTCTAAAATAAAAGCCACACAATGAAGTAGAAAGGATATACTTACAAAGCCTATACCTGTTCTAAATACCTACAGAATGCATCATAAATAACAGAGAACCATTGCACAAGCTGGAGCTGTGGCTGTTACTTCCACCCATTATTGGATCTAGAAGTTCCTATTTAGTAGAACAAGAAAAAAGAAATGAATAGTGAGAAGACTGAAAAAAAAAAAAGAAACTTGTCTATGAAATTTCTAATATTTAAAAAAATCTTATAATTAAATACGGATGAAAATTAATGATAAGCACAAGGAGAACACTGAAATACCTAGAGTATGGTTCCATCTTTAGAGCATTCAAAGCTTTGAAAAACCAAGCAATACTCCGTGTATAGGCGCAAAAATTTTGATCCTACTACAAAGAAACTTACTGAGAAGCTTTGCACACATTGCCACCAACAGTTCCCTGGCCTGGCAAGGACAAGGGGAGGCTCAGGAGGGCCGGCAAAGACCATGGCCATCTTCAGCACCTAAACATGGTGCTGGGAACAAGGCTGTGCACTGCTGCCTAATCTTTACTGCTTATATTTACTTTTTTTCACATCAGTATTTAATTTAAAAAATCTGAAAAAGACATAAGCTGAGGTTGAGGCTCCAAATTCCAATGTTTCCTTCCCAGTAAGAGATCAGAATGAGAATGGCAATATTCAAACAACATGTATAGCTAAAATGTTTCCTGAATTGGAAAAAGAAACATAAGAATCATTGAAGAGCCAAAGCAAGATAAGTAAGTGTACCCCCATGTCATAATGACTTTAGACCATTGAAGACCAAGAGGTAATCTCACTATCTCAATTGCAAATAGACTCTCTACAAGGAGAGGCAAGTACATTGACTGCCAACAGTACAGTAGAAGAAGAAAGAGACAGAAAATAACAGAAAAGCATCTGGTTGCTAAAAGAAATAGCTAAAACATTATTTACTTAATTCTTTACCTAGCTAAACAAATGATCTAATACTAGCTAAAAAAAATTGGATTTAAATCCTAGAAAGACAAAAATCCTAAACCATTTTACTACTATCAGACCTCCATTGAAAGACCTACTTTATCAAAACAAAATTAAATCAGTAACTCAAAGACATACCTGTGTTCCACACTTATTGAAGCACTTTTCATATTCACAATGACTAAGACATGGGTTCAACCTAAGACTCCATCAATGGATGAATGGATGAAGAAAATAGGGAGTGGATACACAACAGAATGTAATCTAACCTTTAAAAAGAAGGAAGTACTCTCACAGGAGGACATTATGTTAAGTGAAACAAGCCAGGCACAGACAGACAAATGCACAAAGAGAATGTGCAATTCTCTTTCTTATGTGGTCATAGAAGGAGAGGAGAATGGTAGTTACCAGGGACTGGAGTGGTTACAGGTGAGGAGGGCTGGGATGATATTGATTAGAGAATACACAATCACAGATAGGGGGAATAAATTTCAAGAGATCTATTTTATGACAAGGTTACTATACTGAATGATGGTGTATTGTATTCTTGAAAAATGTAAAGACAGTGATTTTATGTATACCTCACTACAATAATAATTTTGAGACAATGTATTTGTTTAACCATTCTACAAGTATATATACCTCAAAAGACCATGTTGTACATAATAAAAGCATACAATGTTATCTGTCAACTCCAAAAAGAATGAATGGGAAGAATGAATGGGGAATAGACAGGTGGAAAGTGGTGGGGAAAGAGAACAGTCTAGATTCAGAAAATGGTTCTGGACTAGTGCATTTGAGGAACTAAAGCAAAAGCCTGGAGCACAGTTGATGAAGAGATGGTGTGAGAAGACGCCACACAACAGATGCGAATTCACCCAGCACCTCAAGTTATCTTAAGGGCAATAGAAAACCTGTGATAGATTTTTTTTTAAAAACAAGTACATTAAAATAACGATTAATAGCAGTACATAAAAATATAAAGAGAAGGACCTATTTAAGAATGCTTTCATAAAAAAAGAAAGGAAACAATCCAGAGGGAAGCATTAATATTCAAGAGAAAATAATATAGCAAAAGATTGCCAAGCTTGTGGATACATCCAATTTATGACTCTTGGGTATGAATTCAAAAATCACGTTGCTGGGTGCTGGTAGCTCATGTCTGTAATCTTAACTACTCAGGAGGCAGAGATGCGGAGAATCACGGTTCAAAGCCAGCCTGGGCAAATAGTGCACAAGACCCTATCTCGAGAAAACCCATCACAGCAAAGGGCTGTGGAGTGGCTCACAACTCTGAGTTCAAGCCTCAGTACCGCAAAAAAAAAGAAAAAAAAAAGAAAAAGTTGAAAACTAAAATCCTAGAGGGAAAATAATATGGTAGATGGAAATGGCTCATTCGAATGAACGTGTTGTAGGATATTCTATTGCATAGGACAAGAAGCAGCTGCTAATTAACTTCAGACATATTTCCAGTGTGCATCTTAAAATATTAAGGTAATCACTAAAATAGAAACAGAATGCATAAAAGTCCAAGCCAAAAGCCAGTGTAATGATGAAATAACAGAAGCAGGTAAAAAGAGAAAATACAGAAAAACCAGAAGAAGTAGAAAGTGTAAGATGGCAGCCATGAACGTTGATATGTGGGAGATGATGATAAACAGAAATAGACTTGACAGTTAAAAAAAGAAAACGATCAGATTTGGTGTTTTAAAAATCACACATTTGCACAACATAAAAGAACTCAAGATGCATGTACCCTTTTGACTCAGCAACAGCACTTACATGCGTGCAAAGGGGGGCATGTACAAGAATTTTAATTACCACATTGTGCGTGATAGCAGACGTAGGGGAGCGCATTGAAATGCCCATCACCCGGGCCCTGATGAATGCGCTGTGGGTTTGCTCACACAATGGAATGCCATTCTGCAATTACAATGAATCAGCTAGCTAGACCAACATCTATCAACATGGACTGATTTCCAAACATAGCATCAACTGGGAAAATGGAGTTGCAGAAGTATACAGAGAATACCGTACCAATTACAAACATGCAAAACAAGACCAGGAATTGTTTTAAAATACAGTCAGAGGGACTAGAAACCTAAAAACCCATGTGAGAAGAGTAAACAATAACTTCAGATGGTTGTTTTCTTGGGCAAATGAGCATGAGGGATGGGATTACAGAGGAACACACAGGGCCTTCAAACTCTATAATATTTTCTGTAAGGAAAACTGCATCAATTATATAATACAGCAAAAGTTATATAGAAAAAAACCAAAACACTTCAGATTCAACAAAGCATTGGGAAAGATGCCATATTTGATCAATATTTACTTTTATTTAGTACTATTTACTATGCTTTGATGCATGGTTTAAATTTTTATGGTGAAAAAATACTTAACTAAGCAATCCCACGTGATCTTAATTTTGTAAAAAGGTTTAGCATTATCACTGTATTAAGAGAAAAAAATACATTGAGTCTTAGTACTTGTCACGAAGTTGCCAGGACCAAAACAGAGTGATAAACCTGGTATTGTTTTTGCTTGCAGGATTCCAGTATAATGGGAAAGAAATAATCTGATATAATAGATAAAACAAACAATCTGATATGAGGAGTGTTTCATAAATAATTGATGAATAAATGGAAAAAAAACTAGGTGGGAAGGAAGCTGATAGTCAAATATAAACCAAAGCAAACACATTCCACATACAGAGAGATTATTAAAATTCGTCCATCAACAACAGGAAATTTCAGAGTGAAGAAGTTAGCTTGACAAGAAAGGTCAGATCATCATGATCATTTTCTGATTTTGAAAAGGAAGACTGTGGCTAAGAGGTAAACAAAAAGAAAAATTTTCAGAAATAAAGACCTTACATGAAGGCCCATCAACAGAGACCTAAATAGCCAATGACTCAAACAAAATACATTGCAGGAGAAAAATAGGGCAGGAAAGATGCAAAGCTACTCATAAATTATAAAATAGTGCTCAAGTACATTTTAGATCATCAGAAGTGATCGCATTCAATCCTGTTTCTGCCCAGTGACCAGCCAAGTGTCTGGTCCTAAGCAAGCACAATGAGGGACACCAGTCACTGTGCATTCTGACCCCCTCTCACTGATGGTACCTGCTGAAGTTCTAATGCAAGGATTCTGAAGACTGAAAGTTGTGGTTTGTTGGCATTGACATACTTCAGTTACAAGAGGGCTCAGATCTAGAGCCATTCAACACCAGGTCTAATGCATACATTTATTTATGTCATTTAAAAATCCAATGGTAATCCACATTCCAAACATATGTGTAATTAGGGAAGAAATTTGGTAAGTATTTGGATGGCTACTAATTATCTCATGTTGTGTCTTCATTTGTCTTTTGTTGCTAAAACAAAATACCCAAGGCTGAGTACTTTATACTAAAAGAGATTTTTTTTAGCTCCCAGTTCTCAAACAGCTGCCTCTGACAAAGTGCTGGTGCTACATCATAACACGACAGATGCTATCATGTGTGAGAGGGGACAGCCAGCACTTAGGGAAGAACGAGTATGATAGGAAGGAAGCAACAGAGAAATCTGATGACACAGAACTTGCTTTGTAACAACTGGCTTTCTCAGTAACCCACTCCCAGGATGCCAACACTGGTCCCTCTGAGGGCGGTCCCCCTAGTGATCCAATCAACTCCTAGAAGGTCTGCCTCTTAAACTTCCATCACCACCCAATACCACGCACTGGGCACCGAGCCTCCAACACATGAGGCTTGGGGGCAAACCATACCCATTTCATAGCACAGTACTACTGTGGTCTTACCAAAGCTGACTTCATAAATCAGGCACTTTCACTCTCAAGCTCTTCCTCTAAGAGTGAGATGCATACACCTCTGCTTCACCCTCTGCTGCACCTGCTGTCTCAGCACCTGTCCACTTTCTCCTCTGCCTCGAGAAACCCAAGCACAGCTCGGCACTGGTGTTCTTTAATATGCTACTGACTTTTCCTTATTCATCCAGTAAAGAGTATGCTCTGTAGATGATCGGTTCTCAACTTACTAAAATGTTCTCAGTTACAAAAACTACTCCCTGAATAAAACCATCCAGGAAATATTTATTAACACACGTATCCCTTCAAACTCATTTTTCTTGCTATCTATTTGCTACCACAGAGTTTCTAATTCACACGACCATGAGAGATCAGCAGTGACACATGTCATGGAATTTAGTCTTTTCCTGCTTTGCTAATCCTGTCATCAATATTTTTCACAAATTTCTCTTTCTACCAGACATCTTCATTTACTAAAACATATTTGAAATTGCCCTTGTAAAGCCTAAGGATTTAAATGAAAGCACTGATAGTCAAAATATTTTACCAAATTAAGGTTCACCTTAAATGTTCCACCATAATGAACATCACTAATCGAAGTTGAAAGCAGTCTCATTCTTCCTCTAGCACACTAGAGTAAACATTTTTCTAAACAATGAATTCGGTGTGTTTGCAGCCATCTAGAGTTGATTTGGGTTCTGATTAGCTAACACTCCTCAACTCCAAAAAGTCTATTGAAATCAGAGATCGATGGCATTTTCGAGCTACAGGATATCACAGAGACCATCTTATCAGACATCTTCATTTTATGGACAAAGAACTGAGACTCAAGAGCTGTGCCACTGTCCACAGCTGCTGAGCAGCAAACAGGAGAGCAGTCTTCTAGCCCAGGCCTTGCTTGATGTCCTGGAGCCTACCTTGTTATTACAGTGCAGATGACTCTGTTGTCATTTAACACAATGACAGTTTTGTAAACTCACTTTTAAAAAGTGAGGAGTTTAATTAATGACTAGGATTCCATTAACTAATTATTTTTCATCTGCGTTTATTCATGCCAAAAATCATCCCTGTATTAGCCAGAGAAATTGAAATCACTCTCTACCAAACCTGTTTGGCCTGATAAACATTTTCATTTTAAAAAGAAGCTGAAAGAGATGCAAAGATTATTGAGGGGAAAAAAATGCTATCTTAAAGATAACGTTCCTGAAAGCAACTTAATTGAGCATTAAATAACTCAGATCAACTGGATGATGACACAGCAAGAATTCTAGCAGCCTGAAAGAAAGTAGTGTTTGTCCAGTGTGCAAGCACACATATACTCACGCACACCCCACACGTGCTCACACACACACACCCCACGCACACGCACACATGTGCACGCACACCCACGCCCCACACACCATGTGAATAGCAACTTAACAGGGAAAAAAACAAAGAACCATACACGTACACATACACACACAAAGTTGCTGTGTATCCTCTGCTGAGTGTAGAGCTCTAATAAAATAAGAAGTTGGTGTAAGAGCCTTTCGTGTCTGGGGCATCATAAGCACTCAGTCAGTGTTCCCCTTGGTGAGCAGGCACTGTTCTAGGTGCTATACAATCACACTATGGTTTGCATGTTGAATTCCCCAAAGGCACATGTGTGAAAGGCTTCTTAATGGGTGGTGCTATTGAGAGGTGGTGGAACCTTTAAGAGGGGTATATCTTGGGAGGTCTTGTGTTACTGGGGTGTGCCTTGAAGGGGCTGTGGAACCTCAGTCTCTTCTGCTCTTCTTTTCTTCCCTTTCCATTATAAGGTGAGCAGTCTCTAGCACCACACACTCCTACCACGATGAGCTATCTCTCCACAGGCTCAAAAGCAAGAAAACCAATCAAACGTAGACTGAAATCTCTAAAACTTGACCCCAATAAATCTTTTTGTCTTTTTAAGTTGATTCCCTCAAGATCTGTTACATTAACAGAAAGTCAACTAAAACAAATCACTGTTCCGTTTGTCCTCATACAAGTCACGTGAAATAGGCTCTGAAGGTTAAATAACCTGCCTGGGTCACACAGCTAGTATGTGGTAGAGTCACAATGTGTTCTCTCCAGTTTCAAAACAATATCACTTTCACTTACAGCAGCAGTAGCCAAGCTATTTTCCTCAGGAACCTAGATTCAGAGAAATAACTTACAAAGTTCACCAATTTAATTCACACATCAACAGGACAGCAAAAGGGAAGAAAAACCACATGATCATCTCAACAGAAACCGAAAAGGCATTTGACAAAACTCAACCTCACTTAGTGGAAAACATCTCAGAAAACAAGGAACAAATGAGAACTTCTGTGAGAACCCTTCAGATAGCCTCATACGTGATGATGAAAGACTGAACACTTCCCTCCTGAGGTCCAGCTCTGATCAACGTCTCACTGAGGCCCCAGCCAGGAAAGCAGGGCAGGAGAGAGAAATAAAATGTCTACACATCAGACAGGGAAAAATCAAACTCATAGTGGGTGACAATAAGATATAGAGGAAACTTAGGGAATCTAGAAGTTACCAAAAACCATAAATAAATTTAGTAAGACTGTACAATAGATGATCAATATTTCGACATCTTTTGAAGTTCTGTATATGCTAACAACAAAACAATGCCCACAAACATTAGATACTTTAGCACACAATTAATAAATGCAAATAGGACATGATCCTAAAGACTAAAAACATAAAAACATTGCTGAGAGAAATTAAAGACCTAAATAAATGGACAGACACACCATGCTCAAGATTTAGGAGAATCGAAGATGGTGTCAGGATGGCCATTCACTCCAGGTTGATCCATGGAATCATGTCATCCCAAACAGGACCCTGAAAGGATCTTGGTACTGCAAAGAGCTAAGAAGCACCAAAACAACTGTGAAAAAGAAACCTTGGAGGAATTGCAGGATGTGTAAGGATTCAGGCGTTATAGCAAAGCAACAATAACCAGGCAGAGTGATACGGGTATAAGGATAGATATGCTCATTGGTGAGAGGAGAGGGGGACAAGAATCAACCCAGCAGAAATAATCATTTGGCCATTTCTTAGTCAATGAAATTCAATGGATAAAGGAGAGATTCTTCAATAAATGGTGCTGGAAAAATGAATATCTGCATGGCCCCCCAAAACCAAAAACCCTCATCCATTAATTTATAACACACAAATACACACTCCTCAAAAATACAACATAGACCTTTACCCAAAAGCTAAATTTACAAAATTTCTGGAAGAAACCATAAAAGAAAAAAGTCTTTACAAACTTAGGATGGCAAAGTTTTACTACATGAGACAAAGAAAGAAAAATAAAGAAAAGAAAATGGGTAAATTAAGTTTCTTCAAAATTAAATAATTTTCTCTGAAAGATGCCATTAATAAAGTGAACAGAAAAGTATAGTGTGAGAGAAAGCACCAACTAGGCATCTGACATAAAGACATATATCTGACAAAAGTCTTGTTTCCAGAATATGTGGGGATATTTTTTAACTTAAGAAGAAAACAACCCATGCTCAAAATGGAGACTACTTGGGAGGCGGAGATCAAGAAGATGGTGATTTGAAGTCAGCCTGGGCAAATGTTTGTGAGACCCCATCTCAACCAATGGTTGGGTGAAGAGGTACATGCCTGTCATCCCCAGCTAGATGGAGATGCCCAAATAGTAGGATCCTGTTCCAGGCCAGCCTGGGCATAAAACCAGGCCCTATCTCAAAAATAAAATAACCAACCCAAAAAGGCTGGTGGAGTAGCTCAAGTGGTAGAGCACCTGCTGAGCAAGTGCAAGGCCCTGAGCTAAACCCTCACTACAGCAAACAAACTTCAAACGGATCAAAGATGCAAATGTAAGAACTGAAACTATAACCCTCTTCGAAAAAACAGAGGAAAATCTTCATGACCTTGGATTTGGGAGTTATTTCTTGGAGATGACACTAAGAGCACAAACCATGAAAGAAGACATAGATGAATTGAATTTAATCAAAATCGAAAACCTTTGTGCATCAAAGGACACAATAGCAAAAGACCCACAATATGGGAGAAAATATTAGCAAATCGTACATCTCAGAAGGGATTAGTATGCATAAAGAACCTATACGACTCAACAACAAGAAAAAACGACCCAATTAAAACGTGAGCAAGGAACACTAATAGACATTTCTTCAAAGAAGACACATAAATGGCCAATAAACACATGAAAAAATGCTTAACATCACCTGACATCCAGGAATTTCAAACCAAAACCATAGTGAGATCCCACTTCATACCCCTATCAGGATGCTATAATCAAAAAACAAGAAAATAAAAGGGATGTGGAGAAATTGTAGCCCTTGTGCACTGCTTGGGAGGATACAAAATGATTCCACAGCCACCCAGAAAACAGTTTGGTGGTTCCTTGAAAATTTAAACATAGAATAACTAAAAGATGCAGCGATCCTGCTCCTAGGAAGAATAATTGAAAGGAAATGCTGAGCCGCCAGCTACAGGCTGAGAGCAGCAGGCAGGCAAGCCACAGTTGCAGATACCACTCTCAGAACTGCCTCCAGATGCTTTTTTTTCTTTTTCTCCCTACCTTTGATGAGAGAACAACTGAATTACACCTGCAAGCCGAAAAACTTACTGAAACTGTATTGCATTTGAACTGGGGACACTTGGTGGGGCTTTTTTTTTTTTTTCTTCTGTGTGTGTGTGAGTGTAGTTTTGTTCTACTTTATGCATCCCCTTTGATGAGACAACTACAGAACAACATCTGAGGCACCAACTCCAGGACTGGAGATTGAGACGGACATCCAAATTAAGACTGAAATTGCATTGCATATAAACTTGGAAGTTTTTTGGTTTTGTTTTTTTTAATTTTCTATTTTCCATTTTATTTTAATTCATTTTTATAAATAGATATTACTTTCATATACTTATTTTTTATTTTTTTATCTTTGATTTTCAATCCTCTCTCTGTCTCTCTATTGTCTGTTCAGCTTACTGTCGATTAGTACACTAACACTCCCTGTTTATACCTTTGAAACTCTCTTGTCTGATACCTTGTTCTGCTTTCTCCCTCTTGTCTGTATATTTGTTTTCCCCTTTTCTTTAACTTCTTGCTTTCCATCTCAGCTCACTCTTCCATTCTCAATATTACCATTGTTATTATTACAAGCTAGAAAATACTTAATTACACACAGTACAGGGACAGTAACAACACCAAGGACAATGACAGGAAGACAGAAAAAACAAGGAAACCAGTTTCCCCACAGCAAAAAATTACTACAGGAACCAGAGGGGAATGAAGAGAACAGAAACTCAGATCCAGACTCCAACAAAATGAAGATAAACTATGCCAAAGGACCCAATGAAGCCCACAAGAATAATTTAAAAGAAGACATACTACAAGTACTCAATGAGAATTTTATAGAGATGATACTGGATAGGGTCAACCAAAATGTACAGGAGACACTCAAGAAATTCCAAGACAATAAAAATAGAGAATTTGAAAAAGCAAAAGAAGAAATAAAGGAAACCATAGAAGCACTGTATAAACACCAAAGTGAAACAGAGATCACGATTAATAAAGAGATAAATGTACTCAGGACAAAAATAGACAACAATAAAGAAGAAAACAGCCAGGATATGGAAGACCTCAGAAAAAAGAACGAAACAGAACTGCAAAACAAAACGGAAGGCCAATCCAGCAGAATAGAACAAACAGAAGACAGAATCTCAGAACTTGAAGATGAAATGGTAATTAAAGGAAAAACTGAAGAACTATTAATTAAACAACTCAAGACCTGTGAAAAGAAAATGCAAGAACTCACTGACTCCATCAAAAGACCAAACTTGAGAATCATGGGCATCGAAGAAGGAGAACAGGTGCAAGCGAAAGGAATGCGTAATATATTCAACAAAATAATAATGGAAAATTTCCCAAATCTAGAGAAAGATATTCCCATACAGATGCAAGAGGCCTCCAGGACACCAAACAGACCAGATCAAAATAGAACTACTCCACGACATATCATCATTAAAACAACAAGTTCAGAAACTAAGGAAAGAATATTGAAGGCTGTAAGAGAGAAAAAACAAGTAACATACAAAGGTAAACCCATCAAAATCACAGCAGACTTCTCAACAGAAACATTAAAAGCAAGAAGAGCGTGGGGTGAGATCTTCCGGGCACTGAATGAAAATAACTTCAACCCCAGGATATTCTACCCAGCAAAGCTATCATTCAAAATAGATGGAGCAATAAAAGTCTTCCATGATAAGCAGAAACTAAAACAATATGTGACCACAAAGCCACCATTACAAAAGATTCTGCAAGGGATCCTGCACACAGAAAGTGACACCCAACTTAACCATGAAAAGGCAGGCAGCACCAAACCACAGGATAAGAAAAAGCAAGACAGTAGAGAATAACATCAAGTTAGGTACACACAATCAAACCTTCAAACAACTAAGATAACTAAATGGCAGGAATCACCACATACCTATCAGTACTAACACTTAATGTTAATGGACTTAATTCACCCATTAAAAGACACCGTTTGACAAAATGGATTAAAAAAGAAGATCCAACAATTTGTTGCTTACAGGAGACTCATCTCACCGACAGAAATAAGCATATGCTTAGGATGAAAGGCTGGAAGAAGATTTACCAAGCCAATGGCCCCCGAAAACAAGCAGGAGTAGCAATACTTATCTCTGACAAAGTAGACTTCAAACCTACATTGATCAAACGAGATAAAGAAGGACATTCCATACTAATAAAAGGGGAAATAGACCAAAAGAAAATAACAATTATCAATCTGTACGCACCCAATGTCAACGCACCCAATTTCATCAAACATACCCTGAAAGACCTAAAAGCATATATAAACGCCAACACAGTGGTTGTGGGAGACTTTAACACTCCATTATCATCAATAGATAGGTCATCCAAACAAAAACTCAATAAAGAAATCCAAGATCTAAAATATGCAATAGATCAAGTGGACCTAGTAGATGTCTACAGAACATTTCATCCAACCTCTACACAATATACATTCTTCTCAGCAGCCCATGGAACCTTCTCCAAAATAGATCATATCCTAGGGCACAAAGTGAGCCTCAGCAAATATAAGAAAATAGAAATAATACCATGCATACTACCTGACCACAATGCAGTAAAAGTAGAACTCAACAACAAAAGTAAAGAAAAAAAACATGCAAACAGCTGGAAACTAAATAACTCATTACTTAATGAAGAATGGATCATCGATGCAATAAAAGAGGAAATTAAAAAGTTCCTAGAAGTCAATGAAAATGAAAACACAACCTACCAGAACCTATGGGACACAGCTAAGGCAGTCTTGAGAGGAATGTTTATAGCCATGAGTGCATATATTAAAAAGATTGAAAGATCCCAAATCAATGACCTAATGATACATCTCAAACTCCTAGAAAAACAAGAACAAGCAAATCCCAAAACAAATAGAAGGAGAGAAATAATAAAAATAAGAGCTGAAATCAACGAAATAGAAACCAAAAAAACCATACAAAGAATTAATGAAACAAAAAGTTGGTTCTTTGAAAAAATAAACAAGATCGACAGACCCCTGGCAAACCTGACTAAAACGAGGAGAGAAAAAACCCAAATTAGTAGAATTAGGAATGCAAAAGGGGAGATAACAACAAACACCATGGAAGTCCAGGAAATCATCAGAGACTACTTTGAGAACCTATATTCAAATAAATTTGAAAATTTTAATGAAATGGACAGATTTCTAGATACATATGATCATCCAAAACTGAACCAAGAGGAAATTAATCACCTGAATAGACCTATAACACAAAATGAAATTGAAGCAGCAATCAAGAGTCTCCCCAAAAAGAAAAGTCCAGGACCTGATGGATTCTCTGCTGAATTCTATCAGACCTTTAAAGAAGAACTGATACCAACCCTCCTTAAACTGTTCCATGAAATAGAAAGGGAAGGAAAACTGCCAAACACATTTTATGAAGCCAGTATTACACTTAACCCAAAACCAGGCAAAGACACCTCCAAAAAGGAAAACTATAGGCCAATCTCCTTAAAAAACATTGATGCAAAAATCCTCAACAAAATAATGGCAAACCGAATTCAGCAACACATCAAAAAGATTATTCACCACGACCAGGTAGGCTTCATCCCAGGGATGCAGGGGTGGTTCAACATACAAAAATCAATAAACGTAATAAACCACATTAACAGAAGCAAAGACAAAAACCACTTGATCATCTCAATAGATGCAGAAAAAGCCTTTGATAAGATCCAACATCATTTCATGATAAAACCTCTAAGAAAACTAGGAATAGAAGGAAAGTTCCTCAACATTATAAAAGCTATATATGACAAACCTACAGCCAGCATTAGACTTAACGGAGAAAAATTAAAACCATTCCCTCTAAAATCAGGAACCAGACAAGGATGCCCACTATCTCCACTCCTATTCAACATAGTACTGGAATTCCTAGCCAGAGCAATTAGGCAAGAAGAAGGAATAAAAGGAATACAAATAGGTAAAGAAACTGTCAAAATATCCCTATTTGCAGACAACATGATCCTATACCTTAAAGACCCAAAAAACTCTACTCAGAAGCTTCTAGACATCATCAATAGCTATAGCAAGGTAGCAGGATATAAAATCAACATAGAAAAATCATTAGCATTTCTATACACTAACAATGAGCAAACGGAAAAAGAATGTATGAAAACAATTCCATTTACAATAGCCTCAAACAAAATCAAATACCTAGGTGTAAACCTAACAAAAGATGTGAAAGACCTCTACAAGGAAAACTATACACTTCTGAAGAAAGAGATTGAGGAAGACTATAGAAAGTGGAGAGATCTCCCATGCTCATGGATTGGTAGAATCAACATAGTAAAAATGTCGATACTCCCCAAAGTAATCTACATGTTTAATGCAATTCCCATCAAAATTCCAATGACATTCATTAAAGAGATTGAAAAATCTACTGTTAAATTTATATGGAAACACAAGAGGCTACGAATAGCCAAGGCAATACTCAGTCAAAAGAACAATGCAGGAGGTATCACAATACCTGACTTCAAACTATATTACAAAGCAATAACAATAAAAACAGCATGGTACTGGCACAAAAACAGACATGAAGACCAGTGGAACAGAATAGAGGATCCAGATATGAAGCCACACAACTATGAGCAACTTATCTTTGACAAAGGAGCTAAAAATATACGATGGAGAAATAGCAGCCTCTTCAACAAAAACTGCTGGGAAAACTGGTTAGCAGTCTGCAAAAAACTGAAACTAGATCCATGTATATCACCCTATACCAAGATTAACTCAAAATGGATCAAGGATCTTAATATCAGACCACAAACTCTTAAGTTGATACAAGAAAGAGTAGGAAATACTCTGGAGTTAGTAGGTATAGGTAAGAACTTTCTCAAGGAAACCCCAGCAGCACAGCAACTAAGAGATAGCATAGATAAATGGGACCTCATAAAACTAAAAAGCTTCTGTTCATCAAAAGAAATGGTCTCTAAACTGAAGAGAACACCCACAGAGTGGGAGAAAATATTTGCCAGCTATACATCAGACAAAGGACTGATAATCAGAATATACAGGGAACTTAAAAACCTAAATTCTCCCAAAACTAATGAACCAATAAAGAAATGGGCATGTGAACTAAACAGAACTTTCTCAAAAGAAGAAATTCAAATGGCCAGAAAACACATGAAAAAATGCTCACCATCTCTAGCAATAAAGGAAATGCAAATTAAAACCACGCTAAGATTCCACCTCACCCCTGTTAGAATAGCCATCATCAGCAACACCACCAACAACAGGTGTTGGCGAGGATGCGGGGAAAAAGGAACCCTCTTACACTGTTGGTGGGAATGTAGACTAGTACAACCACTCTGGAAAAAAATATGGAGGCTACTTAAAAAGCTGGACATCGATCTACCATTTGATCCAGCAATACCACTCTTGGGGATATACCCAAAAGACTGTTACTCCAGAGGCACCTGCACATCCATGTTTATTGCGGCACTATTCACAATAGCCAAGTTATGGAAACAGCCAAGATGCCCCACCACTGACGAATGGATTAAGAAAATGTGGTATCTATACACAATGGAATTTTATGCAGCCATGAAGAAGAACGAAATGTTATCATTCGCTGGTAAATGGATGGAATTGGAGAACATCATTCTGAGTGAGGTTAGCCTGGCCCAAAAGACCAAAAATCGTATGTTCTCCCTCATATGTGCACATTAGATCAAGGGCAAACACAACAAGGGGATTGGACTATGAGCACATGATAAAAGCGAGAGCACACAAGGGAGGGGTGAGGATAGGTAAGACACCTAAAAAACTAGCTAGCATTTGTTGCCCTTAACGCAGAGAAACTAAAGCAGATACCTTAAAGCAACTGAGGCCAATAGGAAAAGGGGACCAGGAACTAGAGAAAAGGTTAGATCAAAAAGAATTAACCTAGAAGGTAACACCCACGCACAGGAAATCAATGTGAGTCAATGCCCTGTATAGCTATCCTTATCTCAACCAGCAAAAACCCTTGTTCCTTCCTATTATTGCTTATACTCTCTCTACAACAAAATTAGAGATAAGGGCAAAATAGTTTCTGCTGGGTATTGGGGGGGGAGCGGGTGGGGGTGGAGTGGGTGGTAAGGGAGGGGGTGGGGGCAGGGGGGAGAAATGAACCAAGCCTTGTATGCACATATGAATAATAAAAGAAAAATGAAAAAAAAAAGAAAGGAAATGCTGAGCCAATATTATGTAATCCGTCCTAACATCATTCACAATAGGCAAATGTGGAAATAGCCAGGTATATATAAGCAGATGAATGGGAAAATAAAATGTAGCATATACATAGGATGAAATAATCTTCACTCTTAGATAAAAGGAAAGTAATTCTAGCACATGCTACAATGTAATGCTTAGTGAAATAAGCCGGACAGGACAAATCTTATATGCTTCCTCTTGGACGTTGTACCTATAGTGGTCAATTTCATAGAGATGCTGGGCTCAGGTGGCTCACACCTGTAATCCTAGCTATGCAGGATGCAGAGATGGAGGATCACAGTAAAAGTCAGCCTGGGCAAATTGTTCTTGAGGCCCTATTTCAAAAATTCCTGACACAAAAAGGGCTGGTGGAGTGATACAAATGGTATATCACCTGCCTAGCAAGTGTGAGGCCCTGAGTTCAAATCCCATTACTACCAAAAAAATTCATGGAGACAAAAAGCAGAATGGGGGTTTGCCAGAAGTTAGGAGAGCAACATGGAGATGTGTTTAATGGGTCCAGAACTTCGGTTTGGGAAGATGCAAAGGTTCTGGAGGTGGAAGTGCTGGTGGTGGTGCAGCAATATCAATGCTCCTGACTGCCTCTGAACTGAACACTTAAACGTCGTTGAAATGATAACTTTTATATGCTATATACATTTTACTGCAATTTGAAAAATTATTGATGGAGAAGGAAATTGCCATCAGAGATGGCAATTCGGGGTTAGCAGGGGCAGAAATCTTGCCATGTATCTCATTCCAAAGCTGAGAGTCCAAGAAGAGTTTCCAAACTCACCATTCCCACCCCATGCCAGACACTCCCCTGTAGCTTTCTGGATGAAGCTGTGATCCTGCAAGGCATCTTTCTTGGCATCTAATCTGGTTATTCCAAACACGCTCTTGTCAAACTCACAACCATCTACCATTATTTAAATCACAGAACTGCATGCATTTTCATAAAATGCCTAAAACTGATTCCAACTTTCATTACCAAAGTAAGGAACTGCCCTTGCCTTTGGATGAAACACCCAAGCACAGCAGACACTTCTCATTCCACAAACTCTATGTAACACTTAAGTAGAAATGTGTACCATAAAAGGGGAAAACAGCAATTCAAAGCAAAAATCGAGACAAAGGAAAATTAAACTAAAAAAGAGTGTCAACGCCAGGTGGGAAAGAAGAGACCAGTGCACAGCCGAAAGTCCTCACAGTGATGGAGAATTGGGCTGTGGCTAGATGTACAAAACAAAACCAGAGTGAATATTTTTTGCAAAGGAACTAAGTCCAACCCTCAATGAGCACATAACTTGCCTCAGCATTTTCACTGAGTTAACCCTCTCCCGTGGGTCCTCATGTTAGAGGATGCTGAGAACGAGAAATCCATGCCTTTCATTGTCTCAGCAAACGCCATCAGTTTGCAAAGCTGTTGCTTAGACCGTTGCTGTTTCTAAGACACTCACATTATACCAAAGCCAATTTAGTGAATTTCACTGTGGGCAGGGCCAAACATTGATGTCCAAAAAAAAAAAGGCACTACCTGAAAGTCACTACCATAAGTTCATGTTAACTTATCTTTTAAAGTACAATTTTAAGTAAGCCACTGCAATAGCAAAAGAAACTCGTGCTCTGTATTTCTCTATTTCCTTAGAATGTTCTTTTCCCTTTGAATTTCCCCCACTCCTGCATGAACAACTATGCCAGGGTGCAGCCAAAAGTGCAGACAGACAGACTTGGTAGCTGAGATAAATCTCAAACCAGATGCAGGAGTTTTGAGCACGTTTCACTGGATTTTACAATAGACTGCAGTGTTGCCGTCAGTGTTTCCACTGGAAACTGGCTCACCTCCAGGGCTTGCTGAGATGCTTTTTCCAGGAGTTACTAAGAACCAGCTATGTCTCTTTTCCAAGAATCTCTTTCTTCTGCAAGAAGACAAAGTGCTCGCTAAGTAGGAACCAGCCAGGTTCGATCCTCTAGGTAGCTCTAATTTGCCCTGGATTTGCAATTCCTCACACCTGCTCTTGCAAGTTTCTGCAGGAATCCCAGCCCCAAGGCCTCCTTGAAGCCGTCTCAGTCTTTTGAAACCTCTGACACAATAGACACGTTGGAGACTTTTTAATATAATAATAGCCCAATTGACTAGAATAATTCAACAGAAGGTTTTGGGGGTTCTCTTGGTGCAATGCAAATCTCCTGATTCATTTGGTTAGCAAACTGTATTAAGCACTTAGTGTACTCAGCCTTGTGTTAGTGGTTGTTCTAGACACAAATGCCAGTAAGAGATAACCTTGTCTGTAAGTTGTTTGGAGGACGCACACGGTGAGACAGGGCTGATGAGAGCTGTCAGACCCTTATGGTTATTTTGTTGGATTTTTGGAACAGGCTTAGTTGGCAGACTAGAGGATAGCTGGATTTTCACCAGTTTCAATAATTTTCAATGGCCCATGGCCATTTGTCAGACAGAACCTATTTCTCTAGAACAACATTTCACACACGTTAAGTACGTGACAGTTTTTAGATACCCATAGACATACTACGTATGATGCATTGATACTTCATAACTTGCTTCAAGTTGGCTAAATTTTAATTTGAATCCTCCAGAAGGAAACTTCTCATTACAGAAAAATGAACCCACTACAGACGACATTGGGCATGTTCAGGGTGGCATGGCCGTAGACCTGGAAAATGAACCCACTGCAAATGGGGCATCATTATAAAAATATTTCATTGAAAAGCCTATAATCACAGCTACACAGGAGCAGAGACAGGAGGACTGAGATTTGAGGCCAGCCTGGGGGTAAAAAAATTAGTGAGACCCTATCTCCAAAACCAACCTGGGCATGGTGGGACTGCACTGTAATCCCGGCTATGAGGGAGGATCACATCCAAGCCTCACCCTGGGCATAAGCACAGACCCTATCTGAAAAATAAAGTAAAGCAAACAGGGCTTGCTCATGTGGCTCAAGTGGTAGAGAGCTGGCTAGGCGTGCATGAGGTCCTGAGTTCAGATCCCAGTACTGCCAAAATATAAAATTAAATTAAAAAAATTAAAGTGAGTGCACATAGTAATAAGTCCAGGAAATCTACAAAAGCATATATCAGAACATAAATTGCTGTCAGAAGGACAGGGTCATTTGTGATCAGTAGGCTTGATTTTATTTTTACAATTGCCGGTATTAGTCAACTTTGCACCCTCTTCATCCTATCATCAGCCTCCATCTGGAGACCCAAATACCCTGCCGGAGGGGCTGGAGGGAAATTGAGCCAGTTCTCCTTGATTCAGGATCCCATGGCAATCACCAGGCCACAGCACTGTGGCTGAGATTGGAATTGTGGCCCCCTGCACCTCTCCACGTTGTCCCAACCAGCACAGTGCTGAGAGCCCTTGCCTACTGATACTCAATCCTTCAGAGTTCCATGGCTTGTAGACCCAGGACAAACCAAGGTCCAGCCCAGCACCTTCATTAGCTGTGGCTGGACATAGAGCAACAGGCTCCCTGTCTTCTCTTGTGACCCAGCCACACTGTCTGCATAGTCCCCCAGTCCAGCCCTGCCCCAGGGCATCCCTTTGCCCTACTTGCTTGGTTGGGCTCCTTCTTTCCTCCAGGGCCTTCCTCCTCTTTCCTGCCTCTTTCTCGAAGCAACCCGCCCCCCTCCCCACCCTCCTCTGCAGTGCAAACTTGCTTCTTGGCATTGTGCACCTCAGGGAGCAGTGGGATTGTCCTTTTCAGAGCCAATACACCTTTCCAGTCGGTGGTAAGGAAACCAAGGGCAGGGACCCTGCTTTGTAAAGTCATGAGTGCTTAACAACAGGGTGTGGGTTCTGAGAGCTGTCAGATATCCTAAAGGTCACTCATGTGACCTGACCTCAATGCAGTCAAGACACAGTTAACTTGAGATGTCTGAGGCTGTCGCAGGCAGAACACAGCCTACTAATAAATAGAAAGAGTAAACTTTAAAATAACAATTACAAGTTGAGTAAAATAACATAGTAGTTTATTACCACTATCAAGTCTGTGTACTGCACACATATGGAATGTGCTGTATTTTATGTCTGGCAGAGCAGGAGGGGTGTTGACACCAGCAAAGTGACTAATGTGTTGTGTTACCACACTAGGACAGCCAGGATGTCACTAGGCAATAGGAATTTTTCAACTCTATTATAATCTTCTAAGACGGTGACACATGGCCCACCATTGCCTGAAATGTCTGCGTAGTACACAGCTGGGCTCCCTTGCATGACTTTGCACAGTGCCCTGACCCAGCTGGAGTTTATTTCAATATTCTACGCAGATGGCTTCAGTCAACAGAGTATTAAGCCACACAGCTTTTCAGTGTGACCTCTACTGCTTGCCTAGGGATGACCCAGGGACACTGTCCACAGGTGAACTTCACCTTTCTGGCCTCTTCCAATGAAAGTACTGTGGGGCAGCAGCAGAATCAAAGGTGGAAGACAGCTAGAACACAGCTGTCCTCTCCTATCCAGAACCCCTTATCCTCTTCTCCCCAGGTCTTCTGGTGTCTTTTACACTTCTGAAGACTTTCATTTAAACCTTTTTGTGACTGATGAAC
The DNA here is from genome assembly GCF_047511655.1 of Castor canadensis. Taxonomy (NCBI): domain Eukaryota; kingdom Metazoa; phylum Chordata; class Mammalia; order Rodentia; family Castoridae; genus Castor; species Castor canadensis. Next base: position 82,386,114 of record NC_133395.1, read on the forward strand.
CAGTACGAATAATGCTGGGATGGAAAACGGGGTGCAGAAGGGAGGAAGAGGGCATAAGCAGGGGGCACTTCTGTTCTTAGCAAACACAAAGTCCTGTGGCCACCTCGGCTGCTGACTACTCCAGGGCTCACGGTCACAGTGCTGCCAGCCAAAAGCCACTTCCCCTCATCCTCTTCCCTCATCCTCCCCAGAGAAGACAAAAAAGAAGCATAATTTCCCTTAAAGAACAAATGTCCACTTGCCTTCTGGGGCTGGCATTCCATCACTACGGAAGTGATGAATAAGGATTTAGGGGAACAAAAGTTGTTCCTATCTGTTTAATCATCCTCAAGCATCCTAAGTGACATGACAGCATTAACACAAGCTATTTCATCAAGCTCTGATTAGCAAGTTTGTGGGAGTTTATTGGGCTTCACAGGCAGATGAAGTTCGGTCCCTGCTGAGGACTGGGAATAAAAACTCCTGTTGTCTTCCCAGAGCAGCAGGGAGAATGGAGGTATTCCCCAGGCTGGATGCGAGCCAGCGCACTTTTCTGCTCTGGACAAAAGTGGCTTCCTCACTTGGTCATTTTGCGTTTGGGTGAGCTTGAACCAGGAAGGCAAAGGAAATTAATTGGGAAATATAAATCTCATATTAAAAGCAACTTACTTTGACTTACTCTTTCATGAAAAGAAATCACCATACTCTAATAGGAATGATATTTTACTTCTTTGGGAAGCCAACGTAAAAATGTAAAATAAATGCCCTGTGTAGAGGAAATCCACACAGCACAGTGACTGGCACAGAATCAGGAGCTCTCTTTAGTTTGATCTCCCAGGCCCTCTGCACCTATTAAATAGCAGTTAAGTTACATCCTCTTCTGCTTAATTCTCACATTAGGTCACAGTTGCTATCTCCAAAGGTCTCAGCTGCCTCTCACAATGACCCTAACATATCAGTCTCCACATAATCTAACCCATGCCGTGACCAATCAAATAAGAGCATGGCGGCTATCTGATGCCCACAGCTCAGACACAAGCTTATCTGTGACATTCTGGAAGAAGAGACATTCTACCTTCACAAGGAGAAAGTGAGGGTCAGGCCATCATTGAATCCATGCTCAAGTGACCAGAGGAGAGATCTTGAGATTTCTAGTGCATGTCAACCACACTGTCCTCCATCTGCTCTTCCACTGACTTTCCTGTTTGGAGCATGGTGGCCAAGACACAAGCAATGAAGCTGGAGACAGATAATATGGACTTAAACACAAATTAATAATATACAGTTTTAAATTCATATACTTATTCTTATGGTAGACATTTTTATTCAAGTTAAGATGCTTATGAAATTGGCTTCGAAGTATAGTTGTCCCTTGGTATCCATGTGGGATTGGTCCCAGGACCCCTCCCCCATAGAACCAAAATACTCAAGTCTCTTATACAAAATGTATTTTCATAGAGCCTATGCAAATCTTCCTGTGTCTTAAATCATTGCTAAATGACATATAATATAATACCATGTAAACGCTGTGTAGATAGTTGTTCTGCTGTATTGTTTAGGGAATGATGATAAGAAAAAATCTGTGCATGTTTGGTACAGATACATTTGGGGGTTGAGTATTTTAGATCCATGACTGGTTGGATCCATCCATGTGGAATCTATGAATAACAGAAAGCTGACTGTCTTTAAGTTCCTAAAAATTTCATCCCACTTGGCACCATGTTGTACAGCACTGTGGATTCCCCACTGTTTTTTCATAAATTCTGTGTGCTCCTTTCCATGCTAATGCTACACTGTGAATCCTTTAGCTCCTTCTGTCTCTGTTTAGTTTCTTTGTCATCTCTCCATCCTTCTTTTGGAGGCTATCAGGAAGAAGGGAGTAATAGACAACCTTCACTCTCAATCCCTTAGATAAAGATGCATGAAAACACAGTGCATCATGTTATCCTGCACCGCATTGTGGAGATGAAACACTTCCATGTTACATGGCATTAAGTGCTTTCTGAAAAATAAAAATAAAAAACAGAAGGAACAGAAGGAATGTCCTGCCTCCTTGATTCATAGATTCAACTCTTACTTGAGTGGCAACCATACTCAAGTGCTGGAGAGGAACATGCCTGTTTTCTTTGCAAAATAAGGCAAGTGTTTTGTAAGAAGTACTGAGACTTTATGTCATAAGGAAAATTAAGAGAACAAACATTATCATCAGGAAACTGGGAGGGAAGTGTAAGAATTATCTGACCATCTGAAAGTTAAGTAAAAATTCTTGGTTAACTCAACTTTGTTGAAAAAAATTCTCTCAAATATTCAGAGTCAATTGAATATAGTGCAGCCAATATTGAATTTACCGTTTCAAAAATTCTTGAAGGAAGGAGAATGATGGAGGGGGTGAATTCAACTATGGTATATTGTAAGAATCTTTGAAAATGTCGTAATGTCCCTCCAGTACAATGATAATAAAAAAAGAAAAGAAATAAAAAGATTCAGGTTGCTTGAAATACATGAATATCTTTCTTAGTGAGGAAGTTTTTCTGAAAATTATATGCTCCTTTTTACTGTGTCTGAAATAGAGCATTGGTAACTAAAAACAGTAGAAGACTGAGCAATCTGCTTCTGAAGCACTTACATATGACACTGATTAAACAGAGAATGAAAATTTTCACTGGCACAGGTGAAAAAATTCTTGAAGGAAATATCACTTTTCATAGTAACTTAAGAGTTTTATAATGTAAGTGTAAAAGATATCAGAAATTACCTGAATATCTTTACTACAACATAAAATAATAAAAGATATCCTTGATATGCATTTGTGCATTCCTCAGAAGAAAAAGCCAATTAGGGTGTGGTTAATTGAGGGATTAATGTCATAGCATATGACATCATAATAAAATGGCTTGGAGAAGACAATGGCCTTTGTCAGGTAAGCAGCCTTCTTATTTTTTAATGCCAATCACTTATGTGATGGATTAACTGAAGAGGCTCGGAGCTGGAACACTCGACAGCGTGGATGGCATTAGAGAACCACAGAAAGCCAGGAGTGGCTTAGCTGATCCCAAGAAGCATGTGTAAGATTTCTTTATCCAGTTCAGTTTTACAAGTCTGTATTGTGTTTCTACACAAATGAGCAAATAACTTATGCTGCCACGAGTCGTGACTAGAACTTCCAGGACCACACCATAAGAATGATAAAAATCAATTATGTTTGCCTTGCTCCAAATCCTAGGGAGGAAGTCCTTGCCATTTCAATACTTAAATACAGTGCTTGCTGTGGGATTTTTATAGATACCCTTTATAAACTGTAGGAATTCACTATTTTCCTAGTCATATGCTTTTTTATGTCTATTGAGCCAATCATACAACATTTTTCTTTTGTTCTATTAACTTGAAAAATATGTTGGTCAATTTTCAAATATTATACCTGGCTGTTCTAAGATAAATGTCACTTTGTCGGTATGCATTATTTTTTATAATGCTGCCTCTGGTTGCTAAACGGTGTGAAGGATTCATGTATCCACCTGTGTTCATGACAGATATCAGCCTACAATTTCTTCATCTCAGTGTCTGTCAGGCAGAGCTTGATTTTGGGATTCCTCTGACCTCACAAAATTCATTATGGAGTATGCACTCCGAGATTGTGTAAGATGGGAATTATTTTATATTTTTCATATTCTAAGATGTGCATTTTAACTGCAATGTGGACATATTTTATGCTTAGGAGTGTCATGAGGAATTTTTTAGTCATATCCCAAATACTGTCATGCCATAAACTCGATGGCTACTTAATGACGATAAAATATGGTACCAAATTAGAATACCTGTCCCTTGAAATAAAACTTTCCCTCTCAACTACTCCCTAACCGATGATTATTTTTGTGGTAGGTGATTAGAAAATAATTTTATATGTACATGTTTGTGTGTATTCTTCTTTATTTACATTCACATTAATATATCTATATTTCATAATTTATGGATTCCAACCTCCCAGGACAACTTCAATAAATACTTTTCTGATACCAAATTGATCTGCAATTATTACAAACAATTTATCTAGAGCAGTGGCTCACTCTGCTATCTCAGCTACTCTGGAGGGGAAGCTCAGGTGTGAGGCTGGCCCCACACAAAACGGGAGACTCTACTGAAAAAACAGCCTAAAGAAAAACAGGCTGGAGGCCTGGCTCAAGTGATAAGGTCCCTGCCTAGCGAGCACAAGGCCCTGCCTTCAAACTCCACTGCTGCCTCTTGAGAAAAAAAATTTAAACAGGAAATCATGAAAATAAAAATTACCATAGCCCCACCAGACAACATACTATTCTTAAAATTTAAATATATTCATCCAATCTTTTTGACATTTGTGTGATGAACTGTGTACATTCATATGTGCACACATGTATGGATGTGTGAGCCAAAGAAACAGAGAAAAAGAGGACGTATAGAGATGTGTGCACGGCGATTAGAATTACATATTCATGCTACAAGTTCAGGCAGTAAAAACAGAAGAAACATTTGTGGGAAACTATACCATATTCATAGTCATTGCTCTGGAGCTCTGAGCATCAAGTTGAAAGATTTGGACCTAGGAATGTGGCGATCCCTAACATAAAATCAAAACTATCCATGCCACAGTAAAGTGTGTAGGAATGAAGGGGACTGGCAATTCCAGCCATTTTTTTAACTAGCCAGTTTAAATAACCAATTAGTAGGCACAATGTCTTCAAAATTGTCTGGTCCAGAAAGGTCAGAGCTAAGCCACTGCGTCCTCTCAGTTTTAAAGAAAAACCAAATTTGTAGATGGAAAGTCCTAATACAAAAGCCGATGGGCTGTCGTAGGAAGGTTTCCCCATTGTCCTCAGTATAAGTACCCTAAGAAGAGACGTGCTCCCTGAGAAGTCCTATAGGAGATTGGAGTTTGAAGAGGGAAATCAAACCGTATGACTGACTTCAAGCATCAAGATGTCCCTCAGAGGAATTTTTTCATATAGGACAAAATGATATAAACACAAAACAAAATAAATTCAAATGCATCCTTTAAAATAGCATTTATTATCTCCACTATGGCTCTGACAATGTGCAAATTAGTGAGAATGCAGAAATAAAGAAATGCTCTCCATCCTTGAAGAGAGTTTCTCAGCTCAGGGAACAGTCAACACAATGGCCAGGTGTCTTGTTACTATTGCTATTTCTTTTTCTTTTCATCTTTTAGAGGTGCAAAAATGCAGGGTAGCCATAAAAACATTAATGAGGTAAACTTAGCAGCAGAAAATTAGATCTTTCCACAATATTCACTTGACTCTTCGGCAAACATCTCTGTAATTTTAGTGGATAGAGTGCCCCTGGATGTGCGGAGTTTTAATGAATGAATGATATCTTTCCATTCACTTTAGTCATTTGTGTATTCATTATATATTATTACAGGCATATATCTTAGTGAACTTTTGTGAGAGAATTAAACATTTACTATAAATGCCTTCCCTACACCAAAACAAACAAACAAAAAACCCTTCAGAGCATAACTAGTGTACTAACTATGCACTTTGAAGGCTCAATTCATTGCTTCCAAATAAAAGAAAAAATTATTGATATATTTTAAGGTAGAATTTTTTCCTTTCCAGTATTTTCGTCTGTTTATGTGGCCAACAACCAAAAACCGTTCTTGTGCTCATTGCTCTAGCTAACAGAGGCCTGAAATTACCCACACACAGGTTATTTCCCTCCCATGTCACCAAGCAGTGGGACATTACCAAGGTGGATTTAACTCACTGGAGCCTTTCCAGGACCTCTGGAGCATGTTCTGTGTTTTCTGATGGAGCTTGGGATAAAAATCCACAATCATACCAGGGACCCAAAATACATCTCAGTAGGTTCATGTTTCAAATCGCTACAAATAAAAGCAAAACATTCAAAACTTGGATGCTATTTAAAGGTTAAATGTCACTAGCAAAAAATTAAATCCTAATGATTCTAATATTAATTATATTCTAATTATATTAGCGTATAATCTGCAGTCCTGCAATCATAGAGGTATGACATGGCTTTTTATCCTGAACATCTGTCTAAATCAACAGGCTTGAAATCTTTAACAGAGTCCTTCCACAAATAGACAAAATAACATAACCTAGAAGCTATTTACCCCCTTTCCCCCAAAAGTCCTTTAAACAAAGATTAAAAGAAAGATGGCATAAAAATGTTTTTGACATTTTCCATTTTTAAATATAAACACAATGATGTATTTTTAATACTATAAAACAGATAAAAGAGAGACTAATATTTTAAAGGGCGGAATACCTTATGCTAAAGTAAACAAAACAAAAGAGCTGTCTGGGAAGTCAAAAGTTATTACCCATGAGAGGCAGCATGTTTTTTTCATTAGAGATACAAGCAAGTGCAAGTGCATCAGTGCTCAAGAGCGTCAGTCCTCCCAGGCACAGTGCTGTGTTCAGCCACAGGTCAGGTGCTCAGCCCCAGGAGTGCAGGACAAGGAGGGCTGGGAGCAGTGTGCCCTTGGAGGGAAGGAGGCCTGCTCCCCCTACACTGCAGGTGAGAAAAGGATGTCTTTCTTCAAGCCTTGCTTCCTACACTAGCTGCAAACATGTTAACCTACTCACTTACACTCACACAAATACACACAAGTATACATATATAGGTGCACACCCACAGACACAAACATGTATCAGGCACACAGTTATACACAGACAGGTGCACATGCACACACATGCACACCCACAGATCCATATACACACAGGCAGATAAACACACACACACACACATACACACATGCACACACACACACACACTCCTTCCCTGATACCTCCACAATGCATAAGTGCAAATGACTAACTGTTCTTCCACCTTGAGCTCCCCCTCCCCTGTGGTCATGGTTGTTGTGACTGGAATTGGTACGCCAAATTGGAACCTAGTTTGGTGGAGAGCAGGAGAGAATGCTTGCTGACTCTCTTCCCTCTCTCTCACCCAGCTGGTGCACCAGGCAGTGCTGTGCAGCATCTTGCAGGAGGAGAAGGAAGCAGCCCATTTCTCTCTCAGAGCTGCAAACACTCCTGAGGTTCCAGAGAAAGAGGGCTGGAGGCATGACTCAAGTGGTAGAATACCAAGTATGAAGCCCTGAGTTCACACCCCAGGACCACCAAAAAAGCAAGGGAGGGAGAAAGAGAGGGAGGAAAGGAGGAAGAGACAGAGAGAGAGAAAGAGATGCTATGCAGCAGGGTCAGTCAGGCTTCCTGGACATTTCTTGGTACTTTGGTTTAGCCAGACTGAGAAGTCTTCTATTACAGTGGTGGAGTCAGAGTTCACAGTGCCTTGAATGTTGGCCCAAGAAACTGAGCTTCAGCTTCAAGATGTGAAGGAGTCATAGACAGAAAAGTGGGCAACTCTCTCTACATCAAGAAGAACCACTGAGAACAGAAGGGAAGGGTGACTGAAAAGATATTGAAGAGATGAGACCAAAGCTACAATTCTTGGTATGATGACTTAGGAAGAGAAGAGAATTGAGACTAACTCTAACGCTTCTAGCTTGGGTTGTTAAATGGTTGGTGGTATCATTAAACAAAACTTGGAGTAGAGTATAGGTCACATGGGCTAAAGACGTGGGGTGCAGGCAGGACCTGGGTCGAGGGGTCCTGGACAGCAGGTGTTAGGCATGAAAGACACAGATTTGTGGTCATTATAAAATAGGTGGTGGTCGCAAGTATAAGAACACCTCCTCTATAACCACTATGAAAGAAAAGTAAGGTCCAAGTTGTCACAATGAGGACTGTCAACATTTAAGGAGGAATCAAGGGAGTCAGAAAGCATCAAAATCTATTACTCTTATTCTCCAGTTCCTAAAACAATTAGCATTCCAGAAAAAAACCCAACTAAACTTTTTAAAATACTTTGTGTGTGCAGTGTCTTAACTGTGGTAAGATGAGTGTAGAGGTGACAATAATGTGTTAGAAATTCCCTCACCATCAAAGGAGCCTCTTGAACAGAGAAGAACACAGAATGAACAGAAATGCAAGCACATGAGCTGGCTGAGGATGTAGGGGTGAGAAGGGAAGCAACACAGGAACAGTTGTGAACTGAACCTGGATGAGTCAGCTTCTTGTAACCAAGCTGGAGTGCTTCTGAGTGGAGTGGTTCTTCACCATAACCACACAGAGCTATTCACCTAACCCTACCCCATGGGCTGTGTGAGGAACAGCAGCTATTAAACACTGCTCAGCAAGGTTCTCCAGATGTCCCTTCTTTCCACTGATATACATCAAATGGCATCAAGCTAGGAGGACCATGGGAAATGACCATGGAATTGTACCTGTAGAATATTCTATGCTAATTGGCATGACCTCTACCAGCCCCAGTTATATGTCCAATTCTCTTTTACCACTACTTTCTGCTTACGTATTTACAGAACTTGTTTATATTCTACCTAAAATTTAGATATAAAACTGTTGAAACACTTTAGTGTCCCTGATTATCAAAACTTTTCTCTAATAAAAATTACATTTATCAGGAAGAAACCATAAGCAAAGAGCCACTCCCTGTCAGAGTTACTTAGATAGTAAGCCCTCAATGAAGTATGTGACTTGGTCAATGGAACAATCTGAGGTACTGGAGCTGAAAAGGCCAAGGAGGAATATCTAGTTCATGAATTATAAAAATTCCATTTTCTCTCTTGCACACTAATTGTATTAATTAGGATTTTGACATTCACATAAAAAGACTTTAAATATGAAGTTTATTTTAAAACAAACAGGAAAATCCATCTGTTCAGATAGGATGGAAAAGAGTTATATTGATTCTAGCTTGTTGTGTTTCTTTCTATGTATGCATATATGAGAAAGAGAGATGGAAGGAGGGAGGGTGAAGATGCTCTTTGTTGAATAAACCCTCTAGCCTTGCCCCTAGGCATTGAATATCTGACAGAGTAATGCCAGTCCTACTTTCTGCAAATGGCTGGAACACAATGACACACACTGAACAACAGAATTCTCCTGGATGCATTCCGAAGGTCTCTTTGGGGTGCAGAATAAATTTTGGGACTATTGTAGCATTTCAAAGATATCACCATAAGCAATTTTCATATTGACCAAAAGCAAAGATTCTAAATACTAGAGATTTAGGGCAAATACTATGGTACTAGTCAGGATTCCACAGATCTTTAAACCTTGCTCATTCTAAGAGCTCAAAATTCTTTCAAAAACAGAATTCAATTTCCCTCTATACAGCAAAAGAAATGGTTTCTCCCACAAAGTGGGAGAAAATATTCACTGGCTATACATCAGACAAAGAACTAATAAGTAGAATATACAGGGAGCTCAAAAAACTAAACTCTCCCAAATCAATGAATCAATAAACAATTGGGCAACTAAACCAAATAGAACTTTTTCAAGGAAAGAAATCCAAATGGCCAAAAAACACATGAAAAAATGCTCACCATCCCTGGCCATAAAGGAAATGCAAATCAAAACCACACTAAGATTCTACCTCACCCCTCTTAGAATAGCCATTATCAAAAACACCACCAACAACAAATGTTGGCAAGGTTGTAGGGGAAAAAGGAACCCTCATACACCGCTGGTGGGAATGCAAGCTAGAACAGCCACTTTGGAAAACAATATAAAGCCTTCTGAAAAAACTAAACATAGATCTGCCATATGATCCAGCAATCCCACTCCTTGGGATCTACCCAAAGGAATGTAAGCCAGGTTACTCCAAAGGCACCTGCACACACAGCACTATTCACAATAGCCAAGCTATGGAAACAGCCAAGATGCCCCACAACTGACGAATGGATCAAGAAAATGTGGTATTTATACACAATGGAATTTTATTCAGCCACAAAAAAGAATGAGATATTGTCATTCACAAGTAAATGGATAGAACTGGAGAACATCATCTTAAGCAAAGTTAGCCAGGCTCAGAAGACCAAAAATCACATGTTCTCCCTCATATGCAGACTTTAGATCTAAAACAAATGCAGTAATATTATTGGACATGGGTCATACACTAAGGGGAGAATGCATACAGAAAGAATAGGGAAAGGTAGGAAACCCAAAACTTGAAAGTGTTTGATGTCCCCACCACAGAGGAGCTAATACAGTAACCTTAAAGCGACAGAGGTCAATATGGGAAGGTGACCAGGAAGTAGTGAAGAGGTCAGGTAGAGATGAATCAATTCAGGTTGTAATACACTTGTGCATGGAAGCAATGCTAGGAATCTCTCTATATAGCTATCTTTATCTCAACTAGCAAAAATGCTATGTCTTTCTTATTATTGCTTATGTCTTCTCTTCAACAAAATTGACAAGAGGGCAGAACAGGTTCTGCCTGGAAGCAAGGGGAGGTAGGGAGGAAGGGGAATTGTTGAGGGTGGGGGGGATGGCCCCGGGGACAGTGGGGAGAGATGGCCCAAACAATGTGTACACATATGAATAAATGAATAAACAGAAAAAAATTCTCTCTACGTCACACTGCATCTTCATATTATCTATAGAGGACCAGCAGCTGAGATTTGAACAGAAATGGTCCTTTGTGCACAAAAGAACTGAGATTAAACCTCAGGTCTGCCAGTTCCTATGACAGTGTGAGAACAGAAAATTGCTATCTTCGAGATAGACCGGTAGTAGAATCTGGGAGAATTTATATTCCAATCTACTTGGAACAGAAATAAACAGAGTTAAAGATTTGACATGACTCACTGGAACATAGAAATGGCAAGACAGTTTAACTTTTGGATAAAAAAGGTTTCATTTTTCAAATTGTCCAAATGTATTTTATTTAAAAGTCCACTGGGGGGAAAGACAGAAATTTAAACAAATGAGCATCTCCAGGATTACAAATGGGGCAGGAAGCCTAGAGACAGCCTTGCTTGCAAGTTTCCCATGGAATGAGGGGTCAGAGAAGGGTGCAAGGGAAAGGTTTCTGCAAACCACCAACTCCAGGATTTCCAGAACAGAAGCCATTGGCACAGTTGCAACTGGTACCATCTGATTATCTTAGTGTTAGCTTGACTCCCCTTTGCATAGACACCCACTGCATTTACTCAGAATTGGGTTTATTTGTGGTGGGTTGAAGACCAAACAGACCTGCAATTATGGGGACAAGGCACTAAAACACCAAACCCCATTCATACCCTGTTTATAGGAGTCTGCCAGAATGATTCGAATGAGAAGAAAGTCTGACCATTTGTATAAGAATTGAGCAAAAGTGGCTTTTGTGCTGCATATCAGAGTCTGGAAAAACAGTTGATAAAGGAGAAAGGAGATTTTACAGGTTTATAATGAGAACTCTGCTGATGCAGTAATACCGAAACTTGCCAGGGGCTGGAAAGGCACTCCATGGTCAAGGCTTCCATTCTCACCATAAGTAGAGAGCTTTCTGTCCAACACCCAAACCCCAGCCAGAATGACTTGAGGCAGATATGCCAGATGCCTCCAGCCACAGCACTAGGCTCCAGTCCTGATGCCCAAAGGATACACTTAAAATGGTCGCTCAGAGTTGATGTAAATCTTAGAAAGTCTGAAAATGACTCTTTGGGTGATCAGTTCTTGCTCTTCTTGATTGCTTGTTTCTTCTTTTGAACCCAGAGCCTCATAAATGCTAAGCCAGTGCTCTGCCAGTGAGCTACACCCTCAGTCCCCACTTAGTGCTTTTCAAACTATTCCACCTTCATAGCTAATGTCTGACATGGACTAGGTTTCCTCTTGTCAAAAGATTTTTATTTAAGTGAACATGTTACCTGCTGCCCAATTCCATCTGAAATAATCAAATAGAATGTCCAGCAAGGGGGCCGGTATCCAGAATTAGATGCAGGCAAGAATGGGACCTCTCTGCCCCACTGCTCCATGGATAAAACAATTATGCAAATTATCTTTTGTGAGAGTTTAAGAATGTGCTCTGTGTATTTTCCAAGGGCCTGGAAGAGCTGCCTTCCTAAAAGAGATAGCAATACTGTCATTAAGTCATTTCAAGGATTTGCACGTAGCATGGTGTTACTATGTCCTCTTTGTAGTCTGCAACTACTGTCTTAAAGAAACTGTTAGGCTTCTATCCTTCTCAAGTTCTCTGGCTGGAGCTTCTTGATGAACAAAGGGAAGGTTGAACCTCTCATTAGAAACAAACTTATAATTCAACGTTCCTGCATTTCCTCCAACACATTTGGTGTTAGGGACATATCAGGAGCAGACTGTCATCCCCAGGATTGGATAAAACCATCATTTTGGCAAAACCAAACAAAAATTTGGCCTGAAGATTTCGTGATTCATCTTTGTGATCCTTCCGGCTGTACTGGAGGCAATAAATCATGCGTAAATAATAATCACCAAAATTAAATGTGTGCATGCTGGATAATTCTTTGTCATTGTTACTCACTAATAACAGTAATTTGGTTGAGTAAATTGCATTGATATCAAATGCTCTCGTAGGCAGCTTTCAATTAGCAGGCCAGGCATTCCTCTTTCAATGACAGCATCTCACCTAATAGCTCCTCCCTGGTCATATTTTGGAGTGTTGCTCTTCCTCTAGATCTCTGATGCATTTTTTTTTCTCCTTTTTGTTTTTCTGCTCTGGTTTTCCTTTTTTTTTTTATTTTATTTTTTAAAATTATATTATTGCTGTACTGCAGATACATCGTAACATTTACAAAAGTTCTTATAATATATCAAGGTTGAATTCACCCCCTCCATCATTCTCTTTTATCCCCTCTCCCACCATTCCTGAAATAGTTTCAACAGATCTCATTTGTCCATTTTCATATATGAGTACATAATATTTACACCATATTCACCTTCCTTTACCCATTCCTTATATCCTCCCCCCTCCCACTGGTATCAACACCTCCCACTCCCCCTCCCACTGGTATCAACAGATAGGATCTGTTTTACCTTCCTGTTCTTCATTTTTGAAAAGACATTTTTTTGTTTGTTTAAGATAGCTATACAGGGAGTTTCATTGTGACATTTTCAAGTATGTATGCACTATAACCTGGATTGGTTAATCCCCTCTACTTTTCTCCTTTCTACATTAACTCATTTCTTATGGTGATTTCAACAGTTTTAAAAATTCTATAGTCTTTCTTGTACAGGACATACATCAACCATTTTCAAAGTCTTACCATCCTTCTTTTACCTTCCCTCTCCTGTTAGTGGCATCCCCTTAGCATGACCTGTTTTTCACAATATTGCTTGTGTTTGTATTGGGTCTATATTCTACATAAGAGAGAAATGTGGTTTTCCTTTGAGAATCAACATCACACTGAGCTGTGCCACTATAAGCAGCCCCAATGCAAGATGAAGATGGGTTGGCTGACACTGCCCACTGAGGATGGTGCTGTGAGGATGGTGCTGTGTGCCATCCTCAGTCTGGTGCCATGGTCTTCACTGAGCAACGTGTCTTTCATTTCTACTGTCTCTTGGACCCCATAAGGTGTCTAGGCAAGCTCAGAACCTCTCACTCACAGTACCAGGGTTCCCCACCAACAGCCAGATGTAAAGACTGGGTGCAAAATACCATTGTTTCCACTGAACCTGTGTGCCTCAAGAAGACTTCACAGCATCCTTCCTGGCTCTGACAGCTGCTCATACTGACTGCTTTTTCCACCCAACCAGAAGTCCACTCAAAACAGAGCTGAGACAGACCATTAAAGAGACCCTGATCAAGCTGAGCCAACAGAACTGATCTCCCCTTGTATCCCCACCTCACCAATGGCATTCAGGGTCCTTGTCATCCTTCATCCTTCTAGAAAAACAAAACACTGAGCAGAACTAGAGGTGAGGATATGTCACCCCTAAAACCATTGGCCTCAAGCCACATAGCTGGTCATTGGTGGAGTAAGAACCTGAACGAAAGGAATCATTGGAATCATTGGTCATGATCCATTAAAGCTGCACAATGCTCATGGAAACCAGTTGTAGAGTACATTTCTCATATGATGTGCAGAAGCTGAAGTTAAGATAGACTGATTCTTAAGCCGCTCTGTGCCAAGGAAGTCATGGCTATTCAGAGACCTCCCTCCCTAAGCCAGTCCCAATCCCCAGTTGCCCTGCCACCTGCAAATGCTAAGCCTCTGGTCACAGCTGCCAAAGCTCCAGATTGTCACTTCCAGTTAAAAATGTTGTGGGACACTTGCTTTAAATTTTCTAGTAGCCGCATTTAAAAAAGAAAAGACAACATTAATTTTAATGTTTTATTTAACCCAGTATATCCAAAGCATTATTATTATTTTGAGGTATCCAATAATTGAGCACTATCAAATATTACTGATGCAATACTTTACATTCTTTATTCACACTGCTTCTGTGCTATCTGGCATGTTTTTTCAGCCTGTGTCCATAGAGCCAGCCACATTTGTCTGTTCATGGGTCTGTTGTATTGGACATGGCAGGCCTGATCTCATCCTCACTGGCAAGGCTGTGAGCAGTCTCAAGGAACGGTGCTCTGTGGTGAGTGCCACAGGGATGTGCTGACTGCCACCCTGGGCATGGAACAGGCCCTTGTCACACTGCCTTGGCAGTGATTCCTAGCTAGCGTTAGTTCCCAGATTGGTTCATTTATGTTGTTAGTAACACAATTCTCCAGATCAGGTAAATTATAAAGAGAGGTTTATTTGGGCTCACAGTTCTGGTTCAAGTTTGAGAGGTAACATAGGAGGTGGCCTTCCTGCTGGCAGATTCTGACCATCACATAGCAAGAGACTGAGAGTGGAAGCATATGTCTTCTGCCCTCTCCTCCTCATCTTACAAAGTCACCAGGACTCAGTAATGGGGGCTCCTGGTGACATTATCTAGTCCTCACCTCCCAAAACCCCCATGCTAAATACTATCATAGTTGGATTGTTTCCTCTCCCAATATTGCACAATGAGGATTAAACTCCAGCGTGAGCTTAGGATGGGACAAACCATATACAAATCATGCCCCCTAAATTAACACCAGCTCCAGTGGCCCTCTGTGGCACCACAAAGACTAAAAAGGGGTAGAACCTACCTCCTGGTGGATCCTATGTTTGTTCCAGCCATCTGATGATGTAACAATAATAGTGATTCTAAAACCGCTCAACAGATCCATGAGTTATAGGACTGAGAGACTGCCTTGGACTAGAATTATTCACAAAATATGCAGTGCTGCTCCCCTTATGACTTGCAGCAAAGCAGATTCCTTTGTAAACCATGTAGCCCAATCCCAGCAAATCAAGAGTCACAGCCAGTTCATGAAATCAGACGTAACCAACTGAGATGACAGCATCTTTCTCTGGATCTGATGTGATGAGGAGATAGCAAAGATATCTCTAGTGTTATTTATTGTTGCTTTTTCATATTGTACATGTGATTGTAGTAGAAAAATGCTCTTCATTCTCGAATCACATACTGCAGTCTCACAGACCCATCTCCACCATGAACAAGTCCCATAAGTGATTTAGTAAAACCACCACTCTCATTGTCAATATTGTATTTCCTGCTTCAAGACAGAAGCAGGAAATGAATTAGTGAGAGTTATTTCAGATAAACCCTCTGAACATGAACATGAAATTCCAACTGACAAGAAAGGCACACAGTTTCAGTCACTTCCATGTCAGAGCAAGGTGCCCAGTGGGGTTGCCACACACAGCCTCTGGAGGAGAAAACTCTAGCCAGGTCCCATCAATTACTTTTCAGGAGAAACACTGCATTCATGAAAAGTCTTGCTATGGGATTCAGTCTTCATGCTGGCAAGCAGGTGTGCACAGAGCATGCATCGTGTGGAAAGAGAGGACTTGGGAAGAGGTAGTGTTGCAAGAGAGCTCTATCTCTGTGGACAGTCACTCCACCAGAACGTTAGAAAGCTGTGGGCTGCAGCAGACAGTCCTCTACTGCCAGGTCTGGTGGTGACCAGGGCATGCTAACTCATCCATCTTTTCCTTAAATAACTGGTAGGATAGAGGCCAGAATTAGATTGCTGGCATGTTTTGAGCCATTTGCTTCAAGTTCATTAGCATCTAATGTCACCATGTCACTGGCTGCAGCTGTGAGACTTGGCCTAACCAGCACAAAGTGGCAGGAGAAAGTGCCTCTTCCTGGCTGCCAGGAAGGCTAGGTCCTCCTACAATCAGATCAGTCATTGACACTCACCCAGCTTTGGGGGACACCAAAAGCCCAATGGCAGGGGCCAGGGACAATTATGTCTTTAAGAGTGCATACTTCATGGTGACCTCAGGGGTCTCCATCATTGAAGCGAAGCAGAATAAAACTGTCCCACCATTTCTGGCACATGGACATCGATTTCTTATCTCAGCTCAGCTCTGGCAGCATTTGGTTTCATTCATTTTCCCCTCCATCAATTTAGCAGAGTCAAGAGCGTGAGCTTTGAAGTCAGACAGGCTGGCGCTGCCCCTGTGCTGTGTGTGATTGTTGAGCAAGTTGCACAATTCAACCATCTAACATGAAGCATTTTTGTGAGGATTAAATGAGTTCCTTCCTACATGTCCCAGCTTTTAACAATGGCTGCTAGGGCACTCAATACATGTAACCTGTCCCCATTTCGTTCTTATCACTATTACCACCAGTATTGCCACAAGAGGTCCTATTTGGCAGGCATTATACCAGGAAGAAGGAATGCAAAATGAAATACAATCTACCTCTTACCCTGGGGAACTTCCTGCCTAGTGTGGAGACAGATGTACAAGACTCCAGCTAGCATATCTAGAGTTGATGGCCAGAGGTATCAGCTACCTCGGCACAAAGAAATCACTACAAAGGCTCCTGGGGTGGAAGAGTGGATAGGGAAGGATTTGAAGCTGGCCTGAGGGTGAGCAGGAGCGAACAACTCCAGACAGGCAATTGACATCTGGCGGCATCTCTTGCCATCCTGTGCCCAGCTTTTAGAGCAGCCCATGGTCCAGCCATGCCTTCAGTCTTCAGCCAACTGTGGGCACTTCTTCCTCAGCCTCTCTTTTCTCTTCCTTTAGTTTCTCTCCTTCAGTAACCATTTCAGAACAAGTCATAGCTTCCAAATTCTCTCCTGCTGCCAGGGCTGAATAGCCCAACCATTTTGATCATTTTAGAGAGTTTTTCCTAAATAAAATCCAAAACATTCATGACTATTATAAAGAGAAAATTCACGAGGATGCAATCAGAAAGGGAGCAGTGTAGCCAAGAAAACTCTGGGCCGCAAATAAGGGGTTGTATTGTTACAGGGGACTAGTTTAAACGCAGGTGTCTCAGCTCACCCTGGAGACAGAAGAGGTAACCAAATGGTAGTCCAAGTGGCCTGCTTTCAAATTACAAATAGTTCTGATGTGCAGAAATCTGAGATGACACAGTGGGCTTTAAACTGTCCCTTGCCTTGTTTTGGTGTCCAGGCAAGAGATAGGGCAGAGTGTCCCCCACCCAGAGTGAAAAAGCTGCCCCAAACCCCAACCCCTCCCAGAGTGAAAAAGCTGCCCCAAACCCCAACCCCTCCCATGGGCCAGTGAGCACAGGGCTGTCCTGGCCAGCTTGACCCGGCCCTGGACCAGCTGTGGGCTCTGATGCACGTGTTGATTGCTGTGGGGAAAGAGAGGAATGCTAAGTTCTGATGCACTGACACTCTCAGGAGAAGGTCTGCCTGTGCCAGGCAGCTTACTGCAGGGCAGGCACAGGGAAGGTGACACGGAAGAACTTTGATCTCAAGGTGGGTTTTCCTTTGTGCAGTTTTGTCTCTTTCCAAGCACGCATGTCAGAAACCATGGCTTAGCTGTCACCACAGTGAACATAAAGTGCACAACAACACGAGCCCCTCACACTCCACAGTCACGGGGCTGACTTACAGAGCTGCTGTGTAACACGCCCTTTGCATCCTTACCAGCTTTTTCAAAGTGACTGACTTCATGGGATCCTGGGGAAGCTGTAAAAGGAAGATCAAACGAAATGGCCTCCACCCATCCCGGCTCCTCCGCCCTCGAGCTGTTGCCTATCCATCACCAAAGAATGCTGTTTACGGTCCTCCTCATCTCTTGCTACCTCTTGTGGAAAAGATCAAGGGCAAAAAGAAAAGGGAGGGAGGAAAGAGGTCCTGAAGCCCATCCAGGGTCAGATCTAAAAAGAGCAAGTGCAAAGTCCTGAGTCTAAACCCCAGTGCCACCCCAAAAAAATTTGTTTAATTGGGCTGGAAGTGTGACTCAAACAATAGAGAACCAGCCTAGCAAGCACAAAACCCTTAGCTCAAACCCCAGGACCACAAAAAAAAAGAGCCATAAGTAAGCAAAGAGAGAACTGCTGAACCTCTCTTCCTGGAGCAAATTCTGTGTTCTCTCCATGGGGTTTCCATAGCACCTCATGCAGACTTCTGCTCTAGAAGGTTCCACAGTGAGTCACACATCATGAACTGGGTGTCTAGACCTTTACCAGGCAGCTCCTGGGTGGGGACAAGTGCTGTCTCCCCCTCTGCTGGACTTCCTGCAGCTTGACTCAGTCCTAAGGGAGAGGCTCCTCAAAGAGGTGGATGGGTGGTGGACATGCCAGTCAGGGGCCTTGAGAAAGCCACCACAGGAAACCCAAAAGAAAACAGAAGATGCCCATAGGAAGACTTCTAAGATCTCTTCAAGTTTGCTGAGCTTCTATTAATAGTAACACATGCTCATAACAGAAAATGTGGAGGATACCAAGATGAGGGGTCAATTGCTTGTGTCCCTGCTAACTAATGACATTAGTGTTGGTCGACAGTTATTTCCAGACTCTCTTAAAATTTTATCTAAACTAACATTTACGTATATTTGCCCATTCTCTGATACTATAATGAAATACCCCAGAAAGGATACTTTATCAAGAAAGAGATTTATTTAGCTCACAGTTATTAAGGTTCAAGGACACAGCCCCCATATCAGCTCAGCTCTGTTGAGGACCTCATGGAGGATGACATCACTATGCAGGAGCTTGTGAGAGGAACAGAGATCATACAGTGAAGCAAGAGGCCATAGAGCAGGGACAGGCCAGGCTCACTATTTTATAACAACTCCTCTCATGAGAACTAAACAGGCTCTCTCTCACAAGAGCTTCTTTAATCCCTTCTGAGGGCAGCACCCCTATGACCTAAAGACCTCTCACTAAGCCCCACCTCTTCAAGTCCCACCATGTCTTACACCACTACATTGAGGACCAAGCTTCCAACACCTGAAGCATTATGGGACAAAACACATCCAAACCATGTACTCATGTAACCAAGTGACCCATGGGCAGGAAGTGCAGGTGGGGACAGTACTGAGTAAGAAATTCTAACTTCCATTTAACAATAATAACCGTGATGTCCTATGAGTAAGACTACACTAAAAGCATAAGGACCAGATTTTAATATTCCAACTGTTTCTTCCACTTCCACAGCCCCCCTAATAAGTCCCTCCTCTATCACCTCAAAGTTCCCACCTGTCATCCTTGGCCTCCTATTTCACTATTTCACTAACATCCCTTCCCACATATGCACACCACAAGCCAGGGTCTAGGGCTTGCATACTTTGTGTGCATCTAAATGTTATTCTCAGTAAGAAAACAACCAATTCATAGGAAGTAGTTCCTGGCAGGTCAGACTGAACCAGGTGACTCTCCAACAGGGTATTGTCATGGAAACGGCAGGCCCAGCTTTTACCTAAAGAGCTGAAAATTGAACAGATGTGGATGGATCTCTGTGCTGGACTCGGGTATATTCTGACTTTTAGAGAAAGGAGGGGGACTGCCCAACCCTCTAAAAAGCAGAAGGTTATCTGACAAGGAAACAAGGTCAGGCACCTCACTGAATATTTGCAGAATAACCAGAATGAAACAGAAATGCCTTCCCACATCAAAACTGAACCTGCTATATCCTTGAAGGAAAAAGCCTTCCTAGATAATCTAAGGATAAAATGAAGCCAGGCATTCTGGTTTCCTCCTAGCCTGGCCTGTGCCACCTTTCTTTGGGTCCCACAGGGCTATATGGTCTGTCACCTACAAAAATCATCACATTCTGACTGCAGCCATGAGGATTTGGCCTCCTCTACCAGGGTGACAGTCAGTCTTGATCTTGGTGGCCTCCTGGCCCTCAGCATACCGTCACATAGACAATTAGCAACTTTGCTGAGCTGATGTATTAATTACAATGCTAGGGGAATGGTTTGCTAGATTTTGTATTTCCTTAAGTCTACTTTGGACTTGCCAGAGGAATCTCATTAATTTATCCTTAACCTCTTACCCTTCCTGAAAAGTGAAATTCAGAATCAAATTTCATTAAAAACCCATACATTAGGCACATTTCTGATCTACAAGCTCCCATGCACTTAACGCCTCTGGCAGACCCTTTGTCCCTTCAGGCATCTTGCTGTAAGAGGTACAACTGTGTAAATTCTATTCTCTCATAATCTTGTGGAGATTACACTCAGAAAACCCAAGTTCGTACTGCTTAAAGATAGATCTTTCTAGAAACTGAGAAACACAGACGTGTCTGTTCTGGACTGTCCCCATGCCAGGTCCCTGGGTTCCTGATAGGAAGCCAGTGTTCTCATTCTGCTGAGGTGAGAATCATCAAGTCAACCTGAGATTTTGAAAACAAGTATGGTGAGAACTGTTTCCTTCAGGAAATTCAAAGAGCCTCCACCTAACAGTACACCTGCAGGAAAAGAGCCCAGGTAGTCAGAACTGGACAGCATGTGCCAGTCCAAACCACGTCCCATCTCTCGCCCAACCTGTGGTCGTTCACCCATTGAATTCTTCCTATTCACCCTATAAGTGTTTCTAAGCACTTGTTTTACTGGTGATGAACAGAAATCACAATAATATTCTCTCCTAAATAAAGGACTGGCCGCCAATCAAGAGTCAGGTGCTATACTGGCCCTAGGCTCACCAGAGGAAGCGAAATAGTGCCTGCCTTGCCTCATGGAACTGACATCCAACAAGGAATCAACCATTCAACAAATATAAAAACATATACTTCCAAGCCAGGATATGGGCTTAAAAATGAAACATGCATGGATCCCAAGCAAGGGGCCTCCAAATAATAGAGCAATCAGATAAAGAAGAGAAAGAGGAGCTTTCCAAGCTGAAGGAAGAGTGTTTGTGAAGGCTCCAGGGCTGCCAAGGGCTAGCATGCACTGAATGAAAGGAAGAGTGAACAGGTGGAAGAATATTAAGTGGACACAGCAAGACCCTAGAGCCAAGAGGCTATGCGTATGATTTTCATGGTATCCAAAGGGCAATAGAAAAACATCAGATAAACACTTTTGCTTAATGATGGGGACACTTTAGACAAATGTGTCCTTAGGCAATTTTGTCCTGTGACTATTCCAGAGTTCACTCACACAAATCTAGATGGTAAGGTCAGTCCCTCAACGCAACTCTTTTATGCAACTAAGAGATGCTACTGGTGAAATACAGCTGACCATTCAAGTTTTTTATGTGAGTAGGAGTACACTCTAAAATAATGAAAAACTGTAGTGCAGTAAATGCAAAAGCCAGTAGCATACTGGCTAGGTGTGATTGTTCTGTGGAACGTTCATAGAGCTAGCAGCACAGTAGGTCTGTTTGCACTAGTGCCACCACACACAAGTGTGTAATACATTTTGCTGTGATACTGTGGCAGCTAAAATGTCACTAAGTGACAGGAACCAACAGGTACCCCATTACTTACTCTTGCTCACCATGCTTCCCTAATATTCAACAGCTTATGTTGTATGACACTATTTTCACATATAGATGGGTTGTTTCAATATTTTTCATTCTATGACATTTTCTTTCCCTCTCCCATCTCCTGTTGCCCCCCCCAAACAGACCCACTGATAAAATCTTGTTCTCTCTCTTACTGCATATATGCATTTAACTCATAGGTCTGGATTCCACATATGAGGGAAAACTTGTGACCTTTGACTTTTTAAGCCTAACTTACTTTGCTTAACATGGAAGTTCTCCAGTTTCTGCAACAATTTCATTATTCTTTATGGCTGAATAAAACTCCATTATGTATATACACCACATTTTCTTAATCCATTCATCAGTCATGGGGCATCTGGACTGCTTCCAAAGCTTGGCTGTTGTAAATAGTACTGCAATAAACATGGGTGTGCATGTGGTTCTGTCATATCCTGGAATATATTCTTTTGGATATATGTCCAGGAGTGGCATCACTGGATCATATGGTAGTTCTATTTTAGTGTTTTGAGGGAACCTCCATACTGCTTTCCATAGTAGTTGCACTAGTTTATATTCCCACCAACAGTTTGGGAGTGTTCCTTTTTCCCACATCCCTCACAAGCATTTGTTGTTTGCGTTATTGATGATAGCCATTCTGATTGGGGTGAGGTAGAATCTCAGTGTAGTCTTGATTTGCATTTCCCTTGTGGCCAAAGAAGTTGAGTATTTCTTCATATTTAGTCAGTGGGTTATTGATTCTTTGAGAGGTTAGATTTTTGAGCTCCCCATACATTCTGGTTAGTAATCCCTTGTCACATGTACAGCTGGCAAAGATTTTCTCCCATTCTGTGGACTGTCTTTTCTGTGGGCTGTTTCCTTGGCTATGCTGAAACTTTTTAGTTTGATGCAGTCCCATTTGTCAGTTCTTTCTCTTAATTGCTGAGTTATTAGAGTTCTGTTCATAAATTTATTACCTATGCCTATGTGGTTCAGTGTTCCCTAATTGCCATGGAGTAATTTCACTGTTTCAGATCTTACTTTAAGAAATTTAATCCATTTTGAATTGATGCTAGTGCAAGGTGAAGGACTGGGATCTAGTTTCAGTCTTCTGCAGGTTTTCCCAGCACCATTTGTTGAAGAGGCTACCTTTCCTCCAATGCATCTTTTGGGCTTCTTTGTCAAAAATCAGATGGCTGTAGTTGTGTAGGGGGAGTGGGCATAAGGAAAGGGTAAAGGAAGGTGAATATGGTAGATGTATTTTGTATTCATATCTGAAAGCAGAATGAAATCTGTTAAAATTGTTCTAAGGAGTGGGGGGGGGAGAAGAAAAAGAATGATGGAAGGTGTGAATCTAATAAGCTAGATTGTCAGCACATATAATTATCACAATGTACAACTATTATATGCTAATCAAAAAATAGTCACAGGACTATCATCATATACATAGTCCATCATTGACCAAAACGTCATTGTGCACCCCAAAAGGGCAGATTTGGTGTGTGTGTTATTAAGGAACTATTTCTCAGCCTAAAACTTTCCCCTCTAGACTCTGCTTGCTTGGTTATGTGGGAACTAGAACCCAAGTGGCAGGTTCTCATTTCCCAGAGCTGCTCCTTCCTGTTGGGCTCTGCTTAGGGGGAAACTCATTGGGAGACCAGAAGGTTGGAATGTCGTGGGGGGAGGTGCACAAATGGACTCACCCATTTTTATTTTTATTCTCTATTTCCTGTCAGCATGGCCCAGAAACAGATCTGTGGCCTAAGCAGCAGGAGTTGATCCCAGGTTTTTCATTTATCTTTTTAGCATTTTGTTTTTTAGTCCCCAATATCTCTTTAACCAAATCTTTTTTTTAATTCTATTTCTGAGGATTGACTCCAAGGCCTCAAGCATGCTAGGCAAGTGTTCCACTGTTGAGTCACATGTTAACCCAACCAAATCTTTATATTGAGTCTTTTTTATGAAAGTAATTGTTGTATAGATTAGCTTTGTATTGCTGTTATAACAAATCATAATACCTTGGTGGTTTAAAACAGCACAAATTTATTTCCTTAATGTTCTATAAGTCAGAAGTCCTGTAAATCATGATGTTAGCCAGGATGCAGTCCCTTATGAGTGAATTTTACTCAAGAGAAAGTTCTGTTCCTGAAGGATCAAGAAGGCAAGAATGTTTTATGTCATCTTCTCTATTCATTACGGTAATGCAAGTCCTAGTGCATAGAGCAAGAAAGAAGATAAAATACTTAAAGTTTGAATAGTAATAATAAAGCTGCCTTTATTCAAAAGCAAAAGAATATCTATGGAGAAAATCCCTAATAAGTCTATTTTCAAACCTGCTAGAGACCAGACATGGTGACTTCCACCTATAATCCAGCTGCTGGGGAGGCAGAGATCAGGAGGATCACAGTTCAAGGCCAGCCCTGGCAAAAAAAAAAAAAATCCATGAGAACCCATCTTAACCAATAAAAGCTGGGTGTGGTGGTTCACACCTGTCATCCCAGGTACACAGAGAGCATAAATAGGTCCAGGCTGACCTGAGCAAAAAACAGGTCCTATCAGAATAATAACTAAACAAAAGGGCTGGAGCCATGGCAGAAATAGTAGAGCACCTGCTTAGCAAGCACAAAGCCCAAGTTCAAGCCCCACCACAAAAAAATAAACCCTGTTACAATGAGCTGGGAGAGTAGCTCAAGTGCTAGAATTCTATCCCCAGAGCCTCAAAAATTTTAAAATCTACTAGAATGAGTGTGTGTAATGTCACAGGATATAAGGTCATTATAAAAGTATCAAAACCTAATAGCAGTTAAATCACAGTGAAAACATAAAAGTCTTAGGGATTCATTTTTCAAAATAGGTATAAGGCCCGTACATTCAAGGTTGTAAGGTAGAGCTTAGAGAAATGTAAAAGGAAAGACCTAAATCATTGAAACAGGACAAACACCATGTTTCTGGGCTGAAACATGCACCAATATTGCAAAGGTGCCAATTCTCACCAAATTCATGTGCATACTTGGTGTGATGCTCACTAAAGTCCCAGAAAGCTTCTTTTTTTTTTAGAAATTGACAAGTTCTTTTTCTAAGATACATATGACATGCCAAAAAACAATTAGAATAACTAGAACACACTTGAAGTAAAAACAAATTGGAAGAATTACATTTTGTGATCTCGAGATTTATTCTAAAGCAGCAGCACAAGTCAAGATGGCATTCAGATAAAAAGCTGGATCCTTTATCCTGCAGCATACACAGAAATCAACATGAGTTGGTCTAAAAGCCTAACCGAAGACTGAAATAATGAAATTCCCAGAAGAAACCACAGGGGAAAAGTCACTTGACATTGGCATTGTAAATAATTTTTTGGATACTGCACCAAAAGCTGAGATGACAGGGCAAAAATGAAAAAGTGAGATTTTATTAAACTACAAAGCTAAAAAATAAACAAAAAACCTACAAAGCTTCTGCATGTCAAAGGAAACAATCCACAAAAGGTAACCAATGGATGGGGAGAAAATATTTGTAAATTATGTGTATGGTAAGGGGTTAATATCCAAAATATATTAAAGAATCACACAACTCAGTAACACTAAATATTTTTAAAATATTAAAAATGGGCAAAGGACCTGAATAAACATTTTTCCAAACAAGATATAAAAATGACAGACATAGTGCTAAGCATCACTATCATCAGGCCAACAAACTCAAAAGCACAATGAGTGTCATTTCACACCTGTTAGAATGGTCATTACCAAAAGAAGAAAAGATAATTGTTGAGAATTTGGAGAAAAGATAACCTTGTAGACTGAAGATTGCTCTAAGGATATAACTGCCATATGATCCAGTGACCCCTCTACAGAGTATAGACCCAAAGAAAATGACACCAGAATCATGTGGAACTATCAATGTTCCCAAGTTGAATGAAGCATCGTTTAAAATCTCAAGGATATGGAAACGACCTAGGTACCCACCAACAGGTGAGTAGGTAAAGAAGTATTATTCAGCCTTAAAAAGAAATCTTGCTCGTGCTACACCATAGATGAAGGAGGTAGATGTTCTAAGTAGTGTGAGTCAGACATTGAAAGCTAAGTACTGTATGGACATGTTTTTATAAATAGAAACAGAAAGTAGAACAACAGTCACCAAGGGGTGGGTGACGAGACAGAGGTCAAGGGTGTTGAGTTGCAATTAGAATGTAGGATGAATAAGTCTAGAGGTCAGATGTGCAGGGTGAGGACCACAGTAAACAATATTGCACTGCATACTGAAAATGGTATAGTGTACATTATAGGCTGAGAGTAGATTTTAGGTGCTTTTGGCCCCCCAAAAAATCTTAACTATGAAAGGTAGTGAACATGTAAACATGTTTGACTAGAGTAATCTTTTATTTGTTTCAGTACTGAGGTTTAAACTCAGGGCTTCATGATTGTTAGGCAGGTGCTCTACTGCTTGAGCCAGGTGTCCAGCCCTTTTTGCTCTGGTTATTTTGGAAATGAGGTCTTGGATTTTGTCCAGAAGGCCTAGACAGTAATCATCCTATTTTTGCTTCCTACAGTTGCTGTGATGACAGGCATGCACCACCACACCCAGGTTTTTTCCATTCAGATAGAGTCTCAAGAACTTTGTTGTCTGGTTGGCCTTGAACCATGATCTAGTAATATTTTCACTGTGTATATCTATATCAAAATATCACCGTATACACCTTAACTATATACCATTAAAACAGCTAAAAAAATTTAAAAAGACAAATAGCCAACTAAAAATGGGCTAAAAATGATCAGCCATCTTATAAAAAAAGATATGTGAATAACCAATACGCATGTAAACAAATGTTCACGTTAATTAGTTATCAGAAAAATGCACAGAAAAAACACAATGAAAATATGTATATTCATATGTATATTTATATATCTTCTTGAATAGAGGATATATATGACAACAATGTTTTCATAAATTGTAACAACCAGGACTCTCATACGAGTGTTATACAGGACTCTCATACACTATCAGTGAGGGTACAAAATAAAATGGTATCCTTACAAAATGGTATAATATGGACATTATACTTCAGTTAAATAACTCATTAAAATTATGGGTAATAATTTCAGAAGAGAAATTAGTGTTTAGAAGAACAAAAAGCCCCTTTCCCCCAAGTCAACTTCCTATCAAAATATCCAAATGTAAGTTACCATCCAATGATAAGGGACCATTTCATTCAAAATGGCATCCATCAAAAATAATATATACTTCTTATAAATGATATTTCGACACATAATAAATTTTAATAATTTTCAGTGAAAACTTCAGCTTGTTAAACAGGTGGACCATCTGAGTCCCCATTTGGAGAAAGTGTGCCCCCATGCATGTCCAATAAAAAAGGCTACAAGAATTTATACCAAAATGTTCTCTATTTCAGGGTCGTAGAATTGTCAATTTTTAATTTTATCTCTTGATTTTTTTTTTTTTGGCATTTTTGAACTTCACGGCAATCAGTATATGTTACTATTATTCTAGGGGGGATTGATTTCAAACATTGAAAATGGCGAGCTATCGTGCTAACTTGGAGCCTGGCCTCTGACAGGCACTGGTTTGTAAGGCTGGGGAAAATCACCCACTCCCTGCTCCTACTCATTCTGCTTCATTTTCCTCATTCTTAAAATGCAAGTGCCTTTTAGCCTAATCTACTTCACAGTACTGCTGCAGAAATGACAAAAATAGTTACCATTTGCAAAAGCAAAATTTCAAGGAGCCGAGCACTGCATAGCTAGGTCTTAGCAGGGTTGGATGTGTTTCGCTCACCCCCACTGCTGCTGTGTGTAGGCTGGATTGTCTCTCCCCACCCCCACCAAGACCAGCTTCTACTGGGCCATCTCCCCATCTGTGTGCCAGCCTCTTACCACAGTCACTACTGTATTAGGAAGGTGTTTCCTCTGAATTAATTCTGCCTATAAATATAGACTCCTCCTTCTGCACGTAGGTAGGTTGGAAGGATGGGCAGTTGGGGATGACCTCCCCCAGAAATCATGGCAAGCTGTCTCACTTTATCAGCCAAAGACAAAGGGAGATTATCAGTTGGAAGCGGGAAAGGAACTAATTAACACTGTGCATCCAATGGATAAGGACACAGGCTCCCTCCATTAAGCAGAGCACATCACGTGATTCCTGACCCTCACCTTCAAGCCAGAGTCCTAAAAAAGCAATACATTCACTATTACATTCATAGCCTTTCATTGAGAAAAAAGAATAAATATGTTTGTTGAATGTGTGTAGTAGATGATATATAGTTTTTGAACCCATGGGTTGAAATTCCACTTCTTAATAAGTGTGATATTGGCCAAGTAACTTATGCTTCCTGGCCATGGCTATATTATCTGTAAAGCGGAGAGAATGAATCTGCACCACAGTGTGAAGGAAGGTATAAAATTAACATACATGGATTTAGGACATGGCTCAGTGGTACAGCTCCTGACTCACATGCATGAGACACTGGGTTTGAGCTCCAATGTGGCAAAACAAAACAAAAACAGCATACATAGGAAATAGTTTGCCATTTTTATTATCTGAACTTCCAGATTTTTTGTGAGTTCACGAGACTGGGTACTTTGATTTTTGTCTCTCTCTATATATAGCATCCATGGAGCCTAGAAAGGCACCCGACAATTAGAAGGCCCTTCTGAGATTCACAAATGAATAAAGAAGCTTCAAAATCAGGGTGAGTAGAAAGGGACAGCACTCTTCCTAATGCAAGTTCAAATAGGGAGCTTGTCCCCACCAGCGTCACAGTTGCAGGGCTCTGTATCAGTGGTATTTCTTCAAAGTGGGCACTGGGCCCACTTTGCTCTTTGTATTCTCAGCACCCAGCATGCACACTGGAATGATTAAGCATTTAACAACTACTTAAAGAAGACACATTTAACACAAAACAAAACAAAAAATCATTTTTCCCATTGGTATTTTCTCTGTTTTCCAAACCATGTCAAGTGACCACTTATTTCTTTGACATGTTTCATTTTCAACTGGACTGGTCAGATTCAACACTGGTACCACCAACACACACCCCTTTCCTCTTTCCCTGCACTTGCTCTTCCCACATCATGGGGCTAAAGAATGGCTAAGAAACTGAGTGGAAACAAGAATATGTATACACCTGGGTATTGGTGCTGATCTGACGTGACTTTGTTTTGCTTTGTTTAGTACTCATGGATGGATGAATCCTACTGCAGGGTGCTTGGTTTGCACTACTTATACTAAAATTACCTGTCTGTCTTCTATAGCAAGGACCAGAAGTACACGCAGGTGCTTCCTGGGTAACACCTTGATACCAAGATTTTCCTGCATCGTATCCTTCCTACTGCTGCATGGTCTAACACCAGGCTCATTGCCATATTGGCTCCATAGGGGACCTTTCTCACTGACTGGCTATGGAACCTCTTTACTTTTTTTTTCTCAGTTTACTCTTTTTCCTAGTTTTCCTTCTTCTAAAGTTCCTTATAAACAGCTTTCTACCTCAGCTATACAATGCTCTTTTATTTTTCTAACTCTCTCACCTCTTGCCCCTTCCTTAGCAACCTACTGGGAAGACCAGCTTCCCCAAACTCTGTCCTATGGTCCAGGATTAGGTCACATGACACATTGTGCCAGATACATGCTTATTCTCAATGTCCACAAAAGAAATCACAATCCTCACTAACAATCCAATCCAATCATCACAAGGTCCCTTAGCAGACTCATGGAACACAATCTCGTGGCAAGCTTGGGTTACCCACGGTGCAAGGACATATGCATATTTCCCAATGTCATTGCCATTTTTCTCTTAAAGTTTAAAAGAGAATACCTGGCAAGATCTGGGGCAGAAAAGTGAAGTCTCTTTTTTGCTTCAAGGTCAAAATATTTATAAAACTTTCTCTCTTGCTGTCTTTCTGTGATAGCTGCTCTCTCAAAAAATGTCAAAGTAACTCACATCAATTGACAAGCAGCATGACAGAGATTAGACTGAATTTAAAGGTCACCCAGGGCAACTGGGACTTACTGCAGGCACCTTGATTGAAAAAAAACATGAAAAATAAAATTCTGAGGGTGCCCGACAATCACAGGAAAAGTTTCCTGGTGACCACAGACATCCTGCATGATATCTACCAAGAGAGGTCACAGACAAGCTGACAAAGCTGAAAGGACTTATCCTTCCTCAGAAACACCTGATTGCAGGTGATTCACAGACCAGCAAGAAAGATCTCCCAACAGGATTTATCACCAAAGTGCAGTGCCTGGACAAAAACTCTTCTGCAGTACTTCAACAATAAAACTTAGTTTGGGAAACTTTTCCCATACATACCTAACCAGACACACCAAATTTCACATTAGTGACAACGCAGCATTGAACATTCGAAGGCAACTGGGCATAGAAGTAGTCACTTCATGTGACAGGAAAACTTCTGTGGAAACATTTGAATTTGGATCCCAATGACATTCATTGCCAAGATTTAAAAATCTACCCTAAATCATTGGAAAACACAAGAGACTACAAATAGCCAAAAATACTCAGCAAAAAGAGCAATGCTGGAGGTATCACAGTACTGGACTTTAAACAACATTACAGAACCATAGTAATAAAACAGCATGGTACTAGAACAAAAACAGATATGAAGACCAGTGGAACAGCTATGCCCACCTTATTTTTGATAAAGGTGCCAAAAACATGCAATGGAGAAAGGACAGCCTCTTCAACAAATGTTGCTGGGAAAAGTGGTTATCTGCCTGCAAAAAACTGAAACTAGATCCATGCCTGTCACCCTGTACTACT
This sequence comes from Castor canadensis, assembly GCF_047511655.1. NCBI lineage: Eukaryota > Metazoa > Chordata > Mammalia > Rodentia > Castoridae > Castor > Castor canadensis. The sequence goes on from NC_133395.1 coordinate 82,416,474, forward strand.
AGCAACTCAGTGGATTAAGGACCTTACTATCAGATGTGAAACCTTGAAGTTAGTACAGGAAAGAGCAGGGAATACTCTAGAAGCAATAAGTATAGGCAAGGACTTCCTCAGTAGACCTCCGGCAACCCAGCAACTAAGAGAAAGGATGAACAAATGGGACTACATAAAATTAAAAAGCTTCTGCACAACAAAAGGAATGGTCTCTAAATTGAAGACACCACCCACAGAGTGGGAGAAAATATTTGCTGGCTGTACATCAAAGTACTGATAACCAGAATATACATGGAGCTCAAAAAACTAAACTCCCCCAAAATCAATGAACCAACAAAGAAGTGGGCAACTGAACTAAACAGAAGTTTTTCAAAAGAAGAAATTCAAATGGCCAAAAAACACATGAAAAAATGCTCACCATCCCTAGCCATAAAGGAAATGCAAATCAAAACCACACTAAGATTCACCTCACTGCTGTGAGGGTAGCTATCATCAAGACACCACCAACAACAAGTGTTGACGAGGATGTAGGGAAAAAAGGATCCCTCATACAATGCTGGTGGGAAAGTAAGCAAGTACAACCACTCTAGAAAACAATATAAAGCCTTCTGAAAAAACTAAACATAGATCTGCCGTATGATCCAGCAATCCCACTCCTTGGGATATACCCAAAGGAATGTGAGTCAGGTTATTCCAGAGGCACCTGCACACCCATGTTTATTGCAGCATTATTCACAATAGCCAAGCTATAGAAACAGCCAAGATGCCCCACTACTGATGAATGGATCAAGAAAATGTGGTATTTGTACACAATGAAATTTTATTCAGCTACAAAGAAGAATGAAATCTTGTCATTCACAAGTAAATGGATGGAATTGGAGAACATTGTCTTAAGTGAAGTTAGCCAGGCTCAGAAGGCCAAAAGTCATGTTCTCCCTCATATGTGGATTACAGACCTAAAACAATTGCAGTAATATCATTGGACATGGGTCACACACTAAGGGGAGAACATGTACAGGAAGAATAGGGAAAGGGAAGGAAACCTAAAACTTGAAAGTGTTTGATGTGCCCACTGTAGAGGAGTGAATAAAGTAATCCTAAACTGGCAGAGGCCACTATGGGAAGGTGACTGGGAAGTAGTGAAGAGGTCTAGTAGAGATGAATCAATTTGGGTTGTAATACACATGTGCATGGAAGCACTGCTAGGAATCTCTCTGTATAGTTATCCTTATCTCAACTAGCAAAATGCTGTGTCTTTCTCATTATCCCTTATGTTTTCTCTTCAACAAAATTGGACAAGAGGGCAGAACAGGCTCTACCTAGAAGCGAGGGGAGGTTGTGGGGAGTGGGAGAGAGGTGAGAAGAGGGCAAAGGGGAGGGGGGAGAGGTGGCCCAAACAATGAATACACATATGAATAAATATAAAAACCATAAAAAATGGTAAAAAAAGAAACATTTGAATTTGTAACAAACTATTCCCTAGAATCTTTCAACCAATTCATAGGGTTTTGTTGTGTATATGTGTGGGGGGGGGTGTGCGCATGTGTGTAGGTGTGTGTGTTATATGTGGGATTTCAGGGCAGAGGTATGTGTAAATGTAGGGCACAGCAGAATTTATAAATTTCTACTCCCACTTGACACAATGTTCTTGTACAAAGGGAGTAGATCAGATCACTTAAAAGGGTGTGTTTGACATGAAACATGATTGTTAGAATTTGTTATATGGACCTGAAGCAATCTGATCTCTCTGGATGCTATGATTTGGGTAAGAACCCACAGAGGCCCCTGTGTTAAAGTCTTGGTCCCCAAACTATGAGAAGGTGGTGGAACCTTTAAGATGTGGAACCTACTCAGAAGTCCTCCAGTCACCTACAGTTTGTCCTTGAAGGGGATATTGGAACTGAATATTCAAGTCCTGGCCATGAGGTGACCAGTTTGCTGTGCCATTAGTGGTGTCCTGCCTAGCCACATCCCCCAAACAACAAAGCCAACTAACCATGAATTAAAACCCCCAAACCTGTGAGCTGAAATAAATTTTTCCTCTTTATAAGTTGATCATTTGCTATTTTATTACAGTAATAGAAGCTGACTAACACAGGGGCATGACTTATCCTTTCCGTACAATGCAGATATCTGACTTACTTTGGGGAAGGCAGCTCTGCCATGTCTGTTAGATTCAGCTTAGGGACATTTTCATGATCAGAGTGTACATTTTTCCATTGAACATAAAAACAAAGTGTAATTTGTGAATGGGACAAAAGCATTAAGAAAGCTATGGAATAGAAAAGAATATGTAGGTGAGCAAAAAGAATCTTAAGTATTTTCCTTCCAACTGCCTTTGGTAGTTAAGGTCCAACTGTTGCTTGTGAGTTTCCCAGCTGAATCTGATGTTGAGGCACCCCAGGCAATCAGATGCACCCCACTTTAGAGGTACAAAAGTTGTGCACAAAATTGCAGCCTTGTTTCTACTGCTGAAAAACTGCTCCTGTACTGTGCACAGCATAAAGGCCTCAGAAATTCACAGCATCCCTCTGAAGCCAGTCAACATCAGGGCCGGATGCTGGGGCAGACACCCGGGATCCAGGCCACATGCAAAATGTGCTTTCTTTCTGACAGCACACAGCTGCATCTGCCTTTAAACTCCATCTCCAGGGAGCTCTTCTGGGTGTTCTCTGATGCCTGTTGGATATTTGAAGCGCAATAAACAGTTTCCTTATGACTGAAGTGAACTTGGAGACTCTTGTTCACACTCTTGGAAAACAGCTTCCCATTTGCTGTGTGTGTATTACCCAGGTGTCACTGCACGCCGACGCTGGAGCCCCGCTTTGCATTTCTTGGGTGCAGGCCCTAAGCGTTCCTCACACCAGGACCTGCTGCTCTTGCTTCCCCTCCCTGAGGATATCAGTCAAGCTAAAGACAGCCCTATCCTCAAGGAGAGCAGAGCACAAGTGGTGATGGAGCCATAAGGACAAAGTTTACTTTTAATCCAGTATTTTTCTATTTATTAAAGAAACGTCATCATTGCAAAGAAGCGTGCATTCTTATGACACTTGACCACAGGACCTTGGTGACTGATGCAGCACGGGTTAAATGTGCTAATTCAAAAATTCTAAATCTGAAATACTCCAAAATCTGAAATTTTTCAGCACCAACATGACCCCACAAGTGTAAAATTCATCGCATGACCTCATGTGATAGTAATTTAATACAATATTTTTAATACTTTAGTGCCTGAAACAAACTTTCATGTTGTGGAATTTTTCTTGTAGAGTCTTTTTGCCATCAAAAAATTTCAGATTAGGAACATTTTGGATTTTAGATTTTCAATTTACATAAGTAGCACAAACCTTAGTAAACTATAAAGCTAGCCCAGTCAATACACACACTTTCTCATTAAAATTTCAGCCCTAAGTGCCTGCCTACCAAGCATGAGGCCCTGAGTTCAAACCCCAGTACCACTAAAACAAACAAACAAACAAAAAAAACCCAAATGGCTTGACCACTCTCAAACTTACAAGGGCTGGTAGAGTGGCTCAAGTGGTTGAGCACCCATCTAGCAAGCAGGAGGCCCTGGTTCAAACTCCAGTACCGCCAATGAATTCATAAGGACTTGTGTTTATTGCTTTTTTTTTTTTTAAGTGAAGAATATGACCAAGACAAAAGAACGCATAGCTACAAGGTTTGGCAGTAGATTTGTGGCCTTTCTTTGCCACTGTGTCCTTTGACAAGCCATTTAAACCCATTGGTAGATATTTTCTCATTAATAGAAATTCATTGACATTATATACATGCATATATATGTATACACACAAATATATATATATTTATCATGATGTTTGAAATAATGAATGTGACTTGCTATTTTTGTTTTTTCTAAATGCATAGTATGAAAACAGCTAGTTTTCAAGAAGCAAAGGTAGGGGATCAATTTTGTTTCAACATGCTTGGACTCTGGAAACATCATTCACTCTATTTGTGTGTAAGATTCAAGAAGACATCAAATAATGTATTATATTTCCAAATCAAATAAAAGTATTAGGCTTTATAAAAGTAAAGAGCCAACTGCTCTTAATGAAAATAATCATTTCAAACACTTCAGAGAAAGAAAGGAACTAGGAATTTTCTAGAATTATCCTCTATTCTTGAGGTTGGACATATGTATTCTTTTTAAAACCAGGAAGAAAATCCAGACTAATGCCCAGATTTATGTAACATAATGCTGACTACCAGCCCTCCCTCTGCACCCCCCGCTTGGCCTCACAAACCTGAGTGGGCCTACGTGGCTCGATGCACTGGGACAGATGCTGGGCCCCTTTCCTCCTTTCTAGAAGTAATGGCTATAAACCCCCAACAAAGGGTGGACAGCCTCAGGCTAGAAGTTGGGATTAGCAGAACAGGATGCAGTTCATGAAGGTCTTAATTTTTTCTTTATAGACACCAGCATTCTCTGATACACAAAATAAAGAAAAAATATTTAAGAAACATTTGGAGAATTTCAGAATGTATAAACTTAGTTTATTTTAGTTATATTCATGACCATGGAATATCTATTGAGGTCAGACTTTTTTGCAACCTCGAAGTGTCTTTCCTGAGTGATCCTTGAAGCAGAGAAAATCCCCATCCCAGGCACTTGCTGCAGTCACACCGAGGGGCACGCAGGGTGCCAGCTCTCCTTCCCAGCAGGCTGGTTGTCTTTGGAAGACACATGGGTTTGGAGACACACTGCACACACTTTTTGTTCTATCCAGGACACCTTAGAACATTGTCTCTTAGGCCAGAACACTGAGCATAATAATCCAGGGCTGTGGCAAGAAAAGTCAACCAAGATGGAGGAATGCTCTTTCTGTGGTCTCTGTCACAGTGACTGGAGCATCCAACACCAGAGTGGCAATAAACAGCATCAAACCTGGAACCCGCAGTGCTCACTTGTAATAACAAGCCCACTGCCTGTGTTCACATCTGACTATCACCAGCCTCCTGCTGAGACGCCAAAGCTCATGCCAAGTCCTGGGAACATCACTGATGCTTCTGGAGAATCCAGTGTTTTGCTTCTGAAAGTCCTGAGAAACACAGAGATACAGAAGAAAAGAACAATGTCGGCTTAGTGCACAGGCACGTGGGTGCATGACCTGAACACCTCAGGAAGAAGTGTCCATTGGCCAGGCCAAGCCAGCATGGGTCTCTTCAGAGCTGTTTCCTGGACAATGGGATAGGTTGAAGAGACAGTGAGTACAGTGTCCGGGCACTGCTACCACTGAAACCAAACGCTAGCCGTTTTTGTGCACTTGGGGCAAGTTTTGGTTTACTCATAAATGGAACTGGAGAAGAGCATTCCCATGTGAAAGGGAAAGTGTCCCAGACAACAAGGGAGCGGAATTGATTCTGCTGCTGCCATAGGAAGGGCATTCCTGGATAAGGAACGTGGAAGGCATATGGGAGTTTTCCAGGCTCCCAGTGGGCAGGGCAGAGCTAGGTCTTCTCTGAGAACCGGAGAGAAGTCTTGGGTCACTAGCCATGCTGAAATCACAAAATCACCCTCCTGAACGCAGTGCTTCAGTAAGCTCAGCATCACCACAACCTCAATGGGTTCTTTTAATTAAATTATACTTATTTTTAACAGACACATAAAAACATAAAATTTGTAAATATTTATTGTGTGCCTCCTGACATTTAAATACACGTACACATGTGTAAAACTAAATCCAGGTTAAATAAATCTGTCATCTTCTCAAACATTTATCATTTCTTTTTTATAGTAAAAGTAATAGTAAAGTTTATTAGAAAGGGAATTTAGCATAACAGGACAAAAGTAGGGAGAAATGGGGAAAAAAGGAGAAACATTTCCTGCTCTCCATGTAGGGAATGGAAGTAGAGACTTATCATTTCTTCATGGTGAAAATATTCAGAATCATTTCTTCTTTCATTTTGAAATACGCAGTACATAAATTGGTATGCACAGTCACCCTTCTGTGCAATTGCTCAGGGGCCACAGTTTCTTACACCTAACTTGAACTCATTGCCATTTATCAGCCTCTCTCCATCCTGGCCCCCACCTACACCCAGCCCCAGATTCTCCCAAGCCTCGGGTAACTGCCATCCTATCGGCCAACTTCTCTGACATCAACTTTTACAGGTTCCACCCATGAATGAGCTCATACAGTATTTGTCTTTCTATGCCCAACTCATTTTCGCGTGACATAATGATCTCCAGTTCCATCCATGTTGTTGCAAAAGCAAAAGAATTTCATTTCTTTTCTGTCTGAATAGTGTTCCATTGTGTGTGTAAGTTGAGCACAGTTTCCTTATCCATCCGTCAGTTGATGGGTACTTAGGTTGCTTCCACATCCTGGCTACTGTGAATACGGCTGTAATAAGCCTGAGAGTGCAGGGTCTCTTCAACACCCTGATTGCAAATTCACTTGATACGTACCCAGAAGTGGGATTGCTGGTAGTGGGACTGATGGATATGGTAGTTCTATTTTTAATTTTTGTATTTGTACTTTTTAATTGAAGAATAAAATCATATGTGTATATAATTTATAATGGGATGTTTTGAAATTATATATACATATATGCACACATTGCGGAAGGTCTAAATTAGAATTCGTGTATTTTCACATAACATTTTCAAGTATAAAATGTATTGTTATTAACTATATATAGTCACCATGTTGTACAAGGGGTCTCTCGAGTACTCAGGCCTCTGTGCTCACTGGAATCCATGACCTGTATGAGGTGCTGAATTCAGAGCACACTCCCCAAACCATGCCTGCTCCAACTCAGAGGAAGCCCACAGCCAAGTCCCTGGTTAGTGACCTCCCCTGGGGCTCTGTTCACACAAGTGCTCAGTGAACACCAGGCCCCATCAGAGTCTTCTCTTCTCAGAAACTGGAACTGAAAACAGCTTGGAAGACTGCAGGCCAGTGAGCAGAGATCTGAAACTGCAAAGTAGCGTAGACAAAGGCAGGAGACAGTAAGGACCGTGAGTATCAAGCGGGAGCTCTGAGTGAGCAGAATCAAGGGGTGGTGGAGGGCAGGAGAGACACCTAGGCAGAGACTTCAGAGCCAGTGCAGTGGCCAAGGACCCACCACTGCCTGCTGTAAGGATCAGAAGTGCACAGGCACCTGCAGCACATGGGATGCGACATATGCAGTGATATTCCAAGACATGCCCTGACACTACCTTTTCCCTAAAAAGTCCTACCTGAAGATTCAGCATAGTTTATATAACTCTATTAATTACATTCATAATATCAAAATTTGTGTACAAATTTTAGAATACACACATAGACAAAAAGAAAATAATTTAAATCACCTGTTTGGTTCCATTAGTCAGAGAGTGCAGTGGCATAATTTGGTACACATTTCTCCATGCTTACTTTCAAAATAAGATGAGCCTATGATAAAATAAGCAATATATAATAAGTTGTTCAAAATACAAAATTTAAAAGACTCACATGTTTGCAGTTCAGAGACCTGGGCTTCTTAAATATTTGAGTGTTGAAATGTCATTTGTTTTATGAAAGATGCATGATTATAGGTTACAAAGGGGTGTATCTTTCATATGATTTTGGCTTGGAGTTAATATATATCTAGCATTCTTATTTTTTATGCAAAATTAAAAATTGACACACATATGACACCTCTAATGATTTTGAAAATTCTATTCCTGGATGAAATTCTTGTCTTAAAATACTTCCAACCAAGTCTAGATGGAAATTGAGGCTCCCCTGGAGAGCTTTTCATAACAGTGTGACAATTAAGAAGAAAGCTCTTAATTCCCCGTTCTATCCATGCCCACCCCACCCCATCCCCATTCACACAGGCTGTCTTTCAGAAACACAGACATAAGCTATCATTGCAAAGATGGGGGGACAGAGACACCACACAAAATGTAAACTATTATTCTTTTACTTATTAGGTGCTATTGATATATATCACCATCTATGTGTATACTTTGACACTTCATTTGTTTAAAGAGTCTCTTTCCCACTTTAGGGAAAGAAGACATATTTCCCACAATGTGGGATAAGTTATAGCTACAATCTACCTAGGATTTTTTTAAAAAGTAAGGGCCTCTCATCTGCAAGGTTTACAACTGAAAAGAGAAAGTTACTAAATGTACATCAATAGGCAATGACATCCAATTATTAGAGAGAGAGAGAGAGAGAGACAGAGAGAGAGAGTAACAGGATGACACTCACATCCCTACCCTTCACCCACATTTTTTCATCCCAGGAAAGAAATAAGAGCCACCCAAGGAGCAGCAGAAGGTAACCGTCACATCCAGGTCAACATCAATCTTTCTGGAAGTCTAGCTGAGCTTTAAAAGCCCATGATTGTTTCACTTAGACATCAGGACCACTGCTACCATCTACTATTATGTCTTCCCTTCCAGACATCTGATAGATGAGAAAGGAATCAGGAGATGGAAGGAGAGCCAGATGCCAGAGTCAGGCACCACAGCTGTAGGAGGGAGGGCTAACAGCAGTTATAACACGTCACTCACCAGGAAGTGTGTGTGATGGCCTCTGGGGTCCTGCTTGCCCAGTGGAGCAATGGATGGAGTACATAGTGACTACTCAGCCAGGCCCTCACTAGGTGTCACTTTCCTGTAGGCCACAACTTTCTACATAAGTGGCACAAGCAAGTCCAAAAATTCTTTTAGGACAATTCTATTTTTTTTTTCTCTACCACAAACTTGAAGTGCTCTCTTAGCTTCTTTGAATTTCAGTTTTCCACATCCATAAAGTGCAAAATGTTTTCCCTATCTACCTGACTCAAATGCGGTCCCTATACCTGAAGAAGCTACTACCTCCAGAGAATGGCAGTTGTGACCATTATAGCGTATGCTATGCTTCTTATCTCTGTGACTAAATACCTGACTTAACGTAAGGGAGTTTTAGCTTGTGATTTCATTGACCCCATTGATTGTAGGCCTACAGTAAGGCAGGACATCATGGTGGCGGGAACATATAGCAAAGACTTCTCACCTCCGAGTGGACAGGAAGCAGAGAAAGAGAGAGACTGAGAGGGGCAAGATACAGCCCTCAAAGACAGGCCCCAGTGACATACTTCCTCCAGCTTGGCCCCACCTCCTAAAGTTTCCAGCACCTGTCTTCAACATACAAGCCTGAGGGGTCATTTCATATTCAAACAATCACTTCCAGCTAAGAGGAAATCAGTCAAATATTGATCAGTGGGATGGCTCCAGCAATGAAAGCTGTGACATAATATAAGAAGAAACGTTGAATGTTAAGTGCAAGGACTTCTGTAACAAAGATATTCATTTGTTCTTCAGTCATTCACCGAGTTCCAACAACCGTGCTGGCCCAGAGGTTAGTGTTGAAGTGTGGACAATCACAAGTGTTGTCAGGAGGGAAATAAGCCCAAGCCTCCAGGTATCTTCCAGTACCGAGTTTTAAAGAAGTAAAAGAGTCAAATATGGACGTGGCAGATGAATCCTAACATAGACCTTAAACGCCAACACACCTGTGTTGTTCAGGTGGAGCCACCAAGCTTTGCCAGCCCAGCTGGGAGATATACTTGGGAGAGGCAGAGAAAGGCCCACACAGGGCTGCATGCTTGTCCTAGCACATAGGGCTGTGCAGGTCACTTAAAACTTTAGGATCTTACTAGTCACTTCTATTCAGCAGTCTCAGTACTGAGTGTACCCAGAGACATTGAAATCACTTTGGCAAGTAGACATGACACTTGTATATTGATTACAGCACTCATCACAATAACCAAGGTATGGAATCATCCTAGGTGTCCACAGCCAAATACATGTGTGCAGAAAGAAAATGCAGTCTATACACACAATAGTCTATTATTCAGCCATAAAAAGAATGAAATTCTTTTGCAGCAACATGGATGGAGCCAGAGACATGTTAACTAAAATAACTCAGGCACAGAAAGTCAAACACCACATGTTCTCACTTATTTATGGAAGCTAAAACGTTGATGGTAAAAAGAAAAAAGTAAAAAATGGAATAGTGGTTACCAGAGCCTAGGAAGGATGTGAGGGAGAGAGTGATAAGAAGGACACTCACTCTTAATGACCTGGTCACCTCTTGAAGGCCCCTCCCCTCAGCACTGCCACATGGCCATTGAGTTTCAATGTGAGTTTTGGAGGGGACACACCACAAAATCACACAGTTGCTTCCCAACACTAAAATAGAACCTATTAGTGTAGAACTTCTACTGCCCTGAAGGGATTCAGGACACGTTACCTCAAATTTAGTACCTTGTCCTTCTCCCTGGAAGCAGAGAGACCTTCATGTAAGAGGTGCCCTGTTCATCCCAGAAGCATCCTTGTCTCTGAAGACACAGAGGCATAAGGAAGAACCTGGACCAACAGCCCCTGCTTATTCCCCCAAATTGGGACCATCAAGCCTGAGCATAAAGTTATACAGGCTTCCACTTCTCAATGTCTTCATCATGAAGATTCCCGTGTCACATACAACATATATTCAGAAAATGTACATATTTTTCTTCTGCTAACCTGCCTTTCCTAATAAAGGACCCTAGCCTTGACCCCTCAATGGGAAGAAAACATGTCGCGTTTCCTCCCTGCATCCTATGCTTCTTGCACGTTTGTGTCCTGGTCACAGCTCTCCATTTAAGAACAAGGTGTGCTCCTTTAGATTCTGTAACTGCTGACTTCTATACTTTCAGTCCACTTTCTGTCATGGAAAGAGTGCCAGATGCAGAGTTTAAAAAGCCACTTTCCAATCTTGCATGTGTCACCCTTCAGCCAAGTCCCTGGGAAAATTCTCAGTCAGTCAGAATTATCTAAGGTGGCAAGCATTCACCCTGGGCCAGACATCATTTGTGATAACAACTGTATGCGCTATGTACAAGTATCACCCTTGTTTTTGCCAGTGCAAGGGTGGACACTTAACCACATTCTTTATCTTACCCCAGGTCCCACAGCTCACTGGCCATGTGGGAACTTGAACCTCCACTACCCTCAATTACCCCAGTGCCCAGCATGGTTACTGCTCAGCCAATCTGTTTTGGTGGCTTGTTAATACCAAGATGTGTACATCAGGTTTTATGTCTAAAATGAGAGAAGCCATACTCTTATCATTGGGGTTTGTAATGCTGCACAAAGTTTTCCTTGAAAACCTGAGAAATGCCATACAAAGTCAATGGTCACACTCCTGTCCCCAACCTGATCAAGTCGCCAACAAGACCAAGAAAGCCAGTGAGCACTTTGGCTGACAATAGAAACATCTGAGTTCTAGAATCAGCAGAACCACCTCACCATACTGTTTCCTCATTTGTACAGTGAGAAGCCTGGAATAAAACTGTGTAAGTCACATGTAAGGCCCAACTTAGGAGCACCACGACCTATGAATCCTCTCTGGGCAGTGACACTAATAGCCCTGTCCCTGGTTTTCCATCCTGATGGTGAGTCACATTGGCCTCTTTCCCAAGCAATGGTTTGGATTCTTTCAGCCTCTACTTTTTCAGTTGGATCTCATTTAATTGTTGTCATTTCACTTGTTCACCTTGAAGCCCTGGGGCACTTTACACACCTTAAACACATCAGGCATAAAGCATACAAAAATAAATTCCATTTCAATCTGCCACATGGCACAAAGCCGGCCACCTATAATAGAACCCTGATGTGCCTGCTGAAAACCCTCTGAAGAGTACCTCTTGGGAAACAAAACAAAACAAAATAAAAATGCACCAACTGCACCAGTGCAGGAATTAGGAGAGAAGGAGAGAAAGAAAGAGAAAGAGAAGAAGAGACAGATAGAAAAAGGAAAACACTCTGTGTTCTTTTTCTCCCTAATTCATTATCCTGCTGTATTAGCTTGAAGTAATTTTGAGGTTATTTTACCATAAAAGTTGAGCCAAGTTCTATGTATCCTGTCAAACAATCAGGAAAAGAAAAAGAAATTTTACTTCAGGACATTCAGAAAGTCACAGGTTGCTAACATTGGGATTCCTTGTTTCCACATTTTCTAACAGTCTATGTTCAATGAAATTCAAGGGAATGATGGTCAGAGGACAGGAAATCAAAGATTTACATGAAAACAAAAACTCAGTTTCTATTTCCTTCAAGTAAAACGAGAATGTAAACAAGGCAAACTCACTTATAGGAGCCCTAAGAACTCCTGCTGTGTCCTGGGGTCCTTCGTGTACCTGATTTCCACTGGAATTACCAAGAAAAAGGCAACTTATCTGACCCCAAACTGCTAATCCATACCCATACCCTGTGGTAGCTCCACCCACCAACCAGCTCCCACCTCTGGGAGTCCTAGAGAAACCAGTTCAGACCCAGTGCCTGAGGACAGGGGTGGAAAGATGGCAGCAAGAAGAAAAGCATGGACACTGCCCCAGCCCTTGGAGAGGAACTCTCAACTGTGTGCACTGCCCCCGGCAGGGCAAGGCAGGCCTCCCCGGCACAAGCCCCTGCTGGTGGCCATGCAGGAGGAGATAGGGAAGGGTGCAGGAGGTGAATATGGTGGGAATATTATGTAGTCATGTATGAAAGTGGAAAACCGAGAGCTATCAAAACTTTCCAGGGATGGGAAAAGGGGGTTATAAAGGACAATGATGGAGGGGGTGAATTCAGCTATGACACATTGTGAGCACTTTTGTAAATGTCACAATGTACCCCCAGTACAACAATAATATGATAATAAAAATTATTTTTAAAACATATTTAAATAGCATGAATATTTAAAAAGAAGTAATGGCAGTGGCTTCTCTTGCCTTCTTCTTCTGATCCTCCATGAAGAGCCAGAACTCAGGTGTTTGAATGTCGATGTTTCCCACATTAATATGTAAGCCAAGAAAAGTGTCTGAGAATATTCAGCAAAAACTTCCGGCTTGCCCTCTGCAGTCTTCTTTCCGACTACACCCTTTGCCTCCCCATTCTGACACCAAATGTCAGGGGCCACTTATGATCTCAAATGTGGCTCACTTTATTCTTCATGTGTCTACTGCTCCTGTCGATACTAGCGTTCTTAAGCCTAGGCTTAGACCCACCTCACGACCACCTTTAAAATCAGGGAGCCTTTAGTCAGGCACTAGGGGTGTCCACATAGCTGGGTCACACGCAAAGCTGATACTGCTCTGTCCCCAGACAGTGGATTGGCTCATGTCCATCCTGATTGTGGTGCCTGTTCTATGCTGGTTAAGTTAAGTCTTGCATGAAGATTTCACTTCACGCAATATATGACCCATGGAAACAAAGTAATTAGGACACCACACGTTAAAGTCTCTGTATTTGTTATCCCTATGTAACCAATTACTCCAAATGTATAGGTTTAATAAGGCAAGCATTTGATTATTTCACTGTTTCTGCAGATTGACCAGTGAGGGCCTCTGACTCAAGGTTCTCATGATTCAAGGTGCTTGCAGGAGCTATGGTCATCTCAGGATCCACCAGGAGAAAATGGCTTGAAATCTCACGCAGCGACATCAGCCAGCCTTAGGTTCCTACTGGCTGTTGGCAGAGATACGGACTCCTTATCTCCTAAGCTTCCAGATAGGGCAGCTCAGAGCTTGGAGCTCACCATCCCAGAGCAAGGAATCCAGTGAAGTGAGAGCTAGAGACAGAGGGAAGCCACAGTCACTTTACAACCCAGAGGTAACACTCAATGGTCTTTCTGTAATATATTGGTAAAGAGCAAGTTTTTAGGCCCAGTGCCCATTCAAGAGGACAAGATCTCACCAGGAGGTGTGGATCACCAGAAGCCATGTTGGAGGCCACCTACAATTCTCTTCCGCTTCCCAGAAGACAGTAATGTACACAACAGTGACATTGCACCGTCCCTAGCAAGAGAATCCAAGAATGGTTCCCATGCATACCTGATGCCTCAGCATCATTATTCATAATAACTTCATTTGCTCTCAAAAGTGCCCCTATCTGGATGACAAAATCCACAGTCACCCTAGTGATGGCTTTCCTAAGACAAGTCTGATCTCTTTCCTACACATGTCTCCAGTGGTGACACTCCTGGTTAATCAGCAGCCACTGTCCCAGGCCACACAGAGGCCCTGGCTGGGCACCAATCACTAGTCTTTGTTTGTCTTAACTATACCCATATTTTCTATGATTTAAATGTGTTCTTGCCTTTGGAAAATCATCAGTTGGTTAATTCCTTATAGTTATCTATGTCCCAATATGTATTTATGGGATCACATACAGTGGAGATTACAGATTTAGAGTTGTCTATAAATGTAAGTGTATATGTTTTGTACATTCTGCAGCAATGGCATTATTCATCTTTTATCATGCTTATTAGCCATACACAATACAAGGATGGTACCATTCAAAACTTTCTGAAGACATTTCAACTTCCTGATAATTTTAAATATAAAAATCATTGTATAATAAATACAACACTTTGCATTTCTGTGTGAGCTGTCTCTCAATCACACGGTGGAGTAATTTGTAAATAAAAAGGAAATTGATCTCAATGAAAATGTGCTTCTGTTATCTGAATCGAATTACTGTTACTTGAGTCTCATTTTTGAGGATCTGCCTATCCCTTTTTTTATAAACATTTCCTAAGGACAAAAGTATTTCTGAACATATGGGCTGTGTCTCTGCTTTGGATGTAAAACCTCCTGGCACTTCGCTGACTTCATTTCATTCTGAGTCACTCTCTCGTTTGCTATAAACATCAGGGTATTTTGATCAACTAGGATAACTGAGACACTTGGAGCATAATACTCCATCTTTACTAAATGGGTGAGTGATTGCCCAATGTGCTGTCTTCCTAATTATTTTTAAATTTATATTTTCTGTTTATTTAGTTACTGAAACAGATGGTCTGAGTAGAGTTTCTGTTCAATTCTATTCAAATTAATGCTGCCTAGCCCAGTGCTCAGAGTAGTTTAAACAGACTGGCCCAGCCCTGACTTTCAGAAGTTGGAAATCACGTGCAGTGCCACCACTTTCATGGCCTTGTCTTGTCTCTCAGCACTTAAAGAAGCCGTAACTAAGAACTCACGAGCCCTGCGTGTGTCATCCCCACAAGACAACCAGCTCAAGTGACAAGCTCTCCTTTCAAGATTTTGCTCACACAGACCTAATGAGCCTTGGAGTTGTGCAATTTTGTGGTCCTACAAATGTGTGCTCCATCATACACATATACCTTGCAGAAGCAAGGAAAGGAAGGGAATGTAGCTCTGGACCCCAGCATGGGGCTTCACGATGGTGGGTGGCCAGTTGGAGTCTAATGTTTCAAGCCAGTTATCTCTGGTTTTCCCAGGCTTCATTTCAGCAGCTTTGCTCTGACTAAGTAGTTTCCTGCACCAAAGCCAACTGGCCTCCAGTCCCTGGTTATGTCAAATCCACATCCGGCTCTGCACAACACCACGAGAACCTCAGGGGTGAGACAGGTGACAGTCATCAGTTTCCAATGGACAGAAGCCAAAAATGGGGCCAAGCCCCATTTTTTCAGATTCCTAAAATTGTCCACTTACTCAATTTCATAAATTAGGCAGTATTAACTACACAGGTGTCTCAATCTCAACACTGCTGACATTTTGGATCAGAAACTTCATCATTATGGAGAGCTGGCCTGTGCATTACAGGATATGTCCTACCACTCCTGGCCTCTATTCCTTACATAGTATTAAGCTGTGCCCCATTTGCAATGATCAATAATGTCCCATACATCTTCAAACATGGTCTGAGGGATATGACCTGCCATAAGGCTCCCTAGAATCTCCACATGCTAAGCCATTCTTGCAGGTTGGACCAGAGAAACATCCTCTGGTGACCCTAGATCTGAAACTCAGCCACCTCCCCCAGTCACCTCATCTAGCCTCTGACTGGGGATAGGAAATGAAATTTCATAAATTAAGCTATCAATTTGCTCTAATTCTGCAAACCAAATTGATTTCCTAGTTTTCCAGGGCTTTTCATATACTACTACTGAGGTTAAATTTGAATAGATCACATATTATTTCTGAATCTTGAGGTTTTTTAGTCTGCAAAATAAGTAGAGCAGTATCTCCTTCACAGCTACCATGTGAAGATTAAAAAAGAAAATACACATAAAGTGCCTGACTTTACAGATTATACCAGAAATTTGTTAGTATAGTCAAGTTCTTTTCCGTTTTGTAAACCAAAGATTGCAAAGCTGCTTACTGAGAGATTAGAATTAGAAATCTGGTCCCTGTGTCCTCTGGCTTCTTTCTGGGTTCTCTGGGCTGTTTTTCCCTATGATGCTGTCAGAACGCTCATAACCAGTATGTTGCTTCCTGGTCTTGAAATGTACTGAAAGGGGGTTGTGTCTGAAGGGAGGTGGCATGACATGAAGGGGCAGAGAGAAAGTCACACGGGCAACAGGAAGTGGGGCACAGGAGGCAAATAAGGGAGATTATTTTACACAGGGATGAAAGAAAATTATTAATTTTCCAAAGAAATACCACCAGCAAAGAAAGTATTTTATTATAATCTTCTTGGCTTCATTGACATCAGTTTAGCAAAGGCACTTCAACAGAGATGGCAGACCAGAGCTGAACGTTGGCACTTCCTCTGGGAGGAGGAGCCTCCTTTCCAGAAGGGTCCCTTGCCTGGGCTCTGTGGGCTACGAAGGGGTTGAAGGCCTCTGGTAAAGTCCATGAAGACAGAGAATTATCCTTACTAGTCAGTTTATTCTGACGTACTTGTCAATATTTGGAGAGGTATCCTGAGAATAGAGCTATACTCTAGCTTTTCTATAAAAGTCCTACAAAGCTCATTGCCCTACATTCATCAGGACTTTCCCGGTCTTCTCAGTGACTTAGGATATTGCCCCTAAAAGTGTCATCTTGGTGAGAATACTTCTTTCTCTTAAGATAATCTCACTTCACTTTCTTTGAATCAGGAAACCTCCTGGCACTACTAAAGCAGCCATTCGTGGCAATAAAGACCAGTTGGAGGATTTCAGAGGGATTCAGAATTAAGAACTAGCCTTTGGTATTTTTGGCACTTACCTGCTGGCACCAAGTGAGCAGCCCAAAGCTGGGGTGCTAGCTCTCCACACTAGGTTTCCCTTTGTCTGAAGAACTGCTTATCCTGCTGTTGACTTGCCTTTGTCTAAGAGGACGATTGACCACACACTGAGAGACATACTCCACCATGGTTTCATTTTTCCCTAGAGCCAAATGGCATGCTCTCTCACCATGGGGCAGACATTTTTATGACATCGCCATTAGCTCTTCTTTCTGTAGAGGAATTCCATGGGACTGAAATGTAGGCTAATTAAAGTAGGTCCTTGCATTCAGCTTCTTGGCTTTGTTCTACTGAGGATGAAGGTCATTATTAAAAGTATCACTGAGATTTATCTAAAATTTTCCAGACCCACAAAACCCACTGGAAAGGCACACAAATGGGAAAGCCCAGATGCATTTCATTTCACATTTTTGCTACTATTAGCATTTGTAGGGAGGAAAATTTTTCCCTCTGTCCTCCAAAGTCATGTCTCTGGTTTTAGGAAACAAGGGGCAAATAAGCAGAAGAAAGACATGTAAGTCTATTAACTTCTAGTATTCTATGAACAGGTCTACCACTGAAAAACAAGTGAACACCAAACATGGCAGTGAATTTGAGAGCTTATGAACTTTCCCTAATGAAGGAAGTGGGTGTAGGGAAGGGGCAGGGAATGACTTTCAGCAAAGGTGAATCGGACCCAAGAAAACTACACGGGGGATGTGAGAGGCTGTGGCAGTTTCTGTAGGCACAGTGTCAACTCCGCAGTCCTCCCCCGTGATGAGTTCACCTTCCCCCACTGATGAGTCCCTCTGAGGGGGATGGATGCAGTTCCCTGTGAGGAGCTGTCTGAGGGCAGATGGTGGGAGCTCAAAGAAAGCCTTTCCTTACATTTACTCTTTCTTCAAGTGCTTTCAGCTGAAATAATCAATATATCACGGTGGCAGATTTGGGAGTGGCAGGTCTAGAACTTCTTCACAGTACACACACACGCACTCTCTCACATGCACACTCACACTCACACCATATCTCTCACAAACACTATTGTGCGTGACTCTGTACTGGACACCATGGAATGAACAGTGCTTCCTGCTTCTGCACAGCCATCAGCACCAATTATTTTCATTCTCTTCTGCTCCCCTCCCAGCATCCCCCAAAGGCACATCTATGATTCCATTTTATAGAAGAAACTGAGATGTAGACAGACTACACATCCCCCCAAAGCTAGAAAGTGTCAGAAAGCCAACAGGAGCCACACATGTCAGGACACAGAGCCCAGGCCTCCTCTCCTGAGCTTGGCTCACAGCTCTCCTAACTCAAACCCACGGGCTTGAAGCTCCATGCTGAACTTTTTAGAAAATTGAAACTTAGAGGAAGTTCTTTGGGAAATTGTTCAACTTTTAACTGCCAAATCTGAGATATTTAGACATAATACTTTCAAAACCCTAATCTTCATATTGTTTCTATCCTAGAGTTTTGAATGTAGTCTAAGAAGATACTTACAAACAAGCATGTAGATGCACAGTCCCTTGCTCTAGGGATAGGGAAAAATTGTGGTGGGGCAGAGACAGTAAAAAGCTGGTTTTGTTCTGTTTATTTCCACTAATCTCTGTTTAAAGAACTTGTATGTGTTCACACCCGAGTGTGCAGGACTGTGTGGGAGTATTGCTAGATGTGCTAGTACAAATCTATCCAGTTCCTGAGTTTGGATAGCTAGAGATAAGCGTTTACTAAAGTATTTGACTTCAGAGTTTCAGACAGCATAGAGTAAGAATTTTGGACAGTGGGGCATCAATCCAAAATGGTATTGAGTTTGGATAGTAAGAGTTGGGGCAGTAAAAGATCTTTTGCAAAAACACATATATGTATGGCTTAGTGTCTGGGGGTAAGGTAACCAAGACCATAGGTTTTCACCCTTTTTTTGTTTTTGCTTAAGCAGGAAGCCCAGTCCCTGAATCAAATCATATAGAGAAACCCAAAGATAAAAGCAATCAGTTAGAGCAGCTCCAGGTTTAGTAGGGTTTGAGCCCTGTGCTCCTCCTAGGACCTGTCTGTGAAATCCTCGAGGTTCTGTGTGACCAACTCTGACAGCCACAAGCCACAAGCTCTACACTGACAGCAGAAGCAAAGGAAACAGTGGTGACATTTTTATTAACCATAAGCTAAAGCATTCTAAGGAAGGTGTGTTGTAAAGATCAAGCAAATGATGAGTGTGTGTGTGTGTGTGTGTGTGTGAGTATATGAGACAGACAGATACACACACACACACACACACACACACACACACACGGTGAGAGAAAGAGAGAACCACACATGTGAGCTGATCTAAATTGCCTTTTTTCCATAATCAACTTTGATCTTCCATTTTAAAATTTGCTTTTAACGGATAACGTCTGCAGCACAAATTATAGGAAAGCAAAAGCATGAAGGATTACAGGGATACAATATGTTAAATGTAATTTTCAAAGGCCCCTTTTTGTAAGGAATTACAGTAAATGTCTATGAATACAAAGTGACTTTGAAGTCAGGGTGCCGCACGTCCCTCTGCTATGGGACGCCAGGGCAGAGCTGTGAGTACACTGCCAGCAAGAATGGCTCTGGAGCTCATGTTTCCATATGTGTCTTCTCCCTACTCGTGTGAGTGTCTGCATCCCAAGTACTCTGAGAAGTTGCTGAAAACTAATAAAGAGGGTTATTATGTACTTTGAAACGCCATGCTGTTATATAGCCCAGGAGTCTTTCATAAAAGAAACATATTCTAGACTTTTTTCTTTTCTTCAGACTCCTTTTTCCTACTTTTTCTAGCCAGAGCTCAGTTTCTGAAAGACAGAAAAGAGCAATGTTCCTAGAACTCTTTCAAACAGAGAGAACACACAGCCCATATTTTCAGAGACAACTCACAATTCCAAATATTTCATACAGTTATCAGACCATGGATTCCTATTTGGGGTTCAGAAAAGATGTTTGTGCTATCATTTTAGATACAATAAAAAAGGAGACTGAGTAAATCAAGAGAGAAGGCATCTAAAATTCAATTACAGATGCTCAACTCACCATAAGATCATGTCCCAATAAAACCATCCTAAGCTGAAAATAGTTGAAACCACACTGAACTACCTCACCTTCAGAACCTCCTTACTCAGTCTGGCCGACCCCACACACACTCAGCACACTTCTACCAGCCTGCATTTGGGCAAAGCCTTCTCATACAAGGCCTGTTTTATCCCAAAGTGTTCAATGTCTCCTGTAATTTATTGACTGGAAATGAAAAGCAATCCTGCAGGGATGTGACTTCACATCGTCCAAAGTTGAGCCATTGTAAGTCAAGGGCCACCTGTACAGAAAGAAATGCTGCCTGCGTCCATGCAGTCATCCAGCATGGTGCCGGACCCCAAGGCTCCAAAGACGACTACAGCAAAATCCCCATACCTGGTGTGCTGTGGAGAGTCCTAAAGGGCCTGCTGACATTGGCTCTGCCCCAATCACTTCTCACTGCCACCAGAGTCACTGTCCTAAACGCACACTGCCCACCTCACATTCCTTCTCTAGAGGTCAGTTTCTCCCCTCCTTAGCTTGGGGGTGGGGCTTCCTCCCCTGCACACTGCACTCTGTACTCCATTGGAACTGAAACCCCTGGAGACCCCACGCCAGTACCCTGGGCATCTCTGATACTACTTCCTTCACCTGAAATGTCCTGTGTCTCACCACCTCCCCATCCATTCTCAAGTCCTCAAGACTTCTTTCCCTGGCTATGTGTCTAACTGTTCTACTCACCCAGGTCTAGGGGAAAACCCACTTCCATATGATTCATTGTACCTGGCTCTGCCTCTCCCAAATGACTGATCTTACCATCTCATAATCATATGGGATTTAGGGTTCATTTAATTATTAAATTTTTGAATAGTTTCTGGCTTGCAGAAAACACAGAAGGTTCCCATTCACCTCATCACCCCATCACCCCAACAGCCCATCACCCTATCACCACCACCATCACCAGTTTCACCCATCATTAACTCACCATAGGACTGTAGTGTGTCCCTTACAGTTGAGTCGCTGACACTGATACATTATTGGTAAGGTCCACAGTCTTGGTGTTGTACATCAATATGGTTTTGGCAATGTACAGTCATGAATATGTCAGCACAGTAGAGTGTCGATGCCCTAAAAGTCCTCTCTGCTCTACCTAGTCATCCTTCTCTCTCCTCTCCCAGTCAACCACTAACCTTTTACTGTCTTCATAGCTTTGCCTTTTCTTGAAATCATAAAGTGAGTAGTTTTGGCCTTTTAAGATTGGCTTCTTTCACTTAGTAATATGCATTTAGGTTGCCTCTGGGATTTTTATGCCTTTCCATCACTTAATAACTTTCCCTTGTCTGGATATACCACACTTTATCCATATTGGAACAACATCTCAATTACTTCCAAGTGTTGGTAATCTTGAGTAAAGCTGCTATAAACACTGTGTGCGAGTTATTCTGTGACATGTTTTCTACTCATTTGGTTAAACACCAAGAAGCATGATTATTGGATTGTATGGTAAGTTCATTTCGGCTTCTATAAATTATAGAATACTATAGACTAGGTAACTTATTAACAAGAGAAATGTATTTCTCATAGTTCTGGAGGCTGGAAGTCTAAGATCATGGTGCTGGCAGACTCAGTGAGTGGTAAAGACCAACTTCTGGCTCATAGGTGGTTTTCTCCTCTGATGTCATCATGTTGTACAAAGGGTAAGAAAGTCCCTTTATAATTAGGCCAGGAATCACTTATGAGGGCTCCACCTTCAGGAGTCAATCACCTCCCCAGAGCCCCACCTTCTAACCCTTCACCTCCAGTCTCAGTATATTAATTCTGAAGGAAACAAGCCTTCAGTCAATGGCAGTAAGCATATGTTTCATTTTGTAAGAAATTGCCCAGCATCTTCCACAATAGCTGTACCCTTCTGCATTCCACCAGCAATAAGTGTTCCTGTTGCACCACCCCTTCTCCAACACTTGGGGTCTCAGTGTCTTGGACTTGGGTCACTGCCATTGGTGTGCAACCGTATCTCCTTGTGTTGATCTGCAATTCCCCAAGTGGGATTTATCACTTTCTTTCTTTCTTTCTTTCTTTATTATTTTTTATTTTTTGCAGTGCTGGGGTTTGAACTCAAAGCTTACACCTTGAGCCACTCCATCAGCCCTTTTTGTGTTAAGTATTTTGAGATAGGGTCTCACAAACTGTTTGCTTGGGCTGGCTTTGAAACACAACCCTCCTGATTTCTGCCTCCTGAGTATCTAGGATTATAGGCGTGAGCCACCGGCACCGAGCGATTTATCTGCTTTGTGACATAGAGCTATTTTTTCATGTTTCTGTCACTTGTCCATCTATGTCAAATTTCTGTTCACGTATTTTGCCTATTTTAGTTGTGTTTTCTTATCATTAAGTTCTGAAAGTACTTTATATATTTTGGATAATAGCTTTTTATCAGATATAGATTTTGCAAATATTTTCTCCCAAAGTATAGCTTTTCTTTTCATTCTCTTCATTGTGTTTTTAATTTGTCTTAAGCACCAAGACAAAAGCCCTTAAGTTTTGTCTCATCTGTCTTTGTTTTGGTTGTCCTGAAGATCGAACCTGGGACCTTATGCATGCTAGACAAACACTCAACCACGGAGCTACATCTCCATCACCTCCTCTGTCTTGACATAGTCTCCCTCCTTCAAGTTCTGACATATCCCATCAAGACAAAGTGATGACAAAAATCAACCCTGTTCCTTTGCCCCTGTGGAGACAGTAAGCCCTACCAGGGTTATGCTAGTGTCTTGGAGGGAGAAGAGTAAATTCATATTTTATTAGCATTCTGAAGTTGGATTAAGGTGGCTCTTTCAAGACAGGTGGCTAAATTCAAAGTGGATAAGACCCAAAAGTAATAGTTTAAGATTGGCAGAAACAGCAAACGTTTTGAGATGGGGGGTAAACTCTCTTTCTATTGACCCACTAATGGTTTTTTCTGAAAGTTCCTATAATGGATGGTAATGTCAATGCCCAGGAACAAAACTTCCTAGTACACTAACCCTCAGCTAATGAAGACAGTGTGATGGTCTAGTTAGTGCAGAATGCACACTAAATGTGGGTACTCAGGGTAGGTATCAGTTGGTATTGGATGTGCTGTGGAGGATACAGGCAGGCAGAAGGTACCCACTAAGTGTGTCTTGGCCAATCACTCCTCACCAGCCCAGTTCAGTGGTCCTGATAACCAACTTACCTTCCACATCTTGTTTCTTGTACAGAAAATGCTGTCCAACATGGATATTCCAGAAAGATCCCTAAGACATTTTGCTCATCTTCCCCATGCCCTGAAAAAACTGTATATGCCTCCCCCACTTTTAAATAGCAACTAAGATAGAAATCTTTAATATACCAGAGTGACTATATGAAACACCCAAGACCCAGCCTCTCACATCTTGCCAACACTCCTTACCTTCCCTGGATTGCTCTCCTATGTGAAGCCCCTGGGACTAGGGGCTTCACATAGGAGGATGTCCACATGGACTGGAGTCACAAAAAGGCAGAGAACTAAAAATGAAAACTTCACCTTGAGGATGTCCACATGGACTGGAGTCACAAAAGGGCAGAGAACTACAAATGAAAACTGAAAATATTGTGAAGGTTAAATAGGGCAGGGTCTCAGGAGCTAAGAAAACAGGAACTGAAAGGTGACCATTCAGGGAAGTGATTTGCAAAGGATAAAGAAAGCAACCTCTCTGAAGGGTGAAGTGTACTTCCTAAGAGATGTTCTTAATGAACTAAACTCTGGAGAGGCATAAGGAGAGTATCACGAGGGTTCGGTAAATCGAAACAGAAGGAAAATAGAAGGGGGGAGGAAGGAGAGGAGCCCTCATACCAACAAATGTTACGACTGCAATGCTGTGCCTTGTGTTGAGCATCCCAAAATTCAGGTCCTGGAAGGAATCTGAAAGCTCAGCCAGTTCCTCTCCTACCTGCAGGCAAATCCAGACAGGTTACAAATCCCTTATTTGAAATGCTTGGGACCAGAAGTGTTTCAGATTTCAGGGTATTTTTGGATTTTAGAATATGTGTATGTACATTATGAGATATTTGGGGAATGGGATGCAAGTCCAATCACAAAAATCACTTACATTTCACATACACGTGGCCTAAAGGTAATTTGATACAATATTTTTTGTGTACCTGTGTTTTGACTGTGACCTGTCACATAAGGCCAAATGTGGAATTTTCCACCGTGGCATCAAGTCAGCACTCAAAAAGTTTCAGATTTTGAAGCACATAGTATTTCAGGGTTTCAGATTGTGGTTTCCTGTATTTATATGCTTTCCAACAGAGAAAAGCCTTAATGTGTATCTCCCAAACTTCCTCAGAAGTAGTTTCATGACTTTAAAACTTGCAGACTGAAATAAGTCACAAGTCATCTGGGCACGATCTCTTTAAAAACTTATTTCTCAACAAATGCTGTGCACATCCTCTCCCATGTCATTAGTAGACAGTGGAACCTGTTATGGGACTTTTATTGTTCAAGAGCCTTCCAACACCAGGAGATCTCTGAGACTCAACAGAACAGATGTTTAAGACTCAGACTCTCCAGCTAAATAGAAAATGTCAGAGTTAAAAGCCTCCTCGCTTCACAAACAGACATTCTACACCCTGTTTTTCCACTTTCAGATAAAAACTCTGGCAAGAACAAAGGTATTTTCTGTGCTTTTTCAAAGCAAAGCAATTGCTTCCAATTTTTCTTTTCTTCTTTACTCAATAGATAATCAGACTTCACACTGAACACAGAGTGCCTGGGTCTTCCAAAGCTCACTAAGAGTACAACGAGGATTGTCTAAAATCTTCAGTCTCAATGACAAAACAACAGACTTTTCAAACAAGCCTAGATTGCAAGTGCCCAGAGCTAAGGCATCAGGCAGGCTCTGATCTCTCACTTTGAAATAACAAGGCATCTTTTTCTGGGGCAGATCTCCAAGCAATGGGTTACATTGTAACCCATGGGGAAAGGCATCCATTTTCATTCCACTTGGGTCACACTTTTTATGGAACCCTTTGGACCCAAATGTGGATGGGCCCATCATCCATCCACACACTGGATGGATGTTCTCTCTGGAAAGTTTAACTATGGTACCTTTATTTCTCTAGGGCTTCTGGCTTACAAAGCATTATCATATTCATTTTGTTGAATTCCACAACAACCCTTCAGGGTAGGAAGACTGTAGATTACTATTCCAATTGAACAGTTGAAGGAGCTAAACTGCACAAATTAACTCTCAAGTGGCCTCTCTGAGATTTATGGTTAGTCCAGAGTACACAAAGACTACCCAAGTCTTCCTTCCCAGTCAATAAGTCAAGACCTGCCAGGTGACCAGAGGCCAGCACTCTGATTCTTGTGCCTTATCTTCTCCCTTCCCCTCCCTTCAGCTCCTCAGAATTCCACTTAGATGCAATGTGGCCCACTATGACCATCAACACCTCTAACGAACTATCCAAAATGAGATTAAATGAAATGCATAAAAACTCCAAAGAGAGACAAGAACTTCTCATGTTGGTATTACACTTAAACATCATTCAGCTCTCAGGCCTTAGGTATTAATTATGAGTACTCAGCAACTTCAGGGTTCAAAACTATTGGTGACTAACAGCTCGTTGAACCTCACAACCCAGGGAGACAGAACGTTACACTCAGAAATACGTCTCATCTAGAGTCATCATGGCACAAAGGACAGATGCTGGAGAAACATTCTGCCAATTACAAATGAATCCCCACTGTACCCCTAACCTCTCTGATGAAAAAGAAGTTTCATGCTGACTTTCATTGTTATATTTTGTTTTTACTTTCTATTGTTTTTAGCCAAATCAAACAAAGATGAAACTTTTCTCCTTTGAAAACAACATAAAAATGACTGCAACAATAAATGTCTTTTTTCCCCTTCCAACCTGCGTGGACGAAAGTGACTCACCAATTCTGCCAAAAGCATGGCCTGACAGAAATGAGAGAAGTTATGGGTCAAACCAAATACAATTGCTCCCCAACAATTCAACAGACCTCAAAAACTGAACCAATTATGGAGAAAAATCAGATTCTGTGTGTGTGTTTTAAATAACTTTTTGAAATAAGTTTGCATATTATGTGACCATATACCCAAACTCATCCATATTCATTTCTTAAAAGTTAATTATAATGTGAAATCTGCAACCTTATCAATGGATTTTTTAAACTCTGTTACAGGAAATTCATTGATCTATTTCACACTTTGAATGGATCTTACTTATATATGTACAATTTGATAGCATTTGAAAAACATTGGTTCAATGATTTACATGGATCTTCCAAATTTTGCCATTTTTTATTATACAATATCAAGCAATCACATTTATTGATATCACCACCAGTCTTATTAGAATAGTCTCTATAAAGAAGCTGGAAGTAAGTTTTTGGTATTTCCAATTTTTTCCCAAGTTCAAATTTTGTCTTTGGCAACAGATACTGTCAGTCCTTGTGCTTAAGGTGACAAGCTTAATTTTTTCATTTTTGAGAAACTATCTGTGAAATATCTAAGTCTTAATAACCATCCTCTAAAGTAAAATCACTGTTTTATGAAAAAATGCTTAGTTGAGCTCATAATTTGATTGCAAAATAAAAATATTCTTCACTAGTCAGAAGTGCTTTATGTGTATTTCCTATGGTCACACAGAATATTAAGTAGACTTGTACTCAAAGGGTGAGATATAATTAAAATTGTTTTTACTGAAAATAAAAGGCTGAGCTGGAAATCTTAATCCAATTGTGTCGCTAACATGAAAATGGTAGATCCCAGTATCAGTGATACACTGGCCTGTCCCATGAAAGTTTGGGCACCTCTCCTAGGACTTTTTTTTCTTCTTTTTGGAGATAACTGGAGATTGAACCCAGGGCCTGGAACATTGGAGGCAAGCACTCTACCACTTGAGCCACACCTCCAGACCTTCCAATTATCCTGCTGAAGAACATTTGCTAAGCTAGCATTTCAACAAGATCCTTTCTTAGAACTGAAGCTACGGCTATTGAGAAAGGGCAAGGATGCTGGGAAGCACTGACAAAACTGGTCTTCATCCAGGCAGTAAGGGGTTAATACCTCCCTCTGGCTGCTCCAGCCAACCCCGCAGCCACCAGCCACATGTGACATGGAGCCCTTTATGTGCAGCTCACACAAACAGCTGCACATAAAGTGCAAGATAGACACTGGGCTTTGAAGCCTCGTGAGAAAAAAGAATAGAAGTAGCTTATTCATGTTATATTGAATATATTGATTACATGTTTATATTGATTACAGTATTTGACATAATGGATTACATAAAATATATTATTACAACTAGTTTTACTCCTTCATAGTGATTTTTTTAATGTGGTCACTGGAAAATTCTAGATGACACAAATGACTCACACCATCTTTCTACTGAGCAGGGCTCCTCCAAAGCAGAGGGAAGCTAGACAGAAAATAGTTTAAGCTCTGCAAGTTCTCCGACCTCCACCTCAGCTACTACATTCGGCTGTCGTAGGAAATTCAGCCACACACAATACAGAAACTAATGAACAGAGCTGGTTCAGTAGAGCTTTATTTGCAAAAGCATATGGTGCAGGCTGGATTCAGCCCATGGTCCATAGTTTGCTGATACCTGTTCTAGAGCACAGCATGCATTTTAAATTCAACATGCTATTTTCCAACAACTTGTTTTTGTTTAATGGCCTTAATTAGCCAACGCTAAGTAAAGATGAGTGAGACCTTACTGCTTCCCTTGGGTTAGGAAGAAGGAAACTGCCACAACCTTCCAGGGCAGTGGTTGAGGACTCCTAACCCCCTTTGACAGCGAAAGGCTGCTTTGCACTGAGTTGCATTCTCATCCTGTTAATTTCACAGTTCTCCATAAAGAAAGATCATCATCAGGCACTTTCTACAGGAACAAGCTTCTCCCACTAGAAGGAAATCGCATACAAAAGTCCAGACATTACGTTCCATTTTCAAGTGGGTGCCAATGGTCTAATTCATAAGCCAGCTGCCATTTTGAAGCCACTAACTGGGCTTCTCTTGACACTTTGACTGCTAATTCCTCTAAAGTCCCAGACTAGAGTTCAAAGCTACATGTGTCACACAGTGGTGCCATTTCATTGGCAATATCTGGTCCTGCTTTTGGGGACATGCTAAAATTCCTGGGGTAAACCACAAAGTGTCCTTCAACAGCCCATGTCATCAAACCAAAGTAGTTCCAGAAAGCAGGGAACAGTATCTAGAACCATGCTGCTGTCAGAGTGGTGTGAAAGAAAGGGAAAGTGTATAGGACAGCGTGCAGACAGCTGCAGCTCACTAATATGGTCTTAACAAGAAACGCACACACTGGTTGGTTCTGCTAGCATCCAACAAAGCCAGAACTGCATGACTCAGGCAATCCTCAAAAGTCCCAGGCAGCTTTCAAACCTATTGTTATGCTTGATTTTCTCAAACAGAAAACCAAATTTGCCTGTATAGCTATCCTTATCTCAACTACTGAAAACCCTTGTTCCTTCCTATTATTGCTTATGCTCTCTCTTCAACAAAATTAGAGATAAGGGCAAAATAGTTTCTGCCGGGTATCGAGGGGTTGGCGGGGAAAGGGAGGTGGCGGAGTGGGTGGTAAGGGAGGAGGTGGGGGCAGGGGGAGAAATGACCCAAGCCTTGTATGCACATATGAATAACAGAAAAATAGTAATAATTTAAAAAAAAACAAATTTGCCCCCGTTAAGCACGTATCTAATGACTTCTTTCACAAAAGACAGAACTAATGAATGACTTTCTAGTTGACAGATTAGGAAGTCAGCATTTCACTCGACTGTATGTCAGTTGTGTGTGTTGCAGTGTTTGTCTTTAAGAACATGGCTACACCCTCACCTGCATTTTCCTTGCCCAGTGAAAACTAGTATTTCACATCTAATTCCACAGAAAATAAAAAATTCCCCAGCTGGGACAGCGAGACGAGAAAGGACAGAAGCTAAGTTACCTTCGCCCTCCTTATGTCCTTTCTCTGCCTGTCTTAAACAGAGAGGATCGACTTACTACTTCAGAAAATAAGCAAGACAAATCATTAGTGATATTAATCACTGTCCGTTTATTTTCCTCCTCTTTTTTATTTAGTTAGGTGCTGACATGTATAAGCTTTAAGTAAACTGAACGTCCACTTGTATTTTATTGCTCTTTACAAAGCCTCAAACCACAGCAATAGTCACAGTTTATGTTAGAAACAGCAAAAACGATGTGAATCCAGGGGCTGACAGTGATGGATGGAAGGAAGCCCTTATGCAGATGTGCTCGCTGCCTTGCAGGACCTGAGTCCATTTGTGCGCCATTTGGAAGACAGGCGATGCCATCACCCACTGCTCCTTACGTATGACCGCTCACAGAACTGCCTCTGGGGCTCGTCTTCAATGCTTTTCTAGATCTGTTTCCTTTGACAAGCAAATCTAGAAACAGAGAAGTCGGTGGCTGTGTACCAAATGTATGCAAGCTTCTCTAAATCTTGTTCTCTGCCGCAAACTCTGCATGGACCGAGAACTGCATTCGGGGCTTTGGAGCCTAGCAGAGCCTCCCGCTGCCCCAGGGCAACTGGGAGACTGAGGACCTGGCCTGCTCCTCCAGGAAAGTTTATCCTGCCTACAGTACTTGAGGTAAGGTTTGCATTCAGCAGACACTTGCAAGCACTTGGTATTTCCTAGGTATATGTGCCTGTAGGAGCCCATGTGTTCTCAAGGTGGGAGCTGTCTAGCAATTCCCATCCTTATACCTCAGGCCACACCCAGGTCCAGGTCTCATGCCACAATAAGGAAGAGGAAGAGGACTTCAGATTTCTATTGACAGTGTGTCCTACCCTCCTTCCCTTCCTTCCTTCTTCCTTCCTTAAGAGTTTGGCTTTAGAAGCCCTTTAGGCCCTATGTGTGCCTTGAGACAAGTATCTTTTCTCTTGGATGTCACAGCATACTTAGTTAAGAAATAAATTATCATGTGATGCCTTCCTCTCTGATGAGATGTAGGGAAAATGAGCCAGAGTTTGAAATGACTGTGATTTGGGCAATGGATTTTGTGTGGAGGAGCAGGAGGAGGTGTCCCCGGCAGGTGGGCACTGTGAAGAAGATGCTGCCTGTCATCCTGGGCTCAGGGCAGGCAGAACCTCACAAGGCTAGCAGGGCAGCGGAGGTAACAAAGAACCTATGGGAAGTTTGTGGATGCACCTGCATATTTTAAACATTTGCTTTTGACATGCAGATGATTTTTCTCAGTAATCCATTTCTGAATAAAATAAGAGAAGTCATGCACTACTGTTTCTGCCTAATGCTGACTTTTTTAAAAGAAAAAACACACTCCTTAAAAATCCTATTAAGAAACCTTCACCTCTTCCTGTGAAAATTCACCATGTAGCCTGGGAAGTGCTATCAGATATATATTTAACAGCACATAAGGGTTCCAAAGGGCTTGACTTTCCAGCCAACCTCAATGCTTCTCTTTTTCCTCCTCTGAGATCCCTCTGCCCTCCTGCCTGCTGACTTTGTACCACTTAAGTGATCAGATTCCTCTGAGCGGTAGCAAGGATCTGTTCACCCATTGATTGCAACCTGCAAAACTGCTTTACAGTCCAAAACCATGTCATGGAATAGCAGGCACACGTTGGAAACACAGCTGGCTCAGGGCTCCTTTTCCACCAACTGTATCAATTTGCTTGTCTGAGACCTTGGCTGTCCCATCAATAGTCACCTTCCTCTGTAATGCAAGAAGTGACTGCTGTCCACTGGAGGAGGGTAGAGAGCCATTCCGTGGGCAGCAGGGGGGTCTTCTGGCCTCCATGGATGGAGCCAGGGAGCAGGGTTGGAACATCCTTAATGTCTGCTGATATACACAGGTGCACAATTATGCTTTAAAGAAAGGAATCACAAT
This sequence comes from Castor canadensis, assembly GCF_047511655.1. NCBI lineage: Eukaryota > Metazoa > Chordata > Mammalia > Rodentia > Castoridae > Castor > Castor canadensis. Next base: position 82,447,368 of record NC_133395.1, read on the forward strand.
GCACACAGTCCTTTCCTCCTACACTTTTCTCCACTCATCTTGGGGCCTCCATCCAGTGGTTCACACCCAGTGCTGCCATCAGGAAGGCGTTGGGAAGGGGTGCACAGGCATGATATAAAGACTTGACTTAAGGAGGCTGTCTCTTGCCAGCCTCCTCACGAAATGTCAAAACACTCCACAGTCTCATGAGGCTGTCCAGGTGCCTCAGGATGGCTCAGGAGGGCAAGAAAAATAACAACTCTCCCCAGCCAAGGACAGCAAGACATTTCAGGCCAACAGGACTAGTAAAGAATCCTGACCGTGACTGGCCCAGTCTGAGGGGTTGGGAATGGCAGAATTGTTTATGCACGTTGCTCAAAATTTTTAAATTTTGTAGAAGTATTAAGAAGTATAAGTTCTAGTGCTCCATAGCAGAGTGGGGTAGCTCTAGGTCACAAAAACCTACTATATGCTTTATAAATAACAAAAAGAGAGGAACTCAAAGTAGCAATGAGGAGACTGAAACATTAATTACTCTGATTCGTTACATTGCATACAGGTATTGAATTCCCACACTTTGCCAAATAAAAATGTACAATTACTATGTATTTATCCGAAATTTTTTTAAAGTTTAAGGAGATAGAAATGCTCACTACTCTAATTTTATTATTACACATTTTATACATGTATCAAAATTATCTCACTGTACCCCATAAATATGCACAATTTTAGAGTAATAATTAATTTTTTTAAATTCTGTACATCAGATGTTACAAACTCAACTGCCTAGAATCATCCACAGAGCTTAAAAAATAATGCCGAGGCAAGGCCAGGCCCCCAGTGAAAAAGCAAAGCCACACAGAGAAAATGCCAGTGTGTCTCCTGTGTGGCTCCAGGGCATAACAGGGAGTCCAAGAGCAGGGAGATCTGAAGTGAGCTGCCAGGTGCAGATTGACAGAGCCTTCCTCATGCTGTCATCTCTGCAACCATAAATTCTCTGCCCCAGCCAATCAGAGGCTCCGGACGGAGGCCAGGCCATCTGCCTGTGCAGATTCTGGCCCCACCCACAGGGCTCACCCTGAGGATTGCACTCGGTGGCTGAACTGCACTTTCGTGCAGTTCTATCAGGAAATAGTCTCTCTTCTGGATCACGCAGAACCCCGAGCTGACCACTCAATTACTGAGGTGCTACTCAAAGGCCACTATGGGTCTTACAAGTTAATGACAACCAAAGAAGATTCCCACAGAACTGCTGGGTGATTCACAGGTCTTTAGCTACTAGCGTAAAATGAAGTCACTGCAAGGCTATGGGGCAGCAAAATGGGTCAAGTCTACACCATGAGTGCAGGCTGAGCTCTTGAGAATGTCAGGGTATGAGGGAGGCCCATGCCCTGCAGGACATCCAGGGACCAGCAGGTGACACCACTGGCTCCCAGATGAAGCTGGCACCCCCCACTGATGAATGGACGCTGCAGGTGCCTGCCCAGGAGCCCAGATGGCTTTACTCTGACCAGAAGTTTCTTACTGGCTGTGGGTCACACTCCCAAACCAAATGGTCAAGGGTGAGGTCTGAGTTGGTGTGTATGGAGCAGAAGGACATGAACTACCCACACAAATCCAGAATCACAGCGACCAGACACGTCCAGATCTAGGCATGAAAATAATGGGGACCATGACTTTGTGAACAGTCCCCTGGGAGCCTGAAAGAGCACACCTCAAACTTGACCTTCAGGTAAAATGGTCATAACAACATCATCAATTTCAGCCAAGCACTGGAGTTACAAAATGTTTCTCTTTACCTCTGTTGCTTTTGTATTTTTCAAAGTGTGTTCTGCATACTTTCCTTAAAGAGGTTAAGTAATCTGTCTAAGGTCATTTACTAGTAAGTGCCAAGGCCCAAACCCAAGAAAAAATAAAACTGTGGGCTTAAAAGAAACCAAGATTGTGCTTTTGGGAGGAATGAAGAGAAAAGGAATCTGTCACTTAATTCAATGTATCACTAATTGTATTTTAAAGACTTTTTGTTAAATAGGTCCCCAAATTTCCCATCCCCTCCTGAAATATGTGAGGTCTCACTGGTTGTCACCAGCCTTTTTCATAGTTCCTGGCATGCATTCATTCTTTCTGGCCATGATTTACTGAGGATCTCCTGGGACCAGCCTGTGCACTAAGGCTTCCCTATGCAGCTTCCTTTGCATCAACTATTCAAAAGACCCCATGCAAAAGCACCTGTCATCAGGTTCATGCATCAACCCTGTTTCTTCAATAAGGAAAACTGGGCCAAGAATGGTGGCACATGCCTATAATCCAAGATACTTGGGAAGCAGAGGCAGGAAGATCTCAAGTTCAATGACAGGGCAAAGGTCACAGTGAGACCCTATCTGAAAAACAAAATAAAAACAAAAGGGCTGGGTATGTAGCTCGAGTGGTAGAGCACTTGCCTAGCAAGCACAAGGCCCTGGGTAAGAAAACAGATGCCCACAACTTCCCAGAAATGAAAGAGTGAGTACAGGGTACCCTGGCCAACCCCTGAGAGGAGGACATGTCCCATCTGTTATACATCTGCAGAAAAAAGAGGGAGGCACACACACATTTGTACTGATTCACATTCTGTTCATAGAAGTGTACTTCTATGTAGTACTGTAGGTCATATTACAGCCACCATCTGATTTTTTCTCCTCCCCATGACGGATGATGCTCTGTGCCAAGGCTATGGGGCGTTCTACTAGAAGGAGCACATTTCTGAGCCTATAAATGGCCCAGTTCAACAGTTATTAGATAATTCACCAAGTTACTCAGCATTTATTTAAACTGCTAAAGAAACAACAGCATACATAGGCCCTGACCACCTCATCTCCAGGTTGGAAGGAGCAGCCTTTTACTTCAGCAAATAGTGTAATTATATGAGGGGGAAGAAAGGAGCACAGAAAGTCACTCATAGAATTCATTGCAATAACTATCATTCATTTAGTGCATTCCCTGTTCCAAGAGCTGTGACAAGTCTCAGAGTATGTTGCGAAGGCAATTTAATCATGTCCTTCCCACTTTGAGGAGTAAGGAGAGGGTTAAGTAAGTCATCTGAGGTCTCGTGGTGTCGATAACCAACAGCAGAAGCCAGACTTTGCCTACCTACTTTGCCTAGGAAGGTAAGTTCCGGATTGCCTGACACACTGCTTCCCATAACCTGTACATATTCTTAAGTTCCAGGCTCAGAGTTGTACTTCATGCTTCCCTGCAGACCATCATACCACCCCACCTCCAGGTTGGGAGGAACAGCCTTTTACTTACAACAAATAGTGTAATTATATGAGGGGGAAGAAAAGAGTCATGTGACCAAACAGTAATTAAAGCCCTTCAAAAAATAAACCTCAAAAAATGTCAGAAGCTGGGGGTAGAGCTCAGTGATAAAGCACTCATCTAGCATACCTCAGACACTGGGTTCCATCTCCACGACTGCAAGAAAAAGAATGTGCGTGTGCATGTGTTCATGTGCGTGTGTGTGTGTGTGTGTGTATCATCTCTCTGTATCCTGAGAAAATACACTGGGTGAAGACTCCATCTCCACTGGCTAAGCCATTTACGAGAGACATTTTAACCTAAAATACAAATGCAGTAAAAGCATTATACAGAATTAAGATGAGATCCTTGAAAATGACTTCTCAGTAAAACTTCAAGAATCCTGGAATCATAGATGACACACAATTCCAACCTTCTGACTAAAAGGAAGCACTGGTCAGTCATAGGCAGCAGACACTGGACATAATTCCTGTGGTGTCCAACAGCTTTTCTGAATCTGAAGAAATTCTTGCTCCTTTCAGTAAGTCTGAAAAGTTGAGAGCTTTGTGGTTGTCGGAAGCTATATGGCAAACCCAAAACACAGAATTAATTTGTGTTCAGAGGTTTTTTTTTTTGGTCTTTCTACGAAAATAAAACCAAACCACAAACTCTCTGCAGATTCTTGAGGCCACACAGACTCATTAGAAAGCAAAGCGAGAGAGTTCTCTTGCAGAATTCTATCCAAGCCATTAAAGTAAATGAGGCCTCTCAGTCAGTCTCTACAAGGACAAACAGTGCTGTATGTCTGGTCTTCTGCCCCTCTGCTCACCCTCCTTCCTCAGCCTGCAGCTTCTCTTGATGGAGGCATGAGCATCTTTCATGACCTGGCACGACACAGCCCCTCAAGCAGCAGATGCCTTGCTCCACATGGAGCCCAGGGCAATGTTCCCCAAACTCAGCCCCAGCTCAGCTGCCATGCAACAGGGCATCAGTGAGACCCTTCACACAGGACTCACCATGCAGCAGTGGCCTGGCTTCATCCATGACACGTAACATCTAGCATCGCCGTATTTTTCACATAGGTAGATCTCAAATTCTCCCCAACTTGCCTCATGCCATATGAATGTCACATGAGTCAAAATGCTTCTGGATTCATCTCTGTGGCCTTGTGTTATCACTAGTGGATCCATCCTCTTTGACACTGGGAGAAAAAGGGTGAGCCTGGGCTCTATTAAATAATGGGGGGGGCTACATGCACAGACCTTACTTTCCCCTCCTTCTTTGAACAGAGTTGGGTTTTACTAGTTTCCTTTGTGGTCTCTATTCATGATGATCCAAGCAGGAAAGATTGATTGCCTTGACAGCAGAAGATTCCAGCAGAAGAAACTCCAGGCGGCTTCTCCTTGTAGGACATACTCTAATGAGATGCTCACTATGGGGGTGTCATAGAAACACCCCACTACCTTGCCCTTCTATTACTGTGGTGGGGGGGGGAATGAGCTGGCACTCAATCTTCCTTTTCAACCCTTTCTGGGATCTTTCCAGATGCCAGAATCTGAGTGGCTACAAACTACATTTCCCAGACTGCCTTTCAGCTAAAAGGCCTGATGATATTCCTCTCTGAGATTTTAAAGGTGGAGGGGAGGTAAAGGAGAAACTGATGAACTTTATTTTTTTATCTGCTGACAGCAAGATCTTGGGGGTTGAAAGGGTTTTCCTGTGGTCTTGGTATACAGCTCCATCACCAGGTCTCTGGGTATTCAAAGGCCTGCGGGTGAGCAGGATCCATTTCTGCTCCCAAAAGTCCATGGCCAGCTTTGCAAAGGCAGCCCAGCTTCGATGGCCTCTTCCTGAACCCTACAAGCCCAGGTGATCTCCAGATTCTGCCCAGCAGGCGAGACAGAAGCATTACTTTGGGCTTTATTCTCAGAACTAACTGTATTCTCAGAGCTAGACTGGAGCCTATCTGCAGGCCTCCAAACAATGGTGTGAGTAGATAGCTCTCTACAATTCACTCGGCCTAAAATGCCTAGCATGGACTCTGTGTTCTGCTCCAAACTCTGGCTACCAAAGAGAACAGCAACAACAGACTTCCTTGGCTGTCACATCGATTGGCTCTCTTACAGATCTGTCACCAGCGAGCTTGTATGTACTGCATACTGTCTCAATACCAGCATTGACACCTCAGGAGCCATCTTGGAAAATGCCACCAATGACAGCAAGAAAGTTGGCTTTATTGGGTATTGTGTTAACTGGGGAAATGGCATTAATATAGTCACTATCTTCACAAATTCACCGATACATTTGGCAAAGAATCTGCATTAGCACCATTTAGAAGCCACTTGCCCTAAATATTTAGAGGGAGCCAATGCAACTTAGAGCTAATCAACTTGGAAGGACATTTCTCTTCTCTTTATACTCTGTTTTTAAGAGATAAATAAATGCAAAGAAGTAGAGAATAAGTTAATACATTTTTTAGAAGAAACTTTTGAGTTTTTAAAAATTCAACATACAAAATGTTGAGGGCCAACAATATTAACCTTAAAAGTTAGAAGAAACAGAAAACCTTGATTAAACTCTGTTTTAGAAAGGAAACCAAAAAGCTTATTTCACTCCCCACAGCTGGGTCCTTCGTATGTGAAATTACAGGTGTAGCATGCATTTCTATAGTGCGATCACTAAATTCACTAAGGTAAAATACTTCCTAAAAGGAACAGGGACTGAAGAGAAACTCCAGTAGTGAGAGTCCTTGTGTCTATAGGACAAAGAAAATCCTTCTTTGTATTCCCAGAGCCCATCATATGTTGGGCAGAGAATAAATATTTGATCAGGGAAGGATGGGGCAGCCAAAGGGAAAGAGAAATAAATATATTTATTTGGAAATTTCGTTCACACAAAGTCCAAAGTACAATGAAAGCGTCTTAAAAACCAACCATAAGCTGGGCGCCGGTGGCTCACTTGTGTCATCCCAGCTTCTCAGGAGGCAGAGATGAGGAGGAATCGCAGTTTGAAGCCACCCGGACAAGATAGATAGTTTGCTCCATCTTGAGAAAACCCAACACAAAACAGGGCTGGTGGAGTGGCTCAGGGTGTAGGCCCTGAGTTCAACCCCAGTACTGAAGAAAAACAAAAAACTAACCATAATTAAACAGAGTAATTTAAAGTAAAAGCCCAATAGAATAAGTTTAGAAGAGGGCAATGACATCAAGCCCAATGGCAGAACTTACTAGATGAAAAAGATGAGTCATAGAGTGAACATGGCTTCCAGGTACCAGAAATAACAAAACAAAGTTGGTGTGATACTTGAGAAATTGACACAAGAATCCTAAAAATTCTGAAACTTCGACAAGTTAAAGCATAAACATACATTAAAAGGAAGTTGATATATACCCCAAAAAAAATCCTCTGTGCAATGTTAAAATGTTAGTTGCTTTGATGATCATAAAATCTGCTTTTCTTTTCTTTTCTTTTTTTTGTTTTGTTTTGTTTTGTTTTTTCTGGTACTGGGTACTGGAGCTTGAACTCAGGGCCTACACCTTGAGGCACTTTACCAGCCCCTGCTGACTTCAAACTGTGATTCTCCTGATCTCTGCCTCCTGAGTAGCTAGCATTGCAGGAGTGACCCACTGTTGCCCAGCTAAATCTGCTTTTCTAAATATGAAATCTATCCATAAGATGCCTAAATTACCCAATGACTTTTAGCAATCAACAAATTAAATTTTCCTTAAAACAGTACCCCAAAAATAAAGCAGAACGAGTCAAGTCCAAGTTCTAAGGTATCTCCCCAACTTTGCTAAGAGTCATGACATCTGCTGACTACCCTTCTTTCTCTTTGCACCCTTCTGCCCAGCTTCCTTCTGGATTCTCAAGGCGACTCCCTGCCTCCCACCATGGGGATTCCTATCAGCTGGCTTCTAACCTGGCCCATCTTGCCCGACCCTGGGCTCCTCCTGGCTCTCCTCAGAGAAGCAGCCTAGTTTTCGTGGCCTGATGTGGTGGTAAAATCAGTCTCTTCTGTCACTTAACACAAAGCAGTGACATCTTGTCCTCTGCATCCTTGGGCCATAGTAGAGAGCAGTTGTCCCCCTTACCCAAGGTTTCACTTTCCACACATTCAGATACTCACATTCAACCATGGTCTGAAAATACCATACAAAACAGTAAGATACTATGAGAGAGACCACGCTCACAGAATGTCATTACAGTCTGCTGTTACATACTGTTGTTCTAGTTACACGAGTCATTATAGTGTATTGTAATTGTTCTATTTTACTACTGTTGTTGTTATCTCTTACTGCACCTCACTGATAAACTAAACTTTAGCATAAGGGCAGGCACGGTGCCTGTCATCCTAGCTACAGGGTGATTCCATTCCAGGCCAGTCCAAGCATAAAGAGAGACCATATCTCAAAAATAACCAAGGCAAAAAGGGCTGGTATAGTGGCTGAAGTGGTAAAGCACCTGCCTAGCAGGCACAAGGTTCTGAGTTCAACCTCCAGAACTGTCCAAAAAAAATACCCTTTATCATAGATACAGAAAGAACATAGTATATATAGGGTTTGGTACTATCAGAGTTTCAGGCCTCTCTGGGGGTCTTAGAATGTATTCCCTGACGATGGGGGCGCTGCTGGACCTGGTTCCCAGCAGCCTATCAGGAGAAGATAAATGAATAAACAGGAACCTTTTTGGTGAATGGGGGCAGCAACTGTGAGATAAGGTTCTTAGCAAAGGACAATGCTTAGGCCAGAGGGATGCACAACGCAATCCCAGGTAGAGCAGAACACGCCCCTGGCACCTAGAAAACAGCCCAGTGACCCACTTTGTCAATTTTACAGTTTTAACTGGAGCCCACCCTAGTTGTAACCCTCCAAAACTATAACAGCCCCCAAAGTCATAAATAAATCTAATTACATCCCTAAAAACAGAAGACATGGAAAGGATCTTAGAGAAGTTTTTATCATAGTACCTTAAGTGGGTCTAATTATACAAAAATCTATTGAAACTCCAAGTTCACTGCTGGATACCAATTTAAGGGAGGACCAATCCCAGAGTTTCAATATTTCTAGTGGCAGATTCTCATAATAAATGACAGAACTGTGACACACAAACAATTCCTTGTCAATAGCTTTCCTCTCAACATTGCATGGGTGGTTATAATATGATGTTTTTAAAAACTATTTTACATTTTAGATAAAAGACAAGCCTACTTTCCTCTGGTCCTCCTTATGCAAAGTAAAAAGAGGAAGACAAATTATGTCAGTGCCCATAATAAAAATATAAGTACTGCTTTGACCATCAGCCCTGAAAGGATGTTCCAGAAGAGAGATTAGCTTCAGGAGAATAGAAAAAAAGGAGTGTGTGTGTGTGTGTGTGTGTGTGTGTGTGTGTGTGTGCTACACTCCAAATTCAAATGCCTAGAGACACACAACAAAAAGTCAAAAACTAGGATAAAGACAAATGTATTTAAAGAGTTGTCCAGAGGCTTAAATGCAGCATGAGAAAAAAGCAATTCCTTAGGATTATGAAATTATTTCTGGCATGACCTTGCAAGATATTAAATGAACCTGTGCTAATTTCTCCTTTTTAAAAATAAATGGCAAGATCCAGCAGAGAACAATTAATTTAGAATGGGCTATCCATGGCTGTGCCCGTCATTCATTTATTTTTTTTTCTAAAGCTCTCTGCTCCAAAAACAACTGAAAGGCCTTACAGATCAAAATATGCCAATATGCCATAAATAAAAAGCCATCAAAATAGACACAAAGGGTAACTGATACACACCAAAATGCTTCTCTCCTCACACTCAAAAGTTATTATTTGACAGAATTGGGTGGTGGATGGTTTCACCTGTCCAAACAGCTGAAGCAAGTCTACAAAGTAGAAATCAGAGTCTAACGTGAGCAGTCACTCCTTAGATTAGCCATATGGAAAGGGGCCTATTTGGTGGCCAATGAGCACAGTTTTTTGTGCTCAGGCACCAAAGTGACAGTCCTTTTGCTTGTAAGTGTGCATTGCTTCATATTAAATACCTCAACACCAAAGGACAAAGCAGAATGTTCACATTTTTGACCCATCTCTGGGATACGTTTGTGTGTGTGTGTGTGTGTGTGTGTGTCTGTGTACATACACATCCTCACATGCATTCACACAGCACAATTAGCCATACTTAAATATCGAGAGACATGACTTGGATGAACTCTGGGTGTAGAAGACAATCACAGTGTCATCAAGACGACTTGGTCTGTCGTTAGCCAGGCTGCAGCAACCTCAATAAAACAGTTTAATAGTTCCCATCAAGTGCCACAATAAAGGCAAGGTCTGATTGGTAGCATGGTCAGGTTATTGCAGTTGGGTGTGACATAAAAGAGGGCAGAGCACCCCAGGGACCTTTGGTATAGGTCACATGTCTTCTGAAAACACTTCTTCTGCTTGGAGCCTCTCCCTGCAGCTGTCTGACTATGAAAAGCCTGGAAGAGGCACCGAAAGGCAGTTATTTTTTACACGGAGCACATTCCACTCCACCCGAGGCTGCTCTTCTTGAGCTGACATTTCTCTTCAGCTAATCATCTCCCTCTCATCTTTCTCCCTTCTTCATCTCTATAATCCATCCAGTTCAACTGTGAGCAGCCCGATCGCTGTCGACGGCACCAGGCCTTTTGTCCCTCCAGGCCCAACCCACCTGTCTCTAACAGGGGCACCTTGTCACCTTCCTCCCAGACCCCTCTCCTCCACAGCTCAGGCTCAGGCGGTGCTGGCCTCAGCTTCTGCAGAGGGCTCATCGGCATAGTTTTGTCTGGTACTGGAATTCAAAGATGTGTGTCTATTTATGAAAATGCAGTGATCACATAGCTATGTGTAAAACCAGATGCCGGACAATTAAAGAGTGAACTTAGCACAGTGACCGTGAACAAAGCATGGTGATTAGAAGCTATGTGAGATCTGACTTTGAGTCTATTCAAAATTATGCATAGCTTGCTTAATGTGGAACCCCGTGTCTTCATAAAAAATTTACCCATCTTTGGGATCTTATTATCATTTTAAGAACAACAGTAAATTAAATTGGCCTAAGTTGAAGAAATAATTGCTGCCCATGACTGTTATATAATATTTAAAATGTAAAATGAACCTGGGGATGTGATGATTCACCCCTGTAATCCTAGGTACTCAGGAGGCAAAGATTGGGAGGACAGCGGTTCAAGGCCAGCTTGGACAAACTGTTAACAAGACTTTATCTCAACCAATAAAATAAAATCTGGGCACAGTGGTACATTCCTATAATCCTAACTATGTGGGACATGTGAATAAGAGGATTGTGATCCAGGCCTGTCCCAGCATAAGTGCAAGACCCTATTGAAATAATAACTAAAGCAACAAAAAAAAGGTTTGTGATGTGGCTTAGGTAGTAGAGAGCCTCTGTCTATCAAGCAAGCACAAAAACCTGTTTTTAAAACCCTAATACCATCAAAAAAATTGAAAAGGAAAGTGCCCACAGGAAAGAAGTTTCTAGCATTGCCATTGTCTGTTTCCAGCCATGAGCCCACGTTCAAGCTTGAGCCTTGGTGGGCTGCATATGCAAAGTGTGAAATGAAACAAGTTCAACATTGCTACTACCAGCCTTGTGCTCGCCACTTACACAAAGAGCATTGCTTCCTGAGTGGACTGTGGAGCCTCCGTAGGAAAGGATTCTAAGATGCTTCGAATTCACCAGAAAACACAAACATGGCCTTTGGAAGGAGCGTCACATGGAGCCCCAGGGCCTCTGGGAAGGATGGCTTTTCTCAGCCTTTGTTCCATATTGCAACCTTGGCATAAATTTAGGGGATGGGATTTAGCTTCTTTGGGAGGGGGCACTAAATGAGCAAACAATTAAGCATGTCTTAAATACTGAAGATACCTAAGCCCCAAGCTCCTTTTCAACCCATGCTACTGACTATGTTCGGAATAAACCACCAAATATGTCATGTGACACCAAATGTGTCAACTCTCCCTTAGCCTCCAATTCTGTGGAACCCTTCCCCAGTCTCCTGTGTGGACCTTCATATCTACACGTCTTCCTGTATAGCAAACACACACACTACCCATTCTGCCCTCCACACACTCTGCACAATGTACACTCTTCCTACACACACACACACACACACACACACACACACACACACCTTTTTCTACAAGTACACCACTCCCTCTCTCCCTCCACATCACCTACTCTTCCCTGTCCTGACCCCTTCAATCTCTCACCCCCTCCAACCCTGGCAGTCCAGCTCCCGTGTTCATAACAATAGAACTCTTTGGGAGGCAGGAAATGTCCCCTCTCTTCCCAACACATGGTTTATGATGCTTTTTCTCTATGAGGCTAAAATGGACACAAAATACAGGCTCAATAAGAAAACTCAGTTCTATACCAGCTTTGACAGCTGCTGCTCCGAGACCTTCCTGGAGTGATTGATGCTGAACTCGGGTCCTCATTGGCTAGTGAGTGGTGACACATATGTCATGGTTCCACCTGGGACACATGAAGGACTTAGACAAGCTGGAAGACCAAGTGAGTGCTGCACGACAGACCTACCCATCCCACCCAGAGCATGCCTGCCTTTCTGAGCCAGTCTCACAGGGCAGGATCCACACTGCCCAAATGTTCCTAGGAGGACGGGTGTCATCCATTGACACAGGCAGAAAGATGGGCTGAGCAGGACCCCAGAGGAACTGCCTGCTATCAGGGCTAATTCCTTCAGCTCCAGGAAACAAGTCACACCCATGTATGTCTGCTGGGGAAGTCCAAAGGGCAGACTCCATGGCATAGGCCAAGAATATGTTTCTGTAAGTCCTCTTTAAGGAAGCAAGGACAAAATTACAAGCTCACAGTTAATCATAGAACCTCAAAGGGGCCTGGGCAAGTGAAATCCCTGAAGCTTAAGTGGCTTCATGCTCTAGACTTGGCTAGAAGTTCTCTGGAAATAGGGCCTGGGCCTTCTGACTTTAGGAAACTTCTCCTCACCTTCCAGGTGGTCCTATGGTCCACACACAGTGCCTAGGATGTGCCACCGCCTAGTTAGCTGCTCTTACTGGATCCCTTCTGTGAACGGCTTTTCTACTGCAACTAATTCACCATTGCCTTCCACAGATGCTTTAAAGCACCTCTGATCAGAGCACCATGCCAGACCTGGGGTGGGGCAGGTGCCTGGCTCTCCAGGAGTGCATGGACTGGTGGAGAGGAAAACAAACAGATGAACGACCATAACGGAAGGAAGCAAGAGCTGGGCTCACAACATCGCTCTGCACACCAAGCAATGATGTCATTTTGCCTACGAAGAGAATGGCATTAAAGAGGCCCTAAAAGCAAGGATGTAGGGGAGAGCAGTTCAGACAAAGGTAGCTGGGAGCACGTACATAGGGCAAGCTTGGTGCATGGCAACTGGCACAGAGGCCCTGGAGGGAAGATTCCAGTAGGTTAGCCTCATGGAGGAGAGAAACTTGAGTTTGACCTTGAAGTAGGGAGGGTGGTGGCTTAAGGCTGTGTCCTGTGGCCAGAGGTAGCTCTGCACACTGACGCACATGGGGATTCCCCACGCCACTGCAGCAGCTGCTGACTGGGTCCTCAGACATGGTAGTTAACAACCCAGGCCTATGTGCTCAACTGCAAAATGAAACATAGTAGTCTCTTCCATCCAAAAATCCTGGAACTAGACGTTTATATAACAAAGAGTAGTCATTATGTACTATGTACAAATGAAAAGGACCCTGAAGAGGAAGAACTGGGGCCAAAAGCTATAAAAACATGCAGGGGAGGGGACACAGCTATTTGGATGGTGTCTGGTTTGTTGAGTTTCCAAGCAGTACAGCTCAGAAGTTGGGACATCTGAGGTGGCCCTGTGGTGAGGAGCAGCATCCTCCCCAGACCAAATGCTGGATTAGCAGAGATGCCCTCTCATGTGGGTCGATTCTCACATGAACTTTGCACAGATTGAGAGGTTAATAAGAAGTTGCCCTGGCAGTTTCCAGTGAACTCTAGAAGGATCCTTAGGGAAGTTAGTCTAAGAACGTGTTTACTTGTGGGCACTTAAATTCTTCAGGACAGCTAGCCTCCAGCCATCTGGGTTTCCCTGAGCACCTGAAATTGGACCTTAATAGAATAAACCGAATAAACCGTGCGATGTAAACAAAGTGGAGAAGGGTTGCAACTGCTGACAGCTAGGAGCCCCATAGGGTTCCAGAGAGGTGGTCAGGGAGGTCAGGGCTGGTTCTGTGTGGGTTCTGGTCTGGACTGAATTTTCTTTCAAAGAATTCAATTTGCTTTCCAGAGCAGGTGAGGAGAAAGAATGTGAAATGGGATGATCAAATTTCATCCAAAAAGTACAGAAGTAATGGAATCAGCCACTACACTAATCCTCATCTTCAGACAATTTTTTTCTTAAAGTCAGCAGGTGGCAAGAGAGTGGGCCAAAGGTGACAACTGACAGAATCTGTTCTTTCCTCTCCAAAGGCTGCTACAGAATCCACCATTGCTGCCCCTCCCATGCAAGGAAAATGGCTTTGTTGCTGAATGAGAAACAGATCTCAGGGTTTTTATTTTATTTTATTTTATTTTGATCCTACATCTAGTTGTCTTGTTTGCAAGGGCAGGGGACTTTGTGTAGCTGTCCCGATGGCCCTGTGTCTGTGCAGGAAGGCAGCAATTGAGGGGAAGGAGTTTAGGACAACTGTATTCTGGGCCTGGCTTTCTCACTCACCCAAGGGTGGCTACCACTTCTTTGTACTCTAAGTATGCCCTAATTTCCTGAAAGACCTGCTCTTCCTTCCTGGAGGGGCTGTGGGAAGCGACAAGGTGAAGGCAATGAGGATCCTTGAAATCTTTAATGTCCTTCATGTTAAAGGAGCTTTCATATTCCTTACGGGTGGAAAATTCTGATTCTAATGTACCTGAAAGGACTTTGTAAACTATTTGTTGTTACATAAATCAACACAGTATATAGCTAGTCAAACTATCCCATAGTACGAGTGCCCAGAAATGGAACCAGACACCCCCATTCTCTCATTCTGCCTCCCATGGGACCTGGAGCTTCACCCCAAGAGTCCCAGAGAGCTGGGAACTGGACTAACAGAACAAAATGTGCATCTTCAGCAAAGGTGGTGGCATCCTGGAACTGAGTGAACAGAGTTTCTCAGGAAAGTGACTTCACTTCAGCCATCCTGCCTGACACAGCCCAGGCTTCCAACCCTCCATCTCCAAAGCTGCTCAACGAAAACATTTCAAAAATGGACTCCGCTGGCTTAAATCTGTCACATGGAAGAAATGGACCTTTCTCTGAGAACTTGTTAACACATTTGACCAATGACAGTGATCGTTTCATAACATCTGTGACAAATACCATTTATTTTTAAACATTCTGTAGGTATTTGCGAAGCTCTTCAAAGGAAACCCAGAGAATTTTTTAAATATCAAGTTTCTTGTCTTAAAACTCTATATGATACAGAGATAAATATTGGCCCTGATAAGAATCTGAGAGTGAACAATTGAGTTCCTCTTAACATCACCTCAAAGTCTCTCAAATATTTCCCCCAGAGGACCTCTAGCCACAAAGCACAAGGGCTAGGCTAGGTAGCCCTCAAAGATTGAAGACAGAACTTGAAGTGGGCCAGTGACGTGCAAATCAGGTCACTAAAGTCAGCCTTTCTAGTTTGCATGTCAAAGTGTTTTTAATCCAGAATATTCTCTCTATATATTTTGATACAGTATGGAAGTTTTAAACAATTCACCAAGTTATTATTCCTGTATCTAGCAGACAAAGAAGTCCCCAGAAGCTTGTGCTATGTGTGACCAGAGTAGCTGGTGACTACGTGTGCTTTGTGCCACTTCTTGCTGTGGAGCCTGGCTGGCTGACACCAGTGTGAGTCCAGAGCAGGTCAGAGCCTGAGTCCCCGGTTGCTAGGATACCTGCACCCCACGCCCAGGACAGAACAGCTCTGAGGGCTTCTGGAGTGAGGGATTCCCTCCAGCAAATGAAACACAAATGAAGGACACAATCAGTAATATTTAGTTGTCTGACATCTTGCCTTTTTCTGTTTTGTCTGTCAACTCAAAATTGGAACTGTAAAAATTCAGAGTCACTCTCATATAATTTTATTAGGATGCCATTCAACATTACAGTATTTGTAGGCTCACAGGGACAGGTAGGATAAAGGTGAAATTAGAGCACACACAATTTTTGGTTACCAAGTAAATATGTAATGAAGTGACTCAATAGATTTACTGTAAACTACTTAAACTTGCCCAAAACCATACTTTCAGACTCTGCACCATATTCTTATAGTTCATGAGTATATTCTTCCCAAAACAATTGATTTTCTCTAGATTTGACATTTGTTTCTCAAGAGAGAAATGATCTTTTGTAAATGTCACAATGTACCCCCAGTACAATAATAAGATGATAAGAAAAAAACAAGAGAGGAAGAGTTTTGAAGGACAGAATAACAAGCCTTCCTTTCTCTTTTCCCCCTTCTCTTCCTCCACCCATACCTTCCTCCTTCCTCTCTGCCTTTCTTCTCCCTCCTTTTTCCTTTCCTCCCTCCCTTCTTTCCTCTATTTTCCCTTTTTCCATTTTTCTTCCTTCCCCCTTCTCTCTCCTTCCTTTTCCTTCTTTCTCCTGCTCGCCTCTCCTCTTCCCTCCATTACTCTCACAATCACTGGCTGAGTATCCACTATGCAGATACTGGGCTACTTTATGTGGCTAGCACACAGAGATATGGCAACCATGCTGGCCAGGTACACAGCTGAGGGTAGGGACAGACAGTTATGCTGAGTGCTGACTGCTTCAAGAATAGGCATGTGTGGAACCCCAAGTGAGGCTCCAACCAGACAGTGACAATCAGGAATGGCTTCCTGAAGAAATGGCACTGACTTTTAGCTGTGGAGTAGACCCTAGAGGTAAGCTGGCCCCCCTGAACCAAAACTCATGCTTGGTCCCCTGCCTGAGGGGGAGCTTCCTACTGGATAGACATCTAACCACCCCACCATGCCTCCACAGATAGCCTGACCCCACCATGTGGGGATAATGGTTGAAACTCACTGGCTTTATCTCTTATGGTTTTTTGTATAGGTCCTCCCTGTGAAATTCTATCTTGTGTTTCTATCTTCACCTTCCTGTTGAGCACATCACTCAGAGTTAATCTGTGTTCCTTGTTAAAGAAGTGGATTCCTTAAATGCATAATAGATGAAAACTTTCCCTTCTCCTATGGAATAAATAAGGCCATATTTGATTAAGGAATTTCTGTGCTAAAGAAAAAAGGCAATCTGGGTGCAATGGCTCATGCCTATAATCCCAGCTACTCTGTAGGTAGAAATTGGGAAGATCATGATTTGAGGCCAACCTGGGGCAAAAAGTCTGGTGAGACCCCATCTTAACCAATAAAATCTTGGTGCCTGTCATTCCAGTTGTGGAGGAAAGTGTAATAGGAAGATCAAAATCCAGGGCAACCTAGGCAAAAATGGGAGACCCTATTCAAAAACTAACTGAAAGGAAAAGGGCTGGGATACGACTCAAATGATAGAGCACCTGGCTAGCAAGCAGAATGCCCTGAGTTCAAACCCCAGTCCTGGAAGAAGAGAGAAAGAGAGACAGACAAACAGACAGAGAAGGAAGGAAGGAAGGAGGGAGGGAGGGAGGGAGGGGAGAAGGGAGGGAGGGAGAGAGGGAGAGAGAGAAGAAAAGAAAGAAAGAAAGAAACAACAAGCAGGGACTTTCATTGCATGACACAGCTTCCCAGGGAAGACACCATTTGCCAAGTGACACGTTCCTGCCACTGAACTGCAAGGTTCACCAAGAGCCCCTGTGCAGCTGTGACCATGACTGGGATGGTCCTAAATTTCAGGAGGCACGCCTGCCCTCAATAAGGCGGTCAGTGGTGGGAAATACCTCCCTTGGGGCCACACCCCAGGCTTGATGTGGCCCCACCTCAGGAAGCAGAGGAGGATGTGGTAAGTGGACATCCCAGCGCAGCAGGGCCATGATGGGGTTGGGATTCCAGCATCATCACATTTAGAGGGCCGTGCACGGTCAAACTCTGTCCATTAGGGGACTAGTCAGAGGCCAGTCATGGGTGCTGCTGCTGGGGACTTTGAAAATAGTAGGGAATTGATATTCTTTCAACACAACCATCACCCAACACAGTTGCTTCCTTTTCAGGAGCCCTGGGAGCTGTCCTGTCCTCGCTGTGATGTCGCACAGAGGATGTGAGGGAGCTCTCCTGTGTGGGAACCCCATTACTTCCCAGCCTTTGCCAGGTAAGCTGTAGTCATTTGCTTTGTCTGTAAATGCAGGATCCCGAAGTACAAAAGTGTAAGTGAACCTTGAGGCTGCAATTCCTTAAAAACTCACAATAACTTAGCTGAGCTGGCAGAAAGATGTGGAGATGGGGTTGCAACATCGTCAGCCCCTACTCAAAGCCACCTAAGATGAAACATCGGAAGAGCTGCTAAGAAGGCACTGAAACAAAAAAAATCTGAATTGCAAAATGCCTGCAAGCAGCATATTGTGACTGTATTTTTACCCCTCTGCAGAAAAGGCGATACTGCAGTCACAGACACTGGCGGAGGCTTTTTAGAGACTTCTGTCATAATTAACACGGCTTTTACAGGCATCGCCTGAAGGTGACTAATGGAGAAAGTGAGTCAGAAGACAAAAGTGTGGATCGTTGCACTTCTTGGGCCACTTTTTACAACAATGGCAGTACTAGCTGACAGTTATGGAGCACTAAATTATGTGCCAAGCATTTGAATAATCACTTTACATGACTGTCTCCTTTCTTTTCTAGAAATAACAGGCTTCAAAGGAATTTTTTTTTTTGGTGGGGGTGGTCCTAGAGTTTAAAATGCAGGGCCTTTTCTCTTGCTAGGCAGGCGTTCTACCACTAGAGCTGCATCCAAGTCCTTCTGTTAGTTTTGGTTTTTGTTTTTGTTTTTTTTTAGATAGGGTCTCATGTTTATGCCTAGGCAGGCCTAGATCAATGTAGGGGATGACAGACACTCAACCACTATGACTAGGTTACTGATTGAGATGGGGTCTCATTAATTGTTTGTCCAGGCTGGCCTGAAACTGCAAACCTTCAGATCTCCACCTCCCCCATAGCTAGGATTACAGGCCACTGAAATCCCTTTAGATGAGCCACTGTGCCCAGCTAAAGGAAATTTCTTTAGTGACTGTGAATCAGATGTAGTAGTTCTGTCAAGGCAGGGACTATACTTCATTCATCTCAGCCAGTGCCCAGTGCAGAGTGAGCATTCAAGAAATTGTTTGGTCAACAATTTGGTTAAAACCTGATACTGGATTTGATAGTTCAGAGCTTTTTAAAAACACCAACCTACTTTCTTTTAGACAACACCTTTAGACAATGTTTGTTGAACTTGGTTAGTGTGCTTTGCACAGGATATATCATAGCCTGTGATAAGTTACTACTAGAATTTGGATCTTCAGTGACCCCAAAGGTCTTTTAGGCTTGCCCCCCACCCCAAGGATGGCTCTATGGGGAGGTGTGGAGCCTTGAAGAGGAGGGGTCCACTGGGAGGTTTTAGGTCATTGAGTGCATGCCCTTGAAGATCATGGGACCCCTGCCTTTTCCTTTCTTTTCACTTCCCAGCCAAGAGGTGAGCAGTTTTGCTCCACCATGCACTCCCACCATAATGGGCTGCTCCACCACAGGCCCAAAAGCAATGGGACCAACCAATCATGGGCTAAAACCTCCAAACCAAATCTTCACTTTCTATAAACTGGTCATCTCAGGCATTTTTATAGTGATGGAAAGCTGACTAATACATTTACTAAAGAATGCTGCAGGGAAACAAAATATTTATGGCAAATTCTTAAGAAAATATGGTTCTCTCTCACCAGTATTTCAATGTCACAAAATGAGAATTCATGTAAGATAGAAGACAGCATCTCAAACACAATAAAAAGGGTTAAACTACACATTGTGTCTGTAAAAATGATATACAGTTTGAGTGTTGATAAGACATCTACAAATACTGAGATCCCTCAGTTTAAACAAGTTGCCATTCAAAAATGCATTTGTAAATTTTTGTTGGGAATTCAGAACATATTTTCCCAAAAACATAAAGTTATATGCCATGGTAAGTATTAGTTGTGTGATGAGTTAGAAGGATTCATGGTCAAAATGGTGCTTCTTATGACCCACAGAATGGGAGAAAATCTTTGTTTCATTTGAGCTTTGGTGGTACTGGGGTTTGAACTCAGGGACTCGTTCTTGTGAGGCAGGCACTCTATTATTTGAGCCAGAAACCAGCCCTGGGAGAAAATCTTTGTATCATCAAGAAAGCAAACAACAACAGATGCTGGTGAGGACACTGGGAAAAGAGCCCTCATACACTGCTGGTGGAATGTAACTTAGTGCAGCCACTATGAAAATCAGTATAGAGGTTCCTCAAAAACTAACAATAGAACCACCATGTAATCCTGCTATACCACTCCCAAGTGTGTGTCTAAGGAATGTAAGTCAGCACACAATAGAGATATCTGCACACCCATGTTTATAGCAGCACTGTTCACAATAGCCAAACTAGGGATTCAGCCTAAGTGCCCATCAACCAATAAATGGATAAAGAGAATGTGGCATACACATGTACAATGGAGTATTATTTAGCCATAAAAAGAGTGAAATTATGTTGCTTGCAGGAAAATAGGTGGCACTGGAGATCATCATGTTGAGAGAGGTAAGCCAAACTCAGAGAGACAAATATCACGTTTTCTTTCACAAGCGGAATCTAGACCAAAAAATACAACATGATTGTAAGAGCGGATTGTTTGAGGGTGGGAGCCAGCGGGGGGGAAAAAAGAGTGTGATGGGCTGAATATGACGAAGTACGTTATATACGTGTATGAAAATAGCACAGTAAAACCCTCTTACAGCTGTTAGGGAGGAAGGAGGGGCAGAGGTTAAGAAACATTGCGTAACCCAGGCAACTTGTTAGACTTCAGTGAACACTAATGAGAAGGTACAAAAGGGAAAGAAGGCCAAAGTGAAGGTCAAAGCTGCCCGTTTTGGAGTTGTTAGTGAGCAGTTCACCTGATGCTGACATCCTGGGGTCATGAGACCAGGCCAGAGGATCTACTCACTACCTAGGGACAGCAGCCAAGACAGACACCATCAGTCCAGGCCATGAGGATGTGGTCCCCATTCTGGATCTTCTGATGAGCCTTAATGAGCCTGTCTTTGGCCATTCTCCATGACAGATACCTTATCCTATGCAATTTTACATTTCAATACTTCTCTAGCTTAACTGCTTACAGCTTCCTTTGTTCTTCTCTTCCTCCTCCTTTCCTTTCTCCCTCCTACCCTTCTTCCTTCTTTCCTTCTATTCCCTTCCCTTCTTTCTTTTCTCCTCTCTTCTTTCTTTCCTCCCTTTCTTATTCCCTTCTTTTCTCTCCCTTCCTTCTTCCTCCCCTTCTTCTTTTCCCTCCCTCTCTCCCTTCTTCCCTCCCTTCCATAACAACTGAATGCTTATTCAGTGCACCATGTGCACTAAAGCCACACTGTGCCCCATGCAGAGATAAGGGTAACCCTTTTGGACACATTTGGTAGCCCCTAAGGTTTCTTGTGCCCTCAAGACTCCAGGTGCTTGCTACTTCCAGTAGGAAGTAGCTTGCTCACTCTCCAGTAGGACATCCCAACTCACATTCCTGGTGCAGAGCCAGGGACCAGTCTCCAGGACAAACACCAGCAGCTGATCTCACCATGTCCCATCCTCTTTTCATAAATAAACCCCTTGTGAATCCACAGAGTCCAAACTTACCCCAGGGAGTCCAGCTGCCCAGTCATGTCTATAAGTTCAGATGCAGCTCCATCTGGGGCCTCCGCCACACATGGAGTGAGATAAGGAGGAAATATGAGGTCTACCCACCAGTAGAGAAGATGTCACAGGTGGTAGAGTATGGGGACCATTTTAAGCCTACATAATAACTTTGCGACCAAGGTCATCTCCTAGGTGAGGTGCAGGAAGTAACAGGAGGGAAATGTCCAGCACACAATCGAGAGACTGACTTTGAACAGTAGAATAATACCCTTCCATGAAGGCTGGTTAGAGAAGAAGAGGTCCCAGAAAGAGATTCCATCAAGGACAAGTCTTCACTTACAAAACTTGGATCTTGCAAAAGAATGAAAACCAAAGTTACAATCTAAGGAAAGAAAGGGAGGCTCAAGTAGATGGAAAAATGCTGGAACCTGAGGGAGATGCATCCAGGATGCCCCTCTGCCTCCTCAGACCTTCAGAACATGCCTGCTGCCCCCAGTGGTACTGTGGAGTGGCATTGGGAAGCAGAAGTGACCAGAGGAAACAAGCGGACTCAAGTAAGACCACATCTAAAGGATGCAAGAGCCACAGTTAGGAAAGAGAGCAGGACAGAGCCCTGTGGGAACCTCGGAGTCATGAAGAGCGGTAAGTAGCTACATAGGAAGGGAGCCACTAGCCAGTGGCAGCACAGTGCTGAGGTAACGGACGCTGTGCTCTGCTGTCAACTGGGTGATGTACAGGGTGACATTCCCTAATCCAAAACTTTGAAATCCAAACGCTCCAAAATCCAAAACTCTTTGGGCACCAACCTAGTGCCACAAATGGAAATTTCCACACTATAAAACTTAGTTTCATGCACAAAATTATTAAAAATATTGCACAAAATTACTTTTTGGCATGGAATAAGATATACATGAAACATAAATGAATTCTGTGTTTTGATTTGGGACCCATTCCCAATATGTCTCATTATGTATATGCAAACATTGTAAAATGTGAAAAAAATCCAAGCACATCTGGTTGCAAGCATGTTGGGGAAGAGGGGCGCAACCTGGACTCCCTGTGTCATTTGAGCAAATTTCATAGTGTCTTGAAGGTTCAGACTTCTCGGCTATAAGGTGGGGCTTCTCTACATTGCCTTGCAGATGGATGAGAGCTCTACAGGCACAGCATGTGACTGGCAAACACTAGCTACAGCCGGACTGCAAGCTGTGACCTATACTCATGTTCCTGCACTTGGAAGGTGATTTTGTCATTTTTTTCTCCATTTGAGTCAGTATTTCCAACAGGTCATCATTCTCCTCCTTAAAGATGAGTTCCAATAATCAAACACTCTCGTGGGAAGAACACAAAAAGTGTCTGTATTCATATGTTGATGGTATAGCGAAACTCAGCTGAGAGTGTGGACACCTTCTAGGTGGGAGACCTTGCAGTTCCTAGAGCCTGTGGGATCTGATGCGGTTGGTGCCTCTAAGGAAACCATCTGGCCACACTCCCTCCAGCTGCAGCACCTCTTCCAGTTGCCACACTCAGAGCCACACACTCTTCACCGAAGCTTGAAGAAGGGCCAGGGGCCAGTCTAACTTGAGGGGAGTCTTTCCAGAGAACTTCTGGGAGATTGTTCTCCCTGATTAAAAAAGAGAGAAGTGGTTTGCCAAGCATCCTTTCTACCTTTCAACATTGTCACACAGGGCAATGATGCTTGAGGCTGCTGCTGGGATCACAGGTCCCAGACATTATTGAACAGCTGAACAAACCCTGAAAAATGCTCATCTTTGGACTTCTCAGTGAAAGAGAAAAACACTTTCAGTATGCTCTCACTTGCAACCTCAGACATTCTTTTAGCATTTACAAGTCAGATGCACATGAACCTTGATACTCTAACTTTGCTACTGAGAGCAGGATATGCTTTGTCCTTACTGGCTGTGGGACCTCAGAAGGTCCACTGACTCACTCTGGCCCTGAGGCTTTTTTTTTTTCCTGTTACATGACAATCATACTAAGAGCTACCTAGAAGAAGTTGCAAGGATAAACATGCAAGCACATTGTCATTGTCATTGCTTGGCCAATACCATACATCTAAAGATGCCTGGAGTTTGCACACCATCTGCACTTGTGAGTACTTCCAAGTGTTGCATTGCAAACGTACTCTCTGAAGTCTTGTTACACTGACATTGTGCTTCATGAGTCATTCCTCACAGACTCTGCAAATGGAAATTATCCACTCCAGGTCAAGCTAGAGCAGTATTCTACCAGCCTCAAAGGATAGGTCCTAAGCAGGTGGGAAAAACTTAGTATGCTTTGATTCTGATTATGAAATGTAAAATTTCATAGTATAGCATATCTGCCATGGGGTATGACCGAAGACAAGAATAGTCAGGCTCCCTGACAGGCAGTGGGAGCAGAAAGCCCTAAGTGGGGACCATGTCCTCATGACCCAAGATATATTCTGATGACATCAATGCCAGTTGCCATCCCTAGGTACTGAGTAGCCCTTCTGGCCTGTTCTCATAACCTTAAGATGTCAGTGGTAGATGGACTAGTCACTAACAACTGTGAAGCAGGTGGCTTTGATCTTCACTTTGACCTTCACTTTTGTATCATCCCATCAGTATCCACTAAACTCTAACAAGCTGCCTTGGGTTACACGATCTTATTTTCCTCTAAAACACAATACAGCATACTTTAAAAGAACTCAAAATTCTTTGAAATCATCTTTAAACAAATTCATAAGATTTCTCTAGAAAGTCAACAAGCACTTAAGGTAAGGAATTCACTAAAGAAAACAGTTAAAACAGTTTGAGCTAATTAAACAACCTAGCCTAGGAATTGAGACCAGGGCCTGCAAACATCCTCCAAATCTGTAAAAGCCCAGTTCTGTTACCAAGTGAGAGGCTCCAGGGATGGGTCTTTCAGATGCAGAGAGAAACTTACTCTCCCCCCTTCACCTCATCCTCCTTGCTGAAGATTCATCTCCAAGGCCAAGACAGTTTGCAGCCATGCCTGGCTTGATGTCTGGGATCTGTTATGACAAATGCACTGTTGGTCAGTTTTATCACGTGGAACATTCTAGAACACACCAAACCAGACCCAGATGGTCTAGCTCAGTTGCTCCCCATGGCCTCTCAATGCAATAAAGACACTTGATTTTCAGTCAGGCATCGTGGATGCTACACACTTGTAATCCCAGATACTTGGGAGACAGAGATCAGATATCAGTTCATGGCCAACCATGGCAAAAAATTAGTGAGAACCTATCTCAACCAATAAACCAGGTATGGTGGCACTCCTGCCTTTAATTCCACCAAACAGAAGGCATAGGTGGATCACTGTCCAAGGCCAGCCCCAGGCAAAAACAGGAGACCTTACCTGCAAAATAATTAAAGCCAAAAAAGGCCTGGGCTCATGGCTCAAATGGTAGAATGCCTGCCTAGCAAGAGGAAGGCCCTGAGTTCAAACCCAATACCAAAAAAAAAAGGACTTGGTCAAAACATCACAAGATGTCTGAGGCTGCTGCTTATAAAACACATCATACAGTTTCACAGTCAGCTTTATATATATATATATATATATATATATATATATATATATATATATATATAACTAGAAAGACCATACTCTAAAGTGATGAAGAGTGTAGTGTGTCTGTAAGGAAGTACCATCACCACTAATCATCATTATACACACTATGAACTGCACACAATCCTATGCATTGTGCTGTTAGATGACGGGAAATTCAGTCAGATTGCCACACCACACACACACCAGGAATGCTTCATGCCATGACACCAGGCAAGAGGAATTTTCCAACTCCACCATAACCCTATGGGACAGCTGTCACAGATGAAGTCCATCATTGAACAAAATGTCATTAACAGCACTTGAGTGTATTTGAGTCAGTCCTGGCTGGACAACCATAAAGTCAGCCGAAGATGATCTTGGGAGAACACTCACTGTTCACACTCTGGACCACATCCCCATCAGAGCTGCCTTCTAGTCCCCTGCTCCTTTATAGCATGATTTCTCCCAGATTATGCACTGGGCCCTGTCTCATACACAATATGTGGTACACTCAGCAATTGTTACTGAGCTGTAAATTCACTCACAAAATTCATAAGCATGTTCTATGTGCTAGGCACAGCTCTGTGTCCTCACACACGTGATTTCATTTTGTCAAAAGTCAGAGTAGGTGGGGACTGTGGCTGCCATTTTATAAGCAAAAAAATGAGGACACATAGGAAAAGCCAAACTACTACGGTCAAACAATTTGGTCCAGTGCAGCTCCCTTTGTACTTCATGGCAGGCATCCAAGCACCAAAGACCAGGGGTGCCCATCTTTTCCTACAGACCTCTGTGAACCTTGACATGGCCAATTCTGTACTTCCTCAGGTAAATTCACATGCGTGACACTTTTCTGAGACCCACCAGGAAAGAGAACATTCAGGCATGGCACTGGCCTCATGGGTGTACTCATTATCACCTCATGGGATAGGTCAGCCAATTCAGTGTACCAAAGGACAAATGGTGCATTCTACATAAGACTCCCATAAGTCACAGGGGCTGGAAAGACAGCCCCAGATCTCTCCTTCACCCCCAAACACACAAAGGCCAAAGGCCTACCATAGGCCATCTTCATTTGCCCCTACTGCCATATACTCTGCAAATACTCATTGGGAAATGACTTCTGGCATTTTCCCAAGCCAACTGTGGTGGATTATACTTACAAAATTCCAAATATATAATTTTACTAAAATTCCTAAAGGGACTGTCTTCCCTTAGTGAATTGTCAAGTTTATTGTTAGCATCATGGTTCATCTGGAAAATTTGCTATAAATACTGTTTTATAATGCTGAAAACCACGTCAATGCAGTAAAATATCACTTGTTAATGAGAAGCAAAGAAACAAGCATTTTAACAGAAATACCTAGGACTCACATGTATGTAGGAATGAGACCTAGCACTTTGGTAATTTTTTTTCTATTTCCCTTTCATCCTAGATACTAAGGTGATAAGTCAAATTTTATTATAATGTTAATAAAAGAAACCTTTTTTGTGGGGCATTTTATTTCATGTATTTTTACATGAAATACATATATTTATATGTATTTAATAGTATATTTATATACTATTTAATAGTATATATTTAATAGCACAAAAGAATTTCATTATGATATTTACATACATGCATAAAATATATTTTTATCAAATTCACCCCTTCTTATCCCTCCTAACCCCTTTTTAAAATTTTTTTTATTTCATTTTTCTATTTCATTATTCTATTTTCTATTTCATTATTCTATTTTCATATATATTGCCTGAAGTATTTACACAATATTCACCCCTCGTCACCCTCTCCCCACTACACTGGGTCACCTCCCTAAAAGTCACCCTTCACCAGTTTTACATTCATGTCATTTATTTTGTTTTTTAGGTCTAGATTCTGCATCCAAAAGAACATACACTATTTCTTTTTGTTAGTCTGGCTTATTTCACTTAGCATGATGATCTTTAGTTCATCCAACAATATACTTCTTCTTTGTGGCTGAGTAATACTCCAATGTGTATAAATACCACATTTTCTTCATCCATTCATCAATTCATAGGCACTTAAGCTGGTTCCATAGCTTGGCTATTGTGAACAGTGCTGCTATAAACATGGGTGGGCAGGTGTCTCTGTTGTATGCTAACTTACATTCCTTCAGATACACACCCAGGAGTTACACAGCAGGATCACACAGTAGTTCTATTTTTAGGTTTTTCAAGGAGCCACTAATTTATATTCCCACCAACAACATAGAGGGTTCCTTTTGCCCTACACCCTCACTAACAGTTATTGTTTTTTGTTTTCTTGGAGATAGCATTCTGACTGGGGTGATATGGAATCTCACTGTGGTTTTGATTTACATTTCCTGAAGGGCTAACGATGTTGAACACTTCTTCATTATTTATTGTCCATTTGTACTTCCTCTGAAAAAAACTCTTTTCAATTCACTCACAATTTACCAATTGGATTGTATATTCTTTTGCTGCTTAACTTTTTGAGCTCTTTACATATTCTGGATATTAACCCTTTATCTGATGAATTGCTGGCAAAGATTTTCTCTCCTGTTCTATAAGTTGTTGCTCTTTTTTATTTTTCTTTTTTCTAAACATTTTTGTTAGCATCTATTAGCTGTACAGGGGGTACAACTAATGTCAATGTCATCGTGGCATTCCCATCTATGCTTACCTTACAATGCACCTTTGGAAAGTTTTCTGCTATGACTTTATTGAAAATATTTTCAATGTCTTTAGCTTGCATCTCTTCTTCTTCTTCTATGCCCATGGTTCCTAGTTTTGGTTTTTTATGTTGTGCAACAGATCTTGCATGTTCTGTTTGCATGGCTTTAGTTTTTTTTCTCTATTTTCATCTGTATGTTCTAATACCCTATATTGTCTTCAAACCCTGATATTCTGTCCTCAAGTTGATCCAGTCTACTGGAGAGACTTTCAATTGTGTTTTTTTTTATTTAACTTGTTGAACTCTTTTATTTTCAGAATTTCACTTTAATTTTTTTCAGTATTTCTGTATGTCTACTGAAATCCTCTTTCATGTCCTGTATTATCTTCTTCAGTTAATTCTGCTCTTGGAATTCATTCAAGAATTTATTCATGCCCTCTTTAACTTCATTGATCATTCCGATAATCATTTTTTAAATTCTTCATCTGAAGTTTCGTCCACTTGATCATCATTAGTCTTTGTGACTATGGAGTTGTTGAGTTTTGGAGGAGTCACATTTTCTTGTTGTCTTTCATATTTCTTGTGTTTCTGCATTGGGATTTGTGTATCTGAGGTGAGGTTGTTGGTTGGAAGTTTTAATTACCTGTAGTCTTTGTTGAAATGCTCTCAGTGTTCAGACAGGACAGTGTAGTAGCCAGGTTGAGATGCTATTTCTCACTTCTGGACTGGGAGTATGGCTCAGTAGCAAGCATTTGCCCAGGTGCTCAGGGAACCAGTCCTGCTACCCAGAAATGCTCAGATGTGGGAAACTATCTGGTGTTTCTTGTAGAGGGTCACTCGTTCACTTTTAGGCTGTTTTTGGTTTTTGGGGTTTTTTTGTTTGCTTGATTTGTTTTTTCTGTAGATGCTTCTCTTTCTTGTGTACTTGGAGCCACTGCTTGCTTCATGGAGCTTTATAGCCTGTTGGCTGGGCAAGTTCCTACTTGCTCCATCACCTTCCACAGGTTGTGTCCCCAAAGCAAGTGCCAGAGCCTCAGAGTGACCTCCAAATGTGTCAGAGAGTAGAAGAAAACACAGCGCTGATTTCTACACTGGCTAAGGGAGAACTGAGGCACTTAGGATCTGTGTCCATGTGATCACAAGTACCATGTTAGGCTCCTGCCTGCTCAGTTCTTTGGTGTATACTAGGTTGTGGGTGTTCATCATGGTGCCATGCTGAGCAGATTTTTTTTTTTAAGTTTCAGTGTCTCTTTTTATCCTGCTGGAAACACAATACAATAAGCCTGCTTTATTCCTGGATTTATTGCACACAGTTTTAGCCAAGCAAGATCAAAACCAATAGTAAACAAAACAAACAAAAGAAATCTCAAGAACAAGAAATTTAAATTCCCTCACAAGCATCCCTCAGGTGATGCAGGGAAGCCTTCAGTCAGTCCAATGTTATCAGTTCTGCTTAAATCATTGTGTGATCTGTTGAGTGTTTCCCTGCCCTTAATTTTGTGGAAATGCAAAATTTTCCCAAAAAGAAAACAGTGCCCCAAAAGCAAAGTAAAAAGCAAATGTGCTTAATTGAAGTGATTAAATGACAATTTGAGATTTGCTTAAAGGCACATGTCTTCAGTAGAAGTTGGGAAGCATTATAAAGAAATGAATCAGCATCTGCAGAACAGTACTGGACTCTGTTCTGAGCACACCCAGTGTTCTTCTCATGTGATGTTCCTGGAGCCATATGCCTGTGTCCACTCTATACTTTCAGCCCCTGTAGCCATGGGTTGTGCATCTGTAGGTAGATCAAGAGTAGTCAGAAAAATCTGCATCTGTCCTGACCATGTGCCAGCTTTCTTTTCTTGTCATTATTCCCTGTACAGCACAGTCTAACAACTACTTACATAGTATTTTCATAGTCTATGGGAAGATAGGCCTAGGTTCTATGCAGATTCTACACTATTTTATACACGGGACTTGAGCATGCACAGGCTTTGGTATTCACTGGGGGTCCTGGAACCCATCCCCTGAGGATATCAAGGAAGGACTGGGTTGTGAAAACAAGCAGTAACCTCCAGTGTTGAAGCAGTTTAGAGTTGGAAGGATTCCAAAGAAGAAGGAGGTTTTCCCTATGCCAACATCAATGGGTAAAAAAAACACCTGGAGAAGAGAGAAGATGAGAGGAATCCCCACCAAGATGAACTTGAGATGAATGGAGAACAAGTCATCCCGATTGAACCAGAATGCCCTGCAGGAGAAGGAAGGTGACTGCTGAAGGGAAGATGAGGATGGAGCCATGAACAAATGCCATGCACTTTGGATGCTGCCTGAATGAGGCCAATATTCACAAGCTAAGGACGCAGTTCTCCACAAGACTGTCCCCACTCCCAGCTATGGCTCCAGGATTCCCAGGCACCCACACTACTGACCAACTAGATACAACTTCCAGAGCTTCTGTACCCTCAGGGTTGATATGTACTAGAATGACTCGGAGAAGTCAGGAAGCACTGCTCTTGTGATTCACTAATTAAAAAGGACAGGAACAGCCACACAAGAAGCAACCCAGGCAGGACACAATCTCCCCAGATGTCCCCTTTAGGATGTGTCACCCTCCTGGCACATTGATATGAATCACCGATTGGGTACCCTGGGGATTCATTGTGTGGGTGGGATGGATGGAGTCATCAGCCAAATGACTGAACTCAATCTCCAGCTCCCCATCCCTCCCCAGAGGTCAAGAGGTCAAACCCAGCCCTTCAGTCACAGCCCTGGTATACAGATCATGCCAGCCCCCCTCAGGATACTGGGCCACCATGAGCTGCTTCATCAGCATAAACCCAGGCATGGTCTGAGGGTTCCACCGTGAGTAAGAAAGACACTCTTGCCACCCAGAAAGTCCAGGATTTAGAGGCTCCATCTAGCAGCTAGGGGAAAGGCAGCTGAGTTCTTCCTTCAACATCAATAGGTTCCAGCACTTCCCAGTAGCACCGCCCTGGAACAAGCCTTTATTGTGGGTCTTTGAGGGAAACTCATCCAAACTATAGCAGGAAGCAGGAGGGAGATATGTCTAGGACATGCCCACCACAGAAAGGTTTAGCACCTGTTTCCAGAGCTCCCTGTTAAGACTTTAATTGGTGAAATTGAGATCTGTTATAGAAAATCATCTCAGAAAATGGAGAATCTTCCAAATGATGATCGTCTTAACACCCAGTTGACACACGGCAGTAGAAGGCACTTTGCAAGGTGGGAAACAGGGTACCAGGTGAGAGAATGCTGAATGAGGAAGAAGAAAATGAAACATGAGACATCTTTGCTTTGTGGCTTAGTTGGTTTTGTAGACAAATAATGATCCATTAACCAAGATGGAACATGTTAGGAAGAGAAGCAAATAGAATGAGAAAGCTTCTAAATGGACCTTGCAACATCCATGTGAAGATATTCAGGAAGCAAGACAAATCTGGAGATCAAGGAGTCACAATTTTCATATGTTAGCAATTACTTAAGTGGAAACTAAATTTATAACTGTCCCTTTCAACTAGAAGGAAGGATGTTGTCTTGGGTTTAATTATTTGTATTCATATTAATATTTGTGTTTACGGAGGTGGGTGGGAAAATGAGTGGATGGATGGATGGTTGGACAGAGAGATTAGATAGATAGATAGATAGATAGATAGACAGATAGATAGATAGATGAAAGATGATAGATAGACAGATAGATAGATGATAGATAGAGAGATAGATAGATAGATGATAGATAGATAGATAGATAGATAGATAGATAGATAGATAGATAGATAGATTGATTCAGCTTACTTAACACAAATTCTTTCTGGGATTGTCTAGCCTTCCAAATTTTTCAACTAGGGAACAAAACTGACAATTAGAAGGAAATTAGCCTTTATGAAATTCTGTTTTTGTGTAGGTCTGTGTTAGTCATTTATTCATAAGATACATCATTTAACCTTCATGATAACCCCCCAAAAATAGGTCTAGGGACCCTACTTTCACAAATAAGGAAAAACAATTGGTACAGAGTTGCACTCAAAGTCTCCTGAATGCCAAGTGCCAGAACCAGGCTTAAAACTCAGATCTTCCTTCCTGGGTCCAATGGGACTCCTCAGCTAAACTGCATCTACACCACAGCACAACATGCAACATTAGCAAACAATTTTAGACCAGAAGCTTTGTTGCAAGGAATCTGGAGAAACTTCTTAAGACTTCTCTAAGCTAACATATTCTTACTATTCTCAGTTTTAAACAAAAATGCTCTATGCTTCCATCAGCAGCTTCATAGAAGAGGGTGTTGAAAAGATGGTAGGCACCCAGTCTCTAAGAGAGACAATAGGTGAGAAGAACTTTAAAAGAAGAAAGGTGGGTAGAGGAATTAAGAACCTATATCTGTAGCAAAGAAGGCAATGCATTTTTGACATGAAGAACTCTCAAGCCTGGGAGAATTTCCCAAAAGTCACCAAAGCCATGCTGCCAGCTTGTGGGGATTGGGGGAGGGTAGTGCCTCACCTGTACTTTCTAGAAAATGTCAATGGTGCAGTAAGAAACCTAAAAGGTACCTTTAAAATCTCACCCAGCATTCTTCCCCAATCCCTGCAACCCCAATATTTGTGGGATGAAAAAGTCACTGTTTTAGCTACCCCAATGCTGGACTGCAGTATTTTCCAATTGTGTCCATTTGTCATGAGACAGTCTAGGCTAAAGAAAATGGATATAAAAAGAATATGTCCCATCTGAACAAAGTAACTATGGGAGCCCAGGACTGAGGCTCTTTCCATCTATCTCCAGGGAGATATAATCGGACTCTGTGTTTTTCTTTCTGGTAGCTACTAAATTAAAACAAATTTAACACACATCTCCTGATCCCACAGTTGTGTGTCAGGAGCCCCCCTGGGAGTCTCAGACTCTAGTACTGTAATCAGGTGTTTTGCTGGACTCCCTCCCAAATCCCAGATGTCCACACTACTGGTAGACAGACATGATACCCTATCCCCATGGAACTGAGTATTTACATTGTGTATAGGTGGGAAGGGGTGAGGTCAAAATGAAGACAGATGTACAAATAATTCCACACAGAGACAAAAGTCACAACTCTGAAAGGCACTGTTAAGAAAAAGTTGCAAAGTGCCAAGAGTCTCTACTAGGGGTAACTAACTCATTGGGCTTCCCTACAGAATTATTTGAGTTTGCAAAGATGAGCAAGGTGAAAGAGGTATGGCATGGTCCAGGAAGAGAAAAATGTAGAAGGGACCTTGGCAGGAGTCAAAGGAGCTAAAAATCAGCCCTGTGTAAGAAAGCAGCAAGCAAGGGGTGGCTAGAGGAGAGGATATTAGGAAGATAAGCAGTCCTTGGCCATTGGGAGTCTGCATTTGGGGTGGATAATAGGATATTTTGATGAGTAAGGCAACTGAGAACAGAATGCAGGGATACCAAGGTGGACTTGGGAAGGCCACTGGAAGACAATGGAGATGAGGTCAACGGAAGGTGGTGGCCTCTTGCCTGCGCATTTGTGGAGATGAAGAGGATGGAGACAGAGAATCAGGATAGAAATCTCACTCCCCCTCACAATCTCCCCACCTGTCCACACCTCTTCACGTCATTCTGCTGCTGTCCCTTCATCCCTTGTCTTTTCTGCCCAGGCCAGTGGCTTCCACTTCAAGTCCCTGTGCTCCAGCTTTCTTATCACATTCATGCCTTGCCTGCAATTCCTCAGAAGTCTCCCTCACAAGTCATCCTCAGCTCCACAAGAAGTCTGAAGGCTGAGTGTAGCACTGAGGCCAGTGGGACCTCAGTCCCCGGGTAAGAACCAGGTTCCCGTGCCACTCCCCAAACGCACTATGTCTAACCACCATCAGCCTGCCTTCCTCAGTGCTATGTGGCTCATGCCCCCTTTCTCAGAAATGCCACTGCCTGCTTTCATGAGTGGTGCCATTCCCGTTTAAATTTCAGCTCAAGTGACTAAATTCCAAATTTGAAATTCCAGGATGGTTTCTGCTGAACGCACACCACTTTCCCACCATCATAGTTGAAAGATGGTAAGTTGAGGCATCATTAATTCAGGGACTGTCTATAGTTGTAAAAATATAAGTTATGAAAATTACAAAACAAATTAATTGAAGTAAGGAGAGATTAGTGGTTGGCTTTGGGAAAGTCCTTCCTTTTCCTGGGAAGGATGCTGGGGCACAGACGTGCTCCCTGGATGTTTCTGCTTTCCTGTGTGAACTGCTCATCGTGACATGGTCTGGCTTCAGTGGATTTACCTACCCCCATGATGAATGTGACATGGTCTGTCCTCCTGCTACTGTCACACTCAGTAACACTTCAGTACTCTGGCTACCACACTCCCACAACCAACAGAAGGCTGAGGAGGGTGAGTACAGAGCAGGACCCATGGGTGCCCTCCAGACAGCCTTCACTGATTAAATTAGAAGAGATGAATCTCACACTTTCCATGCGATGTCCTGCTCTTGGGTGATACACTCCAATGTTCCTTAGCTCTTTCTACCCAGCACACTCAACTGTTATGTGGTCCAAATACAAGGAAGTGTCATTCCAAGTTCAATGATAGCTGATATATAAGAACACTTTGCCACTTGCCTTCTCTGACAAAGAT
Source organism: Castor canadensis (assembly GCF_047511655.1). Classification (NCBI taxonomy): domain Eukaryota; kingdom Metazoa; phylum Chordata; class Mammalia; order Rodentia; family Castoridae; genus Castor; species Castor canadensis. The sequence continues at coordinate 82,481,248 of NC_133395.1, forward strand.
TCTCATGGTATTCTCAGTTAAAAAATAATAGTAAAGAAGGCTTCATATTATTTATTTTAGTATAGCTTTATTTGCAGGTGCTGGGCCAAATATGACTTGACATACATGATGACCCATTATTCTCGTCTCTTTCATGAAGGAATAGGCAATGACACAACTTGTCAGTGGTGGCACCCCGCACAGATGCCTCCTTCCATGGGGCTTCTGGCCTGCTGTGCACATGGCCAAGCACAACGTGGGGTGCCAGAAGGGTAAGTGTTTATCATTCTGGGAGTCATGTGTTTATGCTGTAATTTATGATGGCTTCAAAGTGGCACGGTTTTCCCACACCAGCATGACCCAGTTTCCTTTAGAAAGAACCTTTATGTAAGTGAAATAAATAAATAAGAAAAAATATTAATTGTGAGAGCAGTCATTTGAGGTGAGGTTGGAGCACCGACCATTGCATACGCCTCTGCTCCACCCAGAAAAAGTTTGCTCTGCTTTGCGTTTGTGCTTATCAGTAACTCAACACATTGATTATAAACTGTAGCTGTTGTGTATAGAACAGATAGGGAAGTTCCTTGTTCCCATTAAGAAACTTGCTTATTCTAGCCATCCAAGGCTGGAAAAGCTCAGAATTATCCAGAAGTCATACCCTGGAAACGTGTCTGTAGACCCAATGAAACTGAGCCAGAAACATGCCCCTCTCCCAGCTAGCACCCAAAGTAGCAGCCAGGTGAATGAGGGCTCCTGGGGCCCCTAGATGGCTGACTGGGCAGCCCTCTCAACAGATCATTGCCAAGTTTATAGGCACATGGAGAAATCCCTGGTAGCTTACCCAGAAATTTGCACATATCACTCACCAGAAAAAAAGACGTAAAACTCAGTAATTGGCAATAGATTAAGAATAACCAGGGTCTCTGTTTACAAGAGTCTTACTTCAGATCCAAAGATACAATATTAACTGTGAAAAGAAATCAGTAAGTGGGATGCACTAGGAAAACAGGAGGAAGAGGAAAAGAAAGAGAAGGGAGAGAAAGAGGAAGAGAAGGGAGAGGCAGAGGAAGGAGAGAGAGAGGAGAGCAAGGAGAAGGACAAGGAGAAAGAGGAGAAGGAAGAAGAAAAGGAGGAGGAGGATAACAAGAACCAGAAGACCATGAAGGAACTTCCTGAGTTCAGCAGAAAGTCTTCAGGGAAGAGATGGGATGTGAGCCAAAGCTTAAAGCATGGTTGAACTTACCCAGGTGGAGTTGGACTGGAGGTTGGACTGAATCTGGGGCTCTCAGGGAAAACAAACTACTATGTGTATCTTCCCACCTTTAATCAGTGAAAGTAACTCCCTCAAGCAAAAACTTACATTGAGATTCAAGAACAGTAAAACATTTCTTGGTTTGCTTTGTCATTTTTGTTCATTGAAACGACCAGGAACGTAGTGATGGGAAGCATGAGACACAAATCTTAGCCTTCAGCCTCATCACACCAGACGTGCTAATCTTCAAAGGTCCCCAGAGGAGATCCTCCCAAGTCAACCACAGCAGGTGGACAGCCCCAATGCCAAGGGGAACCAAAGAAGACAGGATTGACAGCATGTGGACCAGGCAAGGCACTAACATATGTGGGGTCAAATGAAATGGACCCATCAAATGTGACTTGCCGTTCCCTCTGAGTCAATAATGCCTCCACTCTGAGATCTCTGTTACTACACATTTTGACAACAGCTTTTGGCAAATGATCTTCACAATCATCTTACCCAGCCTCAAAGAACGAAGTGGTTTTGGTTTCCTGGCAGGTGGCCTCCTTTTATGTAGGTCCCTGTCAAACCCTTGGATGGGTCCAAAGCGCTCTGTATACAAAGCAGGCTCTCCCGACATGTCACTGCTCTTGAACTTAGTATCCTCCTGCCCACCAGCCATCTGAGAGCATCCTGGACTCCTGCCCTTCCTCCTCCCACATCCAGCATTCACCTCTGAGCATCCCTTTTCCATAAGTCCCAACTCCCCATCCCCGATCTGGTCCCCATTCCCACCTTTCTTTCTAGAATCTAATAGGTGCTTCCCAGCATCTTCTAGGCCCTGGTCCCCAACACCTCTCAAAATTCCACCATCCACACAGTGGCCAAAGAGGCCAGTGTAAAAGGTAAATGTGACCATGTGTCTCCCTATGCTGTAGCCTCTGGTGACGTCACATTGTCTCTTCCCTGCAAAGTCGCTTCTCCTCAACTGCAGCATAACATGAGGGTGATCACCAGGCAAGGCATTTGGCTTGGATGCTCTGAAGAGTCTATTCTTGAGTGGCCTTGGTCTTTAAGACAGTGACAGCGCAGTCCTAGAAAAGACATCCCACTGAGTCTGTAGAGAAGAAAATCAATGAGATAACATTTACAGTGTCCTGTGCCACCTTGATGACAAATTTGCAAACCAAAAGAGGCCCAATGAAGCACCACTTCAGGTAAAATTTTTATTCTGCAAACAACTGCTAACCCTCATGGCGTACTCCTGGGTGTACCCTCATCAGAATCACTTTCAGGGAAGTCAGACTCCCAGGGTCCCCTCAGCCTTGCTGACCCAGCACCATGAAGCATGGGGCCCAGGACTCAATGCGTCGAACAAGTTCTTCCATTTTTAAATGTGCACTGACTACTGATATGTACTATTTAAAGTCTGCTTTGGGCTTACCTATATCTATATTTCTTTCTCTCTCTCTAAAGTAATAATTTGGGCTTACCCAGATGTATTTCTGTCTGTTTTGAAGTGAAAAGGCTTTGAATTGTACCAGCCTTTTACAGATCAAAGAGCCTCCATACTAGTCAAGAGGGCCTGCAGTGGCAGACTCTTTTCTCCCCCTCTACAATATGTGATGTCCTTTCTTTCAAGAAAGCATGAGCAGGACAGAGCTGATTGCCTGCAAGGGCTGTTTCAAGAGATGATGGGCCACATTTTGCTAACAGGCTTCGTGAGTTGTTTCAGGCAGGTAGGAAGAGCTATTGTAGCATTTTAACCCTTACAATATCAGGACACACCTGGGGTCTCATTGAAGACATTGTCAGAGAAGCTTTTTCATTCAAAGGCTTTGAAAGCATCAAGGATATTCTAAAGGGAAAACAAAAGGTGGAGGGAGTGAGAACCAGTCAAATGTGGACAGGGTCTTCTGCCAAGACTTGCTTTTTGTACTTTCCAACTCACTGATACAGCTTTGTTCAGCTCTACTCTGTACTTGCTGGAGAAATGCTTGCTTTTGACAACAAATCCTAAAATATTTTTAATATTTTTGTCCAAACTCAAATATTTGAGTCCCTTGGACATTTGAGAACCGTATAGTGGGAAGAATCATTGTCTTAGTCCATTTTCTATGGCTGTCACAAAATACTTGAGGCTGGGATACTTTTTTAAGAAAAGTGGTCTATTTAGTTCACAGTTTGGGAGGCTGAAAGTCAAACAGCATAGCACTGGCTCTAGTGAGAGCCCCTTTAACTGTGTCACATCATGGCAGATGGCTTCATGAAAAGAGCTCAAGCAGCAGCAAGAGATCATATGTCAAATGGGAAGAGAGTGGGGCAGAGCCATTCTTGCTCTTTGGTAAAAATGTCCTCTCAAGAACTAGCCAGGGTCATCTGAGATCTACCTTAATCTCTTCTGAGGGCAAGTCTGTCAATGTCTCAATTATCACCCCCTAGGCTCAATGTCTTAATGGTCCACTACCTCTCACACTGGGGACCCACCTGCAACCCATGAACCCTTGGAGGACAAATGGTATCCAAACCAGAGAGAGCAACCATAGAGGGACAGACAGCATCACAGGGGACTGATGCAGTTACAGGTGTGCCACCAGGCCTGAGGCAGAAAGGGGAAGACATGCGTGCAAATAAGCCCCAGGCTGAGCACCTTCCAGCTGGATTTCACATGTGTCACACCACTCAGATGCTTTGTCACCCACCACCATGCTATGACATGGAACCGTCAAGGATGTGTCTTCATGTCACCATGGAGACAGATGGTTTAGAGGCCAGGGCATGGCTGGATCCCCAGAGTGGCAGAGATGAGGCTCTGCCACCTCAGTTTCCCCAGTGTGCTCAGCTGTGGGAGGTGGAGGGTTCACGGGCCGTGGGCTCAGGCACACTCGGGATTTATGGGCTGCCTTTGGGGGAGTCCTGGCCATATGTTTTCCTGAACCTTTGTTTTTCCACGTCTTCCAGACATTCTCCATGCGTCTGTGAGAGGCAGAGCAGAAAGGGTCTGGGAATGCAGACACAGGCCCGGGGTTCCCGGGGAGAGGGCGCGAGGTGGGGAATTGTTTTCTTCCATTAAGCCCTAACCTGAGCAGAAAGAAATCATCCCTAAGCTCTTGTCTTAGGTGACATTTTCCCTGACACGGGATTGCTTTTCCTCACCTGTCTAAACTAAGTAAAGAGGATCCAATATCCACTCAGCACTGATCTTTTCAGCAGATACTCAAAGGATAAAGCAAGGATAATTTATTATTCTTCTGTTTAATCCTATAGAATGGATTGCGAACTTTCAAACACTAAGACATTCTTCTGAGCAAAGAGCCTCCCTTATCAGCCCGGCCCTGTCCAGAATAAAGATGACTTCATGTTGGCTTGGACTTCAGGATGTATTTGTCCCTGTCAATAACAAACGTCCAGGACTGCATTTCGCCTTTTCAGAAGGAAAATCTGGAGCCCACAACAAGCCACCTTTCTTAAATGTGTGTCAGTTACAACCCACTCCCTCTTTAATTATGCTCCTCTGTAGACCCAAAGAGCACAAGAGGGGGCCACACGTCCCCTTCACAGCGTAGGGGAGAAAAACACAAGCACATCAAGTTTATCTCTTTGTTTTTTACAGTACTGGAGCTTGAACTCAGGGCCCACACCTTGATCCTCTCCAGCAAAACTTGTTTGTGAAGGGTTTTTCGAGATAGGGGCTCAAGAACTACTTCCCTGGGCTGGCTTTGAACCACCATCGTCCTGATCTCTGCTTCCTGAGTAGCTAGGATTACAGGCGTGATCCACCAGCACCTGGCTTTACAAGCTGTTCCTTCCATAAAGAAGGAGGGTTAAAGATCAATAGAAAAGACCAAAATGGTTCCTTCATTCATAATCTCCCTAACTTATTAAAAAAAGAACTTCCAAATCCTTCCCTTCTTGTGTGAAGTCACGATGCTGCACACAGGATGGAGGTCCCGTAAGATGATGACGGCGCTCAAACACTCCTCTGGCCTGGTGACATTACAGCAGGAAGCATTCCTCATGTGTCTGGTGACACTGTGTGAGTAAATCTGCCATGCTGCCAGGGAGCTGGAAGTACAGCACACATCTTACACAGGTGCTGGGGAAGGGGTACACATGGGCACGGTTCTGGATTACATATGTACTCTTCTTTCTGATGTTATGTTAGAATGCACGCCTTCTCCTAATGAAAGGACGTCCACTGCAAGGCAGCCCCAGGCAGGTCCCTCAGCAGGGACTCCAGAAGGAGGCCTATGACCAGATGTGGAGGACAGTGGTGTTCATGATCCTGACCTGTGTAGACCTCAGCTAATGTGCTTATGTCTTAGCTTTTAATTTAAAAGTTTAAAAGCTAACAAAATTTTTAAAAAATTGATAGAAAAAAGCTCATAGAATGAAGACATAACAAAAGAAAGAGTTTTTGTACAGCTGTATAATATGGCTGTGTTTTAAACAAAGTGTTATTATGAAAGACTCTAAAAGTTAAAAAAAAAAAACAAAAACCAGCCTGGAGACATGGCTCAAGCTGTACAGCACCTGCCTTGCAAGCACAAAGCTCTGAGTTCAAACCCCAGTTGCCCCCAAAAAAGCAATATTAAAGTTTATAAAGAGGTTATAATAAGCTAAATTTATTACTAAAGAAAGATGAGTCTTTTTTATAAATGCATAGCCTAAGTGTGTGGTGTTGATAGAGTTGACAGTAGTGGAAATAATTTCCTAGGCTGCCACATGCACTCCCCATTCACTGACTCACCCAGGGCCTCTTCCAGCCGCACAAACGTGAATCCTCCTCAGCATCCTCCACAGCAGTGCCATTCTTCAGCTTTTTCTTGGAATATTCGTGTCTAGGTGGTTTGAAAATACAAACCCTTCCCACGGTGTTGCCATTGCCTCAGCAGTCAGCACACAAGCCATGCCCCACGTGGCTAGGGGCGCTGTGTGTGGCCCGTTGTGACTCACGCTGAGAGTGTAAGAACACAAAGTGATGTCCTCACATTCACGAAATTGCCCAGCGACGTTTCTCAGAACCAGCCGGGCATCAAGTGACGACACACAACTCTACTTGTTTTCTGGTTCTTCACCAGAGCATGGAATTACTGCATACAGAGACCATGGCTCATTGGTTTCTATGTCCCTAACTCCTGCCACATGGCAGATAGTCACTGTTGACAACCTGACTGACTAAGAAAACCAATATAACAACTTTCCAGGGATAACAGGACACAAGTTTCTAAAAATATTTTTTAAATCAACATTCAAAATATCTGCGTAAAAAGAGGTCAGATATTCCAAAAACTAAAGTCAGTTTCTCCTATTCTCCTCCAATCTCACCCTAAAAGATATGTTCCACGGGAGGGCTGAAGAGTTTCCATCACTGAACAAGTGATACTCCCTGCCCTGGACTGTTTTATATTACTATAATAAAATGCCTGAGGCAGGTTGCATAGATAAGGGAAAAAGATTTTGTTAGCTCCCAGTTCTCTGTGAGGACTTGTGGAGGATGAAAAAACAGTAGCAGAAATGAGGGCGAGGAGAACCACATGACAAGACAGGAAGCCAGAGCAATTCAGGGGTCAAACTCACACTTATAACAATTTGCTCTTCCAAGAACTCACTCAAGTGACAGGTATGCCCCAGTCACCTGAGGATCTCCTGCAGGTTCAGCATCTCCCAACACCACCACCCTGATGTCCAAGTCTATGCTTCCCACTCATCACACCCAACCCATAGGGCCCAGCGGGCCTCAGGTACAGGAACTCCAGCCCACTCCATCTCACACCAGCACTGCAATTTTTTATGATACACCAACGATCACACAAGCCACACCATTCATGCATAACGCCCAGGCCAGGGCCGGACAGCACAGCTGCAAGTCAGCTATGCTCACCATGTCTTTAGGCAGCTCATGTTTATAACCAAAAACAATTGGGATTATAAGTTCATTTCGGTATAAAGAAGTGGAAATGACCCAGAAGCCGTCTGAGGTTTCCCTGTGGGATCCATTTAAGAGCAATCCACTGATGGAGGTAAGAAACTGTTACGGGGAAGTGACCCATTTTTCAAGCTTCAGTGACCGCTGGTGGAGCCCTGAACGAGGCTGCGACTAGAGACGTGTCTTTTCGTTAACATCCGAGCATCCACAGCGCCGGCCGCGGGGGTTGTTCCTGGTGGCTAGCTCACTCCTGGCAAGCTGTCTTCTCACAATGGAGGCAGGGTGGACTCACAGCCGAGGCAGGACCCGGAGGCTAAGCACAGCCAATGAGCTGTGACAAAAAGTGATTGTCACATTTAATTGCCTGTGAACACGTCCATCATCGCTCTGCTTGCATCACGGGGCCATTACCCTGTGATTTGGTGGCTACACCATTGTCCTGGGCCCAGGAGTGACTACCATGAGCAGAGCAACCCTCCTGCAGGTGAGACCCATGAACACGTGGATGAGACAGTGCTTTCGACTAAAGCCATAGAGATGCGGGGGGGGGGGGGGGGTGGTTCTGGGTGGAGATTATAGTGTGATCTACTTGATCCCGTCTGCTAGGTGAAGTTACACCCAGAGCTGAATAACTAGGTGAGGGTCAAAGGCAAGCTAAGGCAGCCCTGCCTCCCCTTCATCTTCATGGATGTGGTGTGCAGGACCGGCGCACAGATGCTACTCTGCAGCGCTGAGGTGAGAACGGTGCACCAAAGCCTCTTCCAAGCTTTCCTCCTCATGGTGAGAGCTCAGAGAACAGCAGCACCATTTCAAGCTTTTGCTCTGTCCTTTGAGGTGTGTTGGGCACGCTGAGTGTAGAAAGGAAAGGATGAGAGGACCTAGACCTGCCAACAGTCATTTGAAAACCTGTCATGAACCAATCCCTGTCTAGAAGTGCCTTCCTGACCAAAGTCTAAGATAGAGAGGGAGTCAGAGATGAAGCATGCAGTCCAGCAGAGCAGATCTAATGGGGAGAGATACAGGGCCACTTCTCCCAGCGTGGATATTCAGGAAGGCTGCCTGGAGGAGGTGATGTGGTGGCTAAGATCCATAATATGAATCTGGTATTAATAGGGAAAGATGTATGCTCGTGGAGGAAGACCAGCACATGCAAAGGCCCAAAGGAGAAGAGAACTGTGTGTGTACAGCACTGCAGTAGCCAAAACAGAGTCTGTGAGCAAAAGAGGGAACTGGAGGAGCCAAAGAAAATTTGGCTATAGGCAAAACACATCCAGATAGCATTGCAGCAAATGGCACTGCTCCAGCTCTGCTTCTCTTCATCCACAAGGGAATACAAGAAACAAAGTCCTGTTGGGCTCTCTACCCTCTGTGCACAACCTCTCAACAACCTGCCTGCCACGAAGCCAGTCTACATCTGTCACCACCAGTTTTATGGAACCCGTATTCCTGAGCTGTGAAGCTTCTAAAAGACACTGCTTGAGAGTGAACTCTAGTTGGTGATCCATGGCCCTGAATTGCTGAGTAGGGAATAGAATTTCTCCCTCTTTCCCCAGGCAATTTTAGGACTCACACTTGACTGTCTGCATTAGTACTGGGAGGAAAAGAGAAACCTCTGCCTTTCTTGCTCCATCCCGGCTGGAAGACACCCAAGGATAGAGCAGAGTCCCACTAGGCCAGGATTGGCCTGCTGCCCTTGCCCAGGAGGAGGGGACGTAGGCTCATCTTGTCCTGCCAGCTCTAAATTACTTCTGGCTGATTCACCCATCCCACTGAAAGACCCAAGGATTAAGAGCTAGGGCAAGGTCCTACTCTGACATTGAATTCACTCGCTGGGCATGCACCACAGCAAAGGTTTGTGCAGAAATTTGACACGCAGAGGCAATAAAGTCTGTGCCATCAAAAGCAAGTCAAGACACAATGGCATCCAACAAAGCAGCCAATAGATTGTCAGCCTGTCCTCCTAAGCAAGAGTTCAGCAGATGTCCCAGCCTAGAAGTTGGAGAAGCAGCCAGGAGGGGAGTGAATCCCAGTAGCGAGCAAGTGAGCTCCTTGCCATTCCCACATCTGGCATCTAAGCCCACAGCTGCTGGGCGCCCACCTGCCTGGGTGGCCTGCAGTGTCCCCCAAAATGAGCAGGTACCACCAGTGCTGCCAGCTGTTCAAGGATGTGCCACGGCAGTGATGTCTGTGGTCATCATATACCAAATTCCTTGTGCCAAGGTGGCCAGGCTGCAGAATGCCAACCTTGTGTCTGGGCAAAGATAATTCTGCAGGATGTAGGGGACCCTCCACCTGCTCACACCCCGGGATATCCACGAGGGGGCAGGGCTGGGACCAAGCCTCTCTAGGAAGAATCAGCTCAGAGGAGGAGCCAAGAGGTGCTGAGCTCCTGGAAAAACAAAGAAAACAGGCCTGAGATCAGTGTGGGGCCTCCAACCCACCTTCTGGAACCATCTCCAACCATTTGCTTCCCTGCCCCATTCTCCTGCCAACAGGGCGTTCTCCTGCTCACAAGCCCATGCTGCCTCCAAAGGCCACGGTCCTCCTGTGTGGGCCTGAGGCTGTGAACCACACACACTGAGAGGCTGGGGCAGCCAGCAGGAGGGGACTGTGGGCAGGAGCGGCACATGGCCTCCCACGTGGCCATTTCCAGGATGGCTTTCCAAGAGGATGTATGTCACTGTAGCACAGAGGACAGCACGACATCCAGGGGTTGTCATAGATCTGATTGGGCCACTCACTGAAGTGCAGTATAAGACAAGACCTCACCAGACGTGGCCAGGCCAAATCACTTTAGCTCGTGGAAGAAAAACCTGTCCAACTAGGTTAGCACTCCAGTGAAAGCAGGCTTAGAAAGTACGAAAACCACTCATTTGTGGCCCTCACGGTACAAAGTGCTCGAAAACTGACTTAGCAGCACGGTTTCCCATCTTCTGCCTCAATCAGACACAGCCGTGAAGAGTGGCTTTAGACACACAAATGACAATGCCACACCAAGAAGTGGACTCATACCAGGTCTACACAGGGGTCTGGACACGGGCAGAGGGGACAGGCAAAGATCCTGAAGATGCTTCAGAGGCACAGAGGCCAGTCAAGGTCTTGAGCCAAGACCTTCGCGTGAGAAAGCAGCAGGTGAAAGCACAGTCCATGGTGCGTTATTATTAGCTTCGCCAGGCTGGAGAATCCTGCTCAGAAAGCCCGGTCACACTCCCCTCTGGAAGTCCTATATTTAATTGTTGAAGTCATGTCGGCCTCCTCTGCTCATGTGAGGTGCCTGAATGCGGCTGGACAAGGTTGGAGGATGTCCTTGGTAAGGCGGAAGGAGAAACTGAGCTAGCATCCACTTAAAGGGGCCTCTTGGGGGAGAGTAGAAAGGTTTTTTTTTTCCTGACTTTTCAATTTTTTTTTCACATTCTAAGTTAGTGGATTCAGTGTGGCACAGTTCAGAAAAACACACAGGCCTTAGAGGAGGTTCCAAGAGAAAGCACCCAGCCTGTCTGAGCCACCCGAAGGTTCTGGATGAGCTCCCAACACACCTCTGGCCAAAAGGACTTAAAGACCAGTGACAGGAGCAGCCTCAGCAGGCTTGTCCCAGCCCTGTCCTTGAGGCTCCCTCCTGCTAGCAAATTGAAGCACATGTCCTCTCTCACAGGTCGGTACTCTGCAGTGTCTGTCCGTCTGCACTGCTGTCTGTCTGCATTGCCTTCCTGTAAAGAGTTAGCTGTGGCAAAGGCAGGCACCTGCCCTTTGCTGGATCTGAACATCACTTTGAAGACTTACAATGATCCTGGTCAAAAAGAAAGGGTGCGTATTCATGCCCCATAAAGGATCCGTGCAGGGAGCCACGAGCCACGGAGCAGCCATCATCTGACCACATGGCACACCACAGCATTTCCCACACCATCAGAGTCCACACAGCATGGCTGTCAAAACAGCTCATGAATCTGAAAGCAGACTGGTTCAAGTACAGAGCATTCTCTCGTGCGATAGCATTCTGCCTCTGGAGCATTGTGAGGTCGAGGCGTCTCCGAGACACGTTGTAGGGAACACGAGAGCCAGGTGAGGAACTGTTGGAGGGGGCCTGCTGCCATTGTGTCTGAGAGAGGTCAAAGCTTCCATGCCTATGGAAAATACACTAATTTGACCAAACTTCCAGAAGCCTGTGGTATTAGGCTCTGTGTGCAGACTGAACCGGCACAAGGGTGGGGCAGGGAAGGAGGGCATTGCCCCAGGACAGATAAAGCAGCAGCAGAAACTTCCAGACCCTCACCTCGGTGCAGGCTGGAGTTAACCCGAGAAGGGGCCCTGCTGTCCTCTGAGGAACAACAGCTTCTCTTGCCACCCAGAAGTGAATCCCACTAGAAAGAAGCAGGAGGTTGTAATTCTCTTGTAGACAAGTATTAGCATCTAGACCAACACACATGACTGTGCTGAGGCATGATGGGTTGGTTGGGGGGCCTTTTGCAGCAGAAAGATTCAATTTGTCTAAAATAAAGAAGAGCCAAGTGAGGTGGCTCACGTCTGTAATCCCAGCAATGGGGAGGCAGAGACCAGAAGAATAAAGATCCAAGGCCAGCATCAGGCAAAAGTGAGACCCTATCTAAAATGTCACTATCTAATGGCTGGGAGCATAACTGAACTGGTAGAGCACATATTTAGCAAATGCAAGGCCCTGAATTCAACCCCAGTACTGCCAAAAGTAAATAAAAAAGATAAATACGTAAAATAAAGGATGAAACTGTAGAAATGCAAACGGTGAGGGGGTGAAGAGCAGAGGAAAGAAACTGGCAGTGGCCAGGGACCAGGGCAGTAGATCCCTGTTTTCTTCCTTGCAAAGAAACTCTGCCAATGGCACCAGGAGGGCTCCCGCCCTGTCCAAGACTGGACCCTCCCACCTCCGTTGTTACTAAAGAAGGTGTTTAGGGGGAGAGATGGGATTTAGCAAAAATGGCTGGTGCGGAGTGCACAGAGGCATTGAGTAAGTGAGACCTCATTAAAAGAGTGATCACGAGCCACAGGGAAAAATGAGCCAAGTGTTAAGCGCAGCAAAGGCATCTTCGGAGGGCTCCAGTGAACAGAGCTTCCGGCTCCTCCTCCTGGTCCCCGGTCACCTGTCGGCAAGTATGCCTCTCTACTGGGTAGATGGAATAGATTCGGTGGGTGTTGCTTGACATCTCAGGCCAACGGCTCTTGGAAGACCTCGGGTCCCCATTTATCCTTTCCATAAGCAATAAGGAATTGCCTACTGTATGTCAAAGAGTAATCACAAAGCCACAGTCAGTTCCTTCAACCCATCACTCAGGCCTCCCCGGTGCCGCTGGCTCTCAAGGGCACCATTCCTTACATCCTGACTCCGGCTAGCTATGAGCTATGCCAGGGGGAATAGGCTGAAGTCACAGTGCCCTTTCTAGCCGCTACACTGCAAGATACATATTTGGAGTGACCACTTTATTTCAGAACCTGGCCACTCTAGGGTGTTTCCTGGCATCCACAGTTTTGGTGGCACCTGGAAATGTGTTGGAAAGGCAGAAAGCCCTGCCCCCACTCCACAGAATAAAAGTTGCATTTTAAATAGATCCCCGGGTACTCCTTGTGCACAGAACTTGGGAAACAGTGGTCAGGCTAGTGGATCTCAGACATTACCAAGCATCAGCTAAACCAGATTGGTGCATTCCACCCAGGGTTTTTGGAACCAATAGGTCTGGAATAGGCCCTGAGGGCCGGTATTTCCCACAGGTTTCCAGGGACCACACTTTGAGAGCTACTAATCTAGGCACCTACACCACCTTGCATCACACTGGCATGCCTACAGATTAAAAAAAAATCAATCCAGGCTGGGTACAGAGGCTCACAACTATAATCCCAGCTACTTGGAAGGTGGTGATAGGAAGATCACAGTTGGAGGCTGATTCTGGGACAAAAGTGCAAGACCCTATCTGAAAAATAAAGCAAAAACAGAGTGGGGCATGGCTCAGGTGGTAGAGCACCTGCCTAGCACACCAGGAGGCCCTGAGTTCAAATCCCAGTACTGCAAAAATAAGTGAGTGAATAAATGAATAATAAAACCTCTAGAGCACACTCTTCGTGCCTGAGCCATATCAGAATGGCCAGGATGCTAACTCTATCCGCAATTCTGTGTGTCCATAACATTCTCTTTAAAATCAGGTCTGTCAACAGCGTCTCACCCGTACTCCGTGTTATAGGTGAACTTGAACGGTTGTTCCTCCCAGCACCAAAAGATGATGCTAACTAAAATTGACTCTGGAACACTTTTGGGACCCATCTTTGGCCACCCTCCACCAACAGGCTTGGGTACAAAAGCTGACCAGGCTGCACCCCACCTCATCTACCAACAACTCATCCCACTCATAGCTTCCCAGGACACCTTTCATCTGTGGCTTTGTCTGCCAGCTTCTGGAAAAGCTTTTGCAATCTTAAAACAGATCTGCAGATCTGCACTGTTGCCCTTCTCATGCTGGTGACAAACCACATAATGAAGCACTGGCCTTCTGGGCCTTTTCTCCTTCTCTTCCCTGCTGTAAGGGGACAGGTTTATTTTGTGTTGAATTTTCCCTACCTGGTAGACTTCATTCACAAGACAAAACAAAACTGCTTCCCAAGGGCTCCCGACATGCTACCTTCGTCCTTTTCACCCCCAGCAGGTATTTTCCTTTTCCTCGGTTGATGTCAGAAACAATGGGAGCACAGTCCAAGTTCTGCCTGTGCCTCCTGGAGTCCCTGATACCTCCTCTTCTCAGGTCTTGGGATGGCGCAGGAGATTCCTCAATAGAGACAGATTCCAAAATGAACAAGCATGTCAAACACCAGCCTCGCCAGATTCCACCATTTCGTCAGGTTTTGATTCCTAGAAACATTGAAGAATAGAAACTTGCTCATTGAAAAAGCATCACTGGTTCTACATTAGGTCACACTAATCTGGACCCCCACACACACACAATGTCCACCATTTTTACATGAAAACCTACTGTTGGCTTTTTATTCACTTTCACTTTAGTCTTGGGCAGACCTCAGACTGTCACCCTCCTATCTGCACTTCCTGAGTAGCAATGATTGCACATCTGCACCACCAGGCCCAACTTGGTTTTTAGAGAGAATCTTAACAACTTTTGCCCAGATTGGCCTCAAACCATGGTCCTCATGTCTCCACCTCCCAGGGATCTGGGATTATAGGTATGCACCACCACACCTGGCCCCTTGATTTTTCTTAAAGTTTTTAGGAGTTCTCTAGACTTTTTGCCAGCACTACCACAAGTCCTTCCAGTGATGATCAATATTAGAGATGAGTTTCCAATGGCATGCCTGGCCTGCCAAATGCCGACTTCCATTTGGTTCATTTTTTGTGTCTCACAAAAACAGGTAAGTGGCATCATGACTGTAATTCCAAGTTGACTTTTAACACTAAAATACCTAATTCTAGACAAGATTGAAAATCATGAGGACCGTCCTGCAGAGTCCCAGCAAATCACCTCCATGCTACACGTATTTCTAAAACCTTCTCATAATCATGAGTTGGCTCAAAGCCTCTGCAATTAGTCTCAAACAGCCCTATAAATGAGCACCTGGCTGGCTGTCACAGATCTAATGAAAATCAGTGTGCCGACGAGATGTCTGCAACATCACGCCGCTCCCTTCTTTGTGAGTGCTGTTTGGTTTCATGGAAACAGCCACACATCAGGAAACAGAGGCAGCTGTTCAGGTCCTCTCGGCCTAAAATCGGGTCTCTCTCAAGCTATAAGAAGCCTAGGAGTAAACTCCTTCCATTTATTTCTGGAGTCCTCCAGAAACATTCCTCAAATTCCAGCAATGCTGGGGGGGAAAAAATAGAATGATTGGGACCAAGGGCCTCCCAGCACTGCCTCCGACAGCACAGAGGCCTTGTTTTGACTTGAAAGGACACGTTGAGTCAGGGCTATTTGATAACTAAAACTATAAAATAAAAATGTAAAAAATAAAAGAGGTAAGTCTGCTGGGACTTAGAGAACAGGAGAAGATGCGAAGCAGGAAGAGGGCTTCGTGAGTGTGGCTAGTGGGTCTCCCCATGGTCAGGGTCACGGTCAGGACACGTGCACTTTTGTACTGACCATCTGATGCACTGGGCATCAGCCCAAAGTCCCCTCAAGCCTAAGAACTTCCCTTCTGTGCTCAGAGGAGGGATGAGGGCATAAGGAAGGCGAACAGCCATCATTGCTGTGCTTTTCCTTTCGTCAAAGTTGTGTGACACAGTGCCAAACCCCACCTCCCCACGCTGCAGAGCTGGGTCCCCTCTTGCATCCACTATGTTCTTAAAGAAGTCACGGAAAACAGAAATTACTGCTAAACCCAGACAGCAGAGCCCATGTCTCAACCTGCTGAGGTCCCCAAAGTCCCCAGGACCCCCAAGTCAACACCGATCTTCTCATGAGCATTCTGCTCCCACCAGGACTGCATCAATCAGCACTCCTGAGACCGAGGCTGCAAACATTTGTGAATTCCAGGCCTTTTCCATGTTCAAAGACACATTTGAGGGTGTTCTGCATTAGAGTTATTTGACATACTCCTGTGAAAGGAAGCTGGGCTTTTCCTATCTTGCTGACCCCTCTGCAGAAAGGTCATACCGAGTGGGAGACAAGATTCCCACTTGTGTCCAGGAGGCTTGAGAGTGGAATGGGAAGCAGGCAGAGGTGCCTCCAGTCCCAGCGAGCCCAGGGCCATCCCAGCAGCTCCCTGGAGACTCAAGAGCCCACTTCATCTGATGTCCTAATTCTCCCTTGTTTTCAGCACAGCCTGACTGCTCCATTAGGTGAGAGCAGGGGAAGGGAGATGGCCTGCAACCAAAACCCCCTGGGTGGGACTTGACAGCAAGAGGCACAAGCTGAGGTGTCCAGGCTCTCCCTGTCCCCTTCCCTCCTCTCCTCCTTCACTCACTCTCCCTCTTTCTTTGACTCAGAACCAGATCCCCCTCCAGCGACTTTCAGGCTCTTTGCGGGGAGCAGGTGCCCCGTGGTTCTCAGAACCAGCCACATGTGGAGACCTAACATGACCAAACCCCAGAGTGCTGAGCTAAGGCAAGGCCAGGTGAGGTACCAGCCAGCCATCTGTAACACAAATAGGTGGCCATGGAGGAGAGGGTGGGGGGGTGGGTTATGGTGAGCCCCAAGAGGGATAGCTTCCAGAATAATAAACAGTACAGAAATAATACCATCCAAACACTAGGAAGTTTGGATGGCAAGACTACAGGAAGACACCACAATAAACCAGCTAGCAGATGTGTGGGCTTAGCAAGCCAGTGAAGAAGAGAGGGAGAACACCTAGGGGTCTGAGCGAGTCTGGGGGGGTCACTCCTTTTGTCGAATGCACACTCTGCTCCAGCTCTGCCCTCACCACTCCTTCCTGATTGCCACATCTCAGTCTTACTGTCCCCAAGAGTGCTTGATCCATTCAACATCCAAAGACCATCCACAGAGCCCCAAAGCCTTCCTCCCTGCTGAGGGCCAGGTCATCCTGTAGCAACAGCACCAATGAGGATGGGAGATCTCCAGGACAATCTTCAAACTATGCCACTGAAAACGACACTGGTGCAATGCACCACACATGACAGGAGACGCAAGGCAGTGGTTGTGTGTGTGTGTGTGTGTGTGTGTGTGTGTGTGCGCAGATAGGGTGTGCATGTACTTACATGTGTATGTGCATGCCTACTGTACACACAGCAAATGTTTCTTGCTCCTCACACACACATTCCATGTTCCAATAAGGCCTTTACCAAAGCCTGCAGACACCTGCAAAGGACCTAGCACTTGCCAAGCCACCAGCCCAGCCCCACAGCTCAGAGACAAATATCCATGGTAAAGTCATTTGCTCCGACATTCTGTGCCTCTAATGGAAAAGCCAAAAGTGCCCTGAGGTGGGCAGGCTGGGTGTATTCTGGTCAGGAAATCTCATCAGATCTCCTCAAGATTTCCCCAGCCCTCATTCCAAACACGGACTGCATCACACAGAACCGTCTAGAAACTGCATCTGCAAAGTAGATGGGTCTGTTTTGAATTTCTGTGTAATTGAAAAAATGAAATAAATTCTTTAAAATTTGATTCTAATTTGCTTTTTATGGATTTTGTAGCCAATGAACCATGATAGCATTTATTTCATTCTCCCCTTTAATCTGTGTAATGTGTGTGTGTGTGTGTGTTTCATATATATATATATACATATATATATATATATATATATGTAGCTCCCTTATTTGTGAATTAGGATGATTGATGGATATTAGTATTTGCAGAGATTGCTGCTATTTAAAGTTAGGCTATTTATTTATTTTGTTACCAAATAGGAATGTGAAAAAAAATAGAAGCTGTTTAGCTAGCCATCTAAAACATACTGAAAATGGCTCTGGAGATTTATGTAGAGATTTAAAAATAATTACAATTTTTGGCTTCCATTTATCTAGAATATTAGAAAACCTTTTTCTGGCCCATTTTGAGAGTTGTAGAAGCCAAAACTTCAAGAGCAGGAAAGTGCTTTTGGGCAAACCCACTTCATGGGACAAGCACTACCTACAGGTACAGTCCCACAGGCACAAGAGACTCCTTGGCTATGTTTAACATAACAAAGGAGACTAGCAAGTCAGTCTTTCAACCTTCTTGAAATGTAAAGGAGGCAAATGTGACTTTTAAGACACTGCTATAAAGTTTCCTGCCATTTCTGAGCCACAAAGTTGGTTATCTACTCACAGACAGTGTCAGAGCACAAAAGCCGAATGCAATAAAGTAAAGACAGAGGTTCCAGGTTTATTGAAGCAGAACTAAACTGCACTCGTTTTGTTGTTGTTGTTTTGCTTTTTGGTTTTGTTTTTATTTCTAACATGAGGGTTGGGTTGAAGCGTCCACATTCCCACAATTTAACACCCTTTCATCCGAGCCAGTGTCACACTCTAGGTGGTCCTCAGTGTTTTCCTTTATCCAGCTCTTTCCATAGCATGTTCCTAGCTTTTTCCAGTTTTTGGGACTGTTTGTAGCTTTGGGAACAAAACTAGAAATTAAACTGAAAAAAAAAAAGAAACTCAAGCCTTCAGTGTGTAAATCTAAGCCTGAAATTTCATGAACACAACACACACAGAGCAACAGATTTCTTTTTACCTCTTTCAGAAAACTCATTTTCCATTTGCGACAAATAATTTATAGTTAGAACTTAATGCCTGCTAGACCGTGGTCATTGAAAACATATGTCGATCCGGTTGTGGCTTCAGAAACAATCAGAAGGCATTTTATTTCCCATTCAAAGACCAAAACAGTAGCTTACATTTTTAATACATCACCAATTGTTTCAAAACATCTGGAGAGCTATACCTTTCTGCCTCTTTAGACAGACTCTTTCTTTAAAGGCAAATAGGAAAATCTTAAGAGGTCTCCTTACTACAAATCCAGCACTCCCCACTTCACTGGTAGAATTCCTTTGCCCAAGTTGTTCACTGTTTCCATATTGTTCAGACGAGATACAGCGGGAGTGTAATGTCACTGTGAATAAAAACTGTTCTGCCTTGGATTGTCCATTAAATCTTAAGCTCTTCTTTTTCTCATCAGAAAGTCTCAACAGAACACATATACAAGCACAACTCAAAGACTCCAATGGCGAAGAACATAAGGAAGGTAGATGACCATCCTGAAAGGTTCTCCTGCTGACCCACTCCTTTCTTTCACAAAGAGCCACTGACAGGCCAGAGAGGTAGCTCAGGGCTAAGGCACTTGCCTAGTATGTGGGAGGCCCTGGGTTCAATTTCTACCATTGAAAACAAGACAAAAATAAAAGACATGCCAGAAATATGGGCTTTGTTGGGGTGCTTCCCAGAGAAATAAGTCTTCAAGGACACATGTTTTTAAATATCTTTGACTCTCATAAATTATTCCGTGTGTGTGTGTAAGTGTGTGTGTGTGTGTGTGTGTATGTGTGTGTGTGTGTATAAATCTTAAGGAAACCTGGTGAATCTTAAGGAATTCTACTTATGCATTTGCATCTCTTCTCCCAAGTTTCAACTTACAATGGGAACAAAACAAGCATGCTGGTTCAAAGTAAACTTTTAGTGACATCATTCCTCTGTATTCCATTAGGCCTTTTCCAATATATGTGCAAAAAGCAATCTATCGTCCCAGCATGGTGGCACCACCATGAGTCAAGGGAAAGTAGGGTTTAATAATGTAGAAAACTCTCTGGCTTCCTGCTTTTGAAAACTTGATTTTCAAGTTTTCAATTCTGAGAGCCAATGCTGTAGCAGACTTTGGTCAACGTCTAATTTCTCTGAACATTTTCAGTCATATTCTCCATTTCTGCACCACCTACAGGTGTAACAGTGTTCCTGTCAACATAACTATTTAGAAATACTCTGTCAGGCCTAAGACCCCAGCACCCATCTCCACATGACCACTGACATCATCCTGGGAAGAAGCAACTGAGAAGACAGACAAGCAAATAGCCCCCCTACACACACACATGTCCTCCAGGCCAGCAAGGTCCTCTGAGGTCAGACTGCAAATGCTACCTCTCCACCACTTTCCAAGTCACGCTGTTGCTGACATTAAACCCACTTTGGTGTATCTGTGCTCATCCTGTCCATCATTTTTACTACCTTTACATATACCAGATGAAAATCAATTAGGAAAAGAATTCAGAAATGTCCCCAACATCCAAAATAAGACAACATCCTTGAAACAAACATCAGGAGAATGGTACTTCCAGGCACTGATACTCAGCCTTAAACTCAGAGCTGCGGGAATCACTGGGAGTAGTGCTCCTTTTCTTTGTGGTCACTGATGCATCTCTGAACAGCTATTTGAAAGCTAAGGTACTTTTCTATAGTCTCTGCTACCTCACCCTCCAGATTGCCTCTGGCATTTGCCTCTGCTAACCAAAATGGTACTGCCAATGAGGAAATCTATAGAATTTGGAGAGAGTGAACATTAAAGGTTATGATGGTTAAAGAATGTTAATCAATGTCCTTCATTTCCTCTTGCCTGCTCTAAGCCCTATTCCTTCTTCAAATTCCTAATATGAAGCAATTACATTGCTAAGGCCCTCTGACAAACAACTACCTGCAGTCCTGACACAGCTACTTCTGTAATAGTGTTCCCATTCCTAACATCCCCAAAACCAAACACAAACAGTCCTCATTTCCAAAGTATTTGAGAAATATGGGGTTATTTTTATGTCTTCCCCTCACCTGGCCTCTGGCCACTCAACAATGTCTGTTGTCACATCTATCTTCCACACATTTTGCATCTGATCACGTCTCACTATCTCCACCTTCTCCACCCTGATCCACCTATCATCCTCTCTCACCTGGATCACCACAACAGCCCCTCACAGATCTGGAGGCTTGTTCTTTTCCAAACTCTCTGTTAGCTCCCATCCCCTTTTCTCAGAGAGAAAAGCCCAGGTTTTCATGATGATCTGCCCCCCTCCCAGTGCTGCTCTGAAAGCACCTCCCACCAATCTCTATGCTCCCCACACACCTCATAGCTCCAAGCTCTTCAAAAGGATGGCCAAGGCTGGGAAAACTCAGTCATAGAGTACTTTCCTAGCACTGGTCAGGTCAGGACCAGTCCATCGCCAACACTGCAAAACACACACACACACACACACACACACACACACACACACACACACAAGTTGTCCATCTCCTGCTCAGGCCCTTGCACTTATCGTTCCCCTTTCTTGGAATGCTTCCCTCAGATGTCCTTCTGCCTCCAATGTCTTCTAAGCAAAGACCTCGCACTGAGCACCCAGGCGAGGTGGCACTTCTCATCCCTTTCCATCCCCCCTACCATTACTCTTGATTTCTCCCCAGAGCAACTGCTACTTGTGGCTCAGTGCAGTTACCTGCTTATTTTGTCTCTCCCTCATAATGCCTGAAGCATGCCAGGTCCTCAATCAATACAGGTGGCCTCCAAACTGAACATAGATAGGCTATTTTGTCATTCTTCCTAAATAATACAGTGTAACAATGAACACAGCGCTGACATCATTAAAACTCACCTTGAGATGACTTCATATCTATGGACTATGCCTAGGTGCCAGGCAAGTACTACACCATTGCATATAAGGAGCCTGAGCATCCGCAGACTTTGGTATCGAGGGGCTGCTGAAGCCCAGCTGTATTTGTTGAGTGACTTCACTAACAGAATGAACAGAGTTCACAGAACTGCGGTGGATGCTGATAAACCCGTAGTTCAAGCCATCAGAATGCCTGTCCACCCAGTGGCCTGCTGGCAGTAGCCCAGTGGGAGATGTGGTAGCAGAGCTACAACTCCTTGCACACCACCGAGTCACACCATTTAAGAATGAGCTCAAGCCTAGAATCTGGTCCTCATCCTTTTCTTTCCAGGTAAATTGACAACCACAGCCAGGAAGATGCCAGGACTGCAGGGCTGTGCTTTACCTTTACAGTAGTCTGTGCTTCAGTTCTTCCCCCTGTGCCAATGAGAACACTAGAACTGCCAGGGTCAGCCCCCTGGAACCAGGTCCTGCTCCAGGGTCCATGCCTTGGCCTATGTGCCCACTTTCAGGTGACGTGCTGGCTTCTTCGAAGGCTGTCAGCTTCATGAGCCTTTTGGGCTTTGTTTTTCTAAGATGCTAAGGAAAAATTCTACCACTGAGCTACACCCTAGCCTCATGAGCCTTCCTTGATCCCATTCTCAGTGACTTGTTTTAATCATGGCTGACACACACTAAGTCATGGTGGCAGCCACTGAGTACTCATACAAATAGGACACATCCTCTCCGGTAGCTTGAAATGAAAGATATGTTCTCTTAGAGACACTTAAAATGTCAACAGGCGCAGTGTCTCACACTTGTAATCCCAGCTACTTGGGAGGCTCAGATCAGAAGGATTGCAGTTGGAGAACAGCCCGGACAAGTAGTTCACAAGACCCCAGCTCCAAAATAACCAGTGCAAAATGGACTGGAGGTGTGGCTCAAGGGACAAAGTGCCGCTTTGCTGAAGCCCTGAGTTCAAACCTTAGCCACACCAAAAAACCAAAAATGTCAACAGCTTAGAATTGTTGGACAAGCCTTGCTTATAAAAATAAGCAAGAATGTATCAATATGGCTGTCCACAGGCAGTGAGTGACTGTCACCACCAGCTTGAAGCCAAAGATCATTAGTATTCATTAAATATCCTAAACCTCTCCCTCTCATTTTCCCTGTAGAGGGTCCACTGTAAATTCATGCACAGTTTGAAGGAGACCTTGCCCACACCTTGCCTGCAAAGAACCAACAACATCCTGCTGGAAAAACCAAAACAAGAAATGATGATTTCAAATGCCAAGCATGGAATCCACTGCAGGTGTTCCCCGCTGCCGCACTGACTCCCCAAGCCAGATCTGGATATAAACTATACTCGGTGATTATAAACAGTAATTAACACAGGCTAACACAGAATGCATTCTGGTTCCCCAGGAAGCTCCTTTCCCTAGCAAAGAGGCAAAGGACTTGGGCTGAGAAGGGTTGGTGTGAGATGCTGTGCTCAGGAGAGGCCTGCTCACCATAAACAAGCAGATACAACATCTGGTGCCTGCCCTGTCCCCCCTCACATCTGATCTCACAGCTGCCCGACTGAGAACTAAGGACCATAACTGGCTTACTGCACGTCAGAGCTTCGGTATTCAGACCCTCACAGCTCAAAACCTCTAGCACTAATCCATAGATGATACAAGAGTTCTTTCAGGAACCCAGCATAGATAGGCGACTTCACCTGTCTTCTGGCTCTGCTCCAATCCTATGTGAACCATGCTTTCACTTGCATCTGTCCGCAACAAGACTTCCAGTGACCCCATCCCCATGGAGCAATCTAGGTAAACCCTTATGATTCTAAGCTACTAGAAATAGTCTGCAGGTGCCAATGCCTCATTTACATTTCCCCTTCCCTGTGCTCCCAGTCCCAGAATACTACAGACTGTCCTATAAATCTGTGCCACTCTGACTCTGAGCCTTACATAGCTAAACAAATAAACACACACACATGAGCGCACGCACACATATGCACGAGAGAGAGGTTGACACAGCGCCAGAAATTGTTCATGAGTCTGGGGTGTAGCTTGGTGGTTCAGTGCTTGCCTAATATGCACAAGGCCCTGGGTTCCTTCCCCAGCACTGCAAAAAGAAAGAAAATTGTTCACCAAAAAGTGCTATCATGTTACCTGTCAACACAGGAACAAGAACTCCCCCAGGGTCTGAGCCAGGCTGCAGGAGGTGGGCAATGAGGACTGTTCACAGAACCTGCTTTAAGTGGGTTATCTGGCTGGGCTGACCTGAAGAGTTACATCTGCCTTCTGTTTTCCATGATGGCTGAAAGAGAAGGTTTTATTTCTTTAATACCACAACACACATGACACCATAGCTCTATGCAGTGCTAGGAGCAGTTAGCAACTTTTCCTCCGTACAATGGCAATGATTATTTTCCTGAAATATTAAAATCTGAAAACTACTCCAAACGCCCAGACCATTCCAGGGGATTCCATTGGCTCTACTGCTCGTTTTCAACTCACAAATCTCCACTGGAGCTCTTCACTTCTTCCCCTGCCCAGAAACACGTCTGCTCTTTTTATTCTTGATTTACAAGGCAAATTTGGCATGCAGTTCACTTACATATGCTGATTCAGGCTTATTGAAGGCAGGTGCACACTTAATATATGTGGGCACAGGGACCCCCTTCCATCCTATAAAAGAATACTGGGCATGTTCTCATGTGGAATATCTGCTCACTTTTATTCATAAACCTGAAAATCTGAGGCATTTGTCTTGCTTTCACATATAACCATGAACAAATTAGGATAGGGAGAAATACCATATTAAAAGAACTTGAGCCAAACGTGGTCCTCTATTCCCTGGCTGAAAGGGATTCCAGAGCTGAGCGGTACTCTCCTCTTAGTGCTTTGCGTTAACGCTGTATAAACACAGGCATACTATCCCCCAGGGACAGGTAAATGCAATACCACATTTCCATCAAAGCAAGACGTGTGCGTGGCCCTTAAGTTGCCCAGGAGGATGAAGCAGCTCCAACAGATGCGTCTGGATTATATTGAGCTATGAACAAGCGGTGAATGTGAGACGACCTCATCTAGTGACCTCAAAAGTGTCTGCGTCATCTTGGTGACTGATCCTGGATGTCCGTTGATGCAGCTCACAGGTGTAAGATAACCACAGCTGCAGGTGGTGGTATCTGATATACACAGGTCAAGGTAGCAAGCACCTCCTAAGTAGGTCCGCTCTGTCCCTGGGATAGCCAGTGAAAGAAGAGAAGACAAGGGAAAGGCTGGGTGCCTCTGTCTGTGCCCCAGCGCAAGGCCTGTAGGCCTCCAAAACAAAGTAGTACGGCAGGGAAGTTGTTAATATCCACGGGAATCAGACATGGACTCACTCACATCTGAATACAGAGCAGCTAGTCTACACAGTGCACATAGTAAGTTCTCAAAAATGGGTCCTGAGTGAAAAATTTTGAAGAAAAACTCATGACTGAATTGATTCATGTTAATTGCAGGATGAAATGATAGATCCTGAGAAGATTTTAAGACACAGAAAAAGCCAAAGTCTTCCTCTCAAAATCAATAGACAGCCAACAGTGACCCCGACAGTCCACAGAGCAGTGCATGGAGTAGAAGCAACATTTTTTTGCTCCCCTCCTCTACTCCACATTGTCCAACATCGCTGACTTTACAACATGACAGAGTTCATTAGTTTTCTTTTCATTTATTCATATGTGCATACATTGCAGAGTTCATTAGTTAACATCTTCTCAGTATTCCCCATCTGTATCTTTTGTGTACAGAGTCATGTAGAACTAAGGTCAGGACTGGAGCCTTGGGGAATCCTGTGAGCAAGTCCATGGCATGACCAAGATGACAGGTGGAGCTGTGACTCTCAGGCAACAGTACACTGGCATAAAGGATCAGGAGTGTATAGTCACAGTAATGGCAAGCTCCATCACCAAGAATTTGCCTGTCTTAAACTTCAATTTCTATGCTGCAAGAAAAATCCAACTGGCCATCCCAAGTTCAACACATAGAGAACTGAATCCCTTGTCTCCTCTGACACAGATGTGGTGCCCCATGAAAGAACCACCACCCTCCAGTCCCTAGGGTGATCCCCAACTTACCTCTGTTCCCATTCACACTCATCCTGCACAAAATCACCTAGCCCCGCTGCCTTTAGTGAAGGATAGCTAAGTACTGCCCACGCATTCACTTAAATCCAATGATGACCCTAACAGGGGTACTAGTGCCACCCTCATTTTACAGATGAGGAAGTGACTTAGAAATGGGACCACAATATAACCCGGAGTCAGCCAGGACTCGTACTCAGTCTGTTTACGTAGGAAGTTGGGCATGGTGTTTAAAGTCTAGGAAAAGGAAAAGCTGTTTCACCCCTGGCCATCACCCAGGAGATATTTCTCAAATCCCTCTTTAAAAATGCACTGGTTAGCACTAAGATGACCCAGACAAGTCATGTGTGCAAAAATGTACTTACCTCTTCCATAGCTTTCTCCTGGACCAGCACCTTGGCAATCTTAAGTACCCTTAACCTCTCTTCCATTCTCTTTTCATGTCTCCTTTGCATTCCATTTCCCCCAGTTTTTATCCAATCATTTATCCAACAATATTAAGAAAGTAATCCAATAAAAATAGGGGAAAGACTGAAGAAACCTCCCCAAAAGTAGTTACTAGCAAGATACTCAGCATGAATCATCAGTAAAAGCAAATCAAAAACAACTGATAGCATTTCACACACATCACAAACCTGATAGCATCAAAACATGACCCGTGTAGAGTGCAAACCGAAATTCTCATTGCTGATGGGAGCTCATAGGCCACCTTAGAAAACCGTGGGTCCTGTTATAACTAGGTGGTTGTTTCAGTCACTCTGCTGGGCTTCTTCCAAAGCCTCCCACATTTTACAACTACAATGTGGCACCAGAGATTTGGCAACAGTGGTCTGTAAAGTGCATCTCAAGATAAAACAAGCATGTCATAGAGCAAGTCACAAGCACCTATCATGGAGTGCTCAGAAGAACATGAAACTTACCTGTCTTTGGAGTCCTGGCAACTGCCATCATCTCTTTGCGCCAATGCTGACTTGGGAGTCCTTTCATGGCACTCGTGAGACAATGGCGCTCTTACACACACACACATATACACACACACACATACATACACACCAGCCATGTGCACTGAAGTGGCTCAGAGTCAGCCAGGCCACGTCCCCTCCAGAGCCACAATTGGTCCTTTCATGTGCAATCACTAATCTGTAGAATCTAAAATTCTGCTTTGTTCATCAGTAGGTGGTGAGTGTGGTGTCATCAGTGTCCTTTCTTGAAACCTATCACTTCACATCACTTCATTTTCATGTGAGAAAGAATGGAGATTAAATTCCCTCACACAGGGCAGAACATCTCCCTGTAGCAGGCCCAACACAGAGCCGCTATTCAAAGACGCCTTTTTCCTCCACACCAGGCAATAGATCAGCCGAAACCCCTCAACAAGTCCATCCCAGGCTCAGTCTCTCTCAAGTAACAAGGGGTGCCAGAGGTGGGCTAAAACTCACTTCAGTTAAAGAAACATCAGCACATGCATCGAAGCAGGGAAAGTTATCTTCAGAGGCAAAAGATTTCCTAAATAAGGGCATGTTTCCAAAGCTTCTTATGTGTCTGTTTCAAGATATTTTCAGATGAGGATTCTTCCAGTCAGCTTTTCTCTAGGTTGATCGAACTCAAGAGTTGGTATCAATCACTCATTGCAAATCAGAGTAGTAAAACGTACCCAGTGTTGGTGTGTACACTCATGGTGCAGTGTGTTTAACGGGGATATGGATGTCCTTACATAGAGACAATTTATCAGGCAAATAAACTGAACATATTTTACAAAGGATCATTTAGAAAGTACATGAAAGAAATGAAATTCCCTTTCAGACCACATCAAGACAGTGGCCTGTGCCCAATTAAGACATCCTGGGAGCAGGAGAAAGAAGCCAACAGGAGGGTGGTAGATGGGCCTAGTAAAATGGACACTTTGGTTCCAAATCTTCTCTGGGTTTCTGTTCACTTCTTTATGCATGGTGCTGTTAGCAGTTCTCAACACACTTGCAAGGAGAAGAAATACTGTGGGACAGGCACAGGAACTATATTTGCTTTATTTAAACCAACGAGTGATGTGACCTGCTACCTGAAAGTCAGAAAGCACTGAACGTGAAGGTTGCTCAAAAGACCTGGGTAACCGGAGTCACTAACAAGGGTCAGGCCCTTGTGCATCCTGTGTCTGGCACTGGTGCCTTGGCCAGCTGTGTCCCCAGTTCTGAGGAAGGGGCCATTATGACAACAGGATACCCACAACTTGTGTCACTGTGGCTCAACTGCCATTGTGTAAGTCAGAAGATGCAGCTTCACTCAAGAGATGAAAACCCAAGACACCCAGACACCCAGGGTGAGGGGAATTCCAGCAGTGTTTGCTTTCAGAAGTCAGGTCAGGAATGAGGATGACAGTGGTGCTCCATCCAGCACTGCTGGGGACCAGGCAGGGGCAGTCTTTTCCAACCCGACAGACTTGATTCTGTAGCTGCTATGTTTTCTTATAACAATCTTCTCAGTGTTAAGTTTATCTGCTGCCAGTATTTTACATATGCAGTGACATAATGAACTTCATCATACAACCCCCCAAGATAGAATTGTAGTTGCTATAACAAACAGTATCACCATTGTGATGATTTCCACCAGGAGAGAAGGCAGAGATGACTGGACTTGCATCTAGATTCATGGTCACCAGAAAGAGCTCAGCTCTCAAGACCTGGCACAAACACTCCACATTTTCAAACCCAGCATCAAGATGTCAAGGATCTAGCATCTGTGGAAAAAGACAGGCTGGCATGACACAAGGAAGTGGACACAGTGGTAATCCCATGTACAGCTCTACCCATCAGATCCTATGTAAAGATCAAACACAAACAGCAGGTGCCTCCAGAGGAAGGTGTGGCTTCAGGGGTACAACGCACTGCAGGGTACTGACCCATTTGTCCCCACTCTTTCCTGGAGGAAGGAAGCAGCACACTTGCTGGAACTTCTGTCCCTCATTGCATCAGATTTCATGCATGTAAAGAGATCCAGTTCCAACCTTATTTTTTCTGAACCTCAGTGTCCCACTTTGCCTGGGCCAGGTAGGCTTAGGAGCAAAGGAGGGTCCACTGTGCAGTGCAACAGGAGGGGCTAGGGGGAGGTGAAGCCCCCTGTGTAAGCTAGGACTGAGCCTCTCCAGCCCCCATATCAGGTGGTCCAAGAAGACACCTGTGACTCTCCTAGTGGATCAAAGAGATAATAAAAATGCTAACACCTGTGGTTAGCTTTTTACAAAACTTAACCATCTGGAAAAGAAAAGGGAAAGGAGGGGAAGATAGGAAGAGAGAGAGGAAGGGAGGGAGGGGAGGAAGAGGAGAGGAGGGGAAGAGAGAGAAAACCCTTTAGAAAATATTCTAACCTCCTGATGCATTATAAGGAGACCCCATTGGCCACTCTTTGATGGTCAGGACAGACTTGTTGACCTTACAATGTTGGCAAGAAGCATCGTCAGGATTGAGAGATGAGAACCAAGTGCATGAAGACTAGATCTGAGTGGTTCACATGACTTCTAAGAGACATTCCATTCTTCTCTGTATGCGCAGTTTTTCTCCCTGAGACTGGGAGGGATGCTGTGTGATGGGGGTACCCCTGCTTTCCCTGAGGACAAGCCTGTGACAGTTTAGAGCATGCTCTCTGCTCCAGATGTATTCCACCTTCTGCACCGTAAAATGACCACTTGCAAAATTTAATTTTAAAGTATCTTGCTGAGTTTTCAAGCGTGTATGTGAGAGGCAAACTGGTCTAAGGTCTAAGAATGGCGGTCACTTACTGAGCACTTAACATTTGCGGGACACTCTGTTAAGTACTTACATTCGTTGTCTCGTTTAATTCCTTATCAGTCCACGGTGGAAGTAAAATCATGAGCCTCACTTTATGGATGGCAAAAATCAATGCACAGAGAACTTGAGTAACTTGATTAAGGTTATGATTGACTGAGATGGGACTTAGATCTAAGTCTTTCTGAACTCAAAATATTAACCTGGGTACCTCAATATAAAAAAGGCCATCTATGATAAACCTATAGCCAAGCTCATACTAAACAGAGAAAAACTGAAACCATTTCCTCAGGAAATGGAGACAGGTGTCCAGTCTCCCCATTCTCATCCAATATGGTTTTGGAATTCCTAGCCAGAACAATAAGAAATAAAAGGGATTCAAATAAGGAGGGAGAAAAATGGATGCAATGAATCTCACCAAGATACATTCCAGTCATGTGCCATTAACATATGCTAACAAAATGTTTTAAAAAATTCACTTGAGGTCACAGAATGTGAGTTTAATTTTCTGTTCTGCCTCAGTCCCTTAAGCAAACTATTGCCTTTTCCCTGCACTCACTATTGACTGATCTCAGCTACAACTCACATTTGCTGCACTAAAAGCCACCTTACGTGCCCAGTTGAAGCACGAGTGTGGTGTGAAGAAGGCTCACCATCCCATTTCCAGCAAACGAGGCTGTGATTAGTGCTCTGAAGGCATTGCCACCGAATGCCAGCACACGCAGCCACCATTTTGGTTTATTTATTAAGAACTCTGATATTATACATCAGGACACTGAAGCACCAACAGATAGGAATTGGACCCAGTGTTACCCAGCTTGTAGATGGCAGAGTTGGAAAGAAAGCCACATCTGGCTGGATCCAGAGTTGACTCAAGTCCTGAGCTATCCTGCCATCCATGATTCCAATAGCTACTTCTAGGAAAGTTACTTCACATTTTTCATTTAGCTATCAATGTTGCCAAAAAAACAAACAAAAAAGAAAAGCTGAAATTATTCTCTTAACTTGCAAGATGGACCCATCTTCCTATATCCCCAAAATCCAAGAATGACAAGCCCAGTCTCCTTGACCAGAGGCAGAAATCAATGGAGATCAAGGTATACACTTCCCTACTCACTCACTCCAGGGCCAACACAGTGCTAACCACTGTGTCGAATAGTTGCTCAGTGATGCACAGTAACTGCAGGGAAAAAAAAAAAGAAAAACAAGGAAATCCAGACCTTGACATGGTTAGCACACCTGTAATCCTAGGTACTTGGGAGGGGGAGGTAGAAAGATCACAGTTCGTGGAGGTCAGCCCAGGCAAATCAGTGTGAGACTTCTATCTCAAAAACAAGTAAAAGCAGGGAAACATGGTTCAAGTGACAGAGCACTTGCTTAGCAAGCAGGAAGCCCTGAGTACAACACCCACCCACCAAAAAAATCAGGACAAGAATTCATGATCCAAGGGACTAGAGGGGATGAGAAGATGTTCCCAAGGGTTTCAGAAAAGCCCAGCAAGTATCATGGGAGACTGTGGTTGGAGAATCAGTGTCAAATCATCCCCTGTACACAAAGGGCCAGCCCTCTAAGCCAGCAAAGAGAAGGGCCTGCCCAGCACCCTGTTCACAACTGGCTTCAAACCAGGTTCCTCGTGTTGGCCCCTCTTCTAATCATTTGGCATCATCAAATGAGTCCTTGCCCATTTCATCCTAGGTTTCAGCACACAAAACCTAAGCGCTAACAGAATATGACAAAGGATCAGTTCCTTCTTGTACAGAAGAATCTCACAGACTGAATACTTTTGGTGCCATGATCAGAATGCTGCAAAAACAGTGCAAGAAAAGATCTGGAAACCATGAGCCTAGAACAGCACAAGGTGTCAGGAGAAGAAAATGGGTACCTCTTACCACTGTACAGTGTGAAGTTTCAACTGACAAAACAACAGAGCAAAAACACAGTGAACCTGGCCTTTGGAAGTGCCAGGAATTACTCATTTGACATCAAAGCGTTTAAAGATAAACACACCATAGGGAGAGTGGGGCACGGGCTGAGGGGGAGTTGAAAGCGAGCTTCCCCTTCTTTCTTCCAGCCATTCTTCCTGGGGAGCATCGCTCTTTCATTCCACAGTAATCAGGGAACCTCCTTTCCTGGAGGGAGGAGCGGGGTGGGGGGGGGGGAGCCTGGCCACATGGAAATGGTCTCTGTTCTGCTTCTTTTCTTCTATTCTGGCTATCACTCTCTGAAGACCTCTCACTTGCCAGCTACATGCGGGTCACTCTGTATATCCTCACAATAACCCAGGAACCCCAATTCTACTTGGGAAACCCAGGCTCTGAATGCTTGAGAGATTTGCCCAAGACCTCACAGCTAGCAACTGAGAGGACAGAGGTGGGAAATGGTTTGACTGATCCGAAGGCCCACAGTCAGAAACTGTGTTTTCAAATGACTTGTCTTCCATTGCTGGAACTGGTAAATGTTAAACAATAACATTAAAAAAAAAAAAAAAAGAAACCAGTATTTCTCAAAGTGTGACCTGGCGACAGACTCCTCGCAGCTCTCAAACCCCATCAGGAGTTCCATGAGGTTACCCTTGTCCCCACTGCCATTCCCACTTTCATTCTGTCGTGAAGCTACAGTGCAGTTGCCAGGGACTGTGGGGAATGTGCCCGGTGGCCAGTGGAGTGTGCCCTAAATGCTTCTCAATGGAACTTCTCAATGCCAAATGTTGACAGGTATAACACACGGAAATGAAAAAGCTCTAGGGTCCTCAATACTACTTTTCCTCAGTAATTTTGAAGAGCATCAATGAATCCAGAGACCAGAAATTAGAGAACAGCCCAAGTAAACCCACTGAATCAGCCCCTGATAGATTTGTGAAGACTTTTTCAGTCTCCACCTTTTGTTGTAACTGACCCACTCCAACGTGAAAAGCCCATTAAATCAGAAGTGGGTGTGGCAGGATTTATAAAGAGGTCAGCCCTGCAGTTTTCATAAAGAGTTTTATATTGTGTATTTGAAATCTGGAGGCTTTTCAGGAATGTATCATAAAACCACCTACCATAAACTGCCTCTCAGAAAACAGCAATGATAACACAACCAGTTAACCTTCATTTTTTAAGCAGGTTATTTTAAACTCACAAAATTTCTGGAATCACCACTTTTATTATTATTCTGAAGTGATGAGAAATCTCCCCATGTTTTGAAGTCTTATCAGCTGCGTTTTAAGAGGTATTCACTTTCTTCAAATTTCCCATAACTAACAATTTGCTACAATTTTCACCTATTATGATTTTGTACCACTAATCTTACAACACAGGCCCCGGCAGAAAGTGGTGTTTGATTTGACTAGAGCTTTATCTAGCAGGGTTTAACTGCTTGTCTTAGCTAATTTATTAACACCTGAAGCTATTTGGTGGTGTTTTAAAAAAAAAAAATCCTACTTCAACAGGTTTTCCAATCAACAAATTAAAAAGAAAAGTGAAATCTGATTTCTAATCAGGAGACATGTAACTCCAAATGAGTGGAACTTCAGCAAATTAAGAGTTTTGTTGAATTCAGTAGTGTTAAAATCATAAACGCATACAGTGTACATACCCAACTTAGGCACAAGGGCCTGAGCGATACTGACTTTGGAATAAGTTAATGAGCTCTGAAGAACACATGTAAATTTTTGTTGTTGGCAGTGTATGTCAGAACTGGAAAATTCTGGAAATGCTTGCAAAAGGACACAATGAAAAAATGTTTGCACTTCTCCTGAAGTGCAAGTTTCTCCAAGCAGAGAACTTCAAGAAAGGGGACATGACTTTGATGTATCCAAACTAGAACGTAGAGTACTTAGAAATAAAATATACAAGGACATTGGCTCAACCAGGATTTTTCTGTATCCGCCGTGACGTCACCGCGAAGTTATCTTATTTTCTCAGGAGCGTGTTCCTCCAAGTCCTTCTTATCTTCTGGTTTCAGTTCTCACGATAGAATCTAAAACCTGTTTCTGACCTATTATGACAACTGTCTTACAAATGAGTGAGCAACACCAAGGCCCCAAAAGTTTGAAAGAAGAAAATTCTACAAAACCAAGAGCAAATATGTTGTTGAAACTGAAATTCATCTGAAGTCAGTTTACTTCAAAAACTTGGGCAGAACTACTCAGCCCAACCCTGGCTCTGATGCAGGACACATTTTGTTGCCCTCTTTGGACAAGGTGGCCCTTGGTTTGAATTTGGCCCTAATGCTGGGCTATGAGGAGGACAGCTACTCCACGCCCCAAAGCCTGCGGCAGGAGTCACCACGCTAGAAGTCTGAGCGGGACAGGCGAAACCCTCCTGCCCATTCCTGCTCCAGTGCCCAGGTCTCCCCCAAAAATCTTGAAATAAAAGTTATTCTTATTGCAACACTATTTAAATATACCAAGCTAAAAGACTAGTACCAAAAAACGAAATACAAAACAAATGCTGGAGGCTGGGTGTAGCTCAGTGGAACAGTGCACACTTAGCATGCAGGAGGCCCTGGGTCCCATCCCCAGGAAAGGAAGGAAGGGAGGGAGGATGGGAGAGAGGAAAAGGAAGCATATTCTACCTCAGCTAGAGAAGACATAAGAGGTGTGAGGCTAATACACACTCTTTTGGGAACCATTTTCAGCTTCCTTCAGTACATGGAAGATTGGGAAAATCAGCAAAGACCAGGCGGGGTGCTTGTCCACTGTACAGACGGGCTTTGTGCTCCTTCAGTCTCGGAGCAGGCGTGCATTTCTTCCCTCAGTTTCATGAGTGGGGACAGGCCTTCCTCCAATCAACCAACATTCATGTCTCTCTACACGACAGGACACAGAGGAAAACAAGAGTAGAAGAGTGCTGAAAGTCAAAATTCCAAGAACTGCGCGAAGTGTGATTTCATTAGGTGAAACATTGCCCCTACACACGTACATTACTCACACAATCTTCCTTGTGTTTCCATGCAGAAGGACTTCCATTAAAATAACACTCCTGGCTTTTCTCCACCCCTCACTCCTCCCCATAGAAGAAGGAATAATACCTAACCAAAAGAGTTGTAGGAAGAATTAGAGCAGGAGTCCTGACTCCTTCTCCCTAGTACACCACCCCTCCCCTCTTGTAGAGGGGCCAGCACCACACTGGACGGGGGCTCTGCCCTGTTGTCTGGCTGCTTTGGGGCCTGGTAAGTCTAATTCAGGGTGAAATAACAGCAAACCTAACCCCCTTATGTACACAAGGGCTTTTTTCCTCCCCTCTTTCTTTCTCTCTCAGTTGATCCAAACTTGGGTGAGCAAAAGAAGTGTATTTATTGACTCCCTAAAGTCCCAATATCTGCTGCACAGACTGGGAGCCTGAAATAGATGAGGACTGTCATTTGGAGACCAAAATAATACACACAGGAGACAGCAAGGGCGAAGGCAGCGGCTTTAGGGCTTAAGCCGTATAACTGCAGGTCATGTGGGATTCTGCCCTTTGCAGGTCTTTGGAGCTCTTGGTATGTCATAACAGGCTGGAGTTCAGCGAAGACCGGCCACATGGGGCATTAACAAGGAGGAGAACAAATTGGAGCTTTAGAAAGCCAGCGGCTACTTGGGGACCACTGGCACAGCCTTAGTGAGCCAGGGCAACTGAAGCAAGGATTTTCTTACAGGGGAAGGAAGTTCTTTCTCTGCAGAGGCCTCTAAACACTAACACAGGAAACAATGGTGAGCTGCTTGTACTGTTCCTCAGGGAGGCCACAGGCTGGGACTGGGCCTTTAAATTTTGGACTTTTTGAGTTTTCTTGTATGCTACAGAGCTCTATGCAAATTTGGCTTTAATTTGTTTTGGACAGATGTGCTTCCCTGAATCTCTTTACCCGAACTCAGGATCAAAGGAGGACTCCGAGCAAAATGTTGCTTGTCCAATACCCTATTACCCTTTCCCTCCCCGACACGCTGCCATACCAGGAGGCTCAAATCATCACAGCTTTCAGGAGTTATATTAGAACCGGACTTTAGGCTTCAGACACAGGAACTTTCACTTCATCCTCAGTAGGATTATGAAATTTTATTAATAATAACAGAAAAGAAAAATTTGTTTGGTTCACTGGTAGATTCCAAATATGCAGAAAATTGCCGGTGTAGAGTAGGTTTTCTCACTAACTAAATGCCTGTAAAAGGGCAAATATTGAAAAGAAGATAGGCCAAAATCATGAGTAAAAGTAAAGAAAAGACTCAATAAAATGACTGCAAACCAGATGTAAGGAATGCATTTTAATAGGCCTGGCCCGAGTATTCTGCACCTAAGAATTCCATTTGCTTGGTTAATCAAAGGGAAACTAGATGGGCTTGAAAAGCAGGCTTCGGCCTTATTATCAGATCGAGAGTGATTTTTATAATGAAATCAAAATAAAAGAAGACAGGAGAGGTATCTTTAAAAGAAATGTTGAGATTTTAGAAGCTGATTTGAGGCTAAAGAGACATGAAGGGGAAATGACATCTTAATGGCAGATCACAAAGGGAAAAATAGACACACACAGGGCTCACCATTTGAAAAGAGGGTATTAGAAGAGAGGGCTAGATTTTAGTTGTTACCATTCAGAGAAGATAAATGGGGCCCAAAGACACTTGAGCAAGACGAGACAAGCTCTCAGAGAGCAGACTGGAGTGGTGGTTTCCACACAACAGTCAGGGTCCCTGAAACTTCTGAGAACCCACCTTAAAGCTGCACGTGGTCCAGGAGTCTACACGGGGCACACAGTGCAAAGGGTCCTCCAACTCCATGTTCCAGAAAGACTCAGAGAACCTATAGCCTAAAAATGATTGCACTCAATTACCTAGAAATAGTAAATTAAAAAGAAACAAAAAGTATATTATGAGACATCTGAGTTTGCAAGCAAGAATGAGAAAATTCAATTTATCAAATACAATTGTGTACCACAAACTGTTTTAGC
This sequence comes from Castor canadensis, assembly GCF_047511655.1. Taxonomy (NCBI): domain Eukaryota; kingdom Metazoa; phylum Chordata; class Mammalia; order Rodentia; family Castoridae; genus Castor; species Castor canadensis. The sequence goes on from NC_133395.1 coordinate 82,517,217, forward strand.
CAGAGGACAGTCTACATACACGAAAATGGTCATGAGATTGTATGGCCTTGTGATGTCATTGTGGTCTCAGTCTGTGTAAGTACACTCTGATATCTGTACTATAAGAAAATTGCTCTAACTATGCATTTCTCAGAACATGTGCCCAATGAAGCAACATATTCCTGTATAAGGAAGGCAACTGAAGTCACATGAGTTGTATTTCCTGAAAGGTCAGCAGAAGGGTTATTAGAGTTTGTGATCTTGAGGCTTGGGTTTTTGTTGCCACACAGCAATAGGTAACAATTCTTGATTATCTCCAAGGTGCAGAGTTTGAACCAGAACCACCACACAGAGCCAGAGCCTTGGAGGACTGTACCCTCTGTGTGGGAATGTCCTGACAAGAATTGTCTCATGAGCACTGAGATTCTTGTCTGTCTTTGTCCCAGCTCTGGGAGGAAAAACAAAACAGAAACTCTGAGATTATAAAACCCCAGACTACAAAGAACTTGTGCTTGGGGTTTGAAATGCCTTCCAACATGGTCTAGAACTCCCAGAAGCCAATAAATAGCATAAAGATTTATCCTGGACCAACTCTAAGACTTTGCACATGGTGATAAAACTAGTTTGTAGGAAATGGCCTTCCATCTTAATCCCCAGTGTGATTCCAACAGCGAAAGTTCTGCTAAAGATGAGCTCACAGCCAAAACTACAAACACATGAGGAGCTATTCCAAAAATAGCAGAGTCAGCAAAGAGAAGAATAGAAGCCAAGAAACACAGATAATAAAATAATTTTATAAAGAATGTAATACAAGCATATTTAAATAGATAAAACATTATTAAGAATGCCATCATAAAAGAATAGGTAAAACTTAGAAGAAACAACTACAACTTCCAAAGGTAAAGACTATGGCTAAGAGATAAAAATTCAATAATCCAACTACAGATTATTCAGATTAATGAAAAAGTATTAAATTGGAAGATCTGAGGAAATTACCAATTAGGCATATACAGAGATATAAAAGGTAGAAAAATGAAAATGTTGAATCAACAAATAAAATGAATAGGTCCAATTTACATTAGAAAAATTAAAGCACTATAATATCAATCATCTTCCTCATTTTATTACCACCCATTATTTCAATTTTGCCTTATTTTTAATTCCACAAATTAGTCATAGCTATTAGTAGTCCTCTGATCAATACTGGTTTAGATTTGATATTTGTCAATCTTTCCTTCAAAACAACTCTCTTTCCCACTCCTTTTTTTTTTTCTGGATTCACAATCCTTCATTCTAAAGAACTTCTTTTATCTTTTCTTCAGCAGGTATCTAAGTTCCAGAAAGAACTTAAAATGGATTGAAGTCCTAAATATGAAAAGAAGAATATAAAAATAAATAGGAGATATTCTTTATAATCCTGCATCATGGAAGAATTTATGTAAAAACCACACAAAAAATTACAAATCAGCAAGTAAACAATTTGCAAATTTAATAGTATTAAAACTAAAACTTTTAAGGTACTATTGTCAAAGTGAAGAGCCAACCTACAATAAGGAGGAGATATTTACAGCTTGAGCCATGTAAGCTACAAAAGACTTTCATTCAAAACATTTAAGAATGTGACTAATCCCTCAGTATGAAGTGAACTCAGCGGTAAGAAAATGATACGAACAGGTGGAATCCCAAATGCTCAAGAAATGTTTAAAAATTCATCCTCACAACTTCTCTAGAACCAGGGAGAGGCACAATAAAACATGAAGGGAAAATATCTGACATCTGTTTGATTGACAAAAATTAGTTGTTCTGGTAGTGTTGAGGAGAACATGAGAAGGCAAGCACACGTGTGTGCGTGTAGAATACAGACTGGCTGGGCTCTTAGACAGCAAGCTGTCGGAAATGCACGAGAACTTTTGCCACAGTGCCATTAGTGTGACAGCTGTCATTAATTTTCCATCAGAGAAAGAATGAGCTTAAAACTGATGTTTATCCACAGTATAACATTTTATATAGTAATTTAAACAAATGAGTTATGCTTAGGTAGCTATATCTCAAAGACAGCATCTTGACTAAAAAAGTGAGTTGCAAAATAAGGTGTCACTTAAGTGCATTTTAAAGCACAAATAGCAAACCTTGCTTATTGAGATATATTTACATGGGGGAGACACCAGTGTGCTTAGAAAGAATGCATTCCAACTTCAGAACAGTGATCTCCTTTGCAAAATGGAGAAGGAAGCAGGTAGACAAAGAAGAAGGTAGCTACACATATCTTTACATTTCATTTCCTATGAGAAACCTGAAATGTGCGCGCACGCTCCTGTGTGTGTGTGTGTGTGTGTGTGTGTGTGTACAGATGGTCCCTGACTTGTGATGGTCAGCTTATGATTACTAGTAGAAACTATACTTGGAATTTTGGATTGGACCTTTTCCCAGGCCAGTGCTGGATGTCTGATCCTCTGTCAATGCTGATGGTGCCTGCAGCTCTCGCCAGCCGGGACAGGATGTTCTGGGGTCACTGTGACACTGGGCTAGCATGATAGGTGGGCTGGCATAAGTATATATCCCACTTACATCATTTTGATATTACAATGGGCTTTTCAATGGAGCATCTGTACATATTAAACACTTAGCATTTTTTTCTTAGTGGTGGTTACATAGGTATCTATTAAAAATATTCACCTTTCATAACTGAAATGCCTTATTACTCAAAATGTTTTTTAAACTAAATCGATCCTTAAACAAAATCATTACAGAGAAGTAGGAAGGAGCTCCATGTCGTTAGTCCTTGAAAGATCATAAAAGAGAGGGAACACATACCAAGCAGAGGCAGCTAAAACTGAATTTATGGATTAAGAACAGTTCTTATATCTCTCTTCCTTATTTATGTTGGTGAAATTTTAAAGCAAATTTGAAGCCTTTTTGACAGATGGTCTTTTATAATTGACCTATCAAGAATAAAAGAACCAAAGATACAAAGTGAAGACTCTGTAACAGAAAATCTACACTGTATCAGATGACAGCACTGTAGGGTGTGGTAAGCAAAGAATCTAAGATCGACTACCTGGATTTGAATCCAGGCTTCACCACTAACCAGCTGTCACCTGTGCAAGCCAACTGCTTCTGAAAGCCACAGTGTTGTCATCTTTAAGTAAGCATCACACTGTAGCTACTTTGTAGGGCCGTTGGCAAGGATCAAATGAAGGGATTATGTGAAATGCTTGTTTAGTGCCCTGAAAGAGATATAATGAGTTCTCAATTAATGCTAGCTGTTATAATTAGTATGTTTATTATGGAAGCTGAGTATAAAACTTAACTCTAAACTTTCAACCAGCTAAATAAGCAAAAAAGTAATTCAAGAGTTTATACAGATCTTACTACTTAAATATAAATGGGTGGATGAACAAATGGATGGAGGGATGGGTAGATGAAAAAATGGATGGAGGGATGGATGGACAGGTGGACAGATGGATGACAGGGACATGAGATGGAAGGAATGAGGGAGAAAGGGAAAGACATTTCTTACTAGTTTGATGGTAGCTACATATTTTTCCAAGTTGTAAATTCTTAAAGAGTGTGTGCATGGTTCTCCAAATAAGGGACCTGAATCAACGAAATGGTATCTGACCCAATATAAATTTAGACACTCCAATTTCCTAACCTATGAACTTCACTCCAAAGTAAATTAAGGCCCTGATAAATGCCCTATACCTCTAATGCCCTGGGAGGAATCATTGAGGTGCACGCGAGCACACACAGATCAGTCATGAAAGGCATTTTATTAAAGATTCTGTAATGGCAGGATGGCTTGGTACCAAATACCAGCAAGCAGACTAAGTATCTCAGCTTTGTCCTAATGTGTCCCTTATTACTAGAGAAGGACTTTAGGAGGGTGGCAAAACACAAGAGGTTAAAATTAAAAGGACCACTGCTTTTCCAGCCTCCTCCCCAGAAAGTATCAAATCTTGGAATTTTATTCTTCTTAAGTTTTTCCATTGGCTTAATCACTCTAGTATTACAGAGAAGGAAAAAAATCCTTTGAACAGGTGCCCTATTTATGAAGACATTTATAGCCACCATAAAAATATAGGAAAATTATTATTCCTCCTCCTCACCTCACTTTTTTTTTTTTGGTAAATTGGATCTGAGTTGCATGACCTGTTGTATGAATCTTTACATAAACAGAAAAGCAAAATTAGTGTTCTTCCCTTCATTTCTGTTTTAATTCTAACATGCCGCTCTGGGGCTAACTCTGATTTTGTAAGTTGCAAAGGACCAATCATAACAGTAAATAATAAACTGCTGGATTCAGGAACTCTCGGTGCTTAATTTCATACCCACAAATTAATATTGCTGATTTTAAAAGATGCTATAACTAAGCACTATCTTTATGGTTTAGTTTACTCAAAATTTTGAATGCTACCATTATAAGGAAAGCCTTGTAGACTTAATTTTTTCACTAGCGTCATTTTTCTCATAATTATCTCTACCTTACAAAGTCAGAAGGACTTAATGGTATTTTTATACTGAAGACTCTGTATGTATGGGGGTGGGGAGCACTAAAAATTCCAAGACATCCTCCACACTGCAGAAAATGGTAGGAATAAGTAGGAAACTTATTTGAATCCTCTTGATATGAAAGCAAAATTCTTAAAATTCTCTCTACCCTTCTGGCATTCTGATCCAAGGATCCTTCAAAAACTGGAAACTTGGCACCGTGACTAAACCTGGCAAAGCACGGTACGAACTGTCTCTGCAAAATGAGCCCAGCTGCTGGCAACATCCACACTGCATCGGTACGTGAAGTCTAGGCAGCCTGTGTCATCCCATTCTCAGCCGCTTCTTCGTGTGTCTGCAGCAGTGAAGCCCTTTCTCTGCAGAAAACCAGGAAATTTGCATTGCTCTTGGAAGATGGCTCTGATGGAGCCAGAGCCATGGACCCAAGGCACCCTTCAAAGAACTTAATTGATTTTTTGAAGAAGAAAGACATGAGATTGTAGAGTTGAGGCAAGTTTTTCTGAGGTCTCTTGGCTGAGAATTCATCAGAAAGTTCTAGCAAGTGCTTTTCCCCACTGTCTCCACCTCTCTACTCTTTTCCTATGTCCTCCTCCCCGGAAGTCTAGCATGTCAAAGAGGAGCCTGTATCTTGTCTAGAAGAACTCAAAGGCAGCCATCCCACACACAAATAATATGAAATAAATATTATAGAAGGAATGGTGAGAAATGACACCTTGGCTTAGCCACAGCTGAGAAACCTAGGGAAACTGTTTGGAGTGAGCAAACACCAGCTGGGAAGCGAGGTTCAGGCGGGGGCCTGACCCTGGGTTCAGAAAGGGACCAGAAGGGCAAAGTATGTGCTCTGTTTTGTAACCTTAGTTTTTATGACTATCTGCTGGTGGGCTGTTTGGCCTCGTTCTGTTCTATTTCAACATCCATTTGTGCTCATCGACGAGTTCCTTCATAAACACATTTTTTAACTCCACCTTGCCAAGCAGGAGTCCTCAGTCCTGGACCTGCCCCAGTGATCATAGGAGGTCTCTCTTGTCAGATTTCAGGAGTGAAGGCATCCACTGGTGGCCTTTCACTTGCACCTCTCCACTGCACCCCATAACTCTCATCCCTGATGCAGACCAGGGCCCCCAGCAATGTGAGCAACCTTGGCCCCAGCTCACCACCAAATGCACTGATCTCAGGGTGAAAGAATCCACCTTGTCTTTCAAAGCTGTGCACAAAATGAACTAGTTTCACTTGCAATTCATATCCAATACTCTCCGTCTCTGAATCTGTAAACTAGAACCGAAAGGTTGAAGACATACAAGGAAAGAATGTTGCTGGGAGAGAAAGGTTGGAAACATCGAGGCCACCCAAGCAGGCAGGCACTAATGACAGTAGTTACCTGGGGACCCCCGACCAGGTCGAGGCAGCCTGATATGGAGAAGAAAATGAAGGGTTGGGTGAGGACTTGAGCTCTGTCACTTGCTAGTAGAATGAAAGAAGAGCAACCAACCTGCCTGCTTTGGTTTTCCTTCGCACAGTAGCAGTGCCAACCTCTCCTTTCTCATCAGGTTCTATGCTAGTGCGTCCACCTGCCCACATCCGATGACAAATGTGGCCTTTACCTGCCATCCTGGCATATGGCATGACCCAGCAGGAGTGGCTTCTGCCCTGAATGTTGTTTAATCTGTAATAATTTGGCATGATCAGGTTTCCTCATCTGTCCCAGACAGCCTTTCTACACCATGACCCTTAACATGCTACAAGAATGTGCCCTGACATTTAAACAAAGTATGCTGTAAATCAAATCTCTGTGCATTTTTTCTACTTATTACATTATCTGACCTCTCTTGAAATCGTTTTCGGAAATGCAGAATTCTTGGGCTAAGGCTGTAACAGTGAGAGAGTACTTGCCCAGCAAGCACAGGGCCCTGGATTCAATTTCCAGTACTGCAAAAAGAGAGAAGGACAGAGAAAAAGAAGAAATGTGTGATTCTTGGTGACTAATCTTAAAGACAGAAATAATTTATACCATCCCTTTGTTGGGGGAAGCTCTCGATCATCCTAAACCAACTTTTACTCAAATATTAATCCAAATTTTCATATAGGATTGTTAAGTTAAAGATGAAATCCAGTGCCAAATTTTACTGGGCAACATAATTTACAAATTCTCCTAAATCTAACTTTAAGAGAATGCAGTATGAATAAGTGCCCAGACCAGCAGGCACTGAACACTACAATGGCTTGATGAAAGAAAAAACATTTTCCACAGGTAGAATCAAAACCAGGGTGTCCATTCAAGCATGCAAGTAATGAAAAGTAGAAGCAAAGTCAGGGCATTGACAATAAAATACAGGATTTTACACTAAGGGCATTTTTCTCCCATAGACGAGTTAATCTTTAAAGTAGGGGCAGTGATATCTAAATACGTAAGGGATAAACCCTACAAACTTCAGGCAATCTTGCCTTCACAGTCTAGAAAAGTGTCTGTAGACCTGAATACAAATTCTAGCTTTCCCATCTTGGATGAATAAAAGGTTTAATAAATGACAACACTCTAGTATTTTCCCTCTGTGAACAGGATCTTTATGGAAATCAGAATTCTAGAAAGAAAAAAAAAGAGGTACCTAAGGGATGTCTAGGTTAATGGGTACAGAGCCAACATTAGATACTCTTTGAATGTACCAGGAGACAAATGCCCAGAAAGGAGGTTAAGGAGGCAGGGACAGAAACACAGACATGGAAGAAGTCAGAAGCAACCAGATAAAAAAAAGAAATGATGGGTACTCAGTTCAAAAGAGGTCATCTCACCACACCTCATGGACCCTGAGCTCCCTCAATAGCTCCCTCATCTGTTCCTGAGGCTGGGCCATCATGACCTTGGGGCAAGAGAGGGAAATTTGGGGAAGCCCTTGTACTGGGAGGGAGCCATTCCCTCTACTGGCTAAATTACTGAACTACAGCTCCACCACTCATGTTTGCAGAGATTGGGGGTTGGGGAGGACACTAAAAGTACACTTCATTTCTGGAGAGCTGAAGGTCATTTCCCATGGCCAAGTAAATTTTTTTTCTTGGTTTAAAAATAAAAATTAAATCCTAGTAGACACAGTTATTCTCACCTCCTTGTCAGACACATTCAGATTCAGTTGGGCTTCAATGTAGCTGATTTTTTTTTTTTACACCATACTAGCAGAAAAAAAATGGCTCCCTGGCAACATAACAAAGGTATCAGATGGCTTTGGACAGAACTAATTCAAGAAAGATGTTTCTAGAGCTGTGTTTAAGATACAGTGTCTTCTTCAAGGTAGAAGAGCATGCAGAGCCGTTGTTGCAGTCCAAAACTGAAAGGACTAGCACCCAAAACAGCATCCCAGAATGGTCCAGAACTGGCAGCCCCCACAGCACACTGATGCTCTCTACCCAGGCTTAGCAACATCAGGCCCCAAGCAGAAAGGGTAAAATGCTAACCTTTCCCTACCTCATGGCGTTGCAGTGTATTCATTTCCTTCAGCATTCAGAAATACCTTCTCTGTAGCACTTGGGTCTGATGATTTAGTCTCTTACTAAAGCAAAAAGACCTTCATTTCACACAGTGACTCACCAAGTCTTAATATAAACTTGGGGAAGTAATGAGCAGAGGAGACAGACTTGATGGTTATCAGTATGCAGAAGATAGTTTATAAAAGGAGGACCTTGAAGAGCTGGGCTGGGCTGCTCACCTCCAAGACAATTCTCAGCTCTACAGAATAAAATATCCTGGACAGTACCAGAACTGTTCATTCCATCAAAGAAAAGAAGATCTGGCTAACATCTGAGTGAGCCTTCAACTGACTTCAAGTAGATAAAATAGTATTGGAGGCAAATCTGTGATAGGAAATACTAACGTGAAAATGTGATCAATCAACCGGTATTTAAACATGTAATGTCTAGAGACTGTGAACAACCAAAGTGAGCACACGCACTGCAAGGGGATTCACAATAGCCAAGACAGGGAGACAACTCAAATGTCCACTGACTCATGAATGGATAAAGAAAATGTGCCATTGAATAGAAAAAAAAAAAGGTGTTTTCCCAACACCATCCGTACTTCCAAGAACACTCTACTTACGACACTACAGGCAGCATAAAATGCTCTTGGGACCAGGTATGTACAGGGGATTTTCCCCAGCAAGCAGTTCTCTAGCTGCAGCTGGGTTTCCGACAACTCTAACATCACCTACTGGAGCGACAGACTTACAGTTAAGGGCTCAATCTTCTAAGACTGTCCCTACTTTAGATGCTAGCTGCCTGGCCACATTATCACAACAGTTTTTACCAACTGCTCATAAGACCTCCTTCTCAGGTCCAATCACTGAACTCCAGGAAAATTTTCCTTACATTCTCCCACTTAGTAGAAAGAACACAAGTGAGGACCAGCCGGACGGAAGGGAAGCATAGGGCAAGGCAAATGGGAAGAACTTCCCTCCCTTGCCCTCTCAAAGGATCACCCTGGAGCACCCACACCAGTCTAGCAGCCCAGAAGCTCTCTGAACACTGTCCTCTGTGAGACTGATGGAGGCTGCTGTAAGTAGGCCTGACAGTTCACATCACTGGCCAACATGGATCAGGCATACCCATCAGCCTCTTTCTCCTCCCCAGAGCAAACTTGCAAAGATGCAACCCTGCAATCACTTGGTTTGTTTGCCCAGCAACCAGCTTCCCCATCCAGAGGTCACCTAGGAAGCTTTGGCCATCTCATGTGCATAAAAATGACTCTTACCACTTCAGAGGGACTGCAAGGGTTTTAGGAGCCCTGTGCTGTGCCAGGAAATAGAAGTAGAGACCAAATACTTATTTCTGGTTATGTCACATGTATATGCAATGGAATAGCATTCCTATCTACTATTTGCAGTAACATGGACGAACCTGGAAGACATTTTGCTAAGAGAGATGAGCCGGACACGGAAAGAAAAACTCCACGTGAGTTTGCTTATATGAGGTGTCTCAAACAGTCAAACTCACAAAAGTAGAGGCTATGATGGTGGCTGCCAGGCCCAGGTAGAGGGGACATGGGGATGAAGTTTCAGCTGTGAGATGAGTGAGTTCTAGAGATGTGTGTACATTCTACCTGTAGAGATGATACTATACTGGGTCCTTAAGACTTTGTGACTAGAGTGGATCGCGCATTAACCATGAAAAAAGAGGGGCTCAAAGAATCTTGTGGAGGTGGTCGATAGGTGTCTTACCTCAGTTGTGGTAGTAGGATCATGGGATATGCATATGTCCAAACATCAAATTCTATATTTGGCTGGAGGGTATCTCAGTGGTAAAGAGCATGTATTACACACACAAGTCCCTGGGCTTGATCCCCAGCACCAAAACCAAAACTCGTATGCATTAAACATTCATTTTTAATGTCAATTAAACCTCAAAAATATGAAAAAAAATTAGGAGCTATCAAAAAAGATCGAATAGCTTCCCAAAACCTGTGTCTATTTCCCTCGTCTCTCCCAAGAGTGTAAGGCCATGCCAGACATACTCACAGCCATGCCTTACTACATTTTTAATAAATTCTCCAATGCATAGCTTTCTTCATATTTGAGAAAAAAAGAAAATGTTCTGAAATTGGCTGTGGTAAGATCTGCATAAATCTGGAAAAATACTCAGCTCATTTTTAATGAGTTGATGGTATGGCATATGATTTTATCTCATTAAAGTCACTGTTTATAAAAACAAACAAAATGAGTGCACAGGATACACAAGGCTCCCAAAGTTACAATGTTACATGGATCTCCTTTGAGGCAAAAGGCCAGCAAGAGGCTCTCTTCACCTCTCATAGACTCAGGACCACAAGGTGAAGGCAGCATTGTCTGTATTTTGTTTGCAGATTGTACATTCATCAGCCAGTGTCACATGCCACATCTTAAAATCCTTACCAGGAACAGCAGAAGTCTTTAAACAGTACTTAAATGTAATCATTCATTCACATGCTCATTTAACAAACAGACCTACAATATTTACTCTACTAGGAAATGCAGAAGACAAAATACTTGAGTTTGACACAGACCCCCGACTTTAAAGAGCTGACTTAAACGTGAAGTCCATGCACTTTAGGGTGGAAAGGGGGAGATGCTGGAAGGGCAACCCCCGGAGCGCTAGGGGATTCTGCCCACCACTTCCTCCCACAGGACACTATCCTCAGTACCCTACCAGTACCATCCCATCCAGTCCTCCCTTTGAGGAACATTTTCCCACTTGTTAACCAGGGTATATGACATGGACCCCTGGGCTTATCCATCTCCCTGGCTGCAGTCCCCAGATTGTCCGTCTCCTTCTTCAAATCGCACTCCACTCCAGACCTGCTTGTCTAACGAGGTATCTGGATAAAATCTGTAGGCATCTTCTAGGCACCAGATCCATTTCATTTGTTTTTGTTTTCTTTTTTGAACTTTCAAGATGATCAAATATTGGATTTTAAGTTGCCCACCTCCCTTATCTCAACCAGCAAAAACACTTGTTCCTTCCTATTATTGCTTATACTCTCTCTTCAACAAAATTAGAGATAAGGGCAAAATAGTTTCTGCCGGGTATTGAGGGGGTGGGAGGAAGAGGGAGGGGGCGAAGTAGGTGGTAAGGGAGAGGGTGGGGGCAGGAGGGAGAACGACCCAAGCCTTGTATGCACATATGAATAAAACAATAAAAAATAAAATAATCTAACAAATTCAAAAAAAAAAGTTGCTCCCCTCAAGAGTTATCAAAAACAGACTAAAAAAATGTTACCTTGCAATCAAAGTCAATGATTTCAGCAAGTTAAATCTTATCTCATATATGCTTCCCCATTCATTATCAAGGATAAGCAAAGGTGGAAAACACTTAAGACACACTAGAGAATAATCTGGTGAGGGTTCTGTGATCTTCATAGAAAAAAACAGTTCAGGGATAAATATGGTAGAATAGGATTTAACTCAAATAGCTAAGTAAGCAACAGCAGAAACTATTCTTTTTAAGATTAATAAGCCACCAGATGAAATAGATGGCTCTAGAACACTGTAACGAAGGTATGAAGGTGTGGCTACCAGGACAGAAAGGAAAGGACTCCATAAGCTTTTCTGGACGTGGAAATTGGAAACCATTCTTCAAAAGCAATGCAAGAATTGGAGCCTTGAAAACAAAAAGTATTTAAAGAAAAGCACAATTTGTTCACTTGAAATAGCATAGTATACTGGCAAAAGTGTTAGTGTGATTGCAAAAGATTACTGAAGGAGTTGTGGATATTTTAACACACCCACAACATCACAATCCATTTGAGGCCAAGAGTTTAATGTTTATGCTTTAAAAATATTAAAATCAAGAGACCAGAGGTATAGTTCAGAGGTAAAACATGTGTTTGACCTACATAGGCCCTGAATTCAATGCCTGATATCACATAAAATCAATAAATAAAATGTACAGAAACCTCGGGCCACATTCAGGCAAAAAACAAAACTTTTGAGAAACATTACAGGGAGGGTTTTTTGTTTGTTTGTTTGTTTTCATCCAAAGGTAGGGTTGGATTTAGGGAGGTTTTGTATTTTGTTTTGTTTTATATTTACAACCACCAAATAAAGGACTAAATAACTAGTGTAACTTCACAATAATTTTGCATTTCAAAATACCAAAATTAGCATATAATATCAAAGCTAAATATTACTCAGTAACTGTTTATTTGGGACATATAGTCACATCTTCCCTTTGTTAACATACACACAAACTTTTCATATGCAACTTAAAATAAAAAGTTCTACTAGAAGATAGGTTAGACTAAGAGTTTTCTCTGAGTAGTTGCCTAATGGCCTGAGCAGACAGCAACTTCCTCATTTTAATTTAATCCTTGTTGTATAAATACTTTAACAAAAACTTCCTTTAGAGACAAGCAGCTATGAAATAGCTACTTAAGGTACCAGGAAACCAACATTTCTGCAAAGCCTGCGTGTGGTCTCCGAGACAAAATGCTCTAAACTGGCAGCCCAGTCACGAGTCACTTACTTACCAGACACGCCCTGAGAACTGTTTCATTAGATGGTTTCAAGGCTGTGTGACCATCACAGAACAAATTTACACAGATCTAGATGCTGTGTGCCACCACACACCTCGATAGTATGACACAACCTGGGCTGCCAACCTGTGCAGCATCAGTGAACTGAATCTGTGGGCAATTGTAAAACAATGGCCAGTACTAGGAGTTATTCAACTCCAGTATAGCATCATGGGACCACTGTGGTATGTGCTCCATAGTTGATGGGAAAGTCACTCGGCAACACATGGCTTAATTGTTTCCCTATCGTGCACATACTTCTTCCTGTACCGTGCAAGGTAAGCGCTATGGACGCTGCCTATTGCAGGTTAGGAGTCCATTGCAGGCTGTAACAATCTCTCTGCACCCTGAGTCTTTCAGATGGTCTCCCTCATTCCATCACAGTTCATGTCAACAGCTCCGTTCCTACAGTATGTCATTACTGTGCATCAGAGCCCCCTCCCTGGGTATCTCCATCCTCTTCCTACAGGCTGGGGACCCCTTTTCATCGGCCACATGGAGCCTCCCACAGTGCCAAGCAACCAGATCGTTGGTAAATGTTTATGAATGAAGAAATCCATGATCCAAGAAGTTCACCATTCCAACACAGACAAGAGTTTACCAAATGATGAAAGAAGAAGCCTGCAGGAAAGCCCAGGACAGGAGCTGCTGCTTGACCAACAGCTCACAGTTTCCTTAAAGGGAAAGGACTGACGGTGACCACCATGCCCACTCCTTGCATTGCAGTTTGTGTGACTAGTTGTACACTGGAGCTAAATGTTTATAAACAGAGTGTGCTTCTCCGTCAGAGTGTGGTTTTTTCATTGTTATGAAGTCCTGAGTGAAGGAATGTGCTCAGGAATTATTAATGTAGAGTCCTGAAAGCCATGACTGAAAGATACTGTTGGAATCCAAGAGTCCAAAAGCGGACATGGTCACAACCCTCCCGAAGATGTGCTTGTGCTTGGAAAGGCTTGTCACTACTCCAGCAAGAGCACTACACGATCCATTAGCAACTGCTCCTCAGTACTTCAGCAATCATGAAACATCATCTAGAGAGGAGAGCACAGAAATATCTACATTCCGTAAACTGTAGAGTTTGTTGACACAACAATGGAGATGGCCTTTCCTATAAAAGATGCAGAGAAAGTCTGAAATCAACATAATGAACACATGATCTAGACAAACACAATACAGATAGATAGAAAATAACTAGCATTCAAAACCAAAAACAAATTGAATTTTTCCAAATGTGAAAGCATTACTTTAAGAATTATTTTACTTGACATGGCATCCTCGTGAAATCAGTCTCAGCTGGAAATAGCGAAGTTTCTCAAGCAACTATCCTCACCAAAACAACCTCGCAGTTTGGAGTGCAAGTGGCTCGTGTACTGTTTTCGTTCCCGATGAATGCCGTAATTTTGGCGGAGATGAAATTCATAACACTGGCTATTTTTGCTTTGCAAACATACAAAAAAGGATTCTGGCAATGTTTTATGTTGAATCAAAGTATGCTTGCCATCTTGGTATAATTTTATAACTGAATTAACTTTTCCTTTAAAACCTACAAAGCTACTGAAACCTATTTTGGATATACATGTGAAAATTAAAAAATAACCAGGCAAGCTTTAACACTGTATCTCTGAGATTTTGACTGCACTGTGTGGTATGTAATCCTATAAATACATTTTAAGAGCTCTTCTGATTGAATGCACTTAAACGCATTCTAGCAAGTTTTATGTTATTTTGGAAGTTGTTTTCCCAAATAGTCTCAGATTATACTAAATATAAAGATTTGAAAAACCTGGCCATATATAGCGTTATTATCCTTCATATTCTGAAATAAGATTATTTGCCATTAACAAGGAAGGCATTCACTGAAGGTCATGACTCCTAACAATTTTGTAACAATCTGTTACCATAGGTAGTCTTAGAAAACACGATTTGAGTCCTGGTAGATTCCCGTTTGTGTAGTATAACAACACTGCTTAAACAATCATTTTCATTTGTATACATTAATTGCACAAGGGGTTCTTTGTGGAAACTAGAAACTAGAATGTATTGTTTTCCCGATTCTCCACCTGGTCAGTCATTCAAAAGAACACGTTTCTATGCATTTCAAGCATAATCACAGATTTCACAATGTTATGCAAAAAGACGGTCAGAAAACCTATTGTGAGCATTTTAAGGACCAGCACTTGAAGAAAATCTACTTGCAACCCAAAGGGAAAAGTAGCACAAACTGTCTGCTCAGCACTGAAAAGAGATTCTCGGGCAAATGACCCTTTTTTCCACATTTGTGTAATCCTTAGAACACACACAGACATCTCCGTATGTAAATATTATTACAGTGCACTTCATAAGCACCAGCTGTATTCCTTGACTTACTAACATTCGTAGGTAGAAAAATGCTATATAGGTGTGCCAGTGTTGGAATTAAAGACCTTCCGGTGCTGAAAACAGACACACAAGAGACAGAAAATCTTGACAAGGCAGTTTCTCTTGATCAAGAGCGTGCAAGCATGTGCCCATTCCAGCTAAGCAAGCATGCAAGCACAAAATGGCTGACAGTGGCTCCTCCTTACATCCCTGATGCAGTCGTACCTGCCCCTCACCTGGGATTTGTCCAGGTCAAAGGTTCACAGTCTTTCCTGCTTGGCTGAAAGGCTTGGGGGATGGGTTAGGACATGCAGTTTGGCGGGCAATGGAGTTGTACAGGAATCCAGAAGAAGCAAGGACCCTTTAAACATGCAAGTCACCTAAGATGGCGACCTGAGGAATCTTTAAGTAATCTAAGAGGGTAACAAATATTTTGATAGGAAAGATCATTTTTCTTACACCAGGAACTAAGTGAGGCTCCACATGTGCCCAAGAGTTTCCAAGCCCTGTGATCTGAGTGATGTAACAGGTAGCCTCCAACCCTTTCACACCCGCCCACAAGAGAGCTTGCTCACACATGGGTCTCTTCATGCCCTCCTCATCATATCAATTGTGCTCTCTGCACACCTCAAAGCAAGAAGTGTCACCAAAACTTCATTTTTACATAACCTGTTCTTTGAAGAGTTTTTAAAAGCACAGGGGAAATTATGGAGGGAAATCAGAATGTCACCATTTTAAGGCATTTTTATTTTGATTTACACATTGCTACTGACAGAGGAACATGTAGGGAGCTGGACATGTAATCTCTTCACTGTTTGGGGTCTCCAAGGTCAAACCTGCGCCTCACTGAACAAGTGTCATCCTAGACCCTCATCACCAGGATTCCATCATCCTTCTTAGAAGGAGCTGAATGTATAGATGTGTGTGGATATATATATATAATACACACACATATATATGCATATATATATATATATATATATATATATATATATATATATATAATTTTTTGCAGTTCTGGGGATGGAATTCAGGGCTTTGTGCATGCTAGGCAAGTCCTCTATCCTGAGTCACACTCCCAGTCCTAGTTGCCACAATGCACATAGAATCTGCAAAAGACTATTCAAAAGATGTGGATATCAATTTCCATTCACCTTAGCTGACACACCTTTACACACTCGTTGGACAAGAATAGAACTGAAATGATGATATTCACCCCTTTTGAAAATATCATTCACTGAGTCACTGCATTAAGCGTGTTTCCTATTTAAATGTCATTGAAACAGTACATACTCTCAGAAAGGTTTGTAATTGGATGTGTTGAAGATATGTGCTTCCTACTAGGTAGAAGATGCACACACACATGCACACATACACACACACACAAGAGCTGAATACATTGTCATAATCTCTTACGAAGCATTGTAGAGAAAAATGCTGACAACATATAAAAATTCAAAGATTTTGAACCATTACTACTAATTCTGTGCCTTCAGCTATTATTTGTTTAAGCCAATGGTAAGGTAACTTTTACTGAATAAATGGTCAAAATAAAAAACCTTTACGCTCAAGCTCTCTAAATGCCTCCTAGTTCACAGATGAAGAAACTGAGCCCACAGAACCACAGGGATTTGCAAAAAGTTATACAAAAAGACAAGATTTAGGAGACTGTTAAATTTTCATAGTGAATTTTGAATTTTAAAAAGAAATCCTTCTGGTGATGGAATACAGTATTTTTTAAACAGCTTTTTTAAAGTTTAGAGAGCTGGAATAGCTGTGAACTCCTCAAATTCCATTCCTTGTGATAGAACTGGAATGGACCTTTTACAATGTATTACAAATTCCAAAGGCAGGAAGGAGGAATGGCCTAGACATCGCAGATGGAGAGGAAAAAAACCAGCCTCCCCTCTTCACAACATGTCACTTAGATAAATTAATGTCTTCACTCCCCCAAAACTCAGCCAGATATTTTTATTTTGTTGGGGGGTAGTAATTTTTGATTTATGGAGATTCTCAAGAATTTGTTGCTTAATTCTACTTTAGTAATAAAATCCTTGGATATCACTAGTTTGAAATAGTTTAGATAGTCCATCATCAAAAGCCCTCATCTCCTACAAATTGCTCAGCTTTTTCCTCTTGTGTGCATTTTGCCCCTAACTGTCCCCCCACCCACCCATCCCCGGAAGCTTTTGAACAGCAAACAATCAGGATTTAAGACCTCTAACATCAGGAGCAACTTCAGTGTGCAACACACCCTAACAGATATTTAAACTCTCTTGTGCTTTCTGTAATTTTCCTAGCTACTGCCTGGAGTGGCTATCCAGGATAACTGCAGTGTTTGAACAAGGGTGTGAGACGTGGGGTCAGAGGGAGTTGCACGGGTTAATGTTTGCACAGCACTTTGGACTAGACAAACTCGACACTGGGTCCATTGTACTAAATATAAAAGGTGCTTTATTTGACACCAGAGACCAAACAATGGTAAAATAAAATGCTAAGTGTAGGAGTTGAAGGAGAGGAGGAGAGAGGCTACACTGCTATAAAATTGACCTACAAATCCGCTGAATTGAAAGGACGCGTGCTGCCTGAGCCTCTCCTCCAGCCCAGGGGACAGACAGGTTCCAACTCTGCCTTCAGAACAAGATGCTTGCAAGTGCAGTTCTTGGTGCCTTTAAAAATCTCTCACGGATTTGCACGTATGTTGAAGCCACAGAGTTCCACCTTTTGGAAAAGACAACAAAATGAAGGTAGAATATAAAATGAATAATTTTATTTCACCTGTCAGGTCTCTACTCTCTCAAATAGTGTCTGACTTACCTAGCACGATGCAGTAGGGCTGACTCTATTTCTCACCTTCCCTAGAAATCATTCATTCCCACATTTAACCAAAAGCTATCAATGGACAGTGGGAAAGGAACACTGAAGGACCTAGAAGCCATCTGAAAGTAACAGAGCTGGAGTCTGCGCTGGAGTGGACTGGGGTCTCGTAGAATGGATGGGACCAGCCTCAGAATTGCTTTTTAAGAAGTCACAGAGCAGAGAGGTACTGCACCCACAGGTGTGAAGAAATTAGACAATGCAATTTAGGAGACCCAGACAGGCCTCTGAAAGAGACTTTTTGCCAGACTTCTTTTTAAAGAGGTTCCAGATTTCAGTGAAGAATGATAAAGTCTCCATTCAGGCCACCATGAAAACCTTATGGGAGACTTCGTTCTTTAAATAAAACTCAACCTTTTCAAAGTAAGAACACAACAACAAAGAGAGGCATTCTTCTTGCAAGAGGATGTCAGAGAGCACAAACCCCTCTGGCAGAGAACAGAGAGTGGGGAAAAAGCCGTCCCCATTAAAAAGAAACAGCTGGGCCCTGAGTAGTCCAGAGCCTGTAAAACTCACACTTTGTCACTTTCCGATTAATGTTCTCTCTGGATCTAAATCTTCAGCCAGTAAAAGCCCATCTTTAAAGAACAAGCAAGAGCATTTTTCTAGCCAGAAAAAAAGACATACACTCCCCTTGTCACATGAGGACCTTCCTAACGATGTCACTCCTGCCTTCACTTATGAGCAATCCCTTCAAACATTCGAATCCTCCCCCCGCCCCAGGCTTTGTCTGCTAGATGCACAGCTATGAGCAAGTTTGGTCCCTGCCTGCCCTCAAGTGGCTTACAGTTTAGAGGAGGAGAAAGACAAGCAAAGGGACAACTGTGCATTCTTCCAACAGCTCTACTCATCTGGACAGGAGGAAGTCTGTGTGTAACACCACCTCACAGACCTTGTCACGAGCACTTGTGGTTCAATCAAGGACGGGTAAGCAGTCCTCAGAGACTCTTACTGCAGAGAACAGGATTTTATTCAAACAAATCCACACAGCACTCTCACACAGATCCTAACGTCCTGTCCTCTTCTACCCCAGCCAGCCAGGAACTTACTCAGGCCTTCCCCAAGCCTCGCTCACCGTGCGACGTCTTCTTAGCCGATAAGGGGAGTCCAGCCGAGCTCCGAGGAATCCCCATGGCCGCTCTCAGTTGCAGGTCCAGTCTCATGGTTCACCAGTGACACCCAGTCATCTGGAGAAGGGGCACACTCTCAAGCGGTGGCTGCGTCTGCGTCAGAGATTCGGGATGGACTCCAACAGTGCAGTCTCCAGCATTCGGGAGGCGAGCCATGAGTGGTAGCGAGAATCGGGTTTTTGTGCCTGGTGGTGACCTCATAGTTGGTGTTATCGGTATAACCACCTTAGGGTTGGTTCATTTGCGTATCAGCCTGTCATTTTCTGGCTTGGTTTCTTAGTCTTAACACACACTAGCTAATAATTCTTATTTCAACAATTTTCCATACTTTAACACAATACAGTCAATCAATACAACAGCAATCTTATGTGTGTTCACCACAGACCTTCATGAAGAAAAGAACACACAGAATATTGAAAGTCAGACTCCAAGGATACCTTAAGGATCTTGCCCAAATGTGGAAATTGAGACCCATCTTCAAAAAGACAATTGATTCGGGCCTGGGTCCCAAATTCATCCCCTGACTGAAGTCCAACCCATTTTCCCCTTCATTCTGTGGGCCTTTCCTACTAAGGAGCATTTGATGCCTTCTCAATACTCCAAGCTCACCAGCAATAAAGACATTATCCTTACCTTTGACAAGCACCCCCTTTGAATTATAATGTGACTCAAATGTCTCCAAGCAATTCAAAACATTAAGACTCAATGGCACATTTCTCCATGATCCCCCAGCAAAGGCCTTAAGAATAGGTGATACTCAAGTGAGTGGGGTCACAATAGTGGGAGGTTCTTTTTAACCTGCTACTTGCTCTGCTCTTGATCACAGTATAAATCTCTGTGCTCTGAAAAACAACATAAAATGTTATCTGTGGTATGTAACAGAAACTTGCTACATTAATGCCATTGTCAATCATCTCAAAATTTTAAACTAAGGACTTTTGCCATTGTACTTCATACACAATTTTTTTGATGAACCTAAGATAACTAGGATCACCACATAGGACGATTGATATAAAACAGGCCTGTTTCATGATGTGTATTTTAATTAAACAAGTCATTTGAGTTGAACAGAAAAATAGTGAGTGATTATTATTATAAGTGGATGCATATGCAGGAGTGAAAATAACCTAAGAGCTTTCTTCACTATTCAGTGTGAGCTGAATTGCTCATGGTTGAAATCTCTAATTTCCTCTCCGGAATGCCTTCAGGAAAGTCGCCTGAAATTGCACATGAGAAAGTCCATTTTGTATTATTGGATGTCACAAGTTTTTAGAATGTGTAACTTTTCTTCGGACAATTTGTCCCTCTCTCTGCCCTCCTGATTTTCACAGTACTCACAACTTCTAGATAAATTTTAAATTTTCCAATACCACTGCTTGCTAGAAGTCTTAACACCACTCCTGAAGGTGTACCGTGTGAGGTGCTGGGAAAACTGGACCAAAAGCAGACATGCCCTTCCAAATAGTCAGAGACAATGAAGGGTGGGGAGGTGGAACACAGGCAGGACTTTCAGCCACCCAGAGGGACTGTGGGTGAACTTCCATAAAGGGAGTGAAGAGGAACAGCAGGGTAGAACCCAACTCTATATCTTGTTCTCCCCAGTGCTTCTGGAATTTACTGTGACCAAAACCAGATCTTTCACCTTGCATGAGATTCTGTCTCCAGCCAACACTGTTGACACTTCAGCAAAGGAAGAAATGATTAACAAATCAATCACTCAGAGCTTCTAAGCACTCCTTGCTCTAAACGTTAGCTAAGATGCTATCTATTGAAGCCAGTAGCAAACCAAGCATGCTGCACAGGCAGAGTAAATTCTTTTTGTTATTAGTTCCCTCCTCTCCATAGTAAAACAGGAAATGCACAATAATACTGGCCAGAAATGTTATGTCAATAGCAGAAATATTCTTTTAATCATGGCAATAAAGAGTAATAATAAATAAAAATTAAATTAATATGACAACAAAAAGGGGGAAAGCAGTAGATTAATACCTATTTAATTGTATGAATATATATTTTTTTCTTTCAAATGCCCAAAGAAATCCTTCCAGAAGAGCCACTCTCCAAAGTTCAGAAATGTGTTTGAACACAGAGGGACTGAATTGGAAACAGGAACCACAGACTGGTGATAATTTTGGACGCCTGACTTCCAACCCAGCCCCTGCTCCTTTTGAGTGGGAGGTGGCTCCATTGCCCTCTGCCATCTACATAGAAATATGAGAAGCAGTCACATGCTAGGCAGTGGAGGACTTAAGGCAGCTGTGGAGTATGACATCCAGGGGAGCACTTCACCCCTGCAATGCAGAAGCCACCTTATCCATGGGTCCTGTCCAGATTGGGCCCAAAGGAAGCTAGCCTTCCTCTCCAACAGCACCCTAGTTTCAGAGTGCAAGTTACTCCCCTACCTCCCCTCTTCCGGCATGCCACAAATGCAGGCTGATTTCTAGGAGAGGCTTAAAGACAAAGTGAAAACCTTCTGTGCAAAAGACTCAGCCATCAACTTTTTCCAAGCACTAGAGCCTAAGCTGTCCCTGCTGATCAGGGCCTGATTCACCTTATTTGTTCTCCTCCTCCTTCCTAGCTTTCTTGCCCTCTCTCCCTCCTATTTTGATGTAAAGTTCAGAATATGTGTCATGTGTTCCCACTTCTTTCTTTCCATCTCCACAATGTGTGCTCCAGTTTGGATCTAGAATGCCCCAAGGGCCCATGAGGTAAAGGCTTGGTCTGTAGCCTGGTGCTATTACAGGATGGTAGAAACTTAAGAGGTTAAGTCTTATGGGAGTTATTCCAGTTTTTCTGGATTTGTCCTGAAAGGAACTGTGGAACCCCAAGCCTCTCCTCTTCCTCTTTCTTTCATATCCATTTATGAGGCGAGTGGTTTTCTCCACCATGGCTTTCCACCATTATGTGCTGCCAAGCTCTCTACAGGCCCAAAAACAACAGACCAACAGCCAACCATGGACTGAAACCTCCAAAAGAGTAAGCCAAAATGATCTTTTCTCTCTATAAGTTGGTTATCTTGGGTATTTATTGTAATGATAGAAAAATGACTAACACAATGTGACTCCAGGTCCAGTTTATGAAACAACTGTCACTCATTTTGCCTTGAACACAGCTTGACATGCATTGGCCAAGAGTGTGAAGAAAAAGGACATGAAAAGAAAAAAGATTGTTTTTAAAGTAATAACATACTCCTCCATCAGTAGTTTGTAGGAGCATCATGGATGAGTCCCCAACCCAAACCACCCCACCTACAAGGCATTTCAACCGGTGAAACTTCAATACTACAAATAACATTTATAATTTTCTTCCATTTATGTGACTATTCCAGGCAGTGTTTTTCTGTTTTTCTGGGTTTTTTTCAAATGCCGATCTTTAAGTCTTCCAAATATGGGTTCTCTGGACTGTCAGCCTTAAATACTTGTGTTTTCCATTCTACCAGTGGTTTAAGGACCTACATGCTAATGTGTGTGTGTGTGTGTGTGTGTGTGTGTGTGTGTGTGTGTGTGTGTGTATAAGTAAATCACTTTGAACTGAAGTGACATTCTTGATCCAGGAAAACCAGTAGTTAGCTCCATTTATACAAGTAAGGATGAGTTTCTGTAAAACCGAGCAGAGCATCTGGTTAAGATGGTAAGAAGCTCTTTCCTTCTTGATTGCCAGTGGCTTAGGGGCATATCATAAGAATCATATTATAATCCATTTGGTGCATTTTTCATGTCAAAGATCCAGATTCCATGAGAGAAAACACAATTTAAACCTTGATAGTATATTTAATGAGGGTATTCTTACTTGAAATAGACATTCAATCTGCTCACTAATGAAAATAAACTGAGTTTAGAAGTAAAGTTTGCATTCTAAGATACAGGATTTTTTTTAAATTTTTATTTTATTCATATGTGCATACAATGTTTGGGTCATTTCTCCCCCTTCCCTCCGCCCCCTCTCCTACCCCCCCTCCCTTTCTTTACCCCCTTACCCCTCGCTACCCAGCAGAAACTATTTTGTCTTTATCTCTAATTTTGTTGAAGAGAGAGTATAGGCAATAATAGGAAGGACCAAGGTTTTTTGCTAGTTGAGCTAAAGATAACTATACAGGGAGCTGACTCGCATTGATTTCCTATACATGTGTGTTACCTTCTTTTTTTATTGTTTTATTATTCATATGTTGCATACAATGCTTGGGTTACCTAATAGGTTAATTCTTCTCAAACTAACCTTTTCTCTAGTTCCTGGTCCCCTTCTCCTATTGGCCTCAGTTGCTTTAAAGTATCTACTTTAGTTTTTCTGCGTTGAGGGCAACAAATGCTATCTAGTTTTTTGAGTGTCTTACCTATCCTCATCCCTCCCTTGTGTGTTCTCACTTTTGGTCTTTTGGGCCAGGCTAACCTCACTCAGAATGATGTTCTCCCTCATATGTGGACATTAGAGCAAGGGCAAACACAACAAGGGGATTGGACTTTGATCACATGATAAAAGCGAGAGCACACAAGGGAGGGGTGAGGATAGCTAAGACACCTAAAAAATTAGATAGCATTTGTTGCCTTTAACTCAGAGAAACTAAAGCAGATACCTTAAAAGCAACTGAGGCCAATAGGAAAAGGGGACCAGGAACTAGAGAAAAGGTGAGATCAAAAAGAATTAACCTAGAAGGTAACACCCATGTACAGGAAATCAATGTGAGTCAATGCCCTGTATAGCTATCCTTATCTCAACCAGCAAAAACCCTTGTTCCTTCCTATTATTGCTTATACTCTCTCTACAACAAAATTAGAAATAAGGGCAAAATAGTTTCTGCTGGGTATTGAGGGGGTGGTGGGGAGAGGGAGGGGGCGGAGTGGGTGGTAAGGGAGGGGGTGGGGGCAGGGGGGAGAAATGACCCAAGCCTTGTATGCACATATGAATAATAAAATTTAAAAAAAAAGAAAATCATTAACTATTAATACTAAATACAGCATATTTTCTTTACAACCCAGAACAGTTCAGTGGAAAATAAAAACAATCAATTGAGAAAAAAAAAAAAGAATGATGTTCTCCAATTCCATCCATTTACCAGCGAATGATAACATTTCGTTCTTTTTCATGGCTGCATAAAATTCCATTGTGTATAAATACCACATTTTCTTAATCCATTCATCAG
Source organism: Castor canadensis (assembly GCF_047511655.1). Classification (NCBI taxonomy): domain Eukaryota; kingdom Metazoa; phylum Chordata; class Mammalia; order Rodentia; family Castoridae; genus Castor; species Castor canadensis. The sequence continues at coordinate 82,541,239 of NC_133395.1, forward strand.
TAGTGGAGCATCTTGGCTGTTTCCATAGCTTGGCTATTGTGAATAGTGCTGCAATAAACATGGGTGTGCAGGTGCCTCTGGAGTAACCTGTGTCACAGTCTTTTGGGTATATCCCCAAAAGTGGTATTGCTGGATCAAATGGTAGATCAATGTTTAGCTTTTTAAGTAGGCTCCAAATTTTTTTCCAGAGTGGTTGTACTAGTTTACATTCCCACCAACAGTGTACGAGGGTTCCTTTTTCCCAGCATCCTCGCCAACACCTGTTGGTGGTGGTGTTGCTAATGATGGCTATTCTAACAGGGGTGAGGTGGAATCTTAGTGTGGTTTTAATTTGCATTTCCTTTATTGCTAGAGATGGTGAGCATTTTTTCATGTGTTTTTTGACCATTTGAATTTCTTCTTTTGCGAAAGTTCTGTTTAGTTCACTTGCCCATTTCTTTATGGTTCATTAATTTTGGGAGAATTTAGTTTTTTAAGTTCCCTATATATTCTGGTTATCAGTCCTTTGTCTGGTGTGTAGCTGGCAAATATTTTCTCCCACTCTGTGGGTGGTCTCTTCAGTTTAGAGACCATTTCTTTTGTTGAGCAGAAGCTTTTTAGTTTTATGAAGTCCCATTTATAAGATACAGGATTTTTATGTCAGTTTATTTTAAATTAAGTAAGAGCAAAAACTAGAGTAAAACAAAATAATGCATGTTTGAGGCAAAAGGAATTTCTACAAAATTATGAGTGAACCACGCTTGAAATATCCTTGTTGGTTACAGGTCTATCAGGCAGAGTCTGCATGTAACTCGACTTTCATTTATTCATTTAACAAATGTTTATATGAGCCAGGCACTACAGAAATCAGAAGAGTAACTCAGATTCTCTTAAAATTGAAAAGGCAAAATAGAAATGATTCACTGGATCAAGATTTGACAAAACAATGACACCACGAAGTCCTGACTACATTGGAGGGGCAGTAGAACAGGAGCGCTACTACGCCTGCTGCTCAACAGAGTACCTCATGATAGTTTTTGTACACTTTTTGATATATTTTGTAAAGTTAATGATACAGACTTGCAGATTTCAAACTATTTGAGCTGCCCAAATTTTAATGACAGTAAGATCAATTTGAGTTCCCAATGATATGTGAAAGTTTTATTTCTAGGCCTGCCTTGGAGAAAGTTTCTACTTAAAACAAAAGTACAGGAAAGACAATATTCAAATCAATGGATGATGCTATTTTGACTAACCAGATCAAGACTTAGAAGACCTCAAAAGACTGAAACAAACAAAGCAAAACCAGCACTGCTAAGCACACTAAGGGATAATCACAAAAATGATTCTATCAAGTTTTAAAAATAAAATATCACCAGAAGGTGATAGCCAACATAACAGCAACTTCAGCTCTCCTGAAAGTACCATGGGAAGGATTTTCTTGTTTGTGTTTTTGTCTCACTGAAAGAGCAATATGGCTAAATATGACACTATGGACAACAAAGTAAACACACTCCTCAGTCACATGGATAGCAGTACCACATGCAGGTGGCACTCTTCCCTGGGCAGGCCAAACTCGGAATGCTAAGAAAACCTAGACCAGCATGTGCCTGTGACATGAGGCAGAGACTGGAAAACTAGTTTTCCGTGGTGCTATAGTTTGGATGTTGCATACCTCCCAAAGACCCATGAGAAAAGGCTCGGGCCCCAGAGTGCTGGGATTGAGAGTGCTGTGGATCTTTTAAAAATGGGCCCTAATGGCAGGTCCTGGGATTATTGGAGGAGAGGCCAAACCACTGGGACCACCTGATCTTGGACTTGAATTTCCAGATCCATGAGCCAAAGCAAACCACTCTTTACTTCTAAAGTATCCTTTCAGGTATCTTATATAGGGACAAGCTGAGAATACACACAGGTCAGGGGATAGACATAAGAGTGTGTCCCTGTGGAGGAATGCAGAGAAAGGCTATGGCAGCTACAGGCTATACTCTGGAAAAGAATTTTACTCAGGGTGTAAAGTCCCAGAAAGTCCAATATAGTTCAGAAAACGAAAGTTACAAGGAGTCACGCAGAACATTTTGTGCATTAATATGACAAAAAGCACCTGCTCTAAAGAAAAATTGGAAATATGCGACTAAAAATGACATTTTTCAAAAGACTATGTGAAAATTACAACTCTTGGTATTTTCCTAATACTATTATAACCCCCCAAATTGTTGCTATAAGCAACAACAGCAAGCTGGCTTTCTTGGGCTCAGTCAACAAATAGTCAAAGTTTGCTTCTTATGTGCAATTAGCATAGTGACACACAGGGAGACTGAGGGTCCTGAATCTGCCTTGAGATCTTTTTAACTCAGAAAAGCCCCTAATGCTCTTGTTTAGAAAATAAATAAATAGCAAAATCATAAAATCTGGGTAAGACCAATAAGAGAGATTTTCTTTTACTCAATCATTCAAAATATTAAGTGATAAACACTGTATGCAATGATGATGGAGACAAAATTGGGACAATTCTTATGAATTTTTACCTTTCTAGAAGTAAGTAGAGCGAGGAGGGGGCGTGAGGAAGTTGTATTTGAATGCAAGCTGAAGGCTGAGGCAGAAATAAACAGATGTTCTCAGCAGAAGGCAGAGCATGGGAAAGTTCCCTGAGGCAGGTGAGTGAGTTCATGGCAAATGTGAGATTTAAGAGACCTGGTGTCCCCATGTCTGAAATAAACACCCCAATTAAACATTATGTTCTACGAGGATGAGATGGCTCGATCATTCCACCATCTGGGGCTTGTCAAGCACAGATATGAAACAAGTAATAATTATTTCCAGCAGAGGGCCAGGATTCTCACCCTGTCATCACATGGTGGGTCTCCCTCCAAATTCTACCCATTCTTCACGCACTTGTTCTGGTCTCTCCTCCTGCACATAGCACTATCTGGGCACTCCAGCCTATGACCAGTGAGGCAGAGAGCCATCCACTGACTGTGCAGGCACAGAAATGGTCTGGTATTTTGGGCTGATCCTCTTTGGCAATCAGCAGTAGAGAGGTCAGAATTGGGTCCAATCTGTTCTTAATCCTCCATGTTGTAGGTACATGGTAAATAAATACATTGCCAACAGACTTCCTGCCTCTTAAATTTAGGCTTCCACAATTATAACTAAATTATAGAAAACACACAAAGATACACACGTGGCAGATATGAAAAGCAAAATATATATTTACTAAGTTAAAAACAGTTTCTCATTCCAACATTATCTCAGTGTACTTTCTACAGAAGTATAGCATGGTTGTCCTTGAAACTTGGGGCTCTATCTTGTAAATGAAAAATGAATCTTCAGGCGAAGGATATAAAAACCTCAGGTAGGCTTTTCCAAATTGGTGTAGGAGTAGAAGGGTTTGGAAGCATTCCAATCTAAGCACTGAAAAGCATTTATCAAGCACTGCCCAAGTTCATCTTCACTGTTATGTTAATATGAAATGCTCAGCAGTTATTTTGGCTGAGTTAGATTTATTGCTACATTTAATTTAAAAGAAAACAATCAAACAGAAGAGGGTCCTTTCTTCTCTCTCATCAAAACATTAATATCCCAGAGACAGAGCAGCTAATGGTAGGAGAAACCAGAGCTACATTCCATAAAGTAGAAAAAGCTAGTCCTTGTTCCATGGAGAATTACAGACAGCTACTTCTTTTCATCTATGGACAAAACTGAGGCAGTGTGGCTTGCTCAAGCATTTGTAAGGACTTATCCTGAGCCTGTGGGCCTCTGGTGATCCAAGTCCCCAGATGCTACTGTCAGCCAGGAACTGGGAGGATGCCTCTCGGTGAAAGCAACATGGGTTTCATTCTGCTGACCACTCAGCAAGAATTTAGAGGGCAAGAAAAGCCTTGTTTATGGAGCAAATGAGAGAGAGACTTTGAAGGTCCAACAAAACTGGTGTGCTATTTCCAAATACAACCAAAGATAAAATTAGATGCTACCAAAAAAGCATGTTTGCCCAAACTTTTCCCAACATTAGGGTCATCATAACTGTAATTTAACCAAAAAGAGTTGGCCCACGAATGTGTCATGTAAAACCTACACTATTCAGTACTTTGTGTCTGGATGACATTTGTACTTTGAGTCTTCTGACCCCAACAATCTAGAAACCCATCGGTCATTCCTTACATGATGTTACAAACAAGTTCCTATTTTTCTGGCAAGTTGTCAAACATCTACTTTTTCCAAGTTATAATTGATAGTGGGTGACAGTGTCCAGTGCCTCTCTAAAATTCTGACAACTAGGTAAGAACAAATTAGCAAAACACCCCAGTGATTTACTGTTTTAATTCTCCATTGTTGTGTTCTGTGTTTCTTTAAGAAAGGTGCAAGTGTGTGGATGAGAGTCATGAAACACTGTGGTTGCCATGGTAATTATCTGTGTTTAGAGAGCCTGTGGAGTAAAGGTCCACACGGTGGTTGCAGAGGAGTGCATGTTAACGATGGTGTTTCACGAGCCTAAATCATGTTAAGTCCCCAGTTTCAAGGAAATGTTTAAAAAAGAAGAACGCAAGCTTTCATCTGGAGGAGCCATAAGCGTCAAAGTATGTTTTGGTCCAGGGGCACTGCTTTCCTCCTGGTCCTTAGATCACATCTGAAGACAGAAGTTAGGACCTGTCAGGCCATTGTTGCAGGAGTAAAGGGGATTTTCTGATCAGGGAGTCTTCCCTGCTGATTTATGTGGGCACAAATTGCCTCTTTTGCTTCCCCCAATCTGGTTTTTCAGTTCCTTAAAAATCCCTCAGTAAATTCCAGGTAGTTACTCTGCATAGCAACACCAGGTCCTGTTACCTGGAGGCTGGTATCCCTGTTGTCACCTGGACAGGATGGAGCACAGCTTAATGCAATGCCTCACTCATAAAGTCAGGAGATGTTGCCTGATCAGCGATAGAATTGTTTTCACTGGTACTTGTGGGTACAAAAGCAAAGAGCCTAACAAGAAAAAAAAAGTCAAACTCAGTTTAAAAATATGGGCAACAAACATTCCTCCCAATGGCCAATAAACATGAAGAGATGTTCAACATCCCCAGTCATGAGGGAAACATGAATCAAAACCACAACCAGATACTGCTTCATGCTCACTGGGATGCTGTTATTTTTCAAAGAAAGAAAGAGGGAAAAGAACCAGTGTTCATAAGGATGCAGAGAACCCTCGGGCCCTGCAGACGAGAATGTAAAATGGCAGCCACTATGGAAAACAGCACAGCTATTCCTCAGACAACTGAATGTGGAGCTACCACACGATCCAACAATCCCCCTTCAGAGTATACACCCAAAGGACCTGAAAGCAGGGTTTCAAAGAGGTATTGGTACACCCAGGTTCATAGCAGTGTCACTTACAATAGCCAAAAGGTGGAAGCAGCCCAAGTCCTAAAAAGGAAAGATGTTCTGACACATGGCACAACAAAGACAGACCTTAAAACATTCTGCAAAGAGAAAAAAGATAGACAAAGAAAGCCCAATCACTGTGTGTGAGATTCCACTCTTACCAGGTTCTACACCTAGTAAAATTCATAGACAAAAATGTAGGATGGAAGCTGCTGGGGGCTGGATGGGAGTGGGAATGGGGAATTTATTGTTTATAGGGTACAGAGCTTCAGGTTGGGATGACACAGTCGTTCTGAGGCAGATGGCTGCACAGTATGGATTGCACAGCTAAAAATGGCTAAAATGGTAAGTTTTGTGCTATGTATATTTTACCACAATAAAAAATGCAAAAGATCTGTCATGCCCGAGGAACTTTGGGCAGGCGGTGGCACACAGCATTATTACTAACATAACAACTGAACCATCCTGTTTTGTAACCAGGTAGTCTAAAAATAAAATAGTGACTTTCCCTACTCATGGCTTTCATTAGAATCCCTTAAAGCAAAAATTTTTGAGGCTGAGTGATAGTTGCAAAAACTTTACCCTTCCAGGTTCTTCAGACCAAGTTGCCAGTTGAAAACAATCCAGACCTTCAAGCAGCACAAAGGGAACTCTCTGAAGAAAGGCACAAGCCATACACAGCATCACCAGCCCTAATGTCCCTGGTGGGCATCCCCAGTATTTTGTATTCCACCTGGCTCCAAGAGTAATCAGCCTGCATGCTGAAGCCTTCCTCTCTCATCTGTGTAACGTTTACACAGTGTTTTAGAAAGCTATTTCTAAGTATTTCTAAGCTCGTGACACTAAAGATCCAGAAGTTAATTTCAAAAATATGGCTGGCAGAGTGGCTCAAGTTGTAGAGTGCCTGCCTGGCAAGCTTAAGGCCCTGAGTTCAAAACCCAGTAGTGCCAAAATATATATATATACATATACATAGTCACTCAAAGGCAAGAAAGATACAGGAATAACAGGTGCCTTCATCAGGAAATAAATATTGGCTTGAGGGTCTGCAAGGTGAGAGAAGTTTGTACAATACTAAAGAAAAACGAGCCATGAGCTTAAAGGCAACAACAAAGTGGGGGAGTGGGATTATTCGGGGGATGTGAAGGAACTGGAACACTGCTATTCACAGGAGAATTTGAATTACTAGCCTCAAAACATAAGAAACTAAAAAAGATGCAGAACAGTCAGGAAGCTGTGATGACAGATCAAGAAGGGGGACATGACCATTTGTGGATATGTGTGGCCTAATAATATTTTGGAACATAAAAGTACAAGTAATTAAGAATGAAACAAATTAATAGTCACTTATTATTAGCTTACTAACAGATTTTCTGACTGGCACAAACTCTACAATAGCCTTTGCACAAATAAGCCGTACACAGGTGTTTCTAGAAATGTACACGTTTATCGACTGTGTTATTCACACCTTCCAAGCAGATGCATTACAAAACCAGTCTGGTTAATCTAGAATAGATTCTGAATCACATCAGCATGGTAACAATGGCCTGCCCCTGTCTACTCACTGACGACAGGAAAGCTACAGGCTGGACCTCAATTAAAGGAGAGATTTGATACACAGCATGCACCAAATTACACTTAGCAAGTCCATTCAAGGGTCCTAGAATTCAGTTCCCAGCAAAAATGCCAGGCCTTGATGAGTATCCGAAAGAAAGAGAAATCTTAGGAGACAAGTGACCACAGGTGTGGGCCTGGTGCTCAGGCCTTCTGAGGTTTAAATCACTTAGGACCATATTCCCTCTGCTTCAGAGGAAAAGAGTTGGCAGTGATTCATACAAGGTAAACTTATTTTTACAGATGGCAGCAGGTTGATTCCTTTCACCAGAGCTAAATAATGCCTCAAGAGAATGTGCCTCCCTCCAGTTGGGGAGTACTTCACCACCAAAAGCGTTTTCGCATCCTGGCTCAATTCCAGGATAAGAATTCGACCTCTAATTGTCAGGAGATCCATCTTTAAGAAACATGTTATCATGTATTAATCCTCTATCACCACACTCTCCATGCCACCAAGGTTTGCTTTACAAATATTTATTTTAGAGGTTGAAAAAAAGTCCATCTACATTTGGTAGTAGTTTTATTTCATTCACTTCAAAAAGCACAGTTCACTGTGGAACTCTTCAGGACGCCCTTTGTTGTACAACACTACCGAATTGAGCCTGACAGGTCTTTCTCAAGATGAAGGTTCTTTATAAACACAATCTCTTTAAAATCAAAGCGTATTTAAGCCTCAACCTGTTTTGAAGAGAAAGACCTTTTTGAAAAAAGTGATAGAAAGTTTGAGGTTGTTTTTGTGGTTGTTTGGCGGTATTTTTGTTTTGTTTCTCATCTGGATAACAGAATAAGGTCTCAGCATGCGTTCAGCCTAAAATGCTTTATCAGTTTCTCTACATGGTATCAGCAGCTAAAGCTGCCTGGCAACTTCTTTTGTCTCTGAAGTTAGGAAGAAAAGGTTCTGCACTATTTTTAGTATTGATATGAAGGAGATTCCCAAAGTATTGGCTGTCCCAATTACCAAAGCATTTCCAAATGCACAGGTGTGAGTAACCTGCACTCTCATCACCAGTTCATAAAACTTAGCATTTTGAAATTAGTGACAATAGCTGACATTCACTGAACATAGAGGATCAGAGAGAGGACACTGTGCTAAGGGCTTTACATGCATGATTATATTTCAGTTGCAAACTCTCTCTATAGAGAGTATGGTCTCTATTATGTCAAGGACAAACAAAAGGTTAGACCACTTAACTTACCCAGCACCATGAGGTCACCACAATTAAGCCCGAATTCTAAACCCCAGGCTCCTAGCCACTGCTGGGTTTGACTCTCTAAGATGTGGAACTGAGTTTTTCCTCTAGCTTGAAAAACAACAAAGCACACACAGGTGACCTTCAATGAAGATTTTCTCCATGGCTGAAGATAGCGTATTGTCCCACAAGCATCTCACAGAGAGCCAGTTTTGCCCACTTTTATTTAAAAGTCCCAAGAACCTGGTTAAGGTACAGATCCCAATCTAGGGCATCCTGGCAGAGCCCGAGCTCCTTCCTGCACTTTGAAGAAGCTCACAGAGGGTGCTGACAATACTGGCCTCTGACTATAATTTCAGGAATGCAGGTTTAGGGAGCACATTAAATAAAGCATTCAGTAACCACAGGCAGATCTCGAACAAGGTAGTTTGTAAGACACAGAAAATATATTTCAACACTTCAGGAAAACTGTCAAGGAGTGCTAATCTGTAATCCTCTCCCCACACCACATCCTCTTTCTCCCAAACTGCCAAGCAGCCATCCCAGGAAACAGAATCACATACAGTGGTTGCTTGCTCTCAGAGTGGCTTGGGGCCACATGTGAATGAGCACTTGGGGCAGTGGGTTTGACTCTTCATGACTCATACAGAAGCACTGCATTCATTGAATAAAGTCTTGTGAGTCATCCAGGGACTACTAGAGAGCAAATGATATTGTACAATACTAAAGACATTAAAAGATGCTCCCAGGCCATTACAAGTGGAAAGGAGAGGATGATAAAATAATTTAATGACTGGCTATTACCCAGGAATAGAATATTAAGATCCTTTTATTTCTTTCGCTTATCTATATGTTGTAAATTTTCTATAATAAATATGTATTACTTTAAGGAAAGAGAAAAACATAGTTTTTTAATATATAATTTTAAAGGTTACTCTGCTCAGTGTCACCACTGACATACTGTCACTTAAGGTGGCACAACCAGTAGTCGTCAACTTCCACCACAGGAAATAGGAAGCAAAGTGAGTCGCCTAAGAAATATCCCTTTTTCACACTTTATTGCACATATTGACTGTACAAGGTGGGGATTTCATTGTGATATTTCTGTACCTGTATGCTACATACTTTGACTATGTTCACTCCCTCTGTTTTTCTACCTATGGGATATTCTTGCAAAAATGATGAGCCTGAAGCTAAGGGATCCTCTAGCGGTACCTTCCGTTTACAGAAAGTTTAGAAGTGAAGGATCAAGTTCAATGACTAAACAAGGAAGCCAAGAGACAAATCTGAAGTGTAGGACATGACACAACTGGCCTAGTTTCTGCAGCAATGACACGAAAAGGTGGGGGCTTCTCTGTATTGAAAAAGGCTCAGAAGACATTATGAATAAACTGTGATACATTTATGAAGTATTAAGAATATCCGCATCCTCCCAAAATTCCTATGCTGAAGCCCTAATCCCCAGTGGATGTGGTGCCCTTGGGAGGTAATTAAGTTCAGAGGTCATAAAAGTGGGGCCTGCTTCATGGCATTCCAGTCTGAGAGGAGGAGGAGACCAGAACCTGCTCTTTCTCTGCCCTTTGACCACAACACGAGGCCTAACGCCAAATCCTAGACCTCCAGACTCTTGAACAGTGAGAATTAAATGTTGTTCAGTCATTCAATCAATGGTACTTTGTTACAGCAGTCTGAACTGACTATGACACGGAGCCTCAATTGAATAGAGTGTTTTGAAACAACCAGGGAAATTTGATTTTGTAAATCCTATTAATCTATAAGTGTACAAATGATGTCCCTACTTTTTAGAGATACAGTCTTTAAAGTAGGAAAATGAAATGGTGGCACAGACATCTTTAACAAAAGTTTTGTAAATGGACAGCTTTTTTTTTTTTTTATTCATATGTGCATACAAGACTTGGGTCATTTCTCCCCCCTTGGACAGCTTAAGGAAAGAATTAAAATAGAACTGTCCAATCTGAGTATGGGGTATATAAGTGCTTACCACATTCTTCATTCCCCTTACTTTGATATGCTTGAATTTTATTCATAATAAAACATACAATCGTTTTCAAACCTTTCTGCACCTAAGTTAAAATACCTAGGAGAAACTAGCACACAGATCATCTGAGACACAGAGATATTTTAAGCTGGAGGAGAAAGCATCCTCTAGGCAAATGGAACTGTAAGATATTTAACATGAACCCACTTGAATAATCAAGGTAGCTGTTGGAATAGTTGGATTGCAGAAATTATAAAGAGGAAGACGACATTGTGATGGGGCTGTATAAGTGCCATTAAAGGCTGTGTGTGGTGTTCAGAAACAATTCGTCCAGATTAGAGAAAATAGTGAGGATAATAACTAACACGTGCGAGCTGCTTTGTGGCTTATCTGTATTTTCAGCTACGTCGTTTTATTTCATCACCATTTAATCTTCTGTACTTCTAGTTTAAGCTGTAAAGATTACTTTCCACCTACTACAGAGATTTCTGCAAATTCATTTGACAAATATTTACCACATGGTAAGCACCCAGCTTGGTGCTGGGATTGGAGGAGACACGGCCTTTAGCTTCATCCTCTCAGATCCTCCAGCTTCTATGAACAAAGGCTCAGTGGTGGAGAAAAGGTTTAGATCTGGACTGTTTCCCAATATGGCACTATTGGGAGGTGGTGGAAGCTTTAAAAGGTGGGGTCTAGTGAGAGGTGATGGGTCACTGGGGCCACCACCCATAAAAGAGATTAAGAGACTGATGTAATGCTTATAGGACCAAGTAGGATAGTGTCTGTAAGAACAGGACAAGCATGCTGGTGTACTCCTATAAATCACAGCCACCCAGGAGGGAAAGGCAGAGGATCATGATTTGCAGGTCAGCCCAGGCAAAGGTAGCAAGACCTTGCATTTAAATGGAAAATAAAAATCAAAAAGCTGGGTACATAGCTCCAGTGGTGGCAAGCACAAGGCTGGGGGTCCAAATCCTGGTGCCATACACACACACACACACACACACACACACACAAAAGGCCACCCTATGTGCTTGGCCTCTTCTGCACATAACCAATCACCTTTCCATTTCTCCACCACACTGTGACACTTGCCAGGATGCCAGCACCACGCTGTTTAGACCCTCCAGCCACCAGAACCATGAAACAAATGAACCTCTTTCCTTCATAAAGACACCACTACAGAATCTATCACAGCAATGCAAAATTGACCAACACAGCATCTCTGCTGTTCTTAGAGAACAGGTGAGGCTCACTCCTCACCTGTGTCTAAGGTCACCTCCTCCTTCTGCTCCCAACCCCTGCAGTTGGTCCAGTCAATCCTGCTGCCTCAATGCTTTTTCAGGTGTACTAGAAATTAGTTTTCCAAGATCCTAAGAAAAGCTATAGGCTCTCCTACCAGAAAAATGCATGGAACATATACAGCTGCACAGAATTTGGGCAGGGGAGTAGATAAAAGATTTTGCAGGGCGTTTACCTCCTGCAATCTCTCCTACCTTGTAGGTCACTCAAGTCCTCCATCACTCTCCTCCATCACTCCCCTCCATCACTCCCCTCCCCCATGCCTTCCAGCTGATGGCAAAGTCTCATGGCTTCTACCTCCTGACCATTTTGAGTCTTTCCCTCCTGTCCGCCACTCCACACTAGTATCTCAGTGTAAAACTTCTTTTTCTGTCACCTGAATTGTCAAACCAGCTAAAGCTTGTCTCCTCTCATCCATTCCAACCTAAAAAGTGGCAATTAGAGTACTTTTTCCTCTACACCACTGCAATCTTCTGACTATGCCATTCCTTAGAGTAGAATCCCTCAATTCACAATAGCCAAAAGATGGAAACAATCCAAACACCCACCAATAGATAAACAAAACATGATACAGCCACACAATGGAATACTACTTAGTCTTTAAAAAAGTAAATTCTGGCACTTGCTACCACATGCCAAGTGACACAAGCCAGTCACAAAATGCCCAAATACTGAATGACTTCACTTATATGAGGTGCTCACAACAATCAAATTCATGGAGACAGAACGTAGAAAAAAGAATGGTGTGTTTGATGGGGTAGGAAATGGAAGTTATGGTTAAGTGATTGTGGAGACTCATGCAGAGAGATAAAGGTCCTAGAGGTGCATGGTGTGCTATTTGCCAAGCAGTGTAGACATAGCTATTGCCTTGAACTGTGCGTGCACTTCAGATGATGGGAGTGCTAAATGTTGTCATGTGTATCCTCATACAATTTTCATCTCTGTTGTTGAGATGAATACAAAGTTCCTTAAAATGACATTAACACTGGTTGAAATTACTGCTCCAGTTAAAATGAGGAATTGGAGGCCTGAGCAGCACCTGCCTTGTCCCAAATAACCAGGATGCAATGGTGAATAAAGCCTCATAGGCATCCTCACAGCACACACAGGCTGTGCTCAAACAGCTGGAGCCCAGCTTGGTGACTTCTTTACTAAAGGCTGCTCTGTACAGGTACAAGCTGTGTAGAACCCAAGGGCAGGGAGAATTTCAGCTACTAAGCACATCCTCCAATTACTTAAAAGGAGTCACTTCAATGACAAGGCTATCATGGGCCAATTGCACACGTTAAAGGATCTCCATTTCCAGCTTCAACCTTACTTAAAACCACTTCCTCAAACTCCAGTTCTGCCATTACCTTGAACTATGGGTACAGCTAAGGTTTCCATTTGCCCCCGCAGCCCACCCCACCCTCTTCACAGGATATGTTAAGCCTCAGCAAGAATGCCTTAGTAAACATGGTTTTATGTTTGAACGTGTTAATAATTGCTGAATTTGGTTTGGGGGAATGTTTTATTATAATGGCTGTTAACAGGAAGGTCTCCAACTGTCAAATCACTTTACACACTTTATATGGAGAAAAATCTAGGTGTTCCAAGGGTGGTCCAGGACATCTCTGGGGATTAGCAATCTAAATAGACAGGAAGAGAATTGTCCAGGGAGGTGGGGGGGAGGGGAAGGAAGAGAGACTGAGAACAAAGCTCATGAAAGAACAAAGAGAGAAGTCTAGATCAAGACACAGTGGTACCTATTTCTTCCCATGCTCTATTTTTCACATTCCCTGGGGGATATTGTTGAAAGGCGAGTCTGGTTGCACATCCTCGGGGAGGGGAGGACCTGAGATTCTGACTTTCTAACAGGTCCCCAGGAGATTCTGATGGTGGACAGGAGGCTCACAGTGGGAATGGCAGGTCCTGCAACAAGCAAAACTGCCCAGGTGCATCAATAAACACTGAGTCACTCATTCATCCCTTTAAAAAATAATAATTTCAGAAGATTTTTGGTTTTGGAGTGTTTTTTGTTTTGTTTCGTTTTGAAGGACTTTGGGGAAAAATATTTTGAACACCAATTTCCTCAACTCTACCCCTATAGGGACTGTCTATACGGTCCAAGTCTCAAATCAAATCCCCATTGGAGCCTTGTAATTAGAGAGAGAGAGAGAGAACTGATTTGGGAACAGGAGCCAGAGACTTGCCTAAGGAGAGAAGTCATGCTTTGTGTTGAAACAGAAATTAATAAATACCTTGCCTTTCAGTCACACCTTATCAGGCATCTTCCAATGCTCTCGAAACATTTTGAAAATGTAAATTAAAATGCACCTAATTTTTTCATATTATATGAATACATTAAAAAGATGTAAGTTTAACCTATAATTATGTTTCATAGCCAACCAATGGAATCTCCCTTACTGAAAATATTTTGTGAAATAAATAATTACATTCTCAATTTATCTTTGTGTAATTCTGGATTAGATGATCCTAAAATCTTTAAAACCCATTTTATTTTTTTTTCTGTCAAATATTCAAGACCTTTTGACTCTTCCAAAGCTAATATCCCACTAAATCCAGATATTTCATTCCCCCAAGAATTTGGTTGGCTTCCCCTGAGCCCTGAAACTTTCCCCACCTTGGCCCTCCTTTCAGCATCCCTCCCACTAAAATCTTCAGATACACTGACAGCCACGGTATAGAAATCACAGTCTCCTCTGTCCTAACAGGAAATATCCTGGTGCCCAGAGGCAGTCACATCCAAGCAGGGCTGGTACTGTGTCAGGAAGTGTTGTGTGGGCGCCCACCCCTTCACGAGCAAGCTGCAACTGTGCCAAAAGAAACACTGTGGCTCAACACAAGGCCATTCCCTGACCTAATGTCACTGTGGTGCCACACACATGACACAAGTCACAAGCCTGATCTCTGCCCCTTACTCCAATTCCCTGGTGAGTCCTTTTGCTGGCAGTGGGGGAATAGGGCAAGGGGAAGAGGGGTGCCCCAAGCTGGCGAGTGTTCAAGCAGGACTCCAGAAGCAGTGACATAGAAGCTGGGCGACACAGCAGGCCAAGAGCCCCACAGCTACTTAGCCCAAGAGTCACATGCCTATTGTTCTCCTGCCTTCAGGGCAGGAACCTGACCAGCCACAAGGCTAGCCCACCAGGGAGAGCACATGCACATTCCAGAAGCCTGGGCTGCCTGCCAAGACAGCCTGCCTGAAAACCACCACCCCTGAAATCCAAGCCTGGGGACCATTAGCCCAGGAACTCCACCTGATCACACGCCCAGCACAGGGCATAGAGAGAGACCACCGCTGGTCACAGACAGAGGCAGGGCCGCAGAAGCCAGAGCAAAGAAAGGCAGCAGCATTTGAACCACAGTGCTATCATTCAATGACCTGCTCGGATGGTGTCCCCAGGCTTAGCCCTGAAAAGGAAAGGAAGTGTTGTCTGATGCTTTGATTGCCAATTTGGTAACACCGTCAGGTATCCAAGGACTGCAGGTAGGTTCCTTGACTTTGCAGCTTTGCCTCTTCCATGGACCGTTCTTCCACCTATCTGCCCTTAATTTCAGAAATCCTGACCACATGGGGGAAAGTAAGTTTCTATTAATGTTAAATCTTGTCTAATGTAGCACGACTAAAATTTGCTTTTACAGAGAGCTTCATCACTGCTGGAGCTACCAGGAGAGTCTCGGAGCTTTGCATAAAAAAATGTAAGGAGGACTGGAGGTATAGCTTACTTGGTAGAGTGCTTGCTTACTAAGCACAGGTCTGGGCTTAACCCCCAATAACACAAAACAAAATGGAAAAGAAAAGAGAAGCTGCCACAAAAACCCTAAAATGAAAACAAGTGATTCTCCCCAAAAGCATCTTTATCTCTATCTTACCACACTGATTTCCTCTCTTTCTCGCTCAGCTCTTTGAAGTTCAGTGAGCCAAGTTTAATAGAAAGGAGCCTGTCTGTGACCCCCAATCAGCCTTTGAAAGACTACTGTCCACATGTCCCCCCACACCAGGCTCCCACTGTCATCCAGGCAGCATTAAACGCTGTTGAATTCTCCTCCTTCCTGTCTTTCTCCTTCTCCCAGCCTGTCTCTCTCTCTGCTGACTCTCTTTGCGCCATCTTAGTTCTAAGTTTTTCCTTTCTGATTCCTCCTCCTTTTCCCTCACCCATTCCAGAACCCCAACATTCCCTTCCTAAACTTGACACCCAAATTCACTTCTCCAGCCTGCCAGTCCTCCCACAACATCTTGTTACCATGTGTGAACACACCCTCCTGGACTTTAAGCAAACACTTCCAACTCAGGGTGTCTGAGACAAAGTTAATTTATTTTCACCACAAAACAAGCTCCTTCGAATTTCCTTCTTTTTCTTAATGGTGTCACCATTTTCCCAGGCAGATGGACTTGAAATACAGCAACCTGGTCATCCCCAGTTCTCTTGGTTCCCACATCTAGGAGTTGCCAAGTAATATGTACTGGTCCTCTCACATTCACACTGCCTTTCGGTTCCCATGTGACCTTCCCAACAGACCCTAATGTTGCTGGCTTAGGCTTCTAGGCAGAGCCCAGATCAGATTGATTCCTGTCACTATGAATCAGAAAACATTAGAGCAGAGCTGGCCCTCAGGAGGCATCATCTACATAGCCTCACTTCTGTAGATGAAGAAGAGAACAGGAGTCAGGGAAATAGCCTCACCATAGTGTTCAAGGGTGGAGTTGAATTTCTCTTTTCTGTCCTAGTCATCACTGTTGATTGTATAACTCAGATATTGCAGTTGAGGCTCTACAATACCAGTGTGCTCACTAAACATGGTCTTCCTTTGCCTGTCTCAGCACTTCACTCCTTTACTTCTTTTCCCTGGAGTTATTCCTCCCTGACGTTCCTTCCCCTTTCCCTATCACTGGTCAAGGCTCACGTCAGGCACCACTCCTCCAGGAAGCCCACTCTGATCTTCCCTTACAACCTTACAAGGCTCTCTCTTCCTTCTTTTGAACTCCTACAACTCTTTACTAGACTTGTCCTGGGACAGAAGCAAAATGTTCCCTTTGCTACTGTTATTTGTGATATTACAGACTGCCCTACCCACTACTTTTCATCCTTTACAGGATCTGTTGGTATGTTCTGCATAAGAAATAGTTAAATTAGAACTAGGCACAGTGGCTTATGCTTGTAATCCCAGCCACTTGGGTGGTGGCGATCAGTAGGACCATGGTTCAAGAACACCCAGGCAAAAACTTAGCAAGACCCCATCTCAACAAATAAGCCAGGTAATCATAGCTATGCAGGAGTCCATAGGGAGGAAGATCATGGTCCAAGGCCAGCCCTGGCCAAAATGTATGGCCCTATTTGAAAAACAACTGGCTCAAGTGGTAGAGCACCTGCCTAGCAAGCATAAAGCTGTGCATTCAAACTCTGGTGCTGTCAAAAAAGAAATAGTTAAATTGCATTGCACTGCATGGTCCTACTGGAAACACAGAGCCAGTGAGGAGCTCCTTAGTGCCTTACTGGTCCCACACTCCCACTTCAGGATGAGCTGGGGAGCTGGAAGGAGAAAATGGATTAAGACACTGTAAAATGAAGTCACATCAAAAAAGGGCTGGTCATCCCCACAACTGGTGCTGTGGTGGGAAGTGTGCATTGGCATACACATCTACTCACAAGCAAGCATCCAACTATGCCAAAGGAAACACAGCTCTTCAAAGCAAGAATGACATAAAAGTAGAGCTACCCAAGAAGTCCTAAGTTAGGTCAAGAGATTCCTGCTCCTGGAATACAGGTGGATGTGGACCCATTTTCCCTCAGCTGATGCAAGACAGAAACAAAATAGACATTGGGGAGCCAAGATGGTGGCCTCGTGCAACTAGGAATGAAAACAGTCAGAAGACAGCATCTCAAGAGAGGCTGGTGACTGAGGGAAATGCTGAAGTTCAATATTGGTCAGACACAGACTTGGAGAGACTCAAAGCATAGGTATCAGAACAGAGGGCAAGAAAGAGAACATTAGCACTGAGGTTATGGCTGCTCAGGCACAGCAAAGGCAAGGGCTAACAGAAGGAGAGAGAGTGAGCACAGTGGGCAAAAGGGGCCCAGAAACAGATGTAAGACTGAAAGGGGATCTGAACTCAGTTGATCAGGGAGCCACCACGCAGGTCTGTCCTTGAGAAGTGCTCTGGGAACTAGAATGGGGTACCATCTTGAGATCAAGACATGGTGCTCTGTGATTCTCAACTTATAAGTAGTGTGCTAGAACTGGGAGCCATACTGAGAAGGTCAAGTCCACATGTGCTCTGTGGTTCTCGACTTTGAAGCAGTGTACTGGAATCGGATACCATCTTGAGAAGGCCACGCCCACACCAACCATGCTGCTCTGGAAAATAGCCACTACACTGTCCTTTCTCTGGGACTCTCTGCATGTATTGCCATACTGTTGCAGTCAGTGTCTACCTCATAACCCAGTATGGCCCTATAAAAATGCCAATGAAGCAAGTTCACTAAAAAACATGTGAGATTCATGTGGCAGACAGGGAAGAAGTAGAGCTCAATTACCCTTTAAGACTAGCAGTGGTTGAAGTGGTTGGAGACTACATAGGCACAGCATGTGATTCACTGCAGGTCTTAGGGCTTGGAAAGCCATGCCCATGGGCAGTGGACAGCTCAAGACATGCTGTGCCCCTCTACCCAGGACAGTTTTTTGCCCATCCTTTGTGTGGGCTTTATCAGGATGTTTGAAACCCTGATGTGCAGCTTCCATCCCAAACCACTTCCACTGACTCACTAGCAAGCAACACATCACAAGGGAGTTGGTGAATACCTGCAACATTTACTCCTCTACAGGGCTCATAGTCCAAGAAGACCCAGAAAGAAGTGAAGCCTGTTAGAGTTAGTGAATGTCCACTCTTGTCTGTAAGACCATCCTACTAGAGACAATATTTTCATGTTTTTTTGATCATTTATTTTTTACTTTTTGTAAAAAATTAACTTTTTTGAATTTGCTAATTAGTTTATACATATGGTTTTTTCTTTTGTCTTTTTGTCTTTCATGTATGTTTCTTTTTAATTTTGTTACTCTTTTTTCCTCTTCTACAGTCACATTCTTTTATTCTCTTTCTCTGTCTCTCTCATTAGATCCTTTGCTTTCCACCTTTCTCCTGTTTTCTCCCTTCTCACTTTTGAATATTGTAACTTTTCTTTTTCCTTTCCATTTTCCATTTCTTCTGTCTTAATTGATTTTTCTTTCTTTTATTAACTCTTACAACTTTTGTTTTGCATCATTTTTAACCCCACCATTCCCGTTGTTGGAGTTGTAGATATTACAATTAACACTGGGGTTTTTACTTCATTTATGTATCTGATTAACTAATATTTGTTTCTGTCACTTTATTTGTCTTCCCCTTTCTGTGTGGTGCTGGAATTGAACACAATATCTTCAGTATGTTACATAGATGTGTGATGCTGAGCTGAGAGCATCAGTGAATACCTTAACTCAAAAAATCAGGGATTTTAAAAACAAAAAAAAAGCCAATGACCAGGAGCCACATGAATAAAGCATGGTGGGCACTGAAGACCCACTGCTGAGCATTCACCCTACAGCAATAACAGAGAGAAACAACAAAAAGACTGGACACTATATCTATGAGGGACCACAGCATAGGTTACTCTGATTCCCTTTCAATACTATATGTTGTTGATAAGACTAAAAGAATAAACACAGATGGTGTAGCCATATTCTCTGCTATCTACAACACCTCTGTCTAACCTACTAGAAGTACCCAACTCTTGTGAGACCTAAAGAGAAAGCAGAATCCTCAGTCTCCATACAGTATGCACTACATCAAAATACACTAATTACTACCACAGAATTAATAAGGAAACTTCACAATAATCTGATATTCTAAGACATGTCATCAAGATAATGCTGCTCCCTAAAAAGTTCCTCACACAAAAGAGAGATCCATCCTAATAGTTGCACAAATCTCAACATAGAAATACAATAAATATGAAAAAATAAGGCATGCCTCCTCCAAAACTTCATAATTCTGTAGCAATTGACTCCAAAGATATTAAAGTTGATGAATGTCAGATAATAATTCTAAAGAATAATTTTTGAAAGATCAATTAATTCCAAAAGTAAAGACAAATAACTGAATGGATTAAGGAAAACAATACAGGATATGAATGAGAAGTTCAATAAAAAGATAAAGACTTTGAAATCTTGGTAATTAAACGCTCAGTAAGTCAAATAAAACTCAATGGAAAAACTCACCAACAGATAAGGTCAAGTAGAGTAGAAAATTTCAGGGCTTGAAGATACGTTGATAAATTAGAACATTCAGACAGTAATAAAACAAAAAAATTGAACAGAATTTGGGGCTTGTGGAGTGGTTTGGTGGTAAGGTGCCTGCCTTGCAAGCTTGTAAGCCCTGAGTTCAAACTCCAGAATCACCAAAAAAAAAAAAAAAACAGAACATGATCCAACCCTTTAGGACACTGTTATAAAACCAAACTTTCATGTTTTGGGTGCAGAAGAAGTCAGCAAGTCATAGACTAAAGGCACAGAAAACCTATTCAGTGAAATAATAGCAGAAAATTTCCCAAATCTTGGGAAAGACATGGATATCCTGAAACAGGAAGCATTTAAAATCCCAAACAGACATGACCAGAAAAGAATCTCACCAAGCCATATTCTAGTTAAAATTATGAGTACAAAACAAAGAAAGAATATTGAAAGCTGTGAGAGAAAAAAAAATTCAAATAAATTAAAAAATCTAAAAGAAATGGACAGATTTCTAGATACATATGATCATCCAAAACTGAACCAAGAGGAAATTAATCACCTGAATAGACCTATAACACAAAATGAAATTGAAGCAGCAATCAAGAGTCTCCCCAAAAAGAAAAGTCCAGGACCTGATGGATTCTCTGCTGAATTCTATCAGACCTTTAAAGAAGAACTGATACCAACCCTCCTTAAACTGTTCCATGAAATAGAAAGGGAAGGAAAACTGCCAAACACATTTTATGAAGCCAGTATTACACTTATCCCAAAACCAGGCAAAGACACCTCCAAAAAGGACAACTATAGGCCAATCTCCTTAATGAACATTGATGCAAAAATCCTTAACAAAATAATGGCAAACCAAATTCAGCAACACATCAAAAAGATTATTCACCACGACCAAGTAGGCTTCATCCCAGGGATGCAGGGGTGGTTCAACATACGAAAATCAATAAACGTAATAAACCACATTAACAGAAGCAAAGACAAAAACCACTTGATCATCTCAATAGATGCAGAAAAAGCCTTTGATAAGATCCAACATCATTTCATGATAAAAGCTCTAAGAAAACTAGGAATAGAAGGAAAGTACCTCAACATTGTAAAAGCTATATATGACAAACCTACAGCCAGCATTATACTTAACGGAGAAAAACTGAAACCATTCCCTCTAAAATCAGGAACCAGACAAGGATGCCCACTATCTCCACTCCTATTCAACATAGTACTGGAATTCCTAGCCAGAGCAATTAGGCAAGAAGAAGGAATAAAAGGAATACAAATAGGTAAAGAAACTGTCAAAATATCCCTATTTGCAGATGACATGATCCTATACATTAAAGACCAAAAAAACTCTACTCAGAAGCTTCTAGACATCATCAATAGCTACAACAAGGTAACAGGATATAAAATCAACATAGAAAAATCATTAGCATTTCTATACACTAACAATGAGCAAACTGAAAAAGAATGTATGAAAACAATTCCATTTACAATAGCCTCAATAAAAATCAAATACCTAGGTGTAAACCTAACAAAAGATGTGAATGACCTCTACAAAGAAAACTATACACTTCTGAAGAAAGAGATTGAGGAAGACTATAGAAAGTGGAGAGATCTCCCATGCTCATGGATTGGTAGAATCAACATAGTAAAAATGTCGATACTCCCAAAAGTAATCCACGTGTTTAATGCAATTCCCATCAAAATTCCAATGACATTCATTAAAGAGATTGAAAAATCTACTGTTAAATTTATATGGAAACACAAGAGGCCAAAAATAGCTGAGGCAATACTCAGTCAAAAGAACAATGCAGGAGGTATCACAATACCTGACTTCAAACTATATTATGAAGCAATAACAATAAAAACAGCATGGTACTGGCACAAAAACAGACATGAAGACCAGTGGAACAGAATAGAGGACCCAGATATGAAGCCACACAACTATAAGCAACTTATCTTTGACAAAGGAGCTAAAAATATACGATGGAGAAATAGCAGCCTCTTCAACAAAAACTGCTGGGAAAACTGGTTAGCAGTCTGCAAAAAACTGAAACTAGATCCATGTATATCACCCTACACCAAGATTAACTCAAAATGGATCAAGGATCTTAATATCAGACCACAAACTCTTAAGTTGATACAAGAAAGAGTAGGAAATACTCTGGAGTTAGTAGGTATAGGTAAGAACTTTCTCAATGAAACCCCAGCAGCACAGCAACTAAGAGATAGCATAGATAAATGGGACCTCATAAAACTAAAAAGCTTCTGTTCATCAAAAGAAATGGTCTCTAAACTGAAGAGAACACCCACAGAGTGGGAGAAAATATTTGCCAAGTATACATCAGACAAAGGACTGATAACCAGAATATACAGGGAACTTAAAAAACTAAATTCTCCCAAAACTAATGAACCAATAAAGAAATGGGCACGTGAACTAAACAGAACTTTCTCAAAAGAAGAAATTCAAATGGCCAAAAAACACATGAAAAAATGCTCACCATCTCTAGCAATAAAGGAAATGCAAATTAAAACCACGCTAAGATTCCACCACACCCCTGTTAGAATAGCCATCATCAGCAACACCACCAACAACAGGTGTTGGCGAGGATGTGGGGAAAAAGGAACCCTCTTACACTATTGGTGGGAATGTAGACTAGTACAACCACTCTGGAAAATAATTTGGAGGCTACTTAAAAAGCTAGACATGGATCTACCATTTGATCCAGTAATACCACTCTTGAGGATATACCCAAAAGACTGTTACTCCAGAGGCACCTGCACATCCATGTTTATTGCGGCACTATTCACAATAGCCAAGTTATGGAAATAGCCAAGATTGCCCCACCACTGAAGAGTGGATTAAGAAAATGTGGTATCTATACACAATGGAATTTTATGCAGCCATGAAGAAGAACGAAATGTTATCATTCGCTGGTAAATGGATGGAATTGGAGAACATCATTCTGAGTGAGGCTAGCCTGGCCCAAAAGACCAAAAATCGTATGTTCTCCCTCATATGTGGACATTAGATCAAGGGCAAACACAACAAGGGGATTGGACTATGAGCACATGATAAAAGCGAGAGCACACAAGGGAGGGGTGAAGATAGGTAAGACACCTAAAAAATTAGCTAGCATTTGTTGCCCTTAACGCAGAGAAACTAAAGTAGATACCTTAAAGCAACTGAGGCCAATAGGAAAAGGGGAACAGGTACTAGAGAAAAGGTTAGATCAAAAAGAATTAACCTAGAAGGTAACACCCACGCACAGGAAATCAATGTGAGTCAATACCCTGTATAGCTATCCTTATCTCAACCAGCAAAAACCCTTGTTCCTTCCTATTATTGCTTATACTCTCTCTACAACAAAATTAGAAATAAGGGCAAAATAGTTTCTGCTGGGGATTGAGGGGGGGGAGATGTTGGGGGGGAGTGGGTGGTAAGGGAGGGGGTGGGGGCAGGGGGGAGAAATGAACCAAGCCTTGTATGCACATATGAGTAATAAAAGAAAAATGAAAAAAAAAAAAAAAAGAAAGAAAGCTGTGAGAGAGAAGCACCAGCTCACTTAAAAAGGCACACCAGTAGAATAACAACTTATTTCTCAAAGGAAACTCTAAAGTCCAGCAAGACATGGAATGGTGTTTCTCAAGCCCTCAAAGAAAATAACTGCCAGTAGAGTACTTAACTGCTATCCTTCAGAAACAAAGACTTTCTAAGATAAGCATAAAACTAAAGGAAGCCATGATCACTAAGCCAGCATCACAGAAGATACTTAAAGAAACCCTACAAAGAGAAGAGGAAGATAAACACAACCAAAGAACAAAAGAAAGAATAAATTCCACCAGAACAGTATAAAAGCCAAGTGAGAACTAGGAAAGGATAAAACCTTAGAAAACAACAAATTACAGCAATTTGTTCATACCTTTCAATTATAAGCATGAATGTAAATGGTCCTAATTCTCTTATTAAAAGACACTAGCTGATTTAATTTAAAAAAAAAGAAAAGAAAAAAACAAGATCCAATTGTTTGCTGCCTGCAAGAAACACAAGTTACCAGCAAAGACATATATAAACTGAAAGTTTAAAGAATGGAAAATGGTATTCTAAGCAAATGGAATCCAGAAGCAAGTAGAAGTAGCTTTACTCATATCCTACAAAGCAGATATCAATCTTAAATTAGAAGGTCATGCCATGTTAAAAAAGGAAACAACTCATCAAGAAGTATGATTATAAATATATATGAACTAAATGTTGGTGCATTCAATTTTATATAACAAACACTACTGGACATAGGGACAGGCCCCAATCAAAACACAGTAAATGATTTCAATTCCCCACTCTCACCAATAGATAGGTTGTCTAGATGAAAAATCAACAAAATAACTTCTTAGTTAAGCTACACTATAGATCAAATGGACTTAACAGACATCTATGCAATATTCTGTCCAACAACTAAAAAATGCACACTCTTTTCAGGAGACTATGGAACTTTCTTCAAAATAGATCATATCTTAAGCCACCAAGCAAGTCTAAACAAAAACAAGAAAAATCATTTCCTGCGTCTTACCATTTCTAGACACATATGACCTACCAAAATTGAAGCAAGAGGATATTTGGGGCTCAACTGCAGGGCCTTGCATTTTCTAAGCAGGTGTCGACCACTTCAGCCATGCTTCCAGCCCCTTTTGCTATGGGACTTAATTTTTGCCCAGGCCAACCTGGACCACAAGTCTCCTGCTTTATGCTTCCCACTGTCACTGGGATGGCAGACATGCATCACCATGCCCTGCTTATTTCTGTTGAGATGAGGTCTCACAAATATTTTTGCCCAGGCTGGGCTGGAATTGAGTCCTTGTGATCTCAGCCTCCCAGGGAGCTTGGATAGCAGGTGTGTGCCACTATGCCCAGCTATTAAGATTGGGGGGTCTCATAAACTTTTTTTGCTCAGGCTGGCCTCAAACTATGATCCTCCCAATCTTCAGTCTGCCAACTAGCTAGGATTATAGGCATGAGCTACCAGTGGCTGTCTAAAAATCTAAACAGACCATAAGAAAAGAGGTTGATGCAGTAATAAAATGTCTCCTAACAAAGAAAAGCCCAGGACAGGTGGATCCTGCTGAACTTTACCAGACTTTTCAAGAACTAGTCCCAATACTCCTCAAACCATTTCATAAAATAAAAAGGGAAGGAATTCTAGATTCAGTCTGTGAAGCCACTATTACCCTGATTAACAAAACTGGGCAAGGACATAACCAGGAACTAAAACCATAGACCAATATCCTTGTTGAACACACACACACAAATCCTCAATAAAGTTCTTGCAAACTGAACTCAACAGCACATTAAAATGATCATACACCACAATCAAGTTGGTTTCATTCCAGGTATTCAAAAATAGTTCAACATACACAAATCAATAACATATTACATCACATAAATAGAATGAAGGACAAAAATCAAGTGATCCTCTCAATAGATGCAGAAAAAGCATTTGACAAAATTCAACATCCCTTCAGAATAAAAGCTCTGGGTAAACTATGTATACAAGGATATCCCCCAACATAATAAAACTGTATAAACAAATCCATAAACAACATCACACTGAATGGAGAAAATCTAAAATCATTTCCTTTAAAATCAAGAATGAGACAAGAATGTCTGCTGTCACTGCTTGTATTCAATACAATACTTGAAATTTTAGCCAGGACAGATTGGCAATGAAAAGAAATTAAAAGAATACAAAAAGAAAAGGAAGAAGTATAATAATTTCTAATAACAGATGACATGATCTCATACTCACAAGACCTTACTTTTAAACATGATAAGCAAAATTAGTAAAGAAGCAAGATACAAAATCAACATACAAAAGTAAGTAGCTTTTTTATAAACCAATAATGATCTTTTTGAGAAAGAAAGCAGGAAAATATTTGCAATAGCCTCAAAAAAATAAACTACCTAGGAATAAACCTAACCAAGAAGGTGAAAGATCCCTATATTGAATACAGTGAGGAAAGAAATTGAAGGAGACACTAGAAGATGGAACTACCTCCCTTGTTCCTGGATTAACAAAGCTAATATTGTTAAAACTACTATATTGCCTGGGATTGGAGGCTCGGTCCTCTAATACCAGCTACTCTAGAGGCAAGGATTGGGGGAATTGCAATTTGAGGCCAGCCCAGGCCACCCCATCTCAATCAATAAAACTACACCTACGGAGGGGATTCCAAGATGGTGGCTAGAGGGAGGAAGCAGAAAGCGAGCCTCCTATAGTGAAATCTTGGAGAGATGCTGGAGACACACTTTGCAGGCAAAATCACCGAGAGGAGGCAAAACTTTGACCCATCCACACCTCCAGCCGGCGCAGAGAATCTCCACCTCACGTTAAACAGAGAAACAAGGAGGGCCCCCGGGCCGCGACTCACCTACGCCCAGACAGCTTGGGAAGACGTGGACAAGGTGAACTTCACGGTACCACGGTACTCCCACAGACAAGCCTGGGCCAGAGCAGCATAGCCCCCTGGACAGACCGACCTCCACCCGGGGAAAAAGAGAAACTGAGTAATAATCAATAAGAACAATAAAGACACACGGGAAAGAGGGTGGGGTACACTGAGCCCCGAAGAGTGGGGGAAGGGAAATCCTTCCAGGGACTGTAAATAAACAAGCCAGGCGAGCAGGAGAGGCTCCAGCGGGAGTGGGGGCAGGGCCCAGAAACCAGGAGTGGGGAAGCTTGTGAGAGTGGCGGAGGGAGGAAAACTCCACAGGAGAGGAGGGAAGACCCACTTCCCACATGAGCTGTAAACAAACATGGCGGCTGGCAGGAGCAGCAACACCACCCAGTAATCAGGAGCAGGAAAGCTTGTAAAAGTGGCAGTGGGAGGAAAACTGCACAGGAGAGGGGGGAAGACCCACTTCTCACATGAACTGTAAATAAACACACAGGCCTGAGAAAGCGGGTGCAGTGTCACCTTTCCCAGTGTGCTTGGAAAGGGGAAAGCTTGTAGCAGAGGCTCCCGCAGAGAACTCTGAACAAACAAAGCCTGCGGGGTCAGGTGAGTGCTAAGCTCACCCCAGAGATCTGCATAAATAACGCCTCCAGCAACAGCAGTCTGACAGCAGCGGGCAGGCAAGCCACACCACAGATACCATTCTCAGAACTGTCATCACTTTTTTTTTTTCTCTTTTTCTCCCTACCTTTGATGAGAGAACAACCGAATTACACCTGCATGCTGAAAAACTTACTGAAACTTTATTGCATTTGAACTTGGGACACTTGGTGGGGTTTTTGTGTGTGTGTGTGTGTGTGTGTGTGTGTAGTTTTGTTTTACTTTATGCGTCCCCTTTGATGAGACAACTACAGAACAACATCTGGGGCACCATCTCCAGGACTGGAGACTGAGACAGACAACCAAATTATTAAGACTGAAACTTCATTGCATTTGAACTTGGAGGTTTTTTGGTTTTTTGGGTTTTTCTTTAATTTTCTATTTTTCATTTTATTTCATTTTATTTTTATACATAGATATCTCTTTCATTTACTTATTTATTATTCTTATTCTTATTTTTTTTTATTTTTTATTTTCAATCCTCTCTCTGTCTCTCTAATGCCTGTTCAGCTTACTGTCGATTAGTACACTAATGCTCCCCGTTTATACCTTTGAAACTTTCTTGTCTGATTCTTTGTTCTGTTTTCTCCTTCTTGTCTGTTTATTTGTTTTTCCCTTTCCTTTAACTTCTTGTTTTCCATCTCCGCTCACCCTTCCATTCTAAATATTACCATTGTTATTATTACAAGCTAGAAAATACTTAATTGCACACAGTACAGGGACAATAACAACACCAAAGACAATGATGGGAAGACAGAAAAAAACAGGGAAACCAGTTTCCCCACAGCAAAAAATTAGTACAGGAACCAGAGGGAAATGAAGAAAACAGAAACTCAGATCCAGACTCCAACAAAATGAAAATAAACTATGCCAAAGGACACAATGAAGCCCACAAGAATAATTTAAAAGAAGACATACTACAGGTACTCGATGAGAATTTTATAGAGATGATACTGGATAGGGTCAACAAAAATGTACAGGAGACACTCAAGAAATTCCAAGACAACAAAAATAGAGAATTTGAAAAAGCAAAAGAATAAATAAAGGAAACCATAGAAGCACTGTATAAACACCAAAGTGAAACAGAGAAAACAAGGAATAAACAGATAAATGAACTCAGGACAAAAATAGACAACATTAAGGAGGAAATCACCCAGGATATGGAAAACCTCAGAAAAAAGAATGAAACAAAACTGCAAAACAAAATGGAAGGCCAATCCAGCAGAATAGAACAAAAAGAAGACAGAATCTCAGAACTTGAAGATGAAATGGTAATTAAAGGAAAAACCGAAGAACTATTAATTAAACAACTCAGGACCTGTGAAAAGAAAATGCAAGAACTCACCAACTCCATCAAAAGACCAAACTTCAGAACCATGGGCATCGAAGAAGGAGAAAAGGTGCAAGCAAAGGGAATGCATAATATATTCAACAAAATAATAACGGAAAATTTCCCAAATCTAGAGAAAGATATTCTCATACAGATGCAAGAGGCCTCCAGGACACCAAACAGACCAGATCAAAATAGAACTACCCCATGACATATCATCATCAAAACAAGTTCAGAAACTAGGGAAAGAATATTGAAGGCTGTAAGAGAGAAAAAACAAGTAACATACAAAGATAAATCCATCAAAATCACAGCAGACTTCTCAACAGGAACATTAAAAGCAAGAAGAGCGTGGGGTGAGATCTTCCGGGCACTGAATGAAAATAACTTCAACCCCAGGACACTCTACCCACCAAAACTATCATTCAAAATAGATGGAGCAATAAAAGTCTTCCATGATAAGCAGAAACTAAAACAATATGTGACCACAAAGCCACCACTACAAAAGATTCCTCAAGGGATTCTGCACACAGAAAGTGAAACCCAACTTAACCATGAAAAGACAGGCAGCACCAAACCACAGGAAAAGAAAAAGCAAGACAGTAAAGAGTGACCTCAACTTAGGTACACACAATCAAACCTTCAAACAACTAAGACAACTAAATGACAGGAATCACCACATACCTATCAGTACTAACACTTAATGTTAACAGACTTAATTCACCCATCAACAGGCACCACTTGACGAAATGGATTAAAAGGGAAGATCCAACAATTTGTTGCTTACAGGAGACCCATCTCACCTACAGAAATAAGCATAGCTTAGGATGAAAGGCTGGAAGAAGATTTACCAAGCCAATGGCCCCCAAAAACAGGCAGGAGTAGCAATACTCATCTCTGACAAAGTAGACTTCAAACTTACATTGATCAAACGAGATAAAGAAGGACATTCCATACTAATAAAAGGGGAAATAGACCAAAAGGAAATAATAATCATCAACCTATATGCACCCAATGTCAACGCACCCAATTTCATCAAACATACCCTGAAAGACCTAAAAGCATATATTAACACCAACACAGTGATTGTGGGAGACTTTAAAACCCAATTATCATCAATAGATAGGTCATCCAAACAAAAAATCAATAAACAAATCCAAGATCTAAAATATACCATAAATCAAATGGACCTAGTTGATGTCTACAGAACATTTCATCCAACTTCTACACAACATACATTCTTTTCAGCAGCCCATGGAACCTTCTCCAAAATAGATTATATCCTAGGGCACAAAGCAAGCCTCAGCAAATATAAGAAAATAGAAATTATACCGTGCATACTATCTGACCACAATGCAGTAAAAGTAGAACTCAACAACAAAAGTAAGGACAAAAAACATGCAAACAGCTGGAAACTAAATAACTCATTACTTAATGAAGAATGGATCATCGATGAAATTAAAGAGGAAATTAAAAAGTTCCTGGAAGTCAATGAAAATGAAAACACAACCTACCAGAACCTATGGGACACAGCTAAGGCAGTCCTGAGAGGAAAGTTTATAGCCATGAGTGCATATATTAAAAAGACTGAAAGATCCCAAGTGAGATGTATCCCTAGTGATACATCTCAAACTCCTAGAAAAACAAGAACAAGCAAATCCCAAAACAAATAGAAGGAGAGAAATAATAAAAGTAAGAGCTGAAATCAATGAAATAGAAACCAAAAAAACCATACAAAGAATCAATGAAACAAAAAGTTGGTTCTTTGAAAAAATAAACAAGATCGATAGACCCCTGGCAAACCTGACTAAAATGAGGAGAGAAAAAACCCAAATTAGTAGAATCAGGAATGCAAAAGGGGAGATAACAACAAACACCATGGAAGTCCAGGAAATCATCAAAGACTACTTCGAGAACCTATATTCAAATAAATTTGAAAATCTTAAAGAAATGGACAGATTTCTAGATACAAAACTGAACCAAGAGAAAATTAATCACCTGAATCGATCTATAACACAAAATGAAATTGAAGCAGCAATCAAGAGTCTCCCCAAAAAAGAAAAGTCCAGGACCTGATGGATTCTCTGCTGAATTCTATCAGACCTTTAAAGAAGAACTGATACCAACCCTCCTTAAACTGTTCCACGAAATAGAAAGGGAAGGAAAACTGCCAAACACATTTTATGAAGCCAGTATTACACTTATCCCAAAACCAGGCAAAGACACCTCCAAAAAGGACAACTATAGGCCAATCTTCTTAATGAACATTGACGCAAAAATCCTCAACAAAATAATGGCAAACCGAATTCAGCAACACATCAAAAAGATTATTCACGACGACTAAGTAGACTTCATCCCAGGGATGCAGGGGTGGTTCAACATACGAAAATCAATAAACGTAATAAACCACATTAACAGAAGCAAGGACAAAAACCACTTGATCATCTCAATAGATGCAGAAAAAGCCTTTGATAAGATCCAACATCATTTCATGATAAAAGCTCTAAGAAAACTAGGAATAGAAGGAAAGTACCTCAACATTGTAAAAGCTATATATGACAAACCTACAGCCAGCATTATACTTAACAGAGAAAAACTGAAACCATTCCCTCTAAAATCAGGAACTAGACAAGGATGCCCACTATCTCTGCTCCTATTCAACATAGTACTGGAATTCCTAGCCAGAGCAATTAGGCAAGAAGAAGGAATAAAAGGAATACAAATAGGTAAAGAAACTGTCAAAATATCCCTATTTGCAGATGACATGATCCTATACATTAAAGACCCAAAAAACCCTACTCAGAAGCTTCTAGACATCATCAATAGCTATAGCAAGGTAGCAGGATATAAAATCAACATAGAAAAATCAGTAGCATTTCTATACACTAACAATGAGCAAACTGAAAAAGAATATATGAAAATAATTCCATTTACAATAGCCTCAATAAAAATCAAATACCTAGGTGTAAACCTAACAAAAGATGTGAATGACCTCTACAAGGAAAACTATGAACATCTGAAGAAAGAGACTGAGGAAGACTATAGAAAGTGGAGAGATCTCCCATGCTCATGGATTGGTAGAATCAACATAGTAAAAATGTCGATACTCCCAAAAGTAATCCACATGTTTAATGCAATTCCCATCAAAATTCCAATGACATTCATTAAAGAGATTGAAAAATCTACCGTGAAATTTATATGGAAACACAAGAGGCCACGAATAGCCAAGGCAATACTCAGGCAAAAGAACAATGCTGGAGGTATCACGATACTCGACTTCAAACTATATTACAAAGCAATAGCAATAAAAACAGCATGGTACTGGCACAAAAACAGACATGAAGACCAGTGGAACAGAATAGAGGACCCAGATATGAAACCACACAACTATAACCAACTTGTCTTTGACAAAGGAGCTAAAAATATACTATGAAGAAATATCAGCCTCTTCAACAAAAACTGCTGGGAAAACTGGTTAGCAGTCTGCAAAAAACTGAAACTAGATCCATGTATATCACCCTACACCAAGATTAACTCAAAATGGATCAAGGATCTTAATATCAGACCACAAACTCTAAAGTTGATACAGGAAAGAGTAGGAAATACTCTGGAGTTAGTAGGTATAAGAAAGAACTTTCTCAAGGAAACCCCAGCAGCACAGCAACTAAGAGATAGCATAGATAAATGGGACCTCATAAAGCTAAAAAGCTTCTGTTCATCAAAAGAAATGGTCCCTAAACTGAAGAGAACACCCACAGAGTGGGAGAAAATATTTGCCAAGTATACATCAGACAAAGGACTGATAACCAGAATATATAGGGAACTTAAAAAACTAAATTCTCCCAAAACTAATGAACCAATAAAGAAATGGGCAAGTGAACTAAACAGAACTTTCTCAAAAGAAGAAATTCAAATGGCCAAAAAACACATGAAAAAATGCTCACCATCTCTAGCAATAAAGGAAATGCAAATTAAAACCACACTAAGATTCCACCTCACCCCTGTCAAAATAGCCATCATTAGCAACACCACCAACAACAGGTGTTGGCAAGGATGTGGGGCAAAAAGGAACCCTCATACACTGCTGGTGGGAATGTAGACTAGTACAACCACTCTGGAAAAAAATTTGAAGGCTTCTAAAAAGCTAAACATTCATCTACCATTTGATCCAGCAATACCACTTTTGGGGATATACCCAAAACACTGTGACACAGGTTACTCCAGAGGCACCTGCACACCCATGTTTATTGCGGCACTATTTTCAATAGCCAAGCTATGGAAACAGCCAAGATGCCCCACCACTGACGGATGGATTAAGAAAATGTGGTATCTATACATAATGGAATTTTATGCAGCCATGAAGAAGAACGAAATGTTATCATTCGCTGGTAAATGGATAGAATTGGAGAACATCATTCTGAGTGAGGTTAGCCTGGCCCAAAAGACCAAAAATCGTATGTTCTCCCTCATATGTGGACATTAGATCAAGGGCAAACATAACAATGGGACTGGACTTTGAGCACATGATAAAAGCGAGAGCACACAAGGGAGGGGTGAAGATAGGTAAGACACCTAAAAAACTAGCTAGCATTTGTTGCCCTTAACGCAGAGAAACTAAAGCAGATACCTTAAAAGCAACTGAGACCAATAGGAAAAGGGGAACAGGAACTAGAGAAAAGGTTAGATCAAAAAGAATTAACCTAGAAGGTAACACCCACACACAGGAAATCAATGTGAGTCAATACCCTGTATAGCTATCCTTATCTCAACCAGCAAAAACCCTTGTTCCTTCCTATTATTGCTTATACTCTCTCTACAACAAAATTAGAAATAAGGGCAAAATAGTTTCTGCTGGGTATTGAGGGGGTGGGGGGGAGAGGGAGGGGGCAGAGTGGGTGATAAGGGAGGGGGTGGGGGTAGGGGGGAGAAATGACCCAAGCCTTGTATGTACATATGAATAATAAAATAATTTTAAAAAATGAAACTATAAAAATAAAAATGCTGACACTGATTAAAAAAAAAAAAGAAAAAGAAAAAAAAACTATACCTATTGTCCTAGTAACTCAGGAAGCCATTGATAAAAGTATCTCCGCTGAGATCAGGTCCTTGCCAAAAAAAAAAACACATGGAAGGGAGGCTGGAGGCATGGTTAAAGTGCCTACCTAGCAAAGTAAAAGGCTCTGAGTTCAAAACCTAGTTCTGCCAGGGGAAAAAAACCCTCAAAATGGATCAAAGACCTTAACGTAAGACCTGAATCTCTGAAATCTCTTCAAAAAAACAGGGAAAACACTTCAAGATAAAATCATAGGCTACTACTTCCTGAACAGGACTTCTTGAACAGGACTCCCGTAGAAAGAACTGACAAGTGAGATTGCCTCAAACTTAAAAGCCTCTCCACAACAGAGGAAACACTAAATGGAATGAAGAGACAACCTACTGAATAGGGAAAACTCCTTTCCAGCTGTTCATCTGACTGGGAATCAATATCTGTAATATATAAATAACCAAAAAAAATTGAACACCAAAGTAACAAGTAATTCAGTCAATGAATTGGGAAATCAACTGAACATTTTCCAAAAGAAGTAGTATGCATAGCCAATAAATACATGAAAAAAATTTCAACAGTTTTAGCCATCAAGGAAGTGCAAATCAAAACTACATTGAAGTTGAATATGGATGGTGACACACATCTGTAATCCCAGCACTTTGAGAGGCTGAGATAGAAGAATCATAAGTTCAAGGCCAGCCTGGGCTACCTAGTGAGACCCTGTCTCAAAAAACCTATATTGAGACCCTCTCATCTTAGTCAGAATGGTATCATCAAGAAAACAGAAAACAAATGTTGGTGGGGATGAGGAGGTAGAAGGAGCTCTTATACGTTGTTGGTAGGAATCTAAATTAGTACAGTCACTTTGCCAATCATTATGGAGATTCCTCAAAAAACAAAAGCTAGATCTACCATCTGATCAGACTGTATGATTCCTGGGTATATACCCGAAGGAGTTAGTGTGCATATGATAGATACTTACATAGACTTATCTCACACTAGTCACAATAGCCAGGTTATGGAGACAGCCTGGGTGCCCTTCAACAAGGAGTGGATCAATAAAATGTAATGTGCATACCCAATAGAGCATTACAAAGTCATAAAGAAGAGCAAAATCATATCATTTGCAGGGAAATGGACAGAGCTGGAGATCATCATGTCGAACAAAATAAGCCGGACTCAGAAAGATAAATATCACATGTTATTCACTCTCTTATGTGGAATCTACAGGAGGGGAAAAAAAGACATGAAAATAAAGGAGATTATTAAAGCTTAATGTGGTGTTGCATATCTGTAATCCTAGCTATGTGGGAAGCCACAGTAAGAAAGATTGAGTTCCAAGGCCAGCCCAAGCAAAAGCATGAGACACCAGCTGAAAAATAACTAAAGCATAAAAGGGCTGGGAGTGTGACTTCAGTGATAGAACATCTGCCTAGCAAGCATGGTGAGGCCCTGAATTCAAATCCCAGTACTGTGATAGATAGATAGATAGATAGATAGATAGATAGATAGATAGATAGATAGATAGAAGGGGAGCTATTAGAGAAGAGAAATGAGACGAGATAAGATAGGGTAGTGGAGGATGAATAAAATCAAATTACATTATATGCACATATGAAAACATCACAATGAAACCCATTAGTTTGTATAATTAACATACACTAATAAAAATACATAAAATATAAATAGATGTGAAATGTAAATCATCTTTTTGGAGTACACCTAGTGATCACCATCAAATCAGCTCTGTGTCATGGAGGCAGTCACAGGCTCGATTTTAATGTTCTATAAAAGAAAATCAGGAAACTCTTGTAGACTCAAGTGCTCACTAGAATGAAGACTATCCTGAGCCTGTTGGGGCATTGCCAATTAGCTGTGACTGACACATTCTATTCTGAGGATGCAGAGGCACTGAGGAAATGTGGGGAGCAGACATCAGCATCCCTTGGAAGCAACCTCACAGTTGGGAATTAGAGGGATTTTTCGTGCTAATTTATAGAAATCGTCTAATTCTGGTTCACTTTACAGTTAAACTCTTAAAATTGAAAAAATGCATCCTTTTTAGAGGGCATCTTAATATTTATTTAAAAGGTGGTTTAAAATGATTGTTTTTAATACTTTACAAATAGTACTTTAAAGTAACTTGAGTAGAAAAGGAGGATCCAATGTGCAAAATATCCTTTTTGTTTTTAAAAAAAGGTTTATTTAAATGTAATTGGGGGCTGTAAGGTACATGCAGATTGGAAAATGATTACTACAATACTTAAAATATCGATCACCTCACACAGTCACTTTTGTGTTTGTGTGTGGTAGGAACATTAAGACTTACTCTTTTAGCCAATATCAAGGACACAGTAAAATACAGGATGGTTACTTTATTCACCATGCTCCATGGCTGACCTCTGGAACTCACCCTATGTAACTGGAACTGTAGCCTTTGACTAATATGTCTCCATTTCTCAAACACTAACCTGGTAATCAAAATTCTGTCTGCTTTCCTGCATTTTTCTTATTCCAATTCTGCTGTACGTCAGATCATACAGTGTTTTTTCTTTTTGTGTCTGCCTTATTTCACTTAGCAGAATGTTCTCCACATTCATCGATGTTGTCACAGTTGGCAGGATTTCATTATTCTTTAAGGTTCCATTCTACATATACAGCACATTTTTTTATCCATTCATTTGTCAGTGGATGCCTTTGTTGATTCTACATCTTGGTTATGGTGAATGACCATACTATGACCATGGAGATGCAGAAATTGCTTTGAAATATTGATTTCAGTTCATTTGAATATGTACACAGAAGTGCAACTGCTGGATCATAAGACAGTTCTATTTTCACTTTGTTTTCTGTAGCAGCAGTATTAATTTATATTCCCCCTGACAGTACATCAAAGTTCCCTTCTCCTCCTATCCTTCCGGCAATTTTTTGTCCTTTTGATTATAGTTTTTCTAATGTGAATGAGATGATATTTCATTGTTCTCTTGGTTTGCATTTCCCTGATGACTAGCCATCTTGAGCATTTTTTCATATGCTGGTTGACCATTTGTATGTCTCTTGGGGAAATGTCTATTCAATTCATTTGCCTTTTGCTGTTGAGTTTTTAGAGCATCTTATAGATTCTTGATGTTCATTGCTTGTCTGACAAACAGACTGTAAACATTTTCTCCCACTCTGTACATTCTCTAGTCCGTTGATTGTTTCTTATGCAATGTAGAAGTTTCTTAATTTGACATAATCCCATTTGCCAATTTTTGGTTTTTTTGTCTGTGCTTTGAGTTCTTATCGAAAAAAAAAATTCTTTCCTATGCTGATGTCTAGAAGTGTTTTCCCTGTTTCTTCTAGTAGTTGCATAGTTTTCAGTTTTAAATTTAGGTTTTTGATCTACTTTGAGTTGATTTTAGCATATGGTGAAAGCTAAGGTTCTAGTTTTAGTCTTCTGTATACAGACATCCAGCTTTCCCAGCACAGTATACTGAAGCGGCTGTCCTTACTCTACTGTACCTTTTGGCACCACTGTTACAAGTAGGTTGGCTATAGATATATGGCTTATTTCTAGTTTCTCTATTCTGTTATGTTGGTCTAGGTGTTGATGTTTTTAATACCAGTATCATGCTGTCTTGGTTATGTAGGCCTATGATATGTCTTGATATGAGGAATTGTAAAGCCTCCAACATTGGTCTTTTTGCTCAAGATTGCTTTGTCTATTGAGTGATTTTTGGGGTTTGATAAAAATTTTAGGATAATTTTCTATATCTCTGTGAAGCATCCCATTCATATTCTGGTAAGGATTGCATTGAATCTATAAATTGCTTTTTTGGGTAATATGAACATTTTAACAATATTAATTCTTCTAATCCATGAACGTGTGAGAATTTTCCTTTGCATGTGTGTCTTCTTTAATTTCTTTCATTCATGTTTTGTCATTTTTATTATAGAGGTTATTTAATTCCTGGATTAAATTTATTCCTAAGTACTTTATTTTTTGCAAATGAGATTGCTTTCTTGGTTTCAATCTAGCAAGTCAGTTATTAAAGTATTAAAATATTACTGATTTTTGTATGCCAACTATATCCTGCAACTTTACTGAATACAAGTTTGATGGTCCTTGGGTAGAGTCTCCATGTTCTTCTACACAGAGAATCTGCAAACAGGAATGGTTTTACTTCCTCCCTTTCTATTTGAATGCTGTTTATTTCTTTCTCTTGACTAATTACTCTGGATAAGACTTATGTTGAATAAGAGTGGTGAAGATCACATCCTTGTCTTGTTCCAGACCTTAGAGGTAACACTCAGCTTTCCCCACTCAGTATGATATTGGCTGTAAGTTTGTCATGTATTGTCAACCTTACAATGACATACCTTGCTTATGTACCTAATATATTGAATTTTACCAAATGCTTTGTCTACATCTAGTGAGATACTTACATGGTTCTTGTCTTTCATTCTGTTGATGTGATGTATAACAATTACTGATTAATATATGTTTAACCATTCTTGCATCACTGGGATAAATCCCACTTGATCAGAGTGTATAATCTTTTTGATGTGTTGTTGGATTTGTTTTGCTCGTATTTTGTTGAGACATTTTGCATCTATCTTCATCAGGGTTATCAGTCTCTAGTTTTCTTTTTTGTTGAATCCTTGTCTTGTTGTAATATCAGGCTATGTTGGCCTCATAGAATGAGTTTAAAAGAATTCCCTCAAAACTGGTTAGCAGTCTTCAAAAAACTGAAACTAGATCCATGTATATCACCCTATACCAAGATTAACTCAAAATGGATCAAGGATCTTAATATCAGACCCCAAACTCTAAAGTTGATACAGGAAAGAGTAGGAAATACTCTGGAGTTAGTAGCCATAGGTAAGAACTTTCTCAATGAAACCCCAGCAGCACAGCAACTAAGAGATAGCATAGATAAATGGGACCTCATAAAGCTAAAAAGCTTCTGTTCATCAAAAGAAATGGTCTCTAAACTGAAGAGAACACCCACAGAGTGGGAGAAAATATTTGCCAAGTATACATCAGACAAAGGACTGATAACCAGAATATATAGGGAACTTAAAAAACTAAATTCTCCCAAAACTAATGAACCAATAAAGAAATGGGCAAGTGAACTAAACAGAACTTTCTCAAAAGAAGAAATTCAAATGACCAAAAAACACATGAAAAAATGCTCACCATCTCTAGCAATAAAGGAAATGCAAATTAAAACCACGCTAAGATTTCACCTCACCCCTGTTAGAATAGCCATCATCAGCAACACCACCAACAACAGGATGAGGGGAAAAAGGAACCCTCTTACACTGTTAGTGGGGATGTAGAATAGTAAAACCACTCTGGAAAAAAATTTGGAGGCTACTTAAAAAGCTAGACCTCGATCTACCATTTGATCCAGCAATACCACTCTTGAGGATATACCCAAAACACTGTGACACAGGTTACTCCAGAGGCACCTGCACACCCATGTTTATTGCAGCACTATTCACAATAGCCAAGTTATGGAAACAGCCAAGATGCCCCACCACTGAAGAATGGATTAAGAAAATGTGGTATCTATACAGAATGGAATTTTATGCAGTGATGAAGAAGAACGAAATGCTATCATTTGCTGATAAATGGATGGAATTGGAGAACATCATTCTGAGTGAGGTTAGCCTGGCCCAAAAGACCAAAAATCGTATGTTCTCCCTCATATGTGGACATTAGATCAAGGACAAACACAACAATGGGATTAGACTATAAGCACATGATAAAAGCGAGAGCACACAAGGGAGGGGTGAGGATAGCTAAGACACCTAAAAAATTAGCTAGCATTTGTTGCCCTTAACACAGAGAAACTAAAGCAGACACCTTAAATGCAACCGAGGCCAATAGGAAAAGGGGAACAGGTACTAGAGAAAAGGTTAGATCAAAAAGAATTAACCTAGAAGGTAACACCCACGCATAGGAAATCAATGTGAGTCAATACCCTGTATAGCTATCCTTATCTCAACCAGCAAAAACCCTTGTTCCTTCCTATTATTGCTTATACTCTCTCTACAACAAAATTAGAAATAAGGGCAAAATAGTTTCTGCTGGGTATTGAGGGGGTGGTGGGGAGAGGGAGGGGGTGGAGTGGGTGGTAAGGGAGGGGGTGGGGGCAGGGGGGAGAAATGACCCAAGCCTTATATGCACATATGAATAATAAAAGAAAAAAAAAAGAATTCCCTCTCTTTCAGTGTTTTTGGTATAGTTTGAGAAGAATTTGTATTAGTTCTTTTAAAGTTTGGTAGAATTCAGCAGTGAAGCTATCCTGCCGTACGGTCTTCTTTGTTGGGAAATTTTTCATTATTGATTCACTCTTTTTACCCATGGGTCTTACTCAGATTTTCTGTGTCCTCATGGTTTAATTTGGTAGGCTATATGTGTCCAGAAATTATACATTTCTTCTACGTTTTCCAAGTTTTTGGTATATAGTTGTTCATAATAGTCCTTAATGATTCTTTGTATTTCTATGATATCAATTTTAGTGTCTCTTTTTTAATTTTTTTATTTTATTTATTTGGGTCATCCAGTTCTTCTTAGCCTAGCTGAAGGTTTGTCATTTTATTTATTTTTTTTAAAAAGGTTTTTGGTTTCATTGATAGCTTATATTTTTAGTTTCTATTATTTTATTTCTGTTCTAATATTTGTTACTGCTTTTCTACTAATTTTGGTTTGTTTTTGTTTTTCTCTTCCTGGAGCTGCATTGTTAGATTATTTGAAATCTTTCTCTTTCTTACCTGGGTGCTTATTACTATATACTTCCCTATTATTTTGCTGTGTCCCATAGAATTTGGTGTGCTGTGTTTCTATTTTCACTTTTTTCTATAAAGTTTCTCAATTTCCTTTAGACTTTTTTGACGACCACTTTTCTTCACAAGCACATTGTTTAGTTCCCATGCATTTCTACAATTTCTAAATTCCTCTTGTTGACTCCGTTGGGGTCAGAGAAGATACATGATATAATTTTACTTTTCTTTTACTTTATCAAGACTTGTTTTGTTTCATAACATGGTCTATTCTGGATAGTGTTTCCTACGCTGAAGAGAAGAATATGCATTCTGCAGCTGTTGGATGAAATGTTCAGTATATGACCAAGAAGTTCATTTGGCCGATACTGTAATTTAACTGCAATGTCTCTTTGTCAATTTTTTATCTGATTAATCTGTTCATTGATGAATGTGGGGAGTTGAAGTTCCAGCATTACTGTGTTAGAATCAATCTCTCTTCAGATCTAATAATGTTTGCTTTACATAATTGTATACTGCAGAGTTGAGTGCTTATTTACAATTGTATTGTCATCTTGTTTAAATTGATCCCTTAGCCATTATATAGTGACTTTCTTTGTCTCTTTTTATACTTTTGACTCCCAATCTATTTTATCTGATGTAAGTACAGCTAGTCCTGTTTTCAGTTTGCATGGAATATCTTTTTCCATCCCTTCACTTTCAGTCTGCATGTCTTTACTGGTAAAGTGAGTTTCTTGTAGACAACATAGTTGTTTTTCTAATCTATTCAGGCAGTATGAATCTTTTAATTAAGTAAATTAATACATTTATATTCAAGGTTCTTGCTGATTTGTGAAGAGTTCTGTCTTTTGCTGATTTTTTTCCTGGTGATTCTGAAATCCACTGTTCCTTTCTTACTCTCTTGTTTACCTTTGTGATTTGATGATTGTGTATATTGATCTCTTCTGTGTACCTGCACTTCTACTGAGTCCTATACTCTCACAAGTTTTCACAATGGCAGTTATTCTATGACTTGTAGAATTACCTTAAGCATTCTTTTTTTTAATGTCAGTCTTATGATGATGAATTCCCTCTGTTTTTGCTTATCCTGGAAAGACTGCTTTTCTCCTTCATGTTTGAAGGATAACATTCCTGGGTATAGTATTCTTGGTTGACAGGTTTTGGTTTTTTTCCTCTGCTTCTTTTGGGACTTACAGACCTCTCCAGGCCTGTAAGGTTTTTGCTAAGAAATACACTGATGATCTAATGGGGTTTCCCTCAAATGTGACTTGGCACTTTTTCTGACTGTTTTTATGATTCTCTTTGCCCTGGACTCTTTACAGTTTGACTATAATATGTCACAGAGATTACCTTTTTATGCTCAAATTTATTCAGGATCCTTTGAACTGGATGTCCATAGCTCTCCCAAACTTTGAAGTTTTAAGCTATTATTTCATGGAATCAGTCTTATATGCCTTTTCTCTTTTCTTCTAGAATATCCATAATTTGAAAATTTGTTTACTTCATAGTTTCTCATGAGACTTGGAGCTGTCTTCATTCTTTTCATTTGGGGACGGATCCTTGACTGGATTATTTCAAAGATAAATCTTTCAGTTCAGAAATTCCTTCTTCTGCTTGATCTTGTCTATTATTGAGGCTCCGAAAAGAATTTTTATTTAGCTTATTGAGTTTTTCGGGTCCAAGATTTCTGTTTTGTTCATTTTGATAGTCTCTATCTCTTTATTGAATTTCTCATTTATTCTCAATCATGAATTGTTTCCCTAATTTTGTTACACTATCTATATTCTCTTACATCTCATTAGGTTTCCTTAGAATTATCATTTTGAATTCTTTTGCAAGCATTTCATTAATTTTCTTTTTCTTTGGGGTGTGTAACTATAGAGTTACTGTATTCCTTTGCAAGTGTCATGTTACTTAAGCAAGACTCCCTTCCAGGGAGCCCAGGTGGGTACAGCACAGTGCACACAGCAGCGGGAGAGCAACTGAAAGGGTTACATGGGTTCTGTGAAGGTGGGCCCACTCCAGAAGGCCTGGGTGTGTGTAGTATAGTAGCACTTGTCTGTTCCTGGGAGTGGGGGGTCTTTCAAAGGCAAGGTCACTCAAGCAGTCAAGGAGGGTGTGGTGCACACAGCAGCAAGGCAGACCTTTGGTGGGTTTGGTCTTGAAATAGCTCCTGTAGCAGTGGCATTTTCCCTGACATGGAGGATTTGTAAACTGGTTGAGACTGGGGCAATGGGGTAATTGATGCAAGGTACTTCATTTGCTTCTTTATAAAACCATCCCAAGTTTATGTGCTCCATAGTTTCTGCATTTCTTCTACAATGTACTCT
This sequence comes from Castor canadensis, assembly GCF_047511655.1. Classification (NCBI taxonomy): domain Eukaryota; kingdom Metazoa; phylum Chordata; class Mammalia; order Rodentia; family Castoridae; genus Castor; species Castor canadensis. Next base: position 82,583,540 of record NC_133395.1, read on the forward strand.
GTTATTCTTTCCCCATTCTAGCTGAATAGCAAATGTTTATTTGATTGTTTGGTCCTTCTTTATGGAAAGAGTGTCCTGTGCCTCTAGACTGCCATCTTGCCAAAAAGTTTCAGGTTTTATGTTGGTCTTTCATCCATTTTGAGTTGATTTTTTGTCTGCTATAAAATACGGGTGTGTTTTCATTCTTTTGCATGTGGATATTCACCTTTCCCAGCACCATTTATTGGAGACACTCTCCTTTCTCCCTGTGTATTCTTGGCCCTCTTGTCAAACATTAGTTGAACATACATGCATGAGTTTATTTCTGGACTCTCTGTTTTGTTCCATTGGTCTATGTATGGCAGTACCATGCTGTTTTAATCATAACTACTTTGGAATAAAATTTAAAATCAGGAAGTATAATGTCTCCAGCTTTTTCCTTTCTCAACATCACTTTGACTCTTTGGGATCCTGTGTAGATCCATACAAATTTTATAATTTTTTTAAATTTCTTTGAAAAACTGTCCCTGATCCTATAAATCTCTTTGGGTGGTATGGACATAGCAATATTAATTCTTCAAATCTATGAATGGGGGCTTTTTTCCATCTGTCTTCATTGATTTCTTTTATCAATATTTTATAATTCTCAGTGCACAGATATTTCTCCTCCTTGGTTAAATTTAATCCTAAATATGTTGTTCTTTTCATGTTATTTATAATTGGGATAGGTTTCTTGATTTCCTTTTCAGATAGCTCATTGTAAGTGTAAAGAAATACTACTGATTTTTGTATGTTAATTTTGTATCTTGAAACTTTATAGCATTCATTTTTTTAGTTGTAATAAATGTGCTTTGTGTAGTTTTTAAGATTCTCTATATGCAGGATCATATCATTTGCAAACAGAGATCATTTTACTATTTCTTTTTTAATTTTGATGCCTTTTACTTCTTTTTCTGTGTAATTGCTCTGGATAGAACTTCCAGTACTATGTTGAGTAGAGGCAGTGAGTGGGCATCTTTGTCTTGGACCAAATCTTAGAGAAAACCTTTCCATTTTCCCCACTGATCATCATGTTTGCTGTGTTTTTCCATAAAGAGCCTTTATTGTGTTGAGATAAGTTCTTTCTACATCTATTTTGTTGAGAATTTTTTTCATAGATAAATTCCTAGAAGCATACATTCTACCAAGCCTAAATAAAAACAAAATCAAAGCCCAAATGGAGTAATAACAAATAATAATTGGTAATCAAAGTCTTTACTACAAAGAGAAGCTGAGGACCAGGCAGCTTTATGGATGAATTCCACCAAACATTCAAAAAAGAATTAATACCAATCCTTTTTAAACTCTTTCAAAAAATTAAAGATAGACCTCTTCAAAGCCTCATTATGAGGCCAGAGTCACTCTGATACCAAAGCCAGACAAAGACATTACATTACCTCTGATGAAAGTTAGATGCAAAACTCCCCATAAAATACCAGAAAGCCAAATTCAACAGCACATCAAAAGGGTTATACACTGTGACCAAGGGGACTATAGCTAAGGTTCATTCAACATATGTAAATCATCCAATGTGATATACCACATTAACAATTAAAAATAACAATAACATGACCACATGATCATCTCAATAAATGCAGATCAAGCATTTGACAAAAGTACCTTCTAATAAACTTGTCAAATGCAATTATAGCTAAAAACATAAAATACTGTTTGTTCAAACTCTAGGCATGCTTTTCCTTTAGCAACGTTCTGGAAGAGAAAGCAGAGAAATGAGCTGAATAAAATGAAGGCAGCAGAGGATTTATGTGCTACTGTTAGTCTCTTTCAAAATGTTTTCCAGTCAAGTTCACTTCAAGTATAGGCAGACATTTCAGTTGCTTGCCTACCAATTCCCTGGCTTTTTTAACACACTATGGAGAGCACTTGACATCTGCAAGTAAGGGACAGCATGACATTCACTTACTTCAAGGCCAAAGGTGAAATGCATCTGTCATTAAAATCCACAGTAAACCTGCAGCACAGTCTTTTTTTAAGGGACATCAAATATTCTGATGTGGTCAGAGGCAGAAACAAGAGAACAGATGTTAACGTCTGGTGATGAGGGTATGAAAATAATCTTTTTTCTAAACTTTGCTCTTTCTTCTTTGCATAATCAGTTTCTAAACATTTAAAAGATATGTAGGACATTTAGAAAATGATAATTCATCTTGGGTTTATGTAAGAAAGCATGTCCAAATGAAGGGCAAACAATAAATTCTGAATGGTTTTTCCCTTCTGTTCTGTCTCTTTGAGTCTCGTTATAATTTTTAATGGTCCCAAATATTACCTGTAGAGTACATTTTAGAAGGAGCTACTATATTTTTTTCTTTAAAAACTCCTCTGAGAATGCACTGTTGGCAATATAAGAGCTTCTTTGTCTGCAGAATGGACCACTGTGACTCTGCAAAGCACCCCCTACCCCTGACCAAAGAAGGTCACCTGCCTGGTCCAGGCAGTCCTCAGCTTTGATTTGCTTTGTGATAATCTTCAATCCACCCTGTACTTGCTAAGCTCCGGGTCGTCGCGTTCTAGGGGAATGATTCAAATAGAAGAATCATTATCTTTAATGAACCAACATGGCTGTCACCATTTTGAAAATAGGTCAAATCAACTTGCCAAAGCTCTGCTTTGACTTAACAATCTAGCAGTATGATGTTCTATTCTCAGTTTCGGTCACAAGTCTCAATACTAAAAAACCAAGCGGGAATCAGACAACACAAGACGCAAACTGGCACTTCCCAATTTACAAGCTGCTGATAGTAGTTCTTTTTGTGCAGAGATTATCAGAAAACCTGAGTGGAAATTTTGTAATATTTATTGGAGCTCTTTGTCTTTTAAAATAGGTGACATTTTATTGAGATTTAATCCACATACCATAAATTCACCATTCTAAACACGTTCTCAGGGTTATGCAACCAACACCATTATCTTTTCGTTCTCATCACCCACAAAGAACGCCATGCCTATTAGCGGTCGGTGTTCATTCCCTCCTCCCCCCAACTGATTGACCTTCTGTGTCAATGGCTTTGTCTCTTCTGGATGTTTCATATAAATGGAATCATATAATATCACCTTTGTATCTGGCTTCTTTTACCCAGCATAATGTTTTCAAGGTTCATCTATGCTGTAGATTATGTCCAAGTTTCATTCCTTTTTATGGATGAATAATATTTCATTGTGTGAATGAACCACATTTTGTTTATCTATACAATTCTATGAGTTGACAGGCATTTGGGTTGTTTCCAGTTAGGGCTGTTACGAATTATAACACAGCTATCCACATTCATAGCAGGGTTTTGTTGAACATTTTCAGTTCTCTCAGGAGTGGGCACTTTTTAACCAACTAATTTCCTCATTTTTCAGTTTATACTTGCAAGCAGGTGTAGGGGTAACCCTTTCCATAGCCTGGAAAGCTCACAGGACCTTATACTTCTGGCTTCACTGTTATTCTCTTTCTCAGCTCATCCTAGCCACTCTCAAATCTCCTACAAATCTATCCTCTATACCCAACCACTACCACCACACTGTTCCCCTCACCTCGAAATTGTTTTAATGAATGACTGAAGAGATCCAGTACTAGTCACCCTCCCAGTATTACTCCCCACCCCTGCCAAATTCTGTGCAGGTGAAAAAGCAATCTTCCAACTCTGCACAACTATACCTATTGCTGAGTTTTCACTCAAGTCAACCTCCAGTTCTTGATGCTGGGCCTCTGCACATTCTCTCTCTGTCTCTCTCTGTCTCTCTGTCTCTCTGTCTCTCTCTCTCCTTTTTGATGGTACTAGAGGCCTCACACTTGCTAGGCAGGTGATCTACTGCTTAAGCCACATCACCAGCCATTTTTGCTTTAGTTATTTTGAGATAGGGTCTCACTTTTTGCCTGGGCCGATCTGCTCTGTGTTCCTCCTATTTATACTTCCTGTGTAGCTGGGATGTCAGACCATGCACCAACATGCCAGGTCATTGGTTGAGATGGGGTCTGGTGAACTTTTTGCCCAGGCCAGCCTCCAACCACAATCCCTCTGATCTCCACTTCCCCAGTCAGTAGCTGGGATTACAGGCTTGAGCCACCATGGCCAGCCTGAGACTCTACTCTTCATGGGAAAAACAAAACCTGGTCTAGCCTGAAGTCTAAAACAACCTAGCCCTATGCATCTACACCCTTTATTCATTCACCTGGATCCACGCACAGTCTCAGGGACTAGGCTACGCCCTCCACGCTGCGTGACAGGGAGGTCTTGTTTGTCTCACTCATTGCCACACCTCCAGTACCTAGAGCAACGCCTGCACCTAGTGGTCGCCAGATAGGGATTTGTCAAATAGTGCAGTGGGTATGCCTCTCTTCTCAGAGGCACCGATCTATTTCATTTCTGTTCATTTCTGCACAATGTCACTCCCTGCTAACCCCACTATTAATTTTGGATCCACAGAACCTTGGACACAGGAGCATCTCCCCTTCTTTTACCTTTTTGAATTGAATTGTTTCATGGAACTACGGCTGAGCGACTAGGTCAAGTTCTAGTTCAAGTTGCATCATTACGAGCCTCTTCTCCATATGCTACTGAAAACAGCACATCAATGTTCCAAACACCTTTATTCTGTCTCTAGCCGGTTCTAGACTGACTACAAATGGCTGGTGCTTTGCTCTTCAGAAGTACTCTCAAACCCCACAAGGCAGAGGAGCCTGTCTTTCTACAGTGCACTGGCAGCCTTTGGCACTCGCCACACTCACCTACCCAGTCAGTCCCTCTTTACCAGCAAGAGAAGAGCCCTCGCTACACATCACTCTACCCCAGGGAGACTTGGTTTTCTCTCTTGCAAAGGTAAACTGAGTTTTAAACAAGTCATTTTCCATCCCTGGACCACAGTTCTTTTGGAGGAAAAAAGATTGTAATTCCATTTTCTTTAGGAAATTATGTCCCATGGGCCAAATCCAGTCCATTGTCTGTTTTTGTAAATAAAATGTTAAAAAGAAAAACTTCAGACAAATTAAATGTAGCAGTTTATTTAAGCAAAAACTGATTCACAAATTGGCAACATCCCCAACCAGTGGAGGTTCAGAGAGCTCTGAAACTGTGAGATAGGCTGTACCCAGAAGCAAAGCAGAGAAATCTCATTGGCTACTGCCTGGCAGCTGACCTTTCGCTGCCTTCTAGACTCATTCCTCTTTCTTTTGGGGGATTCTACATCTTGAACCTGCATTGCACCACTGCATTACTTTAAGACCCCTGAGTTGGTTTAATTCCTTTTTTTTTTTAAGACATAGTCTTGCTGTGTAGCTCAGGCTGGCCCAAACTCTAGATCCTCCCGCTTCTACCTTCCAACACTTAACGAAAGGATGACAAGGACTTAGTCTAAATAACAAAACACACATTGGTTTGGAAACTGGAAGTCACCAGTCACCTCCCTGTGAGCACCTGGGGTAACCTCTGCCATTGATTAGGAAATGACTTATAGGGCTCAGGTTATATACACTGCCAGGCTGCAGACATGCGGGGAGAGATGAGTCAGAGGTCACAACGCGTTTTTCTGTAAAAGGCTAGCTAGTGAACATTTCCGGCTTTGCAACTATTCAGCTCTGCTGCTGTTGCATAAAAGCAGCCACGGACAATTGGTAAACTAGTGCACACATTTCTTTCCCAAAAAAACCTTATTAAATTAACTTCAATTTTGCCTGAAGTGGCCTCCTTACCTTGAGTCCCTGATAGTGACTGCAATCTCATTTAGAATGCAAACAGAAATCTAACTTAAGAATATGACAAACAGCTGGGCTCCAACCAATCACATCCAGCCAGTCATCACACTGTGCCCTGGTGGGGGAATTGGCACCTTGCATTTTCAACCAAATCTCAAACTGAGAAACTGAGTTGGAGCGTGGTTTTCTTCCATGTTAATAGTCTCTTCCCGGGACCTCCTCCCTCACAAAGCAGAGGTGTGAGCGAGCTCAGACAGGCTGACCTGCTTTGAGGGAAATGAGAAACCCCCTACCCTCCTTAGGGCGGGGCTTTGCACTTGGCGGGCGGGGCTTTGCTCTCTGGGCGTGGCTTCACTCTCGTTGGGCGTGGCTTAGCCCCGCCTCCTAGCTGTGATCTTCAGGCACTTCACTGGTGTGGAGCAGTGCACAATGGCACAAAAGAGAAACGGAAAGAAAAGAGTGGGTAGGAGAGTTGCAAGGCAATGAAATCAGCCATTCAAGGATGTCCTGGATACAGTGTCCCATTTTGGAGGGGACATGATGAGACTTAATGGTTCATCTAACAGCATTAAGAGGTGAGAACTTTTAAGAGGTAGTTAGGTTCTGAGGCTCTGCGGTGGAAAAAAGGAATGCAGTCATTGCGGAATGGGCTTCTGATAAGAGGATCAGTCACCCTGGCATTTCTATCTCGTGTTTGCTTTCTCACCATGGGCGCCTTCTGCCAGGGGATCTTACAGCAGAAAGGCTCTCACCAGAGGCAGCCCTCCATCCTGGACTCACAGTCTCCAGAGCTATGAGCTAAATAAACTTCTATTACTTATAATTTATCCAGTCTGTGGGTATTCTGTTATAGTAGCAGAAAACAGACTAAGACAGGAGAGCTCACTATAGGGGGATAGCTCCCGAATTTTAACAATGACTAAACCTACTATCATTAAGAACAAAATTGAAATGATGCCTATTACACATGTTCAGGTTTCCTGTTGGTTATACAGGTTACAAATCAGTAGGTTTAACACTTTCCTCGTTTGTGTGTGTGTGTGTGTGTGTGTGTGTGTGTGTGTGTGTGTGTGGTGCTGCAGATGGAACCCAGAGCCTTGTGCATGCTAGGCAAGTGCTACATCACTAGCCCACCAAGCCTTGTCTGAATATTTTTATCAATTAAAAAAAATTAGCCGGGTGCTGGTGGCTCATGCCTGTAATCTTAGGTACACAGGAGGCAAAGATCTGGAGAATCACGTTTCAAAGCCAGCCGGGGCAAATAGTTCCACGGGACCCTGTCTCGAAAAACCCTTCACAAAAATAGGGCTGGTGGAGTGTCCCTGAGTTCAAGCCTCAGTATCAAAAAAAAAATTATCATCTAACTATAAACACATTGGATAGAAACTGTAAATCTTTGCTAATACTTCATCTCCTTTAATAAGATGGCATAATTGGGATAATTGTCTTTTCAATAAATTATACATGGAAAAAATTTAAAACATATTATAAAATTAGAAAAAGAAAACAATCAATTGGTATTCAGTTGGCAGTAAATGTGTTTCAAGGAAGGAAAGTGAAGGTGTGTTACAAGCTCCAAAACTTAGATTTTATTGGGCTGGAACTCATTGAAGATACTTACTGTAGTCTCCAGCCTCTGGAAATGACTATTTTATCAGAGGGAACTTATGAGGACTGTGCAACATGGGCCTTTGAGTCATTCAAATTTGAGCTCATGTCCCAGTTTTCTAATTTCCTAGTTGTGTAACTTAGGCCAAGTTATTTAGACTTACTTGAGCTTCAGTTTAATAGCGGTATTATAATCACCTCTTATTGTAATTTATATATATAATGAGATCATACGAAGTTCTCACTGAGCCTGGTATCATCTTTGGTGGCTTTTGTCCCTATCTCTTCAGACTTAAGTGAGAATAAACTGAGAAAGATCAGACCCTGGGCTGTGGCAAACTTTGAATAAATGGTAGCTCTTATAGGGATAAATACCAAGCTATAAAATTAGACGGGCCAGTGCCTACTAGACTCTGTAGGAAGGACTCTATGTCCCAGTCCATGGAGGGAGGGCTTTGTTATAACACACCCAAGTTGTGACAACTAAAGGACTAAGCATGAGCCAAGAGGAGCTGCACTTGACCATGGTCATCTCTCCTGTGTCAGTAAACGACAGAAAAATGACCCTGCAATTCAACCATCCCCTGTTCTCTGCCTCTCCCCAAAGAGTACGCAGTGCCACAGAAACCAGCATGGGCCACAGAACACTAATTGCCCACAGGAGGAGCAGCGACCTGGGGTTCTTGTCCGCCCAGCTTGCATTTTATGACGCCCTCAAAGCCAGGTCCAAACAATAACAGATGGGTCTTGTCTTCCTGCTTCCCTCCTCCAGGCAGCATAAGCTCTCTCCACCATTTTAATTAGAAGTGTGTTTTTTCAATAGGTTGAATTGATATTTTGTATGTTGTTGAGCATTGAATAAATAAGAAAAAAGAGAACTTTTTCAAGAGAAAGCAGAATGTCAATCTTTTAAAACCCTATCTAGCTTACATAGCTGATAGTAGGCAGGGCCGAGAGGAAGGAAGGCACCCCCTATGTTGGGGTGGACTCATACTAGTCAGTGTTACAGAAAAAAGTGGCTTTCCTCAAAGCCACCTCAACAGATATGAAGGCATCCTGGCCACCGGGCTTGCTGGGCTTTTCAGGCAAATTTTCTGTCAAAGGCCTAAACCCTGTTATTTTTCTGAAAAGAAAAACTGACAGGAGAGGAGAAACCAGGCTGGCAGGATTTGTGACTGGTATTTGAGCACTGCTTCAGCACAATCCACCTTGAATATGCTACCCTTCTTCCACTCTCAGCAAGCCAGCATCGGAATGTACAGACAGACAGTCAATAACCACAAAAAAGAATTGGATTTCTACAAAAACAGGCTCTTCCAGCTTCCTGAGCTAATTCTATAGAAACATAAGTGCCACTGAGCATAAATAGAACTCTAGGCTGCCAGGAACTTACTTTTCTTTGTCTCTCTATAGAAGTGAAAGATATTCCCAACCTAAAAAGAAAAATGAGCAAAGAACAACTGAAGACACCTTTGAAGTGCCTGCTAGGGCTATTTTTACTTTTTCTCAGTCCATGTAACAAAAGGTTCTAAAAATGGACTTGGAAAAGCCAAGTTTTAAAGCAAGCGTCTAGAAAGTTCCTTGAGAGCAGGAGCCACACACTCCATTTCTTTGTGTCTACCACTGAGCAGAAAATAAGATTGGGAAACATGACTGAATGGAGAAAGGAGTAATGAGGCAATGAGAGGCAAAAACCTAATGTGGACAGGAGGAGACTAACGCCTCACAGGCAGGACTCTCCCATGCTAGTTCCATCTACACAATATGTGTCCTTATTTGAGTTGAGATCGAAAGGATTGAGCTGTCTTTAAAGACAGTAAATCAAAGAGAAGGTGATTTGTCTTATGAAAAGCTGAGACAGGTCTTAGGAAATATCCTCTAGGCTGAAGCCTTCCTTCTGCACAGAATGAAGTCCAAAGTCTTCCGCAGTCCTCGGCTTGAGTGCTTGCCTGTGTGTGTCAGTTTCTCATCACTGTGATGAATGACTGAGAAAATCAACTTAAGGGAAGAATGATTTATTTGACCCATGGTTTCCATCTTATTGGCTAGCTCCATGTTTCTGGGCTTGTGGTGAGGTGGAACATTAAGGTGGCAACAGTGTATAGCAGGGGAGGCTGCTCACCTCCTGGCAGCCAGGAAGCAGAAAAAGACAGAGACAAGCTTCAAAGGCCCACCTCCCACATCCCACTTCCTCCAGCCAGGACCCACCTCCCAATAGTCCATCCAAAATGAACCCATCAATGGATTAACCCATTAATTAAGTCAGAGCCCTCATGATCCAATCCTGATTGGCTCCTCTTCATGACTAGATATACCATCTAGGGACCAAGATTTTCATACATTAACTTTTGAGGGGACACTTCACATCCAAACCATAAGACCACTTATCCTAGCCTTTCCAGAAAAACAGGGTTCACATTTACTGAGCATTTTGTACTATGTGTCAGGCAGTGTTCTAAGGGCTTTGAATATCATCTCAGCTGCTTCTCAGAACAAGTCTTAGAGTGAGTACCGTGCTTCCCGCCGGTTTTACAGACAATGGACTGAGGCCCAGAGGGTAGGATCAATTTGCCTAGTTTCATACAGCAAGTAAGTAGAGAAGCAGAGAATTCAGATCCAGCCATTCTGACTCCAGTGCCCTTCCTCCAAAGGCTGTAACTTTTCTGCAAAAGCTGGCTCTTTCCCTCTGTCTCTCTTTGCTTATCTCTTCCCCGTCTCTCCCTCCCCTTTCTCCCTCCCTGTCTTCTTTCCCCATCTCCCTACAGAGCCCCATGCTGAGTGGATGGAACAGATTCTAAAGACTCCCTTTCTCACTTCCTCTGCAGATTTGTCTTCATGACCTGAAGCACAGGATTTTGCATCTTTGATGGCAGCAAATTTTATCCAATGCACATCAAAAACAAACAATTCGAATGCAAACAAGAGAAATGAGATGTCATCAAGACGAGGGACTCATCTTTAAAAGAAATTAAATTATCTTAAATCTGGAGGCATTTATAAAGATATTTTGAGCTGGGGCATGGTGTTACATACCTGTAATCCCAGTACTCAGGAGGCAGAGGCAGGAGGATCAAGAGTTCTAGGCCAGCCAGGGCTACAAATCAAGAAATAAAAAATGTTTTGAGAGTTGGGCTGAAACTCAGTGGTAGCATCCTAGGCCCTGAGTTTGATCGATTCCCAGCATCAGAAAAGAAAAGAAATGCCCAGTGTTTCCTGAGTGTAGCTAATATTAAGTGGGGAAAAAAAGTTTTCTGTTTATTTTTATTTTTTCCTTATAAATGCTACTCTTTAAATGACCGAACACAAATATTAATTACTACCACCGATACAATTCTATTTAAATGGAATATATCGGTGTCGAAGAATTATTTTTTAAAAGGTGTAAACACACTCATTCAGACCTTCAACCCCTTAAAAGCAAAATTAATTGCACATATATAGGGAAATTCAATGCAGCAAAAATGGCACTGACTAAACCACGCTGTGTCCCCCAGGAAATTATAATCTAGAGGAATAAACAAAAGACAATTCACATAAATCTAAACCTAAACAAATGCAATCAAGTTGGTTAGAGAGCTGTAAAGTTTTATAGAAACAGGAGGACATGGGATCATTTTCAGAGTTCTGGGGGAGTCTGTAAAGGAGCATCTTTTATCTAACCCAAGAGGGCAAATAGGGTCTCAACAGATGGAATCAAGGAGAGAGGACTGTTGCAGGAGGAGAGGGCATGAACAAAGATCCAGGGATGGAAGGTTATGTGACCCCAGGACCCCATCTGGAGTTTGGGTGGAGGAGTGACAGGGCCCCAGTCACAGGACTCTTTTTTTTTTTTTTTTTTTTATCTCTAAAAATAGTTTTACTTTAACAAATACACTTGTTTTAGTTACATTAAAATGTTTTTTAGACCCAATCAGAAAAAGTAACATTTGGTAGAAAAGACAAATATAAAATATGCAAAATGACCCTCTCAGCCCCAAAAAGAAAGAATCAAGAAAGTAAAATTTGAGCAATATTTACTTAGCACCCATGTAAAAAGCAAGAGAATATTCCTATGAGGGAAATATTCTTATTTACAAGTTCACAAACAGTTTTAGGACCTAGAATTTTTCTATTGAGGAGCAACAAAAAAATTCTTCTGTTGATAAAATGTTACAGTGGTTTTAATAAGAGTTGACATAGTTAAACTGGGATCAAAAATGAAAATAAAAAAACTCCAACATATTTTCAGTTGAAAAGGCAAATTGGTCAGATTCCAGATTTGCATTGTAGTTTAGGCTGGCCTCCCAGTCAATGGCTTTAGTGGAAGTCTGTAGGCACAAAGAGAAGAATGGAAGAAGTGTATTCCTTTCTAGCTAACCTTGACTTCAACAGACTGTGAAACCCAAGGTGTTTGGTCATGTGTTTAGAGAAAAAAATGGTTCATTCAAAAAACCAAGAAAATATCTGATGTTACTACAGACCAATCAGAAACTTCCAAAGCCTTTTCAACTGTAAAGTAGAAAGGATTCTGAATGGAAGGAAAGATTTAAAACTATCAATGAGACTCCGGTATTCATATTGCATGTGTCTTTCCTATTGAAATTATTGGCTCTTACCCAGTCACAGGACTCTTAAATGGACATGGTGAGAAGACAGGCTTTCTTCATGGAGCAACAGAGAACCATTGAACCCGCCAAGGGTTTTAAGCAGAGGAATTCCATGATCAAAGCTAAGCTCGGGCAGTTGAACAAGCAGCAGTACACGAGGCCAGGAACCAGGCAGAAGGGCAAGGGAGGCATCTCTGATTCTACACGAGAAGGCTTTCTGAAATGGGCTTGGAGTTATGCAAATGTAGCCATCTTGGAATGTGTGTTTGCAAAGACATGCTGTCCCCATGTGGGGAAGAGTCTCCATATTGCTGACACAGCATGAGTTCCTCAAAGAACCAAATGGGCTGACATTGTGCCAAGGTCTCTGTGAGCCACAGCAGGTGCCATCAGAAACCCAGCACCCCACATCCTTCTTACAGTCAGTCGGTGTCCTGGCCCCCGCTTCTGACCTGGGAGACACAATGGGATTTGCATCTCTACCCATACTCTGTGTCCTCATCACTCCTGGGACTTCCCCTCCTTGTCCTGAGTGCTGTGTGTGAGCCCAGTGTCCCCAGACTTCCTCCCATTGCCCCCTCTGCCTTTTGACCAGGATTTTCTTCTGATGCCAGTACCCTGCCAATGGCAGCAAGAGAGGCAGACAGCTTGGCTCCCACTGATGCCAGCACTGTCATCCACATCACCAACTGTCTCCTCACAAGAAAACCAGTCCAAAGGGAAGAGTCTACAAGTGGGAAGAGGAAAAGCATCCTGCTTCCTGTCTGGGGAAAGCAGATGTCCCCCCAGGTGACAAGTACACTCTCAATGGGAAGCAGCCACAAAAGGTCATCTAAGAATGGGGAGAGCCATCCTCACCCAACTCCACTCTTTGAGAAGGAGCAGAGGACCCAGGGCAGGCGGCCACCTACCTGAGCACTGACAATGAACTCTTACCCCAACTCCAACAGACTGCCATGGAACACAGAAAATAAAGGTGTTCTCCTGAAATGAAGCCAACTGTCACAGCATGAGACAGGATGGAGAGTCTCAGTCACCAGTTAGATGTGTGTCTCTAGCTGCTGTTGGAGGAGGGGAGACAAATGGAAAGGAAAGGAATAAGTGGTTTTGTCAATCACGACCATTTTCAAGCTCTCTATAAAATGTGAAAGTATCAGAAATTTAAAACAACTTACACCTTGCACCATAACAAAAACTCATTAATTGAAACTCTTCTGATGTAAAACTTATTCAAAAATTAAAGTTACTCATTTATTAATACAGTACACAAAATTGAGGAAGAACATTAAAGCACCTACGAGGAGAAATGCAAAACATTCTTAAGTACAATCCCAGACAGATACATATCAAATTATTAACCATATAACTAATAAGTTGGTCATCAGTCTTTCCATCATTCAACAAACAATCCACCCTGGGAGTTTTCCATGTACAGCCACAAGTCAAGGCACAGAGTCCTCTGCAAGCAGATGTGACACCTGCCCACCAGGAATTTGAAGTGCAATGGCATGTTTTAATATTAAAGCAAGAATTTTAGGCAGTAAAGTTCAAGTTTATAAAGTATATCATGTACTTGGAGGTATTTTTGAAACCAAAATGCTAAATCAATGCTAACCAGTGTTACTCTCATGATCTCAGTAACCTATGTCTTTAATGCAGCGGAAGTTCAGACTCTGGCATTCAGAGTCTTCCCTAGTTTGGGTAGAATCTTCTTTCCAATTAAATTTGTTTCACTCGGATAGGACTGTCAATCTAGAAGAGACAAGATTAGGGGACTCAAATTATACTATTTTATATACTCAGAAAAGTTAAAATTCGTTAGAATTAAGTGGCTGTCCCAGGTCAATAGCAAGTTGGAAGCAAAAGAACAACAAAAACTTCAGGCCTCCTAACAAGTCAGCCAGTCCCCTTTCCACATGCTGTACAATCTGACTTCTATAAGAAAAATCACACTGAGAGAAAACACAAATGCAACACAATAGAAACAAATTGTCAAGAATGGCTTTGGATCCAGAATATATAAATTTCCCACATGAGCAAATAAAAAAAGGTCAAAAGAAAAAATAAGAATTAGCAAAGGCTATCGGTGGGCAGCCCACAGAAAGGGAAAGCTAAATTGTCAATTTATAAAAAAGAGGGCTCACCTCACTAGTAATCAGGAAGACGAGAAATAAGTCAAAATACAATTTCATATTCATAAGCAAATATTTAAAGCCTGCAAATATCAAATAAGATGAGATGTGCTAGCCTGTTTTTCAGCTTATGGGAGCATAGACTGGTACCGTCCCACTGGGGAGCCAGGCTGCAGGATGTCCTGATGCTGCTGTCACCTATGACCCAATGAGCCCACTTCTGAGTGGAGTCCAAAACAAGGTCCAAACACACGTGCACAGACAGATGCGAATGTAGATGTCCTGTGCGCCTTCGGACCAGAGCAAAGTGGGAGGCATGAATTGTGATGAGCTGCAGACAAACGATTTCTGATCTGTTCAGAGTTAACTAGATCTACGTGTGTGGACATGTAGGTGGCTAGGTCAAAAACATGATGAGAGAGCAAGTGCAAAAGCCTGTAAGATGTACAGTAAGTTCCCATTTTTGTAACTTTTCTGTGATTTAGGGTTTAAACTCAGGGCTTTGTACTGGTTCTATCATTTGAACCATGCAGGACTTTGCTTTTAGTTTGCTTTTCAGATAAGGTCTCAATAACTTCTTGCCCAAGGCTGACCTCAGACAGTGATCCACCTTCCTCAATGAGCCTCCTTCCTCATGAGTAGCTGAGATTACACCAGCCTCTAATTTTATAAATTTTTTAATTACAAACACAAAACAATACCACATATTATTTTCTTTTTCTACATGTGTATATAGTAGAGATGCAAAGAGGAGCGTTGCACTTGTAAACACAAGGTAAATGAATGTAGCTTGCTTGAAGACAGGGATTACCTCTGCAGGAAGGCAAGAAACTAAGACTGCTGGGTATGGGGCGGGTGGGGAGCAGCCAGGACTGTGGTAGGCATTCAACTGTCCCTCTGCTTCTATTTCTTTTAAAAAATATGTATATGGCAAAATGCTTCTGCCTGTATGTCTCTGTACACTTTAAATATTTTATAATCTAATTTTGCTGGAAAATGAAATTCTTATTTTCTTGATTGATACCATTTGTCATATATATATATAACCCAGTGTGCCACACAGAATGTGAATCTGAACAAGATGGGGGCGACTGAGGGGAAGTCCGCCCTTATATTTGTTTACCCATTTGCAGTTGAGTTCCAAGACAAGATGAAACCTGAAGAGACATCATTAACACTGTTGCAGATTGACTTAAGTAACTCCTGGTCTGCTTTGCCTCCTAGTGACTCTTTTCAAAAGATGGTTTTCCCAGACTCTCACTGGTTGTACCTGAAATTACTGTCACACACTGATAGATGGATAGATGGATGGATAGATACAGAGATGGACAGATAGATGATGAAAATAGATAGATAGATAGGAAGGGAGGGAGGGAGGGAAAAGAAAGATAAGAAGGGAGGGAGGGAGGGAAAAGAAAAAAAGAAAGAAAGAAAGACAGATAGAAAAGATAGGAAGGGAGGGAGGGGAAGGAAGGAAGGAAGGAAAGAAAGAAAGAAAGAAAGAAAGAAAGAAAGAAAGAAAGAAAGAAAGAAAGAAAGAAAGAAAGAAAGAAAGAAAGAAGAAAGGAAAGAAAGAAAGGAAAGAAACAGATGGAGAGATAGAATCATGGAATTCCATGAAGGTCTCTCTGATGTGTGGCTTTCCTTCCTATCAATTTAGAAGATTTTGGAGTTTGGGTGAGTGCCTAGGACATGAAAGAGATTGGAGAAAAAAGGAAGAGTCAGGGGTCTTTCCAAAACTTTCTGGCCAACAGTCCTCCCTAAATTCTCCTTCATTTCCTGTTTCCTGCATCTAATGCCCTCACAGTGCTAAGTGAACATACTACTATCAAGTGCACAGGAAGCCAAAATGTCCCTGAGGTTCTTTCAAATCCTGAGACTTTGAGTCTATATATAAAACCATCCTTCAGGAAACCAGGGTGTGTCTGACTCAAAGGCTACCATTGTAATGGTGATACAGAACGTAGATGGAGTTTTCTACTCCTGGTCTGGCATTGTTTTAGAAGCAATTCTTCCGTGAACACCGATTAAACCTTCTGAGTAAGACTCCTGTGTTTGGACCACTGCCACTTTCAGGAGCTGGCCCTCTAATGGGGGCAGAAACCCACTAAGCAGGCAGGCCCAGGGCAAGCATGGGTTGCCCACTCTATAGCATGCTGGGCTCTCTTCCTCTCGCTCCTTCTGCTTTTTTTAATTGATATGTGTGTATTTGTTTGTACTCATGAGGTATAGTGTGATATTTTGATTCACATTCAAGTTGGATAGTGATCAACTCAAGGTAATTAGCAAATCCATTAAAGTTTTACTATTTCTTTGTGGTGAGTACATTCAAAATCCTCACTGCTAACTATGTTGAGATATGTAATGCATTATTGCTTCTTATATTTGTTGCTTATCCCTCCTATCATGCACATGTGAATGGACTTCCACCCTTCTCTCTTCCCCTCCTCTCCCCAGTCTCTGGGAATCACTATTCAACCTTCAACTTCTAACACATCCACTTTTTTAGATTCCACATACAAGTGAGAGCATGTGGTGTTTGTCTTTCCTTGTCTGGTTTATTTCAGTTAACATAATGTCCTCCAGGTCCATCCATGTTGTCTCAAAAGACAAGATTTCATGTTTTTTGGTGGCTGAGTAATAGTCCATTGTATACATGTATGTGATGATTAATCTTGATTGTCAACTTGATTGTATTGAGAGTCACCTAGGAGATTAGTAAAACACTTCTAGCTGTGTCTGGGAGGGAGGGAGCTTCCAGAGAGAATTAACTAAGGGGGGAAAACAAGCCATCATCCTGGACAGCACCATACCATACAATGGCAGGGAGCAGGGTAGGATAGAAGGGGAAGAAGGAGGAAGGTCACACACACATGTCCCTCTCTGCTTCCCGGCTGCCATGAAGTGAACAACTCTGATCTACCACTCCTCCCACCATGATTCTGTCTTACCACAGGCCCAGAAACAATGGAACCAGTTGACTATGGGCTATAACCCTGAAACTCTGAGCCAAAACTAGTCCTCCCTTAAGCTGTTTCTGTCACACATTTGTCAGAGACAAAAGTCCCTGTGAACACAATTCACCACACTGCTCTTGATAGACACTTAGGTTGACCCCTGTCTTTGGCCCTCCCCAGTGCCACAGCCACACCTGCCTTCTCCAGCCCACAAGCCCCTGCTAATGGACTACTATTAATCACACCACTGCTCTCCACCCCACTCCTCACCTGGCTGGGTCTTTGGGGTTGACAAGCATTCACCTCACAGTTGTCTCCTCTAGTGCCCATCCTCCCCAATTCTGCCCTCCCTATCTCCACAGTCAGCATGGCTGACTATGTGCTGAGTCATAATTGCATTGGTCAGCCTCCAACCCTAAGACTCAATTTGTCCAAACCCTGTGCTCAGCATTTGTTGGGTGACATCATCCAGGTTACCTCAAAATAAGATACCCTAAGGGCTGCACCCCTGAGATTGGACATGGGAGACAGTGGATTCACTGAGATTGCTCTCAGATGGCTGGTGACTGGAGAGGCTTAAAAAGCTCTGGGGGTGCCTTGCTTTGAGAGATCAAAATCTTATCCTTAGTTGAAAGTAAATGCAGAAAAGAGCTCTGATCATGTGACATTGTGCCAGGACTCCATGGAAAAGTAGCCCCTTCAGGGATATGAGGGACCTAACACAGGCCAAGGACATTGGTCTCAGACCTAACAGACGATGAGTGTAGTGCTGGCAAGTGAACAAAGATGGGACCCTGGCCAGAAACTCTCTCCATGCCACCTCCTGCCATTATGTGATGGAGCCAGGACAGAAGAACGAGGTTTGAATTCAGAAGACTTTGAAAATAACCAGAGTCATGAAAAGAGTTCTTTCAAAGTATTTGGTTTTCTTCTGGAATTCAACAATATTTTTTAACTGGAAAAAGTTAGCCTTAAAAACCCAACCCATGCATCTAAAAAATATTAAAAATATTAAAACTCAGGACTTCTCCAGATTACCAAAAGTTGATCAGAGGAGGCAGCACATGTGGTGACAGAGCAGGCAGTAGCTGCTCAGGCCATTTAATTCCCATCCTTTCTCTTATTGCCACAGCCATTAAGCAGAATACCAACCCTGAGGATTCTTAAGGGCAGCAACAATGCCTAGAAATAGGTCATGAGTTTCTAAACCTTGTTACTCAGATCCCATTTTGGCTGGAGAGAGTCAATGTGAATCAGCTAGTGCCTCACTTGCATCATAGTGAGGCAAGACATTACTTGTTACCCAAACAGCCACATACCAAGTAAGTGAATTAGCCACGAGACTCAGAGATGAACGTGGAGAAACTTCTATCAGTGAACAAGGACTCAGAGATGAACGTGGAGAAACTTCTATCAGTGAACAAGGACTCTAACCACACACTCGCCATGTTCCCACTCAGGACCCAGAAAGAGGATGACTGGACCAGTTTTCTCTAAGGATTAGGACATCTGGAAAATTTTGTGAGCTCAAGCTCACTAACAGAAATTAACTACATAGTAATAGGTTATCATAGCACTGTTCTCTAAGTGTCATGATGCACAGATGTTATGTATTGCTATGGTTTGGGTGAAATTTGAGTGTCCCCTAAAGGTCCACATGTCAAGGCTTGAACTCTGAGATGGTCCTATTGGAAGACACTATGGACCTTTAATAGGTAAGGCTTAGGGGGAGGTCCATAGGTCATTGGAGGCATGGCCTCCCTCAAAAGGGATTATGGGACATTGGTCTCTCTCTCTCTCTCTCTCTGTCTCTCTCTCTTTCTCTCTCTCTCTCTCTCTCTCTCTCTCTCTCTCTCATTGATACACTGCCACCTTCCCCAGAGGCCCAAGTCCCAAGATGGGGCTTCCCTATCTTGGGATTTGAGCCTCCAGATCTATGAACCAAAATAAACCCTCTTTGCTTCATAAGTAGCCTATGTCTGGTATTTCATTACAGTGACAGGAAGCTGACCCCTCACTCCTTTCCTTCCAGCTTTTCAAAAGAATCCTCACCCAGGAATTAAGAAGAGTACAGTAATAATATAGAAATCTTAAACTGGCCAGGGCCCCCATGGCAAGGGGACTAGGACTACAGAGGAGTGAAGAGGACTAGAAGAGATGAACCTGTTGGGTTGTAACACACATATGAATGGAAACAACACAAGAAACCTCCCTGTGCAGCTATCTCTATCTCAAACTAGCAAGAATGTCATGTTTCTCTTTTTATCTTTTATGGTTTTTCTTCTACAAAATCAGAGAACAGGAGGGCAGAACAGGAGGATGACTGTGCAAACAATGTGTACACATGTGTGTAAATGTAAAAATGGTGCCTGTTGAAACTGTTCCAGTAATCAGGGGAGAGGGATGAAATAGAGCAGTGGAGGGGGTGAATTCAAGAATGATGTCTTTGCATTAGATCAAGGGCAATCACAACAATGGGATTGGACTTTGAGCACATGATAAGGTAAGACACCTAAAAAATTAGCTAGCATTTGTTGCCCTTAACGCAGAGAAACTAAAGCAGATACCTTAAAAGCAACTGAGGCCAATAGGAAAAGGGGACCAGGAACTAGAGAAAAGTTTAGATCAAAAAGAATTAACCTGGAAGGTAACACACATGCACAGGAAATCAATGTGAGTCAGCTCCCTGTATAGCTATCCTTATCTCAACCAGCAAAAACCCTTGTTCCTTCCTATTATTGCTTATACTCTCTCTACAACAAAATTAGAGATAAGAGCAAAATAGTTTCTGCTGGGTATTGAGGGGGTGGGGGGAGAGGGAGGAGGCGGAGTGGGTGGTAAGGGAGGGGGTGGGGGCAGGGGGGAGAAATGACCCAAGCCTTGTATGCACATATGAATAATAAAAGGAAAATAAAAGAATGATGTCTTTGATACATTGTAAGAACCTTTGTAAATGCTGCAACTATCCCACCCAGCACAACAATAAAAAAAGAAGAGACCAGGAAATTCTCCGCAAACCTTACAACCTAAAAGCAAGTCGTGTGACTGTTTCTATACAAAACCAAATTTGTCTGGACTCTATTCAGTCACATGCTGCGATCACGTCATCAAGGACTGTCCTAAGAAAAAAACTTGGTGAGAATCTCAACGGAGAACATTTGAAAATCCTGTGGTCCCCGTTGATACCTTTCACTGTTTGGCAGCTCTGCTGGCAGGTGCTGGCTGTAAACCTCCATGATCAATGCACTGATGCAGGTGATGATGAATGAGCAGCGGGGACAGGGAAGCCAGGTGGTTTGAAGACTACAAAGACTCATGTCCTTAATCAATTCTGTATTTTGAATCTGTTAGAATTTGGTCTTTGGGACTCTAAGTAATCTAAACTCATGTTAGATAACTCAGGCTTCAAGAGAAGGACAGCAAAACCCAAGACCACTCCCTCACATGAGGGCCACATTACTGGTGCTCTTTCACCAGGTGCGGGCTGACACCTATGTGGTCCCACCTGCTCCACTCGAATGCAGATTTGTTTGTCACCTTCCCCAATCCTTGACCTACTTGTACAACCAGATTACCACCTTAAACTGTTTATGCACGTTGTGTTTTGCCACGCATTTTTCTCTTAGGCAAACCCTCTGTGATTTATGGGAAACTGAAATCATGTGTTTCTGGTTAGCTTATACTTTAAAGCACCAAAATGTTATTTTGTAAAGCTATTTAAACGTCCAAAGAGTTTTTCCAAAGACTTTGTTCTGAGGAATGCAAGTCAAAATTCTACCCAGGGAAAACAATCCCCAGACCCAAAGAACCAGGTTTGGCTGGCTCAAGAGCTGGTGCTCCTGAATTTGCAGTTAACAAACTCGATCACACTTCCACCAAAAGAATCCCAGAAATCTCACTGGTGTGCCACCCACGGAAGGCTGCCATCACCTTTGAGGTGGGCCACAGAGAGCTTAAACCCACTGAGTTAGGGAGTACTGGCTTTGGGGAGCCATTTTGCTCACAAGGTCAATAAGCCAGAGTTTATTTTTCCATTTACACACGGTGTTTTTGAGTGTCTCAATGCATGAAAAGACACACCTGAAAAGATGTGTGTCCTATTTTTAAATTTAAAAAACCTGACTATGACATTTTTTAACATAGGAGACTTAGGTCAGAAGGTACAAAGTTTCAGTTATGTCTGATGAAACCATTATTAAAAAAAAAAACAGAATATTCTGAAGTATCTATCTAACTCAAAATTAAGGTATAGCCTGTTAATGACAAGATTTGTTCTGAGAACTGCTATATTAAGTGGTTGTGTGAACATCCTAACAGAAACCTGGATGGACCAGGTCTGTCACTCTACGCGACCTCTCAGTACCACAGGGACATGTAAACAAGATGTGCGGAGCTGCTGGTGGAGCAGTAGAAAGTCTTCACTGTCAACTTTTTAGAAGTAGGAGTACACTCTAAAGTAATAATAAAGAGTGTAGGTAGTATAATCAGTGCCACCTAAACCAGTGCCAGTCATTCTCGTTATCAGGCGTTATGCACCACACATAATTGTGTCTGCTCTGCTCTCCTGTGACTCTCAGCACGGAAGATGAGTTTACACCAGCATTGCCACAAACACATCAGGCGTGGTGACATTACAGTGACTACAGTCACCAGGCATAAGGATCTTCCAGCCTCATCCTAACCTTACTGGATCACTGCCATAGACACAGTGCAGCACTGACTGAAATGTCATTATACATGTGACCGTATTGTTCTGAATCCAGGGACAATCTGAAGCCAGTTATGGTGTTCAGAGTTATCCAGCACGATTCTTTCCTCCTGCGTAATCCTAGCCCTTGATGCCCTCCTGGTCTCCGTCAACGGTGGTTGTTACTTCCCACACCCCCCAGCCCCTTGCCCAGAAAGCCTCCATCAATAAGGCAACTTTCCCTGAATCTCAGAGGGCTATCTCCACCCCGGGAGACCACCTTGAAGGAGGTGACCTAGTAGTTGGTGAACTTGACCATAAGATGTACAATTTTTATTATAGATTCTGCTTAGCATATTATATCAGAATTCATCATCTGTTTCAAAAATAATTATCTAAAACAAAATTACTATTACTACTGCATTAACTAGAGATGGGAGTTATTATAAAGTCCTTTGGGTCATTTTTCAAACACTTTAGAATTCAAGCAGAGTATGGGGGTACATACCTTTAATCCCAGCTAGTCAGGAGGATGAGGAAGAAAGATCATAAGGGCAAGCCCAGCCTGGGTTACATAGCAAGACCCTTTCTCAAACGTTTTTACACACACACACATACATATAATGAGAATTCATAGAGTGACCTTCCAAAAAGCAATCACTAACACCAAAGGCAGCCATGAATAAACAAAGATGAGGCAGAAGATGAAAAAGGAATAAAGGAATAACCCCATCCAAGGTTGTCCTGACAGTCCCCAAGTAAAACGAAGAGTCTGAAGTTGGTTAGGTTAGAATCTCCCGGTTGTTAACTTACCACTTCATAGCACTTTTAGAACTCCGCCATGACACCAAAGTTCAGCCAGCACTGTCACTGAGACAGTTTCTTCTTTAGAATAGCTGCCACTAAATATGAGATGCTAGTGATTTCAGATGGACAGAGATGACAAACTCTACACAGGAGCCACTCATTTTTGTCCCCATGGTGACACAAATGAAAAAGACCCTCACATTTAATTCTATTTGAACTTCCAAAAGATTTTTTCCTTCTCATACTAATGAACATAACAACTAAAATAACTGTAGCTTTCTATCACCTTTGCTGCTTATGAAATCCAAAGGAGAGAACAAAAAGGTAAAATGGAAGAAGCAGTAGAAATCCTTTGGACAGGTGTAACGAGGATTTTTGTTTTCCTTGCCTGGAAAGCAAATGAATAGTTCTTGATCATTAATGATCAGTCTCCAATAATTAAATAACTGCTCCTTTCCATCAGTTCTCTTATCTAGTCATCACAATAGATATTATTTGTCTATTTTATGGACAAGAAAACTGAGGAGTAGTGTCCTCAATCTGTTTGTTTGAGATCACAGGGGATGGGGCTACCAGCCCAGAGAGATTGTCCATTGGTCAAGGGCATGAGCCAAGGGTGCACCCATTCAGTTTTGCAGAAATGGAGGAGTTTCAGGAAGATGTTGAAATAAGGTATGAATCTGTCTGTTGGTCTCCTCACCTCCCATTTTCTGGACAGGAATTCATGAAAGTTCAGTCAGTCACACAGTTAGGAGGGACAGGTTAGCAAGGGGGAGAAAGTTTAGAGAAAGAAATGGTTAAGTAAATTGAGAGCTCAAAAGAGAAACACACGTAACTGGCTAAGGAGACAAGTGGGAATCGGGATGGTGGCAAGACATAAGCAATGGAAGCCTAGACTTCAGATGATACCAAAGCAACTCTCACTTTATCTGTGAGGTGTGTACCAGAGAAGCCAAAAAGAAGTTTCTAGAAAAATCCTATTTCTCATTAACTTTAAAAAAAAAAAACTGTAGCTATTTTGCAATAAACTCCCTTTCATAGTCAGTGGAAATGCTGGAAAAACCTCAGTATTCCCATCTGGAAAGAGGATCAGCTTGACGTCTAAGAATGTACAGTTGGGCAGACCCTAAGGGCTGGGCTCCACCCAGGAAGTCCCTTTCTGTCCACGACTCCCCATCTCACCTCTGAACTCCAATGCCACACTTATAACTATTGAGCTCCCATTGCGTCCTTTGGCTACTCGGTAAGTGACGCTGCATCACAGCCCTGAGGATGCCTCTCTGGATGCACTCCATTCATGACTTCCACTCAGCTCAACTGGAATGTTTGCTTCACCTTATAAATTCTGCAAGGTTCATGTTTTGTTAAGACACATTCATTTCATGAGAAGGACACTGGGACACATTTTCAAATTGCCACTCTGAAAAATCATTTAGTTTAACCACAACCTCAAGCTGTTAAGTAGATACAACTAGAATTTAGCAATGGTTCTCCTTATTGCCCTTCACCATGCCCAAACTGTAAGATCACATTCTAGGGTCTCCATCTCAGGGCCAAGAAAAGGTGAGCGGTGAGGGGAAGGACAGTGGTGTGTGTGTGGAGGTCTTCAAGGCAGAACCACTGAGTGGCGAATAAGCAGGGCCCGGCCAAGCATGCAGGGATGAACCTTCATCCAGTTGGACAGCAAACATACAGGGGATTAACACATGTAGAGCAATCCTACAGAAACCCATACAACCAAGACTAAAGAAGAACGCTTATCTGCGCATAACCAAAGTGTGTGCAGACATTCAAAATGATTAAGGTTTTCCAGAAACATGGAACAAGAAGGATCTAGCTAGAGACAGATTAGAGAAATAATAGATAGAAAGATGGATGGATGGATGGAAGGATGGATGGATAGATTAGATAGATAGATAGATAGATAGATAGATAGATAGATAGATAGATCTAGTTTAAGGAGTCTGCTCACACAGTTACATGATTTCAGGAGCTGGCAAGTCTGAAATCCACAGGACAGGCATAAGGCTGAATTCTATCTTCTCCAGGAAATCTCAGTTTTGCTCTTAAGGCCTTCAACTGATTGGATAAGGCCCACCCACATTCTTAAGGGTAATCTCCTCTACTTAAAGTCAACTGATTACTGATGCTAATCACATATACAAAATTCTTTCACAGCAACATCTAGTGTTTGACCAAACAACTGGGCACCTAGCCACACCTATCCTAGCCAAAAAAATTTAACTACTACATTGGGCAGAAAGATCTTCTTTTAAAAAGTCATGCCCTCAAGAGAGGGAGGCAGGGAGAGCCCTGGAGTGGAGAGTTCTACCTTTGCGAAGGGAAAGGAGTCAAAGCAAGTGAAGAGGGGTAAGGAGAGCTATCACAGTGTGTGCCTTCCTGTTTCTTTCTTTTCTTTTTATTTTTTCTTGTGCAGTGCTGGGGATCACACAAAGCCTTGTGCCAGGCAAATTCCCTGCCACCAAGTTATACTCAGTCCTTGGACCTTTTGTGTTTATTTTCATGTGCTTGTTTGGTTGGTTGGTTATTTCTGTTTTGTTTGTTTGTGCTGTTTTGTTTGTTTTTAAGACAGGGTCCCACTACGTAGTTCAGACTGACCTCAAACTAAAGATTCTCTTGCCTCAGCCTCCTGAGTGCTGGGATTACAGATGTGCACCACCACACCCAGTCGTTTATGCTTTTTTTTTTTTTTTTTTGCTAAGGAAACTGATGGCGTCTAGATCATGGGATCTAGGTGGCCAACAAGGCATGTTTCTGGCTCTTTCTGGATGTTTCTCTCCAATGTCCATGAAAAGTACTGTTGAAGTAAAGCATTATTGGTTCACCCCCCCATTCTCTGTGGCCAGTTTTCACTTTTGGTCAAAAGATGACCTTCAAACCAAAAAACTATATCATGCTGCTTGTATTTCCACAACAATGTTTTGGCCTCTAAGTTCCCAGTTCCTTTCGTTTTCATCAGAGGCATGGGAGCAGAGCACCCTGAGGAGCCGTTTTGTGCAATAGAACTCCAGGCCGAGTGGCACTGCTGCTTGGAAAATAGGTGGGTAGTGCCCAGAAATGTGAAGACATATGCAAATGCATGCATTCCTCAAAAAAAGTGTGAAAATTTTCATTCAGTTTAGGCAAGTTTAAATAGAAGCTACTATACATATATATATATATATATATATATATATATATATATATATATATGTATATTCCCCAAAAGAATGGCTGCATTATAGGAATGCCTTTATTATCCCAAATTAGCTGTGAAACTCCCTTCAGAGACTTGACAGGAGGCAAAGAAGAGATTTCTCATAGCATTACAGAAAAGAAAGCTCCAGGATAAGAATATTCACACAATACAGTTTTGTTTCATAACACATTCACTCAGCCTTTCAATACCCGGCAATTACAGCACACGATAAGAAAGAAAACTGCTGCCGGAAGTGAGAACGAGAAACTGGAGAGAATTCATGAAAACATTTTGAAATGTTAAGGAGGAACCCTAGTCTCTTAGGAACCCTCGACGATCAGGTGGCCAGCATGAAATGATATTAATAGGATGAGATTTATTTTAGGGTCTACACCATACTACACCTTGTTTTAGAACACATCTTTGTTCTTGGCTTCTCAGTTAACATACTTTAAATAACCCAAGCTGGATGTGCAGAGCTGTGTATCATTGCTAAGTCGGACATTGAAATGAACCACCTTCAAATATCTCAGAGCCTAGAAAACATTCATGTACATTTTTTTCTGAGAAGTTTGTAGCTTTTATGGATTCTGCCATCTTATCCAGAAAACTGAGTGACTAAAAGAAGGAAAAGTCCAGAAATGATGTCCACAAAGCTAGACAATGGTTCATTCCATGGTATCTTAAGGCCAACCCCACTTTTATGGGTGATTCAGTAATGCCTTCTATTTTTTTAAACAGGTATCATTTTTACATTTACATACATGTGCATACATTATTTACACCATGTTCACCCTTCCACCTCTTTCTATGAGTCAACTCAATTCACTTCAAAATCAGTGTCAGATATGTAGAAAGTACCTTACCTACTGGTGGAGGTTAATGGAGGAGAAGAGATGATGAGAAACCATGACAAACAGCAAGAGAAATAAAGTGGAATAAGAACTCAAAAGAGAATGATCCACACCATGTCAGGAGCTGGGGAAAGTTCTCATAAAATACCAAGGTCAGCACTGAGATTCCATCTCACCGCAGCCAGAATGGCTGTCATCAAGAAAACAAAGAACACGTGCTGGTGAGGATGCAGGGAAAAGGAGCCCTCAGACACTGTTGGTGGCAGTGGAAGCTAGAGCAGTCACTACGGAAATCAGTACAAAGGTTCTTCAAAAACCTAAATAGAAGTATCTTACGTTCCACTATACCACTCCCAGGCACGCATCTGAAGGAAGGCGGTCTGCTCACGATAGAGACACCTACCCGCCATGTGTGCTGCAGCACTGTTCACAATAGTCAAGCTGTGGAATCAGCTTAGGTGCCCATCAACCAATAAATGAATAAGTATATCTACACAATAGAGAATTAACCAGCTGTAAAGAAGAATGGAACAATGTCATTTTTCAGGAAAATGGATGGAACTGGAGATCATCATGTTAAGGAAGAAAAGCCAAGCTCAGAAGGACAAACATCATGTTTATGATCCTGTGAAGAATCTAGACCTAAAATGATGGTGATGATAAGATATGAATGTAAAAGGGGAAGTGTCTGGGGGTGGGGGGAACCAGCAGGTAGGGGAGGAGGAAAGAAGAGGGTGATGGGGACTGAATACAATTATATTGTATGTATGTATGAAAATAGCACACTGAAACCCACTAAAACCTGCACAAAAGTGAGAGTAGAAGGAATGAGGACAAGAAAGAGTAACAGAGGGGGTGAATTTGATCAAAGCACATTATATGCATGTGCGGAAATATCACAATGAAATCCCTTTGTACAGTTAATGCATGATAACTTCAAAAAGAAAAAGGCAAGAAAACCAAGGGCAGCAAAGTAACGTTGACTGAGAGACTATGTATGCTGGCTGGTGTCACCTGGCACTTATGCTTAGATTTTAAAGGAGGAGCTGAATTTCCATAAGTGAAACAGTGTGTTTCACACAAAACAGCAAATCAGATGAGTTTGGTGTCAGAGACAAAGCACAAAGTAGACGAGGCAGATGAGAGGGTGTGAAAGCCGGGGCTCTCATGCCAGGCAGACTCAAATGGTGGCAAAATGTGGATGTTGCCCAACAGCTTCTCTGTGCCTCATTTTCCTGATTCGTAAAACGTAGATGATAACATCCGGGCCTAATGGTGGTGATTCAATGAAGAGTTTGCAGACCGCCTAACAGTAAATGCTCTGTGTTTACTTTAAAAATGAATGACAATAAAGGTCAGTCATGCTATTATTCATTAAATACTTTTAGTTAGCCAAATTAAACTCCCTTACTTTATTTCATTTTCTCCTTTTCCATGTTGAATGGGCCTGTTTACTTGCCATCTACAATATCCAGCATTATTATAATTCACACTTCTCCAAATTTTACAGCTGTTTCCCCCATCCCCATCATGAGGCTTGTGGACTAATGTCCCACTACATACACAAATGGTCAAGAATCTTTGCTACACATCACTATTGGCTATGGAGCAACTAGAAAAGGGAGAGAGATCTTCAGATGCTGCAAGCCATTTTGCTTTCCATGGAAGTGAAAATGTTTAGATGAAAATTACTGAAAACACCACAGGCATAAATTTGCACATGGTGATAATAGCCTGTGAAAGCTTAGAGATGCTTCCTTACATTGAGCATGACTGATACAGGTCAGAGGGACCCCTCCTTCCCTAAAGGTGTTTGGCTAAGGTTAAGCACTGTTGAGAAGTTTTTATTGTAAGTACTCTTTAATGTTTACTTTTCCCCAAAATAATCTAAGCTTTGGGGGCTGGGCTGATTTGACTCTTTGATTGATAGCTGACAGATTCTTCCCTTGTGTCCGGCTGCATTCAGTGTGGTGTCTTCAACCAAGCAACCCCTTTTTTGGCAACCAGCTGGTTTGTCATCTTGGCATCCCAGCTGCCAGGAACACTGAATCCACAGAGGCTGACAAAGCTACAACTTCTGCTGCTTGGGGAGGCCTTCTACCAGTCACAACTCCTCTAGACAATTTGTACCAGCCTCAAGACTTGACCAGCTCTAGATGTTCCAGCAGCAGGGGGCGCACCTCATCAATGACTCACCAAAACACTTGGGATTGGTTGAACTAGAGGCTTGTCACACGCAGAGCCATGATTGGCAGAATTACAATCTAAGCACAAGAAGGTACTCAGAGTATCTATTAGCCTAAAGTTCTTTTTAAATTTAAAATTCTTTTAAATGCTGTACTAATAAAAAATAACAACAAAAACTACTCCCTGCTCCATTCCAGAGGTGACCACATTGACCTCTCTGAAATACCACTAATAGGTGCTGCCCATCTGAGCCACTTCCTTTCTCATATGCAGCAGAAGTGACTGACAATAGCATGGTCTCCCTATAATTTACATTGATTTTTCTCCAACTACACTGAGTGAGAGGTGTGATGGGAATGAAATAGCATCTGCACAAAAGAATTGTTGCATATTATGCAAATAGTTCACAAGGAAGGGGAAGAGAAAGAGGGAAGGAGGGAGGGAAAGAGGGAGGAAGGAAGGAAGGAAGGAAGGAGAAAAGAAACTCCACGTAAAACAAAAAGAGGTACAAGGAAGAAAATATAGGACTATCTAGTTCTGCAATGTATATGGACTCAACATAGTCACAATAATGAAACCCTACGCAAATATTCATCTTAGAGATGCAACATATACAGGATGTGTAGATGCAATATTTACAGTTACAGACCAAAAAAACAATGTTTCTCATCTTGATAACCCATAAGGAAAAATGACAACAGTTAAGAGGTGGAAGAGAAGAAATAGTGCGCAAGTGCAGAATGGATACCAACGGGGCCAGCCTCAGGGCAGCCTGGATAGTCACACGGGGCTGCATGCTTAACTTAGAAAGGTCCCATGCTTAGTATAATGGTCTCTGGCACCATCTTGAAATTCAACCAATTTTTAAACACAAAGCCCTATATTCTCATTTTCCACTGGGCCCTGACCCTGCAGGTGTGTGCTACTCTTAGCAGGTAGTGCAACAAGCATTTAAAGTTGCAAAATAACCCAACAATGAAAGTGTTCAATGGACGGCATGACTATACTAAGATGTCAGAAAAAATGGTGCTGGGATGTGAAATCTAAGCATATTCTCGTCTATCCCATCGGAATATCCCATTGACATATTAATATGATAGCTACAGGTTGACAGTAAGTAGCAGAAGAGCTGGTTAAAAGAAATCGAAATATTGTCCCTGAGGGATGAAATTAGGGAAGAGACACAAGGATCACTGCCTCTTATCATAGGTCCTAATATGCTTTGTTTTATTTTTTTAACCTTGTTCAAGGCCCTTTTCATTTCTGTAATTAATTTTTAAAAGATAACAAAAACATAATGTAGAAAACCTATGTTCTACAAACATAGTTCATAAAATAACTTTATAAAGCAACTAATTGGCTACATAAACTTTCTAATTTAATACACATGCCATGTGATTGATGTCTTAAAACAGTGATAAGCACAGAACATGTATGACATAGCTGCTGCCCTCTAGACAGTCCTTCATTTTATAAATCATGTTACATCTGTCAAAGTCAAGGTGAAATGGAGAAAGGAGGAGTTATGAATGCTGAGTAGCACAAAGCGGTCATGTTTCCTTGAAAGGGCATTATTTTCAAAATTAGACAATTTTGGACACAAGTATAATTTTTCAGTAACTTATCCTTACTGTGTCAAGAGCCTGGAAATTAAGGACTACTTATATACTAGTAATTCTAAGTAAAAACGGATCAGAGGAAGTTGGAGGGAGGCAGTAGACAGCTGGACCAATCACCTGCTTTCCACAGACTTTTCCTGCTGCTTGATGCAGACACAAGTACAATTCGTTCTCAGCAAGGCTGGATAATCAGCAGCAAACTGCCCACAACTGCTGGCTTACTGATGTACAGACAATCCGAAAAGAAATGTGTGGAGAAGGTAGGTTTAGTGATGCCACCAACATCTCTGTCATGAAAAGAAACTAGCTTGGATCCTGCCGGGCATTTAATCATGGACTTTGTTTTCTTA
Organism: Castor canadensis; assembly: GCF_047511655.1. NCBI lineage: Eukaryota > Metazoa > Chordata > Mammalia > Rodentia > Castoridae > Castor > Castor canadensis. Next base: position 82,614,239 of record NC_133395.1, read on the forward strand.
GGGGAAAGAGTAACTGAGGCACCTCCCACAGCCCCCACTGCAGGACAAAACAGTTACAGAATTTCAACAGGCCTAAAACTCTACAAGATCCAGCCAGTGCTCCTCCCCAGAAAAGGTAAAAACAAAGAACAAGGAAACTCTAGCGTGAAAACCACAGCCCATTAAGTGTATAAACCCAAACTTCTCACTTTCCAGATCTAACTTACTTGTAGTACTTTCATAACTTGCCTTACTACCAACACAATCAAATCCCCTCTATTACCAGTCCCATCGTGACCTCCCAAGGTTATTTTAATTTAGGAGCTCTTCTGCCCAAGGACCAGTCTAGCGGTCGACCACTGGGAAGGCCAACATTTGGGCTGTTCTCTGTAAACAGAGGGAAAATGAAGAAAAGCAAATAAATGCTAAAGCGATGCTCTGCTGGGCTTTGATGGTCAGGGAAGATCTGCAGTCCTGCCCGTTTTTTCTGAGTTAAGGCATTGCTTTTTTAAGGAGATAAGTTTGAGGCCAAAATGAGAGATTGCCTGGTGACCCCTGAAGAAGCCAATCCTGTCACATCTAAAGGGTGTGTTTCCTAAGGGTGTGGAGAAGTTTGTCTTCTTAAGCAGCATGCCAGGAAGAGATGGACGTCGACATAAGAATGGGACCACCTAAACATGCAGCTTAAGTGCAGGTGTCCTCAGCTCAGGGAGGAAGGCAACAGCCCATGGGGCAGAAATGAATGGAGGAAAGCAGTCAAAGGGGAGGCTGACAATGATGTTCTCACCTGGAGTCCAAAGAAAGGGGGAGTTATTGCTGAGGTAAGAGAAAAGGGCTGCCAAAGAACCAACGCATAGCAGTGGCTACAACCAGACACAGAAAGACACAGGCTGTGGTTTGGGTGTCTCTAAAGGTCCATATGGAAAGACTTTGTCCCCAGGGGAGACAGCACTGGGAGGTACTGTGGGCCTTTTAGGAGTAGGCCATTGGTGGTGTGGGCTTGAAGGTAATTGTGGGATCCAGTCTGTCTTCTCTCTCTCTCTCTCTCTCTCTCTCTCTCTCTCTCTCTCTCTCTCTCTCTCTCCCCCTCCTTCCCTCCCCCTCTCTCAACACAAGCTCCTGCCATGATGCGCTGCCTTTGCCAGAGGCCCTGACTAATAAGCCTGCCTGCTCTTGGACTTGAATCTCCACAACTGTGAGCTAAACAAATTTCCTTCCTTCATAAGTAGCCACCTCACACATTTCTTCATCAGGGAAACATGGGACATCAGAGGAGAAATGAGTGAAACAGGAACATGGCTTTCTTGGTCGCCTCCACTCTAAAGTGCGGTGACATTAGGAACTTCTTTTTCTAACTTTTCATTTTTAAATAATTGCATAAGAGTTGCAAAAATAGTACAAAGAATTCACATACATTCTTTATTCAGATCCACAATTTTAACATTTTTCCACATTTGCTTTAACATTCCCCTCCTATATATAGCATGTTTTATATTTTATGTTATATTTTACATAATATATATCATTCTATTTTTTGTAAGTCTTTTGAGAGTTAGCTGATGATCTCCTGCCTCTTTACCCCAAAATTGTTCAACATGAATTTTCCAATGACAAGAATGTTCTCTTTCATTACCACAGATAACGTAAAAATCCGAAAAATTAGCTGTGATTCAATATGACTATTTGATCCACAGTCAGTTTTCAGGTTCTATAATTTGTTCCGATGGCATTTGGTATACTGGTCTTACCCCTGACCCAGAACGCAGTCTGGGATCATTTGTTGCATTTACTTGTCCTGTCTGCTTGGTCTCCTTTAATCTGGAACATTCCTCCACTTTTCCTGGAATTTGTGACATTGACCCGTTAGAAAAACTCCAGCCAGTTGCCTGTCAAGGTAAACTGGATGAGAGTCTATGCACTTGAGGCAGAAATGCTACGTAACAGCTGCCCTCGGAGCTCCACCGCAGGCCTTGCATGAAGGTAGTTTGTTCTGTGACAAGCGATGTGCTCTGTCACTTGAGCCTTGCCTCCAGCCCGGGGTGATTCTTTAATGCTAATACTCTTTCTACATTTCTCAGACGGATTCTGTTTTAGGGAAGGCCTTTCTTGTCTTCTCAGTGTGTTGATTTATTGTCATTGTGACTCGGAGATTCTTACACAGCCTAGTGAGTTACCGTCCATCACTGACTTCATTCCTTTAGATGCTCAGATAGTCCTTCATGGTCAGCAGGTGCTCCTTCAAGCCTGTCCCTGTGTCCCATGGAATTGTCCCACCATCTGTGAGCAGTTTCTTACATGGCGACATAACAAGAAGTTTCAGACTTCTTGTTTTGTACTTTCTCAATCAGCCATTTTCCCAAGGAGTGGTGGCTTATTTTAGTTGGGCATAGTTAGTTTCCATCACTATTACACAGTACCTGAGATGGTCGGCTTATAAACAGAAAAAGGTTATTTTGGTTCACTGTTTTGGAGGTTCCAGTCCATGACTAATTAGCCTCATTGCTGATGGGGGTGACAGATGACAGTGGTAGGAAGCATGTGGCAGAGAAAACCTACTCATTCCATGGCCAGGGAGACAGGGAGGGTGAGGAGAGGGTCCCACAAATCCTTTTGAAAACACGCCCCCAATGACCTAAAGTTCTCCTGCTAGGCTCCGCCTCTTAAAGGTCCCACCACCTCCCAATCGCACCACCCTGGGGACCAAACCTTTAACGTGTGGGTCTTTGGGTGACTTTCAAGATCGAAACTACAGAAGACAATAATACTGAGAAACCAAGATCTAAACATGCAGTGTGATGTTACCAGTTCCTTACTGGGAAGCATTCACGGTCACATTAGAGATCCATTTGTAATTTTCTTTGGGGAATTAAAAGAAAGAGGTCCTAATTGGTTGGATGACAGCAAATTGGGGAAATGTTACCCCTAATGTCCTCTTTGTGTTTCCAAATAAATTCCCATGATGTGGTTGTGATGGCTACTGTCATCCTACAATCCCAGGCACTCCTGTAGCATAAAGATTTCAAATCCAGATGCAACTGGTCATTTCACCTCTACACTTGTTATTAGGTATAGACTGACCCCAATGGGCTCTTCCTGTACTTTCACCTTTTTTTTGTTTGTGGCAGTCCTGGGATTTGAACTCAGGCCCTCACCCTTGCTAGGCTGGTGCTCTATCACTTGAGCCAGTCCACCAGCCCTTTTTTGTGATGGGTTTTTTTTGAGATAGTTTCATGAACTATTTGCCCAGGGCTGACTTCAAACCATGATCCTCCGGATCTCTGACTCCTGAGTAGCTGGGATTACCTGGTTCCTGGCTGTACTTTTGCCTTCTCTCAGGTACTTTGGAATCAGAGGCAGCTTCACCTGTCCTCCAGTAAGTATTTGGATAATTGTGGAATCCACCAGACAGTCATTAACTCAGGAGGCTGCAAGGAACTTCCCTGGCACTCCTACTAAGGCTGTTGTCTGAATAAATGTTCCATGTCCTCTAGAAACTTCTTCCAAACTGCTCTCAGTTCTTTTCTATCCTTCAAGTGCAGCTGCATGCCAACTCTTGCTTTCATTGGCTGGGCTGTGCCCCATGCACGTCAGTGTTCAATGACGTGTTATTTTAGCATAGTGCAATAAAAATAATTTGCGGAAGATAAATGAAATAAGAAAAACCTCAAGAGAGGAGGTTCCTCTGTCACCTGCCAGCGTCGACATTGCAAGGGCTGTGTTGAGTTTGAGTCTCAGCAGATAGATGGTGAGAAAAATGGAATATTTATTCTACGTGGTAAACTTTTGTAAGAATTATAAAAAATATGCTTCAAAAATATATCATGTGCCACTTTAATTATTTTAATTCTTCTCTCTCAATTTAGGGCAGAAAAACAGAACTTCAGAGAGGTTCCATAGGAAATGGTTTCAATCCCACATATTCATTAAATAGAAACTAAAACAAATATTTTCAACTTGTTATAAAATAAGACATTATTTGTACTGTATCCATAAAGATTTTATACCAATGTTAGTAGGGGTTTTTTTTAATCACTAGAGGATGAAATTATTTCCACAGTGTCAGTCCTGGCCTTGGTGTGCAGATATACTGAACATTTTAAAAGTGAGGCAAATAATAATATGAATTGGTTTTTACCATAGTTGCTATAAACTGATCCCATAATTGTCCCAGACCTGGCAATGCAATCGTAATGACCACGTGCTATGCACAAAGTGGACCAAATGAGCAAGCATTTACGAACCCTGTAAAAGGTGAAAGGATTATTGACATGTTAATTTTTTATCTTTTATTGATACATAGTAATTGTATGTTTTTATGAAGTACAATACATGTATAAAATGTGTCATGAAGGAGTCAGTGCTATTGGCATACCTTTCACCTCAGACATTAATCCTTCCTTTGGGCTGTGAATATTCAAAATCCTTTCTACTACCTATTTTGAGATAAACCATTAATTGTTGTCAACCACAGTTATGCAAGAGAGCATGAGAAGTGAGTCGTCCTTTCTAACTGCCTCTCTGTGCCTGTTAACTCTTCTCTCTCCATCCCGGCCTTCTGTCCTTCCCAGCCTCTGTAACACTCTTCTGTTCGCTACAACTCTGAAAACAACCCATTAGTATTGAACAATGCTTTAATATCAAGAGCACAGCTAGCAGGCAGCCAGGTCTCATGCCACATTACCACAGCGCAAATTACTTTCCCCTCAGAATGTGTCACCTTCCAGTACCAGTGTGTGACCCCAACCTTCTCCTCCCTGTACTAGTGAGGGGTGGCCAGTCTCTTCTGTCCTCACTAACGTGAAAATGCCCAGTGCCTTTCTTTTTTTTTACTCATTTAAAGTCCGACCAGCACCTTGCCTTCTACTGAATAAACACTTAAGTAATAAACCAATGAATTTATTTTTGAGTTAATCCCTATGGAAAAATAGGCCAAGGAATTCAAAATAGCAAATGCTACTATCTCCATTAATCCCCTAGGAACTCTTGAAGTCAAACATCCTTCTTTCTCCCCCTTGCATAACACAAGAACCACATATACTCCCTACAAGCCTCTCAGCACTGGCACAAATAAAACTTCCAAATGCTTGTTAGATCATTTTACAAATAGCTGTCAGGGGTCTAGATATACCATGCATGTGTTTAGCCCAGGTCCAGGCAACAAAACCTGACTTTAGAATGGGCACCCTCCACCCCCACCACTTCTCTCCACCTGTGAGGGACACAGGCTATTGCTCATCCTCTCTCTGCTGCTTTGTCTTCCTGTGACTTGGGAAAACTATGAGGCACTGTAGATAAATCATTACTAAATTATGTCTCAACTTTTGCAGCCTACCACCACACACACACTTCATGCCCAAAACCCAGCAAAGGAACACATGAATCTGTCTTGAGTCCTTTACCTAAACTCCAGGCAAGCCCTGTCTCCCAGGGTGCTCTTCAGACTTGATGTGTTAACATACACTCCTTGGATCAGTGCATACCTACTAAGCATTTACTGCACAGTAGGTACTATGCTAGGCACTGAGCAAACACTGCTAATAAGATTCAGTGGGTACCTGAGGGTAAGAAGGTTCCCAGGCTGGAGTGGGCTATGGAGAGCACAGTAAGGGGCATTTTGTGGTGACACGGGAAAGGGCCTGGAGGAAAGATGTCCTGGAGGAATGGCTGTCAGAGCCAAAGGATGGGTAGGGACCCGTCAGACAAAGACAGTCATTGCCCCTTATCCACAGGGCACACATTCCAAGGCATTCCACATGTCAAAAACTGCCAGTAGTACCAAACACAGCCATAATTTTTTAAAGGCTCCCAGATAACTCTCCTTCAATTCAAAGCTACTTATTTAGTTCCTATTAGTATAAACTAAGAACTCAACAATAAAACAGACAAAAATTGCTATATCATAGAGCTTATAGATTCCAAAATTATGTGTAGGACAATGAACCAAAGGAAAAAAAGCAAATTACAGTAGTTTCCTCCTTATCCACAGTGGAAACATCCGGAGATCCCCAGGGGAAGCCAGAAACAAATAACACTAAAATGCTGATTTTTCCTTCACATGCATCCCTGTGGCAAAATCTAATTTACAAATTAAACTCAGTAAGAAATTAACAACAATAATAAGTAACAAAATGCAGCAATTATAGTGATATACAATAATAAACGCTATGTAAATTAATGTATGGCTTAGTTCCAGAATTTTCCATTTAATATTTTCTAATCACTGTTGAACACAGATAGTTGAAACCACAGAGAGCAAAATGGGGGCCAACTATACAGTGAAAAGGCCGCCCCAAGTACATGGAGCAGCATATCCAAAGGCTCAAGGTGTAGACGGATTGCTGTTTATGGGGATGTGCAGGAGTGTACAATACAAGGAAGAAAGTGGTCTGAGATGGCCTGGAGCAGAAAGCACAGCTGGACTGACCCCAGCAGTCCTATAAACCTCACGAAGGAGAGGAAACTTGGGATGCATCCAGATCTTACACTGGAAGTGAACAGTGCAGTCGGATCAGGAGGGTAGCTCAGGCCAAGGTGGAGACGGATCTTTAAGCTGACAAGGGCAGGGGCAAGAGGGTGGATAATCCATGCAGGAATCACGATAGTTTGAGTGAGGCAGTGACATTGGGATGCAGGTGACAGTAGATGAACTGTGGGATATTATAGAGGGAACAGGGTGGGTTTGGGGACGGAGGGGTGTTGAAGAGGAAGATGTGAACAATGACTCCCAGAGCTCCGACTTGAGCAACTGGATGAATTTTGAGATGGGACTTACTGGAAGAAGATGAAATTAGGTGGAAACTTTGGCATGTTCTGTTTTGGGTCCTGCCATGAGGAGGTGCCCTTGGAGCTGTAATTGGGCCCCTGAAGCACTGGTCTGCACTGAAATCCATGTGGACTTATGGTTGATGACTAGGTCAGGAGGAAGAAAGGAGCACAGAGGACAAGGAAAGTGCCCACTAAGGAGCTCATGAGGACGCACATGTTCTGTGTGTTAGACATTAGCAAGGCAGGAACAAGAGAAGAAGGGTTTTGAAAGAATTCACATTTCACATTTCAAAACAGCAAGCAGTGATTTCCCTCATGGGGAAAAGTGACACACCTAGTCGGGCAGGGGTTATATTCGTCACAATATGGAACTTACTTGAACTTGAATTTGAATTTCTCAGAGCCCAGGAAGGGGAAGATGTTCATAGTGCCAAGATTTAGGGCTCCTGAAGGTCTTGATCCAACCCTGAATATAATATTGTCACAAGCTGGGGACCTTCAGGTGTTGCAAGTTGGGGAGGGGAGAGGCTGAGTGGGAGGAGAACCTGGGGCTGGTGGCAGCTCTGGTCAGAGCCCACTGCTGCTACAGGTCTCCATGCTGGCCAGAGAACACCCCGATGGTCTAGAAAGCTACTTTTCCATAAAAGTGCTCTCAGATAAACAAGCAGCAGTTCTTGTAAACACTCTGTCCTCTATGGATGTAAATATTCTCAAGGTGCACTGAAGAAACTGAATCACTTCCAGCTCAGCGTGTTATTAATAGCTGTTGATTATTTTCTCCCAAGTCCTCGTGTGCAAAAGAGGGAGGTGGGGTGGGGAATTCTGTTTACTTGCATAGCAAGAGTTACTGCTTAACCAGGCCGTGCTCAGCATGCTTGATAAGAGACCAGAAAGTAAGAAACGTATTTTTTCCTTGAAAGTTAGCAATTAACTTATGAAAAGCATAGAGGTGTGCTGGACCAATTTAACAAGGGTTCTAGAAGGTAGTGTTCACCTGCTGCTCACCTCGTGTGAGCAACTAGCAGCGTTTCACATAGGGAGACCAAGGAAACCATCCTGAAGCAATCTCAGGGTGGGTTTGCAGATCTTTCTGAGTAAACAACAGCTTAATTGTTGAAAAGAAAACCAAGAGAAAACTGACAACAATTCTTTCAGCACACTCAACAAACCTGAAAGGCCTTATAATTCTGCATGCTACTGATGATGATTCCTGGCATGACCAAACTTTAGTTCCAACAAGGCCCATCTGTGCCCTTCCTAGAAGAGCCCAGTTTTAGAAAGAATCCTGCTAAGCGTAGCTTAGCCAGAAACCCCCACTCCCAAAATCTCATCACCCTTGACGTCTGATCCCATCCCCCATATTCCACCATCCCTCAGGTGATGTGCTACCATGCCTACAGCAAGAATCCTGTTGTGTCATGTTTCCTCTTGGTCAATTTACATCCACCGACCTCCTCTTCTCCTGGGCTACAAAGTCTCACTTGCCCACCCGTGTTCTGTGTTTGCTGTCTTCAGAGTTAAGCCCAGTTCTATACTGAGGTCTCTTTCCCCCTGTTTCAACAGTCCTGAACAAAATCTGTTTCTGACACATTAGCTGTTGCCTAGTTTTGGTTTTTCTTTTACCCTCTCCAATGCCACATGTAGAGATGTACAGAAAAATTCAAAATAAACGGAGCTGTCTCCAGCTATGAAAGCAAGGTAGAAAAGAACAAAGCATTCTGTGTCTGTTCAAATCTTTATTTGTTCTTCATATGAGAAATCAGGCAACCCTGATATGCAGATAGACCCTGTAAAGTCTACCTCTAGGGAGGTAAGCAGGAAAACTCTTCTAAGTTACTTTGGAGGTCTGGACGTTAGGTCCCAGGATAATACAGGACGTAATACAGGAGCTAGCAACTGACAGTGAATAAGTGGTTATGATAACCATATCTCTCAACAGCACAAACGTCCACCCACCTCCATGTGCATCCTGTGCAAAATGACAGAAATGCATTTTGAGAAGCCAAGCATTGACCACTTGTGCACAATGTCACCCCTGGCATTTGCTGACATGGCTTAGCATGTGTTAGGAGGGGCACCAGGGGCCACGAGGAACTATTCCTGGCCTGAGGTCTTACAAACTGGACTGTTTCAAATGTTCCTGGTGTGTTGTTCTTCTCTCCTGTTGAATATTGATTTTGAATTTCTGCTACATTAACAGAAGGGGCTGTGACTCTTAAAATGTCACCATCCTCTTGCGATCTCTTTTCTTTGATATGTAACATATTCACTGAGAAAATGGCTTCATCAGTCACCTAGGGCCTCGCTATCACAGCATTTGTACTCCTCTGTTCATCTCAGGGGTTTCTTTGTTTCCACATAAATAAAGAAGAACATTTTTAGAAGGAGTTTCAGGAGCTTGGTGAGAAGTCTGGGAAAGTCCTCCACTGCAACCCAAATAGAAAACATTGTCAATAGGCTGTGTGTCAAAATCCAGGAGCAAAAAAAACCCAATTGAAGGAAGAAGAGACAGCCATGTATCTTCCAGCTCTGTTTATCTATGCAAAGGTTGCTAAGCATATGTTTCAGAGGCCTGTCCCTATGGGCATCTTGTTTGTGCCCCTCTCCCTCCCTCCTTCTCTATCTCTTCCATCTCTCCAGTGTGACTTAAGAAGAAACTACAAAACTGGGGAATATGCAGGAGCCATATCTTTGGCATATACCTTAAGAAATCAATCAACAAACATTCTATAAGAAGGAGACACATAAACACTCCCGGTACCACACACACACACACAACTTCCAGGCTCTGCAGTCCCTCTGTTTCCCTAAGTGATGTTGTTTGCATGTCTAATCTGTCACTTATTTATGCTGCTTCCATGTGTCCCAGTCTACTCCCTTAATCACAATAGTGTCTTGCCCTGTCTCTCGAAAAATGCCTTTTACATGAGGCCAGCTCTAAGCTGGTTTTTGTTCTTGAATTCTGACTTGCATTTCTACCAAATACATCATTCCTGCCTTTTTCCCCAGTGTTCTGAGTTCTTGGGTTATGTATTCACATCTGCCATCTCAATTGACTGCCCCCAGCCAGGGTCTTCTTTTTTTTTGTTTCCCTCCATATCAGCTGACACACATGTGCACATTTACAAATGCAAGCTGGGTTTCCCAGGCCAACTCAGTCCAAGAAGAAATCTGGGGTCTTGGGATAGTCACACAACAATGCTTGAGCTCTGTCCACACCCATCATCCCAGGACTCCCAGTGCATCTTCAAACTCATTCTCTTTCAAGAAGTGTCATGTCCTCCTCAGCAACCCACAGCATCTGTCCTTTCCTTTGGCTCCAGCTCTTGGGAGGGCTCAGGGCCCATGGAGCAGCCAATGCTATGAGAGCCACAAAGGCATTGTCCCTGCTGGGAACACTGTAGATGGCACCATCATGCAGAGATACCCCATTGTGTGTGCCAAAGCTGTCCTTTGTAGATAGCAGTGACCTCTATACCAAGAGGCCAGTGTTCTCCATGGCTATCAGACTATTGGCTTTCCACCACCTCCCATGGCAAGAGAGGGTGTGGAAGGTCTGGCAGGACATAAAGTCCCTCCCAGGAGAACATCCTGGTCCAACCTTCCTCCTGCTTCTCTCAGCTGTTGAGTTTGTTCTGGAGTGCACCTTGCAGTGCCATCAGAGTTGTAGGATCTTCCACAGGGCCCTCCTCCTATACTGACCCTGCACCAGGACTCAGTCATAAGACTATGGAACAGGCCAGTGTATACTGTGGATGACAGACCCCCAAATGGACCCAAAGTCAGCTTCCCTTCTACCTAGAGCATGCACTTTTTTTAGATGTCTTCTTGATCTTTCTTGAGAAAAGACCTCAACAAACCCACCACACTAGCCTACCAAGTAAGTCCAGCTGCCTCTGGATCCTTCAGTGGACTGTTACCTATGCTCCAACTGGGACCCTTCTACTCATGAACATATGGCCATGTTACCTGGTGTGGATATGTGAGAGAGGTCTGGATCTTTCCATGTTTGTGTCTCCATCTTTTCCATATTGCATGTCCCAAATGCTTGGGACCACAGGTGTTTTTGAATTTGGAACTTTTTTCCAACTTTGGGATATTTGCATATATATGATGAAACATCATGGAGATGGGACCCAAGTTTAAACACAAAATTCATTTACACTTCAAATATACCTTATAGCTGGGCACTGAAGGCTCACACCTGTAATCCTAGCTACTCAAGAGGCAGAGATCAGAAGGATTGAGGTTCAAAGCCAGCCTGGGAAAATAGTTTCTCAAGACACTATCTCAAAAAAGGGCTGGTGGAGTGGCTCAAGGTGTAGGCCCTGAGTTCAAACCCCAAACCTTCAAAAAAAAAAAAGTACACCTATACATAGAGACTGGAGGTATTTTATACAGCATTTTAAATAATTTTGTGTATGAAACAGAGATTCACAATGTGGATTTTCCACTTGTGTCATTTCAGCACTCAAAAAAGTTTCAGGTTTTAGAATTAGATTGTAGGATTGGGGTGTTCCACCTGTGTTGGGTGTTAAAATGTGCTCCTAATCCTTAACAGGATGGTTTTCTAAGAGAAAAGGACTTTGTTTAAAAATTCAGCAAGACTAACGAGAGAATAGAGGCACCAGTTTGGAAGGACAAGAATGATCCCACACCGACCTTGGGGGTGGAGACCTGCCCCCAAAAGAACGACCAGTTTCTACATCTCTGGAGTCTAAGCTAGATAACTTAGGTACAGAGGAAGGTGGTGGAGGACCAATGGATCAGTGGAAGGAAAGATACTGGATGCTATGTTCCTGCCCAGTCATCCTCTACTGCTGCTCAGGGGGACACATGCCCTAGTGAAAGTCAGCTGTGCTCAGGTGCAGGGAAAAAGGAACGTCAGTTTAAGGTGAAAATGGGAAAATGACAAATGGAGATCATGGTAAAAATAAAACATCTTTTCTCTTCCAAAAAAAAAAAAAGTTCATCTTGACAAAGGCGACTTCAATTGTGTGACAAAAATGCCTGGATCATATTAATGGAATGTTACTTCCTTTCAAATTAATCTGTGCCAATACTCTATAAGAATATGAATGTTACAGAAACCTAAGCACATTATACTGAAATTTCTATGAATATTAAAGTACTTGAAAACACGTAATTTTGCATCGTATAACTAATAGCTCACTAATATAAGTTTGTTTTCTTTACTTTCCAGATTTTTTTATAAGAAATAAGATAGGGAAGAAGGGGGTCATTGTTGCTATTAATTTTAATCCTGTAACTATGCAACTCATGGACTGAAGCAATAAATGAGAAGAGTGGTCATAAAATATTAACTGTCATCATCCATTAGGTCAGAAAAGGAAAGGAACTGGATGCCTGTTGAACATCACAGGGTGGCAGGCACCTCACACACAGTGACTAAGTCCTCCTTGCATTCACTCTGAGCTATGTATAGAATCCAACGCACAGGTGAGGATCTGCATGCATGTCCAGAGAGGGCAATTTGCCCAAACCACACAGCTGGTAGTGATGGTGGTCTGACTAGACTTAGATTCAGGTCTCCCTGACTCCAAACTCCAAGCTCTTTCATTTAACTGAAGCTGTGCTCAAGACTGAAATGTATAGAATGGCCCAGGAGAATGGAGATAACCAAGGCAAAGGTCAAGGGTCATGGAGATTAGGTAAATAATGACCGTCTGTCTTAGCCTGTTTTCTATTGCTGCAACCAAATACCTGAGGCTGGGTACTTTGTTTTTAAAAGAGGTTTGTTTAGCTCACAATTTTTGAGGGTGAAAGTGAAAAGTTGGGCAGTACCAATGCACTGAAAGCTGTTGAATAATAGAGGAGAAGGACAATAGAGAAACAGTAAGAAGTAGAGGGGTTTAATCTGATTAAAGCAAGACGTATACAAGTCTGAAATACCAAAACAAAACTTGAGCAATCAATGTACATTTAAAAAATGAAGGACACAGAGGTAAAACAGGTCCTGTCCTGGGGTGGATACCAGTGAGAGGGAGAAGGGCAAACAGAGAGGATGAAGGAGAGCAAGCATGGTAGATATATCTCATACTCATGTGGGAGAACAGAACAACGAAACCTGCTGAAATAGTTCTAAGAAGGTTGGGGGGGATGAGGGAGAAGGATGGAGGGGGTGAATCTAATTAAGATATATTGCAAGTACATATGTAAAAGTCACAGTGTATCCTCCCTATACAACTATTATGTGCTAATAAAAACTGTAGAATTTTTTTTACATTTTTTTTTTGGTGGTACTAGGGCTTGAACTCAAGGCATCACACTTGCAAGGCAGGCCCTCTACCACTTGAGCCACTCCGCCAGCCCAAAAATCTAGAAATATTTTTAAAACTTGGGCAGTACCATTAGCTTGGTCTCTGGTGAAACCCCCTTCCGCCCCCCTCCCCCACCCCACTCCCCCGGCTGTGTCACAACATCCCAAAAAGCAGAAAAGGAAAGGGCCATATGCAGAAAGATCATATAGAAAGATCACAGGACACCAGCGGGATTTAGAGGACTGGCTCACTCATGAGGGAACTAGCCAGGGGCCCACAAGCAGTACCTTAACCCCTCTGAGGCTGCACCCCCCAGTCATCTAACCACCTCCCACTAGGCCCAACCTCTTAACACGGCCACACTGGGGACCAAGCTTCCAGCACATTAACCTTGGGGAACCCACTCAAACTGTATCTAAATCATAGCACTGCTACATTATGGTATGAAAGCTTTCCGGAAAGAAGAGCATTTGCTTCTTGCAGGATCTTTAAGGAGTTTATGTCTATGTTGGGCCTGGAGAGTTCAAAATGTCTACCAGGAAAACCCACAGCTTTCTCTCTCAAGTCCTTGGCACCTGGTCCCATTGCTAAGTCTTGGATCCCCTAGGATCAAGTGACATGTGGACTGTCTCTAACGTTCTCCTCAAATGCACACAATGTCGGAAATAAGCCTCCATGTGCCATGCTGGTGGCTGCACCCTAGCACCCAGCAGAAAGTGAGCTCCATGTTAATTTTCCTAACACTTTGATGACCTCTAACTGGCATCTCCCCACTACTGGCCCCTCTCACTCTGGTATGGATACTTGGGCCATGTCCTACCCTGGTGATTAGGAGCCGACTCTCCAGTCCCATATCTAAAAGCCTAAACAAAAGTACAGTGAGATTTTTCACTGAAGAGTTGACTTAATTAGTGCTTCCCAAAGTTATCTGCGAGTTCTCCAGTTCGGTTCCTTGTCAAATGGAATGACAGCGATAAGGAGGACTAGCTGGGTCAGAAAATACAAGCTCTGGGTTTTTTCTACTTCAAAGTATATGATCCACATAACTAAATAACATGTTAACAATTAGTAATTTCAATCAATGTTCTCTTCTATTTGATAATTTATCATATTCACTGAGTTTCTCTACAACTAAATATTCAGACACATGCAGGCAAAATGAAATATACGTCTCAGGGTCCATTTTACTAAAAACAAAACCACAGTTGGTTCACTTAAGTTGCAATACTGGAATTCTGGTTCTGAGGTGTTAGACCACCAAAAAAAAAAAAAAATACCCACCTCCAAGAACCCACCTCCAAGAATATTTCTAAATTTAAAGTGATCTCTATTGTCCTCAAGTAAGCATTTCTCATTAAAGAATTTTCCTTGTCCTCTCCCAGCCCATCTCCACAAGTTACACTGCAAGCAGAACCTCCCTCAGAACAGGAAGCTGCCAACATCAGATACAGCACATCACACACTCCTATTTTTCTCATATTTGTTCAATTCCTAATCCCCACTCAATCAGAGAGAGATAGACAGACAGATAGGAGGCCCTGAAGAAAGACACTATTAATTTTATAGCCATTCAAGGAAATGATTACTTCTGCAACCTCTAAGTTCTCATTTGTCGATCTGGAATCCTATGTCAAGACCAAGTAAGACAAATAAGTATAAAGCTTGCTTGCTTTTTGCCAAAAGCTGGCATGTTTACCACAAGCTAAATTCCCATGAGTGTCCTATACTGTATAATGTGGTACATCTATTCCAACCCTGATGTGAGAATAGAGAGGAAGAGAGCATTTTCTTCCTTCCCTCCCTCATCCACGCATTAAAATTCTGTTCAATTGAAACCATCAACGGCAAAGGTTACTGAGATACAACACGGTCTATCGGTTAAGAGTACAAATTCTGGAGCCGGATGTCCTGAGTTGCATGCTGTCACCTTGTGGAAATTACTTAATATCTCTACACCTCACGTCTATCCACTGCAAAATGAGGATATGCCAGGATATAGGCTTTACAGGAAGCTAAGAGGATTAAATGAATCAACATTGGTAAGATATTAATTTTTTTAAATATTTGAAAGGAAAGAGAATAAAACTAAGTGCTGTCACTCAGCATGAATCTCCACCTTTTAAGAAAATCAGCAACTAGTTAAGAACATGAAAAAAAGGTAAACAACAGTACAAGTTGAGCATCCCTTACTCAGAAAATTCAAAATGCTCCAGGAGCTGAAATTTCTTTGCATCACACAAGTGGAAAATTCTGTACCATGAACCTTTGTTTCATGCACAATTTTTTAAAATAATTGTATAAAATTATCTTCAGGCTAGGTGTATAAAGTATATATGAAATATAGATGAATTCCAGGTTTAGACTTGAGTTCCATCCTATCATGTGCATACAAATATTCCAAGATCCAAAAAATCCAAAATCTGAAGCACTTCTAGTCCCAAACATTTCCCACTATGAAATAATTATTGGCTTTTGATTGTGGCTACAAGTGTTCAGTGACTGTGAGACAAAGAGCTATGAAGTCCTTTGAGTTGACAAGGTGATCCAATATTTCCAGTGTAAGTCACAGCAATGGTTAGGTTTTAGGCCATGATAAAGAAGAAGGAGCCATCCTCTTAGAACTCTCAATTCTGGGTTCTAAACCTGGGCTATTATATTTCCTGCTTCATTTTTTTCACTGAATGGAGTTCAGAGTAAATAATATTTTCTCAGCATTTCTGGCCCACAAGAGACAAATTCCAATTTGTAATGGCATGGAGTGTTAAATGGTGATGAGGATTATTCACAACTATTTTCTCACCTTGAGTTTAGAAATTACCATACTAAACATCATTCATGTCTTTATTTTCTTAATTTTTTTTTTCAGTGCTCAGGCTGGATCTCAGAGCCTCTCTGACGCTGACAAATGCTCTAGCACTGAGCCAGCCCTTAACGTTTTCTTTTTTGCTGGTACTAAGGTTTGAACTCAGAGCTTGCTAGGCAGGTACTCTACCACGTTAGCCACATCTCTAGTCCTTTTTTGTTTTAGTTATTTTTCAGGCAGGAACTCACATTTTTTCCCAGGACTGCCTCCAATCATGATCCTCCCCATTTCTGCCTCCTGAGTAGCAGGGAATACAGGTGCAAGGCACCATACCTAGCCTTCTTCTTGAACGTCTATTTTAAAGTGTCCATTCTTCCCAAGAACCTACTGTGTGCCTAAAACAGGACTGTATACTACAAAGAATGAAGAAGATCCAGCCTGCTCTAGAGGGCTTTGCCATCACCCTGGAGAGACAAAACATGCTAAAATTTTTAAGACAACCAGAGAATAACACAAAAGCATATGGAAGTGGGTCTTCACTAGGGAGCTAAGCCTTAACTTGAGTCTTTAGAAGGTAAAGCTTTGCTGGGGGTGTGTCTCAAGTGGTAGAGCACCTGCCTAGCAAACTCAAGGCCCTGATTTCAAACCCCAGTATTGCCGAGACAGAGAGAGAAAGAGAGGGTGAAGCTTCTGGTAAAGGAACATGCAACAACACAGAGGGACAAAAGGACTCTGAAGTTCATTTGGGAATTAAATAAGGAATTCCAACCAATGCCACAGCGCCGTAAGCCAGGTGCTGCCTTCAAGAGGCTGGGCACAGCCTACATGGAGGACTACAGCACTTCCAACTTTTAACACCCTCGGGGACCAGTGCTTAGTAACGGTCGGTCCCTTTCACCATTTTTGTGATTTACCTGATGTATACACTAGTTAAGTTTCCCATCTTGAAGAGTCAGTACATATAATTTTTCCTAGGCCATGAAAATTAGGAAACCATTTGTATTTGTTTAGGGCCGCAGCCACAGGTGGCGGAGTGAATTGCACAGGATGTCAAGTGACACCAGGAAACAGACAATCCAAGGTCAGACCACGATGAGGAACACAAGGAACACCTGCTCTCAAACGTCTGGAGGCCAGGACAGTAAAAGAACTGTGTGACACTGGCCAGGGCTCAGGGGATGGAGAAGCTGGGGACATAGGCCTGACCCAAGGCATCACACGCAGGGCTTTCTAAAGCACTCTGCTAGCCTGTGAAGCTCTCCAGGCAGGCTTCGACCCTCTGCCACGGGCCACCTCCAGTCTACACGGTGAGCATGAGCTGCAGGGTGATACCCAAGCAGTCAAGGTAAAGACAGGAAGACTTGAGGGCTGAAAAGCAAGAACAGCCCCAAGTACAAAGACCCGCAGATGGTCCAGAAGCTAAAGGACACCAGAAGCAAGGGCAAGGACAGTGCAGAGGAAAAAGAATGGCCAAGACCTACAGAGAGCCATCCTGGACAGGAGCAGGCCAGGTACAGAGCCAGGGCCACACCATGGTGTGCTGCAGGTGCTCACAGGCATCTGAGTCCTGAAGACAAGACCAAGACCAGGCTGTGGAGGCTGGGCCTGAGGCCCAGAGCCCCGCTTTCTGGGGCCACCAGCTGAATTTCTACTGGATTCTCCGATTTCAGACAACTTTCATCACTTAAGAGTCTTTTTTCCTAATTTGTTTTTTTTTCAAATAAAATACTTTCTATTATGAAATTGCAATGATTTTTATTTTGTTTCAGTTTTATCAGTCATACATGCATTAGTTCCATGTCAAATAATTCTATGAGACATGTCAAAAAAAACAACAGTAATGGCCCCTGGCTACTTTCCTGCTTGCCACAGGCAACCACTTTCCAATCTTTTAGCTAATTATTTTTATATTTGCTTCATGTCTGTAAATACCTTACACATTTTGCTACCTCTGAAATTTGCAATTACAGTATAATTTATTAACTCTCTACCATATACACACTTGCATTTTCCCCCTCCCTTTCCAATTCAGCTACATTGTTGTCTATGTTCAACCAGTATTCAGAGATTTCCTTTTTATGGCTATGTAAATGCTGCCTACAGATCACTTTTTCTTGCCCATACAATAATTTTCCTTTTCTTGGAGTTAATACACACCTGTTTATCCTTTGCTTGTATTTCTGTGTATTTATCATTAATTCATTTCTAAATTCTTCCCACCTCATACATATGAGCTTGTGCTAGCTCCTTTCTTTGTTATGTTTATTTTCATTTTTATTATTTTTGGGAGGCGGCACTAGGGTTTGAACTCAGGACCTCGCGCTTGCGAGGCAGGCACTCTTACTGCTTGAGCCATTCAGCCAGCCCTTTTTTTGAGACAGGGTCTCAAACTATTTGCCTGGCCTGGCTTGTAACTGCCATCCTCCTGATCTCAGTCCCCTGAGTAGCTAGGATTACAGGAATGAGTCAACAGCACCTGGCTATCCTTTTTGTATTTTAACCTAGCAAACTTATATCCTTTTAACATATCAGTTTACTATCCACTTAGTGGTACTGTAGGAGGCAGCAGCCAAGTGCGTTTCCTCTGCAATTCCAGAGTTATTACATGCTGCTTCAAGCTAGTCTCACTCACTGAAAGCTGAGCCAAGGCTAAGGGCCATGGGAAACTGGACCGACCACAGGAGTGGGGAGATGTAAGGAAAGGGATTCCTTCTCAACATCCCTGGCTTCCCATATCCTCCTTCAAGCTTATCTGAAGGGCCTCCTATGAGTGAGCATCAGCCTCCAGGAGCAGAGCTCTGCTCACAGGCAACAGCTTTGCTATCTTGATCTTTGGCCCACCACCTGTTTTTTTTTTCTTTTATTATTCATATGTGCATACAAGGCTTGGGTCATTTCTCCCCCCTGCCCCCACCCCCTCCCTTACCACCCACTCCGCCCCCTCCCTCTCCCCCCCCTCAATACCCAGCAGAAACTATTTTGCCCTTATTTCTAATTTTGTTGTAGAGAGAGTATAAGCAATAATAGGAAGGAACAAGGGTTTTTGCTGGTTGAGATAAGGATAGCTATACAGGGCATTGACTCACATTGATTTCCTGTGCGTGGGTGTTACCTTCTAGGTTAATTCTTTTTGATCTAACCTTTTCTCTAGTTCCTGGTCCCCTTTTCCTATCGGCCTCAGTTGCTTTAAGGTATCTGCTTTAGTTTCTCTGCGTTAAGGGCAACAAATGCTAGCTAGTTTTTTAGGTGTCTTACCTATCCTCACCCCTCCCTTGTGTGCTCTCGCTTTTATCATGTGCTCATAGTCCAATCCCCTTGTTGTGTTTGCCCTTGATCTAATGTCCACATATGAGGGAGAACATACGATTTTTGGTCTTTTGGGCCAGGCTAACCTCACTCAGAATGATGTTCTCCAATTCCATCCATTTACCAGCGAATGATAACATTTCGTTCTTCTTCATGGCTGCATAAAATTCCATTGTGTATAGATACCACATTTTCTTAATCCATTCGTTAGTGGTGGGGCATCTTGGCTGTTTCCATAACTTGGCTATTGCCACCACCTGTTTTTAGAGGTGACCTCCAGTCAGGCTTCCCCAGAGCAGGTCATTCCTCAAGGTACCACAACATGTAACTGCTGTCCTCTTTCTCAAAAGACAGGGAATTGCATAACAAAAAACAAGAGAAGGACTGTTTCTCTCTGCTTCTGTGACCCAACTACTTCTTCCCAAGAGATGTGAGTTCAAGCCCTAACCCTACGCCCTACACCCTAACTGATTAGAGCATCAGATCTGCTCCTAGGGAATTTGGGATATAAAAGAAGCCATTAAGGAGATCCCACTCTTCCCTCTGGCCATTTCCTTCCCACTGGGTTCTCCTCTGCTGGGTGTGCAGGTGTTAGGAAGAGCTCTGGTCTGGCTTCCTTCATTTACAGCTTTCTGATACTGAGAAGTTGCTAAACCTTCCTGAAGCACTTTCTTGTTTGCAAGCTAAAGATATTCGTACCTGCCTTGATGAACTGTAGTGATATTTAGAGTCAAATATAATAACTATATTTATAAATAACTAATAATTTACTAATTTAGAGAACTTCCATTTCTAGCAGTTTTAAGGATTTGATCATTGGGAACTTTCTCACAACTAAAATACTAAACAAAATATGAGATTCCTTTTAAATGCTTACTTAGGTTTTCAAAAAAATGAAGAGAAAACCAAAAAACAGTGAGAATGGTGTAGCACCCAGGGTAAAAATATGTTACCAAGAGCTGCCAAGAGCTACACTGACATTCCTACAGAAAGACAGGAGTATGAAAGATAACTCAGGGATACCACAAAGCTACCAGCACAGGCAGAGAGAGAGAAAGTCTTTCTGTATCTAGGAATGCAAAACCCCAGTCCAGAGCTCACACAAGTCTGGGGTTTGAACTTGCTACCTAAGATGGAAAAGTAATACAAAGACATATCCAAAAGCTGTTCTAATCTTAGACAGCCTAGAAATCAATGAAAAGCAGACCTGAATTCACGCACAGCATATGAAGAAAGATGCAACCATGAGGGAGAGTCAGCAGACAAAAACAGCAGGCTTCAACTCAAGAACTTCTGAGAATAGAACTCTTGTAGAGAGACTAAGAAAATGAAATTGTGGGAGAATAATGCAGGGGGAAATCTAACTAAGCTATGTTGTAAGCAGTTATGTAAATACCACAATGTTCCCCCTGTACAACTATTACATACTAACAAAAATTTAAATAAAATAAGTAATGAAGTTTTAAATGACTTAAGCCAAAACACAAACAAAAAAGACACTACAAAAACAAAAATAGGCAGACTTTAAAAATATACAGCCTATAGTAATAAAGATAGACTCAGTGACATTATAACTTCTCCATGAATAAGCTTAACAGACAATGAGACAACACTAAAGAAAGAATTAGTAACCTGACAATAAACCTGAGGCCATCACATAAGATGCAACATAAGAGAAAGAAATTAAAATTCATGGAGAGCCAGGCACAGTGGCTCACATCTATAATCCCACCATTCAGGAGGTACAGGTGAGAGGATCATGGTTCAAGGCCAGCACCAGATGAAAAGCACTAAACCCTATGTGAAAGACTAGAAGCAAAAGGCACTGGGCATGTGGTTCAAGTGGCCTAGCAACCAAAAGGCCCTGAGTTCAAACCACAGTGTTGCCAAAATAATTAAGTAAATACACAGAGAACAAAATTAAAATATCCTGCAAATATCTAACTGGACAGAAATAATAAACAAAGACACTCTCCAGAAATGAGGTACATAATGCACTTAACATATTTGAAGCCCCAATAGATGGTAGCAATTTGGGGATATGTGTACACACACGGTATAGGTTTTGGGGGGTGATGAGAATGGAGCTCAGGGTCTTGTACATGCTAGGCAACTCTTCTACCCCTGAGCAATGTTCCCATCCCAGTTCTCATATTTATGTGACTGCAGACCAAACATCATTCCATTGTGATTGCCATAGATCTTCTATGATCTGATATAGTCATGGCTTACTATCCATAGGAAGAACTTAGACCTCACCTAACCATGCAAACTAAGGAATAAGCCTGTTTTCATCCAAGCTCTGTCACTAATTAGCTGAGCATATTGCTTGAACTTTCTGAGTTCCAGTTTTGGCCATAAAGTGGAATTAAAACAATTCATCCCTGAAAAGGGTAACGGTGAAGATGGAAGCCCTTGACCTTCACATGGCGAGACGCTTAATAGAGCCTGGCACAGAATAAGCATTGAGCAAATAAAACTGTCGTTTTTCTTCCTTAATTTTCACTTCAGATGAGAAAACAGAAACCCAGAGAAGTTAAATTACTTCCCAGAGGCATGAAGAATATTAGTGATAAACCCAGGATCAGAATCCTGCTCTCCCAACCCAAGTCCCACACTTTTTGTTTGGGGAGGGGCTGAGGTTTGCAATGGCAAGGCAGGCACCCTAAGATTTGAGCCACGCTTCCAGCCCATGTCCTGTGGGCTGGGTTTTCTGCAGCACTTCATTGCCTCACACACAGATTAGGGAGCATGAGGCTGCCTGTGAGAGAGCCCGGTGAGTCCTAGGAGCCCTGGCCCAAAATGTGTCCTTACTGGCTTAAGATGACCTAGCAACAGATGAACACTCAGTGAAGTCATGACCCAAGGATCAGAGATTCCCAGCATGGATTTGAAGGAGCAAATCCATCTCTTCAAGGCACATCCAGGTAGGGTGCCTGGCAAATCTGTTTCCTAGTGTCCTCAGGCACCTTGCTCCCACTGTCCCAAGAATAGGGGTGCTTGGGTGCTACAGGAAAACACTTCCTTCAGGTTACACTGCAAGTAGCTCCTGGAGCTAGCTGGAAGTGAGTGAAGGTCAGTCTTACTGAGATTTGGTTTCTCACAAAGAGAACTCAGGGGAGTTCATTGCTGTACAGAGGGGGTCCCCACTGTGGTGTCCTTTGGCCTGTCAGGAATCCTGGCCCTCCATTCCCCCACAGCTCTGGGGCTGACCCTCTGCTTATTCAGTAAGTATTCACTGACAACTCTGCAGTCTTTATGAGCCTAATATCTAAACATCATAAGACAGAGATGATAATTTTTGTTTCCATTCACTTCCTGGGTGACAGAATTCTAAGTACTGAACAAGGCGCTTGAAACCTCACTGTGAACACAATGAAGTATTCTGCTAATACAAAGCTGTATTTTTACATGGGAAGGAAGGGGAGTAATAATTAAAATGTGTGCTACTAAGAGTCCCACTCCTGGCTAAAATGGACAAAAAGGGATCAAATTAACTCCCCCAGGAGAAACAACCAAAAACTAGGAGGGGGGAATGAAAAACAGCTTTCACTAACTGGCAGAGCAGATTCCAGAGAGAGAACGTGTGCAAGGTGAGCTTTTCACTGACCCTAGCATACTTTATGGGCAGTGTTCAGTCAAGAGCTCCACAGAGGGGGTGAAGATGACCTGGACCATCACTGAACTCAGGAAGCGGAGCTCCTGTAAGTCTGGGAGGCCACAGCAATAAAGATTTTCGGGGCAAAGTACTGAAGAGGAGAGGGATCAGCCCAGAGAGAGACCCCTGGAGACCTCTTCAGCTAAGGACTGATGAGGACACATGTGCAATCAAATGGCCCAAAGCCAGGAGAGAACCGCCAGGGAAGAACACAGGAAACAAGCCCTGGATCTTACCAAGAATCCTAAGTCATTCATTTTCCCACCAGTCACAGCAGGACACTAATGGAGGATCAGGCACAGCAAGGCAGTACCTCAGCAGACAGAGAGATGCGCGGGTAACACCTACAAATCCGAGACCCAGCCCAGCTGTTCCGACCTAACTGCGCTACACCCAAGAATACAACTCAAGACTATTTCTAGGAATGCAAATGTATCACTCAGTCATCTAAATAGGTAAGATTTACAATGCCTTACACTGAATCAAAAATACCAGGCATGCTGCAGGCCCATTTCATAGCAGCTGTGTTCACAGTAGCCAGGGGTAAAAGCAATGCAAGTATTCATCAATGGATAAATGGGAAAACAAAGTGCAGTGTACACATAGAATAGAATACTATTCAGCCTTAAAAAGGAAGGGAATCCTGTCACATTCTACAACATAGCTGAATGTTTTTGGCAGCACCAGGGTTTGAACTCAGGGCCTCACACTTGCTAGGCAGGTGCTCTGCCAGGACTTGAGCCATGCCCCAAGTCCTTTTGCTTTTGGTTTGCGTTTCAGGTAGAGTCTCACAGTTTTACCCAGTAACTACCATCCTACCTGTGTCTCCCAGGTACTTAGAATTACAGGTATGCACCACCATGCCCAACTTGTTTTTGTTTTTTTAAAACAATTTTTATTAGCATATCTTAATATAGTCCAAGGGGGGTTCATTGTGATAATTCTGTAGATGTGTACATGGTACATTTTCAAACTCACCCCTCTATTCTATTCCCTTAACTGACCTCTCTCTTCCTCTCTTTTTCAAATAGTATTTGGTGGGTATCATCATGCTATCTTCATGTGTGTGTGTGTGTGTGTGTGTGTGTGCGCGCAATGATCCTCCTCACTCCACACCCTCTCCTTTCCCATTCCTCCCTGAGACTCCTGCGATTGATCCCACCTTTTACATTCATCATTATCACCATCATCATTTTGCTCTAAATTCCACAAAAATGTGATGTTTGGCTTTTTGAGCTTGCCTTATCTCACTCAATAAGATGATCTCCAGTTCCATCCACTTTCTTGAAAATGACATGACTTCATTCTTCTTTATGGCTAAATAATACTCCATCATATATAAATTCCACATTTTCGTCATCCATTCATCAGTTGTTGGGCACTTAGACTGATTCCACAGCTCAACTATTGTGAACAGAGCTGCAATAAACACAAGTGTGAAGGTATTACTTCTGTATATTGATTTGCACTCCTTCAGATATATACCCAAGAATGGCACAGCAGATTCATACAGTAGGTCTAATTTTAGTCTTTTGAGGACCCTCCAGTCTGATTTCCAGAGTGGCTGCACTAATTTACATTTCCACAACAGTATATGCAGGTTCCTCCCCCACACACATCCTCCACAGCATTTATTGTTTGTTTTCTTGATGATTGCCTGTCTGACTTGGGTGAGATGGAATCTCAGTGTAGTTTTGATTTGCATTTCTTTCATGGATAAGGAGGTTGAACATTTCTTTAGGTATTTACTGGCTATTTGTACTTATAAGAACTATCCAATTCATTTGCCCATTGATCAATTGGATTATTTGTTCTTTTGTTTTTTACTTTTTGAGCCCTTTATATGTTGTAGATATTAATCCCTTATCCAACAAATAGCTGACAAAGATTTTCTTCTGTTCTGTAGGTT
The DNA here is from genome assembly GCF_047511655.1 of Castor canadensis. Taxonomy (NCBI): domain Eukaryota; kingdom Metazoa; phylum Chordata; class Mammalia; order Rodentia; family Castoridae; genus Castor; species Castor canadensis. The sequence goes on from NC_133395.1 coordinate 82,638,940, forward strand.
GTCTTTTTATTTTGGTAATTGTTTTCTTTGACATGCACATGCTTTTGAATTTGATGGATTCAGTTCAATCCATTGACCAATTCTTGCTCATATTTCCTGGGCAACTGGAGCCTTACTTAGAAAATAATTGCCTCTGACTATATCTTCCAATGTTTTCCCTACATTTTCCTCTAGTAATTTCAAATTTTCAGATCTTAAGATCATTGGTCCATTTTTAAATAATTTCAGTACAGAATGAGAGATAGGGGTCTAGCTTCAGTCTTCTGCATGCCGATAACCAATTTTGCCCACACCATTTATAAAGAGGCTGTCTTTCTCCAGTGCATGGTTTTGGCTACTTTGTCAAAAATGAGATGAAGCTGTGTGGAATGTGTGAGTATTCTATTTTGCTCACTGGTCTTTGTGTCTGTTTTTTGCCAGTACCCTGCTGGTTTTATTACCATGGTTCTTATAATTTGAAGTTTGGTGTTGTATACCTCCAGCATAACAGTTTTACTAGGATTACTTTGGCTACTTAGGATTTTTTTATGTTTCCAAGTGAATTTCATGATTGATTTTCCTATTTCTGTGAAGAATGACATTGAGATGTTGATGGGAATTACATTGAATCTGTAGATTTCTTTTGCTACTATACCCACTTTCACAATATTAACTTTGTCAATCCGTGAACATCGGTAGTCTTTCCATCTTCTGGTGTCTTCATATTCTTTCTTCAAAGTTGTATCACTTTCATTGTAGAGGTCTTTCACCTCTTTATGTTTATTCCTAGGTATTTAATTTTTTAGGACTATTGTGAATGGGATTTTTTTCCTGATTTCTTTCTTAGACTGTTCGTTGTTAGTATAAAGAAAAGCTACTTATTTTTATATGTTGATTTTGTATCTTGCTACATTTCAGAAACAGTTTATCAGATTTAGTTTTTTGGTGGAATTTTCAGGATCTTTTAAGTATAGGATCATGTCAACTGCAAATAGGGACAATTTACTTCTTCCTTTCTTATTTGACTTTTTAAAAATTTCTTTCTCGTGCCTTGTTGCTTTGGCTAGGAATTCCAGTAGTGTACCGAATAAGGGTGTAGAAAGTAGGTACCCTTGTCTCGTTCCTGACTTTATGGGAAATGATTTCAGTTTTTCCCCATTTGGTATGATGTTGGCTATAGTTTGTCATACTTAGCTTTTATTATGTTGAGGTACATTCCTTCTGTTCCTAGTTTCTTCAGAAGATTTATTAGGAAAGGGTGTTGAATTTTGTCTAAGGCCTTTTCTACATCTACTGAGATTATGTGATTTTTTGTCCTTGATTCTGTTTATATTCTGTGGTAGATTTGTTGCTTTGCATATGCTGAATCATCATTCTACTACTGGAATGAAAACATCTTGATCACGGTATATGATCTTTTTAATGTGCTGTTGAATTTGGTTTACAAGTATTTTATTGAGAATTTTTGTATTATGTTCAACAAGGAAATTGGTCTATAATTTTCTTTTTTGTTGTGCACTTGTCCAGCTTTTGTATCAGGGCAGTACTCTCTTCATAGCATGAGTTTGTTAGGATCCCTACCCTTCCTATTTTATGAAATAGTTTGAGGAGCACTGGTATTAATTCTTCCGTAAGGATCTGGTAGAATTCAGCAATTAATCCATCCAGTCCTGGGCTCTTTGTTGAGAGACTTTTATTACTTCAATCTCATTACTAGTTATAGATCTGTTTGTTTTATATCTTCTTGGTTCAATTTTGGTAGGTCAAATACACCTAGAATTTTTATCTATTTCTTCTACATTTTCTCATTTATTATTATGTAAGTTTTCAAAGTATTCCCTAAAGATCCTCTGAATTTCTTTGGTATTTGTTGTGATATTCCCTTTTTCATCTCTAATTTTATTAGCTTGGGTCTTTTCCTCCTTCTTTTGGTCAGTTTAGCTAAGATTTGTCAATCTTAATGATCTTTTCAAAGAACCTACTCTTTGTTCCATTGGTTCTTTGTATTTAGTTTTTTAAGTCTCCATTTCATTAATTTCTGCTCTAATGTTTATTATTCTTTCTATCTGCTAATTTTGCGTTTGGGTTGTTTGTGTTTTTAAGAGCTCGAGGTGCATCATTAGGCTGTTTATTTGAGATTGCTCTGCTTTTTTTATGTAGGCGTTCATAGCTATCAACTTTTCTCTTAGCACTGCCTTTGCTGTATCCCAGAGGTTCTGGTAAGTGTGTTTTCATTTTCACTAGATTCTAAGAGTTTTTTTATTTCCCCCTTCTTTACTCCATGACCCACTATTCAGTCAACAATATATTGTTCAGTCACCAGGTAGCCACATATTTTCTGTAGTTTCTTCTGTTGCTGAATTCTAGTTTAATACCAGAGTGTCTGATAGAACACAGGGAGTTATTTCAGTTTTCTTATATTTGTTAAGACTTGTTTTATGTCCTAAAATATTATCTGTTTTGGAGAAACGTCCATGGGCTGCTTAGAAAAATGTGTACTGTGTAGTTATTGGATGGAATATTCTGCAGATGTCTGTTAAGTCCATTTGGTTTCTAGAGTCATTTAATTCTGAGGTTTCTTTGTTGATTTTTTTGTCTGGATGACCTGTGTATCTATTGTTATCCTAGGGTCTAGCTGTACTTGTAAGTTCAGCAGTGTTTGTTTGATGAAATTGAGTGTGCCAACATTTGGTGCATACGTGATTATAATTATTCTCTCCTCTTAATGGGTTGTTCCCTTTGTTAATATGTCTCTTCTAATTTTTGTTTGAAGTCTGTTTTATCAGATATGATAAAACTCCTGTCTGCTTTGGGAATCCATTTGCTTGGAAAAACTTTTTACATCTTTTCACCCTAAGCCAATGTTTGTCTTTGTCAGTGAGCTGTGTTTGCTGTAGATAACAAATAGTCAGGGCTTGACTTTTAACCCAACTCATTCTGCCCTTTGATTGGAGAATGGAGGCCATTTAACATTTAGTGTTAATATCAAAGGGAATGTCATAATTCCTGTCATTTTTTGTTTTGAGACATTTGTTTCTTTTCTAATTCTCACTTGCTAATCTACTCATCTAGTGGGATTTATCCTTTCTTATTGTTTAAGTATCTTCTGCAGCGCTGATTTAGTGGTAACGAATGCCTTTAGTTTTTGTTTGTTGTGGGTGGTTTTCATTTCCTCTTCAATTATGAAGGACAAATTTGTGGATATAGTAATAAAGTTAACAATTATTTTCCTTAAGGGCTTAGAATATATCTTTCCATGCCCTCCTTGCTTTTAGAATTTCTGTTGAAAACTCTGCTGTTATTCTAATGGTTTTCCCTTTATATGTGACTTGTCACTTCTCTCTTGCAGCTTTCAATCTTTCTTCTTTGTTCTGTATCTAGTGTTTTAACTATAATATTTCTAAGGGTGTTTGCTTTCTTATCTTGCCTGTTTGGTGTTCTGAAAGTCTCCTATACCTGGATGATCCTCTCTTTCTCAAGACTGGGAAAGTTTTCTATTGCTATTTTATTAAATGTGTTTTCTATGCCTTTAGCTTATACCTCTTCTCCTTCTGTGCTCATGATTCATAGGTTTTGATCTTTTTATGGTGTTCCAGAGGCCTCGCATGCTCCATTCTTATTTTCTTAGTGTTTTTTCTTTGTCTTTACCTGAGTGCTCTGATTCTTCTACTTTATCTTCAATCTCTGACACTCTATTTTCAACTGGTTCCATTCTATTAGCAAATCTTTCCATTGAGCTTTTCATTTCTAGGATTTCAATTTGATTTTTTTTTCAGGATTTCTGTAGCTTTGTTGAATTTCCCCTTCATTATTTTCTTTATTTCATTCAGCTGTTTATTTGTAGCCTCTTTCAGTTCATTCAGGCACTTATACACATCCTCTTTCATTTCATTGATCATTCTTATCATTGTTCTCTTAAGTCCATTGTTTGAAACTTCATCCACTTCACTATTGACCTTTATTATGGAATTGTTGACTTTTGGAAGAGACTTATTACCTGTTTTTTCATATTATTTGTGTTTCTGCATTGGAATTTATGCATTGGAGGCCAAGTCATTGGTTGGAAGTTTTAAGCATCTGTAGTTTTTCAGTTGAAATAGTCTCAATGTTCAGATAGGATGAGTAGTGACTGTGTTGAGGTGCTGTTTCTTCTCACCATTGATCTGTAGATATGGCTCGGGAGCCAAGCATTTGCCCACGTGCTAGGGGCAGTGGGCCTAAACCCCAGCATTGCTCAGCTCAAGGGAAACCAGCTGGGGTCTCTTCAAGAAAGGTTGGTTTTTCACTTCTGGGCTGCTTTCACTATTGAAGCTGGGAGCCACTGTTGGCTTCAGGGAGCTTTACAGCCTGTGGGCTGTCAGCTTGTCAGTTAGGGTCTCACTAACTTCTTCCCAGGCTGGCCTCAAACCATGATCCTCCTATCTCTATTTCCTGAGTAGCTAGGATTACAGTCATGCACCACCATGCCCAACCCCTATGGAAGAATCTTGAGGACAGCATGCTGAGTGAAATAAGCTAGACACAAAACAGCAAGTACTATGTGATTGCGCTTATGTTGAGTATCTGAATTAGTCAACCAATAGCAACAGAAAGTAGAATGGTGATTTCTGGAGGAAGGGAGGGGAGTAGGGGACAGGGTGTGACAAGCCATTACTTAGTAAGTATAGTTTCAGTTTTGCAAGATGAAAAGTTCCAAGGATCTGCTGCACAACAGTGTAAGTATACTTGACACCACAGAACTGTAAAAAGTGAAAAAAAAAATTATTAAGAATGGGAAGATCTCATAATGAGGAGAATAAATATTCAATAAAAACAAATCTAGAATCAATGCAGTTAGCAGACAAAGACAACAAAACACTAACTGTATACTACGTATACAAGAAACTAGAAGAAAATTAAGCATGCTAATTTACTAGAAACTGGGAGATACTAAAACTTGATCCACACCAGGTGTCAGTTCAAGCCTGTGCTCCTGGCTACTTGGGAGGCTGAAATTGGGAGGATCACAGTTTGAGGCCAACCCAGGCAAATAGTTTGAGAGACCCTATCTTCAAAATAACCAGAGCAAATAAGCTGGAGGTGTTGCTCAAGCAGGGAGCAACTGCTTTGCAAGTGAGAAGCCCAGAGCCACTAAAAAAAAAAAAAAAAAAAAAGAGCCAAACAAAATTTCTAGAGTTGAGAACACAAAGTTTAAGATAAGAAGCATAGTGTTAATAGCAGGTTTGACACTAGAGGAAATATTGATGAGCTGGAAGCCATAGCAATATAAATTATCTGATATGAAAGAAACACAGAAGGAAAAAATCTATAAAAATTAAGGAGCTGGATCATCAGGGAGCTATAAGTTACCATCAAAGACATCTTACGTGTTTTTCTGGCTCTCTTAAAGGTCAAAGAAAGGGGGCAGAAAAGCATGATGTGAAGAAATGATTGGCTGAAGCATAGCTTGAAAAATTATAAATACACATATCCAACACTCTCAGCAAACCCCCACCAGAAAAACAGGATACCTACACCAAGCAATCAACCTGAGCAACCAAATCGTGCAAAATCAGCTTTTCAAAAAGAAAAAAAAACTGTCACAGCCAAAAAAATTTGCGTACAGAGAAACAAAGATAAGATTGTCTGTAGGTTTCTTGTTGGGAACAATACAGATCAAAAGACAACATGAAAAACCCGTTTTAGATAAAAGAAGATGGCCAGCCTAGAATTCTATATCCAAAAAAAAAATGCTTCAAAAATGACAGAATTAAAGGGTTTTCAGACATTAAAAAAAAGACCCTATCTCAAAAAACCCTTCACAAAGAAAAGGGCTGGAGGAGTGGCTCAAGGTGAAGGCCCTGAGTTCAAGCCCCAGTACCACACACACACGCAAAGTGAATTAGCTCACTACAGCAGACCTGTACTACAAGAACTGTTAAAGAAAATATACAAGATAGAAATCTAAGTCTCCACAGAGAGACACAGACTTAATAAAGTGAAGACTATAAAATGTATAAATAAGTGTGACATGGGCACAGATGATAAATGCTAAAGGTGATGAGGGAAAATGTCTTAAGACACACAGAGAAGGAAATTACCACTTTTAACCAGTGAGATCAGTGATAGCTGCTTAAGGAGATGAACTGGGTCTTGAACTTTAGGACATAAAGAATAGGATATTATACAGGCACAGCACTGGCAGAGCTCAGTGATGACCTTACGTGGATAAGTCACAGGCTGCACTAAGGATGGGGCCTTGTGTGAGTTGACAGAGCTAGAAACAGAGATAAGAACTTGACCATGAAAGCCATAATACTTCTTGTAAGAGCTTGGACTTTCACAGGCATTGGGGAGCTGCTGGAGTCTTTTGAGCAATGATTGTTTGTTTAAGTCCTTTTCAGGAATGTAAAGGATAGATCAGAGACAAGAAAAAGGGAAGGTCAAAAAACAAATTAAGAAATTAAAAGAATTGTATAGAATAGCCAAGGAAAGCCAAAGTGAAGAGTAGAGAGGTGGGAGATATATGGGAGAGCATCACAGGGCAAAAGCTGAGGACTTCTCAGTTAATAGGACATGAGCATCCAGAATAAACACATCTTCCAAAAGACACAAGCCTAGAAGTGATGGCAACAGAAGAGAAGTAGACTGGAGAGAGCAGTCTACTGGAAATGCTGACTTTAAGATAATATCCAGGTAAAAAGGAAACTATATGTTATTGAAACACTGGACTGACTATCAGGGGAAATGCCAAGGTTTAAGATTTAGCTTTGAAAGTATTTGCATACAACTGATGAGTGATCAGAAGTGGTGTGATGGACGTATGTAAGAGCCCTTAGAAAGGGGTCTTAGGAATGCTTGCATTAAAATGAGGGCTGGCACCCAAGAAGGAGTCAGAAGTTGTGAGAGGCAGGGGGAAGCTGGGGAGTTCAGCACGTCTCATAAACAGGGGAGGAGGTACTCATAAGGCTCTGAGCATTGTCCCATTCCCCCACCATGTCTGCCACGTAGGTGAGCTGATTTACCCTCTAAGGACCAAGTCAGGCATTACCTGCAGTGTGCTCTCCCTGATACTCAACAGGTGGAGTGAGCCTCAATTCCCCTGTGCTCCTGTCACACATGGTCATCCCTTCGTTGTTATAACTGCACAGATATCTTTCCCCACTGGTCTCTGCTCTCCTAGACAATCCTGATCCAACACATTCAACATACAGAAGGATTTCAATAATTATTTGTTGAGTGGGTACAAATATTCAGCACACTTTTGTTAGACATTTGTAGGTCCCAGAAAGCAATGGTGACAAAGATGGAAGCTTACAAAGCTTCTATTAGATATAGCCTGGAGAGTAGGGATGAGGAATAGATTAGAGGCACTCAGCAAATTAGTGACAAGGAACACTTCTTACTGCGGGTAAGTGCTGTGAAGGAAAGAGAACCGCTTGGCATTGTTATAGAGTGTTCCAGCAGAAAGGCTGGATGCTACTTGAGGCTGTGCAGTCAAAGGAGGGATCACTGAAGAACTGGGGCTTGAACCACGACCTGAAAGAGAATAATGCAGCCATGCACAGTGGGGAGCAATTGCAAAGGAACAGAAAGCGTACATTTCTGCAGAGATGTTCAAGGAACAGAAGGCAGCCTGAGGGTCAAAGCACATGATCCATGACACACATGAAGGAGGCAAAGTCAGGGAAGTGAGCAGGAGTCAGGTCACATGAGGCAAACACACTCTTGAGGGAACTGGGGAAGAAAAACCAGTTTGGGTTTTCTCCAGTGTCCTGGGAAGCTCCCGGGTAATTTTAAGTAATTATATATATATATATATATATATATATATTGATGTTAATTTGTATTTTGAAGCTATCGTATTGACTGCTATGTAGAGAATTGGATGGATGGATGGATGATTGTTGAGGAAATTTGAAAAGAAAATGTTATGTGGACATAAAAGCTGTTGGCAGTTGAGGGAAAGGAGCATGTCAAGAGAGGTAACAGGTTAAAAGGATCATACCTAAACCACAATGACAGAGGGGACCACAGGGATGTAATCAAAGGAATGGGAGAAAGGCTGGACTTGGGGAAAGGAGAGATAGCAAGGAGTTAGTTGACCTAAAAGAAGCCACCTCAGAGGGCCAGCCTCTTTCTGAATGGAGGATGTCAGCATCGCTCCTGTGAGGAAAGTGTCAGTAACCAAGCGGTGTCAATAAGAGCCGATTGAGAAGCACAGAAGTAATGTCATTATAGTGTGTGGCGTTTTTCTGTTTGGGCGGTAACCATTTGGCTAGACAGGCGCTCTACCACTTGATCCACTCCTCCAGTCCTCTCCCTTTATTTTTTGCTTTAGCTATTTTTCAGATAGGGTCTTGCACTTTGCCTGAGGCTGACAATAGCACTCCTACCTGTGCCTCCCAGGTACTGGGATGATAGGCATGCATCACCTTGCCCAGCTTTTTTCTTGTTTTCTTTTGGAGAGGGGTTTGGAAGTGGTATTTGGGTTTGAACTCAGGCTTCATGCTTCTAGACAAGGCACTCTGCCACTTGAGCCACACCTCCAGCACGTGCCCAGCTTTTTTATTATTATTATTGAGATGAAGGTCTCAATAACTTTTTGTCCAGGCTAGCTTCGAACCTCAATCCTCCTGATCTCTGCTTCCTAGGTAGCTGGCAATATACGCATGGCCCGCCATGGTATGTAATGGTTTTTTTCTAGTATTGCAAAAGCCCAAGCACAAGAGCGGTGAAAAGGAAGCTGGCTTCTGAGGTTTGTGAGGAGCCAGGGCAAAAAAACTGAGAGCACTGGTTTCACTCCAATTGACTCAAAAAATCACCTACTGTCTTGGGTGTTAGACAGTGAATTAGATATTGGGGATACAACCTTAAGTAGGCCCTTTCCCTGACCCTTGGATAAACCATAGATTTAAGGGAAGTAACAGGAGTAAGCCAGTGACATTCACCCAGTGTGACACCTCAGGAGAAAAGAGGATGGGTACTACAGTTTACATATTGTTTGAGTGTCCCCCAAAGGTTCATGATTGAAGATACAGTCCCCAAGGCAGTGCTATGGGAGGTGGTGGAAACTTTAGAAGGTAGGGTCTGGTGGGAGGTCCTTAAGCCATTGAGAGTGTGCACTTGAAGGGAACTGCAGGATCCAGGCTTCCTTCCCTGTCTTCCTCCCGCCCCAGCTCTCTTTTTTTCCTGGCTTGAGATGTGACATTTTGTTCTGACACATTCCTTCCACTACTGCATCTGCTGCCCTCACCAGAACTGAGTCAGTGTGTACATTATGCCTTCAAACATCCCAAACTATGAGTTACATAAACCTTTTCTCTTTTCAAGTGAGTTGCCTCAAGCATTTCATTGTAGTTATGTGCAGCTAATCTATCCATGGAGGGTTAGGAATCTGTTAGGAAGTAACTTCTAAACTGAGAATCTGAGGAGAGGAAGCCAAGAAAAGGGCTGCAAGTATACAGTGGGCAAAGAAGTGTGAAGAGATAAAAGTGGAGAATATCAGGTGAAGAATGGGAGATGGGGAGCGAGGTTGAGAAGAAGAAAAGGACCCAAGCTGCAGTCTCAGACCTCACTAAAGACAAAGGCACCATGGAAGGAGGTTCTGTGGAGCAAGGCCAAGTCAAACTTGACCAGAGAGTGGACCAGAGGAGGAGAAGCCAAGAAGGCACGCTGGAAGTTAGAGGTGTTTCTACCTTCACTAGGTTGTGTCCTTTGATTAATGCCTTCTCCCTGCATTAGGTCAACTTAGAATGCCAAAGGTAGAGATGGTAAGCCAGGCATGGTGGCACATGCTTATGGTGCCAGCTACAGGAAGGGTGACTAGGAGGATCACCGTCCCAGGCCAGCCCAGACAAAAAACTTGATACCCTACCTGAAAAAGAACTAATGCAAAAAAGGGCTGGGGGTTTAGCACCAGTGGTAGGGCATCTGCCTAGCAAGTGCAAGACCCTCAGTTCAAGCCCCAGTGCTCACACACACACACACACCCACACACACAAGATAAAGATAAGGTTACAGATGAGGCAAAGTGTGAGCCTGAAATGCCCATGTCAAAGCCCAGACAGGTGTACAATGTAGCACAAGCCTAAAGCCAATAACAAGCATGCTTTTCTTCTTTCTTAGTTATCATTTGCACCAACAAATAAGAGCATTTTGTTACATGAAATAGATTTGGACTGCATTCTCAAGTCTTGATGCTGAAGGTGATGCAGCCATGTAGACAGAGACTCAGAGGGCTCTGTCTCAGCTGCCCTCTGAGTCTCTTCAGAAGACTCTCCTAGATTTTAATCTAAAACCCACTTGCATGGGCTGTACCATGAATCAGAGTCTATGAACGTCAGCCAGGAATCTGTATTTTAAGCAAGCTGCTTATATTTGTTTCCTGTGGCTACTGTAACTAATTACCACAAAGTAACTTCACCGAATAAGAAGTTTTTGTCTCACAGTTCTTCATTGTGAAAGTCTGAAGCCAAGTTGTTGACAGAACCACACTCCTTCAGAAGGCTGCATGGGAGGATCCATCTTAACTCTCTCCTGGCTTCTGGCAGTAGCCATCGATCCAAGTTTCTCCCATCTGCCTCCATCTGAGGGTCTGTCAAATGGTCCTCTTCTTGTAAGGACACCAGTCCTTGCACAAGGGGCCACTCTAATCCACTTTCATCTCACCTTGATTACATCTGCAAAGATCCTATTCCCAAAGAAGGTCACCCTCACAGGTGATTAGGGTGAGGGACACAGTTTTCTATGGTTTATTTAAGTGTCCCCTAAAGACTTGGTCACCAGCTGTGGTGTGATTGGGAGGTGATGGAACATTTAAGAGGTGGGGCCCTATGGGAAGAAGTGAAGTCACTGAGGACCTACCCTTGAAGGGGCTATTGGACCTCAGCCCCTTCTGGTCTCTCTTTGCTTCCCAGCTGCCATAGGTGAACATTTTCTCTGGCACAAACTCCCTCCATGTTGTACTATGCTGCCACAGGCCCAAAGGTAATGGGGCCAACTGTCCATGAACTGAAACCTATGAAACTATGAGCCAAAATAACCTTTTCTTCCTTGTAAGTTGATTCCCTCAGTTATTTTTTGTCACAGAAAGCTTAGTAACACATAATTCAACTAACAATTCCCAAGTGAGTTTTACAGTACACAAAGTTCAGAGCATTGTCACTGCTCTGGGACCTTAGAGGAGATCCCATTAATGGCTTATGAAGACTAGAGTCTGATAAGAACTTCCCCTTGCCACCATTCTGCAGCCTGAGCCACAGCTGGTCTCATCCCTTGCAGAACAAAGCCCACTGTTCCTTATCTCCCACTACCTCCCTTTGCCTACCCCTAGACCTTGCTTCAGCAGCTGGTCTCATCCCTTGCAAAACAAAGCCCCACTGTCCCTTATCTCCTGCCACCTCTCTTTGTCCATCCCTAGCCCTTGCTTTCTCCCAAATGCTACTTAAGGCCAGACCCACTGAGAGAAGCTGCCGCGCCATTTTTTCTTCTCGGCCAGCCAGCCTGCTTATTAAACTTTGGACATGAGATACCTCTCGAGAGCCTCCTTTGTGTGCAATGTGTGGCGTTTTCCTAACAGAGTCCACCACAGTCCCTGAGCACCCGACAGACTAAGGTTCTGGTTTGATTTGGCAGAGAAGGAGTCTGGAACTATCTGTGGGGGAGCACAAAGAACCTCAGAGTCTACATTTCAGATCTGCCTGCCCAGCTTCCAAGTGAGGTGCACAGTCACATCTCTGGAGGTAGAAACACAAATAATCCCCATAACAAACAGCAAACGTGGTGTTTTTACCCTAAGACTGAAACCAGAGGTGGGTTTTGTCATGACGCAGGCCCCTGTACTACACGTCTTCAACCACAGCCACAGCTGTTGCATAGACTCATGAGATTTTCAGAAAGGAGATGTTTTTGCAGACCCTGGAGTCAAGCAACCTAACTCAAATCTTGACTCTGCACTTACTGGGTGATCTTAGACAGCATACAAAAGCTTCACTTTCCTTGTCTACAGAGAGGATATAACAATAGTAGGTGCCTCATAAGACTAAACAGACTGACGCAAAGAACACTCCCGTCACACAATCAACACATCACCCATGTGAGCTGTTCTCCCTGACACCTTTACAGTCGCTGTTACTAATGTGACTTCCAGGGTGCCGGCTCAGGAACAGTAACTCGCCACTTGAGGGGCTGAGGTAATAAAACTCTTCTGACCCCAGCAAATAGGATGAAAACAGTCCTGAGGCAATTATGTGCACTTGGAAGAATTCTTTCTTCATGATCCAAAGCACCAAAATGTTTCCTTGGGGACAAAAAAGGCATGGCACAGTCTTGGCATACAGGTACATTCATTTTACTCCTGGTCACCTATTGAAAGTTGTCATTTACTTTTATTACATGCCCTGTGAAATGTGATATGTATATAATTGACTCACACGTATTTTTAAATGACAATGTTGTCTTTTACTTTAAGGAAAAAAGTAGAAAAGAAGGACTGGGGATACAGCTCTGTGGTACAGCACTTGCCTGTCATGCCCAAGACCCTGAGTTTGATCCCCAGCACTATAAAAATAAATAAATAAAAATAAAATAAAAGGAGAGAGAGACTCCTTGCAGATTCTCTCTTCTCCCAAACCCAAGAGAATCCAATTATCACAGTCCCAAGTCAAAAAGAAAAGGCTACCATTGTGATCAGAAGCATCAGATTGTAAAGGTTTGGGGTTTGTTGTTTGTTTAAAATCACATGGGTCAAGCGTTGGTGAAATTTATGTGAAATGAAAGGAGAATGGCCCCTCGGCAGTTTCCTCCCAGGCTGCTGAGTTATTATTCTGTTGACTCACTGCATCATCAATCATAAAAATCAAAACTGACGTACCAGACAAAGGGCCAAGGTCTCCCTGAAGGCCATGTCTCTGCCCTTTCCACATGGCACTCCGCGTCACTGTCACAGCCTCTGAGATCAGAGCACCATGAGAGGACTTGAGCCATGCCTTTCTCCAAGACAGGCATCACCTAGGCTGCTCTTCACCCACATTTTGATGACCCACTTTCTGTAGGGGGCAAGAGGAAAGCGGGGTTACACAACACCACAGATGTGCATTTCCCTTGTTGATGGCTGCTCGAAATAACACTCTCTGATGGAAGCACAGCTGCCTGTGGCCGCCAGTGCACTACCACTCCACTCTGTGTCAGGACTAAACCAGACCCCACGTGAGCTCCTGAGCTGTCAGGTGTTCAGGGTGCTCCTTCTATCCAGAGCACTGCGCTGCACACTAAGCCATGCAGACCAGGTACACGTGTTGTGTGTGCCTGAGGGCCTTACAGTAGAGTGCTGCAGGATAGATGGATAGATAGACACACAGAGAGACAGATATAGGTAGATAGACAGATAGATGATAGATAGATAGATAGATAGATAGATAGATAGATAGATAGATAATAGATAGATAGAGATGACAAATAGATACGGGTGATAGATAGATATAGATAGATAGATAGAGCCAGATATTATTTGGTCCTAGGATTAAGGGAGGGGTGTGAGTACTAGAAGTACTCTTTGTACTTTTATCACACTGGCCCCACATACATACACCCACTACCCCCGGCACATCCCTGCCTCTCACCCTCACTCAACGCAATGATCCAAAAGCTGTTGAGACCAGGTGTGGAGCAGTCACAATTCATGGAAACATGCAAAAGGTGAATGATGCATTCCAATGCATGCTGTGTTTGGGCGTGTGTGTGTGTGTGCGTGTGTGTGTATTTGTGTGTGTATGTGTACCTGCTTCACTGTGGGCATTTTGCAGAGTGCACAGGACGAGTGAGCTGTCAGCACCCTCACCACACCATATCCTCCAGGGAGATGGTACTGAAGGGCCGTACTGTGGTTTCGAGCTCAGGGAAGGGTGAGTGAGTCTGCAGCAGAGGCAACAAGATGAAGCTGGAACTGGAAGGCCAGGTGAGTTTGTCCTGAGGGTGGACACTGGAGCTGCAGTGAACATCAGGGTGGTTGGCAGGGCTGGAGTCAGACTGGGAGTGGGAACCTGGTCCAGACAGAGCCAGAAAAGCACTCAAGGGCCAGTTCACAGTCATTCATAACCCTCACCAAGGAGAGGGCTCTACCCTGAAGACAGGAGGTTGTATTCAAGGCAATAATCAGATTTCCCATTATAGAAAAGACCTCAGAAAATGGAAGGCAAAGTAAAGCCACAAAGAGAGAACAGGAGATCCAAGAGAGCACCACAGTCCTAATTCAAAGGTGATATTAGGAAGCCCTGTACTGAAGTGCTGTGAGAAAGGGGAAGCTGAACTCTGGACATCTGTAGAGGAGCTCATGGAGACCAGGTGGGGTGAAGTGTTTCACTGAGCCTTGAGTTTCCTAGATTACTAAACAAGATCAAAGCAACAGATAAGCACACCCTCACCGCCATCCTGCTCTAGGGACCTCCTAGGCATGGGCTGTGACAGGAAGGAAGAGAAGGCTGGTGAGTTCCAGTGTCCAATGATGATGCTTTCCACATGGCACATGTAGGCACATGTAGGCACATGTAGCAATTCCGCTCTCTGGTGTGCAGCTGCAGCTGCTCCCACCAGCACCTGGTTGTTTGTCACCCTGTCCCAAACTTCTCCAGAGGCCTCTGCTCCAAGAGTCACTCTCTACACCAGCCTGACAGGTCTCCTAGGCAGCACTCTGGGAGTGGAGCTTCAGGTAGTCTCAGGGCTGTCCTTTACCTGCCCACCCTTCCATCCCCCACTCTAGTCCCCATCTTGTCCTGCACTGGAATAACTTATGCCACCAAACTAGGGGTTTCACCTGCTGATTCCCATTGCTCACTGGCTACTGCGTTCCCAGTGTTTTGTCAGAGGGCAAAGTCTCTGGCCAAATGCTCACTGGGGTCCTGTTCCTTGCCACCATTCACTGAATACCTGCTGTGTGCAAGTCTGCATGCTACCCCAGGCATACAGAACACCCTTAACAGTCCAGGATGTGACAGAAGACAGAAGAGAGGCACCCATGGGGTGGGTAGCTGGGCATTATGAGAAATCCAGCATGGCTTGGACCTTGGCCCACAGACACAAGACCAACTTTGCATTGCTAATGTGTAATTTTCAGACCTGACATTTTCAGGAACTTCTGTAGCCATTTGTTCAGCCCTGGAATTTGAAAGTAGTCATGATGAGAGTGTTTACACCATGGAAATCAGCAAATCCTACAAATCACCCACCTCACCACCAGCCCATCTCCTCATCCAGCTCTTCAATACCTGCAGTGGAAACCCCTCTTCTCTCCCTCTCTGGGATCCACCATAGAGACTGTTGATCAGCAGCCCAGGTGACAGTGGAGTCTCTCAATGTGCTGAGTCCTGGGTTATTCAGGGAGCTTGGTGCAGTGAACAGCAGAGGAACTGGATGTGGATGGCCTAGCTTCCTGCCTCCTCCTCCCAATCATCCAAGCATGGGGGAATCTCGCTCTCAGTTACTGAAGGTGAATAGGACAAGGCTGCTCTATCAGAGCCCAAGAGGAAACTGAGGCAAGGTGGGTCAGTGTGGCCGGAGCCCAGGTCTCCGTGCCTTCTATCACGCAGCAGTAAGCTTTGCACATGGAACTGATAACTCGATTCGCTTACTTATAAAACGGAAACACTCATACTGTTCCAGGATTGTTGGGTATGAAACCCGTGAAGCATCCTGACAGAGTAGGCCCCTCCTTGTGTACCAGTCATCCACGTTGTCACTCGACATGCCCATGTCCTCGTGAGAAAGCAAAGTAAGATACGGGGTCGTGCCTGCATCACCTTCTGTTCTCTTCTTTGGAATCCCAGTCACTTTGACTCCATGACTAGTTTGGAACTCTCTTCAACGAAGAGTTCTCAAACTTCATCAGTTATCAAGCTTCTCCACAAAGCTCCACAGAACTCAGGTTCAGACTCAGGATAAGAACATCTCAGAATGTTCTAGAATGTACCTTTTTTTTAAAGCCTCTCCCCCAGGAAAACCATTGCTGGCCTGGGCCAGTAGCCTCCACTGCACACCATGCGAGCTAGGTGCCCTATCACCAGGGCCATTCAAGTTGGCTGGTATCTGACAATCTCAGACAAGGATGGTCCCTTTATGTAGTTTTTTTTTTTGTTTTTTAATGTTAAAATTGGGAGATCTTCCCAAGAACAGCATGCATGCCTCCTCCCAAAGTAATGTAAACCAATAACAGGCTCCTATAATGCTATTTTTAAAAGGCTTTAAATAACTGTTTCAATGCAAAACAACCCACTTAAGCAGACTTAATTCATTTTATGGACAGTTCTAAAGATGAGCCACTTCTGCACTAAGAGCCACAATGAACCAAAGGATCCATTTCATATGTCACCAGCACTGGGCGAGTTGCACCGTGATGTTAAATCAATAGGTTCCACATGGAGTGAACCAAAAGGGACAGCGTTTGTGTGGCTCCCTTCACTCACTCTCTTTGGGCTTTGCCTTAATAGAATCCCCTGTGTTTCTGACTGAGCCTGGTTCATGCAGGCTCCTTATCTGAGCCTTTTGCTCCTAGTGAACCCCAGCTCAGCTGATGTGTTTTTCCCAATAAGTTAATGTTACAGGCTTCACAATGGTAACCAGAAATCCACACTGCAATGAACAGCAGTTCAGCCAAACACACCAAGCTTGATAGCCCACTCACTGCCTTTTAATTAAAATTCCAAGTCGGTGTTTTTGTTTTCAAAGGAAGGATGCTGAGTATGAAGGTCACCAGGTGCAGCCAGGCGCTGCCCGGGAAGAATGCCTGACTGCGTGTTTACACTTCAGTGGCTCCTGGGAGGGCTGCTGCTGCCACAGGAAGGATTTCTAACAACTTTCAGAACGGTTTCCAGATATAAATAACCGCGATGGCATGATATATTCCTGCAAGAAAGACTGAAGCAAAACTAGGTCACTGACTGGCAGATGTCTGCCTGCCTGCCGGTGGGTATTGGAGCATTGGGCACTGGGCCCTCTCCAGCTGTATTTAGCGTTCGCATTAATGTGCTGCTGAACAATGTCCTTCCTGGCAGCCACATAAATCAGAAGACCAAAGATTACTAGAATTTATGAAGCCATCACAGTGAGAAACCCCTGGGCACAATCACTGTGATAAATACCTTGTTAAGTCCCCAGCCCGTCCCACCTTATGTTTCCTGTTAACACGAGGGGTCCATTACTGAGCACTGCTACTTCCCAAAGGAGAAGCCATCTGCATTTAGGACTTTTGCAGCAATCTGGGCCCAATCCAACTCGACAAGCCGTACCTAGAATTAAAGAGATGGAGGAGCCCGCGAAGCAAGCACACACTGCTCCAGATTGACCAGCGTGCTCTCAATTGCTTTTTTCAGTCATTTTGTTCTCTCCAAAAATCAGAAAAATCAGTGAATAAGTAAGGAAAGGGCCTTATAGGTTTATTTCTTAGCAAAAATTCTCATATAAAGAATGGCACAAGTCAGAGGACAGATGATCCTTTGCTGAGTGGTGCATCTGGGTGTGGGGCAGAAGTGTGGCTTGAACTCCCTCATTTTTTAACTTTTTAACTAGGATATATATATATATATAATTATAGAAAGGATATATAGAATATATATAGTTATATAAAGGGGTTTCATTATAATATTTCCATACATGCACACAATATTCCAATTAAATTCAGCCTCTCTGTTGAGTTCCCTCATTTTGAAAGTGAAGATGGGGTCATCTCCCCAGAGGAGAGGTCCATGGAAGAGCAATTCTGGGGCCTCACCTCAAGATCACATGAAAGGCGGCATGCTGGCTTAACAGGACTGATGATTATGCTAGTTGATTTTGGCTCTTCTCTGTGACAACTCAACTGATCCCGCAGTGGGGACACAAGGACATGGCCAGGAGAGAGTCTATTACCAGGAGAGAGTCTATTACCAGCTTATTCTCACTTACAAGCTAATAAGCGAGATCTAAATCCTCTAGCTCTCCCAGCCTGTTTCCTCATCTGTAGGATGGAGATAAGAAGAGCCTGCTGTGGCTTGGGTATAATTTGAGTGTGCCACCCAAAGGTTCACTGCTGAAAGCCTCATTCCCAGTGAGTCAGTGCTGAAGCAGTGGGACTTTTAAGAGGTGGGTCCTAGAGGGAGATGGTTAGGTCATGGGGCAGCACCCTCAGAAGGGATGAATACTGGTTTTGAGGAGTTGATTAATTCAGTAGAGAGCCAGTTGTTATAAAAAGTGAGCCTCACTCTTTCTTCCTGTCTGGCTATGATCTCTTCTGCCCACTCTCCCAACATTGCAGAATCATCAGCCATGAGTTTCTTCAGCAGAACTGCATCAATGCCAGTACCATGCTCTCAAATCCCCATAACTGTGAGCCTACTAAGCGTCTTTTTTTTGTTATAAAGTACCCAACTTTGAGTATTTTGTTTTAACAACCCAAAATGGACTAAGAGCCCCTAGGAAGAGTTGTAGAAAACACAGGTTAAGTACTGAGCACAATACATAGTGCACTGTAAATACTCAAGAAACATTAAATCATTGCGACAGGTGTTGATGAGTCCCCAAAGGAACGAAAGTAATATAAATGGAGAGATTTTGTAGATCTCTGCCTGCATTTACCAAAAGCCAAAGGATACATGACAGATGGGAGAGTACAGAGCTGTTCTGCCCATTTGCCATTGGGGGTTTCCTTTACTTCGTCCAGTATAAAGCAAGCCCCTGCTATGTATTCAGTATTCTGTCTGTGGACATCAGGCCTTTGCCTCTGTCTTCCCTCCTCCAAAATGGAATTAAGTATATTGTGTTCAAAAATTGCAGCAAAATAAATCCAGCCTGCTAACTGATCATACTCACATAGCTCGTTCTCCTTTCTCCTGGGGATAACGTGAACGTTGTTCGTGGCACACAATTCTCAGAAATAAACTGAACTTGGGGAAGTGTTCTGTAATCAGACAAAGCAAAGCTCTTTCATGTATTAAGGAAGACTGATTGAAATTATTTTCACTTTAAAACCTTAGTGTCTGTTAACCATGTCAGAGCACATTTGAAACAAGATGGAGCTATTGAACAGAACTGTGCTAAAAAGTAGTGAGAAAAGGTATTTGCTGGCCTTTCATTGGTTGACCTTGCATGATTTGCAACCTATGATGCTAAGACCTCAGTAAAAGTAAGACAAGGGGTGTCTCAGCCCTGGTCCAGAGTGATGATTAGGCTGCTGGGTGAGAAAAGCACCTGCAAAGGTCATCTTCATGGCCTCCCTCCTTTGCCAGACCCTCTAATTCCAAGGCAAATGATGCTTGGCCTCATTTCTTTTTCCTCTCTCTTTTTGCAGCATTGACACTGGCCAGTGTCCATCTTGGAACTCTTTCATCTTTTGATTTCTATAAGATATTTCTATATGTTTTTTGCTACCTCTCTGGTGCTTTCCCTCCAAGTCTGACTTGTGGGTGCCATATGCCCTTCTGATTCATATGCCCTAATATTTCTAAATCTTTTCTTTTCCTAAAATTATCTCCACCTCATCGGTCTCATTCATTTCAATAGCTTCAACTCTCTCTTCCTGAAATCATGGCTCCCAAGTCTGTATCTGTGATCCTAATATCGTTTCCAAATCCTAGAACAGGAGGTGGAACACCCACATAGATGCAGGGACTGGGCAGGTAATGCAAAGAGCAGGAGTAGGCTGAGCTGGAGGGTTATAGGGAATATGGAAACTACACCAAAGTGGAGAATAAATACTTCACTCACAACTCTAGCCAATCATTGTCCATGCAATTCCCAAACTTAAAATGTTGCAAAAGAAGTCAAAATGTGTAGGTTTGGGCCATTCTCTTACCCTCTTGCTTTCCAACCTAGGCTAGGAAGAATTAGTCCACTCATTCCACCATCAATGAGGTGGTGACCAGGGAATATGCTATCAATATTCACCAGGGTATCCATGGAGCAGGCTTCAAGAAACATGCTCCTTGGGCACACAAAGAGATCTTGAAATTTGTCACAAAGGAAATAGGGACTCCAAATATGCACAAGCTTGATCGATAAAGTTCCCTGGGTCAAAGAAATAAGAAGTATCCCATACCAAGTCCAGCAGTGCTCATCCAGAGAAAGTAGTGGGGCTCTATACCTGGCTACCTATGTACCTGCTACAGCTTTCAAAACGCTATAGTCAATGTGGATGAGACTGCTGTCAGTTACAATTACTAGCTAATTAAATAGCTAATAATTTAATTTTAATTAGCAATTAATTTATGACTAATTCAATTTTTATATGCTGTGCAAGACTTGAAAGCCAAATGTGACCCATGGGCAAACAATTTACCTTTTCTTTCTAGACCCCCAAGTTTCATGCTTTATCTGAAAGTCTTTCTGGAACCTCAAATTTGACATATTCAGTCCCACCATGATATTCCCTAACCCTGCTCTCCACACTTGTGTCTGTAATTCAAATATCACTCACCCCACCATCTCAACCTGCTATATTATCTTGGCAATGAGTCTTGAATCTATATCTTCTGTTATAATCTCATCAATATTGCTAATATCCCTCTGCAATATTGCAGAAGCCTTACTGGTCTCCTCCATGTTAATCTATCTACTTACTACTGACCAATTCATTTCCCTAAAATACTCTTTTCATTTAAGTCCCCTTCTCAAAATCTTCAAAGCTTCCTATTAACCCTGAAGCTCCATATGTATCTTTCTCAACCCACAGCCAAGGTTCTCCATAATCTGAGACAGGTACTACCACTTTCTCTCTTTCTGTGGTGATAGGACTACAGTGATTTTTTGGAAATGTGGACATCCAAAACACAGAATACATTTCCTGGGCTCTCTTGCAGCTAGATGTGCCCATGTGATTAAGTTCTCATCAATGGAATGAACATACAGTTTTATGTGGCAGTTTCTGTAAACCTCCCCTAAGAACTAGGAAATAAATGCCTTTTACTTCCCTTCTTCTTTGTCCCTTTCTTCAGCCTGATGTCTAAACTGTGTTTGGTTAGGGTTTCCAGAGGAACAGAATCAGATGGATTCATTATGAGAAGTGGCTCACATACTTATAAAGGACAAAAAGTCCCACAATATGCCACCCACAAACTGGAGACCCAGGAAAGCTTGTGGTATAATTCTGTCCAAGTCCAAAGGGCTGAAAACCAGAAACGTTAATGGTGTAGTCCTACTCCAAGGCCAAACCCCAGGGTGTGGGAGAAAGTTTGGGGTAAGTCCTAGAGTCCTAAGGCCTAAGAGTCAGAAGCTCTGATATCCAAGGTCATGAGAGGATGGATGTCTCCGTTCAAGAAGACAGAGGTAGAATCCTCACTTCCTCTGCCTTTTTTGTTCTATTCAGGCCCTGAACAGACTGGATGGTGCCCACCCACACTCCTTAGGGTGAATCTTCTTTATTCAGTCTGCTGATTCAAATATTAATTTCTTCCAGGATTCCATCAGAATGATGCTACAATCTTGGAGCATAAACTAAAGGCCACACTGCATGTAACAATGTAGAAGGATACTGAGTCCCTGACTCACGGAATACCGTTCCAGCACTGGGCCCACTGGACTTGGACTTGCCATATTGTATCTTAAATCATGGTTGCTTTTGGTTTTCTGCCACTCTTAGCCGAACCTTATCCTCGCTAATGTAAATTCTCATCTAATATATCTGTCCCCGTGTCCTAACCATTTCTTAACCATTATTCAAACTAAGCCACATGTTGTTCCCCAAGATGGCTCTACTTTCCTGACTACCTTTACTCACACCAATCTGGATTGGTTTTCTCTCATTGAAATTCTACCTTTTAACCAAGATTCATATCAAATCTCATATTCAGTCCCATAAAATCAAAATCTTCATTCTCTCTCTCTTTTTCTTCTTCTCCATCAACCCTCTCCAACAGCATTTTCTGTTTCTCTTTTACTTCCCCTTGCTCATGTACACACAACAGCTTATGCCCCAACACGGCCCACCCTGTGCATATTGAACAGAGTGAGTCTGTGAGACTATTTGTTTAATGGAATTGAAAAAGATCACCCCCAGGAGAGTAAGTGGCTGAAGAGTGCACATGGAGGATGTTCCCCAGTGCCTTAGGATGGTTCAGGGCAAGGCTTTATCCACATCTGTGAGCCACGGTTATTGTTGATGGACACACCAGCCATTAAAGCCATCTCTATATCACTTCTTTGAATCATGTCCTTCCCAGATCATAGGAACAAACAGTCACATGGCATCACCACACCTTGCCCATGGATCTCCCCTTGCCATACTCCTGCCCACTGACACCTAAATGAGAACATCCCTGGTATTCACCACTTGACCAATGGGCTACTTTGACTTTATATTTGATCAAATGCACATTTCACAACTTTTGGCTTGGGCATAACCTCTGTTGCACCCAAGACCCATGCTTCCTTCCTGATTTTTCTTTTGGAACCTGCTTTGAATAACAATAAGAATAGCTTGGCTTGGCAGAGGGTCTGGTTAGGATTACATGACATATGGCCCTGTTGGACACAAGCCACACAGTCAAATTATCCAGGAGGCTAGTCTTAGTACCTGTGAGCGGCTTACCTAAGTGTCGTCAGTACCTCTTCTCACTAGAGACCTTTGACAAAAGATGACATTTGAGTAGAAACTGCAAAGAAAAGCATTTGGAGAGAAAGCAGACAGACCCTCTCCTCACCCCAGGCTACACTGGGGCTGAGCCTGCCAGGGAGTCAGATGATCACTTCACACGTATCCCCAAGTGACATATGTTATCCCAGGAGCTGCTTGACTCTTCAGCCAGCTGGGCTGGAGGTTAGTGCCATCGCTACACACAGAAACTTCTCAAACCTGCCTCTGTCCTCACTGCACACCTTCAGAGTTGCTAAACATGGGGTAGGGCTGATGGTGAAAGTGGATGAGAAGAAAGGACAGAGGGGCCTGTCACCTAAGTGAGCCTGCAGGAAGGGACAGAGCTCAGGAAGAGTACAAGGGGGAGGGGTTGATCTCCAGAGGTTAAAAAACAAGCCTCCCTAAAAGGCACTCAAGGTCAGGCTGCCTGTAGCTCCCGCTCTCTCTCCTCATAGCCTCTGATCTCGGCCATTGATCCTGCTGTCACCATAGACACAGAGAGCATTCTTCCAGACACTTTCAAAGCGATGAATTCAGACAAAGACCTTGGGTTAGACCTTGAGCTTATTGTTTTTATTATTTTTTGTGTTTTTCTTTTTATGTACTACTTTTTCATTTATTTTATCATTTACTTCTCTTGATTTTAATGAGGACAAGAAGTGATGGTTTAATGTGTCAAGCACCATATAATGGTGCCTCTAAGAGGCCTTAACTCAGAGCTCTGAACACTTTCTCTGTAAAAGTCTGCACTGGCTTTGCAGGCCACACAGTCTCCCTTGCAACTACCCTGTTGTCTCATGACAAAAGCAATCACAAACAAGACACAAGCCAATAAGTATGTCTGTGTTCCAATAAAACTTTATTTACAAAAACAAGCAGCCAGAAGATCGGCCTATGGGCTGTAGTTTGACAACCCTTGCCTTAGATCCTGAACCAACCCAGATATGAGGAACCTAAGTAAACAGCCAGAAAGCCAAGTGAAAGCACTCATCTTGTCACCCTTTCAAGCAGTCATTTGTCCCTATTCCCACCCTCCCAGGTCCTGATAGTAGGACCATAGAAACTCTTTGCTCACATCTTAGTCTCTTAGTAACTGTACATTTGGGTCTTCAGTAATCACCCAGAAACTCCCCCACCAGACCAGCAACCCATGCTCTGAGCTTTTTCTAAGATACTTTTCTCCCAAATTAAATACCCCGTTAAAAACTCCTGCCCATCAGGTCCACTCCTTCATCCAGCCTTCCCTCATTGTGGCCCACAGACCAGGACCTACACTGCTGCCTCCCAGTGATGGAGACTTTCATGACCCTCACCCTGTGAGTACAGCTGTCCCAAGGGGCTCCTTCTATATAAGTGACTGTGCCCCACATGACCAGATCTCCTGTCCAGAGTGACCAGATGAAGGTGGGCTCCTAACAGGCCAGTAGTCATCAGGCCTGAAGAACTGCCAGGTGAAAAAGCTCTGATGGAACAGAGATGAGCTGGTGCTGGACCAATGCCATTTCCTGTCTTGGAAATCTCTTCAGAGCAGGATGCAGAGCAGATCCTGGCAAGATCAGGTATGCAAACACCAACAAGTGTTGTATGTTGCCTAACAGTAGGGACCAAGAGCTGGAGTCAGGGATCCTGTTGGTAGCAGCCCCGAGACTACCCTGTTACTAGAGTGTCCTTGGATCAGGTACAGCTTCCCATGTCCAGTTTCCACAGGGCCAGGTCTAATTCACTTTCCATTATCCCTAAGAACTCTATCTATAGGACTGTTCCCTGCTCCTGGTTTTTTTTTTTGTTTGATTGTTTTTTGTTTTGTGGTTGGGGGATTGAACTCTATTCCTGGACTCTTGTGAAGTCTGTTACTGCCTCACAATCCAATTGCCATGCCTAGTCATCCAGAACACAAGGGAATTTGATTAGGAGTTAATTCAATAAAATAAAAAGGCCTAACACACACACGTACTCACCGTCCTCAGTCCTGTTACTTGAACACCTGCAGTGTGTTCAGCCTTAAATAAGCACTTTGATGTCTTCTAAAACTTTGCATATCCCTTAATTTTGCTTCCCTCCACATCATTTGCTTCCCCAGGACAGGGCCCATGCCCATTTCTTTTTCATCTTCCTTATCGCAATGACTGTGAATCAGTTATTTAGCCTCCCAAGCACCAACATTCTCATTTCAAAAGTAGAATCATAATGTCACTGCTTTTCAGGCTATTTGTGAAAAATAAATGAGAGCATGTGTATAAAGTGCTTGGCACAGTATCTGATACACAGAGAGTGCTCAGGAAATGCTGGTGATGGTGATGGTGGAGATGATGAGTATGGTGGGGGGTGCTAATGGGACGATAGTGATAACGATAGTAGGGGAAATAGTGACAGTGGTGGAGGGGCTGGCAATGACGACGGGAGGATGTCATGATGATGCTATGGGGTGGTGATGATGGGGGAGATGATAATGGTGGGAGGATGGTAGGGTGGTGGCTTACATCACACAGTTCAAAACACACCACAGGTAATTTAGAAATACTTTTTGACATATGAGTTGTTGGTGAACTTATACCACATGAGTTATAAAGGAAATTAGAGGTAGAAAGAAGTAGACATGAAAATCAAATTTGTGAGTCACCTGGATGGATTTTGAGTGTTGTATAGGGCATTATTTATACCTCATAATAATTCATTGGCAGAAAACCTAATTTAAAGATGAAAAGCTAGGATCCAATAAATTAAATGAGTTGCCTAATTTTACAAATCAAAGAGATAAAAACACGTGAGTTCAGATTCTGCACACCATCAGTGACGTGACCCTGTCCGCTGTGTGATGTGCACACAAGCCCATTGGAAGTTAGAGGGTAGAGAGGGGAAGTCCTGCCATGGGTCTTCAGTACAGAAGTGCTTTCAAGGTACTAAGTTTACTTTTTCTCTTAAGAGAGGCTTTGTCTCTCTTAAGAAAGATATTTGAATCCCCCATTTTCCCTTCATTTTCAGTATTCACCTGATAGAGGTTGCCATACGCTCTAAGGGTGACAAGGCTGAATTATTCTGTTTCAAGCTTGACATAAAAAGAGTAGGAGAGAGTTGGTGGAGAGACTCAATGGTAGAATACCTGCCTAGCAAGCGTGAAACCCTGAGTTCAAATCCCAGTACCACCAAAGAAAAGGAGACAAACAGTGAGGTGTCAAGAAAGTGGCCCTAGCAATGAGACTTGGCAAATAACAATCAAGTGGAAATGTCCTTGGGTACGCATTAGAAAACTCTCTTCCTCAAGTTTTAAATGTTTGAATTCTCTGTCTCTGCTCTGACAGGGTCTGTCTTGCTGAGTTTTGCATTTGCATTCTGGTTTCTGCAACTCCTAAAGCACATTTGCAGGCAGTGAACTTCATGGGGGGGTGGTACTAACATTGATGGATCACCCACTACTCCAGGGACTCACCTTCATTCACTTGTTTAAAAAGCTCAGTGGTCCTCTGAGGACTCACATTTTCTCAGGATGAGCAAATGGGGCCCACACAGTACTTGTCATATTCCTCTGACCAGATGCTGAAATGAAACTTCATTCCAGAGCTCCGTGCACCCTGTGCCACAGTGCTCACAGCACGACTACTTTATCTCTGCCTGCCTCTCAGGTCCCCTCATTAGAAGCACTGGTTCCAGAGAGCAAAGGCTTTGAGCCAAGCTGGCTTGGATTCACATCCATCAGTGCTACCTCTAGCTAAGTGTCTTCCAGAAACTTACCCAACATCTCTGATCCTCAGCCTGCTTGATAGAAATCTTAAAAGTATCAATGAGGAGAATCTATAGATGAGTCTCAGCATACATCCTAGCACATAGCATTTGACACATGTGGTTACTATCACTAATTATACTACTTGTTACCATTTGGATCTTGCACTCCCCTGAAAGGCCATCTTTTAAAGGCTTAGTTATCAGTCTGTGGCACTTTTGGCAAATGGTAAACCTTTAAGAAATGGGACCTAGTAGAAGGTAGTGGGGTCTTTGGGGCATACCCTTGAAGGGGATATTGAGACACCAGCTTTTCCTCTTCCTCTTTCTTTGCTTCTTGACTGTCATGAAGTGAGCAGCTTCCTCTGCCATGCACTCCCACCATGATGCACTGAGTTGCCACAGGCTCAAAGGCAATGGAACCAACCAACCATGGACTGAAACCTCTGAAACTCTGAGCCAGAGTAAACTTCTCTTCTTTTCAAGTTGTCTTGGATATCTGCTACAGAAGTAAAAGCTGACTGACAAAACTTGAACTATTCTATGGGTTTCCGTTCTCAATTTCTTTTTCTTCCTCTTGATGCTGAACCCTGACTAACACTTAAAAACTAGTAAAACACAATGGAGAAATCCCAAAGCCAGCTTATACATTGAGCAACCTCTCAGGCTGAATGAAAGAGCTGGTGAGGTGACAGTGAGAGAAGCATTAGATACGACTTGGTTAAGCTGATACAGCAACAAATAGCTAATGCAGTTTTGGGCTTTGTTCCCAACGGCTTCATCAGCAATGAACAGAGGTGAGTCTCCTTTTAATAGCCTTTCTCAAGCCCCACCTGGAAAATTACATTAAATTCTGGGCACTTCAATAGCATAAAGATGTAGGAAAGCTGAAGGGAGTTCAGGGAAGAGTAATAAAAATGATGGGAGGTTGGGAGACTTGATTTACTAGGAAAGATTAAAATAACTAACTATGTACAGCACGTCTGGTGGTGAGTGCTGCAAAGCAGCAGGGAAACCTAGCAGCCTATAAATAATGGGGACATATAAACACCCACAGGAAGAGTTACTCAGCATGGTACGAGGAGACACAACCCTGGGTAATGAGGGAAGATAGAGAAAAGGACAGCTTATGAGGAACATTGGGAAAATTGCATTGTTGGGAACCAAACAATTAAAAATACCAAGAGGTAATGTTCTATACGTCAGCAGAAGAAATCCTACCTTTCTAAATCCTGAGAGCTCCCAGTCTCTGCACCCCTCTCACCCCAACTCCTTCCCACAGATGATAAGTGCAGGGTGAGTGGAAATGATTTGGTTTTGGTCACTGCTAATGTCCAGCTCCTCTGAGCCCAGCTCATAAATACAGGCTAAAAGACAAACTAAATGGATGACCCGTTTTCAAAGAAATAGAGTGAAATAAAAGTATTTATTGCCAAAACTGATATGTAGCATTGATTGTTTTAAATCATTGGCAATACAGTATGTATTATCATTATGGGGTGTTGTAGGATATAGAAATTGAGGGCTAGATGAATACTATAAGGGGGTACACTTTTGCACACAATTTAAAGCACACGATGCATTTCTCACTTTTTCTTTCTACCATCAAATGTGTACCAGGTAGAGTCTTGTCCCTCATTTTCTCCCAATTTATTGTGTAGTACTAAAATAAACTCTTGCTTTAAAATTGTTAACAGTTGATGGCTAAATGGATAAAGATGATGTGGCATATGCATACAGTGGAGTACTATTTATCCTTCAATAAGGGCCATCCTGCCGTTTGTGACAACTAGATGATCCCAGAGGGCTTATGCTAAGTAAAATAGGCCAGACACAAAAAGACACACATGATCTCACCTATAACAGGGTGGGTTTGGGGAACTATTGCTCTTCAGCGATGCTGGGCAGAGGGAAAGGAAGGAGCAAATAACTGTGAAGAAGGCACCCTGAAGTGGCAGCTTGGAGATCAGATTGGAAGTTGCTGTGCAAGCCAAGGGCACCATGACAGCTCCTAAGCAGAGAGCAGCACAAGCCTGCAGGAATTTAATGAAGGATGCACAATTAAACCCCAAAAGGCTGAGGACATGAAGAACCCATTCTTAACAAATTTGGCAACACAATCAGACTCTATCTGACCTGCACTTCTCTGAAGCTATGTGTGCACTTTGCTTCTCTACTTACTGTGATAAGTTTTCCTGTGCAGGTGTTGGAACAACCTGCTTGGGTGCTCCTTAATATTTGGTATGCACATTAGGTCACCTTCCTAGAATCTGGGGCCTTCCAAACACAACAGGCCCAGTGACACAGGACTGCAGCTCTGTGCCACCTTGGCAGCTCTGTGAAGGATGGAGGGGAAGCCATGAGTGGAGCTGACAGTTTCAAGTAAAATAAGGAAGACCTAAACTGGGATGTGGCAGAAGGAATAGAGAGAAGGAAATGATTTTTTAAAAATAATTTGGAGACAAATCAGCAGGATTTGGTGATCGTCACTCGCAGGGCTGGGGCAGCAAGGAGAGACGAGGACTCACAAGTATTCTCTTGACTGCTGCAGTGGGAAGCAGTGCCTTCCTGGAGATGGTGCTCCCAGGAGCGGGAGCAGCTTCAGAGAGCAGCATTGTAGGTTCAGTTCCCAGCATACTGAATTGGACGAGACAATGTAACTTCCAGACTGAGCTGCCTGCACGGTTATGAGTGGCACAGCAGCTTGGGAGAGGTACTTGGCAATGCAGAATAGATTACAATTTCATAGATGAGATTCCCCCATGAGCAAAAGAAGGTGGAGAGGAGAGGTGTGTCAGAATTCCTTACCACTAGGCAAGAAGAGATGACAGAGAACCCTGGTCACACTCGCCAGAAAGTCCCCAGAGAAAGTCTGTCATGTCCAGGCCAGGCAGATGCCAGAAGTCAAAGAAGAAGCTCTTGAGTTGTCTGAATCTTCTGTCCCTCCATTCTGCCCGGTGCTGGCCTGCTCACATACAAAACTGCTTGCTCCTATCAAACCAGATTAGCACCCCATCACCTGTCCTTGTATCCTCCAACTACCTGGCAACAGCTGTCAACACCCTGCCTTCTTAGGTCAATTCCAAAGAGGCAAGTTATAGGGAGCAACATGACAGCAATTCTTGACTATTCTATGACAAGAAAAGTACTGACATTGTTGGTTTTTATGTTCTTTGAGTGTTGTTTTTTTTTTTAATTATAGAGGTGGAAGAGTATAGATTGATAAGGCATCACCTAGTGTCCTAAGCTGGCTTTGAACTAAGCATAGGTAGACTAATAAAAAAACAATTTTTTACCCTCCTGCCACCACACTTCCAGTGCTCTATTTCTTGTATGCAACCTTTTTTTTACTCTTCCGGGTACTCTGTGATTTCAAAACTCATTTAGAAAATGTGGACATGACCACTAGCATAAACCACTGAATTCCAAACACTGAATTCCATGACAGTTTGCCTAGCAAAGGTCCCTAACAAGCTAACTTCATTCAAAACTGTAACTTTAGCAAAGATTGAGAAGCCATTTTCCAGGAAACAAATTTTTCCCACACAATGAGCCCAGATGGGCATCACTGTTCATGCGCTTTTTTTTTTTTTTTTTTTTTGGTTTTGTGTTTAGAATTTGTTGTTCATTTAAAGTGGAAAATACTGGCTGGGGATGTAGCTCAGGGGGATGTGTGCAAGGCCTGGGTTGGATCCCTAGCATGATAGATAGATAGATGATAGATAGATAGATAGATAGATAGATAGATAGATGATAGATAGATAGATAGATAGATAGATAGATAGATAATTGATGATAGATAGAGAGATGATAGATGACAGATAGATAGATGATAGATAGACAGATGACAGATAGATAGATAGATAGATAGATGATAGATAGATGATAGATAGATAGATGATAGATAGATGGATAGATAGATAGATGATAGATAGATAGATAGATAGACAAAACTCTTGAGAAAGATTCTGCCAAAAGCTTCTAGAGATGGAGGACGTAAGGCCCTGTCTCAAGTAGGAAAAAGGCCACAATGAAATAAAAAGCCAGTAATCTCAATAATATGTACTTGCAGAGTGGAAGAGTTTTGTCTTTATTTTTTAATTTATAAATAAAACATTATGCATTTGTATGCATTGTGGAATGGCTAAATCGAGCTAGTTAACATATACAATATCTCACTTTTTTTTTTTTTTTTTTGCAAAAACAGGACAGCAGGAGGAGGAGGACAGGGAGACGCTGGGCCATTGTGCTAACTTAGGGGTTGTAGGGAAGGTGAGACAGTCCATCCACTACTTTGCATTCCAAGAGGGACCGTCACTTGCTAAGGACACTCTGGACCCCACATCTCACCTGCCAGTCACCATTAGGAGTCAGGAAAAACGCCATGCAGGACTTTCCTGAAAGTAGGAGCATTATGGGAGAGTGCCCCTCTAGCACTGCAACGCCGTAGAGAGGAGGACAGCTAAGGCGATGTCAGGAAACTGGGGTTCAAGTGCAGATGTAGTGTGAGCCAGCTAGTTCATTACCCATACAGCAGGGATGATCACAATCCTTCTTATGTTATTTTAAGGATTCAAACAAGAAAGTATTTAAGAACAACAAAGCTCTGATGAGTGCATACTGTATGCCAGGCACGATTCAAAATGCTTCACAAATCTTCACTTACTTAATTCTGATGACAACCCTACAAACACCGGGGTAGAGGACCAAGATAAGGCACAAAGGGGAAGTCACAAAGTTAGAAGAAATGGTGGAGATGAGATTTGAATTGAGGTGACCTGATTACTCCCATATCTTTGAACACTGCAAAACCACCTGATGGAGAATGGTGCTTAAACAAATGTGGAAGAATAACATTATAGTGTAACTTCCATGATTCTTCAAATATTGGTGTTGACCTTCTTCGGTCAACATCCCATCTGATTAATATTTTAATGGGCTTCATTCTCCTTTTTAAGCAGCACATTGGAACATATAATTAAGCCCAGTAGATTCCATTCCATGTTGGACACAACACTACATATTGCAAGGCACAAAATGGACCAATTTTTATCCAGATGAATCCTAGCCAATCTGTTTACTGCCCTCCAAATAAAGAGCTTTCATATCCAGTCATAGAAAGCAAAATTGAGACTGTGGACCTCCTCCCCTTTACACATAACTTGTTTTGGGGCCCCAAATCTATAACTTTAGCCTTGACCTTTGCGTCCTGTCTAAAATAACAAGTCCTCCAGTCCTAAGGACGGTTAAGTCACTGCACTGTGTGTTCTGTTCATTCTTCCCTCTCATTGCTCACCAGCCTCACAGCAAATGTCTCAATTCTTATATTTGCTTCAAATATTCAGCGCCTCAGAGAAACCAGTAACTAATCGAATAAGTTTATGATTTGTTCGTATCCTTGCCACATGGCCCTTAATATAGTTTCTGAGTGTGCTCTGAACCATCGAGTGTGGTTCCCAATTTAGCCTCCTGACAGTCACGTGTTTCTGAGATAAAAACAGCTAACCAGGAATTTTGATCTGAACTAAAAATACAGAGCTAATCATTACAAAGCACATAAAAGATGTTCTCTTTGATGCTGCATATATGACTTATTTTCTCAGTGTTTGTTTTGCTTGCACACACATCTCCTGAATTGCATTCTTTCTCCTATGAAGGGGTGGTTTCGCAGATGGAAGTTTGGATCAGAATCTGAGCAGAAGACTTTTTCATCTTCTCTGTCAGGAATTAGTCTCCCTTGCCTCCAGATTCACCGGCCTCCTTCTCTTAGAGCTCTCTGGTCCATAAAGCTGAATTTTAGGAAATGAAACTCCTAATGCGTTTCCCTTCCTCTGAGTCCTCCCTATGGTTACTGCTTGGCAAATCTGAGCAACTATTCCTAGACAGGAAACCATCAAAGTGCAGTTGTAAGAAAAAGGAGGTGGCAAGTGGATTCCCTAATGTGACAAGACCCCCCAAATGAATGTTCATTATGTCACCTACATGACAGCTCCGGAAGGTTGATACCTGGAAGGTTTGTGATCATTTCATATCATATTTTCTAATTTGTTATCAAGGTGTAATTGGCATCCAATAAACTACGTACAAGTTTTATAACTTGGTATATTTACACACCTGGCAATCAAGGCTGTTAACATTATCCATCACCTGCAGAAGTCTCCCAGTTCCCTGGAGGCCCTCTTCACCACTCTTGCCCCGCTCACCCCCAGGCAAATACTCATCTATCTAGACTCTTCATTAGCTGCAGTTTTCTAAAAGTATATTTAAAGGAAGCATACAGCATGTACTCTTCTTTTATCTTGCTTCTTTCATTCGGCACAGTAATTCAAGATTCATCCATATGTCAGAATGACTCAGTAAGTCATTCTTTGTCATTGCTGGGCAGTGTCACATTTTAGACATAGATATACCATAGCTTATTTATTCATTCACTTGTAGTGGACACTGGAGTTTTACACAGTTTTTGGATATTAGAAATAAAACCATGTATCTTTATACAAACTTACATTTTTAATTCTATGGGGTACATGTGTAAGAGTGCTATGGCTGGATCACTCGGAAGCTTTCAGAAACTCAAAATGTTTTCCAAAGAGGTTGTACAATTATATATACCCATCAGAGGTATGAGAGTTCCAGGTCCTCCAAATCCTTGTCAACTCTTAGTGCAGTCAACTTTTCAAATTTTAGCCCTCTTAATAGGTGTGTGATGCTAGCTCATCATGGTTTTATCTTGCATTTCCTTAATAAGCAATGGTATTGAGCATCTTTTTGTGTGCTTGTTTATCATTTGTATATTCTTTGGTGAAGTCTGTTCAAATTTTTGGCCCATTTTGGATTGTTTATTTTCTTGACTTTTGACAGCTCTTCATATGTTCTGGATGTAAGCCTTTATCGGACACATAATTTACAAATACCACACTGTTTTAATTACTACAGTTTTATAACTAATCTTGAATTCAGGTAGTACCAGTCCTCCAAGTTTGCTCCTTTTCTGAGTTGTTTTGGCTATTCCAGATCCTCTGCACTTCCATGTGAATTTCAGATCAGTTTGTTAATTTCTAAATAAAAAATGCTTGTGAGACAACAATGGGATTGGACTTTGAGCACATGATAAAAGCGAGAGCACACAAGGGAGGGGTGAGGATAGCTAAGACACCTAAAAAATTAGCTAGCATTTGTTGCCCTCAATGCAGAGAAACTAAAGCAGATACCTCAAAAGCAACTGAGGCCAATAGGAGAAGGGGACCAGGAACTAGAGAAAAGGGTAGATCAAAAAGAATTAACCTAGAAGGTAACACCCACGCACAGGAAATCAATGTGAGTCAATGCCCTGTATAGCTATCCTTATCTCAACTAGCAAAAACCCTTGTTCCTTCCTATTATTGCTTATACTCTCTCTACAACAAAATTAGAAATAAGGGCAAAATAGTTTCTGCTGGGTATTGAGGGGGTGAGGGGGAGAGGGAGGGGGTGGAGTGGGTGGTAAGGGAGGGGGTGGGGGCAGGGGGGAGAAATGACCCAAGCCTTGTATGCACATATGAATAACAAAAGAAAAAAAAATGCTTGTGAGAATTTGATTCAGATTGCCTTGGCTCTATATATCAATTTGTAGGAAACTGAGATCATAACACATCCAAACATTGTATGTCTAGTATATTAGTCTTGAACATTTTTGTCATTTTATCCATAAATATTTTATATTTTTAAACCTATTAAATGGTATTTTATGTCAATTTGCAGTTGTTTATTAATAAGATGTAGAAATGCAATTAATTTTGTATTTTGCTTTTGCATCCTGCAATCTTGCTAAGTTCACTTGTTTTTCTGCCCTATCTACATAGTATTGTGTACCTTTTGGAGGTAGGGCCATGAGAATATTGACCATTTATTTAAATTTTTTGTGGTACTGGGGTTTGAACTGAGGAGTGCTTCTACCACTTGAGCCACTCTGCCCGCCTTTTATTTGTTGGGTATTTTCAAGACAAGTTCTCATAAACTTATTTGTCTGGGGCTGGCTTTGAACCACAATACTCCTGATCTCTGTCTCTTGAGTAGCTAGGATTACAGGCATGAGCCACCAGCACTCAGCTCACTTTTTAGTTCCTCTAGCTTTGGTCAAGCTTTCTACCTAGATGATCACATTGTCTGCACCATGTCACTTTCCTGCGTGGATACCTTTATTTTCTCATGCCTTATTACACAGGATAGGAGGAGCTCCAGGACAATGTTAAATGGAAGCAGTGAGAATGGGTATTCTTGCCTTGTTCCTGAGTTTTGGACTACACACCCAAAGCTTCACAAATATGGCATTCACTATAGATTTCTCACAGACACCTTTTATGAGGATAAGGAAGTTCCTTTCTATTGCTAATTTGAGGAGTGTTATCAGGAATGATTTTGATTTTATCAAATGCTCTTTTGAGATGATAATATGATGTTTTGTTTTATAACAAAGTGAATTACACTGGTACTTTTACTTTGCTTTGGTTTTTGAGACAGGGTTTCACTATAGAGCAGTAGGCTGACCTGGAACTCTTGATCCTCCTGCCTCAGTGCTGGGGTTACAGGCATGGCCACCACACCTGGCACTGGTTGATTTTTGTTTTTTATTAAGTCAACTTTGTATTTTTTTGAGATAAACCTCACTTGGACATGATATATTTTCTTTTCAAAGTATTGTTGAATTCAACTTGCTAAAATTATGCTTAGAATTTTTGTATTCCTTAGGAATAATGATCCAGGTTTTTCCTTCTTTTAAGGTCTCTCTTTGATTTACTTTATGAGTTTATAAGTATTCCCTTCTCTTCAATTTTCTGAGCTTATCTTAAAAGAGAATTTATTTTTCTGCTCAAATCTTTATATTTCCTTTATTCTGCATACTTTAGGTTTAATTTTCTCTTTTTTTCTGATTTCTTAAGATAAAAGTTGGAATTACTGATTTGAGAATTTTCTTCTTTTTTAATGTGGGAATTATTGCTATAAATTTCCCCCCAAGTATTGATTTAGCAATGTTACAGAATTTATATACGTTGTGCTTTAATTTTTACTCAGTTCAAACTACTTTGTAATTTCACTTTTGATTTCTTCTTTGAACCATGAGTTAAGGTATGTTATTTAGTTTTCAGTATTTGGGAATTATCCATAGACCTTTTTACTATTTAAATTCCACACATCTAAGAGTATATTTGTCTGACTTGAAACTTTTTAAATTTATTTGTTTTATAGCTCAGAACTTGTGAACTTGGGAAAAGCATGTATTTTGCTGTCATGTTGGTTGATAGTGTTGTATAAATACTCTATACTCTTAATGATTTGCTCTCTATTTGTTCTAGCAACTATTGAGAGATGGTTATTGCAATCTTAAATTATAACTATGAATTTGTCTACTTGTCACATCCACTTTTGTGTACGTTGTGGTTAATATGCACAAGTATTTTGGACTGTTACATTCTTTTCACTATAACAGTTTATCATTTATCATTACAAAATAACCTTATTTATCGCTGGTAATTAGTTCACAGCAAAGGTGAAATCAAGCTTGTCCAATGTTATTATGGTAACCCCTTCTTTCTTTTGATTGATATTAGCATGATGTATACATTTTCATCCTTTTACTTATAACCTATCAGTGTTTATAAAGTGTATTTCTTGTACACAGCATATACTCTGCCATGTGAAGACCATTTATAATTGATAAGATTATTAGTATACTTTAGACCAGTTACGTTTAATGTGATTATTAATGGCTAAGTAGAAGCATATCATCTTTGGATGACAGACACTGTGCATTTATTAGTGCCTCCTGGGTGCTGGATTTTTTTTTCTATAAATATTACTGAGCTTTGTTCTGTGACAGTTAAGTAACTTGAAAACTTTTGGTTCTTTCTAGTGCTGCTTTTTAAAGTGAGATTGAAGCTGTGTGTAGTCTAGGGCTAATTATTCTCCACAATGGAGACAAAACCCTTCTTTGTTCTCTACCTAATGCTCTGTGAGTCTTGGGGGTTTTTTTAGCTTGTCCAGTAGGAACAGGCACTATTCCCGGATGGTGATGCTGACCCTATCCTCAGACAATTTCCTTATATTTCTGTGATAATCAGTGCAGAGTCCCTTTGTAGAAAGTAGTCACTAATCAAATGTATTTATAAATTACTCATACATTTGTCACGTTCTCCTTAATATAGTCCCTTGAGTGTACTCAGACCCATTGGGTGTGGTCCCCAAACAGAATAGCCTCATGACAAGATGTCACATGCTTCTGAGATAAAAACAGTCACACAGGAATTTTGAAACTTAAGTGTTACTCTGAACTAAAAATATAGAATTAATCATTTTTAAGCATGCCAGAAAGGTAAACTGCTCCGTATTGATTGTAGGTTTTATGTTTTAGGAACACTTTTCACTTCAAAGTCAAAACAAAAAGGAATACCATCCCAGACCCTTTCTCCAGGAAGAAGTAGTATTTTTCATAAAAGAGGCAGAGTAAAAACTCATGACAGTTACTTCACAACACTTTCACAAGAGGCAGGCATGAGCCAAATGGAAGAATCTGTATTTTATATGAAATCAGTATTAATAATTGTCTCTACTGTCCTGGAACATAGTACTTACCAGTAAGCTCTTGCTGAATAAAATAATGAGTTTCAGTGAAAAAGTCCCCTCACTTGAATTTTGGTCAGACCCATACATTGTGTGTTACAGATATGTTAAAAAAAAAAATCATGGGTTTATCTAAAAATAAAACTCAATTTTTGGCCAATTTTTGTATGTGTGGGGGTGGGGGCTGGGGTTTGATCTCAGGGCTTCACTCTTGCAAAGCAGGAACTCTACCGCTTGAGCCACACCTCTAGTTCATTTTGCTCTGGTTATTTTGGAAATGGCCTGGAGAACTGTTTACTCTGGCTGGCCTCGAACCTTATCCTCCCAATCTCAGCCTCTGAAGTAGCTAGGATTGCAGGAGTGAGCCAACAGCATCCAGCTAATTTTTGGCCAATTTTTAGAGGTATATTTTAAAACATCAAATATAATCCATGACTGAAAAAATAAATTTTATTGTCCAAGCTACAAGAAAAAATATGTTATTCATGTTTTATTTTTAACTTTCCTATAAACTGAAAGTCTGATGTTTGAAAAAAAAATTATACAACCCAAGTGTCTATTGAAACCAACTTGTTAGGACACAAAACAACTCATATGAATGTGATTTGGCCTTTACAAGGTACTTATGCATTTGAAACCTATTTGGGACCAGAATACAGAAATGGAATACAGAATGGGGCCAAAACACTGAAATCTATTTGGGACTCTGGATATGGACCAGACGGTATTTTCAAGCAGGTTAATTCCTGTACTTCATCAGGAAGCACTGTAAATACAACTCTCCCGTGAATAAACTGTATCTCAGTAGGAGTAAGCATTTTACATCTGGAACAAAACAAGGACTCTCAGATGAGAATGGTAGCATTTAGCCTGCTTGCATGGGAAAGATGCCAAGAGGAAGAAACAAGAAAAGTTTATATAGGGACATTCGAATCACCACAAAATTTTAAGTTGTTTCTTTGAAGCAGATCATCAGAAGAAATGGCTTGAATTTTAATTTCATACACACTCACCAGAGTCATTCCTAACTTTCATCCATCTCTAGATGGCACTTTGGAGGCTAGGGTACTGCATGGCCGCCTCATGGAAGTGTTTAGCCCATAGGCTTTACCCAGCCAGGCTGTCATGAAACATGACATTCTTGCCAATACATCCTTTTTTAAATACTGCTCTAATTAAATTAGCTCTCATTTCCAAAGCCAAATTTAAGATCATAAAACTCTTCTGGGGAAATTATAAAGACCATCCCTCACACTACACCAGTTCTACTAATTCTGCAACATACCCTTAAACATGTGTACTCTTCAAATGTGGGGTGGGGGTTACAGAAAAGAAAAGGAGAACAAGCCACAAGGAAGCCAGAAACCGACTGGTTACCAATTTGTAATCCTGCTAAAGACAAGCAAAATGAAGGGTTTTATCCCTCTAATCAAGGTGTACAGTTTTGCCTCTCTCCCATAATAAGCCCATGGTTAGATGCCCACTTCTGTTCAGTGAGCCAAGATGTAGCCAAGCCTCTTCAGTTCTTTAGTTCAGTAAGTGATGGCTCTCACACTGTCATAGGGCATCACAAATCCATACCTGATAAGGTTTGGGGGTTCAACTGCCTTTTGCCCTAGATCTCCACTTACAGTGTGGAGAACAGTTGGCTCCATCCCACTGATTTCTGAAAAGACTCATTTACTGGCAAGATGGTCAAATTTGAGGACATCCTCTTAAGCTACTGTCCTACTTAAAATAATAAGGCTGCTCCTGAGTTCTTATAAGTCAATGTAAATTAAAGACATTGTTAAAGGAAAGTGAAGTTTGTAGAAAATTACCCAAGTTGTCCTACTTTCCTTATCATGTGGTCATCCCAGTCTCACAATGCCTTCAGTGGTACCATGTGCCTCTATAATCCCTGAGGCTGACTCCAACTTGGTATTTAAAGATCAAAATGCTATCTGTTTTGCTTTTTTGTTCTTGTTTTTACTACCTTGTTCCTGGCACTGTTTAATGTCATACAGCAGTTACACATTTTCTTCAAGACCAAACTGGATACTTCAAAGATCACGTTATATTTTTACCTCTTTTATTTTCCCATGTTTTCGTGGTTATTATGCTGCAGATTTTGTCTGCGACATGAAATAACTGTGAGGTGGAAATTAAAGTGAGTAGTATTACCTAACGCTCAATGAGCCAGCTTCCTCTGGATAGGAACATATGAGAGCACCAAATGACATTCTGAAGGAGGCCATGGGTAAGTCCGGGCAGTGGAGCTGGTTTGACTCAAAGTCCACCTCCAGGAGCCAGTGGCCCTCAGCAAGGCCCAGGAAGCCCTGCAAGGCTGGAACTGGCTACTCAGCCTGCACCTCTTCATTATTCAGCTCAGCCAGTTATGTGACTAACATCAGGAAAAGATACAACGAGTGCAGATTTTCAAAGGACAAACACTTCGTTGGCTTATCTAGAATAGCAGTCTGTATGTAGCTCTCTTTTCTGTAGTTCTTGCTCATCCTTCACATACCCCATGGCCCTCCGAGGTATGGGTCGTGTCCACAGCCTAGACGCTTCCTTATCCCAGGATTCCTTACAATATGCCGAGCCATGGATTTGGTTAAACTCCGTGGATGGGCGCCTTCAGTGGTTTTGTCTGTCTTCTGTATCCTGCTGCCAGTTCCACGTAATGGATTGGAGGAAGGAGGGAAGGGACTGAGGGGGAAAAAAAATGACTGCAAGAGAAACCATGCAGTCAGCTGTGGAGTTTGGAGTCTCGCCTCCCTCTGAAAGAGCAGCTATAATTCCGCTATCCTCACAGTCTAGGAAAAGCAAGAAGCAAAAATCTCACAAAGCTGGCCCTGTCACTTACCAGCCCTGTGTGTACGCATATGCTAGAGGCCAGAGGCAGTGGCACGGTGGAGTTTATGGTGTTTCACAACCTCCCACAACAGTTAGGAAAAAGCTTGCCTGAGTGGAAGAATGAGCTTCACCAAGCTGGGCCGTGAGCATCACCAGTAACACCTGCCCTTCCCCTGTGGAAGGAAGGCAGCCCAATTGTTTAGCACTGGCCATTCCCCTTACACGACTTCTAAGTTATTCTTCGCTCCTGGTGTCGAGTCCTCCTGGCTAAGTCTGCGCGTGTCAAGAGGTATCAACCTGAACCACAGCATACGTGATAAGACCTTCTGAAGGGAGAGGGTAGAAAAACGAGGGCCAGGTCCACATGCAGCTCACCAAGGGCTTTTCGGACATCCAGTAAGCCTGTGAAATATTTTAACTAAAATCAAAATTCAAAAATGCTTTGCATGAAATAAGCAGAACTATAGTGGAAGAATAAACAAATTTTAAGTAAGAACTTCCTCTTTTACTGTTAACCAAGACAGCAAATAAACCTCCAACAGCCAGATGCTTGCCTAGCACCCTGATGACCATGGCTGGTGGAGGGGCAGCAAGGAGAAAGTATAGTAAAAGCATCATTTTCATTTTCTTTCCAAAGAAGATTATAGGAAAGTCTGTTTATTATTTTTACAAGTTTGGTTTTTTTTGGCAAAGAAAGGTTATATCAAAAATTTTTTTTGAAAGACTAAGGGCAACCATGGAGATACAATGTAAGTAAAAAGGTGAAAAATCAAACCTTTAAGACTTAAAAACTGATTAAAAAGAATAATTGCCTATGAAATTGGAATAGTAGGGAAACTGTCATCTTTGAATTATATACTGCAACTACAATAGAAAGAAAAAGTGTTGGAGTTGCCTAGATTCCTTTTTGCATACATTTTAAAAGCATTGTCTATATTGAAAAGGTATTGTTCTCAAAAATAAAAAAGAAATGCGCCCCTCCCTTCCATAGCACCCTAAAAAGGAAAAACTGTACAAGTTTTATGACTATGTAATACGAATACTAGTAATAATAATTAGAATTACAATATTAATATATAAAGAACTTCCATTGTCCAATATGGGGGGGAACCACACTTTGAAGCCTCTATTCACATGTTTTTAACCAAGCTTTCCATGACTGAGGTCCATTCTACAAACTTGTATTCCTGAGTTTTGGGCTGTGTACTAAAGGAGGTAGAGAAAATTTATTGCTCTAATTCCTTCCTAATCCAATTGTAAGAATAAAATGTCAATTTAAAATATGGACTATCTACAGATGCACATGGGTATTGTAGTAGTCTGTGGACCACACATGCATACCCCTTGAGATAGGCTCGGTGGCTAATTCATCTTTTGAATCCATCTGGCATATTACCCCACCCCCACCACTTCACTGCCTTTTCCTGCAAGTGACCACGAGCAGTGCATCTAAATTTGGCACATTTCAAGGCCAAGTGATGCAGCAAACAGAATTTGACCTCAAACAATGTGCCTTTGTCCCTTCACCCATCCACGTAAATGTATGAACGAACTGTGGCTGGCTTGCTGCAAGTTCAAAAATCTTCATCCCAGAAATGTATTCACTTCCTCATCGAATGTTTACAGACAAGAAAAGACATCTGGATGCATTTGTTCCTCCCTCCATCCCTCACCCCACCTTCAACCCATCAACACATATGCACAGCTGTTGAGAGCAGGAGAGTGAGTTTTAAATCCCATTGGTTCATATAGGCACAGAATCTGAAGCAGCTCCAAAAGGGACATCAAATAAAAAATACCAGTTTTCAAAAGTCTGTAATTATGTATTTACACAAATTACATAATCCTGTATGTATTTACACACGATTACAGATTACCAAGTAAATAACACAATGTTGTAGTGTTAATGAGATGAAATAGAATGAAAACACCATCAACTGAAGCCATTCCTTTATCTACAAAACAGGACCTGGCAGGGCAGGTTCCCCAACGCTGACCTGGCATGTCCTTCAACACTGCTTGGGACATTTGCGTGACAGATGGGAAGGTGGTTCAGTCCATGCCGGGTAAGTCTTTGACCGTGGTGCGAGTGTTGGCACGAACAACAAGAGACTGGTTTGGCTATCTGAGCATCTGTGGTGAAACTGGGACCACCCATTCCATAGTGGCTTGGGGCTGCCATCCAACTGGCTTTGGGATGCAAACCCAGACTGCACCCAACAGGACAATGCCCACACCCAAACCCTGAGCCATCTACTCTCCGCAATGCCTATTTACATAAATTGCATAAGTCAATATTTATTTATTTACAGACCATTACAATTTATTGTATCAGTTGCCAAAAGCATGTAACATTTTGCTTTTATTTTTTTAAAAAGTTATCAAAACAAAATAATTCCAAAAGTAGCCTTTAAAGTAGCATTTTCTAGGAATGCATAAAGGTTTTCACAATGCTTTCTCATTCGTTTAGGCTGATGATCTGGAGTCTCCTGCTACTTTAAGATTACTTTTGACTGTCTTCCAAAATCAATTTCCTCAGTGCTAAGTATTATATCTATGACATCCTGGAAATTTGCTGTGGTCAAGATCCCTGTGGTCAAATGTTCAATCTTTTTTCAGCCTTTTGGAAAAACTACAGCCTGACTATGTGCACATTTTAGCAGCAGCAAAAGGTTAAATAAAAAAATAGGAATACTACTTAGAATTAAATGAGCTTCTGTTTCCAAAGTTAAAGGAAAAAAATTCCCAAGAAAATAAATGATGAGGACATTCTGATCTTTATCATTAATCAGCTATTTTACAGTGCTTCTGTTCCCTCCCTCCAAGGTATTTCTCAATCCCAAATATTAGACTTAGTTTTTCCTTAACGTTCAGCAGCAGGAGAACAGTGCCATGGGCTCCAACTTGGACCACAGGAGGCTACGTGTCTTCACTCACAACAGTAAGTCATGCGCGTCTCACTTCTAACAGCTTGAACTTACTTGCCAGTGACACGCTTTTATTTTTCACAGAGAATGTGCATCCGAGCAAAACAAAGCTAGAATATTAAATTTTAAAAATAGTTACATAAATCCTGACACATTTGTAACTGTCACTTTCAATTTCCCAATGAAACTGGCTAGAAAGTGTTTTGTATGGATGAGAATTTGTTAGAAACTCCTTTTAAGTATTGCTTTAAGAATTTGGCTCTTTTCACCTTAGTATAGTAAGAAAAATAGTCTCCCTTGCCCAAGGGCAAGTTCCAAAATTATTGCTACCAAAGAAATATGTATTCTTTATGCTTTTCAGCATAAAATGTTATAAAAGTCTTGTAAAAGATATTCTATATAGTAACCTCCCCTCTAAAAAAAATTGAGTGCTTTAAAGATCATTTTTTAAAAACAACAAAACACAGCCAATGATTATAATACCTTCCCCCTCGATGTCATTATTGATAAAGATTTATTGGTTTCATGTTGCAAGGTTAACTTGAAGAGTGCTATTATCATGGAATTATGATGGTTCACACCAAAAGCAATTTTCTATAAAAGATGTTACAATGACCCCCAAGGAACTTGTATAATTTCAAATCTGATAGCCAAATGTACAAATAAAAAGTTTACAAGAATGGTCCTGTTAATCTGACTTTTGTCCCTTAAAAAAAAAAGTGTCCTATGTAAGCTTTTTA
This sequence comes from Castor canadensis, assembly GCF_047511655.1. Taxonomy (NCBI): domain Eukaryota; kingdom Metazoa; phylum Chordata; class Mammalia; order Rodentia; family Castoridae; genus Castor; species Castor canadensis. The sequence goes on from NC_133395.1 coordinate 82,682,310, forward strand.
TTTTTAATTCATTGTTTGTGAATTCTACATCAGCACAATGTTTGGTGTTATTCCTACTGTTCTGCAGATGGGCTACAATAAAACACAGTCATTGTTTAGCTTTGGTATATCCTGTGATAGATTTAAACAAGTAAGACATATACCAACCCTCGTATTTCCAACCATGAAGTTACAGAAATAGAGTCACTTAGGAGAGAGGAAAATTACAGACACAGAATAAAAGGTTGAGACCCAGTTTATCTTTAATCCTCTGGGGTAAGCTATGAAACAAGCAGTCTGAAGAGTGAAGACTCAGTGTCATGAGCAATGTGCATAAGTTTACAATAATACGGGCACAAAATAGATTGTCGCCTTTAGTACATTAGGGTCACTGGAATTTCTCATTAGGCCTACTTGCATGAAGTTACCACAGGTTCATAGCAGACATTGCCATTCAATGCTTACAGAGCCTAAAGCTTCCAAAATGCCTATCTGGCCTGTACATATTTCATTAAAAATAAACTCTATATAATAAATAAATATATAAAATAAATAAAATGTTGCCTTTGGAATTTCTATAAATAAATTTAACTTTTTTTCTTTTTTTTTCTTTTTTTTTCTTTTTTTTTTTACTTTTTTCTGGGGTTTTTTTTTGTGTTTTTTTTTTAACTAAGAGGTCTTTGTTTTAAGGTCACTGGAATGATACCAGTGAGAATTAACTGAAAACGTTTTTTTAAGTAAGCCTGCACCCTCCATGCCTTTGAAAATGCAGCCTACCCTTATGCAGGCCGCCAGCCAAATAGCCTGATGAGTCGAAGTATGGCAGCTGTGCTGATACAGGATGAAGTTCAATTGATCAAAAATGTAAAAGCGTGTCTATTTCCCAGCATGCATCAGGCTGTCGTCCTCTGCTCTCGGCTCACTGATTTCCCCTGCTGCTTGCCCATTCACACACTCACACTCTCTCATTCCCTCTCTCGCTCCCCTTCTTTCACAATAAATCAAGCAAGTGGCCGTAGGCAGCCCTCCAGGAGGACCAGCCTTTAAGTGCAGCACAAAATCAGCATGTTCCCATTCAAGCTTCCATCGTACACTATGCATGCGACAAAATTTGGCAACAGTGGAGCTGAGGTGATGACACAGTAATTGACAAGAACCCACCGCATGGAACCAGTTATAGTGGTTGCTTTTCTAAGGGCTCAAGTGAAGAAATTGTCTTTGTCAACTTTGGCTTAGAATATCCTTATATAGTTCAGGTACTTTGTCAGGGTCCACTGGTCTAGGTAAAAAATGTGTGAATTTCTGGTGCCTTTTAGTCCTGGTCCCTTCTCTTGGAGTTCCATCTTTATTCAATGCAACATAGTATCGCCTTCCAGTGTCCACGTGTTTATATAGGTTGGAAGAGTAGGTGTTATACCAGTTTTCTTCAAACTGTTCTCTGAATACACACTCTTGGGTTAGTTTTTCCTGTTTAAAAAAAACAGAGAGAAAAAAATTAGTATGTTGAAAAATTAGCTACTTTCTACATTAAAAGCCCTATTCCACTGTTACATAGGACAAGTCGAGCATTGCTTATTCAAAATGCTTAGGACCACAAGTGCTTTGGATTTGGAGGGTTTTTTTCCTTCAGATTTTGGAATATTTGCATATACATAATGAAATAGCTAAATACAAAATTCATTTATGTTTCAAATACAGCTTATCCACATAGCCTGAAGGCAAACTTATGTAATACCTTTTCATGAAAAAAAATGTTTCGTGCTACGGACATTTTCCACCTGTGGCCTCAGGTTGGTGCTGGAAACATTTTTGGATTCACTATGGAGTTCAGTTTTCCAGATTAGGGATGATCATCCTGCATGAGACTGAGAATATTCTGATTTCTTTAACCAACTTTAATGCATTCTGCTTCACCCTATCAATTCAATGACATTTTAATTTCTTATTCACAAATGCTAAACCACGAAAGAGCCTTCATATTTTCTAATGTGGTGAAACTCCTCCATCTGCCAACTATTATACTCAAAGGACCACTAACACATTGGGTTGTCCTTATCTACAGCAATTAGATGGTGACCGTTTCTGGAAGGGCTTTGCCAAAGCCAAAGGCCCAGAAAACCACCTCATCTTTAATGTACTTTTTAGAAAGTACTTGCTGTGTAGAACCACACTAGCAGCATGCCCAGAGTGACCTGCTGTTTTCTGCCCTGTAAGAGTCTGTGTATTACTCTCCAAGGCCATTTCCCAAGCTGCAATGTGCAGTGTTATCTCGAGACGCTTCTTCAAAATGCAGGTGTCTGAAGTACCAGTCTTCAAAATTCTGATCCAGAAATTCCCACAAGAACCATTTTTTGACAGGCCCCTGCGAGAATTCGAAGGCAGGTAAGCCTCAGTCCATATTTTAAGGTACACAGTCATTCCTTGGTATCCTCACAGGATTTGTTCCAATACCCTCTCAACGCCAAGGATAACAAAATCCACAGATGCTCAGAACCTTCCCCCATGCTCCTGTACACTTTAAATCATCTCTAGACTACTTACCATGCCTAACGCAATACAAGTGCTGGGGAAATATTTGTTATACTGTATTATTTAGGGCGTAGAGGCAAGAAAAATGTCTGTACATATTCAGGACAGATGGGACTTTTTTTTTTTTTTCAATCCAGGGCACAGTCTGTGGATATGCAGGGATCACTGCCAGGCTTTCGATCATGATTGAGTGAATCTTCCTGAATACAAAGATGTAAGAACAAATATTCTGTCCCTCCTAGCTCCCGAACTTAGCTGGCAGAAGAGCCTCCTGATTTACAAAGCCCAGTGCTCAGGCCAGCAGAAGCCAAGAGAAAAGCTGGGCTTATCCTTACATCCCCAGAGCCAAAGAGGTTCCCTGTCTTCTGAAATGTCTTCCAATTCCCCTCCACCTGAGCTGTGTGAAAGTGGTCCCATTTAACCCCACTGCCCCACTTGTGAGCAGTAAGGACTAGAAACAGCACAAACATCACATCCCAAAGTCACCAACACACTCCAGGCAGAACTGTGTGCCCTGAAGCAGGCCCCTGGAGAAGTAAGGCAATGAGGTGTGAGGCCTTTGTGCTCTTAACCTCACTCAATTGGAACTTTCTAAGACAATTCTATTAAATATAAACACTAAAACAACCTTTTAAAAATATTTACCTTGATCTTGTCCACCCAGCACCTTACTTAAATAAGAAAACATATATCTCATACCTGCGAGTTCTTTGTCCATGGATTTAATAATCACAAACTGGAAATGTTTGGAATGCAAGTTGCAACTGTACTGGACATGTACAGACTTTTTTCTTGTTGTTATCCCCTAAACAATATGGCCTAACAACTATTTATTGTATTAGGTACTAAAAGTCATGCAGAGAGGATATGCTTAGGTTCCACACAAACATTAAGTCATCCTATACCAGGGACTTCAGCAGATCTAGCATTTGAGGGGGCTTCTGGAACCAATCCCTAACAGAGATCAAGGGATGTCTGTAATCAAATACACATAAGGGTATGTGACATCCTTCTGTTTCTGTCATTCAGACCCAGAGGACAGAGAGCAAACATTATACATCAACAAAATACCAACGCCCTTTTTCACATCCCTATAGCTGAGACAGTGGTTTAATACAGTGAGTTCATAAATACTGGCTCGGTAGAATTATCTTCCATTGCTTGAAGAGAAAATCAAGGGAGCAGAGAATTTGTCAAAAGGGAAAGAATTTGACAAAACCAATCAATGGTCCAGCATGAGGCTGGCTTCTCTGTCTCTTCTTTAATCCACAGGCTTAAGACATACTCCAGGGCTCCTGCAGCCTCAAACTTCCTCATAAGCACTCTTCCAGGTGGCCAAGAGCACTGAGCAAGATGATGTTCTTTTATTTTGTTTTGTTCTGTTTCATTGTTTTGTTCTTGCGGAACTGAGCCCTGGGCCTTGTTCATGCTAGGCAAGTGCTCTACCAGTGAGCCACTCTTCCAAGTCCCCAGGTTTTTAACAAACATTATCTCATTGCACAAATCTTTGCTATGTGAATTGAAACACTAGAAAGCAAAAAGAAACAGTCGCATCCAGGCACAGTCAAAAAGGACAGTAAAATGTCAAACCACTAAGTCATAGGGTGAAACAAATGGCAGAAAGTAAGCAGCTATCCACAGCCCCACTGCTAGCTGGACTGCTGGTTCTGAGGCAGAAGGGTCGCCCTGCTCTTTCTGTGTGGATCTAGAAGGGCCTTCTTTGGGGGGAAAAGCAACCCACACACACTCTGCACACGGAAGAGCCTTGTCTGTACGTGATTATTTCTCTTCTCTCTCATCTCTATGAAACCCCATGAAACAAAAAAGTGTGGGAAAGCCATTAACAGTTATTTTAGTCTACTTCCATCAGCACAATAAATAGTATCCTAACAAGCAAGATTATTCCTGGCTAAAAATGGCTGGTTTTAGTTTGCTGTAATTAAATACATTTTCTAAACAAATTATGTGCATTCATTTGTTTTCATTAATAAAAAGGACCAAAGAATGGAACTGAATGCAGAGCCTTCAGTTCTATAAAGGACAAGAAGAAAAAAGTTTTTGAATTAAGTTTTCTTTTTCTCAGCAGGAAATCAGATCACCTGCCAAACTTTACAAAATTAATAGTTATTTTAAAAATGGAAAACAATTCCTCCTCCTTTTGGAGCCATGAGTGAAGCACTAGCTTGTATTTCCTTTGGTCCTCAGCATTCCTATAGCACAGTGGCCTTTCTTGGATCCTCACAGGAGATCTAGTTTGCATATGGGGCCAAGGCCTGGCTCTGCTGGGAAGCCTTGCCCCATCCCAGCTTCACCCCACTTGCTGGAGGATGTTTACAACTACTTACATCCATCTCCAAATCTCAGGATCTCATCTTTGAAACGGGTTAGTGCAAGGAGGGCATCCCTAAACCAAAATCCAAAATCCAAATGTGCCAAGTTCCAGAATTTTGGGGGTATCATGTTGGCACTCAAAAGGCTTCAGATTTTAAGACATGTTAGTTTTTAGATTTTTGGATTGGGGATGGTCAATTGATAAAGTCTATGCAAATATTCCCAAATCCAAAATACTCCAAAATCTGAAACACTCATGGTCCCAAGCATTTCGGCCTTAATAAGTATCCTGAGAAAGGGAGGTAACTCAGGCGCAGTTACAGAGTAGTGCTGGGCACGGAGGACGACCCGTAAACAACCTTACTGATATTATGTGAACATCATACCCCAACAAGCATAGGTCACTTTCATACCCAGAAAACAGCATAGGTCACTTTCCATTTAACATATGGGGCAGCCAGGCCTGGATGGGGGGATCCACCCTATCTGTGCCACAGAATCTTGTCATTCTAATCATGAAGCAAAAGTTCCCAAGGGACTCCAAGTTGCTGTCCCTTCCATTTCTCACTTTTCACTGACATGCCCTGTAGATCCTATTGCCCTGCTCATCCAGGGACCTAGGTGCTGCTTTCCAAAGGGCAGCACTGTGGGGAGCGGAGGGAACTTTGCAGGGGAAGGGCTGGGGTTCACAGTCTGCATTCAGGAATGGAGTATGGCAGCTTTTCTCAGAGTCATATGTGCTTCCTTTGGTCTTTACCCCAACATACGATTTTTAAAAAAAAAGCAGTATTCATTTTGCAAGAGGAAGAGTTAGAAAGGAAAAGAAAACAGAAAGCTGGAGCAAATTTCTACAGTGGCAGAGGTGTCAGCATCTATGAACAGAACTCGAATTTGCTCTCTGTTCCAGTGTACAGGATTCCCAATGTATACTTCATAGGATTTGAAAAACCTCCTTAAAAATAAAGTGAGAAAGCTGAGAAATGGAACTAACTTCTTCACTGTTCAGTTTAAATGCCTCTGTTTTCCCTCACTGGCTATTTTAGCATCATTTATACACACATAATATAACTTTCTAGAGAACCCAGAAAATAAACTGAATTATTTGATTATAAGCAGTATAGTCTACAGCCAGCATTTTTCGTCATTGTTAGGAACTCAAAGAGAGAGGTGCAACTTTGGTTAAGTGAAATTATGCTGACATTACATTGTAAAGCCACTGATAGATTTTGTTTCCTGAAATTATACCAATTATGCCACTGCATAGCATGAAAGTGTCAATTATCATTAAAAACTAAAGACCATGTGACTTTCCTACACCATGTATATATTTTAAATCACTTTATTCTTGTATTTGGGATTATGTCCATGTGTGATCTTTTTTTAAGACAGCATATCAAGATTTTCAATCACACTTCAGTTCTGAGTGATGAACTCTTTAGCTGAGGTGAATATATTTAAGTTACATTAATTCTATTCTAAGATTATTTTTTAATTAAAAATAAGTAGTGAATGCAAACTGGAACAGCAAAAAAAATGTATTGGCCTATATTCTTACATATGTGGGGGGTTGTCTGCCTCCAAATAAACTATATGCTTTAGAATTATAGAACTCAGATGTTTTAAAATTTACCACGTGTTTCCAATGCAGACAGTTTATAGAGTATTCCACTATAAAGTGATCAATTCTTGTTTTATTGTATTTCCATGTTTTAAATTTTTTAGATTATTTAACTATAGCTGTTTATGGCATTCCTATCTTTGAACTGTTGGATTATATCACTAGGCTTGGGTGGAGAGTGCGGATTTCAGTCAAACGTCCACTAAAGCCTCTGCTTTGGAACAAAATCTGGTGGATGTTAGCAACTATGGAAACCGTTTCATTTTATATCATCAAATTCTGAGCAATGGGAAAGACTGAAATTAAAACTTCAAAACTTTTACCATTCCTGTTAAATCCAGAGTATGAGATAATGATGTGAAAATTATAGTACAACCCAGAGGACGCTTAGGAATGCTACCAGACATAGACTTACACAGACACTGACTTAAAATCTTAGACCATGTGAAACAGGCAGTCCACATGGGTTTCATGATGCCCAATTCACATCTATGCCTGTTTGAAAAATGAAATCAGAGTTGTTCCAAAATTTGAGACTCAGTAACAGTCCTCATTACAAACATGACTTTGTGTCATGCTGCTATTTTAAGGCATGATATCCATATTAATAAGTCTACAGCTTAGCTTTAACCATGCTATCCAAATGGTCACATTTATTCAACTCGATAGGTTGATTAAATGACTTCCTGCCACAATATAAGCCACCATAGCACATAAATACATGACCAGTGACTACACAGACCCCAGCTTAATTGTAGAGTTGCTGAACATTTCATAAGTTAATGACTCTGACGTTATCATTCATTCTCATACTACTGTTTATTATAGTCTAGTATTTAAACCTGCCTTAACCACAATTACTCCAGCAGATGTACTCTTTCTCCTTAATAATCCAGCAGTAAAGCCTTAATGGGAGTTGTCACAAAGACCAGGGTGATTAAATATAATGACTAAAGGACCATTAATAAGAAGCCAGGTCTTTTAGCTTTTCTCTCCTGGGAAAAGTCCCCAACTAGACAGAAAGCAACAAACACAAGGAGAAGAGGTAACAGGGCATTACTCTTGCTCTATTAGAAGTTCCAACCTGCGTGTAACCCCCATGTGCCCTCAACATGACTCATCTTAAGTCCTGTTTCTCAAACCCCTTTAACTTTTCCCAACATTCCAGATGAGTCTACCTTGATATCACATCACCTCTGAAATTGTGGGAACCATGGAACTGGATGCATCTGGGATCAGTGTAAACAAATGAAGCAAGTAGGTAGGCAAGTATTCATTTTGGAAATATACAGGGGAGGAGAGATGGGGAAAGGTAGGCCATGGGTTCTACATTACAGCCAGGAGTAAGGCATTCTGGTATGCCTGTGCAGTCAGTGGCTGTAGAGAATGGTAATATACTGTATATTTCAAAAAGCTCAGAGGAAGGATTTTAATGTTTTACCGCAAAAAAAGTGATAAATGTTTGGGATAGATATACTTAACCTGACATAAACATTACACAATGGTTTAGGGTATAACTTAGAGATACAGTATACACAAGGCCCTGGGGTCAATCCCCAATATTGCAAATAGTAGTAATAACATAAAATAAGTATGACATTATATATACATATATCAAAATATTGCATCATATTGTGACTTTTATGTTTCTGTGTACCAGTTAAAAATAAATTTAAGCCAAAATGGTGGCTCACGCCTATAGTCCCAGTTCCTTGGAGGCTGAGGTAGAAGGATGGCTTAACCCTAGGGGTACAAGGTCAACCTGGGCAACATACAAGACCCTGCCTCAAAAAACTTTAATCATAACTTCTCAGTCTTTCGGCCAAGATCAAGGGTAAAAACATTAATTAATCAATTAATTAAATGCAATAATAAATTTAAATAAATCCTCAAATGTTTTAAATTAAATTAAGTATATATTTAATTTTTTAAATTCTATAAAAGTCTATATATAAATATATATGTGTATGTGTGTGTGTGTGTGTGTGTCTGTGTGTGTGTAGTTAAGAGTTTCTATATTCTTTGCATTCCTCTCCTACTTAAAAAAATTTATACAAAGAAAAAGAAAATAGAAGACATCTCCCCAAAAGCTGGTTACTTCAGTATTTGGGGACTCACGGATCAAGGCCCGAGTCTGAATCTAGGCACACACGCATACATACACACACACACACACACACACACAGAGTTTGTCCTAGTTGGCAAGTCTGTCCTGGGAGGCTTGGCAGCTTACTTATTGGCATGGTGGGTGAGTGTGCCACACACACTTACACAGAGGTACACACACACGGGGGGGGCACTTACACACATGCACACAGAGACACATGCATACACACACACCTTCTATGCAGCACGCTCACCCACCATGTGGCAGTAAGTGAACTGCCAAGGATAGACCTGCCAAACAGAGCAAACACACCATTCGGGAGGCTTCATCAGAAGCTAGGGTAAGCAAAAGCCTTTGTGTAGCAAAGGCATCAGCTCATGACTTTCCATATGATTCACAGCTCCACAAAGGAAAGAAAATCAGATTTGAAAAGTTCAGTATTCACTTTAAGGGTATGTGGCTTATGTAATGCATACCTAATGTATATTTAATTCTTCCACAGACATGCCTACGGGAAAGTTTCATCAATTTTCTTTTTAGGATCTTAGAACACTAAGTTGAAAAAAGTCACATTACATTCCCTACTGGAGACTATTGCCTGATAACAACAGTAACGCCACTTAGTGACCACTTGAAGTGCATACTGAAGATAAGGAAAAGTTGAGAATTATTCAAATCAAATGTTCCTTGGTAAAAACTGAGAGGAGGGTGCCCTTGGAGGGTCAGACTGGCAGACACTGGGGAAAGAGGAGGCTGCCAGGCCAAGGTAAAATGAAGGGCCTAAGGAATCAAGGTCAACATCAGGCCAAGACAACTGAATCCACCCATTGTGTACCCATGAAAATTGTCAGACATTTTGAGGGGAAGGAATAAAAAAAGAAAAATGAAGTAAATAGTTTCTATGATACACACAGAGGTTAAATTCAGCCCATGGTTTGGAGAACTAAAAGGAGAAATGTCAAAAGATTAACATAATAACAGAATAGACCCAAAGCTAAATTTTGAAGAGCTAAAAGATACACAGAATTTCCATAGAAAAGGCATGCCAGCCTTTCAGGAGCACATGCACGTGGGAGAGAGCCGGCCTGGCCTCAGTTTCCTTCTCTGCAAAAAAGGGTGCACTGGATGAAGAGCTTTCTAAGGATTTTATTGTTTGTTTGCATTTTGTTTTTTTAGGGGGTAGATTTTTGGGAGGTTTGGTTGGTTGATTTTTTTGGGTTTTTGGTTGGTTGGTTAGTTGGTTTATTTTTTGCTGGGGATGGAAACCAGTGCCTCCCTGCATTCTGGCATGTTCTCTGCCCCTGAGCAACACCCCAACACTGGAAGGTCCCTTTGGACTCTAGTGATTCAGTCTTGGAAACATCAAAATGTAGAAAGCACAGCTATCCACATACCTCTGCAAGAACATACTGAACAGGAAATGAAAGAAGAAGCTGCTGTGGAGTTGGAAAATAGGGAAAGAAACCAAATAAAATGTGTGCAAGAGGTGCTCACTGCAGGAGGCAGGGCAGGGATCAGCTGTGCAGCCTGGAAGCTATGCAGCAGTCCCATCCCAGACAGCTGCAACTAGTTCAAGGAGGAAAGAAGGACAAAGAAGGTCGCTCTGACACAAGGGGCCCTGCAGCTTGCTCCCCCGGAGACCTCTGGGAGAATACTCTTCTTGTGACTGTCACTACCTCCTTGTACTTGGTGGCTTTCTGCATCCTCTTCCCAACCTGTGCCTTAATGAGCATGGCTCATGGATGAACGGTCTGCCTGACCTATGAACTCCCCTATATCACCAACTGCCCTATGAGAAAGCAAAAAGTTAGCAACATATCAGACACTCAGTTCTGCTGGGAAATCAGACTGGGCACGGGATAGAGAAAATGCAACAGCAAAGAGGTATAGGCCAGGGCTCCCCAGGTCCACAGGACCTTTGAATTTCTCAGCACCTCCAGAAGGTGTTTACATCCCTCTGACAACCCCCCATCTCCATCCACTGCCCACCTGGTCAGACTGGAAGGGAGAAAAAGCCTGTCCCTGGCACCCTCTCCTACCCCTTGCCCCCAACCCCTAGCTCCCCCTATCTTAGGTCAGCCCACATATTTCCGGAACTAAACCTTTCCTCCTGACCCCACCTTGTGACAGGTGAAAGGTCCTTCCGTCACTCAGCACTGAGGTGACATGCTACATCCCTCAGGCCCCTCTCTGCTAGAGGGCAACAGTACTACCATGATTAGCTAATAATTTTCCTCCTCCAAAACCCGAAATACATGTGCTGATGGGACCTTTTACAAATGCGCCTTAACCCACAAAGACTGCTCCTAACGGCAGGCATGCAGGTGCTGTGACAGCCTTGTGAACTCACCAATAGGCAAACGTTAAAAAAAATGATGGTAAGTACAAGGTAAATGAGATCCCTGATAAAAGAAATGTCTTCAACTAAGTGGATAAAATAAAAATAAGCTATACTTGAGAATAAACTATGTAACTTTAATCTTGATAAATTCAGTTTTATGGTTGACATTTCTTAAAGTAAAATTCAAGGGATACCATATTTTGATCTGTAGGGAATTTTTAATTTATTTTTGGACTATGTCATGAGTCTTAACTTCAGAATTGAAACTTGCAAGGAAACACAATGTCAGCATATCTCTCTCACAGTGAGGACAGTCGGAGGTCACCAGAGCACAGCACTGCTCTTGCAGCCATACACAACCATAACTAACATCAAGGGAACAAGGACAATCTAGGCAGCTATGTGAGCTAGCACTGTGCTGGCCACTTCACAGGCTTCGTCTCCTCCAGTGGTGACAGCAGTGCTATGAAACAGCCCCCTTTTACAGCCTCCTCTCAGTGTGACAAGACTGCCCAAGGTCACATGGCCCGTGAGACACACAGCTGAGATTCTAAGCCCTGGCCTTCCATTAACTCCATTCTAAGCTCCAGACTACAACACAACAAACTGAAAATCAGCTTGAGAGATAGAGGAAGAAAAAAAAACACAAGCCAAGTTAACACAACCAGGACAAACAGTATCTGAAAAATAGAAATTCATATGGAAAATGGAAGAAGGTGGTGGGGCAGGGAGAGAAGGAGGAAGGCAGGAGAATAGAGAGAGACCCAGAGCTTCCGGGGACAGCATATTTCATGAGAATGACCGATGCAACACGGCAGCTCACTAGGCAAAAATAACCCGATGCAGCAGCAGAGCAGTCACGTTTATGCACCATCAGGATGTCTTTGGCATGACCTTGGCAAGTCTATTCTTCAAATGCTGCATTGAGCTTTGGCCACTTTGTAACAAAGGAGAAGCAAACTTCAATAAAGATGTCAGTGAAGAATTACAAAAAAGAAAATGACAGATGAAGAGGGATTCAACTTCTGTCAAGATATTAAGCACTAATAGAAAGCAGGAAAGGGACAACTCAGAGCGTGTCTCTCCCACTTAGCGCCATAACACTTTGATCCTGGGGTGGGCAGGGGGAGGCCCGCTGTGGTGGGGGTGTTAGGAATGCTGGCTTTTTCCTCAGCAGGTTGGTTGTCATTATACTGCTGAGGCATGCCAGGCTAGCAGGCTGACAAGTGATGTTTCTGCACACCTGCCAGGCCATCCCAGGTTGGAAACAGCAGGAGGGACAATGCGGCCTGGCCACTGCTGAAGCTGTCTGAGGGCAGTGGCTCCCACTCCTCTCCAGTGGGGTGGTCTTTGTTGTTAGACTCAAAGGTACCTCCTGGCGCAACATAGTTGGAACATCCCCCAGGAGGTGACAACGCTGCCAGAGGACAACCCTCCAAATGCTGGTGGCAGCTGGGACAAACAGAGCAGAGACAAGACCAACAGTCACTCACCAGGTTTCTCCACCTTCAGCAAATTTGCCTTTTCTGTAGACAGGCTGTTTTCTCTGCCCAGTCCTCTCCATCTCTGTGGGTGACCCTGACCTTCCTTCCAACCTGTAGATTTCAGCTCCCTCCTTCAAGCTCTCTGAGCCCGTTTTATACCTAATTCTACTAGAACACTCATTGCACTGAATTATAATTCTTGCTTTACATATCTGACTCCCCCAGCAAAGTTGCCAGTTCTTCCTGAATTAGTTCTGAGATTACCCACAAGAGGAAACATATCCGCATTTGTATGTACCATCAATTCTCATTATTCATGGTAGTTAAATTGTATAAAATCTCCCAGAATATTGGGACATTGCTCTGGGGACAAACACAGAGTTAGGTTTCTGTAAGCCTCTAGTCCTACCATTTTGTTAATCAATCAGTACATTCTGTTTAAAGATACCTTATTTAGCACATATTATTGGATCACTCAGGCTGAATGAACCTTCTCTAACGAACAAATTTGCTCCATAAAATACAACATCCCCTTTTTACAGGCTTTTAGTAGCACTGGACAGCACTTCAGCACTATGTTGGGGACATTTCGTAAGGCAAGATCACACAAAAGGCACAAAATATGAAATACAGAGCTCCAAAGGACCCTGTTCATAGAGAGACCTAAGACAAGAAGGCAGAGGTTGGCCTTCTTTGACCTCAGCTGGGAACGTTGGTGTGAAGGAGACACATTGCTTGTTTCTCTGCCCACATCCACAAACAACCAGGAAAGTGAGACCAATATTGCTTTGAGGGTTACAAGCAAACTTCAGTAGACAGGCAAACTCACAAACATAGAATCTACTGTAGTGGAAATCAACTGTATTTACAGCACCTACTAAGATTCTTGAAAGGTATTGATGGTAGGTGGTCCATAAGTTTATCGACTTTGTGGAAGAAAGCGAGAGAGAGAGTGTGTGTGAGAGAGAATGAGTGTGCGAGTGAATGTGGAATGGAAGAGAGTATGAGAGGAAGTAAGTGTGAACAAGACAGTGGATGTGTGAGTGACTCAGTATATAAACAGAAAAATTACAGCGAGTGCATGTGTGAGTGAGTGTGTAACACACGGACTATATGAGCCCTAATTAAGAATTAGGCTGTAATCAGGCTGTATGAATTAGGCTGTATATCCAATAGCATCAATTCAAGAACTATTCAGGGGCTCTATGATTTAAAAGCAGTCTAAGAAACTGAGGCTTCCATTTGTGGGGAGCTTAGGGGTCTGCGAGGCCAACACTGTATGCTGAAAAGGGGGTGACACTGAAGAGGTGAGGTGGACAGTCATAAGTAGTGGAGAACAAAGAGTGTCTGGTTTTAGGAAGTAGGTGGGGTGGAGAAAGCTGGAAAAGCTTCAAGGCCACAAGCTTGTGCTTCTGTGGTCCCTAATTTTGTTGTCTCCTAGTTATACTCACAGACCCCTACTTACATACTCCTTGGACTTCCCTGTGTGCACCGGAGCTCAGGACTTGGGGAAGCAGGAGTCGGCCCTGTCAGTAAGCCACAGGAATGGAGATATCCACCAGGCAGACCTGTGACTCCTCAAATGTGTATGAACTAGTCCATAACAATTCATCTTACAGTGTCCACGAATTAACTGGAGTTGTTGTCACATACAACTTGTATGGGGCCCTAACACATCTTATCCCAAGGGACCCTTGCACTCAAAATGGTCAGAAACTCCTTCAGCTCTCAAATGCGTACTCAGAAATTAAATACTTACAAGCCAGGGTCTGTTTGGTCTTCATTTTAGAAAAGAAAGGGAGAGAGGGGAAAGAAGGGAGAGAAGAAGAGGAGAGGAGAGAAGAGGAGAGGGGAGGGGAAGGGAGGGGAGAGGAGAGGAGAGGAGAGAGGAAGAAGAGTTTTGGAGCCCACTGGCAATGTATTCATTCACTCAGTATTTACTAAGTACCAACTGCATGCAAGTCTGTGTTTTAAGTACAGACAGTACCTTGGAAAGCTAAAGTCCCCAAGTCCCTGCCTTCCCAGAGTTTCTGCTTTAGGAAATGGTCAGCTTCAGTAAATGTCTGACCCAAAGCCTTCCCAAACCACTCTCCCAAGCCTTCCTCATCAAGCATCAACTGAGGTGAGGGAACTTCAGAAAATGCAGCAGGAACCCAGAGCTTCATGCATGCTAAGTGAATGCTCTACCACTGAACCACAGTGCTGCCTGGGAAGGCTTTAGTTTTAATCATGAGTTGCTCATGAGAGGCTGGAGGAGAGAGGTTTTGAATCCCCCTGGATAGTGTGGCTTTCACATGTGGTCCTGACTCCACTTCCACCCTCCTGCTCCATACTAACTGCTGCATTTTCTTTTTTATTCTAAAAATTTTTTATTAGGATATATTAATTGTAGTGACAATTTCAATTAGTCTTATATTGTACATTATTTACATTTCTCTCATCAGCTCTCCCTCTCAGCCCCCTCTTCACCCCACTTAAAGCAATTGAAGAGGTTTCTTAGTTCTGTTTCATATAGGTATATGAAGTCCATCTGCCATATACTGTCACCTTAATCTCCTTCATTCACCCCCCCCCACTGCCACCACACACTGTGCCTATTTTACAGTCCTGGTTTTCATAATTAATATTTTAGTTGACGTTCAAAGGGGTGTCTCAGTGTAGGCCCACTGTGAGTGTGCTTTACTTTGGTCTGTCAAAAATCTTTTTTTTTTTTGGCAGCACTGGGGTTTGAACTCAGGGGCTCATCCTTGCTAGGCAGGCGCTCTACTACTTGAGCCACTCTGCCAGCCCTTTATTTGTTAGGTATTTATTTTATTCATAAAAATGGATGGCTTCCCTTAATATGCATGTGTACAGGATAAGAATTCCTAATTTACCGATGTTCAGATCACTTGCTATCTATGTGTGAGCTTAAGTAAGTCAGTAAGCAATTAAAATGCCCCTCTCCTCTCTAAAACAAGGCCATTGTGTCACCATGGCTATCATACTGTAGATATGAGAGCTGTCATATGCTCTGTCTTCCATCAGCTAAGGAATCACTCCTTATCCTTTGAAAATTGGCCATGTACTTAGGAACTGTACGAAGGCAATACCTTATTACTCAAATACCTGTTGAAAGCCGCCCATTTCCAAAGCATACCTGATATCAGGTTGACGACTCAAAAAACAAACCTCTTCATTTCCTTCATATGAATCACATTCTTTGAAAACTCTTTGTACAAAACGTGTCTGAACGGCTTCCATCACAGCTATCAGAAGTGAACCACCACAATGACAAATTATTAAATTTAGTGGTGCCTTGCCATTTGGTAGGTTCTCGTGTTCTATGAAAATTGCCCTGCAGAGCACATGCCAGGTGAGTTCCCACTGAACACACCCAGACCTCCCTGGGCCCAGGGCTTCCCATCTACAGCTCTGGCTTTCAACACTGGCAGCTGCAGGTCCCTAAGAGACATAATCTGGGGGCCACAAGTTCTCTACAAGAACATTTTCACTGGATTTTTTCATTTCGGTGCAAAAGTAAAGGGATTCTTTCAAGAATATTCTATATCCTCTACACAGCCTCTGCATAACCATGTATTGCTACCCAGAATGTATACTTGGCCTTCCATATCTGGAAGTTCCATATTTGTGGATTCAACCAACCACAGAACAAAAATATTTTTTAAAAAAATTGCATGTGAACACTTAGCGACAGTTTTTCTTGTCATTATTCCCTAAACAAGACAGTATAACAGCTATTTAGATAGTACTTACATTGCATTAACTATTATAAGTCATTTAGATATGATTTAAAATCTATGAGAGGATTATGTAGGTTCTATGCAAATACTATGCCATTTTTTTTGTAGGACTGGGGTTTGAACTCAAGCCTTTGCACTTGCAAAGCAGGTGCTCTACTGCTTGAGCCACACCTCCAAGACCATTTTTCTCTGACTATTTTGGAGATGGGGTCTTGCAAAAACTATTTGCTCAGGTTGGCCTTGAACCATGATCATCCCAATCTCAGCCTCCTCCTGACTAGCTGGAATTATAGATGTGAGCCACCAGCACCCAGCTTTATATGCCATTTTATATAAGAGACTTAAACATCCAATGATTTGGTATCCAAAGGGCCTCCTGGAACCAATCCCCACCCCCTAAATACATAGGGAGGACTCATTTGGGTTTAAAATTATCTTCAGTGCTAAATAGTTCTACTTTCACCATTGGGTCTAATAGGAAAAGGAAAAGGCATCAGCAGTAGATTTGAGACACATGAAGACCAGATAATATCATTTGGTCTCACAGTAATTCAAATCCAAGAAGTTGGGGAGAGTCCAGTCGTCCTCAGTGCTGAGAAGAACAGGTGTACTGAGCTTAAACAAGGCTGAACCAAGCCGTCAGAGCCATGTTTGTGGTGAGACAACCTTCCATCACATTAAACCAACAGGGTCTATTTGGGGTCTACTGGCCATGTAGTTTAGCTTGAATTTTAATATAAATATGTTTTGAACTACAGTTGTCAAAGATGTGTGAGTATAAGGAATTCATTGTCTGGTTTAACATTTGTACATACTCAGATGACATAATAAAAATTATTTAAGTCAATATGGGGTCCTCAGGATCTTTGTATCCATGGATTCTGCACCCACAGATGCAATCAACCATAGATGGAAAAATTCCAAAAGATTACACTAGTACTGGGCATGTATGCACTTTTTTATTGTCTTTATCACCTGAACAATACACCAACTACTTACATAGTATTTACATTGTATTTGGTATTATCAGGAATCTAGAGATGATTTAGGGATCCTGTGTATAGATACTATGCAAATATGATGCCATTTTACATAAAAAGACCTGAACATCCACAGATATTGGTATCCATAAGGTGTCCTAGGAACAAGGAACAACTATACTTCAGTTTTCCTTTTAAAGAGGTTGATACATTACTCAATTCTGGGACAGATGTGTTCACTGGACTCCTCCCATCTGCCCCGCAATATGCAAACACCATGCAAGGGAGCTTTGGCTCATCTAGTTCTACCCAGCAGAGATAGCTTCCCCTGATTAACGTGCTTATTAGAAGAATGTGTGTGTGCACTGGAAACACAGTTGAAACCCATCACATCTTAGGTATTGATTATACAGATCCCTATAAACCAGGGTTCACTCATATCCCCGGAAACATAACCAAACCTACTGGCAAACACTTGTTTTAACAAGCACCTGTGTCCCTATAATGGTAAGGATGGCTCTGAGGCCCCAGCCTGAGGCTGTGAGAACCATGCCTGCATCCTCAATTTCCATCTATAAGTTCCAGGCCTTGGGGCATGCCAACTTACCTCTCTCCTTTTCATTTTGGTGCTTGAATAAGCTAGCTCCTGTGGAATTACCTGGACTTTATATGCAGACAATTATATAGCTCAGAGTGCTATTACTGCGTGGTGCTCAAATCCAGTAGACTGTGTGTACATGGTCCAGGATGGATTGGACAACTGGGCCAATGAACATTTGCCACATAAAGTGCCTGGCTGAGGCTCTTCTCCAAGACTCTAACTCCATAACCGTCTCCAGAGGGGACAGACCAACCAGAATTCAAATTCCAGGCAGAAAGGGATGCAAACCAGAAATGAAGCACTTCCTGACCTGGAAGCTGACCACTGGCCTCACGTTGGCACACCCCACACTGTTGGTTCCCTCAGAGTTTTAGTGACTGTCATACCTTTTCTTAACTGAAAAGATCCAATACCTTTTGATAAATGCAAACTTCTTGAAGGAGATCTAGTTTTCACAGCATTCTTTTTAAAGAAGACATGTGTTATATCCAATTATTCTTGATGTTTTAAAATATATTCATAATACTTAGACAATTTAGATTAAGCCCCTAAAAGTAACTCTCTGAGCCCTATCTCTAGCCTCTTTGATAAGAACAAAAACGGTAAGTGTAAACTAATACTATAATTCTCACGTATGTGCCTCAATGCAGTCTAACATCCACTCTTAAATTTGAATTAAGCAAAATATTATGGCTCTTTATGTTTGAAGTTTTATGTACCCTAGCCTGGGTACCCTTCCTTTGCTGAGACTCCTATTCATTCCTCAACATTTTCCCAAGCAGTTCTTTAAACACTCCTCTGAGTCCCCGAGACATTTGTGCGTTCCTCAATTATAGTGAATTCCACATTGCACTAAAGTATTTACAAGGCTGTTTCTCCTGCCAGATTTTGAGATATCTGTTCTGTGGTTATGTACTTATCCCGCAGTTAGACACACAGTAGATCTGACTGCCTGTGAAATACATGAATGAAGAAATGAGCGAAAAAAGTGCATGGGTAAATTAACATGTGACTGCAATAATCAAACCCCACTCAGAGTGGTCATTACTTAGGTCCTTCTTCTAATCAAACTGTGATATATGTTAGTAATATAGGTTTTCCTATTTCCATGCTTTAATAATATATCAGTATCCTTTCTATGTTTCTGAGAAGTATTATCCATTTGCTTCTGTTCCTTTAGCTCTATTCCCAAGGCGAACCAGAAGTCAAAAAAAAAAAAAAAAAGAAAAACCCAGAGATGAAAAGAATGGATTAATCCCCCAAATGCAAAAAGTGAATTTTTGCTACATTTACACATTAGCTTTGTTTATAAAAGTGACTCGTATTCCCCCAAATCTCCTATTTACTTGCTTTTATAATGAGATCAGCTTTTCCAAGTTTTCTCTAACACAATGTACAGGCTTAAGGAACACACACTTTTCTCGTATAACAACGAACATCCTCATGCCTGTGGGACTTCACTCAGGCAAGGCTGCTTAAGCCCTAAATCTTAGTGTGTTAGTAATAGAACCATCGCCTGTTCCTCTTTCCTTGCATCAGTCTCATCATAGTGAAAATGAGACATCTTGATCACTCCTCATTCCCATCGCCACACCAGCAGGATGGAAAATTCTGAGGTCCAGGCCCCAGAAGAGCCAGCCTTTCCCCCTTGCTCACCACCTCACCTGCACGAGGCACAGATCAAAGCAAAATGACCTGCTGCCAGGTAGCTGCCTCTTGGCTCCACATGACAAAAACAAAAGATCTTGGTGTACAAACATTTTGTGTGCACAAAGAGAATCTTGGGAGAGGCAGAGAAGGCACAAGACTGAAGCCTGGAAAATCCAAACTAAAGAATTGTTGAGCTGTATCCAAAGTGAAAGGCACAGCCCAGATGTCTAAGTCAAGCTCTTCATCGTAGCGATGAGGAAAGAGAGTGCCTGGGGCCTGCTCAGTCCCAGACACAGGAAAGCTCAGCCATACTCCTGGCACTGTGCTAGCTATGTTTCTCCAGCCCTGGCCACACCTCCCTCAGGCTACACACACCAGGGACAACGCGAACACAGTCTAATTAGGACAGGAATGGAAGACAATGATTCTTCCTTCAGTCAGAGTCCTGAATCTGCACTGACCACACAAGGAGAGATCTGTTAAGGCCCAAGCATCTATCCCTAATGAAAGAGACAGAGATTAATCACTACTTTCAGTTTAATTCTCTCCAATGAGCACTTACTCACCACCTCCCAGGTGCAAGGGCCTCTGCTATGTCTGTGGCAACATTAAGAAATAAAAGGAAACCCCTAAGATTTGGATCCATCAGGGATGGAGAAATGCACGGAGCCATACTACAGATTGTACTGCAGCCTATGTAATGGTGGAAATGTAAGGAAAGTTTTGTTGCCGTCCAGAGGAACATAGAGACACGCTCACTAGAACAAAAAGGCTGGATTTAAGGGTGTGAGGAAGGCTTTGCGGAAGAGGAAATTTTTTTTCATTAAACCTTAATTAAAGAGCACTACTTGCGATGGGGACATGGCTCAAGTGGTAGAGTGCCTGCCTAGCAAGCGTGAGACCCTGAGTTCAAACCCAAGTATGGTCAAGCAGAAAAGGCAAGAGAAAGGCATTCTAGAAAGAGGAATGAACTTGCCACATGTACGAGTCCAACTGCATGACATGTTTAAAGAACAACAAATAGATGGGCAGGGCAATGCAGAGCCAAGTCAAAGTGGCCTTGCAGTGCCAAGTGCCACCCTAAAGATGTGGTGGGCATTTATCCTTCAAGGCAGGTAATGAAGGAGTCTCAGTGCAGACAGGACACTCGCAGCTGGGTGCTGGAAGTAATCCTGTCCTCAGTGTGGAGGACAGATTGATAATGGTTGATCTGAATGCAGAGGAGCAGCTGAAAGTATGTTTCCACAAGAAAAGCCTGACACAGAAAAGAATGCCTCCTAGTGCACTCTCCTCAGGGAAGTTTCCAAACCTGAAGATACCTGTCCATCACATGAGAAGATATTTCTTAAGCACAAGAAAGAAGAGCCATGTTGGGCCAGGCATGGTGGCTCACACCTGTAATCCCAGCTACTCAGGAGGCAGAGATGAGGGGGATCACAGTTCAAGGCCAGCTCAAAGCAAAAAGTTAGTAAAAAGTTGTTAGACCAACAAGCCAGGCATGGTGATATGTACATATGGTCCCAGCAACTCAGGAGGCCTTAAGTAGGAGGACTGAAATCTGAGATGCTATCTGAAAAATAACTAAAGCAAAGAAGAAAAAAAAAAGGTCTGGGGTGGGAGGAGCTCAAGTGGTTAGCACTTGCCTAGCAAGTATGAGGCCCTGAGTTCAAACCCCAGTACTGCCATAAAAATCCCTCCTTTGCCTAGCTAGAATTCCACAGCTGACAGCTATGACTGTCAGCTAGCTAGAAGGCCATGCGGTAGGGAGGCAAAAGCCCACTTCTGACCACACAATCTGTACATGCTGAAAAGGCCCAAGAGAGGCAGCTGGGACTTACAGAAAAAGTGACAAGACAGTTTGTCTTGTCACCAGGCCACCTGCAAGATGATGCCCTCTGCTTTCCACCTCCTGGTTGCCACTCACTGCAGTACTGTCACTGAGATTTGATGGGAGACACTCCGTGACCCTCCCCACCCGTCCAGGCACCGTGCCTGGAAGTGGGGCATGTGTAGCCCATAAGGCAGCCACAGGGAAGGATGCAGATGGGGGCAAGGCCCTCAGCTGCCGTCTTGCGGGCAGCCTAGCTGAACACAGAATCACATGCACTCTCCAGTTAGCCACTGGACCACAGGAGTCCAGCCATGCCAGCATTCCATCTCCCAGTCTGGTCATCACTCACTGGGTTTGATTCTCAGGGAGGACACGCAAAACAATCCTTGGAGCAAGGGACAAACAGCCCGGCCCTGACTTGGGTGTACTCATTCATCATATCCTTCAGAAATAGTTACTTGGATGCATGTTTCATAAAATAACATATATGAATTATACTCTTACATACACAATTTAAAATGTATGCATTAAAAAGATGCATAGTAAAAAAAATGCCTTTTTTGGGTGAGGATATGTGATCACAAAAATTTGTAGACCATTGTGATAAACCCATAACCATCACCCACTTAAGGACAGAACTTCTGTTCTATATGCAAAAAAGCATCTTATTGGGTTCAATTGGGATCAACTTAATTAAATCTACTTTACATATCTAAAGGGAAAAGATTGAGGATATATCAAAAAGAGAACATCACTTTATACTTTGTAAGTTTTAAAGCTTCCTTCATATTGTATCTGATCTTTCTTTGCAGGGCATGGTGGTACATACCTATAATCCCAGCACTTGGTAGGCTAACGAAGGGGATCTCCAGTTCGAGGCCAGCCTGGCCAACAAAGAAAGTTCCAGGCCAGCCAGGGCTACATAATGAGACCCTACCTCAAAAAAAAGTTAACAAAACTCAGGTAGGAAAAAATAGCTTTGCCTAAATGAAGAACAGTATTTAAAATCTTTAATTTTAATTTTTAAATGCTAAATTCAATTTATATATTTCAAAATAATTTATTCTTGAAAGATGCTTTTTTTTGTTTTTTTTGGTTTTTTTTCATTTTTCTTTTATTATTCGTATGTGCATACAAGGCTTGGTTCATTTCTCCCCCCTGCCCCCACCCCCCCCTTACCACCCACTCCACCCCCTCCCTCTCCCCCCACTCAATACCCAGCAGAAACTATTTTGCCCTTATCTCTAATTTTGTTGTAGAGAGAGTATAAGCAATAATAGGAAGAAACAAGGGTTTTTGCTGGTTGAGATAAGGATAGCTATACAGGGCATTGACTCACATTGATTTCCTGTGCATGGGTGTTACCTTCTAGGTTAATTCTTTTTGATCTCACCTTTTCTCTAGTACCTGTTCCCCTTTTCCTATTGGCCTCAGTTGCTTTTAAGGTATCTGCTTTAGTTTCTCTGCGTTAAGGGCAACAAATGCTAGCTAATTTTTTAGGTGTCTTACCTATCCTCACCCCTCCCTTGTGTGCTCTCGCTTTTATCATGTGCTCATAGTCCAATCCCCTTGTTGTGTTTGCCCTTGATCTAATGTCCACATATGAGGGAGAACATACGATTTTTGGTCTTTTGGGCCAGGCTAACCTCACTCAGAATGATGTTCTCCAATTCCATCCATTTACCAGCGAATGATAACATTTTGTTCTTCTTCATGGCTGCATTGAATTCCATTGTGTATAGATACCACATTTTCTTAATCCATTCGTCAGTGGTGGGGCATCTTGGCTGTTTCCATAACTTGGCTATTGTGAATAGTGCCGCAATAAACATGGGTGTGCAGGTGCCTCTGGAGTAGCCTGTGTCACGTCTTTTGGGTATATCCCCAAGAGTGGTATTACTGGATCAAATGGTAGATCCATGTCTAGCTTTTTAAGTAGCCTCCAAATTTTTTTCCAGAGTGGTTATACTAGTCTATATTCCCACCAACAGTGTAAGAGGGTTCCTTCGAAAGATGCTTTTTAAAAAATATTTAAATATCTAAACCAATCAACCCAGAGTTTAAAATTTTACCAAGACATAAAATTACATCGCATCCTGTGTCATAAAAGTAGTATATGTATATTCAAATTGGATAAGTTATAATTTTTTATCATTGGAAATATTTAAGCAAAACTTTACTATACACACAGCATTTACATATACATGTATGTGTATTTGTGTGTATTTTTTAACTAGTATATGGATAAGAAAGGAGTATATCTACAAAAGATTTTGCCTTTTGTTTCTATCAATGAAGGACTCCAGAACTTCAGAACTTTTTCCAGTCTGAGTTTTTCTCTTTTTATGAAATTCGAACTCAGGGCTTTGCACGTGCCTAGGCAGGTGCTCCACCATGTAAGCCACGCCTCCAGCCTTTTGCTCTGGTAATTTTGGAGATGGGGGTCTCAGTTTTGCTGAGGCCAGTCTGGACCGCCATCCTCCCATCCTGTGCTTTCCTGCTACTGCTAGGATGACAGGCATGTGTCATCACATCCAGTTTTTCAGCTGGGCTGGGGTCTCATGAACTGCTTTTGCCTGGGCTGGGCTGGACCCATGATCCTCCCAAGCAGTTAGGATCACAGGTACAAGCCACCAGTACCAGTTCTGAGCTTCTTTTAATTTCCAACTGTTTGCAGACTTGAATCAAAGTTCTCATATTATCAATAACATGGATTAAATTGTCACTTGCCCATCAATAATTGTAATGAAAAACTAAAGATCACTTTCATTACAAATTTTAACGTGAAACCCCAAGTTATTAAATACTAGTGATTTGCCTAATCATTTAACAAAAATTGATTAGGCCCATACTGCGTTCCACACAGTGTGATTTGCCTGTGGGGTAGTAAGGAGCACAGAGATGCAAGGGTATAGACTCAGCCCCTCCCCAACCAGAGACTTGGTCTCATCCACAGCTATCTCCAGCACCTACCACCAAGCACCCAGTAAGGCACACTGCCTCTCCCAAGGACCTTCCAACATGGTAGGGGTGGGAAGTGAGACAGGAGTGGGGGAAAAGACAACTCACAAAGCTTGCGAATAATTACAATGCTGTTATATTCATCTTCACATACGAGAATATCTGACAATAATTTCCATCTCCCTTCTCTCCCTGTGTCGTTTAGAGAAAGGGTTTAGACTTCACTGCATGGTCTATTTCTAGTTTTAATTACAATGCCTGGCAAAGCTTGGGAGATCATTTCAATTCATTTCAAAAATAACTCTCATTCAATACAAGAAGATGGGATTTTTCACGCTTGTGAGTTTTTTATTTACTTGATAATGAAGATGGTTTGGCATCTAAATAAAGCCTTTTCTTAGCAACTCGGGTCTGGTGAAGATGCAGTTGAAGAGCTATTAATAAAAATGAGATGGCTTGCCTCAAACAGTAAAAGCTTACATTCGCCTTCCAAACAGACTCACTCTCGTTTCCAGCTCTTCTTCATCTAGAGAAAATGCAGCTCCAAACAAACGTGGGACACAGAAATTGCAAAAGTCTCTCCTGGTACTTACCGATCCATACAGCTCCCCCTTCTCATTCATTCCGAGGTAGAGTCCACTGTCCACTCCTCGAATGCTGACCAGGCCCACTGCTATACTGATAAATTCCAGAATCCCTGCAAGACATCAGCAGGAGGCAGAGGACAGTTAGTGCTGGGGCACCCTCAGGGTCTCCGCATCCCGCAGCTCTGAAGCAGAGCTAAGTCCGGCTCCCAACCTGGAGAACTTCATGCACTTAAAGAGGCATCTTCTGCTTAAATTGTCTGAAACCACCATAAGACAGGGACTAAGGTAGAATGAAGAAAAATAGAGGAGATGAACTAATTGTGGTTGTAGTACAAATATACATGGAAATGTCACAAGGGAACTCCCTGTGTAGCTACCTTTATCTCAAACAAGCAAAAATGTCATTTTTTTTTCTTTTTACCTCTACAAAATCGGAGAAAAAGAGAGCAGAACAAGTGGGGGATGGGGTGATACCAGTGGGAGGAGGGAGGGTGAATATGGTGTAAATACTGTGTACACATGTATGTAAATGCAAAAATGATACCTTTTGAACCTATTCCAGGAATGGCGGGGGAGGGTAAAGGAGAGCAAGGAAGGAGCAAATCCAAGTACGATATATTTGATACAGTGTAGGAGCTTTTGTAAAGGCCACAATGTACCCCCACCCAGCAAAACAATAAATTAAAAAAATTCCCTATAAGAACTGATTTTCTGATCAAATTCTATCTTACCATATCAATACAGAAATATTTATCAACACAAGCTGGTCTCAGTGTGCACACCTATAGGCCCAAGTATTAAGAAGGCTTAGGCAGGAGGACAACTTGAGCCCAGGAGTTTGAGCTCAGCCTGAGCAACACAGTGACAGCTTGTCACAGGAAGAAAGGTAAAAGCAAACAAAACACCTATCAATGTGACTTATAACTAAAACATTTTACAGATTAAAAAAAGCTAGCATCTACGTAGACTCTGTAAGAAGTAATAGGACAAACCAATGAACATGTGATGAAACTAAGTGCACACTGAAGAGAGAACAATGTACTTCTACTTTACATTCGCAAAATTAAGTGTATGTCAAGTATTTTGACCTTGGACTTGCCAGCCTCACAAACTGTGAGAAATAAATATCTATTACTTAAACCAGAAAAAAAAGCATTTGTGTACAGGCACAGATCATTTTTTAAAAATCTATTCAGAGGATGGTCTTATGGCTCTCAAAATAAGAGAATAGGATTCTGATTAAAGGCTTGATTGACTTCACAGGAAATTATCCAGCTCTTAATTGCATAACTTCATTGATCTCCACATGAAAAATTAAGTACACACACACAACCTAAATATTTTCGCTTAAATAAGCATTGATTGTGTGTGTGCATGTGTGTGTGTTTGTGTGTGTATGTGTGTGTGTATGGTGTGTGTGCTTATCTAAACTTCAGAAAGATAGTTAAACAATTAAGATAGCATAGCATAATATTCTAGAGGGGAAATGTTGGTTCCAAAATGACCCTGGTTTTAAACAGGCATGGAATCCCAAAATCAAATCAACATGATGATAGTCCTTTATTTCCTTCTTTCTCCTTACTTACTTCATTTAGAATAACAACACCTAAGCCGGGCATAAATCCAGAATTTTATGGCCACACCACCGCACCTTCTAGTCTTCTAAGTATATTATTGTTTTAAGATAATTATCCCACAATATATCCAGGACTCTGCTAATATCCCCTGTGCTCAGCCATTTTCCCATTTTTGTTATAGATTAAAGTGCCACACTTTGTGTTGACCTTGTATGAACACAAACCAAATAGAGTTCTTGTTTTAAAAAATGTCTTCAAATATTGAAAAAGACCTACTTGCATTTAAAAGTTGAGAAAAAACTTACAGTAACACTGTGCTATCGTCAGTCTCATGTGACTAATAAAAAGCACTTACATGGATTTTTAACAATTAATTTTGCAACTCTCACAAAAGAGACTGTGCTGCAATCCAATGAAAACCTGAGTTAAATAAATCTAATGATGCAAAGAATTAAATCCGAAGAAACTGCTGCAAAATGATACAAAAAAAGCAGCAATGTCTCTCCTAAAAGTATATTCCTAATTCTTTTATAAGCACAAAATGTTATAAATTATCACATGCATATGGTTTGCACATGCAAATTTATTTTAATAGAAGGTGAAATCATACATGGAAACAGTGAAATTACATATAATCTTTTAATCTGATAATCTATGATTCTATCATGGAAGATATTCTAAATCAAGCCTTCTCAACATCACAAAGCAAATGGGAAGTTACAGAAGGCAATATTTTCATGAGATTCATTTCACATGACATGCACTTTTTTTTTGATGCAATCATTTTATTCCACTGTACCATTTCTAAATCTTATGATTCAAAATCATCAAAATTATGGCATTTTATTACTGTTGGGGCCACCTATACAGAACTGTCTTTGCTACCTAGAAGTGCACCACAATCTAGGTCACACTCATCCTGAAATTACCATGAAGAGTTAAGTCATGTCCAATTTTTATGATAACATGAAATACAGGAAACATTTTGCCCCCTTTGGGGTCTGAACAATTTAATTTACCAGGTTAATGTGGAAAAGCTTAATTATCAAACTACAAGCTATTTGTGTCCTCTAAGATGGAATGTGGTGACCTTTCTGTCTTCCCTCCATGAGGCAGCTCTGAGAACTAATAACCATCAGGTCCAATCAGGAAGATGATTTCACAAAACCATCTCACTGGCTGATCTAAAGAACTCCAAGAATGACTGTAACAATGGTGGTCCTCTAATAGCTAGAATAAGATGCTTTTCCATTCAGTCCTCGAGACAATCTTGGCCATTCCAAGGTTTTACTCCTGAGTGGACAAATAGAGAAAGTGAGACTTCAGAAGGTTACGTAACTTGTCTTTAACTGTTATGCACATCTCACATTTGGTTCAACCTTTCTTTTTCATTTATCTGTGATTTCTGTGCCATTTTCATACAGTTAAGTTCTGAAATTACTATTATTATATAAGTTGGGAATGAAAATATTAAGATATTTATCTTGGGCTTTTTTTTCTGATATTGACAAGATAGCTGAACTTCATATGCATTCAACTTATTCACTGAACAAACTATTACTAGCTAGGCATGATGGCAGAAGCCTGTAATCCCAGCTACTCAGGGGGCAAAGGCAGGAGGATCAGAGTTCCAGGACAGCCGGGCAAAGATAGTGAGACCCTATCTCAAAAATAAAATAAAAACAAAAGGGCTGGGGGCATAGCTCAAGTGTTAAAGCACACACCCAGCATGCAGGAGGCCCTGGGTTCAATCCCCAGTGTTGCAAAATAAATTAAAAGCAAATAAGGATGAGTAAGATATAGGGGCTGAACATGTGGCTCAAGTTACCACTAAAGCACCTGCCTAGCAAGTGCAAGACCCTTAATTAAACCCCAGTATCACCAAAAACAACAGCAATAATAAAAGAGTAGTCGTCTTGACCTCTCCGAGATGACCCACTTTCACCTCTGCAAGTGTTTTTCTAGTGTAATAAAGTGACTTTTTACTACTGCGGGGGAGGGGAAGATAAGTAAGGCATAGCTTAGACCTTATCCCCCCAAATTATGCACTAAATAGTAGCTCCCCTTCTCTGTGTGAAGGGGTACATTCCTTGGATGCCTGAAACCACAGAGTGCCAAGCCCTATATATACAGTGTTTTATCCTCTATATACATACCTATGATAAAAGTTTAATTAAAAAAAAGTTTATCAATTAGGCACTGTAAGAAACTAACAACAGAAACTAGTAATAAAATAGGACAATTATAATATGTTATAATAAAAGTTAATAGAAATTAGCAATTATTTATTTCTAGAATTTTGCATTTCACATTTTCTGGCCATGGTTGACTGTGGGTAACTGACACCTGCACAAAGTGACACTGTAATGGGAAGAAGGACAACTAAACAGACAACTGCAGTAACATGTGGCGAATGCAATGAGAGGCAGATGTGCAGCATATGGACAATACCCAAAGATGGGTGCCTCACTCAGTTATGGGAAAGCAAGTCAGAGATGGCTTCCTGAAAAATACCCAAGGAAAATCTCTGAGGAGCTATCCTAGCAGGAAGGAACCATCCAGTGACCCCAGGTGGGAAAGATTTCATCACTTCAAACCACCGTCCATATCTCTATGGCTCCATAAAAACAGAGACCTCAAAAGAACAGCCCAGATTTATATGAGGTCACCTCCATGAGCCAAGGACAAGCAGAACACCCAAGTGTATGAGTCACCATCCTTCTCCCACACCCAGAGAGCGCCAATGTTGTTAGGTCAGGGAGACCTGGCAACCTGATAACAGGACACGCCCCAACCAGACTGAAATCCTTATCATTCCTGGTACCATCTTGTCCACAATGAACTCCATAACTCAGCCAGGTCAACTTAGCCCTCGCTGGACCAAAGTCGGTGCCCCCTCACTGAGCACTCCCCATGCCATCTACTTACGCACATGATGCAAGCAAGACTGCACAGGGTGTGACAGCCAGGAGAAAGCAGACCAGGAAATGCTTTATGATCAAGGGGAGAAGGAAGGGAAAGACAGAAGAGGGGAAGGAAGAGAAGGGAAAGAAGGTGAGAAAAATTTTAATTGTGGTCCTCCCATGTGTAACATGCGGCCTGTCTCTCCTGCTAGCAGACACAATCTCAGCTCAGAAGGGATAGAGACAGACTTACATTGTAAGAAGTATTTAAACTGCTTTTGCTGAAAAGCACTGAGTCCTTTCTTGGGCCCACAAATTAACTAAAAGCAGAGAAAAGCCTGGCATCCCTGCCTCCATTTTATATCTGTTTTTCCTTAAGCTGAATACTTTGTATTCACCTTGGGCCCCAGGAAGAATAGGACTGATGGATAACATGTTTATGACAAGGGACCAAAAGTACCCCTAAGGAACAGCAGAGCCTTACAGGACAGACCACCCCCGCCCACAAAGGAGCACAATTACCTATAATGATGAGGCTGCACCCTGGAGCTCCCCTCAAGTGATGACAGCAATTACAACTTCTCCAGAGCCCTCAAAGAAACAGGACTGAAATAATGGCCAACCAGGTCCCACACAGCCAATCCTGAGACAATGAGGTGCCAGACCACCACCTGCCTGCCCCCTCCTCTGACCACAGGAACACACCTATGACTGGAACTGTTTAACTATGCATACCTTTTTCCTCCTGCTAAAGTTCAGGCCTGTACCCTGAAAGATGACTAAGGATGAACTGAAGTGCTGTCTTTCTGCGGCCCACCATGCCTCTGCCCTTCACCCTGTCTCTTTATAGGGGCAAGTAGCAGGACCTGACATGGGGAATCCCAGGAGTTTTGATCTGGGGTCTCATCTCAGGTTTCAATACTGTCCCAAGATGAGGAACTAGTGTCATTTCTCTGTTCTGCTGGAGCCAACAATTCCAAATGAGGACTTATTTGTGGGGCCTCAGGGGGTCTCCACAAGAGAGTACTTCAGGAAAATGATCACATCAGACCTTCCTCCTTCTCCCAGTCTCACTGGCTATTAGTGACTAGAGCTTCCCTACCTCTGTCCAAATGGGCCACTAACCCAAGATTGGCCCAGCCTCCTGGCGCCACCTGTGTTGGGCCTCACCTCTGAGGCCTAACAAGGCCAGCCAGGGGAAGAAGGAGGGCAACAGAAACTGCTGGGTCCTGGCCTGCATTAAACAACCACCCACCTAAAAGCCCCCGAACACTTATGGAGCTGCTCTCCTGTACCAGACAATAAAAATACATGCAGCAGGGCACAGGGGCACCTGCCTGCAAGAGGATCCCTTGAGGCCAAGAGTTCCGGGCCAACCAGGGCAACATAGTGACCTTGTCTGCAGAGAGAAGCATGACATGAGGATATCAAAGTGAACAACTGAGCCCCTTCTGGGCAGAGATTCCAGCTTACCCTGCCCATAGCTCTCAGGGCTCCAATCATGGCAGAGCCTGCATCCAGAAAGTTCAGTCTGTAGCAACATCACCAAATGTGAATCTACCTAGGAAATGGACAACTGAGTGGTCTGAAGAACACAGTAAGCTTTCAAGAATCTGAAGCAAGCTTAAAAGAAGCCCCTTAGACAGACAATACTGAAAAGAACAACACAAAGGATAGGATTTTTTTAATGGAAAACCCTGGAAATAAGATTTTTTAAACCTTCTATTTAAGATAAATCACACCATCCTATTTCTCCCCTCTAGTGCAACCTCCACCTGACACGCCTGACTCCCTTTGGGTGGGGAGGCCCTATCTCCTCAAATTGCTCACTAATTGGGGTACTCATCTGGGGTCCTGATGAAGTCCAGCTCTACCACCCTATCCCAAGACCCCAAGATGTGAGCCTGCTTAGGTTTCCTCAGGCCTAACATTCACTTTTTTGTTAGTCTACATAACCATTGCCCCCAACTAATTTTCTGTTCACTTGTTTCCCAGCTAGCAAAGCGGGAGTGCTTTAAGAGTGAAAAAATATCTGTTTAAAAAGAAAAGAAAGGTCTCTCCCAGCCTATTGTCCAGAAGCAGGATCCCCTTCCTCTTTTCTTTGCTCAACCTCACCTCCACACCACCACCCCCAAAGGAAAAAACAAAGAGCTCTCTGAAGGTCCCACCTACTGCCCCTACAGCAGCTCCTTCCAGAACAACGGTAAGCCTCCCCCACCCCCACGTCCCCTGCACTGCCGCTGCGGTGTCACTGCCAAGCCTGCCAGCAGCTGCAGTCACCTGCGGCTGCATGGGGGCGGCAGAAATCCTTTTTCCAGCACGTTTCCTTCTGCTTTTCCATTTCGGGTAGAAAATGCACCTTCTATTTTAATCAAGGTGTAAACCCACCCCTCCCCCCATGCACAGCTACTGTGAAACAGGGTAAAGACCATGTCCCCAGAGAGCAGCCCGAGAGAAGAGCTGGAGGCCGCTGCTGGGGGAGGAGGGCAGAAGGTGAGGCTGCGGCGGCGGCGGCGGGCAGGAGCGCCAGGTGTGACGAGTGCCGCAGCCCCTCGGTCCCCTCCCTGCGCGCGCTCCCTCCTCCCACCCGGTTCGCGCCCGCCGGCCGCCGGGTCCTAGCGCCGTCTAGTCACCCTCCGGGCGGGGCTGAGAAAGCAAGGGCTGGAGGCTCCCGGCACGCGCACCGCGCTGCAGAGGTTGCTAATATTGGAACCTGCCGCAGCAGAGGCAGCAGCAGAAGCAACAGCGGGAGACCGCGACACTGCTGTCACCCCGGGGGCCCACTTCTCATTGCAACCGGATGAAAGACTTAAATAACCCTCCTGCCTCACCCTCCTGCCCCACCCCCACTGCGCACAGCCACCCACTCAGCTCCATCCAAACGAGGGTGAGTGGCACCGCGGAGCGCCATGCGCGCCCTTCCCCCGGCTAGCTCGCGTCTTGGCACCCCGCGTGCTCTGCATCCTAGGCTGGGGTGTCCGCCCCCTTCCCACTCAACACTTTCCTCTACACTCTCCCACCCCCCAACACACAGTGCGGAGCGAGTCTGATTAAAGATGTCACTTCTTGCGACATGTTTCTCCAACCTCTAGGATCAAGGAGGAGTGAGGTGATCTAGCTTTGTGTTTGATGGTCTCTATTCAGCTGCTGTACCTGTAGACCTGGTCCGCTGACCCATGAACGCGCCTCTCCCGCTCTCCCCACCCGCGTGGTCCCACCCTTGAATCCTTGCTGTCCTTGATGGCAGAGTTACTAAATTTCTGATGACTCCATTGCGTGTGGCAAACGTCCTGCCCTAAAGGTGACTGCACCAAAAAAAAAGCCATAGGGGGAGGTGTGCGTGGAAGAGCCCCAAATGGAATGTCCTATAATCTCTCCACGTCTGGGCCCAGTTGTGCTTCACTCGGGATTCCGACCGGGAAATTCACACAATGAAGCTGGCCCTGGCTCGCCGCCGCGTCCCTGCTGCTGTGCGCCCCCGCCGCGCTCCGGCACACACTCGGCCTCCGGTGGCCGAGAGGCCCGAGCCGAGTCGGGGTGCAAAAAAGCCAGCCCGCGGGCCCAGAGCCTGACTCTCGCAAAGCTGTTAACAATAGCATGCCGCCCCCTCCGCCGCCTCGGCTGCCCTTTGTCCCTCCACCCCCACCCTTTCCCCAGTGGCTTTGGCTTTGCTGGGCCAGGGGGCCCCCGACCCACCTCCGGGGCACCGCGAAGCCCACCGACTCTCCAAACCCAGGCTGCGCGCTTCAGAGAGAGGGGGAGGGACACAGGATGAGACTGCGGAGCTCAGGGGTCGGACCTCCAGCCGGTGCTCAGTCCCCGCCACCAACTCTCCGGCTGTGGCGCGCGCCTCCACCCGTTCCCACACCGCAAACCACACCGCGCCACCTGGGGCGGCGGCTGTAAGCCCCGCCAGACCCGCACTCACACACAAAGAGAAAGAGAAGGGACTACGCTCGGGCAAAAATGAAAAATCAGATTCCCCAAACACGGCCACAAGTGTGTCAGCACCTGCCCGCCGCCCCCTCCCCCCCCCCCCCACAACCAGCGGTCCCCGCAATACTGAAGGGCGCACTGACGCCAGGAGGGAAGGGAGCTAGAGCCGAGCGCGCTTAGGACCGCGCGGAGCTGGGCGGCCGGCTGCGGAGAGCGCCGCGGGGCCCTGGCCGCGGAGCCCGCACCTGCCGGCTGGAGCGCGGGAGGCCGGGCCCAGCAGCCGGGCGCACCTAGGCCGGCCGCCCACGCCGCTCGCCGGCAGCCGGGCTGGTGGCCGCGGCGGCCCTGGGACACGCTGGCTGTCCTACGCACGGCCGCCCACTCCCTGTTGTTCTGGTGTAGACGCTAGGCACGGTAGCAGCCCTTAAAGCGGCCAGCTAAAGAAGCACTTTTGGTAAAGTTTAGTCTCCCCTTGGCAGCAATCGGGAGCTACGACTGCTTCTGGGAGGGCAGGATAGTTGTGTTTCAACCCAAGAGCTACAACTTCTGTTTTTAAACACCAAAGGGAGATGGCCAGAGAAATTTACTAGGTTCAGCTTTGGGCTCAGGGTCAGCAGTGAGAAAAGGAGAAAACCCTGGGCCTCGTGGATCTGGAACTGTCCCCATCCCAGGTCTGAACCCTCCTCACCTTCAGGCATCACCTACGGCCCCACAAAACTAAACATGTAGTTCAAATTGTGTCCAACATCTGGCATTAAAGCCTGAGAAAGAAAAATCACCCCCGGACTTTGTATTTTACGACCCAGTTTAAGCGTTGTCAGGTGGGTTTCCTCCGAAGTTAACTCCTTCCAATGGTCTGGTTATCCGAATTGGCGCTGAAATTTTTTTAAGGAAGGAAAAAAACCGACATCCACCCCCCTCATCTCAACCAGGACGGTGTTAGCTGACTTCGGTGCTGTGGGCTAAAGGTGCCCCCGCAGGCACGTGTATGCAGACATGAAAGTGGGCAGAGTCACCTCCCTGAGTCTGCAGCCCTCAGTGCTGAGTCACAAATACCCTCCTTGGAAAATGAAACCCTCCCAATGCCCTTTAAAATGAGCTCGCAGCTTTTGCACGCGCACGCACACACTCACACCAGAGAGCCACCCAGGAAACCCGCACCGGGCTGCACACTTATGGACGTGTAACAGGAAAGGCTGGAACTTGATGGTTGCAAGAATGAGCACTCTTCCCAAGTCATTTTTCCCAAACTCCTCTGCCCGGACGCTCACCGAGTCTAAAATATGACTTCAGTCCTCCTCCCAGCAGAACAATCAGTCAGCAATCTTCGCCTACGGGGCTTTCAGACCCGCACGGGGCGGGGATGGGGAGGGAATAAACAATACACTTAATTTACAATTCAAGCAGAATACTAATTAGAGAAAAAGGGAAAGGGAAAAGCCTTAATCTGGACAGAGATACCTACTGCCTTCAGGAAACCGAATGCATTTTTAAGTTCTTAGTAGTTAATGATTAAGGGTTTAAACTCGTGGAATCCATCCATTCAAAAGAAACTTCCTAAACCCGATCTTCCCGCGTATCTGATGCAAAAGAAGTAGGGATTTGTGCTATATTCACAAATCATAACCCCCCTTTAAAAAAAAAGAAAGAAAAAAAGAAAAAAGGCCTTTCAATGTAGACTTGCACCAGTGCCAGCAAACAGATCTGCAATTCCGGAGGCTTTTTTCCCCCTGAGCTGGAGAGGGAGGAGGAAGAGAGAGAGAGAGAGAGAGAGAGAGAGAGAGACCCTTCCCGCATCCCCCGCCCAGCCACCTTCCTGATAGTTACAGTCCGAGCATTTCATCGCATGGACCCTAAGGGGTTAACGGTATACCTACCAAATCGGCTGTGGTCTTTCCTGGTTCCCTGGATAGTACCATTGGGGAAGATTTCTAAGTGAAATCCAGTCCTGCAGTATAGCTGCCTCCGCCTGAGAATTCCCTTTAAATGATCCAAGTCCGTGACTGCGGGTCCCCTGGGTAGCCCCCCTGCTTCAGACTGACCCAGGTGGTCACTTAACAAAACCGGGCTGTCCACCGGCAACACGGGCACATTCCCGAACGGTACCGCATCCTGCACACCGAAATAGTTCCCAACTTCACCTAAGGGAGCCATCAGGGGACTCGGCTTTTGGAGCACAAGAATAAACAATAATGATGGTGTCAACCCAGGAGATATTAGGCGAGGTATATCCAACTCCCCTCCCTTACTGCAGTTGCAGAAGAGAGCGAGAAAAAAAAAAGGTTCTTTTCTTCAATCCATTAAATGCATAAATAAAAGTAATCTGCTGTTTCACTGGCACCGGTTCAAGGTCAAACCACTGATAGTCTAAGAAACCACCACTTTATACTCACACACTGACATAGTGATAAACATATCTATGTATCTCTATAGATAGATCCCCAGCTTTTAGCAGGCAGGAAGGTCTTCATCCCATCCGACCGTAATAAGGAAAAAAAATCCGTAGTTTCTCCATTTGCTTTGAGATCAGAATGACCATAGCAACTTAAATGCTTAGGCGTTATTATAGGGATTTTTAAGATGCTCGGGCTACGTCAGAATTTACGGATCCTGACTCCAGGAAGGCATGCGCTGTTTTTACTCTCTAACCGACTCTGCAGACATCAGCATGAATCCTTCAAGGGGGAAAAAGATCTCTCGGTGGTGGCGGCGACCAATCACCCCTCCCAGTCCCCCCTCCAAAAAATAATAATAACAATAAAACAAAAAGAGGAGAAAACTTTAGGCATCCAAAGCTAGTATCCAGAATTCTCCGGAGGCTCTGCGGAGGTCCATGGGCTTCACGCGGGCGGCGGGCGGCGGGCGGAGGGCGGCGAGCGAGGAGAGCGGGTCCGGGGCTCGCGCGCGGCGCGGGCTGCCGCGAACAGGTGTCGCCGCGCCGGCTCGCAGCGGTGTGGCCGGGCGGAGCGCTCCTCCTGCGCAGCCCCCGCCGGCGCGCAGAGTGGCGCAGGCAGCGGCATTGGGCTGGGTTTAAGGTAGCGCCGCAGCTGCCCGCGCTCCGCCCGGTCCTAGCGCCCGCCTGGCTGCCCGCGCCGCTCTGCGGCAGGCCGGGCGCAGCGCGGCAGAACGCGGGATTCCGGGAGAGACAGCGAGGAACCCTTGTTTGATGAAGAGGAGCGCATGGAGGATGCGCTGCCTGAGGCAGGAGGAAGAACCCCTGAGTCTCCTAAGGCTCAATGTTCTCCTACCGAGCATTAGCTGGTCACAGAAAAGCTAGGTCGCTGTGCCGATGCAGGTTCAAGTGAAACTGGAAAAGTAGTTTTCACCTGGACTGTGCATCCTGCATTGCATTGTAAAATAGGACCTAACTGAGAAAGTTGAAGGGAAGGAGGGTTGGTTCATAGAGCTTGGGTGGACGTGGCAGTTTCTCTTTCATTCTTCAGCAGACACACGGGAGCGCAAACTATACTGCAGGTAAGACGGATGGATGCGAGTCACAGTCTCTCTCTCTCTCTCTCTCTCTCTCTCTCTCTCTCTCTCTCTCACACACACACACACACACACACACACACACACAAGTAGTCACTATTTCAGTTTTGTTAGGGGCATTTTGCATGGCATCTGTGAACTGGGGCTCTGTTTAGGGCCCGCCCTCGCGCCCGGGTCCCCGCGGCCTGGTATGGATGACCAGAGGTGGGGGGGGAGCGGGGAGGCGGCGCCAGAGAACCGCCAGTGTCCGGGAGTTCGACCCGCACCGGACTCGCGCGCGCGTCTTCTGGGCGTCAGGGTGGTGACAATCGCTCCACTGAGTTCCCTTGTCACCCCAAGCCAGCTATTCAGGGCCATCCTGAGCCCCGCTTTGGCTCAGAGAAGCGAAAGACAAGTTCCAGTGTCTCCCTCCGGGTCCCGAAGCTCACCGCGGAGCCTGGGGAGCCGCGCGCGAGATGCTTGCTGGGCGCCCGGGCTCCTCTCGGTCCCGCAGGGCAGCACGTGGAAGCTGGAGCTCCATTCCCGGGCTCGAGCTTTTGCTAGTGGCCAGCGGCCTTCGCGGCCAGCGGGAGGCGGGGACAAAGAAACTGGCTGCCTGGGCCACACGGGGCCCTGC
This sequence comes from Castor canadensis, assembly GCF_047511655.1. NCBI lineage: Eukaryota > Metazoa > Chordata > Mammalia > Rodentia > Castoridae > Castor > Castor canadensis. Next base: position 82,719,573 of record NC_133395.1, read on the forward strand.
CCGGCGGAGGCTCCCTCCACACCCCGGGTCACCCGCCCTCTCCCGGGTTCTTAGTGGCTGGCGCGCCGAGCGCTGCGCCCCCCCAACACACATCCACTCGCCCTGCAGCCCGGGCTTTTTCCCCTGCTCCTCTTTGTTCACATTGTCTTAGGAATGGCCCGATCTCTGGTCACGATGGTGAAAGTTGTCGAGACTTGAGCGCAGCTCCAGACCGCGTGCGAGCAAGAAGCAAAGTCCGAAGCAGAGGCTGGACCTCTGCTGTGGGGAAGCGAGTCAAAACCTTTTTTTTGGGGGGGGGGGTTGGGAGAAGTTGGACCCGCCTTAGAAGTCAGTAAAAGGCTGGAAGTGAAGCCCCGGGGCTGGCCCAACTTGTACTAAGCGGTTCGCAAGAAGATGAAAGCCAGCAATGAATTTGCAGATTTCGGGGGCGTTGGAGGTGCAGGCGACCTGCAGCGACCTTCCCCTGCCCCACCCCACCCCCTCCTTGGAAGTCTGGCTTCCGCAGCGCGAGGAAAGAGAGGAGGGCCAGGCGAGCTTCCCTGCTCTGCACTCCCACACCCCTTTGCCGCAGTCCGGGGTCATTGGGTATCCCGGCACTGGCTCGGCGCGTCCTGCGTACGAGTTTCTAAAGCAGGCGAGCCCTGCCGGGTGGTATTTACAGCAGTCACATCCGCAGTGCCACGGGGCAGGCTTTAACGTGAACTGCTCGGAGGCAGAAACGAGAAGCTGGGGCGGAAGTGCCACTTTTCAGAAGCCACTCGAATATCTCGCATGCTCATCACCCAGGCAAGCCAGCAGCCTCGGTGTACAACGGCTCGGATGCAATGCGCCAGGCTGGTTACTTTTAAAAAAATAAACTAAACCTGATGGAAGAAAGAAAGTGAGAGCGAGCAGCACTTGGACATTTCCACTGAAAACAGGTCTGGGACCATTTCCACCAGCTGTCTCTCCAACCACATTCTTTCAGTCTGAATTTAGACTATCATCCAGTAAGCAAAGACCATTTCCGCTTCTGGATCCTGCAGCGTCCTGACTGTCACTTTAAAAAAAGGATGCAGCAGTGAGAGAGGGCGAAGTAGCTGATGGAGCACTTTTTCAGGTAGAAGCAGCAGCCTGCTCCTCTGGGCTGCTTTCTCGCGTTGCAGTTGGTTTAGTCCACATTTCATCTGCATCTCTAACTCCAGCTGAAAGCAGCTGCCTGCTTCCTTGCCCCTTGGTCTTGCCCATCAGGTTTCTCTGCTGTTTGATCAATATATAGTAATAGAAACAATGTCCTTCCTTTCTCCTCTGACCACATCGCATTTCTCAGGACACTCTCGCACTCCATTGCGGCTGACATCATCAAGGTTCCTTCCCAGCTCTGCCATTACCATGAATTCCTATGTCCAGGCCTAGGAGGATGTTTTGCAAGCATTCTTCAGTTAGTGCGTAGATATTAAGCTCCAATGAGACTGTGGCCTTGCTTTCTAGAGACATGTGATATAGTTGATTTAAAAACACCTGCCTTGCAAGACTGATGTTCGGAATTTTTTTTTATGCACATGAAACAAACAGCAGACAGTGGGCATTCGAGACATAGTACGGTCATTATGCCACTCCTATACAGTTAGTCCGTCCGTCGTCCGTCCTTCCCCGTCCACTCCCCATCAATTTCAGTCCTGAAGTTCTCTTTTCCTATTTTCTCGTCAACTGTTTGAATCCCTCTTGTTTGTCCTTACCTGTATTTCCTGTCATGTTTGCCCTCTGTGTTTCCTGCTAACTATTTAGTACTTAGGCTTAGACAGGAATAAGTGACAAGTCAAGGGGGCTATGAGGAGGAATGAGCACTAGACTAGGAGTCCACAGATCTGGAGCATGCCCTCCAACCCCTGCCTCTTTCCTTGTGTGGTGTGGATATGCTCACCATGGGCTCCAGTGAGTTACTGTGAAGATCTGTTTAGATACAGGTTTGTAAACATGGCCTGTAAGGTATACCACAGTGAATCTCATTAATTTATACAATTAATGTGTTAATAATTATAATAATAAAAAGAAATAAGTTGCATTCAAACTTAATCCAATTTCATTTTTTACTGTAAATGAATTTTTGTACTGAAAATTTCATAAGTCTTTAGGTAGCATTCACATAATTTGTTTTGCAAAGAAAAGACAAAAATCCAGGCATGGTGGGACATGCCTGTAATTCCAACTACTGGGAAAGGGAGGAGAATCTTAGTCCTCTGCATCTGCAAAAGCATGAGACCATTTCTAAAAACAAAACTAAAGCACAAAGGTCTGGGAGCGTGGCTCAAGTGGTAGAGCACTTGCCCAGTAAGCTCAAGGCCCTGAGTTCAAACCTCAGTACTGAAAAAATAATAATAATAAATTAGTTTAAAATAATAATAATTTAAAAGACAAAGAGAAAATCTTTTGTTAAAAAAAAGTATGGGGGGAGGAAACCTTAGCTGCAGAGGAACAAAGGTAAGACAATCACATCAGACTTCTCTTCAAAAAGCCATGCGAGCAAGAAGAGAGTGGAATGAAATATTTAAAGGGCTGAAAGAAAAAATTACAATTACAATAATAGAATAGGTTAGTTCAGAGACAAGGTAAAACAAATGGCTCTTAAACATTAGTAAATATGCTCAACTCCACGCATAATAAAATAAATGCAAAATACAACTTTGCCAACATACCATTTTTAGCCTTAAATTTAACAAATATTAAAAAGTTATATGAAACACTGTGTGCAGGCTGGGGTATAGCTTAATAAAGCACTTTCCTAGTATGCACAAGGCTGTGGGTTCAATTCCCAGCACCTCGAAACAAAAAACAAAACCCACAGTCTGTGTTAAGACTTGGTAAGAGTTAGTACTTAGGCCTAGATGGAAATAAATGACAAGGAATGGTGCACAGATCAGGCATGCTCGTGCAGACTGGGAGAGGCTACCATGGCACTGCCTTTGTGAAGAGCATGTCCATAGAGTCTGCTAAAATGTCAAATGCACAGGCCCTTCGATGCAGCAGTCTTTCTTCTAGGAGTTTATCTTCTGTGTCTGCACACATGTGCAAACTCACACTTACCGAATATTCTATACTGCAGTTCTCGTTGCATTAGCAAAAGATTGGAAACAGCCTATATAGCCACCAGCAGTGACTAGTTAAGCAAATTGTTGTCATTCATAAAATAGAATCTTGTGCAGTTTATTCAAAGAAAAAAATGGGGAAGCTCTTTTGGATACTCACATGGAATAACATCCAAAGAATATTGTTATGAAACAATTAAAACCAGTCCATATAAGATGCCACTTTTTATTGCCTAGGGAAATCCTTTATGTTCACAAATATACATGTACTCATGTATTGAAATGCTGCACCATACCCCATAAAGTACAACGACTGTCTCAATTAAAATACATGCACAGTAACAAAAAAAATTAAAAAGAGAGAATCCACAGGTTGTACACTAAAGTTACTTTACTTTTCAAACACAACAAATGCTGGATAGTGTTTAAAACACTCATGAAAAGCCCGTCTGGAATTTTAGTAACTCCCATTAGAATAGCCTTTGATCCTTCCCCAATGCTTTCTGTTAATTATCCTTTTCCAAGACTGTTCCTCTGCTCCTACTTCTCCCCAACTTAACCCTAATTTCTTCTCAGATCTGCCTGTCGTCTCTTCTTCCTTTGTTTCCAACACTGCTTTTTGTTCTCTTCCTTAACAAGGATGCTGGATTTCTTAAGGCATCTGTCTACTTCAACTCCCCTAGGTCCTCTGCTGTCAGTGGTTCAATGGATAGTTAAATGTAAGTCACAGTTTTTGTAATAAGTAAGTGTGACCTGCAAACATAAGACATAAGGACCACAGAAAATCTGTGGAAGCATAAGTTAACTTAAAATGGATAAATTATCATGAGAGGTGTGGCTTAAATTCATAGAAGTCATATATTAAGTATGTTGAAGGAGTGAAAAAGGAAAATGGTGAGGAGAAAATTATTAAGGAGGTACAAACGTTTAACTCCTGTTATCTCTCTGCCAACAAAAAATTTGAACTTTCGTTAAATAATTGCTTTTCTAATTAGATCAGAATTTCTTAGGAGAAAATACCAGAAAATTTTGTTAAGCACATGCTTTGTATAAGACACTGTGCTAGAGTTTGTTTGGAACAGATGTCCACATACAACATGGTTCTGAATCTCATCTCTTATTTTCATATGGCCTGTTTTCATTTATGTTTGCTCTTCCCTTTATTTTCTCCTGCATTTCTCTGTTTTTCATCTGGAATAATTTTTCTTCTCTGTGTTTTTTTTTTCTTTTGGTGTAGCCTACTGGCCAAAAAATCCCTCAATTTTTGTTTTCTGAAATGTGTTCATTTCACCTTTTAGTGATACTTAAACTACTCATATAATTCCTGGTTGGAAATTGACTTAGTCCATTTTCCACTACTCTAACAAAACACTACAGCCTGGGAAAATCATAGACAATAGGCTCATGGCTCTGGAAGCCAAGAAGTCCATTCTCTGGCACCAAGCAAGGGCCTTCATGCTGCATGGTAACACAGAAAAGCACAAGCAAGCACACCAGAGAGAGAAAAACTGGACTGGCAAAGTGGCTCAAGTGGTAGAGCGCCTGCTTAGCAAGGATGAAGCCCTGAGTTCAAAGCCCAGTACTACCAAAAGAAAAACAGAGAGAGAGGCCAAATTCCCCCCTTCTACACTGCATCCTCTCCCACAATAACTAACTCACTCCAGTGACAACAGCCTTAATCAGTTTATGAGGGTGGTGCTTCATGACCTAGCCATCTTTAAATGTCCCATCCCTCAGCATTGTCACAATGGCAATTAAATTATAACATGAATTTTGGAGGAGACATTGGAGTCACAGTAATACATACTTTATTTTACCATGTCAAAGTTGTCATTTTTCTCTCTTTTAGATTCTGTAATTTCTATAACAAATCACCTATAAATTTTGTTGGTGGTATTATTCGGGTAATGGCTTTTATCTCTGGATGCTTTTAAGGGCTTTTGATTTTTTTAGCAGTTAATATGTTGCCCCTAGATATAATTTTCTGTGTGTTTATTCTGTGAAGTATTTGCTGGTCTTCTACAATTATGTTCTCCAGTTTGGGAAATTGTTAGTCATGTTTTTGAATTGATTCTTACCTAGTCTCACTCTTTTCTTTTTCTAAGACTACAATTGTGGGTATGTAAGACCTTTTTCTCCTATTAGACTTTTCCATCTGTATTTCCTATCAACTTCTCTTCTAAGTCACCAATCCTACTTTCTACTGTGTCTATTCCTCTGTTTCTTCGCTAAACTCTGAACTTCAGATAGTGACTTTTGTAATCCTGCACTGTCCATGTGATTTTTTAAGTATATTTCCATCCTCTCGGGGGATTTTCCATTATGTTCACTTGTTCCCCACCTCCTCTCTTGAACATTATTTTAACATTCCTATCTACTGCTCCCCATAGTTTTATCACATGGTCTACTTTTGGTGGTTGGTTGTTGTTTGCCTTTTGCAGTTGCAGTAGTTATCATATGCTAGATACTGGGTAGAAACTCAACATCAAAAAAGAAAGAAAAGCAGTAAGCAGATTGTAAGGTTCTGGTTACATTTAAAAACCCAGCTGGCTTCCCTCTATGGAAGAATTAGTAATATTTACTACATTTGCACAAGTGTACTCTGAGAGTGTCTAGACAACCTTTGTCTCTAAAGGAAGTACTTACAAGGAATAATGCTATCTGCACTTGCAATATAATTCTATTTTACATTTAATACTCTGAAACAAACAATAACAACAACAAAAAAAACGCTGATTTTCAGGGCCAGGCATAGTGGCACGCAACTGTAATCCCAGCTACTCAAAAGACAGAAATAAGAAGATCAAGGTTTGAGGACTCTGGGAAAGGTTAGGGGAGACCCTTATCTGAAAATGAATTAAAAGCAAAAGGACTGGGTGGGGGTGAGGTTGGCATTGGTAGAGAACTTGCCTAGCAAGCTCAAAGCCCTGGGTTCAATTCTCAGTACTGCAAAAAAAAAAATGAATTGTGTTGGGATTAGGTTGTAACTTTAGGAGGACTCAGTGGACTTGCTTTTCCCTGTCCCTTTGGCACAGCCTTCCCAGGCTTTTGATGGAGTGCCAAGTGGGTGTAAGTCTCCTCATTTTGAAAGATTGTGGGAAATCCATCTCCACCCCTCAGAGGGTCAGACCAGCTCTCCAGCCTCCTGGCCTGACAGAGCTTCAAAACCTGGAAAAGGTCTTAGAGGGGAAAACAGCCATGTGCAGAAGGAGGTTTTGTCCCCTACAGGCTTTCTGTTTCTTAAGTACATGGCCTCTGGGTGGTTTCATTTGCCTTTACATATTGTCAGACTCACTCCCAAGAGCTCAGCAAATATTGTGGGAAATCCAGTCCTGAGTTTGAAACACCCAAAGTTTCTGGTTCATCACACTAGCCCTTGTTGTATAAGGCTTTCCTAGCATAATTTTCCCCAGAAGGACCCTCTGCCATACTAAGCCCCATCCTCACCTTATGCCCAGAATCAACAAACGTCCTCAGGACCAGAAACAACCATCAAAACCATCAACTTACTCTGGAACAGTTTTCTCCTGTCTGTAATTTTGTTTGTCTAGAATTGTTTCTTCCTCATCTCTCTGATATTTCCAAAAATCCAATTTTTGTAATTACTCCATTTTTTCCTAGGTGCTACAGTGGATCTACTGGCCTGCCTGGACCAGCTACATTGTATGCAAATATAGGATTTTATTTGTGAAAGTGGGAAACTTATTACATCACAGATTCTACCTTATATTTCACTATTTTTCATTGAATTTATTTTAAATGATACATAAAGATACAAAATTGTACATATTAATAACAAAACTATACATGTATACTTTATGTAATGTTTAAATAGGTCTACCTCTTCAAACATTCATCATTTCTTTTTGTTTTGCTATGTGGGTTTTTTTTGGGGGGAGGAGGAAGGAGTTGAAACAGAGTCAGTCTCACTATGTAACCTAGGCTGGTCTCAAACTTGTGATCCTCCTGCCTCAGCTTCTTGAGAGCTGGGATTACATATGTGTGCCACCACACCCAGCTGTCATCATTTCTTTGTACTAAACATTTTCAAAGCCCTTGTGACTGAAGCTGTACGGCACTTGTCTAGTATGCACGAAGCCCTGGGTTCTATCCCCAGAACCGCCAGGGGAAAAATGCTTTCAAAATCCTTCTTTGTGGCTTTTTGAAATGTAGAGTGTACCATTGTTATCTGTAGTCACCCTTCTGTGTATCTTCACAGAGCTCTGTCGTTTTTAAAGTTCTGAAGTGTTCACTCTCTTGGTTGGACCTGTCCTTGCATCTGCAGTGTATCAGTAAACTAGAGCCCCTGAGTCAGACTTGAATCCCTGACATCACCACACCAATCCCTGACATGACCGTCCCTCCCTGGGAAACGCCAGAAGAGCTTCTCTGGATTCTTCTGAGACCTAGCTTGTTTACCCTCTCTCTTATTTAAAGACATAACAATAAATAAGAGATTATTCACCAAACCAAACAATACAGTCTTCAACAGACTTGCACTGAAGTTGACATTGAATGTTACTACTGAACCAACTTTTAAGATTTAAATAAAGGTGAGTTTACAACATTTATGAAGTAATCACTATAGGCACCATTTTCTACTAAGCTGCTGCCTAGAGAAAATACAAAATTATAAGTAATAAAAGGCTATATCACAGTAAAATTGAACCTTAAATGAACCTCTTGGCACATCAACTCTATGAGTTATGCTGCTATATAAACTCTAGGTAGCTCTCCATCTTCCCAGCATTGCAGTACCAGACAGCTTTACCAAGTTGATCTTCCAAAGAAGAGATCGCACAGCATCTTTAAATATCTTCTTCTAGAGGGCTTATTTATAATTCAACAAAACCCATTTTGCTGAGGAAGAGTAGATGCCATCCAGCTGAGCTGGCCTTTGGTATAGTAGTCAGCAGAACATATGTGGTACCCACTGAAGGAGATCCAGGAAGACCTTGCACCCAAAACTTCTCCCCTAACCTTAACATAATGTAAAGGAAAAAAAATCAAAGGATTTAGAAAGTGAATCTTATTCAAGAACTATCCAGACCAGAAGACACAGTATGCTGCATTGTATTTAAGAATTTGCTTAGGAATCATTGAACAGCCTGGGCTCAAAGGAAAATAGGAAAACATGGTCATTCCCAGTATGCCACATCACGGTATACCATTACTACTGGTGTGACATCTGTATGTGCAATATGCAGGAACCACTTGAAATCTAGGAAGAGAAACCATGTTTAAAAATGATGACAACAGCCTGGCAGAGGTGACACATGTCTGTAATCTCAGTATTATCAGCACTCAGGAGGCTGAGGCAGGAGGACTGCAAGTGTAAGGATAGCCTGTGCTACACAGCCAGGCCCTGTTGAAAGAAAAGGAAGGAAGGAAGGAAGGAAAGAAGGAGGGAGGAAGGGAGGGAGGGAGGGAGAATATCATGTAAAATACACAAAAAGAGACAGGAAGCAATATAAAGCATATTCTTCAGAAGAACTCCTATCTGGCAAACTGGAAAGGCTCTTTAGTAGCACCAAAACCAGGGCTGGGAGTGTGGCTCAATGGCAAAGTACTTGCTTAGCATGCTCAAAGCCCTGAATTCAAGCCCCAGCACCACAAAATATAAATTAGGTAGCCCCAGGGCCAACAGTCTCATCTGTACAGTGGGGATGACAATAACATTTTTCACAAGTTTATTTTGAGGGTAAGAAAAGATAGACCATTTAAAATGCATGGTCCACGCAAGGTAGCAGGATATAAAATCAACATAGAAAAATCATTAGCATTTCTATACACTAACAATGAGCAAACGGAAAAAGAATGTATGAAAACAATTCCATTTACAATAGCCTCAAAAAAAATCAAATACCTAGGTGTAAACCTAACAAAAGATGTGAAAGACCTCTACAAGGAAAACTATACACTTCTGAAGAAAGAGATTGAGGAAGACTATAGAAAGTGGAGAGATCTCCCATGCTCATGGATTGGTAGAATCAACATAGTAAAAATGTCAATACTCCAAAAAGTAATCTACATGTTTATTGCAATTCCCATCAAAATTCCAATGACATTCATTAAAGAGATTGAAAAATCTACCATTAAATTTATATGGAAACACAAGAGGCCACGAATAGCCAAGGCAATACTCAGTCAAAAGAACAATGCAGGAGGTATCACAATACCTGACTTCAAACTATATTACAAAGCAATAACAATAAAAACAGCATGGTACTGGCACAAAAACAGACATGAAGACCAGTGGAACAGAATAGAGAACCCAGATATGAACCCACACAACTATAACCAACTTGTCTTTGACAAAGGAGCTAAAAATATACGATGGAGAAATAGCAGCCTCTTCAACAAAAACTGCTGGGAAAACTGGTTAGCAGTCTGCAAAAAAACTGAAATTAGATCCATGTATATCACCCTATACCAATATTAACTCAAAATGGATCAAGGATCTTAATATCAGACCCCAAACTCTAAAGTTGGTACAGGAAAGAGTAGGAAATACTCTGGAGTTAGTAGGTATAGGTAAGAACTTTCTCAATGAAACCCCAGCAGCACAGCAACTAAGAGATAGCATAGATAAATGGGACCTCATAAAGCTAAAAAGCTTCTGTTCATCAAAAGAAATGGTCTCTAAACTGAAAAGAACACCCACAGAGTGGGAGAAAATATTTGCCAGCTATACGTCAAACAAAGGACTGATAACCAGAATATATAGGGAACTTAAAAAACTAAATTCTCCCAAAACTATTTTTCCTTTTTTTTTTTTTTTCCGGTGCTGGGGACCAAACTCAGGGCCTTGCACTTGCCAGGCAAGCGCTCTTCCACTGAGCTAAATCCCCAACCCCTGCTCCCAAAACTAATGAACCAATAAAGAAATGGGCAAGTGAACTAAACAGAACTTTCTCAAAAGAAGAAATTCAAATGGCCAGAAAACACATGAAAAAATGCTCACCATCTCTAGCAATAAAGGAAATGCAAGTTAAAACCACGCTAAGATTCCACCTCACCCCTGTTAGAATAGCCATCATCAGCAACACCACCAACAACAGGTGTTGGCGAGGATGCGGGGAAAAAGGAACCCTCTTACACTGTTGGTGGGAATGTAGACTAGTACAACCACTCTGGAAAAAAATTTGGAGGCTTCTTAAAAAGCTGGACATCGATCTACCATTTGATCCAGCAATACCACTCTTGGGGATATACCCAAAAGACTGTGACACAGGTTACTCCTGAGGCACCTGCACACCCATGTTTATTGCGGCACTATTCACAATAGCCAAGTTATGGAAACAGCCAAGATGCCCCACCACTGACAAATGGATTAAGAAAATGTGGTATCTATACACAATGGAATTTTATGCTGCCATGAAGAAGAACGAAATGTTATCTTTCGCTGGTAAATGGATGGAATTGGAGAACATCATTCTGAGTGAGGTTAGCCTGGCCCAAAAGACCAAAAATCCTATGTTCTCTCTATGATCTAATGTGGACATTAGATCAAGGGCAAACACAACAAGGGGATTGGACTATGAGCACATGATAAAAGCGAGAGCACACAAGAGAGGGGTGAGGATAGGTAAGACACCTAAAAAATTAGCTAGCATTTGTTGCCCTTAACGCAGAGAAACTAAAGCAGATACCTTAAAAGCAACTGAGGCCAATAGGAAAAGGGGAACAGGAACTAGAGAAAAGGTTAGATCAAAAAGAATTAACCTAGAAGGTAACACCCATGCACAGGAAATCAATGTGAGTCAATGCCCTGTATAGCTATCCTTATCTCAACCAGCAAAAACCCTTGTTCCTTCCTATTATTGCTTATACTCTCTCTACAACAAAATTAGAGATAAGGGCAAAATACTTTCTGCTGGGTATTGAGGGGGTGGGGGGAAGAGGGAGGGGGCGGAGTGGGTGGTAAGGGAGGGGGTGGGGGCAGGGGGGAGAAATGACCCAAGCCTTGTATGCACATATGAATAATAAAAGAAAAAAATAAATAAAAAATAAAAATAAAAAAATAAAATGCATGGTCCTCAAAATAGACTCAATAAAGGAATAATTTTTAATGAGCATAAATTTTGCCTAAACAATAAAGCTGTTTCCAACAGAAAAAGAGAGAAAGAGAGAGAGAGAGAGAGAGAGAGAGAGAGAGAGAGAAGGATGTCTTTGAAGACTAAGTAATAACAAGAAGGATATCAGGGAAAACAATTTAAATACAGTATGAATATCACTATTCAAACCCACATATGCATGGGGTAGGGATTCAGAAGAGAAATCTGGAGGAAAAGGCCAAAATTCTGGCCCTTGTTATGTTAGGATCACAGACTTATTGGCCTTTTTGTCCTCTACTTACCAGATTCGGTAGTGTGAGTTTATAACTTATTTAATGAAAAATTCTTAATTTTGAAAGCTACATGATGACAGCTTATAATAAATTGCCTACTTCCTAGCAGAAACATTCAATATATTGTTTTATATCTTCCAGATCTGTTCCCAATGATCACTAACAATGATTTCATTCAATTCATCATTTACTGAAAGCCATGTTCCAAACCCCAGGAGGAAACAAAATTAATGAGGTGGGGTCCTGTCCTCATTATGACCCAAATGATGACAATGGATGAGCTCCCCCATTGTAGATTAGTTTGAGCATGAAGGATTCCACCAAGGGCATGGGGAAAGAGGGACAGTGAGGAAGGAGGGTGGGGAATGTGAGCGAGGGGAGACAGAGAGAGATTTAGTACCAGATTGGCTTATTCTGTTGTCGGGCCTCCAGGCTGGTAACTCAGGGACAGGAGCTAGCCCTGTTCCTCTTCTTCCTCAGAGAAGGCTCAGTTCTGGTTTTAATGCCTTTTGTAAGAGCTTGGATCTGGAATGTGCCCCAAAGGCTTGGTCCCTAGCTGGTGACATTATTAGAAGATGGTGGAAACTTTGGGAAGTGAGGCCTAATTGGAGGAAGTAGGTGATGAGGGTCCTCGAAGGGTATATTAGGACTGGGCCCCTTCCCCTCACTCTCTCAGCTTCCTGGATCTCTGAGGTAAGCAGCTTCTTCTTCACTGTAGGCTCCTGCCATGATGTTCTGCCTCATTACAGGTCCAGAAACAATGGGGTCACATGACTGTGAACTGAAACCACTGAAATCGTGAACCAAAATCAATCTTTCCTACTTGAAGTTGTTTAGCTCAGGTATTTTGCACAGCTAGGGAAAGCTGACTTATTGACTGAATCCCACAAAGATTATCTAAAATAATTTCCCTTACTTAAAGTCAACTGATGGTAGCTACTTATCACAGCTACCTAGACAAGCATTTGATTAGATTACTGGGGGCTGTGCTTTGGCAGATAGATACAGTAAACTCAGCCCCCCAGTTGCTCAACATTTTTCTTCATTTTCTCCCACTTCTTGGTTTATTTAAAGCCACTAGTGTCTCAGACCCCACCAAATACAGTCCTCTCATAAAGCAGGACACCCTTGTTTATGCCTGCCTTCCTTCCAAAGGCCATCCTGACACAATGCTCCATCATTAAAAAAATAAAACCACTCACTAGAAAACGCAATAACAAGTGCGGACAGTATTTCTGTGATGAGCAGGGTTTTCTTTTAAACCATGCTAGACAGGCATTAGTCTTCTAATGTCAATAACATAGCCAGTGGTAGAGTACTTGCCTGACATGTGCAAGGCCCTGAGTTTGATATCCAGCACCACAAAAAAAGTCAATGAAAAGCAAAATTTGCTTCCTATTGCCCATAATGTCAAATATAGGGAGACAAAGCTGTGATTCCCACACTGTAGACTCCAAATACTTTGTGATTGCTACCCGTTACAAACCTTCATTTTATTGGGCAATCTCTTACTTAGTTACTTACAATCCCTTACTAATTTACACAACTTGCATTATTCATGCCATACGTAGGTAAACCAGTCATTCTTAACCAGGGTGAGTTTAATCCCAGAGGAATTTAGGTAACATCTGGAGGCATGTTTGATTGTCACAATTGGGGTCACTCCCAGGGTTGATATTAAACACCCTACAACACATAGGACAAGCCCCACAACAAAGAGTTATTCAATCCAGCAGGTGTGGTGGGGCACTTCTATAATTCCAGCAGTCAGGAGGCTGAGGCCGGAGGATTGTGAGTTCAAGGTTGGCCTAGGCTACATAGCAAGAGTCTGTCAAAAAAAATTATCCAATCAAATATCTAGACTGAGACACTCCAGTCTAGATCATATGATCATACTAGTATGCCTTCTGTCCTAAATTTTAATCCAATTCCTTAAAAACTAGATCTATGAAGAAAGTAATAAAAATAAAGATTGAAAATACAGTGAAAAACCATGGGATTTCTTTCATTGCTCAATGTATTAATCAAAGTTCTCCATAGTGGGACTGGTGGAGTGGCTCAAGTGGTAGAGCAACTACCTAGCAAGTGTGAGGCCCTGAGTTCAAACCACCGTAGGGCAGAAAAAAAAAATATTCTTGACAGAAACAGAATCAATAGGAGATATATCTATATATATGTAAAGAGGTATATAGATAGATGTGCAAAGATATCAATATCTACATACTCGTAGAGAGAAAAGAGACTTGCTATGAGAAGGTGACTGACAGTCATGAGGGCTGGCAAATCTAAAAATCTGCAGAGCCAGTGACCAGTGAAGGCAGAAGCTGCTGCAGATCCAGGAAGAGCCCATGTCCCAATCCAAAGACCATAGAGCAGGAGAGTTCCCTCTTACTCTGGGAAGGATCAGTCTTTCGCTCTACTTAGGCCTTCTGCTGAGGATAAGGCCCGCCCACATAAGGGCGTGTAATCTGCTTAACTCAGTCGATAGATCTAAATGTTAATTTCACCCAGAAATACCCAGAATAATGTTTGACCATATATCTAAGCACTTCATGAACCACTCAAATTGACATATAAAATTAAGAATCACACCCCTGTCCAGAAAAGAGAAGAAAAATTAGAAATTAATGTTCAATAACAGGGAATTAGTTGAGTGTACTAAGTCAGACACACAGTGACAGACAATGAATTATTATTTTTTAGTATGGTAGAAGAGCAGTTAGTGTCACAGAAAGGTTTCTTAAGTACTCTTGACCAGAGCTCTGAAATCATACACATGAATTCTTACAGAATTTTGAGATATAACTCATCCCAGCCCAGAAACCAGAACCACTAAGTCCTCTGAGGTCCTCCCTTGCCAGAGCCATGAAACAGAATCATGTGGTTGAAGGGAGACTTCACGATGGTACTATCCAAAGGCCCCTAAGAGAAATGTAAGGAAAAATAAAGCAGAGTTGGGGCTGTAGCTCAGTGGTAGAGTATGTGCTTCCCATGCATAAGGCCCTGGGTTTGAACTCCAGCATGGCAAAAAACAAAATACAAAAATCAATGTAGTCTTGTGAAATTTATCAATCCCAAATATAACATATCCTTTAAAAGAAGAAGGAAAAATAAAGTAGTGATTTAGGTTTATCTTAAATTATCAATAGGCACTTTAAAAATAATAAACAAACAGCAAACTAGCATTTGATGCTTATGGAGAAAATACAAACCTATTTCACTCTTGCTATTCTTGCTGGAAGTTGAGATTGCATAGAAGAGACTGACTGACACTCTTCCAAGTATTGTTCCCATGAAAGGGAACCTCAGGAGGAGGTCTGGGTCCTGGCTATACCTCACAATTATGTGTAGAGTTACATAAAATACAGTTACTTGGGACCGGTTTCATATTCACTGTTAGAATTTCCCTCCCCTTCTAGGTCTAAAATTTTTTATAATTTACATGGGTTTATTAATAAATTCTTAGTTATGGGAAACATCAGAGAAAATATATTTGCCCCACACTATAGTTTTATCAAATTCAGATCTGCTTGATTATCCTCTCAAATGCACCATGCATCAATTTGATAGCATCATTCTTTTTTCCCAAGGTCAGAAACTATACACTGTCTTTAAGGACTCCAAGCCATTCACTGATATCAAATACACCCTAACGGTTCAAAGGTTTCCTTCTTTAAATGCACAAAGTAACCCCTATGAAGAATGAACATGAATGAGGACCATCCATCACTGGGGACAGAACTGACCACAAGTCTACAGAACCCAGACAACCACATTAAAATTGTCATCCAAAGTGACCAGAGCCATGGCATAACCTTTGAGTCCTGTGTTTACCTCAAGACTACATTTATAAGTACAAAATTCAAAGAAAGTGCCAACCTCTCTGTAAGTCATTTGAGAGGTGACTAGTGGAAAAGCACTTTTCCCTATAGGGATGATCAGTGATTGGGTTGTTTTTTATTTTTAAAAACTGTTCTGAGGATGTCTAACAAAGTATTTCCGTAATGAGAATAAAATGAATTTAACACTGATTCGATTTTCCAGCATGCCATAGAGGGGAGAATACATGGGACTTCTCCTTTTCTCAATGTGCCCTGGTTTTGTGGGTTTTCTTGACTCACCCCTTTTCCCCAAAGCATTTTCACAGCCATAGGTACATTTAAAGATGATGAAGGCCACTGCCATCATCAAGACCAGGAGGAAGCCGCTAACATAAAATTGTACTTACACTTTTGACTTCTCTTATTTAGACATGCCTAGAGAAAAAAGAAGAAAAAAATTGTATCCAACAGGAAAATTGTGATTTTAAAAAAAAGCTGGGGGTACGGCTCAGTGGTAAGAGTGCTTGTCTTAGCGTGCACAAGGCCCTGGGTTCTATCCTCAGCACCACCACCAAAAAAAAAAAAAAAAAAAAAAGAAGCCTACAACTTCAATTTCTGGTGTGATGTTTTCATAACTACTTCTCTCTCTAAAATTAAGTTTGGGATCAAACAAAATCTTACTAAAGTTATTTCTTGAGTTAATTGCCAACAAGTAAAAGTCACGTTGATTGTTAACTTGATGGATGTCTGGGACCAGGCTTTCAGAACCTAGCTGTGAATTTACAATGTACATCGTGTACCTGTCTACCAACAATGCTTGAGCATTTAAATGCCACCTCACTAGACGGGAACACTCGGCTACTAATGACAAAAATACACTTCTTGTACCACGTGGTGAGTGTGGACTGCCCCAAAGGCTAAGAAAATGCTGGTTCTCATTTCCAGGGTGTGCTCACTGATTAGGGATCTGTCTCTCTTGCTGTGAGTTGTGAGGCCAGTACAAATTCTGACAGAAGCATTTGAGAAGAATGCCCATAAAACACATGAAGGTCCTTCGGTGACAGGGACCACATAAACACGAACGCTGACACAATGGCAGTATCCCTTCCGCAGCAATCTGCATAATCAAAATGTTTTTCTTTAGTTTTTTGGAAAAATCAGTAACTGAAAGACATCTCTATGGGAAAGGTGGGTGAGTTGATCAAAGGACCCTCCTTTCCACCATAACTGGATGCCAAATAAAGGTGCTGCTCTTAAATTACCGCCAGTGACAAGGAGTTCTAGAACTTTCCTGGAATTCACCTAGGATTCTTATTTTAAAATGCACATTCCGCAACACAAAGATGACTACAGTTCACAGCAACTTACATATTTTATAATGAACTAGAAAAGAGGCGTTCAAGGATTCCAATATAAAGAAATGGTCAGTGTGCGAAGTGATGTTTGTGCTAATTATCCAGATTTGATCAGTACATATCTGTGACATATGTGTACAGCTGCTCCTTTAAATGGAAAGAAATTATACATATTGATGGGTGGTACATGACATCCATGTGTAAACATGTGCAACTATGTGTCCATTGAAAATTCTAAAGCTATTAAAAAACACTAAGAAATTACATAAAGGTTCCAGTTCCACATGTCTGGGGAGGGGCAGACATCCAGATTTGTATGTATCGTACCCAAATTTCTCTGATTTGGAGAATAGGTGAGAAGACTGCCACACGTGGTAGCCTTCGACTTGTTTCACCTGTCCTGATTCTTGCTGTTTGATTGGCCTTCTCTTGCCTTCTTAAGCACTGAGTTTGCAAACTTGGCTGAACTTGGGATTTGGCTGGGAGCCCAGCCCCACCCTCAAAGATTCCATGCAAATTGGTCCAAAGCCAGCTCACTTCTGTGCATTTTTGTAAAGCTCCCCAGTAGTCCTAGCATACTCAGCTGCTTTCATCACATATTCACCAGCACCTCAGGAAACTGTCATGGTGCCAATGGCTGGGACCCCAACTCCAGGGCACAACTATGTCAGGGAGATTAAGAACTTTCACATCAAGCAGAAAGCGGTCCCTGTGAACCAAAGCTTGCCCCTCCTTGACACAATCCCAGGGAGGTTCTTATTCCCCACCAAAAGAAATCCAAGCCAACGAAATGAGAACTTTCAGCATGGAAATACTGGAGAGGGTCCGGCCCCCTCGTGAGAGATGTTCTGCTTTAACTAGCCAACAATAAATAGCTAATAAATTCAGAAATACTAAGAAAATTGATACATATTTAATATGTTTATTTATATAGCTATTCTTGGTTATTAAATCAGAACAGTTTTTATAATGGAAAGGGAGCCTTTTCCCGTAATCTACCTGGATATGAACATAATATGTAAGGCATTGCAAAAGCAGTACAGGCTTGTTGTAGAATGTTCCAACAATTCACAAGCGTCAGAAACAAAAAAAGCAAGCTCTCACAGCACAGCACTCACACCAGACCTTTGTCTAAGAACTGACAGATAGCAGGACATTGGTGGCTCACGCCTGTAATCCTAGCTACTCAGGAGGCAGAGATCAGGAGGATCGCAGTTAGGGTCTCAAAAATACTCAACACAGAATAAAAGAGGGGGTTTGGCAGAGTGGCCCAAGTGGTAGAGCACCTTCCTAGCAAACGTGAGGCTCTGAGTTCAAACCCCAGTACCACCAAAAAAAAAGAAGTGACATACATATACATAAGGTTGATCTTTTGTTGCTGTTGTTTTGTTTCTTTGGGACAGGGTCTCCCTATGTAGCCTAGACTGACCTCAAACTCAGGATCCTCCTACCTCAGCCTCCCAACTGTTGAAGGTTGTTCCTTTAAATGAGAATGAATTGTATGCATTGACAAGCTCCTGCACCCTGGATGTCCTTCTGTGTCCAACAGGCAGACAGGCCTCATTTTTGTTCTTGGCCGCTTCCTTTTACACAGAGCTAATGTACTGTAATTTAGCAGTTTTCTCCTAGAACTTGATGCCTGGGTTGCCAACATCTTTTTCCTCCTCTAGCCAATGCCACATGAATATCCTTTAAAACTGAACACAATCCCCTCCTGAAATCAGCACCCCTCTTTGCTCAACTTCATATAATGGAGCACCAAGAAGCCAAGAGATCTGCCCTGGAATTAACCTGAAAGAACTGCCCAAAATGGTGGCTCCTTCAGCAAAGCTGTTGCCCTTGCAATTCTTCCTCAGGAGCCTTCTCTTGCTCGATTATACTATTCACTCCAGATAAAGAAACATGGATTAAGCTACTGCCCAGTACTCAGCCCAGTACAAGAAGCCAGGGATCCAATACTGCAGGGGACACAGTCCCAGCCCTCAAGGAACTCACCATAATGCTGTATGTCAAGTGCCAACCCAGTAACAAACAGTGCAAAGGAGGACCAAGGTGGGTGGAACAGCCTTAAATCCTGATATGAACCTGTGCTTAGACCTTTGCTAATTTTGCCCACCCCCACCAACCAACTTAGCTGCTATCTCAGCTCCTGCCTAACTTGCAAGAGATGAAATCACTCTAAGAACATTTCAAACACTTCTCCTCTGGAAGATACATTATACATATTGACAAAAATAAATTAAAAATATGTATTACACACTCATGTACATTCTGTTCATGTGTACATACATCACACTTAGAAGCGAAGAACCAGCCATGTGAATGGATGTTACATTACTCATTACCTCAAATGGAAAAAAAAATTTCCCTCTGTGTAAGCCCATTGGCTTACAAGTTAGACACAACATATTCACTGGATACACGGGACTATGTATGGTTTACTACTCTATGTGTATCTCTCTAAGACAACGATTCGTTATTTATCTTCAATAAGTTTATAGTTGTTTCAAGTTTTAAAGATAAATAAAGCTTAAAGATTCTTCACGAGTATGATGGCCAATTTTATGTGTTGACTGGGCCGTGAAGTGCCAGATATTTGGTCTGACATTATTTCTGGGCGTGTTTCAAGAATGTTTCTGGATGAGATGAGCATTTTAATTGGGGCGCTGAGTACAGCAGTGTGTCCTCCCTAATGTGAGTGGTGGGCTTCATCCGATCTGTTCTGGGCCTGAATACTATAAAAAGCCAAAAAAGAATTTTCTCTGCCTGCCTGTCTGAGTTGGACATTGGTCTTCTGCCTCAGAACTCGAAGGCAAAGACCATCAACTCTCCTGGTTCTCAAGCCTTCAGACTCAAATTGGAACTACACCATTCACTGTCCTAGGTGGGTCTCCAGCTTGCCACCTGCCTCCATAATTTGTTGCAGTAAGTATACATATATGTGCTTATACATGTGTCCATGCATATATGTATATACATGAGGGTTGGCATCCAAAATTCAAAATGCTCCAAAATCTGAAACTTTTTTAGCTCCCAAGGGAAATTCCACACCATGGAACTTTATCACATGCACAAAATTATTTAAGATATTATTGACAATTATCTTCAAGGTGTTTGGATAAACTATATGTGAAACAAATTAATTTTGTGTTTACACTTTGGTTCCATTCCCAAGATAGCTCATGTATACAAAATATTCCAAAATCACATTTCTGTCTCTCTGCAGATGCCAGACCTGGCCAGTTTCAGGGAAGACCATGTGTAATTTCTCGTTTTTCCTTCTATTGACATCACATTTAGTTCTCTGCCATCCTGCCACAAGTTTGAGCTCAGGTTTCTTTGAATGTATTTGGCTTGGTTTATTTCATATTGTCCTCAAGTGGAAATGGTCCCCAAGATAACAATTCTTCATAGATTTGGACACCCGCAGTAAGTCTCATTTCAACTGTGTCTTCCCAAGCAAAGTGACACTGATTTCCTTACTTCATTTTCATTTTCCTCAGCTTTCAACTTTATACTATATTTCAGATTTCCCATATAACTTTCTTTCTGTTCAAGAGGATGTGCTCCCCAATATGATGGAAGTGTGAGTGTTGCCACGAAGGCCCCTTTGTCCTGTTCACCGATACATTCAAGTTTCGAGAAGTAGGGCTGTTCCATATTAAGTGCTCAATAAAGACTTGTTGACTGACTGACTGAATGTATGTGCTGGTCTCACCCGTCAATGTTCCAGGTGTCATTATCTGACAAATGAACTGATTAAGGATATGTGACAGCCAGACAGGGGTGGCTCACACCCATAATCCCAGCTACTTAGGAGGCTGAGATCAGGAGGATTGAGGTTGGAGGCCACCCTAGGCAAATGCTGCACAAGACCCCATCTACACAATAACCATAGCAAAATGAGTAAGAGGTGTGGCTCAAGCAGTAGTATGCCTACTTTGCAAGCATAAAGCCATGAGTTCAAGCCCCAGTCCCACAAAAAAAAAAAAGTTATGTGTCAAAAACTTCATGGCGCTTGCAAAGGTTATTGGGATACTTGACTGGTCCTTATAGTCACCTGCTTAAATGCAAAGGGGGAACTTGGAACTTATAAGTTCTGTAGAATAATATGTGTGACTACTTTCCCATTTTTTCTCTCTCACTCAAGGTATTTTGTACTCATGAGCCTTGATGTGACAGCAACAACTCAGCCTTCAACCATGTTTTTATTTCTGTGTTCTAAAAGGTGGCGCGACGCCGAGTCCCAGCTGTGCCACTATTGATCAAGAAGCAGACTATTCGGCCTTACAGGTCAATGAACATGTAGTCCTGGATCAGAGACCAATTTTTGAATAAAGGCTAATGCTAACATTTTTATTTTCCTCTGTAAGTGATTCTCTTCTGTTAGACTTTTGTTATAGAGCACTGTGATTTCTAGAATATCCTTGGCTTGGGAAAGCTGGGGTAGATAGACTCTCAGATAAGATAAGCGTTAACTCTTCCACTGTTCCTTTCTACAAGGTAGGTTTGCCATTGTTCCTTAGATTACGCAAAAAAGAGAGAAAAACCTGAAGGAGGAATCTGAGCAACCATGAAGGCTCCATTAGACCTTGGCAGAGGCCCAAAGAGACCACCAAGCATGCTCATAAATGTGCAGTGTCTAATAAAAATGTGATGATTATTACTATTACGCATTTATTGAGCAGCAAAAATGCACTAAATTAAAAAATGTATGCACTCTGCTTTTCATATCTCCTGATGGGTGTGGAGAGACTGCTGGTTGGTTGTTGGCCCACTAGTTGGTACACTGTCCTCTGGCCTGGAGGCTGCCAAGGGTCACCATCCTGCACACATGCTTCAGGTTTGCCCATCTCACCCCACAACTCACACTGGTCCCAGTCAACTGTGGGCCAAATCCAGTGCCTGGGTTGAGTCAGTGTGGGATAAGAATATGCTTACCACAAGTCATTGACTTGTTTTCTATTTCTCCAAAAGAAAGGACTCATTTGCAGCCTCAAAGTGAGGAATTGGCTTCTTAACCCAAAGATCACCCACAAAGGTGATTCAGCCTCCCGTATCTCCTTGTGATTTTCAAATTACCAAGGCAGCCAAATATCCAGGTATGCAAACTCCCATTCTGTTCGGAAAGCAGCAACAAAAATTAGTTCCATGGAGAATTTTAGAACTCCCCCAACAACTATTATTTTACAAGCACTTTACCAACTCTTAGGCAAAGAGTCTTTAAAATATAGCAAATATTTAATGGATAGGAAACCACAAGTCATATTTCAAACCAGAAATGGGTGTTTTGTGAACCGCTCTCTATCTCCATTTTCTGCAATGGAAAGAGTAAAAGACAGCTGGTAGAAAACTCTTCTCTTAAATTAAAGGCGAGAGCTGCTGCTCTCCTTTGCACCTCCTCTTTAAAGCGACACCCTGAAATGCCTCAAGCCAAAACAGAGGGCGAAATGCACAGGACCCAACTTGCTGGGTGTTCTTACCCCAGCACACCTAAGGCCAGCTGCTGAAAAGGTAGCCTCCCTTTCTGCACCTACAATTATTTTTATACACAAATAATATATGTTAAATTGGTCATCTGTGAGCTGAATTCAGTGCTGGCTCATTTTGACCAAATAAGGGATCCTTTTCCAGTGAAATTATATTTTACAAGCAATTTCTGTGTCTGCATGCTATGGCTGAGACAAACACTTAACCCTAAAATTGACAGCAGGGGCTCTCTTTAAAACTCAGGGCAACAGAGCTCCGGTGTGGCTCAGTGGTAAAGTGCTTGCTTGGGACACACAAGGGCCTGGGTCTTGTGAAGACAGAAAAACAAACTTAGAACACTAAATGTGTTTGTGATCTGCTCCATCCTTCATCCTCACTTTTCTAATATGATAAATCAACAGTCAGCAAGACCGCCAAGCCAGTGAGGCATCTAGGATGTAGATTAGGAGGCCCTCCCTATCAGGGGCTATCTGGTGGCAGGCAGGCCCCAGTCAGGAAGTCCCCACACAATTTGAATGTGGGCTACCTCCCTGTCACCTGAGTCCATGTCCTTCAGGGTTCCAATCAGTGTGGCCATGCATAGACAAGGCTGGGCACTAGAACACAGGAAGTAATCCAAGACATGTCTGCATGGGTCACCATGAGCCTTCCTGTCACTTAAACATATGGGGCATATGATACTGGCAGTGCCTGCAGTATCACACATGTCTTGAAACCATGATGGCAAACTGCTTTGACTATTTTAACATTTAAATTTTTGAAGTAGCACGTAACTACGTATTTCTGGGGTACGTTTTAATACATGCATACAATGTTTTGAGTTGGGGGTTTTGCTTTTTTTATTGCTTGTTTGTTTATTTTGCGCTGCTGAGGATGGACCAGAGCCTGGTGCACACAAGGTACCAGTGGTACCAAGTGGTAGGGCAAGAGCCCTACCACTGAGTCACATCCCCAGCTCCAGGAATTCTTTTGAAATCACATTGCGCAGCTCTCACTGCTGGATTGCACCCCTCCTGTGGATTGCCATGGCAAGAACCCGCTCTGGGGTTTGTCCCTAGGTGTCCTCCTGAAGTGTCCACAGTATGTAAATGTGGAAATGAAGGGTTGCTCTGGGCTCTGCTGGATGCGTGTTCTGTGGAGCCCCTGGATGAGAGGACACGTGGAGACATTGGCACACTTTTCACTTCTGTTCCAACTTGTTTTCTGCAGACAGAAACAGTTCATGTTGCCCTGAGTATCTCTTGGCACCCTTGGGAGCCCCCCACCTCTGCAAGTCAGGAACCCCACTTGCAGCCAAGCACACTGCAGCTGCTGGCTGGGGGACACTGTGGCCAGCCTGTCACTGCTCAATGACATTAGTCTCTAGCTGATGCACACGGGTTTAACTGAAAAGGCCATTCTGTAACTGTTGCCATCAGTGCCAGGGCCGTGACATCAGGCAGTGGCCTGAAGCTTTCCTGGAGGCCCAGTTCACTCACGTGGAAGAGCAGGCGCTGCCAGCTCCCAGCTCCAGCCCATTAGGGGGACGCAGCTCGTTAGGGCCCAGCCCTCTCAACACCAATTACCCCTGGATAATGGCCAGGGAACAGGGTACACTGGGACTTCCAGGCTCTGCCACCACCACTCTCATTCATGACCTCTATTGGTCACAGCCACAGAAACAAACAAACCTGACCCTCAAGTCATCTACACAACCAGCCCTGTGATGCACAGCCCAGTTCATTTCACAGCTGCATGTTTTTAGACTTTGAGAGGAAATCTTAAGCATAGCAAAGTAACATAGAAAGTTGTTTTGTTTCATATTTTTCCAACTCCTCTTTATAGTGAGGAAAGAGATTGTGGCAACCAGGCAAGACAAAACCATTATCTCAGAAAAGTTTATGTCTGTAATCTTTGCAGAATTGAAACCCTGACCAGCATGTCCCTCTCCCCTTGTCATGCTCATTGGGGAGCAAAAATGTTGTAGGGGATGAAGAAAGGAAATTTCCCAGAAAGGCAGAAAATATCAAAATTCTCTAAAAATGGCCTTAATGTGCCGACATACTGAACCCACAGGCCTTACAGAGCCCTGGGTGGCAGGGGCTGACTTGAGAATTTTCACCCAATGCCCTTAAAGCTTCACGTCTATGATCTTGCTCTTTTTCTGCCTAGTTCATTCTCTCTCTACTTTGCAATTTCATGCAAAGTTCAGAAGTCAGTTTTTCTTCAGTTTCCAGGTTTCTTCACCCACTCTTACCTGTGGCATGTGTCCCCCACATTATCACACACCAGATCCACTTCTGGGACAGACTGCCCCTTTCTGCCTTCTGGGTACACCTGAAAAGGTGCCAGGTTATGCCTGTGTGAACTTGTTCGTAGAGATGTCTCCATGGAGCTGTAAGAAAATGTATCACTCAATTGTTTCGTGACTTTACAAGAATCAACCAGTTGTTTGCTGTGTTATGTAAAAAGTCTTTCAAATATGCAGAGGCATATTTTGGAGACAGTTATTTTACTGACAGATCTTGTTCATAGGCACTAATGAAGAAGATATTTTTACAGATAATCCAAACAGCTAATATAGTATAAGAATGCTGTTAGCAAAAACATAGCCCATGTTTTTTCAATGTCAAAATCCCGAAGTAAAAACTTATAACTGTTTGGTATGTAATAGGACTGCAAAACTACATGAAATAAGCTCCATAAATGGCAAAACATAAGTCACTCTTCTGTTTAATTTGTGGCAGGATGAAAATATAAATTGTTGCCGCCAGATAGAAAATAAAAATAAGGAATATAGGTGCCCTCTTGTGGACAAATCCAGAACTACCTCTTCCAAATTTCCACCTTTCTGCAAATCAATGTCCCAAACACTGTGCGCCTTTCTAAGGCCAGCCACCCTCTTGATTGTTGCTCAGGTGAGTATTTGTCCTGCTAAACAAGAATTTAATAGTCCCCTTCACTATGAAAGCAGAGGACACAGCTTTTAATTTCAAGTTCTTGGGTTAACTCACCAGACCCACCTACAAGTTACTATTGTCCTGCGTATTCCCTGAGGCTCTTGTACCTAGTGCTTCCCCTGCAGGGACCTCAGACAAAGCCTAGGACCACTCTGAGCTATCTTTGGGTCCTGCCCCTCTCAGGACATACAAAACTCATCATAGCCTTATCACTACACATCTAATATACTAGTCCTTCCCTTTTTACAAACACAGTGCATGAATTTTGTCTTCACTCCATGCAAAGAAGACCTGCAATGAATAAGTTTTGCAACCGTTACCCTCACAGCAATAGTAGTGCTATTCCTATGTTTTGAAAACGTGCTAGGGAGAGAACATTTTTGTGGCATTTGTTAGGATGGGGTTGAATTGCTTCACTGCCTCTCTGTAAGGACAGAGACCATCTCCTCACAACTGCACAGCTTCTGCCGAGCAGGGGGTGCTTCACAACGAGGTATTGCACAACAAATCCCATGTCCACATGCAAATTTGCCTTGCTAGGTGTCAACGTGCACCTGGAGATAGCAACCAGCAAGAGTCCCCCTTGGCCAGCTGTAGGGGAGGGCAAAGGTCACCTTGGAGGCTGCAGTATGGCACAATTGCCTAATGCAGCCTCACCCAAACTTGAGTGAACTTCAGACTCTCCTGGAGAGCTTGTTAAATGCAGGTTTCGGGGACCCACCCTGGAGTCTGTGATTCAGCGGGTCTGGCTGGAGCCCAAGAATTCACATCTTACCAAGTTTCCAAGTGACGCCAATGCTGTTGGTCTGAGGACCCAACTTTGGGAGCGACCTTGTAATGAAAAGAATGATTCCGTTCTCTCCCTGATGGCAGAGTAGAACCCCTGGAGACTGCAAAGATTTGGGTTGTCCAGACCACACCCAGAACAACTGAAATCAGAAAGTCTGTGGGTGAAACTCAGGTAGCAGTAATTTTTAAACCTCCCCAAGCAGAAGGCTTAGTAGGCAAAAAGGTTTTACCAAAGTCTAGTGCCCTATGCCTGACTCCATGTCAGCTACAGAAACAGACACTAATAATGAATCTCTTGACTACAAAGACTTTCTGTCCATGACCTAATGTGAGCTTCAAACAATCCTGAGAAAAGGAAAATCCAAAAAACTTAACTTGGTTTTAGAACAGGGAAGTCAAGGACAAAACATGGTGGCTCAAATCTGTAACTCCAGCTACCTGGGAGATAGAGCTTGAGAGAATCAGGTTCAAGACCAGCCTTGGCAAAAGTTAACAAGACCTCCATCTCAACAAACAAACCAGCTATAGTGGTGCATGTCTGCAATCCCAACAATGTGGGAGGTACAGGTAGGAGAATCTTGGTCCCAAGCTGACCCAGGAAAAGTAACACCGTATTTGAAAAACAACCTAAAGCAAAAAGGGCTGGAGGCACAGGACAAGTGGTAAAGCACTTTCCTGGCAAGTGCAAGGCTGTGAGTTCAAATCCCAGTACCATCAGAGCAAGGGGGAGGGGAGAGAAAGAATGAGAAAGAGAGAAGAGAGCGAGAGAGAGGTCTTGACCTCGTAGAAATGGAATTTTCTACTGTACGAAGTGGAGACTGTGCATGCAGACTCAACGTCCAAATGAGGTAGTACTTACAGACCATGGCAGGCCTGCTCAGAAGAGGCGCCTTGTAAACATTGCTAACCAGTCTTCCCTAGGACTTCTGCTGTCAGGTATTGTCCTTTCTACTATCCCAGAATTGAGCAACCACTGGAAATGACAGGTCCCCACATTAGTCATGTCAATGACACTTCTGGGAGCAGAGTTGGGGCTTATTCCATGGTGCATTGCTGCCCTTACCATAGACAGCATCAAATCCTAGATGATAACACCCAGCAGGGTTGGTTTAACAAACGGCTTGCAGAGGAGCAGCGTCAACACTGAATAGGTTGACACAGAGGTGCACACCAGCCCCCATCAGATTGGTGACAACAGGCTACAGAATTGATCTCCTTCTCCTTTCCAATAGACTATATGAGAGCTAAACATTTCCTAAAGACATTTCCAGGTACACATAGAGCATTTATTTTTATAACAATTTTTTGATGGGATTAAGGTTTGAACTCAGAACTTCACACTTGCAAAGCAAGCACTCTACTGCTTGAGCCACACCTCCAAGTCCATTTTGCTCTATTTACTTTGGAAACGGGGTCTTAAGAACTATTTGCCTGGGCTGGCCTTGAACCTTGATCATCTCAATCTCAGCCTCCCAAGTAGCTAGGATTTCAGGTGTGAGCAACCAGCACCAGCTTATATCACTATTTTTCATTCTCAAGCAAAATCCTCTAGTCATCTTCAATTTAGAGAAACTGGATGGATATCACACAAGAATTATCAATAAAAAGGAAAAAATAAAATATGAAAAAAATTAATAAAGACAGGTAAGGAAAAAAGTATTGGAGGTAGAAAATGTCACTTTGTGATGATTTGGTAAGAAATTATCAAGACTTGATCATTAATAATCCAACATGGTAGGTTATCTTCTTACTAGTCTGTCTTACAGAAAGATAAATTTTTGTAGCCTAATAACAAGTTGTTGTTAAATAATAAAGGTAAAAATCTTTATCTAGAAGAAAGTACTTAACCAGGACTCGGTAGATCAGAGTTCTATGGCTGGCAGTCCAACACAAAACCTTCAAGTCTCTGGGTTCATTTTATTTCCTTTGTAAAATCAGAGTTAGTAAGTCAATTCAAAGATTTCTTTCAAATCTAAAATTATTTAATTTCTTTCAGAAAGGAATTGAGTTGAAATAGAAATTTCAGGGCTGGGGGAGTAGCTCAAATGGTAGAGCACCTGCCTAACAAGCACAAGGCCCTGAGTGAAAAAGCCAATACCACCAAGAAGAAAAAGGAAATTTCAAATTTTATGTTATTCCACTGAAAATTCATCAGTTGGGGGTTCAACTTTTTTTTTTTTTTTTCTCTTTTGGTTTAGCTCTTTGAAAGACCCAATGACTTCTACTGTGACAGGCAGCACAATACTGAATTCAGAGGAAAAATTGGGGGTGAGGTGCGGCTCAGTTCTAGAATGCCTGTCTCATTATGTAAGGCCCTGGGTTTGACCCCCAGCATTGTTTAAAAAACAAACAAACAAAAAAACGTGGACTGTCAAGTTTGGGCCACTCACCTAAGTTCTCTGAGCCTCAATCCCCAGTAGTTAAGAATGGTAACTGCCTCCTACGTTGTTGGGAAGGTTAATACATGTAGATGCTAAAGTACCAGTGCTGCCAGGTAGGTGGCACTTACTATTATTATTATTCACTATTATTATGAGATACTTAAGTGCTAACCAAAAATACTTCGGTTTTATTGTTGATCAGTTTGTCAGACATTTGCAAAACCTCATACCAAAATTTATTATGGGAAAGATTTTTAAATTCTGAGAAAAATTTGAATAGTCATTCAAAAACAAATTAACTTCTGGAGATTCAATCATTCACATTGTTGCATATAATGAATAATCAGGTCTTTCTCTCTTGCCATTAGTACAAATATTAGAATAATAATACCTAGTCCTCTATTCAGTAGCATCTCTTCTTCCAAAGAGACTGATGTATTTCTCAAAAGTATTTTCGTAACTATCTTGGCTAGAGGAAATAATCCCAGTTAAAATAGGATGTGTTTTGTAGGAAACAATAATTATAATGTAGTTTTACAATCTTCAACTTCATTGAGGGGAAAAATGATATACACTCTGTCATCTTCAATATTATTTTTAAAAGCATCACATTTTAAGATAGGCTTTCCTATTAATTATTATTATTAACAATAATAATACTAATTATGATCATTAGCCCTTGGCAGCTGCTCAGACAAAGAAACTAGAGACTCAATAAGCTTCTCCAAGTTTAGCATTTTCATGCAACATGTAATTTTAAAATCCTGAAAATAGATTTAAACACTAGTAATTCTATATTTGTTTCCTTAATAGTGTTGTGATGTAAGAGGTTTCCTTCCTATTGAACTTGTTTCAGCCAGCTGCATACATAGCAATTATTCAGACTTCTGTAACTCACATGAGACATAGAGACAGAGCTCTAATAAACCTTCCAAAGGTCTGGAGTAAAATATATCAATTAATGTGAATCTTGACATATTTTAAAATGCTTCTTCATGCAGCTATTTCACAGTCTAGAAAAAATTGTCTATAAAGCCTCCATATTGTAACATCATGGAAAAAAAGAAGCAACAAAATTAATCATTTTAAAAAGAATTTACAAGAACTAATTCCACTAATAACACACATCCTAAAACTTCTGGAGTTAATAATTCACCTGAGTACTATTATGGATATTTACCAGAGATGAGACTTCAAAGCACAGCACAAACACCTTGTAAAAGTTTCCAAACATCACTTATCTTTCCCAATCCTTTTTGACCCATGTTTTTCAAATACCTTCCTTTAAATTCATATGCACTGCTCTGCACTGTCTCTACCTAAACTTATGTCCACTGTACTCCATTTCACTAATTGTAAAGACTAAATAGGTAGTATCTCCTTATTCCTTAAAGTTCATAAAAATTAGCCAATTAGGGTTTTTTTTTAATCAAAGTAGGCTTTGTAACATCTATTGGTTCTCAAATTCTAATGTAACCTAAGAAAGACATGGAACTTCTTATCCATCAGAATAACAGGTAAGATAGTCTTTAAGATCCCCACATGAATTCTGTTAAATACAATTTTTGCTTCACTGCTGCACTTGCATTGGGCTTACAGTAATTAAGAAGTGGTGAGTATCACTGGGGCTCACCAATACCTACTTATCCTTCCTTCTTGGGTATATGGAAGACTGTACTTCCCAGCTGTCTTTCAGCTGGGGAAGTCACATGACTATTTCTGGAGAGTTAAGAACAAGCAAGATGACAAGGGTCACTCTTGAGTTAACAAAATGAAGATTTCACATTTTATCATCTGCATTCTCTCTAACCTTCTGCTATGAAGACAGAAGACTTGCATTAAGACAGTGGAACCACAAGAATGAAGTAACTTAGCCAGCTTAGCCATAGCACAGAACAAGTACACTGTAGATGCATTCAGGTACTCTGGTATCAGAGTATGGATTGGGAGTTCAACTTCACTATTTAAAACATTGAGATTTTTTTGGAATCATTTAGTACTACAACACAGCTTATCCTAATCTAATTGATTCCGAATGGAAACCTACAAGGAGGAAAAAAGGGCAATAAATTGGCAGCATTGCTCCAGAGGTAAATGTTAATATTAAGTTAACCATGACCAAGGGAGAGGGGTTGAATTAAGATGCAAAGATTTCACCAGGACTCATCAAGAGTCCAAAGAGGGCTGGTGGAGTAGCTCAAGTGGTAGAACATCTGCTAAGCAAGTTCAAACCCCAGTACCACCAAAAATTTTAAAAAGAAAAGAGTCCAAAGACAGCCCCAGCTTCCAGCAGAAGTGTATATGTTCAATTTATGTCTCTAGGCTTTCTCATATGTTAGGATCAACCAAATATGAGCCTTCAAAAATTCACTAAATGAAAAACACACCATGAGTAAGTCATCAGTTACAACAAAAGAATTAGACACTCTAAAATTTCAGATATTTAAATTGTCACCTGAAGGCTACAAAATACTTATGCATAATATTTAGGTGGATGCTCAAAAAATACCAAGCAGTAGAAAATCATCAAAAATAAAACATTTATAATTTATAGATGAAAAGAAAGAATTTTTTTAAATGAGCTAAACAGCAGAAAACATAGCTAAAGGAAAAATCAGCAAATTGGAGGGCTGATCTAAGGAACTTATTCAGAATGCTGCATAAAGAGAGAAGAAAGTAGAAATTTTGAAAGAGGTATTAATAAATATAGGAGAATGGAAAGTAAAATAAATAGGATAGAAAGGAGATAAGGGCTGAGAAGATAATTTTCCAGAACTCCAGACATTCATTCACAGATATTGAAAGCAGCACATTGATTAGACAAGAAACTATTTTTAATTGTGTTTTATGAAGAATTTACTTGATCCACAGTGAGGAGACAGCTCAGATTATCATTCTGCTGGATCAGAAGTTCCTAGGTCATCCTTTACTGCACTAAGATTTCAGAACCAGTTTTGATTTTTCTTAAGGAACTTATTTGGCTTTTTTGTGAGATTTAAGGAATAAGGAGACTCTACTTAGTTGCATTTGTCCAAGAACACATTGAAACATTTGTATTAAACTACTGTTCACAGCAGATAAAAAAGACTATCTTGAAAGCAAAATGGTACATCACTAAGAACCAGGAATTGGATTGCAACATCTCAGAAACAACAATGGAAGCAAAAGAGCCTGTCAGACATATTTAAAATTCTGAGAGTCGGTAATTATCAACCTAGAATTATGTGTCCAGAAAAAAATTATCTTCTGAGAAAGACTTTTAAATAAAGAGATGTCCTGGTGAATTAAAAATTGAGAGTGGATGAGAAAAGAGTCTTAGAAGGAGTATCATAGATGTGGGAAGGAATGGAGTAAATGGTTCATTCAAACTGTAGGAAAACCTAAAGAAACACTTTGTTTGGGGGGAGTCAGGAGCAATGTCTGATTTGTAAAGACAAGAAAAATATATATATATAATAATGAATAAATATAGAAATAAAATATAGAATAATGAAAAATAAAGAACATATGAGCTGGGAGAAAAAACCCAGCCAAAGTGTTCTAAGAATTTGAATTGTTCCTAAAGGGACTACACAGCTAACTAGAAATGCCAAAAAGAAATATTTCAGGGATGTGAGGGCGATCTGCCTGCGACATCTGTCACCCCATTGATCGCCAGGGTTGATTTGGCTGATCTGGCTGGCTAGGCGGGTGTCCCCTTCCTCCCTCACCGCTCCATGTGCGTCCCTCCCGAAGCTGCGCGCTCGGTCGAAGAGGACGACCATGCCCGATAGAGGAGGACCGTTCTTCGGTCAAGGGTATACGAGTAGCTGCGCTCCCCTGCTAGAACCTCCAAACAAGCTCTCAAGAAGTATTTCAGGCACAAAAATAAAATACAACAATTTCTAACCAGCAGACAATGAAAACATAAATTAAATTTTTTTCTTAATCAATATTTTAAAGGCAAAAGAGAAGGGAGAGGAAATGGTACAAAAATCTAGACAAATGAAAAGCACAAAGTAAAATTATTAAAACAATTTTAAATATATCCATAATTATAATAAAAGTAGATCAATTCAGCAACACATCAAAAAGATTATTCACCACGACCAGGTAGGCTTCATCCCAGGGATGCAGGGGTGGTTCAACATACGAAGATCAATAAACGTAATAAACCACATTAACAGAAGCAAAGACAAAAACCACTTGATCATCTCAATAGATGCAGAAAAAGCCTTTGATAAGATCCAACATCATTTCATGATAAAAGCCCTAAGAAAACTAGGAATAGAAGGAAAGTTCCTCAACATTATAAAAGCTATAGATGACAAACCTACAGCCAGCATTATACTTAACGGAGAAAAATTAAAACCATTCCCTCTAAAATCAGGAACCAGACAAGGATGCCCACTATCTCCACTCCTATTCAACATAGTACTGGAATTCCTAGCCAGAGCAATTAGGCAAGAAGAAGGAATAAAAGGAATACAAATAGGTAAAGAAACTGTCAAAATATCCCTATTTGCAGACGACATGATCCTATACCTTAAAGACCCAAAAAACTCTACTCAGAAGCTTCTAGACATCATCAATAGCTATAGCAAGGTAGCAGGATATAAAATCAACATAGAAAAATCATTAGCATTTCTATACACTAACAATGAGCAAACGGAAAAAGAATGTATGAAAACAATTCCATTTACAATAGCCTCAAACAAAATCAAATACCTAGGTGTAAACCTAACAAAAGATGTGAAAGACCTCTACAAGGAAAACTATACACTTCTGAAGAAAGAGATTGAGGAAGACTATAGAAAGTGGAGAGATCTCCCATGCTCATGGATTGGTAGAATCAACATAGTAAAAATGTCGATACTCCCAAAAGTAATCTACATGTTTAATGCAATTCCCATCAAAATTCCAATGACATTCATTAAAGAGATTGAAAAATCTACTGTTAAATTTATATGGAAACACAAGAGGCCACGAATAGCCAAGGCAATACTCAGTCAAAAGAACAATGCAGGAGGTATCACAATACCTGACTTCAAACTATATTACAAAGCAATAACAATAAAAACAGCATGGTACTGGCACAAAAACAGACATGAAGACCAGTGGAACAGAATAGAGGACCCAGATATGAACCCACACAACTATAACCAACTTGTCTTTGACAAAGGAGCTAAAAATATACTATGGAGAAGTAGCAGCCTCTTCAACAAAAACTGCTGGGAAAACTGATTAGCAGTCTGCAAAAAACTGAAACTAGATCCATGTATATCACCCTATACCAAGATTAACTCAAAATGGATCAAGGATCTTAATATCAGACCCCAAACTCTTAAGTTGATACAAGAAAGAGTAGGAAATACTCTGGAGTTAGTAGGTATAGGTAAGAACTTTCTCAAGGAAACCCCAGCAGCATAGCAACTAAGAGATAGCATAGATAAATGGGACCTCATAAAACTAAAAAGCTTCTGTTCATCAAAAGAAATGGTCTCTAAACTGAAGAGAACACCCACAGAGTGGGAGAAAATATTTGCCAAGTATACATCAGACAAAGGACTGATAACCAGAATATACAGGGAATGTAAAAAATTAAATTCTTCCAAAACTAATGAACCAATAAAGAAATGGGCAAGTGAACTAAACAGAACTTTCTCAAAAGAAGAAATACAAATGGCCAGAAAACACATGAAAAAATGCTCACCATCTCTAGCAATAAAGGAAATGCAAATTAAAACCACACTAAGATTCCACCTCACCCCTGTTAGAATAGCCATCATCAGCAACACCACCAACAACAGGTGTTGGCGAGGATGCGGGGAAAAAGGAACCCTCTTACACTGTTGGTGGGAATGTAGACTAGTACAATCACTCTGGAAAAAAATTTGGAGGCTACTTAAAAAGCTGGACATTGATCTACCATTTGATCCAGCAATACCACTCTTGGGGATTTACCCAAAAGACTGTTACTCCAGAGGCACCTGCACATCCATGTTTATTGCGGCACTATTCACAATAGCCAAGTTATGGAAACAGCCAAGATGCCCCAGCACTGACGAATGGATTAAGAAAATGTGGTATCTATACACAATGGAATTTTATGCAGCCATGAAGAAGAACGAAATGTTATCATTCGCTGGTAAATGGATGGAATTGGCGAACATCATTCTGAGTGAGGTTAGCCTGGCTCAAAAAACCAAAAATCATATGTTCTCCCTCATATGTGGACATTAGATCAAGGGCAAACACAACAAGGGGATTGGAATATGAGCACATGATAAAAGCGAGAGCACACAAGGGAGGGGTGAGGATAGGTAAGACACCTAAAAAACTAGCTAGCATTTGTTGCCCTTAACGCAGAGAAACTAAAGCAGATACCTTAAAGCAACTGAGGCCAATAGGAAAAGGGGACCAGGAACTAGAGAAAAGGTTAGATCAAAAAGAATTAACCTAGAAGGTAACACCCACGCACAGGAAATCAATGTGAGTCAATGCCCTGTATAGCTATCCTTATCTCAACCAGCAAAAACCCTTGTTCCTTCCTATTATTGCTTATACTCTCTCTACAACAAAATTAGAAATAAGGGCAAAATAGTTTCTGCTGGGTATTGAGGGGGGGGAGAGGGAGGGGGCGGAGTGGGTGGTAAGGGAGGGGGTGGGGGCAGGGGGGAGAAATGAACTAAGCCTTGTATGCACATATGAATAATAAAAGAAAAATTAAAAATAAATAAATAAATAAATAAATAAAATTGCATACAAAAAGAATAAAAAAAATAAATAACCATGTTCCAGTTATAGAAGACATGACAATCTGCATTATCTTCTCTCCTTTCTGACTAACCCAAGTAATAATGATAATAAT
Source organism: Castor canadensis (assembly GCF_047511655.1). NCBI lineage: Eukaryota > Metazoa > Chordata > Mammalia > Rodentia > Castoridae > Castor > Castor canadensis. The sequence goes on from NC_133395.1 coordinate 82,754,613, forward strand.
AAATAATAATAAAAGTTTGGGGATGTCCAGCAGCAGGTGAGAAGTCACAGTAAAGTTCTGGAGAAAGCAATAGGAATAGAGTGGCAGAAAATGCACAGGCAAGGAACTACACTTGAAGATAAGAAGACTGATGAAGTTCTCCCAACAGAACCTCTGTAGGATCACAATCAACCTAAGATGGGTTGGTATCAGATGACAGGGGATTCAATGGGGGAAAAGAAAACAGAGAAAATACAGCAGAAAACACAAGAGAGTAATTTGGGCTCAAACACCTTAGGCTCTATGAAGGAAGATAGACAGACAGAGATACAAATGAAGATGATAATTATCAAAGTCACTCAAGCAGGTTGATTAGGGATGTTGGGAAAGAGTTCACAGAAGAAGTGGAATTTGACCCAGACCTTAGAGTCAGCATAGGTTATATGAGTACTGGGTGTTTCTTAAAGTTATTTTTGAATTCTTACTCTTCCACAGAATTTTGTATCATTGATGAGGTTTGATTTGGTTTTGGTACTGGAGTTTGAACTCAGGGCCTTGCACTAGCTAGCAAAGGTGCTCTACCACTTGAGTCACTCCGCCAGCCCTTTTTGCTTTAGTTATTCTTCAAGTAGGGTCTCAAACTTATGCCTAGGCTAGCCGGGACCCCATTCTCCTGTGTACATATCTCACTCAGATGGGAAGACAAGCGTATCCCACCACACTTGGATTTTTACTGGTTAAGTTGGATCTTTTGATCTTTTTGTACAGGCTGGCACTGAACACAATCCTTCTGATCTTCTTCTCCAAAATAGCTAGGAGTATTGTCATGAACCACTGCACTGGCCATTGATGAGTTGTTAAAGGTAGATGACAAAGTCTACTGAATTACTAAGGGGAATTACTAATTTTAGGTACTTGATTTACAAAATAGAATTTCATATATATTCATAGCTTTAGTAGGCAAACAGAAGAAGAAAACAAAAGAAACATTTATCAGCAACATACATTCAAATTGTATATAATATATACATATATATTCTAAAAGGAATGTATTTTCACTCTACAGACTATGAAACCCATAAACACCTGAGCCATACTGTACACCCTGTAGATATTTGGCATTAGGAAAGATTCAAAATGTCAACTTATAACTAGAAGGGGAAATTTTAAAAATCATCTTAAAACAATAATAGAATACTTAACTGCAACTTGGGTGTTTATTTTCCTTTAAGTCTTGTTCTAAATCATATACCATTCTTAAATGCAAGGTCATAGAACATCAAAGGAATATTTAAAATATTCCATCCCTTATATTTTACAAATAAGGTAAAGGAGACCGAGAGGTGTTAAATTAGCCCATTAATTGCTGCACTCTTTGTTTAATAAAGATTTTGGTTGAAAGATAACAGTAACGATTCAATTTTATAAGCAGGTATTAAATTAAACTTGGCTTATTTAGAAAGAAGCCTTTGTTTGATTATAGTTGGCACCAATCTGAGAACAAACACCAAATTGCAATGCTCCTGAAGTGGAATTTAATAAAAGTAAATTGTCGTGTGTGCTAGCTTTGCAAATGCAAACTGTGAGTACAAACATCTTATGATAATTACAGTCCTTTCTTCATCTCCATGGTCTTTTTTCCTCCCCAGAAGACATTTTCTTAGACATGTATGTGATCATCTCACTTTTTGTATTTTTTAGGAAGTAATAAGCAGAAAGTACACAGTGCCTTTTATTGAAGTTCAAATGCCTAAGGCATCGAATTGTCCCATTACTGATCGTCTCTTCCTCTTATTCCCCACACCTACAGCATCTCTTCTACCAGGGTTGAAGTAGGCTGTACAGTACAATCTTGGTGCCCTCCATTTTTCAGAATTTATTTTGAGAAGTTAGATAGATTTTCTGGTTAGACACGCTACCAACAGAGCTACCTCATGTACTTAGGCATTTAAGTTCATGCTCCAGAACAATCCCTGGTCTGTGTGGCTCCCCAGCATTTCTGTGCTCATCAGAAGTGAGTTCCCGGATCTTGACTATCTCAGGTTTCCCTCCCACCCCATAACATTTCTGTTTCTCAGCTCAATATGGATGAGATGCTTGTGTGCTAGCACCATCTATGGTTGAAAAAGCAGATGGGCATGTGACACTCATAGGACTACAAATTTGACTACTGTTGCTTGATGACTATCAAATGATACAATCAAAATTTTTTAGATTTCTTTCTTTTTCTCACATTTTATGAGAATATATTAGTTGTACAAAGGGGTTTCGTTATGATGTTTCCATATATGCATTGTACTTTGATCAAATTTCTTTCCACCCTCTGCCCCCTTCTTAAAACAATTTCAACAGGGTTCATTGCTCTATTTCATACACGTGGATAATTTACTTTTGACCATGAGAGTGGACACCCTTGGTCATTCCTAACTTTAGAAGAAATAGTTTTAGGTTTTCCTCATTTAGGACAATGTTGGCTATAGACTTATCATATATAGCCCTTACTATGAGAAATGTTCCTTATATTCCTAGTTTCTTTCTTTCTTTCTTTCTTTCTTTTTTTTTTTTTTTTTTTTTGGTGATGGTACAGGGATTGAAATCGGGGTCTTGCAGTTACCACACAAATGTTCTACCACTCAAGCCACACCCCCAGTCCTATTCCTAGTTTCTTCAAGATTTTTTGCCATGAAGTTTTTTGTCAAAGGTTTTTTCTGCATTTATTGAGATGATGATTTTTGTCCTTTATTTAGTTTATGTACTGTGTTACATTAATTGATTTATATATACTGAAACACTCTTACGTTCCTGGCATGAAAGCAACTTGGTCATTTTTTTTTTATATTTTTAATATATTCTTGAATTCAGTTTGTGAGAATTTTTGCAACTATGTTCAAGGAAACTGGTCTGTAATTTTTTTTGTCATGTCTTTTTCTGGTTTTAGTATCAGGTTAATAATGGCTTCATAGAATAAGTTTGGTAGTATTTCTTCACTTTCTATTTTATGAAACACTTTGAGGAGCATTGGTGTTAGTTATTATTTAAAGGTCTGGTAGAAATCCATGGAAGTTTGAGCTCAGGGCTTCACGCTTGCTAACCAGGCACTTTACCACCTGAGTCATTGTGCCAGCCCATGCTGAGAAACTCTTCACTACTGCTTCAATCTCATAATTTGTTATACATCTATTCAGGTAGTTTATATGCTCTCGGTTCAATTTAGCAGGTCATTATGTATCTGGAAATTTATTTATTTCTTCTAGAGTTTCATCCAGTCTGTTAAAATACAGGTTTTAAAGTATTCCCTGTTGATTTCTCTGGTATTTGTTGTGATCCCCTTTCCTATCTCTAATCCTATTAATGTGCATCCTTTCCCTCTTTTTTTTGGTTAATTTGGCTAAAGGTCTGTCAACCTTGTTTATCTTTTCAAAGAACCAACTCTGTTTCATCGGTTCTTTGTATTACTCTTTAAGTCTCCAGTTCTTTCATTTTCACCCTGATCTTTATTATTTCTTCCTGTCTATTGCTTTTAGATTTGTTTTGTTCTTTTTTTCTAAGGGTTTGAAAAATATCATTAGGTTACTTACTTGAAATTTCTCTGCTTTTTTAATGTAGACCCTCATGGCTATAAACTTTCCTTTTAATACTGTCTTTGCTGCATCACAAAGTCTCTTTTGTTGTGTTTTCACCTTTATTTGCTTCTGAGAATTTTTTTATTTCCTTTCTTATTTCTTCAAATAAAAAATTTTTCTCCATTCAAAAGTGAGTTGTTGGCTGGTGGAGTAGCTCAAGTGGTAGAGCACCTGCTTACAAGCATGAGGCCCCAAGTCAAGCCCCAGCACCACCAAAAAAAAAAAAAAAAAAAAAAAAAATGAGTTGGTCAGTCTCCATGTATTCAAATAGTTTCTGTTGTTACTGATTTTTAGTTTTATTCCATTGTAATCTGATGAAATATAGGAAGTTATTTCAACTTTCTTGTATTTTTTAAGACTTGCATTTATCCTAAAATATTATCTATTTTGGAGAAACTTTCGTGGACAGCCAAGAATGTGTGTTCTGCGGCTGTTGAGTGGAATATTCTGTAGATGTGCATTAAGTCAATTTGATGTATAGCATCAATTAACTGTAAAGTTTCCCTGTTGATTTTTTTTTTGTCTGTATGACCTATCTCTTGGTGAAAGTGAGGTATTAAATTCATCCACCATTATTGATTTGTGGTCTATCTGAGCTTTTATGTCTGGTAGTTTTTTTGTATGAATGCTGATGGTCAGTGTATGTAAGTTTACAATAGTTAATATTCATATGGATAAAGGAAACAATCTGTTTCCTTTATCCATATGAATAGACTTTCTTTGCCTCTTCCAACTAATTTTGGTTTAGAGTATACTTTGTCAGATATGAGGATGGTTACTCCTCCTCCTTGGGGGCTGTATTTGCTTTTTTGTTAGTGAGATGTGTTTTTTTTTTTTAGGCAACAAATAGTTGGATCTTATTTTAGTTTTTTTGTTTTGTTTTATTTTTAATCCTATCTACCAGCCTGTCTCTTCTGGCTGGAGAATTGAGATCATTAACACTCAGAATTACTATTGAAAAGTATATAGTAATTCCTGCCTTTTTTTAGTGTTTGGTTCTTTCCTACTCTTTATTTGCTAATCTACACATTTGGTGAGATTTTTTTCTCTTTTTTCATCATATTCCTTCATATATATATATATATATCAAAACACATACTGTACAATGAGTTCTGGGTTGCAAAGGAGGATTTATTTTTTGCACCTGCCTATAAATCTGATGAGATTTATTTATCCCCATATTTTCAAGGCTGTGTTTATCTTCACCTTCTGTGTATAGAATTCTTGTGCAGTGTTGATTTAGGGATCATTAAGTTTTTGTTTATCATAGAAGGTTTTTATTTCTTCTTCGATTACAGCTTTGCTGGGTACAGTAATCTATGTTGACAGTTATTTTCTTTCAGCGCTTAAAATATATCATTCCATGATCTCCTTAATTTTAAGGTTTCTGTTGAGAAATCTTCTATTATTCTGATGGGTTTGCAGGTTTAAATAGTCTTTCTTTGTTCTCTGTACTTAATGTTTTAACTATAATATGACATGGGAAGTTCTATTATGGTCTTACCTGTTTACAGACTTAAAGACCTCCTTACCTGGATGGGCATCTCTTTCACAGGATTTAGGAAGTCATCTGCTATTACTTTCTTCAATATGTTTTCTATACCTGTAGCTTGCACTTCTTCTCCTTCCTCAATGCCCATGACTCACAGGCATGGTTTTCTAATTCATAGTTCTTACATTTCTGTTTCTACTTCTTCATTATTTTTTATCTTCATCTGATTTTCTATTACATCTACCTTGCCTTCAAACCCTGATAGTCTGTCTTTCATTGAATCCAATCTGTTGAAGGGGATTTCAACTGGATTTTTAAATTTGATATATAGAACTTTTCATTTTCAGAATTTCTATTTTATTTTTTCAGGGTTTCTACATCTTTATTGAATTCTCTTCTCATGTCTTTTATTGTCTTAGTTCATTAAGCTCTTATTTGTATCTTGAGTTCATTTAGCTGCTTGTTTTCTCTTTGAATGCATGTAGCTGTGTTTATTCTTTTTGATTTTGTTAATTTTATATATGTCCTCTTTCATTCTGATGATCATTCTTGTCACCATTCGAGTTCAATATCTGAGATTTCATCCACTTCACTATTATTCAGATTCTTTGTTGTGTGATTGCTGACTTTTAGGGGTCATGCCTTGTTTTTCATATTTCTTGTGTTTCTGCATTGAGATTTGCCCATCTGAATTTAAGTCATTGGTTGGAGGTTTTAATCATCAAAAATCTTTCAGTAGAATTATTCTGTATGTTCTGGCAGGACTGGGTAGTAGCAAGGTTGGTGTGTCATTTCTCACCATTGGCCTGGTATAACCTGGGGTATAACCCAACAAAAACAAATTCACCAATTGAATACCAACCTAGATATTTACATGAAGTTAAAAAAATTGGCAACATCATCTATATTACCAATCACGTTATATATGAAATGGACTAGTGTTCTTATTTAGTACAGTAAGGGGCAGAAAAAAATTATTCGTGTAGGAGTTAAAAATTTGATAGGAAAAATAAGGGAGGCTGAGGGAAGAAATAAGGAAAACCAAAGATGGGGGAAGTGTGTGGACTGAAAGCAAACAAAATAATAGTGTTCAGGAACATAGTTCAATTATTGCGGACCAGAGGCAGCTGCTGGAGTGAGGCAAGGTAGGTCCTATGAGTTAGCAGTAATTCCCAGGGGTTGGGCTGCCCTTTCAGGGTTCTGGTAGAGGAGGGGTGCTTCTAGACATGTGAAGTAGCAGCTGGGGTGGACAAGTCTCTGACAGCACTCTGTCAAGTGCTCCCATTCTAGAAGTCCACACTTTGCCCTGCACAGGGGATCCAGTGGCAGCTCCAGCTTGTCCACAAACAGCTTCCCCCTTTTCTGCCTAGGCCCCCATTTTAATGTTTTATTTGCAAAGTGAGGAGCAAGTACCCTTTGTTACTTCTATATATACATACACTGCTGGATTGGGTGGTGAATTTAAGGCTATAGTCAGCCAACGTGCTTGCTCCCATGCCCTCCCTTTGTCTTGGGCCAGAGACGCAGTTGCCAAGTGGCTTCACACCAGACCAGAGCCAGGTGTGGAGCCTTTGGTCAGTCTGCTTTGCCAAAAGTCTCTTGTGGGCAGTTGTATTTATACATACACACTGAGCTAGGTGGTGCTTTTAGGGTTGTAGCCAGTTATAGGAAAGTCCATCCAGCTTTCTCGCTCCTGCACTCACCTTTTGCCCCAGGTGGAGGAACACAGTCGCCAGGTCTTTACTTCAGCCTGGTACCAGCTTATACTTAGTCCTCTGTGTAATGTTTTGCTTGCATGATCCTTCTGGTCAGAAACAAAATTAAACAAAACCCAAAAAAACTGGGCTGGAATGGTCAAGGGATGGAACAGATACAGTTCTGTTTCCCAGGAGGTGGTTCTGAGCTCAGCCTGCAAGTAATTCTCTTTGCTTCTTCTTTTTTTTTTTTTAAACTGAACTTGTTTATTTTGCATGACTGTTTCAAAACAAGAATAACATGATTCTTTTTTAAATATAAAACACTTTTAAAAAGAAAGGGAGAGAGGCAAAGAAGTCATTATTTCCTAGGCTAAATTAAAACACTTTCATACCAAATGGAAAGGAAAAGAAGAACAAAATGGAAAAGGGCTAAGACCCTATACAGAACCAGGTTTTTCTCATGGACCTACAGGCTTCACAGAACTCAAGGTTTAGGTCAATTTGCTTCCTTCTGTTCTTTCTTCTTGGGACCAGTAAGCCAGTTAACTCACTATAAAGTAATGTGGTTCTCTGCCCCTTAAAAGATGGCTCTCTCTTCACTGGGAGAAGTTCTCAAAGGGCGAGTCAGCTGAGCCCTGCACAATGACAGACTTATTTAATTTTCAGAACATAGCTGCTTGATACTCCCTGCAAGTGGCGGGCAATCACAGGATGCCTTGAGGCTCTAACCCTGGCTTGTCTGAACATCATCCACCGGTAGTCCTGTTCATCAGAGGTCCAGAAGAAATTTCCTAACCTGAGCCAGGTATTTTGGTTTCAAATAGTCCCCCAGATCATCCTTACTGACCCAAACATGATGGCCCTTCTTCCCGGCCTGGGAAAAGTCTCCACTTAGTAGCACTGCTTTGTAGAAGGATACTTTGGCCCCGAGGTTACTCTCTGTCGGACATTGCTTGGGGAAACTTAAACTTGTAGTGGCCACAAGGTGCATTTCCTAGGAACTTGGCTTCCATATTGTTTTCTGAGATTGTGGCCAGGATTCGCTCAGCTGTCCCTCGAAGGGTCTCTCCAGGCTGCCACTCTACCTGGGGCAAAAGCCAAACATCCTGGTCTCCAAGCTTCTGTCTGACTAACAGGACAAGGTTCCTGTCTAGCTTCCGATTCAATGAGGTTCGGTCATTTTGTTTATCCGCTTCTGTTATGCGATCTCCAGGTTTGAACTGTAGGAATTTCTGCTCTCACATTATCTTCCAAATCTTGCACAAGGAATATATCCTGTTCGTCTTGCTCATCATCACAGAGGTCAGCTTTCTTCTTTGCCATTCGCTGGGCTTCATCCAGAGCACGGAGTTCGTGGTCTGAATACAGGCTTTTCTCTATCTCAATCTGCTGTAAAAGAGCCGCCACCTCTTCCTGCAATGGGGTCAGAGGCGTGGAGATTAGCGGTGGCCGCTGCAGAGGAGACCCGCGGCTTGAAGGTGCGGCCTCGAGGCCAGGCTGCGAGAACACAAGCGACCACCGCAGAGCCTCCCGAGCTGCCACCAGCCCCCGGCCACCCCTAACAGAGCTCGCCTCGCGGGCGTCGCCATCTTTTTTCTCTTTGCTTCTTTTATAAGTCTAAAGTTTGGTATCTTTTATTTTCTCTAGCTGCTGTCTGATGCCCTCCCTTTGCTTACTAACTTGCCTGTCTTTTCCTGAAGCAATGTACCTGAGGTTTCCTGGTTCATGGAGACTCAAGAATGTGGTGCGTGTCTGCAATCCTCCGTCTTCCTCCAATTTTATTTTCAATCTATTACACAAGCACTACTGTAGAAGAAGACCTTAAGTAGTTGTACTTTATCTTTGTTTTTATTTAGGACTTACGAACTATTTTCAGTTTTGCCATAGTCCATTGAGCTAATTTTATAAGAGTGAGTATAAACACATATTCCAACCACAAAAAAGGGATTGAAATTCAAAATTAAAAAAACAGCAAGTTAAATAATAAAATCTACCACAAATATATAGACAAATTGTTAGTGTTGCAGCTGACTCAAAAATTGAAGGAAGTAGGCTGCAGGCATGGTTCAAATGGTAGAGTACCTGCCCAGCAAACATGAGGTCTTGAGTTCAAATCCTAGTACCAACCCAAAAAAGTAAATATCTTATGCACATGTGGAAATATTACATTGCACTCTATTAATACACACAATTTATGATTTTATGGATTAGTTAAAATATTTTTTAATTTAAGGGATTTTATATTGATACCAAGTCTTTAACTATTATGACATAAAAATACTTTGATAAGTTTTCCATTTAAACTCCATGAACTGACTTGAAATAAAAATTTAAAGACTTCTTTTTAAAAAAACTTTTTGTCATAGTGCTTTTTTGAAATTCAAACAAAACATAACATCCCTTTTTGTTCTCCACATGCAGATATTGAGTTTTAAGTGTTTAGACTATAAGAATCATGGGGAAAGATGAGATACACTATATTTACAATTTCCATGAACCGTTCAACTTTGACCTTTTCAACTTTGGATTCCAAAAGGATCAATACCAGAGACCCAGAACCAGCCACTCACTGCACAGTTCCTACCGGTAATGAACTCTTAATCTTGGTAGCAACATCAAGAGCTCACACAGTCTTAGCATGTCTTTTAGGCCATCTTCCACCCAAATTAAGGATGCCTTTTGAAATATCCTCAACAAATCCACAATTATATTTTTCTTAGACATATACAGGTTAAAGGTATGCAGCCTCCAAAGAAAGCCCATTCCTTCATCCTCAAAATAAATAAAGCTAGAAACACCTTCCCCTTGACTAGAAGTTCTCCAGAACTACTGGCAAACTTATTTCCCAACTCCTTGGCTGCCTCTTTGACCTGACCATCCCATCCAAATAAGATTACAATATTTTTATGTAATTACAACTTACAACCTTCCAATGATCCCATTATAAAAGATAACCCCACCCCCAAGACTTCTTTCAAGCAGGGCACCAGTGGCTCATGTCTATAATCTTAGTTCCTTGGGAAGTTGAAATCAAGAGTATTGAGGTTTGAGGCTAGCCCAGGAGAATAGTTCATAAGACCCCATCTTCAAAATAATCAGAGCAAAATGGACTGTAGGTGTGACTACGTGGTAGATTGCCTGCTTTGCAAGTGTGAAACCCTGAGTTCTAATCCTAGTCCCACCAAAAACAGACTTCTTTCAATCAACAAATATTATTGTCCCTAGGATCCATGAGGGATTGCTTCCAGGATACCCCCCCAAACCTGTGGATGCTCACAACCCTTATAAAAAATGGCATAAGATTTACATAGAACCTACATACCCTTCTCTATACTTGAATTATCTCTAGATGACTTATACCTCAAACAATGTCAATAGTTGTCATACTGTATTATTTAAGGCATAATGAAAGGGGGAAGGAAGTCTGCACATGTTCAGTACAGACACATGTTAAGGATCATCCCATCTGCTGCCTGGAAGGACCATGTGTCAGAGTAATGCTCTTTCTTTTCGTGTTAAACAGTGAGCTCTCTGTGCAGTGCTGCTCCCCTAACTGCTGAGATTACAGCTAAAATCAATGTCCTGTGTGTATATGGACATGCGTAAAGATCTGAGAGGACTCAGCTGGGGTGTAGCTCAGTGCCTAGATGTTATGCAAGCACTTTATCACTGAACTTGTTTTTTTAAAACAGGGTCTCATTACAGACCTCCAGCTGGAATTTTAATCCTCCTGCTTCAGCCTGGGAGTGCTGGGATTGCAGTCATGTACCACCTCTCCCAGCCACAAACAAATTTTTTCAAGTATTTTTGATCCATGGGTATGGAACCCACTGATGGAGATAACTGACTGTAGTTCTTTAAATTGAGCCCTGAGGGTGGTATAAGCTCCTGTCCCTAGAATCCTTAAGTGTTTTCTTAACCTATTACTGTTTTTCTTTTTTGAATATGTTTTCTTCTTTTGACACAGTCACATTTAGTAAATGATAATGCATTTCTTTCTGTTTTTCCAATTAAGATACAGTCCTTCTAAATGTGGATAATAAAGTATTTCTATAGTATAAAAAGGCTTAGACATCCCTTCCACTATCAAATTCATGCTTTAGTCAATAGTCTTAATCATCAAACTCAAGAACTCAGGCCTAAATTCCAAGTATGCATTTTGCTACCTGCTGGACTTCCCTGCATCAGTGTTTCAAAAGCACATCCCATACCATAAGACTCTCCTCTTCGCCCTGGCTCTTGTTCCTGCATCCTCTTAGACTTCCCTTACCTTTGTCATGGAAATGTCAGGATTCCAATTACTCCAGCTTCTTCCTCATCTTCAACCTCCTCTCAGCTGCCAGGTTTTTTATTTCACCTCTTCCTTGAGCTTTGAATTCTCCTGTCCTAGACATCCTCTCTTCCTGTCCTTAGTCAGGTCATTATTTCCTGACCCTTGGACCATTTTGATAACTTTCAAACTAAACTTCTGGTTCAACAATTAGAAATGTTGATGATTGCCCACTAAATATAGAATGAAGGAGGCTGGGGGTGTGGTTCAAGAGGTAGAGCACTTACCTAGCATACACAAGGCCTTAGGTTCAATCCCCAGCACTGCAAAAATATATATATAGAAAGACAGAGAATGAAGTCCAAATACACCAACCTAGAATTCAAAGCAAACCCCTTTACTCTTAGATTCTTAAGCTTCTTTTCAACCTTATTTTCCACTACACTTCCCTTGGATCATACTTCCAGGTACTGATATTCTCCCAAAATATGTCCTGCTATGTTTAACCTCAACAGTTTTGTTCAACCTGGATGGTAAGTTCTTCCAAGGATGGCTAATACTTGATATATTTGTCATTCTTTTTTTTCCCCACTATTTTTGTTTATTATTGTTGTGAGGGGTGGGGGAACACTAGCATTTACAAAGGTTCTTACAATGTACCAAACATATCATACTTAAATTCACCCCCTCCAGTGCTCTCTTTCATCCCCTCTCCCCTGATTCCTGGAACAGTTTCAACAGGCATCATTTTTGCACTTACATACATGTGTACAAATTATTTGCACTGTATTCATCTTCCTACTCCTTTCCCCACCACCTACCCCTTCCCACCAGTGCCAATCCCTCCCACCAGGGCAGAACCTGTTCCCCCCTCTCTGATTTTGAAGAAGAAAAAGCATAAACGATAATAAGAGAAACATTGCTTTTTTGCTAGTTTGAAATAAATATAGCTATACATGTAGATTCCTTATGTTGTTTCTATGCATATATGTATTACAACCCCAATTGGCTCATCTCAACCAGTCCTCTTCACTTCTCCCTAGTCTCCTTCCCATGGTGGCCTCAGCCAGCTTAAGATTTCTGTATTCATTCCTGTACAGTGAGCACATCAACCACATTCAAGCTTTTGGTTTCCTTCCCTTGCACTATCCCTCCCGTGAGCAGCCTTCCCTTAGTGTGACCCTTGTCCCACAATATTGCTACATTTGTTTTAGGTCTATAATCCAAATATGAGGGAAAATGTGGCTTTTTGCCTTCTGAGCCTGAATAACTTCACTTAAGATGATGTTCTCCAGTTCTCCAGTTCCATCCATTTACCTGCAAATGACAAAATTTCATCCCTCTTTATGGCTGAGTAAAATTCCATTGTGTATAAATACCACATTTTCTTAATCCATTCATCAGTTGTAGGGCATCCTGGCTGTTTCCATAGCTTGGCTATTGTGAATAGCGCTGCAATAAACATAGGTGTACAGATGTCTTTGTAGTAACCTGACTCACATTCCATTGGGTATATCCCCAGGAGTGGGATTGCTGGATCATATGGCAGATCTATGTTTAGATTTTTAAGAAGCCTCCATATTGTTTTCCAGAGTGGTTGTACTAGCTTACATTCCTACCAACATCCTCACCAACATTTGTTGTTGGTGGTGTTCTTGATGGTAGCTATTCTAACAGGATTGAAGTGGAATCTGTGATTTGCATTTCCATTATGGCCAGGGATGGTGAGCATTTTTTCATGTGTTTTTTAACCATTTGGATTTCTTCCTTTGAAAAAGTTCTGTTCAGTTCATTTGCACATTTCTTTATTGGGTCATTGATTTTTTTGGGAGCTTAGTTTTTTGAGCTCCCTGTATATTCTGGTTATCAGTCCCTTGTCTGATGTATAGCTAGCAAAGATTTTCTTCCATTCTTTGGGTGGCCTCTTCAATTTAGGACCATTTCTTTTGTTGTGCAGAAGCATTTTAATTTCATATAATACCATTTGTCAATCCTTCTTCTTAGTTGTTGAGCCACTTGTGTTCTACTGAGGAAGTCCTTGCCTGTGCCAATTGCTTCCAGCATATTCCCTAATGTTTCCTGTACTAGCTTCAAGGTTTCAGGTCTGATATTAAAGTCTTTAATCCACTTGGAGTTGATACTTGTACAGGGTGACAAATACGGATCTAGTTTCAGTTTTCTGGAGGCAGATATCCACTTTTCCCAGTAACATTTGTTGAAGAGGCTGTCTTTTCTCCATTGTATGTTTTTGGCACCTTTGTCAAAAATTAGGGGGGCATAGCTGCATGGTTTCATATCTGTGTCCTCCATTCTGTTCCTCTGGTCTTCGTATCTGTTTTTGTGCCAGTACCATGTCGTTTTTATTGCTAAGGCTCTGAAGTATAGTTTGAAGTTGGGTTATGTGATACCTCCAGCATTGCTCTTTTTGGTCAGAATTGCCTTGGCTATTCGTGGTCTTTTGTGTTTCCAAATGAACTTTAGGATTGATTTTTTAATCTTTGTGATGAATGTCATTGTGGTTTTGATGGGAACTGTGTTGAACATATGGATTACTTATGGTAGTACAGCCATTTTTACTATGTTGATTCTGCCAACTCATGAGCATGGGAGATCTTTCCACTTTCTGTAATTGTCTTTGATTTCTTTCTTCAGTGGTTTATAGTTCTCCTTGTAGAGCTCATTCACATACTTTGTTAAGTTTATTCCTAGGTATTTGATTTTTTTTTGAGGCTATTGTAAATGGAATTATTTTCCTATATTCTTTCTCAATCTGTTCATTGTTGGTGTATAGAAAAGATACTGATTTTTCTAAGTTGATTTCTGTATCCTGCTACTTTGCTGAAGCTGTTTATGTGTCTAGGAGCTTTGAAGTGAAGTTTTTTGGGTCTTTTAGGTATAAGATCATGTCATCTGTGAGTAGGGATAGTTTGACTACTTCTTTACCTATTTGTATTACTTTTATTTCTCTTTCCTGTTTTATTGCTCTATCTAGGAATTGCAAAGCTATGGTGAATAGGAGTGGGGAGAGTTGGCACCTTGTCTCATTCCTGACTTTAGGGGAAATGGTTTCAGTTTTTCCCCATTAAATATGATGTTGGCTATAGGTTTGTCATATACAGCCTTTATAATGTTGAGGTACATTCCTTCTATTCCTAGTTTCATCAGAGCTTTTACCATAAATGGTGTTGAAACTTATCAAAGGCTTTTTCATGGGGAGAAGAAGAAGGCAAGGAAACTTCATTCCTCAAAAGAACAACAATTCAATAGAGGATTTAGTGGGAAATGAAGAAAATGAATACCCAGTTCTTGACCCCAACAGAATAAGGATAAATATCACTAATGAGCTCAACAATGTCCACAAAAAAAAATCTCTCAAAGAGGAAATCATGGATGAGCTCATTGAAATACGTATGGAGAAGTTACAAGAGATAGTTAAACAGAATATACAGAATGATCTCAAGCAATATCAAGACACCACAAATAAAAAACTTAAGAATACACAGAAACAACTAAGTGAACTCAGAGAGGACTTCAACAAACACCAAAGTGAAACAAAGGAGACTATTAAAAACAAAAAAGAGATATGTGAAATAAAGAAGACAACACAAAATATGAAAGAGGAGTTGAACAAAGATTTGGAAAACCTCAGAAAAAAAGAACCAAACAGAAATCCTGGAAATTAAAAGTCCCTGAAATCAAATAAAAAATACCATGAAAGGCCACTCCAGCAGATTAAAACAAGTGGAAAACAGAATGTCAGGCCTTAAAGATAAAATAGATATTAAACAAACAAACAAAAAAAAATAACACCTGAAGAACTCTTAGACAAAAGACCCAAAAGCTGTAAAAGGAATATGCAAGAATTCAATGACCAAACCTGACAATCATGGGCATCAAAGAAGGAGAAGTGTGAGCCAAAAGGATACATAATACAGTCAACAAAATAATAGCAGAGAATTTCCCAAATCTTGAGAAAGGGTTGTCCATTCAGGTACAGGAAGCCTCCAGGACACCAAACAGACTTGCCCAAAATAGAACCTCTCTGTGGCATATTATCATTGAAACAATGAGCACAGAAAACAGGAACGAATGTTGAAGGCTATAAGAGAAAAATGAAACATGTAAAAGTAAACCCAGGTGGGGGGAGAAATGACCCAAACATTGTATGCACATATGAATAAATGAAGAAAAATTGCTAGACATGCAATAAAAGTAAAAAATTTTTAAAAAGTAAACTGATCAAAATAACAGATTTCTCAACAGAAACCTCAAAAGCAATAAGGGCATGGAGTAAGGTATTTTGAGCACTGTAAGGAAAACATTTTCAGCCCTAAGATACTGTACCCAGCAAAACCATCATTCAAAATTGATGGAGGAATAAATCTTCCATGGTAAAAAGAAACTAAAATAACATATGACCAAAAAGCCACCACCACAGAAGATTCTACAAGGAATTCTACACATGGAAGAAAAAAACAAACAAAACCACAAGAGGACAGGAAGTATTAAACCACAGAAGAAAAGACAAGTAATCAGAGAGTAGAATTGAATCAGCTGCACACACTCAAATCCTTAAACAATAAAAACAAATAAATGGCAGGAATCACCAAACACCTATCAATATTATTGGACTCAATGTCCAATATGTTATTGGACTCAACTCCCCCATCAAAAGACATTGTTTGGCAACCTGGATTAAAAAAGATCTGACAATCTGTTGTTTAAAAGAGACTCACCTTATTGACAGAAATAAACACTGGCTTAGGGCAAAAGGCTGGAAGAAAATTTACCAAGCTAATGGCCCCCAAAAACAGGCAGAGTATCAATACTTATATCAGACAAAGTGGACTTCAAACTTACATTAGTCAAAAGAGACAAAGAAGGTAACTTCATATTAATAAAAGGAGCAATACATAAAGAGGAAATAATAATTATCAACTTACATGCACCCAGTATCAGTGTATTCAATGCCATTAAACATGTACTAAAGGACTTAACATCACATATAGACTCCAACACAGTGGTAGAGGGAGACTTTAATATCCCTCTATCACCAACAGATAGGACATTCAGACAAAAAAATCAATAAAGAAATCCTACAACTAAATGACACCATAGATCAAATGGACTTGACAGATGTCTACAAAACATTCCACCATACAACAGCTCAATATATGTTCTTCTCAACAGCCCATGGAACTTTCTCCAAAATAGGCCATATCTTAGGGAACAAAGCAAGTCTCAACAAATCTAAGAAAACTGAAATAACCCCTTGCATACTATCTGATCACAATGCATGAAACTAGAACTCAACAACAAAAGCAGCAGCAGAAAATATGCAAACAATTGGAGGTTGAACAAAACACTGCTCAATGATTATTGGATTATAGAAAAAAGAAGTGAGGAAGTCAAAAAGTCCCTGAAATTTAATGAAAATGAAAACACAACCTATCAGAACGTATGGGACACAGCAAAGACAGTCAAGAGGAAAGTTTATAGCCATGAGTGCATATATTAAAAACAGAAAGATCTCAAATAAACAACCTAATGCTCTTGAACTTCTAGAAAAACAAGAAAAAACTAAACTCAGAATAAGAAAGGGAGAAATAATAAAAATAAGGGCCAAAATCAATGAAATAGAGACCAAAAAAAAAAAAATACAAAGAATCAACAAAACAAATAGCTGGTTCTTTGAAAGAACAAGCAAGATTGACAAACCCCTGGCAAATCTGACTAAAGTGAAGAGGGAAAAGACACAAATTAGTAAAATCAGAAACAGGAAAGGGGAGATAACAACAAACACCAAGGAAATCCAGGGAATCATCAGATACTATTTTGAGAACCTATATTCCAATAAATTGGAAAATCTAGAAGAAATGGAAAATTTTCTAGGTACATATGAACATCTGAAACTAAACCAAGAGAATATTAATCACCTAAACAGATTATAACACACAATGATATTGAAACAGCAATAAAGAGTCTCCCAAAAAAGTAAAATCCAGAACCTGACAGATTCTCCACTGAACTCCATAAGACCTTTAAAGAAGAGCTAATACCAACATTCCTTAAATTTTTCCATGAAATAAAAAGAGAAGGAACACTGCCTAAATCATTTTATGAAACCAGTATTACACTCATCCCAAAACTGGACAAGGACATCCAAAAAGGAGAACTATAGCCAAATCTTCTTAATGAATATTGATGCAGAAATCCTCAATAAAATAATGGCAACACAAACCAACAACATATAGGAAAGACCATACACCATGACCAAGTCAGCTTCATCCCAGGGATGCAGGGATATTTCAAAATATAAAAATCATTGAATGTAATATAGCATGTTAACAGAAGCAAAGACAAAAAACACTTGTCATTTGTGAATTACTAACACAAACTATCCCATGTCTTGTAAGAATACTCCAGTCATAATTAATCCTCCCTCTCGCAATCACTCCCTGAATTTTTGCACCTCTTCTGCAGCATTTACCCTATTTTACCTTGTATCAGTTATTTATATGTGAGTCTTTCTCCTAGTAAACTGCAAAATTCTTAAACTTAGAGACTGTGTCCTATTCATTTCCATATCTTTTTCATATTCTAGCAAAATTCTTTGCTCACAGTGGGTACTTTTAGAAATATTTGAGCTAGGATATTTTTGTCATTGAAATCAGAGCAGATTAACCCACCACCTGAGGGAACCCTGTAGGAAATGCTAAGAGAAGATTTCTTCCCTGTTTTCTTCATTTGTTTTTATGAGTCTACATTGATAATGATATATTGTACATCCTACTATGTGTTACAGAAATGAATAAGACAGGATGGAGGATTTGAGGAAATTGGCTCAAGTAAAACTCAGTTGACATCAGGCAGAAACGATTTTACAAACCTGTTCCTCAGTTAGGCCTAAGAATGCTACATGGGAGTTGCTCTGTTTATAAACAATGGAATTTCACAAAGCACCAATAATCTAAGGCCAATACACCAATGTCCTTTGATCACATATTCCTTCCTTACATTGGGGGCACAAAAAATGAAGATGACAGAGAGATGGAATGGGAAATGGAAGGAGGGCAGAGAAAAGAAGCAAATGGATGGAAAGAGTGGTTCAAGAAAATAAAAGGCACAAGAAGCAACTTCAAAGGACTAGAAGTCATTTATTAACTTGTAGGTGTCCAGCGTGTGCCACACTCACCCTGCGCCCCACGTTGTCTTTGATCTTCCTCGCAGCTCAACCCATCTGCTGCTTGGAAGAGATGGAAGGACCAAAGGTCAGAGTGATGCTATTTCTTCTCGTGTTAAACCACAGTCTCTCTCTGCAGTCCTGCTTCCTTAGGCTGGAATCACAGCTAAAATCAATGACCTGCATGTATCTGTGCATGTGTACAGATTTGAGGAGACTTGGCTGGGGCAAAGCTCAGTGGTAGAGTGTTTGACTAGAACATACAAGGCTTTGGGTTTCAGCCTCAGAGCTGAAAAAAAAATCAGAGGAGACTTTTGTGAGTTGAATTGTGTCTTCCAAAAACATGTGTCCAAGTCATGACTCCTGATATCAGTGAATGTGGCCTCCTAAGAAAATGTGTCAGATGGCATCAAGTTTGTAGATATAATAGGTTAAGATGAGATCATACTGGATTGAAGTGGACCCTAATCCAGTGACTGGTATCTTCATAAGAAAAAGGAGGAGATTTGGACATAGATGCACACACACACAAGACAGTCATGTGACAGAAATAAGTGACACAGTGGCAAGCCAAGGAAGGTCAAGGACTACCAGTCACCACCAGGAGTTAGAAGAGGCAAGGAAGGATTCCTCCTTATAGCCTCTCTGCTGATACTTTAATTTCAGACTTCTGACCTCCACAGCTTTGAGGGAACATACTTCTGTTGTTTTAAGTCACCCAGTTTGCAGTCATTTGTACAGTAGCCTGGATACTGAGGGAACTGAGGATGTTGGGTATTCAGAGATCTTAGACCCAAGAAGAGAACTATAAATGCCTCCTGAGGAAGAAGGTAATCCATTTGGCCCTGCTCACTAAGCAATGTGGTTTGCTCTACTTAGAAAATATTTTGTAATATTAAACTCTAGCCAGGCAATTTCATTTTATTAACGTTTGAAATCTCAACTAGAACAAAGAATCTGTCACTAAAGAGAAGAAAGTAGAAGAGTCAGCCAATACTTGGCATCCAGTAGGTGTTTAATAAATACTGGTTGAATGGAAATAGAATTATCAGAAAATGTCACAAGACATAAAAGCAGAATTTCTGTTCCTGATCCCCAGAGGATGGAGCTTTCAGTGGTCCAAGCTGAGTAACTCAAGAGCATGTCTGCCACCAGGGAGCCACAAAATTCAAGAGTAGTACCTAACATAAAATGTATATGAAGCAACATACTGTGGCATTGCAGAAAGCACTATTTGCACAGGTAAATACAGTGCTTTCCTAAGTGGTGGGTTCTAGGATGAATCTGTGGGGTAATAATAATGTGCAGTCATTACTCATAAAAATGTTGTGGTAGAAAGAATTGACTATGATGTGAACAAATAGTGTTTCATCTTTCTTTCTATGTCCCCACACTTTACTTCTTCAGCATCTGTATTACTTCTTGACAAAGAGAGGGTATGTATTATTAGAAGGCTCTGTCCAAGATGCTGGAACATTCATTCTCCCTCACTGGCAGTACCTGAGAATCTCCTCTTTCCTGGTGTCCAAAGACCTGACCACCCTCTCCACCTGCCCATCCTATTTCCCTCCCATGCAGTTTAACTCCTGTCCTCAAAGCACTCACTGTCTACTTGATGACTTCTAGCAACCACTGGAATCAAACTTTCACTCCCTCTGTGACCCTTGAATGGCACCATCCAATGGAACTTGTGGAATAATGGATGTGCTCTGAATCTGTGCTGTCCACTTGTAGGCACTACATATATGTATTACCGAGCACTGAATGCAACCACAGACCTTGACTTAAACGTTTTACCTAATTTTAATTAAACTTAAATAGCTACAAGTGGCTGGTGCCTACTTTATTGTACCACACAGTTTTGGACTATTTTTATGGAAACTTCAGTCTATTTTATTACTTCCTTCTCCTATCTGCTTCTTACCTCCTGACTAAGATGTGACCAGAGACTGCCATAGGCTCCATCCAATGGGTACAGTCTATCCATTGGCCCTGAAATCTGCAGCCTCTTCCACGGAATGAAGACATTTCCTGCCTCTACTTTGCCTGTGGAGTGACAAATATTTGGGGAACTAATTAAGTCACAAAGAAACCCACTATCCATCCATTTGGGTAATCCATTACTGAAAGGAATTTTAGCTCAAGAATGAATTAACCTGTCTTCACGTGGAATTTTTAGCTGATATTTCCAGTGACCTATAATGTCAGCCTGTCAGCATTTAGAGACTCTTGGGAGCTTCCTAGAAATGAAATTTCTACCATGTCCCTAGAGAACCTGAACTTGCATTTGACTGGGCTACCAAGGACATGTGTTTGCTCACTACAGTATTGAAAGGCACTGGTCTAAACTGTTCAGAATTGACTAAAAAGATAGTAGGCATTATATTTTATAGGACATTTAAATTATTTGTAGAAAGCTCACCAATTAGCATTTAACTATAACTTAAATTTGAGAAGTAGTGTATTGCTGGGGAAAGAGCTAAATTGGGACTAGAAAAAAAATCTAAATTTTCAAGTTTGCCTCTTCCCATTACGTATTGATATAACTTTGGGCAAGGCATTAATTTTGTTTCAATTATTTGTTGTTTTAAAATTGCTATTCATTTAAATATATAAAACGAGAGTTTTCTATTAGTTTTCCCAAACTAGGGTCCACCCTTCTTTAGAATTTCACAAAAAAGTGATGGTAAGACTTCTAATTTTTTCTCTATAATTCTAACATTGAAATTATCCATTTTAACCATGATAAGGTTAGCCAGAATTTTCTCTTTAGCTACCACATCTTCATGGCTTCCCCACATTAAACTCAAGAGTTAAGCTCTCTCAGACATAGAAATTCTCTTATAACTTCCGGGATTGCTATGGATTTAACTATCTTGATTGTAAATGAACCTAAATCCTTCATCTTCAAGCTGTTGTTTGAGCCTGAGTCTTCCTAGTCAGGGCAGATAAGAGACAGCAAATCACCCTTTTCTGAAAAGAGCCTTTATATAAACTTTAGGGGGATTAATTGTCAGTTAGCTCTAGGCAAGACCCTCCAGGAATGGTAAACAGGCTTCCTGCAAGGAGATGTAATGGAAGAGGGAAGTAGAAGTTGACAAAAAATAAAGGTGACCCACTTCACAGTATTGCCTAAGGTCAAAGGCCTTTGCAGTCAAAGACAGAAAAGAAGATGGATAGTTTTTCCTTTGCTTACATTTTTATTCAGCTTCTTTGGGCAGGAGAGAAGGTTGGGCTCTACTATGAATGTAAAGCCTTATTTATTTATTTATTTATTTAATTTCAATGCTGAGGGTGGAAACCAGGGCTTCACTCTGGGTGCTGTACTGAAGAGCTGCACCCCAAACTCCTGTCCTTTCCTTTCTTCTTGACATTAGTGATTTCATACAGTCACTATTTTGTAAAAATCAAAATCAGATCTGTCTCCACTAAGGATACCTAGAAATTTTCCAGTTCCTCAATGTTCTTGGGACTTAGTAAAAACTGTATTTAAATACCACACTGCATCTCAGAGAGAGTGTGATTTTCCTTTAAAAGTTTGTTCCCACGTCCCCTACTTACACCACACACACTTTCAAGTATAATGAAAGCTCTACCTGAGGAGGCAGCAAATCTGGCTCTAATTACAAGGGAGAAAACACTTTACCCAAGGAAACATATTATTTGGTTGTAGCACAAATATGAAATCCATGAAAGGTGGTAACAAGATATAATTTGTGTTCCCGTTTTTTATTTACTAAACAAGCTGTTAGAAGAAAAATTGTTTTAATAGGAACTTACTGTATTCTCATATGTGTTTAATGTTTTATATCCTGACCACGGTGGAGCCTGTAAAAGAACTTCAAATTCCCATGTCAAGTGGAGCACGAAGATTTGGTTTCATTTGCTTTGTTGAGAAATATGCCCCCAAAACCAATTCTCACTTTACTCCCTTCTAGCTCCAACAGCTGCAGAATAGATTAGAAAATGTATTTAACCCAATCTGAAATTTAGAATTTTGATCTCTGAAGAAAGTATTTTGGAAAAGTCTCATGCATGCTAGAAAAAAGGATTTAAAAGCCCTCAATAAGGCTTCAGAAAGTGAGAAGCACTGTGTAATTTTAACAAAGGGCCACTTTCTTTGTCCCACCCCCAAGAATGCTTCAGAGCTATAATACACATCTATTACTCTATATGCAGTATTATACATAGATAAGTAGTGCTTTTTCACAAACTTCACACCCTTATGGGCTCATCATATGACTGTAAACCAAAAGAAACCTTACAGCAACAAATTCAAGTGAACATTTATTTTTTCACATATAAGCAAATGTTATGCGTGTGGATATGTGGTCTGTTTTCTGACTATGCACCCATAGTAACCAGACTTTCAAACCCAACATGTCTTTCTGAAGTCATAGTCATCTGAGTTATTGGCTAAGAAGAGCCCAGATCATAGTGACTTTTCCAAACCAGCCCCAGGGGAGCATCCTGGGTCCCCAGGGAAGTATGCAAATGTTCTAGCTGGCAGGGCCTTGTGTCTGGACCAGTAGCCTGTAAGGTGCATTGCTGTCTTCAGACAGGGCCAATGCCATGACTTATCTGCCCTTACAGCAAGAAGCAATTCATCACTGCCATCATCTCTGAAAGAATCACAACACAGTGCACAGTATCTATTTCTCTGCAGCTGTGGTAATTTTGCTGTTTACACTAGGAAAAAAAAAGAAAAATCTACATCAATAAAATCATTTTACTTCACTAAAAGATTTTCAGTGTAATTTGTTAACACATAACAATGTTCCATTACCAGTGTTAACAGCCCACTGTTGGTTGAGATGGGGATCTCAATAACTTTTTGCCTGGGCTGTTGGCCTCCAACCACAATTTTCCCAGGCTCCCCTTCCAGAGTAGCTGGACAATTTAGAAAGCAGTTCATCTCTGTATTTTTTAATGTGTTTATGTCAGCATCTTTAACAAAAATTTGAGACATTTAAAACAGCATTTTAAAACGGATTTATTTTTTAGTAAGAAAATAGTGACACAAGAAAATAAAGGTAAGAAGTCAGAATAAGGTACAGACAGTCTGATTTAAGATAGTTTGGTCTAGGATTTTTCTACTATACAGGATATATTTATTCTACAGGAGGAGATTCATAGTGACATTTCCAATTAGGCTTATATTGTAATTAGTTACATCACCCCATCATCTCGTCCTCTCAACCCTCTCCCTGCCCCACGTAAAGCAATTGCAAGAGGTTTCTTTGTTCTACTTCATACAGGTATATGAAGTCCATCCACCACATACCCTCACCTTCACCTCCTTCCTTCACCTGCCCCCTCCCACTATTTGGAATTTTTTATTTGTATTATTTCCGATACTTTCTTCTGATGCTGAGCAGTTCTGAGTCAGTTCAGGATCACCAGGGATGCCACCAATGCCACAGCGTGCTGTGCTGCTGAGCTGTGAAGTCTGCAGGCAGGTGTATTCAGTGCAGTCACAATAGTTCCACTTATGATGAGCTAGCTCTTCAGGACCTAACTCCATCTTAAGTTAGGAGCAACTGTACATTATAAAGTTTACCCAGCTACTAGCCATGAGCCACAGAGCTGGCCCTGAGGAGAACACAATCCGTTATAAAATGAAGAGTGTCCATGAGGAAGGGAAGACATACACAGGTGAGAAATCTTTCATTATTACTACAACCGAGAGCGATTTCCTCTCTGGATTCTCCTTAGGGGATACAATATGACTAAATGAGCTGCAACCTCCACCACAGTCTTTTTAACAATATGATATTTATTGAGTTCCATTTTGCTTTCAACAACTGCAGCGTAATGTTAATTCAAGACAGTAAATAATTGAAAGCTAAACTGGAGAGTTTAGGTAGGATATATGAATAGATACCTGGTGTAATAGTTAGGGTATTCATGCCAGCGGCTATAACAACCAACCACAAAGTCTCAGACAGAAAAATCGGTGAAATCTAGATGGTGGTTCTCCTCTGCAGCTGTTCTCCAACAGTTGCTTCCCCTCTAGCTCTTGTCCTCTGGCACACATGGCTTCCAAGGTCACTGCAGCAGATGAAGAGGTAGATGTGGAACAAAGCACACTGGACTGAGGATGGACTCAAGCCAACTCTTCTCACACACCATTGGCCAGTACATGGTGACATGCCACTCCTCACTGCAAGGGAAGCTGGAAGACATCACCTGCGTGTACCTCAGAAGGGGAAAGCAAGATGGGACTTGATGGACTTTATCATCGTCTGTGCCACAGTTGACAATGCTGGGCTGAGCAGATGGAGGGTGACCCACTATGTACTAGTCCTGCAGCTCTTAAAGGGGAGTGGGTCACTAAGATTCCACCTCACCCCTGTTAGAATAGCCATCATTAGCAACACCACTAACAACAGGTGTTGGTGAGGATGTGGAGAAAAAGGAACCTTCTTACACTATTGGTGGGAATGTAAACTAGTACAACCACTCTGGAAAAAAATATGGAGGCTACTCAAAAAGCTAAACATTGATCTACCATTTGATCCAGCAATACCACTCTTGGGGATATACCCAAAAGACTGTGACACAGGCTACTCCAGAGGCACCTGCACACCCATGTTTATTGCAGCACTATTCACAATCGTCAAGTTATGGAAACAGCCAAGATGCCCCACTAATGACAAATAGATTAAGAAAATGTGGTATCTATACACAATGGAATTTTATGCAGCCATGAAGAAGACTGAAATGTTTCATTCACTGGTAAATAGATGGAATTGGAGAACATCATTCTGAGTGAGGTTAGCCTGGCTCAAAAGACCAAAAATCATATGTTCTCCCTCATACGCGGACATTAGATCAAGGGTGAACACAACAAGGGGATTGAACTTTGATCACAAGATAAAAGCGAGAGCACACAAGGGAGGGGTGAGGATAAGTAAGACACCTAAAAAATTAGCTAGCATTTGTTGCCCTCAATGCAGAGAAACTAAAGCAGATACCTTAAAAGCAACTGAGGCCAATAGGAAAAGGGGACCAGGAACTAGAGAAAAGGTTAGATCAAGAAGAATTAACCTAGAAGGTAACATACATGCACAGGAAATTAATGTGAGTCAACTCCCTGTATAGCTATCCTTATCTCAACTAGCAAAAACCCTTATTCCTTCCTATTATTGCCTATACTCTTTCTTCAACAAAATTAGAGATAAGGGCAAAATAGTTTCTGCCTGTTATCGAGGGAGTGGGGGAAGAAGGAGGGGGCGGAGTGGGTGGTAAGGGAAGGGGTGGGGGCAGGGGGGAGAAATGACCCAAGCCTTGTATGCACATATGAATAATAAAAAAATAAAAATAAAAAAAAGGGGGGGAGTGGGTGTTCTGCAAAGAATAAACTACATGATAAGGGAACAAAATATTAAAACTTTTTCTGTATGGCTATATTTTAATCAAACAGAAAGAAAGAAAGAATAATATCCCCCAGGTAACATGGCCTCATGTCACAACAGGTAAGGTGTTCTGAGAAAACTGAGTTCTATGACCCAAAGGAGTTGTATGAGGAATTGCCACTTCTGCAAGTCAAGTAGGTGAATTTTCTGGGTACAATATCCAGTGTTAATGAAAACTAGCCTGGCAAAATGACAGATAACAAACTTTGAAACAGTCCTGCAAAAGTGCTGCAGACAGAAGATGACACTAAAATACAAAATAAGCCAGGTGTGGAGGTGCATGCCTGTATTCCCAGCACTCAGGAGGCTGAGCCAGGAGGAATCTGAATTTGAAGCCACCTTAGGCTCTGTAGTGAGTTTGAGGCCAGCCTAGGCTACAAAGTGAGACCCTCTCTCTAAAACTTGAGAAACAAAATCTACATGTCGCTGATTTTCCTAGTGTTAAGAAACAGACTTGGTAGTTGCCTGTTAACAGCAGCTAGAGTGAATAACCTAAGTAATACACTGCTTACTTATTAATATACCCTATCTAAATTCTCCAGTATAGCTCTCAATTATTTACTGTCTCTCATTGCCATTACTCTGAAGTTGTACAGCAAAATGAAGCTCATTATTAAAGAATTAACTTGTTAATTAAGATACACATAATAAAATAAAATCCCAAAATTTTTGTGAGCAAGGAAAAAATAGTAGGGTTCACACTTCATTCTCTTTATCATAAGATAAAGACAACTATCTTATCAAAGTTGATAAAAAAGATAATTCTCAAGAGGGTTATTTGAAAACTGAGTTTATATCCACTGTCATAAATAATGAACCTAATCCTAAATGTATACTGTGCCTCAAGATATTAGCTATTATTGGAATAGAGTCATGACAAGGATTCAAAATAAGTTATCAGATCACAAAGACAAGCCTCTACAATTAAATGTTTTCCACAATAGTCAATCCAGTCCTTTACAAAATTCTACTCAAGATAAGTGTTCACAAGCTCCTTTTGAAATGTGTCATAAATCACAAAGATAAAAGCTGCAAACCTTTGTTTTTCCTGTCATACTAAAAAGCAATAAAGATAATCTGTTTACTCATTCTTTCAATCATTTAAGAAGTAGCTATTGAATACCTACTGTGGGCTGGGCGTTGCTCTAGGCAACAGAAATTCAGGGTCACTATTTTTTGGCAAAATTCACTGCTCTCAGGAGTTCAAGTGCAGTGGCTCTCAAATGGGTCTGATTCTGTCCCTGGGGGCCATTGGCAACACCAGGAGATATTTTTGCTTTGCACAGCTCGGGAATGGTGAGCTTGGGGCTTGGAGTGTGTTACTATGGACATCTAGTATCCAGTAGAAAGAAGCTGGGGATTCTGCTAAGCACCCTGCAATGGACAGCCACTCACAAATAGAAAAGAAAGAACAGGATTATCTAGCCCAAAGTGTCACTGTCAGTAGTGCTGAGTAAGAACACATCAATGCTTAATTTTATAAGAACAAGATAAAAATGTATTGTGAAATCTTTACTATAGTCTGAATGAGATGGAATGAATCCCACAGTAGTTCTAGTCAATTCATGACAAAGCAAACAACTGTCCCATGACTCACTGACTTTCTTTTACAAAACAAGTGGCTTATATATGTTGTCTATTTCTACAAGCAACTATTAGTGACACAGTAAAAGAAATGGTCTCTAAACTGAAGAGAACACCCAGAGAGTGGACGAAAATACTTGCCAGCTACACATCAAAGGACTGATAACCAGAATATATAGGGAACTTAAAAAACTAAATTCTCCCAAAATTAATGAACCAATAAAGAAATGGGCAAGTGAACTAAACAGGACTTTCTCAAAAGAAGAAATTCAAATGGCCAAAGAAACCATGAAAAAGTGCTCACCATCTCTAGCCATAAAGGAAATGCAAATCAAAACCACACTAAGATTCCACCTCACCCATTAGAATAGCCATCATTAAAAACACCACCACCAACAGGTGTTGGTGAGGATGTGGGGAAAAAAGAGCCCTCTTACACTGCTGGTGGGAATGCAAGATAGTGTACCCACTCTAGAAAACAATATGGAGGGTTCTTAAAAATCTAAACATAGATCTGCCATATGACCCAGCAATCCCACTCCTAGGGATATACCCAAAGGAATGTGACTCAGGAATGTACTCCAGAGGCACCTGCACACCCAGGTTTATTGCAGCACTATTCACAATAGCCAAGTTCTGGAAACAGCCAAGATGTCCAACTACTGACGAATGGATTAAGAAAATGTGGTATTACATGGAAACACACAATGTCACAATGAAACTCCCTTTACAACTATTATATGCTAATAAAAATGTTAAAAATTTAAAAAAAAAAAAAGAGAAAATGTGGTATTTATACACAATGGAATTCTACTCAGCCGTGAAGAAGAATGAAATCTTATCATTGGAAAGTAAATGGATGGAACTGGAGAACATCATTCTGAGCAAGGTTAGCCAGGCTCAGAAGACCAAAAATCACATGTTCTCCCTCATTTGCAGACTTTAGATCTAGGGCAAATACAGCAGTGTAGTTGGTCTTGGGGCACATGATAAGGGAAGAAGCGCACACGGGAGGTATGTTAGGTAAGAAACACAAAACATGATGTCTCCACTGCAGAGGAACTAATACAGAAACTGTATAGCAACAGAAGTCAATATGAGAAGGGGATCAGGAACGAGAGAAATGGTTAGTTAGACATGAATCAACTTGGGTTGTAACACATTTGTACATAGAAGCAATGCTAGGAATCTCTCTGTATAGCTATCCTTATCTCAACTACCAAAAACGCTTTGTCTTTCTTATCATTGCTTATACTCTCTCTTCAACAAAATTAGAGATAAGGGCAGAACAAATTCTGCCTGGAAGTGGGGGGGGGGGAGGAGGGAGGGGGCAGAGGGAGAGGGGAGAAATGGCCCAAACAATGTATGCACATATGAATAAACGAATAAAAAAAGTGTTGAAAAAACCTGTTAGTGACATACTTATTAAAAAAAAAAATACTGACTCTGTCTCCTCAAGGCAAAGCAGACTGAAGGCTGAGGTACTGATAATCACCATCACAATGTAGCTTACAGAAAGGTGACACAGGCAGCTTGAATTCAGTCCATTTCACCACAACCTCTGCCATGACCACAGCGACACATTACAATCAGCTGCAGCTTTTGGATGTTGCTGGCCGAGGAGAGATGAGTATGCATTGCTAGGTGCAGACCTACCTACCCTTTGAGTTCCTGAAGACTACCAGTGTCACTGAGCTCCCATCCTCCTAGCCAGATCTCTAGCATCTCTTGTCACCTTGTGATCATGTCTGTTTCTGTAAGAACCAGTGAATGATAACCATACCAGAGTATTTTTGGTTTTTAGCACAAACTCAGGACAACCCAGTCAACTGGAGAGAGAAGCTTCTACAGGAACTGAGATACCTCTGCCAGGGACCAGAGTCCTACCCTGCTGGGCTCTGTCAGACACATCACCTCTGGGCAGTGGCTGTGTTGCCACATGGTCACACAGTGTGGAATCCTAAAGATCAGGGAGAAAGGAATGAACAATGAAATTGAAATGCTTAAATTTTCTTTTTAAGCAACAGTAAAAAATATCAAAGCTTTTGCCCTTAACTTTGTGACAGTCTTTTGCACAGTCAAGGATAGCTGATGACACTCTGGATGTCCTGATGCCCATGAATGTACTTTAAATTTTCTGCTGAAATATTGGAATCAGAGAACATTTGATTCATTTTTTATTTTTGTTGGTGGTGTTTGGTTCCTGTCCCCTCCCTTTCTCTTACTCACCTGTGTGTGCCACCTTCCCCAACTTTTTTCTGCCCACCATCTTTGATTGGCCTAAGATGTACATTTTACAGTGGAAAGAGAGCAAAGAAATATTTTTTTGGTGGGCTATCCAGAATTTTGGAGATATTATAGCTGACTTGAAAATATTCAAATTCTGCTGGTGTATACAATCTGTTCTATAAATGTGTTTTCACAAAAATCTTTTTTTCAACTTCAAAAATTGTGCTCACTTGTTTTTGTAAGTGTGCTTCTTTTATGACAGACCTCTCACCCTGAAATGTGGAGTTGTTACATATTACTTGCACAACAAATTTTCAATCTTTGCTTTGGTGTCCCCCTAACTTCCTAGTATGTTTTGCAATTTGTACTTTTGTTTCCTAAGTGAGGTGTTATGTATCAATTGGGTTACAAGTGGTATTAAGTGATACAAAAGCAAGGGCTGGGGTGTGGCTCAAGTGGTAGAGTGCTTGCCAAGACCTTGAGTTCAAACTCCTATACCACCTGGTCCATAATGTTTAAGGTTGCAGAAAAGATTTTTTTCCTGAAAGAAAAAAAAATACAAAACCAAAAAAATAGTCAATGTATGAGTTTTCTGAGTCTTCATCTTTTAAAAATACATGATGAAATACACACAATAAGATTACATGAATCTGGAGTTTATCAACAAAGTCTGGTAATCAACATAAAAAGAGAAGACAGAAGTGAAAGAAGATTGTCATGAGTTGGTAATTGTGGAAGTCAGGTTAGAAGTGTAGCAAAGTGACATCTTAGTTTTACTAATTTTGTCAATAGTTAGATTTTCTCATAATAAAAAGCTGAAAAGACACAGTATCATTATTTCAGTACTTCAGCTAATAATACAGTCACTAATTTCTTGACCTATGACTGTAATTCAGAATTAATGTCTACATTAACAGAACATTATATAAGACTTTTGTATCTCTGTCTCGGAAAACTTAAATTAAAAATTTCCAAGTAATCACCACATACCTATCAGTACTAACACTTAATGTTAATGGACTTAATTCCCCCATCAAAAGGCACCATTTGACAAACTGGATTAAAAAGGAAGATCCAACAACTAATTACTTACAGAAGACCCATCTCACTGACAGAAATAAGCATAGGCTTAGGATGAAAGGCTGAAAGAAGATTTACCAAGCCAATGGCCCCCGAAAACAGGCAGGAGTAGTAATACTTATCTCTGACAAAGTAGACTTCAAATCTACATTGATCAAATGAGATAAAGAAGGACATTCCATACTAATAAAAGGGGAAATAGACCAAAAGGAAATAACAATTATCAACCTATATGCACCCAATGTCAACGCACCCAATTTCATCAAACATACCCTGAAGGACCTAAAAGCTTATATTAACTTCAACACAGTGGTCATGGGAGACTTTAACATCCCATTATCATCAATAGATAGGTCATCCAAACAAAAAACCAATGAAGAAATCCTAGATCTAAAATATACCATAGATCAAATGGACCTTGTTGATGTCTACAGAACATTTCATCCAACTTCTACACAATATACATTCTTCTCAGCAGCCCACGGAACCTTCTCCAAAATAGATCATATCCTAGGGCACAAAGCAAGCCTCAGCAAATATAAGAAAATAGAAATTATACCATGCATTCTATCTGATCACAATGCAATAAAACTAGAACTCAACAACAAAAATAAAGACAAAAAACATGCAAACAGCTGGAAACTGAATAACTCATTGCTTAATGAACAGTGGGTCATTGATGAAATAAAAGAGGAAATTAAAAAGTTCCTAGAAGTCAATGAAAATGAAAACACAACCTACCAGAACCTATGGGACACAGCAAAGGCAGTCCTGAGAGGAAAGTTTAGAGCCATGAGTGCATATATTTAAAAGATTGAAAGATCCCAAATCAATGACCTAATGATACATCTCAAACTCCTAGAAAAACAAGAACAAGCAAATCCCAAAATAAATAGGAGAGAAATAATAAAAATAAGAGCTGAAATCAATGAAATAGAAACCAAAAAAACCATACAAAGAATTAATGAAACAAAAAGTTGGTTCTTTGAAAAAATAAACAAGATCAACAGACCCCTGGCAAACCTGATTAAAATGAGAGAAAAAAAACCCAAATTAGTAGAATCAGGAATGCACAAGAAGAGATAACAACAAACATCATGAAGTCCAGGAAATCATCAGAGACTACTTCGAGAATCTATATTCAAATAAATTTGAAAATCTTAAAGAAATGGACAGATTTCTAGATACATATGATCATCCAAAACTGAACCAAGAGGATATTAATCACCTGAATAGATCTATAACACAAAATGAAATTGAAGCAGCAATCAAGAATCTTCCCAAAAAGAGAAGTCCAGGACCTGATGGATTCTCTGAATTCTATCAGACTTTTAAAGAAGAATTGATACCAACCTTCTGTAAACTGTTCCACAAAATAGAAAGGGAAGGAAAACTGCCAAACACATTTTATGAAGCCAGTATTACACTTATCCCAAAACCAGGCAAAGACACCTACAAAAAGAAGAACTATAGGCCAATCTCCTTAAAGAACACTGATGCAAAAGCCCTCAATAAAATAAATGGCAAACCAATTCAACAACACATCAAAAAGATTATTCACCACAACCAAGTAGGCTTCATCCCAGGAATGCAGGGTGGTTCAACATACAAAAATCAATAAATGTAATAAACCACATAAACAGAAGCAAAGACAAAAACCACTTGATCATCTCAATAGATGCAGAAAAAGTCTTTGATAAGATCCAACAATATTTCATGATAAAAGCTCTAAGAAAACTAGGAATAGAAGGAAAGTACCTCAACATTATAAAAGCTATATATGACAAACCTACAGCCAGCATTATACTTAATGGAGAAAAACTGAAACCATTCCCTCTAAAATCAGGAACTAGACAAGGATGCCCACTATCTCCACTCCTATTCAACATAGTACTGGAATTCATAACTAGAGCAATTAGGCAAGAAGAAGAGATAAAAGGAATACAAATAGGTAAAGAAACTGTCAAAATATCCCTATTTGCAGATGATATGATCTTATACTTTAAAGTCCCAAAAAACTCTACTCAAAACCAAGGTAGCAGGATATAAAATCAACATAGAAAAATCATTAGCATTTCTATACACTAACAATGAACAAACTGAGAAAGAATATATGAAAACAATTCCATTTACAATAGCCTAAAAAAAAATCAAATACCTAGGTGTAAACCTAACAAAGGATGTGAAAGACCTCTACAAGGAAAACTATAAACTTCTGAAGAAAGAGATTGAGGAAGAGTATAGAAAGTGGAGAGATTTCCCATGCTCATGGATTAGTAGAATCAACATAGTAAAAATGTCTATACTCCCAAAAGCAACCTACATGTTTAATGCAATTCCCATCAAAATTCCAATGAAATTCATCAAAGAGATTGAAAAATGTACTGTTAAATTTATATGGAAACACAAGAGGCCACGAATAGCCAAGGCAATACTCAGTCAAAAGAACAATGCTGGAGGTATCACAATACCCAACTTCAAACTATATTACAAAGCAATAACAATGAAAACAGCATGGTACTGGCACAAAAACAGACATGAAGACCAGTGGAACAGAATAGAGGACCCAGATATGAAGCCACACAACTATAACCAACTTGTCTTTGACAAAGGAGCTAAAAATATACGATGGAGAAAAGACAGCCTCTTCAACAAAAACTGCTGGGAAAACTGGTTAGCAGTCTGCAAAAAACTGAAACTAGATCCATGTGTATCACCCTATACCAATATTAACTCAAAATGGATCAAGTATTTTAATAACAGACCGACCCCAAACTCTAAAGTTGGTACAGGAAAGAGTAGGAAATACTCTGGAATTATAGGTATAGGCAAGAACTTTCTCAATGGAACCCCAGCAGGACAGCAACTAAGAGATAGCATAGATAAATGGGACTTCATAAAACTAAAAAGCTTCTGCTCAACAAAAGAAATGGTCTCTAAACTGAAGAGAACACCCACAGAGTGGGAGAAAATATTTGCCAGCTACACATCAGACAAAGGACTGATAACCAGAATATATAGGGAACTTAAAAAACTAAATTCTCCCAAAATTAATGAACCAATAAAGAAATGGGCAAGTGAACTAAACAGAACTTTCTCAAAAGAAGAATTTCAAACAGCCAAAAAACACATGAAAAAATGCTCACCATCTCTAGCCATAATGGAAATGCAAAATCAAAACTACACTAAGATTCCACCTCACCCCTCTTAGAATAGCCATAATTAGAAACACCACTAACAACAGGTGTTGGCGAGGATGCAGGGGAAAAAGGAACCCTCATACACTGCTGGTGGGAATGTAAACTAGTACAACCACTCTGAAAAAACATTTGGAGGCTTCGTAAAAATCTAAACATTGATCTACCATATGATCCAGCAATACCGCTCTTGGGGATATACCCAAAAGAATGTGACACAGGTTACTCCAGAAGCATCTGCACACCTATGTTTATTGCGGCACTATTCACAACAGCCAAGTTATAGAAATAGCCAAGATGCCCCACCACTGACGAATGGATTAAGAAAATGTGGTATTTATACACAATGAAATTTTATGCTGCCATGAAGAAGAACAAAATGTTATCATTCGCTGGTAAATGGATGGAATTGGAGAACATCATTCTGAGTGAGGTTAGCCTGGCCCAAAAGACCAAAAATCATATGTTCTCCCTCATATGCGGACATTAGATCAAGGGCAAACACAACAAGAGGATTGGACTTTGATCACATGATAAAGCGAGAGCACACAAGGGAGGTGTGAGGTTAGGTAAGACACCTAAAAAACTAGATAGCAATTGTTGCCCTCTACACAGAGAAACTAAAGCAGATATTTTAAAGCAACTGAGGCCAATAGGATAAGTGGACCAAGAACTGGAGAAAAGGTTAGTTCAAGAAGAATTAACCTAGAAGGTAACACACACGCACAGGAAATTAATGTGAGTCAACTCCCTGAATAGCTATCCTCATCTCAACTAGCAAAAACCCTTGGTCCTTCCTATTATTGCTTATACTCTCTCTTCAACAAAATTAGAGATAAGGGCAAAATAGTTTCTGCCAGGTAGCGAGGGGTAAGGTGGTGTAAGAGAGGGGGCGGTGGTGAAGGGGAGAGAAATGACCCAAACATTGTATGCACATATGAATAAAATAAAAATTAAAAAAAAAATTTCCAAGTAATCTGGGTGTAGTAAGTCAAGGCTGTAATCCTACCTATCAGGAAGTGTGATTCAAGACCAGTCCCTGGGGGAAAAAACTTGGTGAGACACTCACCTCCCAATTTCAACCAATAACTGGGGATGTAGAACACGCCTTTCATCTCAGCTATGCAGGGGAAGCATAAATAGGAAGATCGTGGTCCAGGCCAGCTCAGGCATAAGTAGAAAACTTATTTCAAAAATAACCAAAGCAGAAAGGGCTGGTAGTGGCTCAAATGGTAGAGCACCTGCCTAGCAAATGCAAGGACCTGAGTTCAATCCCTGGTATTGCCAAAAAAAGTTTAACTGAACTCAAAAAAGCCAATTTGATCTCAGTGGTCTCACTAAAATAGTGCTGACATACTTAGAGCGAGCAGAATGCTCATTACGCCTTTAACGATAAAATTTAAATTTTACTTTGTGAAAAGAATTTCATCTTTGTATCAAAGTCTTTACTATGTAGTTTTAAGAATTTAGTTGTAAATGTGAAGGATTACACATTTAATAAATAAATATAAAAACATAAAATGCATAAAAACACATTTAGAAAATAAACAGCAAACATATGTAAATGGAAATATACTACAAACTTTAAAAAATCTCAGCTCTGGGGGCACAATCATTGTATCAGGCCACTGCCTAGGCCTCGGCCCCCAGAGGGAATTTAGTCTTACTTCTCTTGCATCTCCAAGGCATGGTACCATGCCTGACATACTTCACACTCAATACAGTTTGTGAAATGAAAAAAAAAAAAAAGGCACTTTGGAGTGGTAGAGAATAAGAATTTTAGAACTGGAAAAATAAACTAAAACCAGTCTCCTCATTTTCCAACAAGGAGACGGAGGGCCTATGAAGTTTAAATCACACCGCTAATGGATATACGATGAAAGAAATGTTTTAGGAAGACTGAGCTGACATCCATCTATGAAATGCTTCGGAGAAGAAAAAGACTGGAAGCAAAGGCATGTGTTAAGAGACGCTTACAATCATCACAGCAAGAGGTAATGAGAGCATAAACCGGGATGATGAGAAAGGAATGAGAACCAGAGGAGGATTTGAAAGACACAGAAAAGGCTCCTCTGGGCAGTGCTGTCTTGCTGTCAGTGAGACTTCATCTTGACCTATTTCTACACATGCTGGTATCAATCATGATCCCCAGATATTTTTAACCATGGCCCCAAATTGCAGAAAAAGACATAATTAGCAATTCTTTTGACTCATCTAGGGCCTCTGAGAGTGATTCATACCCTCTGCTACACAATTATCCACCATAAATATAGCTCAACTCTAAGTATGCCAAGCAAAGTTTCTTTATAATGTCCATTCATGTGCTGATTGCTCCGTTAATACAGGACTGAGTCCCAGCTCTCTAACTTACTTTTGAGAGTCCCCCATACTTCTCCACCTCCACAAAGATAACCAATCTTAATGCACATTCTTCTGTAATATAGC
This sequence comes from Castor canadensis, assembly GCF_047511655.1. Classification (NCBI taxonomy): domain Eukaryota; kingdom Metazoa; phylum Chordata; class Mammalia; order Rodentia; family Castoridae; genus Castor; species Castor canadensis. Next base: position 82,790,810 of record NC_133395.1, read on the forward strand.
AGTCAACAGTCTTGCAGAATCAGATCACAATTTTTGTCTCTTCCCCACACATTCCTAGAGCAAAGAAGCACAGGAATTCATAACTTCTTTTAAGATGGCTTGGAAATACAACAGGCAATTGTCTTCAAAAGAAGAATCAGTTGATCTTTTTGCTCCAGACCAGCACTCTACAGGGAGTTACAGTGCTGCTTGTCAGGAGGGCAGAAGATAATTTAGAGAAACCCACTGATAGTGGGTGAGAGAGGCCAGGATAAAGTCAGGACAGACAAAAGCCAAAACTGGGGTGGCATGTCAGAGACGCAAACATCAGTCACAAAGACATGAGTAGGGATGCAGAAAAGAAGGCCTAAATAGCCCAAGGTCACATGTGCAAAGGGACTGACAACTATCCCATATAGTTATGTGCCACATAAGGACATTTCAGTCAATGACAGTTACGTATACAATAGTGGTCCTATAAGATTATCCTGAACTGAAAAATTCTTACTGCCATAGTGTTATTACTGCCAACTGATGTAGGCAACATGTTATTCACATGCTGCTGCTGGTGATGCTGATGCAAACAAACCTACTTCTCTGCCCATAATATAAAAAAAAGGTACAACACATACAATCATGTACGATATGGGATATCTGATAATGATTAGGAACAATGGTGGTACTGGCTTATATATTTACTATATTATACTTTTCGTTGTTATTTTAGAGTGTATTCTACTTGTTTTTTTTTTAGTTTACTGTAAACAGTATGCTGTTTGGCTGACAGAAGCCTCATAATCTCGTGTTCACCCATCTCTTGGCAGCATCATCTTCTCTTGTGCTTGATTTAATCTCATATTGCTTTGCTCATCATGGCCCTAGGAGCAACAGGTCACACCATATATACCAGGTACAGCCCAGGTGTGTAGTACTGCATGATGTTCATACAGCAAAATCACCTAACAATGTATTTCTCAGAATGTGACTCCTTTTTAAGTAGTACATGACAGTATATACCATGGAAATCATTGCACAGTCCCCCTGGCCACCAAGTCACTCCAGACCAGCCCCAAACCAGCCCTTCTGCTCCAAGCATTGTTACCTGGTTCTACCCATACTCTCAGCCCCACTCCTCCTCCTGTCTTGGAGAGCCTCCCTCAGACTCCACCAGCATTCACATGAAGTTTCCTCTTTCCTGCATACTTTTCTCCCAATCCACACACCCTCCTCACTCCATGTAGTTCAATAGTTAAAGACTATCTGGCATTGTTTTGAAATTCAGGCCTACTCTCTCCAGTGAAAATAAAGTTCCTTGTGAGCAGTTTTTTTTTTATGCTGTATCGTTTTTGTTCCACCGCCAGAGAAAAGAGTACAAAGTAAGTGGATTAAGAATGGTATTTTGAAACTATTCGTGTTCCCATTCTGTTTTTCTCTTATTACCATTTAAAACAGACTAGGTGTTCTAGCTGGTGAAGCAGCTGTTCCTTATTTGGGGACTGGTTTATAAACTGCATGGTTGAAAATACATCCCAGTCCAGGGCTCTCTCTACAGCTGGTGATGAAGAAATGAACAAAGCCAAAGCCCAAAAAAACCAATATAGTCAATGTTCTGACACAAATGTCACAGTTGCCAGGAAAGAGTCATACTTAGAATGGCTTAGCCAGCTAGAGTTTTGTTCTATTGTAAGAGTTTGTTTCTTCTGCAAAAGAAAAGTTTGAATACATTAAATCTTAAGTGAGAGTCCTAGAGGCCTGGGCACATAACATGAAAACAAACAAAATTGATTACAAAGCATAGTTTTCCAAGTAAGTTCAAAGATTTTCAGCAAAAGACACTAATTTAAAATGAAGCTTTGTCTTGAAAAATAAATGGCACCAAAGGAACAATATATTTCCGTGTGTGTTTGATGGCCCGAACTTGGAAATGAGTGCCCTACAGTTTCATTTGTGCCATATATCTATTCACTTATTCATATTCTCATTCTTTGGATGTCTAATATATGCTGGGCACTATTCTTACTACGTGCTTGGACAACAAAGAAAAATAAGATATCCTTACTCACAAGGATGTCAAACTGTAGAAGAAATCAAATGTTTTTAAATATGCCAAATGATCTAATAGGAGTATGCACCAATCTTGGGCTTGGGGCCATGACTGGTAATAGATCCTGGTCTCATTAAATGGATAGAGGAACTGTGTGGATTAGAAAGTTTGAAGCAGATGGGTAAAGACTGTAGATTCTGGAAAATGAGAATTAATTACAAGACATCCACAGAGCCCAAACATGTTCTAGAAACTCTACAATCACCAGGGACAGAAATAAGACAGATGCCAACAATCCAGAAAAGCAGGATATATGCCAAGAGCTATCAAAATTAGCAGAGGTGAAAACAGACTAGAGGTCCATACAATCAGGCGAGATACTGAAAAAGTAGGAAGGATAAGACAGGAGTGCTAAGACAGGCTTGTGATCTGGACACATGGACATTCAGTCAAGCTGGTTTGTGATCACAGAGCATGAGTAAGCCAAGTCTCGAAGAAGTTTAATTCACATCTGTCATGAGCCCACCATGTGTCAGGCATCTGGCTAGTCATTTAATAGAAATTGTATCATTTAATCTCTCCACCGCAAGCCATAAGAGAGTCGTTTATAAATGCGAAAATTGAGATTCAGATTAAGTACCTGGACCCAGATCACAGTGATCATCTCCCAAATCACCAATGATGCTTACAGATCAGAAAATTGAGACTCAGATTAAACAACTTGCCCTCAATGACCATCCTGGTAGAGAGAGTATTCAAAGCTTCACTTCTGTCTTATAAATTGGTGCACAGAGAGTCAAGTCCACTTCCTTCCTTCCTGGGAAGGCACATTGAAAGTGGTTGCAGCAGCTGGGGTGAAGTGAAGCAATGCTGAATGCAGATTAATTCAGAGCAGCTGGCAAAGAGGAAGGCAAAAAGGACTAAGGGTGGATAATAACAAAATGATCCAGAGAACTTGCATGAAGTGGTCAAATTATATTTGGAATGGTAGCTTTTTGTTGTTGTTGCTTTTATCTTCCAACCTGTTAAGATGGTAGTGATGACACAATCAGGAGACTTACCACCTTGGACTTGGGCTCCAAGTTACTCAGTGTCTACCAAAGTTTCTAATAGATGGGGATATTTCAGAGGCAGAACAAGGAGCGAATTAGATTTATACAGGAAAGAATGGAAAATCAGAGGCTACAAAATGAATCCAAATACCTATCGCAGGTAAACCATTTCTATCACCAAAAGACCAACCAGGACCGAGGTATTGTTGCATATCTGCATTAGGGAAAATAAACGGGTCCCTGGTGAAAGGGACATAGAGTAGGTGTGCTACTGCACCAAATGCCAGATCAAAACAGTAGTGTCATGTATGTTTTGTTGCAATTAAAAATAAATTTTACATGAGGCCCTGAGTTCAAACCCTAGTACCACAAGTGGTACTTCAATTTGAGCCATTCCACCAGCCCTATTTTTGTGATGGGTTTTTTTCAAGATAGGGTCTCATGAACTATTTGCCTGGGCTGTCTTAGAATCACCATCCTCCTGATCTCTGCTTCCTGAGTAGCTAGGATTACAGGAGTAAGCCTGAGCCACCAGCGCTAGCTCAAAAATTGTTTTTAAAGTGTGCTTAGCTACAAAGGTGAGAAATGTAAGAGAACAATCACCTTTCTTCTCAAGTAAGGGTAATTTACCAGAACCTAGGTAAGCTGATTGATGTTACTTGAAAAGAGCTTGTGAGAGTATTTGTAACTTATTTAAGTTTCTGAATGGCATGGTATGAATGCTGTTTTAAGACTTTTGTGTCTGGCAATACTGGGGTTTGTATCAGGGCTTCGCTCTTGCATAAGCAGGCACTCTATCACTTGAGCCACACATCCAGACCTTTTTGCTCTCGTTATTTTTGAGATAGGGTCTCACTTTTTGCCCAGCCTGGGCTGAGCCACAATGCTCCTATTTTACATTTTTCTTCATAACTGGGACGACAGGCATGCACCACTGTGCCCAGTTCTTTTCCCCATAAGATGGGGGTCTCGCAAACTTTTTTTTGCCTGGTCTGGCCTGGAACCACAATCCTCTGGATTTCAGCACTGTGAGAGAGTAGCTTGGGATAACAGGCAAGCGCCACCATGCCCACAATTGGTTGAGCTGGATTATCATGAACTTTTTGCCCAACCTGGCCTAGGACCTCGATCCTCCCAATCTCAGCATCTCAGGTAGCTAGGATTATAGGTGTGAGCCACTAGCACCCAGATAAGACATTCTTTTTAAAAATGATCTTAACTTTTATTCATTTAATGGTGCAACTTCAAAATATTTAAAACCAAACTGACAAACTAAAATGAAAGACAATCTATAATTATAATTAAAGAGTTTAACAAACCATCTGCTAGGAGAAAGTTCTCCAAAGACAAGACCAGGTGCGTAATTTGTGCAACCCAGTACAAAATGACAAAAGCATTAAACCAAGCATTGGCTAAGCCTGGTGCACCTGTACAGCCAGTCTGACCCATGGGTCTCTTGTGCTTCTGTACGTCTTATAAGCAGAGGGAGGAGGTGACTCTTTCAAGAGCTACAGCAAGACAAAGATGTTTGCTGTACAGTATGATAAAAAATAATATATTCCCCACAACAAATGTTGGACAGGTTTGCTTGTAGCCCCTTATAAAATGATGGGATTCTCTAAGCTAAGGCATACATGGTTGTGAAACAAGTCCAATGCATGTGCAGAATTGATCTAGGTTCACCCTTGTCTCTCTTTTAGGACTTGAGGGCTCTGGAAACCACCCATCTACTGTTTCCTGAGTAATAAATTTCTTTGCCCCATGTCCTCTGCCAGCATTTCTTAGTGGACTGAATTGTGCCCTCTTCCCTCAAACTTACATGTTGAAGTCTTAATACCCAAGTGACTATATCTGGATACAGGGCCTTTTAAAGGAGTAAATAAGGTTAAATGAAGTAGTAGGCTGATGTTCTAACAAGGATACACACACACACACACACACACACACACACACACAAGGAAAGAGTACGGAAAGAGTACATGTTCAGAGAGAAGTCCATGTGAGGCATGACAAAAAGGAGGCATCTGTGAGTTAGGAAGAGAGGTCTCTCTGCAACTAACTCTACCAACACAGTGAGCTGGGACTTCTAGCCTCCATAACCATGAAAACATAATTTTCTATTGTCTAAGACACCTAGTCCGTGTTATTCCGTTTTTGCAGCCTTAGCAGATTGCTACAGTATTAATGAAACTGTGGCAGGCTACCTTGTTATTACAAGTAGAATTAAAATTCCAGTCCTTTCACAGCTCTTGACATCTCAATAGCTGATAAGCATACTAAAAAGTCAGTAAGAGTATAAAAGATTTGAACAAAACAATAGGGTTTTTTATTGTTTGTTTTGGTTAGTACTGTGATTTAAACTCAGTGCCTCCTGCTTGCTAGGTAGGTGCTCCACCACTTGAGCCACTCCTCCATTACTAAAAAAATTTTATAAGCAGGCTTGTGGAGTTTAGAACAAATACAGTGTTGTGGAAAATGCAGTTTTCCAGTTTCACCCCCACCTACTCGATGGCTAGGATTCTACTATTACGATCACGCCCATGGTTGATTAGAACTAACGTCCCGTGATGTCAGAGGTACCTTTCCTCCCCAGCTCCCACAGCACCACCAAACCCTGGATTCTGCTCAGACCCTTGATTGGGTCAAGGTGCCAGGGTTCCTGGTCATTAATCACTGACTACTTAATGGAAGTTCCTGGGATCGTTTTAGTCAGTAGGAGCCACTCTCTTGCCCTTCTTGTATTCGGGAGGCCTGTAAAATTTGTTTTGAACCTTTTCCCGCTCATCCATCCCCACTGCAGCGGAAGACGACCGCTACGGCGCAGGTGACCTTCCATCGCTCCGGGCATCGCCTGGGCAACCGCACCCAGCACGCACGCCCAGAAGGCGAGGCCGGGGGAAGGAGGGGGAGGGGTACTCAAATCTCGCGAGATCTGGGCCTCACTGAGGTTCTCAGATCGCGAGAGGTGTTGTGGCGCTTCCGCAAAGATGGCGGCGGCGGGGAGAAGCGCTCGCCTGGCAGCCTGGGGAGGAACACTACGGCGTGGGTTCGCAGCCAGCCGACGAGCCGTGCCGAACCCGGGCCCTTTGGCAGCTGCTGTGGCTGGTGTGGCCCTGGCAGGAACAGGAGCAGCCTGGCTTCACGGCCGCGTGAACGTTGCTCCGCGCGAGGGCAGCCTCACCGTCTTAGCACAGGTATGGGACGCGCCCTTTCCGCGAGTCCTCCCAGGCTCCGCCCTCCTCGGACGCCCCTGGGCGGGAGGGGTAGGAGACTGGGGAAAACCCGACAGGTGGAACGCGCCCCTTTCAGGCTGCGGCTCCCGTCGGACCTTGGGGCCAGGGATCCAGCCCCACTGCGAGAACCCGCGGAAACGGAGGCCGCGGGACCGGGTCGCCCTGTGTTGCTTTAGGATTTGCGGTCGCGCCGCGCCTCTCCCTATCTGGCTGGGAAAGTGGGGTGCTGGATGTGCACGTCCCAGACCCCATCTGGACATACCTCTTTAACCCTTATAATTAAAAGTTTTACAAGGCGCTTCTTTGAATAGTTTGGTGGAGTTAGCCTAAATGTCAACCATAAAAATTTACCAGTTGGTAATTTTCAGATTTTATTATTGCATGATTATAAACCCAAAGTCCTTAGCAGAAAACATTTCTCGTAAAACCTCCCTTTGTTAAGTGTCCCCTACTTCAAGGTAAGTAATATTACCATGTAATGATAGCATTGGAAAGTGTGACAGTACGACTTACAAAATATTGTGTAGAAATTGTAGTGTTTGTGAGTTTTCTGGAAATTAAAAGCCGTGTTTTATTTTTCCTTATTTGCTAGGTTTGCATTATACCTTTCTGTTGAAAAACTGAAGGAACATTCAAATACAAAAAAAAAAAAAGAGGGAAAGCAGTCTTTGTGAATTAAAATTAAGTATTGGCAAATGATTTATTTGTGTTAAATGAATATGCCACATAGATAATACATGCAGTAACGCCACCCATCCTCACACCATTTCTGATTACAGATGGGAGAATCTGTTACTGTTTCCTAGCATCTTTGTTAATCTTGTGTCAACCAGTTCATTGTTTCTTTGCTTATATTCTCTGTCAACCTCTTACTATTTAGGACTTTGGGTTAATCTTACCCACAGTATTGTTGGGGGAATCTCAAGCTGAGATATGGGACACTGAGGCACTTTAGCAGGAAGCAGCATGCTGGCACAAACTCAGTGTAGTGTCCAAAGGCTGAGCCCCAAGTACGAAGGGGTCTCACCTCATATACCCTTGCAAGCAGGTTACAGAAGCAAAAAACAAAGCTCAACCCACATATAGTTGCATGTGACTTCATTGGCTATTTCATTCCCTTAGTGCTATGTGACCTTCATGTTTCAGTTCCTTAAGTTTTATCTCTGCTATGACATCCCTTCCCCCTGCTACATTATCAGAACACAAATTTGTCTGTTTCTTTTCTGGTCCTCCTGCCTGCTACATCAAATCACTCCACACAGTATACCTTTCTTCAGACACCATTTCTGGATCAATCTGCCTTGAATAAAATCTACTGCCCCTCTCCCCACACACACTGGGAATTAAATCTAGACCCTCCCACATGCTAAGCAAATGCTCTACCACTGACTTACATGCCCAGCCCTCCACATTTTTAAATTTGTCCTTCAACTGCTCCTGTAGTCACATTCAGACCTGTCCATACTTGATACCTCCCAACCAAAGTGATTTAGTGTTCCTAAAACATGAGTTGCAATCCCACCCATTCCCCACCCCCCTTACAATTTGTAGACCCAGATTTCACTTCATCTCATTGGTTTTATTTTGTTCTCACCCACCCACTTCTAGCCTGTTTTCATTTTAAATTCCAGACTCCACCCTAAAATTTTCACCTCATACAGTATTTTGGATTCTTTCTCCAATACTCATCTCCCTTTCTCCTGCAACTTTGTAACTTTCAGCCTAGCTAAAGGAATATTTCCTAAGGTTTGTTGAGCAGCATTTGCTTGATCTGCTCATTGGACCAATTTAAGACAGTGGTTCTCATCCTTTCATGGTCACAGTGAACACTGCCTATTGACAACAGTGGCTGAGGGGTATTCAGTAGAACTATACCTCAGAAACACTCCCTCTACCTCGCTGATGGATGTCTTTCCCTAGTGGGTGTGGGTGTGGGGTGTCAGTACTCCACCACCACTACCTTCTGAGCAGGTGTGCATAGCTGAGAATTTCTTTCTTTTTTGGGGGAGAGGGGGAGTACTAGGGTTTGAACTCAGGGCCTCACACTTCCTAGCTAGGCACTCTTACCACTTGAGCCACTCCTTCAGCCCTGTTTTGTGTTGGATATTTTCAAGATAGGATCCTGTGAACTATTTGCCCAGGCTGGCTTCAAACCATGCTCTACTTGATGTCTGCCTCCAAAGTAGCTAGGATTACAGGGATGAACCACTGGCACCTGAGAATTTTGATTTGTGATTAAAAATTATTTTATTTTATTTATTTATTTAGCATAGTAGTAGCAGTTTTGAGAGAGAGAGTGAATGAATGTAGGATGGTACACTCCCAGAGGTAGAGGGGAGTGGGCTCTGAGCAAGGTGGCTTAAGAGTAGTACCTATAGCTCAAGAATCATTTTTTAATGTGGTGGTACTGGGGTTTGAACTTGCTAGGTAGGTGCTCTACCACTTGGGCCACTCTGCTAGACTCCCCCCCCCCACAAAATCATCTCTTGATACAATTTTATTGTTTGTTTTTGGGGGGAGATGGAAGATTCAGGGCTTGAGCCACAACTCCAGTCCTCTTGATACAATTTTATTTTGTCCATTAGTATAGCTATAATATTTAGTATCACATATAATTGTATAATACTGATAATAATGCACTGTGATTTTCCCAGTAAAAATGATAAGTTTGTATTAATAGAGTCCTACACTTCTGGTCCTATTGTGATCCACAACTTGCAGGTGAAAGGTTCGATCAGGAATTGAAGGTCATGAAACAACAGATCAGTAGACTCTCCTTTCTTTCCCATTACAAAATCCTACTATGCACCAGGCTGTTTGCAAGGATTGGGCACAAAGAAAGGCAGTTTAATGGAAGGGCAATTTGAGTATAGTGTGCAAGCGCTGTGGTAGTCATAGGCTCTAGGTGCTGTGTAAATAAGTGCACTGCAAGAGCACTTAACACAGTCTCTGTTTCTTGAGGGACTGATGTGGGAACGGGCACACCCTGGATGATTAGGAATTGCTGGGCAGAAATGAAGTGTTACAACAGAGGGAATAGCTTGTCAGAGGTCTGGAAGAGTCTGAGTCAGCAGAACTTGAGCTGCAGGAGGGTGTAAGTAGTGTCTGGGAATCAGATCATTAAGTCACCTTGACAGGAATTTTTATCTTAAGAACAGTAGGGTGCCATTGCAGGGCCTGCTGGACAACTCTTACCCCCCTTACCCAATTCAGGCATATAATGCAACTTAGATAATGATTATATTTTTTGACCTATAATTTAAAGTTCTTTTAAATTATGAATGTAGGCAATAAACTGCAGCAGAATGTTACAGTAACATTGTCAACGATACTTGGGTCATATGCTTTCCTGTTACAGTTGTTACAGATTATCTCACAAAGTCTCACCTCCTTGAAATTACTTTAAACCTGCCACCTTATCCTGCTGTATAACGTAGGTTTTGTCCTTTTGAGAGGTCAAGACTTTAGGAAAATGAGTGAATTGAAAACTGCAGTTACAAAGCTAGTAGAGTAATTTAAATGGTTAAATCAGTGGATGAATTCAAAAGACATTTAAAGATAAACCTGTAAGGAGTCTGAGTTTCAGAAGTTTTATGTAAAATGTAATTGTTTTAAAAATACATAGTGATTACAACTGGACAACAAAATATTGGCTCCAGCAAAGAAATTATTACTGGAGCTTGCTTTAGAGCTCACCAGCAATCAGCTACTTCTGTATAAACTGCTTCTTCTAAAACTTCAAAAATTGGAGTATTACTCCCATTACAGTATTACTGTATTTGATTAAGGTATGGTAAAATCAAATCAGAAATGATAACTCTAAAAAGTAGCTTTTTAATCTTGATAAATTGAGAAATAATATAAAAAGTTATTTTGCTGGGTGCTGTGGTACACATCTGTAATCCCAGCTCTTGGAAGGCCAAGAAAGGAAGATAGTAAGTTGGAGGCCAGCCAGAGCTACAGAATAAAACTGTCTCAAAAAACCAAAAAGTTATTTCAGTAAGGAAGGAATTGAGTTGGGAGTTAGAAAGTTAAAATGGCAGAATAATTCAAAATAATTTTTTCCTTGCTGGAGTTTCAATAATAAAGTGTTACAGTATTGCTGTGTTTTGTTGTTGCATACTGGAAGTACTATATTAATAAACCAAAACTGATGAAAACAAGGATATCTACATATCCTTAATAAGAGAGTCCTCAACAGCATGCACATTAAAAGTAGAGCCTTTCTGAACTAGTGGTATTACATAAGTCATGTAAATAGGGCTGAAAACTAGGGGGAAAATGTAAAGTAAAAACAGAAAAGCTAAAGTAAAATTCAGTATAGTTCATTTTCAATGGCAATGATAATGTTTTATTTTGTTCTTAATTCATTTGTTAATTAAATGAGTATTCCTCAAATTCTTCTATTTTTAGCCTTAATTTTTTTCAAATTATGTTTTAATAGTGGATATGGTAAGTTTCCCTGACTTCATGACAGTTTTTGCTTGCTTGCTTTTCAACAAAAATTTTGTTCACTACTGCTTAAAAGTAAAATTATTTGGCATAACTTAGTCTATAATGCTGTATTCTTTTAGTCTAAATAAAGGAAGAGGTTAGGATTTCTTATTATGCAAATTCGTTGTACTTGAATCTCTTTAATAGGTTTATTTACATTTGTATTTACAAATCCTTAAGATTTTTTGCTGTCATTTGGTCAGGTTTTTCTTTTCTTTCATAGCACCTGTCACTTTTTGCAATTTTATTTGCTTATTTCTTTTGTCTTTCCTATTAGCCTGGCTGCTTGCCTTTTTCATCTCTGTATTTTGGTGCCTACAGTAATTGCTGGCACATGTTTAGCCAACAAGTAAGTGAATGAACTGAACTGCATTACTTATCAAAGTGACTTTGTTTGGTATAGCTGGAATTTGTAGAACAGCTAATATATAGCAGTGATTAGAATCAGCTAAGTAACTGTCCTAAATATACTCAGTTATACACTTGGAACTATAGAGACATGCCATGCCACATTCCCAATAGAAACATAAATAAATAAGAGACTGTCCCCTTTTCTGCTATATCCCAAGGGCCTACTATGTCTGGTACTTAAAAGGTACAGTAAATATTTATTGAATGGGTAAATAAGTTGATGAAATCTTAATTTTAGTAATAGTCATATTGTTGCTCAAAACTTTAAAGGTGGGTCTCTCACCTGTTACTCCATATGAGGTTGAATTTTTAATAAATATTAACATTAATCATTTTTATATAGCATTCTTTTGTCCTTAGTTATCACATTAAAAATATCAAATACTAATGTTAGAATTTAAATAAAATCAATTTTATTTTCCCTTCAAGTATGGAGATGCTTCAACTGGTATACCACAGACCAATTAAAGTACTTTTAAATTTGGAAAATAGTCCTTAATTTAACAAAAACTATTAACACTGTTTACATCAGCTGAAAACATAACATTATCTGTATCTTAACAATTTGCTAAAGTCATGTTTGGGAGAGAAGGGGTTTGGTTTATATATTGTGATGTGTTAAGGTAGCGGGTAAGCCCTGTAGAACCTGAATATTGCCAACTCAAGCTTCAGAGATTTTGAAGCTCTTAAGGAAATGTGGAAGCAAGTGGGTAGTGGAATGGATTGGAAGAAGAGGGAAGGGCAGGATTAGAAAGGCAGCTCTGTAATCTTAATGGTCTCCCCCAATTTCCAGCCCATCTTTTCATAGTCTAGTCAATTCACAAGTGCTTGGACAGAGGTATACAAGGCTCCCAAGGTTTAAGCAGAGGTGGCACTGAATGAAAGGTATGCCAGAGAGAGGAAAAGTGTAAGTTCCCATTGTTGTACAATTTTTGGCAACGTTTCTGGAAAGGTTTTGAGCATTCAGAGTGTAAAGTTAAAAGGTAACATTGATCTTGGATCTGATTAGGAGACAGAAATCAGTAATTTGAGGTTAATTATAAAAACTTATTTAATAAAAGGTAATTGACTATGAAACAAGTGGAAGAGGACTCTTGAGTCCAGAAGTAGCAGATGCCAAAAAGTAAAGCAACCACTCCAAGAGTCCAAGGGAGAATGAACAGTGAAGGAAGTGAAGACTTGGAACCTCTAAAGCTGAGACTTAGCCTCTTTGAAGCAGGCACAGGTACCACAGGAATATAAAGTCTATCATTAGTGAAGAAACTTGCCATGTGGTCAGGCCTCAGCTAGTCTGTAGTGGGAGTCTGGAAAGGTGACTAGACTGAAACTGGTCTTCTGGGTGAGGGAATGTGTCCTGAGGGCCTGGCCACAATTACTGCAGAAGTGGCTCCCTGGAGCAGCACATAATCTGCTACTTGGTGGATTGTGCATGGCTAAAGGGCCCCTCTGGAGCTGCTGTGGAAGCTGCTCAGTAGACATGTTTGGAAAGAGTGCTGTTCTGAAGGTGCAGCCAAAGTCACTGTGTCTGCCCATTGAAAGTGTCTATGAGAACCTTTGAGCTCCAGCTCTGAATAAAATAAGGCAGACTAGAACCCAGAAGGAAAACGTACCCATTTGTCTCTGTTGTCTTGCAGTGTCACTGTAGTGCCCTCTGTTGACAGAGGCTAAAGTCGTAGCTGGCAAAGAGTTTACAAAGTGCAGCTCCAGTATCACAAAGCAAAGGGAAGACTACATTGATAAGTGGTATAAAGTTCAAGAGAGTTTCACCCAGATCTCAAGGACAGGGAAACCCTAGCTGACTGTAACAAAGGATAGGAGGTAAAATTTTTCATGTTTGCATTATATGCAATACTGAGGATAGGCAGCCACTTGGTTTCTGAGGTTATCGTAATCAAGGGTTTAGTTTTGTTGTGGTTCTGGAGATTCCAGGGCTTTGCATGTGCCAAACAAGCATTCTACCACTGAGCTACAACCACAGCCTCAAAAAATTTTTTAAAACTCAATAAATTAGCTTATCTTTTTTTTCTAACACTGAACTTAAAGTCTGACACTTAGAAGGTGCTTATTAAATGTTTATTGGGTAGATATTTCCATGGTTTGAAAAAAGTAGACCCCGCCCCTATTGGCAAAGACAAATGGCAAGTTCTTGGTCTTCAGGAAGGAAGAATTCAGGGGCATACTTTGGAGGAGTCTTAACAGAGCAAAGCACATGTAATAGTGAAAGTACAACCACAGAGATTAGGGGCTGGCATCTTCACCGAGTAGTGAATTGCCTTGCACCCCTGGGTCTTAGGCATTTTTAGGGATAGGGTGCAATGACTGTGCTAAGGATATGTACATAATTGTGGGAACTTCTAAGAAATGGAAGGGCATTTCTAAGAACCAGGGAATAGGGAGTGGTTTACCTAAAGAGATGTCCTCAGAGCCAATGTGGCGATTTGAGGGGAAGTGCATACATAGAACGTCAACTGTAATGTATAAATGAATCCTGTAGCTAACTTTTAGGGCTGGGAAAATCCCTGTTAGGGGACTACCAAGAATTAGCCTCAGCTGTTGCAACAGGACAGTGGTGGAGCAGAATGTTTGGCAAATTGTACCCAGATATAGTGCTATACCTGTTCTTTGACTCCTTCAGATTTATTGTTCCCTTTCTGCCTTCCTATCTGCCCATCTCATGTCATCCCCATTGGAGATTTTTGTCTGGTACTATTTATCTTTTCTCCTTATAAAATTTCCTTATAAATTGGTATAGAAATTGAGGTTTAGCATATTTAATTGTATGTTATAAATTATTTTAATTGAACTTTGAATAATGAAAAGGGTTATAAGACATTTATTAGCTTTCCATTGCTATGACAAAATACTAAAAATAAACAACTTAAAGAAGGAAAGGTTTGTTTTCACTCATAGTTTCACAGGAATCAGTCCATTATTGCTTGGCCATATTGCTTTGGACCTATGGCTGTTTTGTGCCCATGTGGCTGTGCAGTACATCATTGTGGGAGCATGTGGCAAAGGAGGCTGCTCATGGTGGCCAGGAAACAGACAGAAAGGACCAGGACCCCAATATCCTCTTCTAGGGCACCCACCAGTGACCTAACTTCCTTCCATTGGGCCTCACTTAAAGGTTTCACTACCTCTCCATAGTTCCACAGACTCATGACCAAACCTTTAACACATGGGCTTTTGGTGGACTTTGACAACATAAACTAAAGCAACATTGATGAAATTGTAATTTTCATACTTAGGAGACAGATACCATTAAGAATGTCAGGGAAGTCAGTGAGTTCAGCGTGATGGCTGATTTTATATATAAAATTCATTAGGCTGTGGTGCCCAATTGTATGTCGTCACCAGTCTAGATACAATTCTGAGGGTACTTTTTTAGGTTAATGTTTAAGTCAGTTAAATTTAATTAAAGCAGATTTTCTTCCATAAAGTGGGTGGGCCTCATCCAATCATTGGAAGGTCTTAACAGCAAAGATTAAGATTTTCCCAGGAAGGAGGAAATTGCCTCCAGACTACAACACAGAACCCTGCCTGAATTCCCAGCCCTCCTACTCGACCCTGCTCATTTTAGAGTCAAGACTGCAGCATCAGTTCTTAACCAGATTTTAGCCTGCCTTACAAATTTTGGACTTCCCAATCCCCACAATTACATGAGTCAATTCCTTAACTATCTTTCTCCCTTTTATCCCCTCCCCTTCCATTGTCCGTACCATGTATCTTCCATTGGGCTCAAAGGGAAGGCTGAGAGAAGATACCTAATTATTGGGTCCGTTTCTTTGGAGAGCCCTGACTAATGTAGATACTGGTACTAGGAAGTGGTGTACCACTATGACAAATATCTGAAAAATTGGAAGTAGCTTTGAAATTTGGTAAATGGGTAAAGGCTGAAAGAGTTTTGAGGTATGCAATTTTAAAAAGTCTATATTTTTGCCTACATTGTCTATGGATTATGAATAAGCCGCAGATGGAAACAAGAAATGTTACTGGAAATTGGAGGAAAGACAGTTCTTGTTATAAACAGGTAGAGAGTTTGGCTGAATTGTTTTCTGTTGTTCTGTAGAAAATATAACCATGAGTGATAAAATTGGCTATTTAACAGGGGAAGTTTCTAAAAAAAGTATTGAAGGCATGGACTGTTTTGTTTTTTTTTTTTTCCTGTCTGCACATAGTAGAATGTGAACTGGAAGAGAGATTAAAGAATTGTTACAAAAGACACAAGAAACAGACTGAAAACTGTTGAATAATACAGGTAGGGGGAAAAGGGTGAGGAAGAATAGTGGAAGGGTTTAGAATGATTTAAGTATACTATATTTACAGATAAAATATCAAGGCAAAATCTCCATTGAACAATGAACAGACAAACAATGAAGGATAAGAATGTAAAACAGGTCATGTTAAGGGGAGGCACTAGTGGGAGGGGGAGGGCAAAGGAGGTTAAATATGGTTGATGTACTTTCTAGTCAAATATAAATATGCAACACTGAAACCTGTTGAAGTCACTTTTAGGGAATGGGGTAGATGGGAGAATAATGGAGGGATGAATCAATTCAGGATATAATATGTATACATATGGAAATGTAACAACGAAATGTTAAAAAATGCAACTACATAAAAAAATTGTTACATAAAAAGAAACCAGGAATTTTGAAGATCTGGAAATTCTTGGCCTACACATTATTAAAAAGAGGACATGTGCTCTTCAGAGAACACTAAGGGCATGTTTGGACAGCTCTTTATTTAAGAGATTAAATTTGTTGACTTACGGATTCAGTCAACCATCTCAGTAGAAATCCTGCCACCTTAAATTGATGGGGACAGAGCAGGGATGAAATGAAAGACTGTCAGTCTTCTGGGATTCTGCAGGCCAGTACAGCTAGCTAGCTATAATCTTTCAAGAAAAGGAAGAGTAACCTTGAGAGCAGGCCACCACCCTGTTGGACCCAGAGGACAGAGCATGGAGGCACAGAGGATTACCAAGCCTTAAAATATAATAGAATTTGCCCTTCTAGGTTTCAGACTTGTGATTGAAACTTGTAACTCCTTTTTATCTTTCCAGTTTTTCCTTTTTGAAATGGAACGTCTTTTCTATACATGCTTCACCATTGTAGTTTGGAAGCAGTAAATTTGTTGTTTGGTTTCACATATTGACAGAGGGAATAGAATTTCATCCATAGTTGATTTAAACATTTGGGTGAGATTTAGGGCTCAGAGTTAACGCTGGAACAATTAAGACTTTGAAACTATTGAGATGGCATTGAATGTATTTTGCATGTGAGAAAGACATGAATTTGGAAGGAGACAGGGGGTTAACTGTCAAGAGTTTAATTGTGCCTCCACCCCTCAGAATTCACTATTGAAATCTTAACCCCATTACCTCAGACTGTGACCTTATTTGGAAATACTGCAGATGTTTTAGTTAAGGTGAGGTTATACTAGAGTATTTTGGGCCCCTCCCTGATCCAATATTCCTGGTGTCCTTATAAAAAGGGAATTTAGAGATGTACACACAGGGAAAATACCATGTAAAGATAGGAATTATGCTGCCATAAGCCAATGAATGGCTGGAAGCTAGGTCTTTCAGAGGGAATAGGGCCTGAGGGTGCCTTGGTCTTGTACATCTAGTCTCTAGAACTGTGATTTAACTGTTGTTGAACCACCCAGCTTGTGGTACTTTGATGTGGCAACCCTAATAAACTAACACAGTCAGTGTTTGGTATTAGATCTTAGAGCTCTCTGGTTTCTAGTTCTGCCTTCTACTAAAGGGGTTTCTCAAAATACAGAATAAAATCAAATGGACAGCCTTTAAGAGATCCATTCTTTGTACCTGTTTTATATGTGTGTGTGTGTGTGTGTTATACAATGCTAAAACTTGAAAACAGTCTGAGGATAGCAGACTTAAAAGTTCAACATAAATCAGGTATTATAATGCTTTTGAACTTTCCAAGAGAACTTATTTTTAATGAGAAAATATGGTAAATTACCAATACAAAACCATTGCATTTCAGAAAATATGTACCTTAAAAATCATATTTTACAAAACTTACACTTTCATACTTTATGAAAATGTAGTTCAATTTGGGAGAATCTCCTAAGAGAAAAGATACCATGTAAATTAAGGTATGTTATTTTCTGAGTAAATAAAATTTTTTTCTTGTGTAATCATGATTGTGCTTTAGTTGTCAAGTCTAGTTTTAATAATTTCTCATCTACTCTTTATTGGCATTTTATATTTTCATCTCTTGATGTTTTAATATTTCCTGCTTTTATTTAGGTAAAAAGAAAAAAAAATCACTTTTAAGGTGGATATGTATACCTTTTAGGCTGTGTGGTGAAATGTCTTACATAGGAACATATCTGAGAAGTAAAATGTGCTAGTGTGGGTTCTTCTATTTAGATCCCCCATGGTAACTTTTATGGCAGTATTGCTGAACTGAAATTTTTGCCTCTTAATCACTTCTCATCTTTGATTATGCTTGAACAATAAAGTGATTTTAAGGCAGACTCAGCAATATTAGATGATCTCTTAGAAAAGCATTAGGTCTCTCACAGACTTTCTAATGTTTTCATTTCAGAACGGTCTAGTTTTTCATGTTTATAATTTTAAATTTTTTGACATCCACAGTGACTTTCAGTTTCTATTGTTCCCAATTCCCGCTACTCAGCCCTCTCTAGAGAGGGTCTCTTTCTAAATGTCCTAATTATATCCATGGAGATACTCTCCACAGAGCCTCGAGCTAGCACTCTATCACTTGAGGCACTCCCCCAGTCTTTTTGCAATTTTAGCTTGATTTTGAGGATAGGGTCTCCAGCTAATCTTGCTTGGATTGGCCTCAGATCTTGATCCTCCTATCTCTGCCTCCTGAGTATCTGGGACTATAGGCATGTGCCATAAAACCTGGCTTGTTTTTGAGATAGGGCTTCACTAGCCCCTAATCACCATCCTCCTGTCTCTGCCTCTCAGATAGCACCAGGCCCAGCCTCAGAAACTATTTATATTGTGGTCCATTACATTTTCCTAAGTGTTTAAATATTATTTGTTAAAATGCCAAATAACTAAAAACTTCTTTTAATGTTTTTTATTTTTTACCTTAACTCACAGAAGCAAAAGTTGGACATATTAATGGGGATACCATGCAGTGTTCAGTTAAGTATACACTATATAATGTTTAAACCAGCATTTATCACCTCAAGCATCATTTCTTTGTGGTGAACACTTTCACAGTCCTTTCTTCTAGTTTTTGTGACATATATAGCATATAATCATTATTTATTGTCACTGTACTGTGCAATAATACCCCAGAACTTCTTTTTCTCATCTAACCATAACTTAGTACCCATTTATCAATGTTTTTCCAGTTCCTCCCTACCCCCTATTGTCTTTGGGCTTTGGTAACCGCCATTTACTCTCAACTTCTTTGAGACCAACTTTAAAAAATCATTTTTAAAGTGTATTTAATAAGAATATACTAACATCTCTATACTGACATTTTCATCCATTCTTGGCTTCCAGGATGCCCCTCCACCCCCACACACACATTTTAACATATTTCAAATCTAGATATGTTTTACAGTAAATCAGTGGTGTTTTACAGTCCCTTTTGGCAAGGTGTCAGGCATGACTTAGTTGTCATTGCCCAAGAATGTGAGAATGCAGTCACGCGTTCTTCACTTAATTGACAAAATACTTCATGGGGATAGAAGTAGCTCTCAAAGAAACATAACAGGAACACTGGGCTTCCCTCAGGTCAGAAAGAGATTTCCCCAGGGCCCAGGAGAAAGAAAAGTGGAACATGCCATGAATGGTCAAGAAAAGATGCTCTTTTGTCACTGAAATCATGGTAAGGGTAAACTGACATAGTATAAGAACCACTAAGTGATATTAGAGTCTTTCCAAATAGTTATGAAGTCTTGCTTAACAGCATTAAGTCTTCTTACCTTTTACTTGTTTTTATAACCTGCTTGTAATTTGGATTTGAGGCTTTTGTCAAGGAACAAAATTTGGCAGAATATCATATTCCAGTTACTGTTTCACATCATGAAGTTTGACATTTTAGATTAATTTTTATATAATTTCTTCTTGAAATTTATTATAAATGAATTTGACATTAATAAATTTGAGTTAGATGTCTTCATGTTGGGAGAAAGCAAACTGCCTCTGAATCATTCAGTTCTGAGTCTGGCGTTATTTAATTATCAAAAAAGAAAGTCAAGCAAAGTGCCAGTAGCTCACATCTATAATCCTAGCTACTTAGGACACAAAGATCAGGAGGATCACAGTTCAAAGCCAGCCAGGATCAAATAGTTCACAAGACCCTATCTTGAAAATAGTCAACCCAAAAAAAAGAACTGGCAGAGTGGCTCAAGTGGTAGAGTGCCTGCCTACCATGGTGTGAGGCCCAGAGTTCAAACCCCAGTATTGCCAAAAAAAGAAAGAAAGTCAAGCTAGGTGTGGTGATACATGTCTATAATCCCATCACTCAAGAAACTGAGGCAGAAGATTCTTGAGTTCCAGGCCATCCTGGACTACATGGTTAGACCCTGTCTCAAAGAGAAGGAATGGAGGGGAGGGAGGAAGTCAGGATCCAGGAATCACTGAAATTCCAACTATTTTAAGCACATTGATTATTAGTATCTTATAGTTTACTGCCAATGCTTTTGTTAGTCAGTTTTTTATTGCCGTGGAAGCATACCTGAGGAAAACAAAGTAAAGGAGAAAGTTTTTATTTTGGCTCAGTTTCAGAGGTTTCCATCCACAGTTGGCTGGCTCTGTTGCTATGGGCCTGTCGTGAGGCAGAGCATCATGGCATTGGGAACATGTAAGAGAAGAAGCTGCTCAAAAGAATGTGGAGAGTGCGAGGCAAAGTGTCTGTGGACAAGGTTTCCCCTTCAAAGGCACACCCCCACTTGACCTAATTCCTTCTACTAGGCCCTTTCTCCTAATAGCCCAGTCAGCTATGAATTCATTAAAGTATTAACCCATGGATGAAGTTAGTGCCCTCCTGATCCAGTTACCTCCACTTGGACCAGGCTTTCAACACAAGCCTTTTGGGGAGACACTTTCTATCTAAACCATAACAGTACATACACATAACTGCTTATTTTCTGTTCATTATTTTGCTAACAATACTTACAACAGTCCTTGATTCATAGTAGATACTCAATGAAAGATTGTTAAATGAATGAGTAGAAAGGGTGCCTAGCTAAAGCTTTGCTTAAAATGGCTAAATGCAGTTCAAAATTAATGTGCCTTTCCACCAAACCTCAGTCCATCTGTGTAGTTCTTATGCATGTTTGCAGCTTTAAAGCATTTTCACATGTCACTGAATAGTGGCTACTTTGTAAAATGTCGCTTAACTTAGAATTTTTTGGTGTTTCCTCATGATTTAAGCATCTTTGTCAGGAATACCATGAAACCATTCTATGGTTTTTTTTTTTTTTCAATAAATCATATCAGGAGATATACAATGTAGATTTCTATGGTAATATTTACTCTTCTCATGTGGAAAAGTAGTATCTTGCAGGTTTTTTCACTGTAAAGTTAAAAAGTATTTTATAACCATTAATTAATAAGTGTTTTATGCAGTGAAATTTTGAGGCTTCATCTGGCTTTCTCTTCTCTCTGTTTTTTGTCCATTCATTCATATGTCTTTGGACTCGTAGACTCTTATTTTACCCAAAGAGTTCCCATCTGTTTCCACCACAGCTAATTTTAATATTTGATCTCTTCCATGGATCCAGTTTTCTAAAAGCTATGCCTTGGACATGCCCTGTCCTGCTCTTCTTGTCCCTGGCAAGGGAGAAAAAGAAGAGGGAGGGGATGCAGCCAGCTCTTGATTAGCTGAGCTCTGAAAAAAGAGCTTTGTTGGCTTACGTAGCACAAAATAACAGGTAATTTGACTGGGATACAGTAAATCATAATTTCCAAAATATCAAACACTGGGAAAAAGGGAAGAAGATGCCTGCTAGAGCAGCTTCTAGAAGACAAAAGTAAATACCATTCTTACCAATGTTGATGCTGTCATTTCCCTTCTACAGTGTTTGAATGTTTATTTATGCTGACCTTGGTACTGGAAATATTTGAGGTGGCTTGGGAAAATTCTACTGAGAAGTTACAGGATTTTTTTTTTTTTTTTTTTTTTTTGCAGTATTGGGGCTTGAACCCAGGGCCTAAAACTTGCTGGCACGTGTTCTTCTACTTGAGCCATGTCCCTAACCCTTTTGTTTATATTTTGTTTTTGAAAAAGGATCTTACTACCTTTGCCAAGGGTAGCCTTAAACTCAGGATCCATCTGCCTCTGACTCCACCTCCCAAATTGCTGGGTACACCACACTAAGCTGCAAGCTACAGTTTTTAATTGGAGAGAAAAATGGGAAAATGAGAGTAATAAATATAGGTCATAAAGATGATTAAAATGCATGTGTAAGATTGTGTTTTACACTTAAAGTAGGTCATAAATTTTATTTTAAACTTAGCAAGTTCAGAAGGGAATAAACCATGTTTCTAGTATACCAGTTGGTGAACATGCTTTGTAGTAGCCATTGCTCAGAGCATGACTGGTAATGTGAATAAGACTTGGGGGGAGGAAGGGCGGGTGATACAGTGGGAAGGGGGAGGATATGGGGAGAGGGTATAGGAGAGTGAATATAGAGCAAATACTATGTACCCATGTATATAAGTGGAAAACAATGATACTTGTTGAAACTATTCCAGGAATGGGGAGGAGGGGCAATGAAGGAGAATGATGGAGGGGTGATTTCAAGGATGATATATTTGGTACAGTGTAAGAACTTTTGTAAATGCCACAGTGTACCCCCACCCAGCACTACAATAAAAAATAAGAAACAAAAAGACAGTATTTTCTTCTGTTTCATAAAGAGGAGACTGGACTGTAGCAGCCTTACAATAAATATAGCAGAAAGTTTCATGTGGCGGTTTATCTGTCAAAGTAGGACTGTTGTGTAACCAAAAAGTATTAGCAAAATGATGTGGGCAGCATCACCATATGTTGATGAGAAAACATCAGGAACAAAGGAGTGCTCACTTTTGTCCATTACCAAGAAGGTAAAATGCAAAATTGAGTTTTGGTTATGGTGGTAAGAGGAGTTTCCATATAGAATGGCAACAAAAGTGTAATTGGAACATTTTGAGGAGAGATTATGAAAGAAGCAAAGAGAGTGAGTAGAGATGCTTCTTTCTATAAGTGTTGCTGTAAAGGGTATTTAAGTCATAAATAAATTGCGTTTATTTTAAGATAAGATATAATAAATGATGTTTGAATGCTGATAAAGTGATATAAGGAGACAAAAATTATTACAGACTGGGGGGACAAATAATTACAGGACTTATTCTTTGATAAAGGAGGTATTATGGAGGCCACAAGTAGAAAGGTTGGATTTTCTTAGCAACAAGGATACTTTCTCCATTGTAAGAGTGAAAGCAGAGGGTATAGTTGACCCTGGAAGCTGGCTGTCAACCAATTCCACACAGTCCTCTAATAAAAAAATAATAATGAAGTAGAATCAGAAATGTGGGCCATGTCAAAAGAGAGTAACCCCTAAAATTAGGGGATGGGGAAAAGGTAGACAGTTCATGAGCTCAGATACTGTTGTTAGAATGAATAGAGGTCCAAAAGCAACAGACTTCTAATGGCTTTCTTTTGGTGAGTCAGCTAATTGGGGTTTTTTAATGTTTCTATAAAGTATCAGTTATTTTTTTCAAAAATCTTGGTATTATGAGTTTAATACAAATAATGTATTTGGGCATTACATTTAAAATTTTTTTTGGTAAATAAATGATTCAAACCAGAATATGCCAACTAAAAATGCATTTGCATATTAACTATAAGAAATTACCTTGACATGTTCACACCACTAAACCAAAATATAATTAAAAGGATGGAAACAAAAAACAAAACAAAACATTTAATTCTAAAATAGAGAATACCAAAGATAGTTTAGTTTTCTTTGTTATTAAGTTCATTTTCACATTTTGTGAATCTGACTAAAACAGATGGTCACAAATTTTAGATAAAAGCAAGGAAAGTAGCATTGTGTTTCAGTAGTCAAATAGAAATGTGTTCACTTAGCCTGGGGGTAGAGCACCTGTCTAGCAAGAGTGAGGCTTGAGTTCAAACCCCATACTTAAAAAAAAAAGTACTGACCTAGAAATGTGTTTACTTAGAAAGTTAACTTGCAAGTAGTATTAGATATAGAACTTTCTATTGTGCATCAGTGACTATTTTAAAACCAAATAATATTAATAAGATACAGTTTTAAGTTTGCTGTAGGAGTCCCCAAACAATTTAGAGATTTAAATGGCATTGCTTTAATTCAAATTGCTTATATCTACGGTATTACTTTTACAAAAATGGGGGGGAAAGACACTCACATATTAGCAGTGGGTAAGACCGGAACTTACTGGAATGTACTCCTAGTGTACTTGTGTGCTGTGCATCGAGTTTAATGATAGTACATTTAAAACTGGTATGCCAAGGGCAGTAAACTTTATAGCAACATGCAGAAGTTTAATAGCTATGAGGCATGGTAAGCTCCGTAAAGCAAGAATGCAAACATTTTTTTTCCTTTTTCACTTCATTGCCTCAAGTAAAAATGCGGAAACAGATGAGTGATGACAAAGCTTTTGATGTTAATAAACCCTAATGGAAGTCGAAAATCAAAGTGTGTAAATGGCTAGATTAGGAAAAGGAAGACGACAACATTATACCTTGTAATTAGATGTACTTTGTGTTTTTTGGCAGAGCTATTTGTCTTGCATGAATAAGAGGCTGTCTTATTTCTTGTGTAGTAGGGCAGTACTTAATATAGCCTACGTACATCTTTGTAGTCACTTTACTGGGGCCATGAGGGAAAAAAAGCAAATTTTAATATAAATACAGAAGAGTATTTTAATCCTTCATTTCGCAATTATATTTGCTTAATTGAACCCAAATAAAAAGTTGTTACTATTGTCACTGGGAACTTGGGAGCTTTTTGAATTACAGCAGTGCACTGACATATCCTAAACCACTAATAGTGGGAGTATGTGAATGGAAGTTACATTCATACTATAAATGGGTAAATATTTGGTGAATAAACAGCAAATATATTCTGCTAATAACCTACTTTCTGTGAATAAAATTATTACATGTTTTTGGATTACAATATTTCAATGTAAAACTATATTCAATCTTTTTTTTTTCCTACGGCCTGGTCTATATAAAAATTTTTCATTGACAGCTGTGAAAGTTCCATGAATGTGTGATATGTAAAGTAAAAGTTGTGATTACTGTTAATTAAGAAATAAGGCCTTATAACATCTTAAATTTCTCAAAATATATATTATATTCTTCATGTGTTATATACTAGAAACTTCATACCTGAAAAAGCCAGGCATCTTTGTCTTCAGTCTCTTGTCACTTAGCTGGTATATACCCTGGAAATACAAACCACTTTTAAACTTTGAAATCACAGGCATTTTCCCACAAATTACTCTAGATAACCTAAAGCAAAATATGAAGAATTTACTATATCTACTGTTTGGGATTTTTTTTCTCATTCTCTAATATGTAGAGTAGGAGATTATACACAATTAAAAGCTATAAGTGGCTTAATTTCACTGTTTTTGCTTGTATGGTATAAATGCCTAAAGATAAATCACAAAATTGAGTGTTTTAAAAACAAACTCTTCTTCAGTTTAATTTGGTCATAACTATCCAATCAAGAACTAACTTAATTCAGAAGCAGATCTGTAGTAAGGCTTCACTGCTTCTGTTCAAGCCCACAGTCCTGGGGATTTTCTGGAATGCTTGGAATTGCTCCAGGACTGAAGTCCAGGTCAAGATACTGCTATTTGGCAGTGTAGTGCTCTATTGTATGTAGCTTCAGTAGGTGCCACAGACATGGAGCCGTGACACCCGTACTGTGATGGAAAAGCAACAAACAGCTGAGCACTTCCTAAGACTCATCCAATTATCAGATGATAACTGACCTACATATGTTGGTAGTAGTTATTTCTCTCAAATACACTAAGGTACTTTAATGGCAATCCAGAAAAGAATGATACTAAGGAAGAATTGGGGTTTGACCTTGAAACTACTGCAATAAAAAGAGGGCAATCAGTAGTAAAATATGTTCCAGAGATATACTTTTCAAAAACTCGTAACTAACTAATCATGTTTTACCAGTGATTGAAGCTTGGTTTATTTATTTAAAACTACAACTTTTTTGTCTTTGATTTAGAACTCACCATGTGCCATCATGCCTGGCAGCCTTTTTTTTTTCTTATTGAAATGTTTGTATATTATGAAAATTTAGAGGGAACGTCAACCAGAAATAAGTAAAAACCATCTGCCTCCTATCATAACTTGGCTAGTTAACTGTCAGACTTGGGGTGTTATATCTTGAGTAGAATGGTTTCTTTTAAAAACTCATTTAAAGCTGGGCCTAGTGGCTCATGCCTGTAATTCTACCACTTGGGAGACTGATGTAGGAGGATTGAGTTCAGACCAACCTGAGCTATATGACAATATCCTGCCTTAAAAAAAACAAAACTTAGGACTGATAGAGTGGTTTAAACAATAGAGTGCCTGCTTAGCAAGTGTGAGGCCCTGAGTTCAAATTCTAGTACTACCCAAAAAAATTAAGAAAAAAATTTGTAAGACATTAGGAACCAGGAAGGGACATCAAAAGTTTCTCTGTCTGTCTCTCTGTCTCTCTCTCTCTCTTTCTCTCTCCCCTCCCTCCCCTTTCTTTGACCTCTCCCCTATCTCCTTTCTTCCCTCTCCTCTCTCTCCTTTCTGTCTTCAGCACTGAGGTTTGGCCTCAGGGCCTTCTGCTTGAGCCACGCACTGAGCCACTTATCCTCATACTGTATGACTTTCCTTCCAATGTTCACAACCCCTGAAATCATATGGGAAACATACGCACTTTTTTAGAGAAAGGACACCTAACATTCTCAGGTTTGCAACTATTCAAAGATCAAGAAAACTGTCAAAAATGAATCGAGATCCTATTCTTAGTGTATTAATTATTGTTCTTTCACATTATAGAAATACAGCTTTTAACTCTTAACACTAAGAATAATTACAGTAGTTTCAGATGGCATCAGTATAGTGAACGTGAGTTGTACAGGCCCTTTCAGAGACTGTCCCTTGTTCCTGTATCCTTTTTTGATTATGCCACTGTATTGTGCCTAACTTTTGGACAGTATACCTTCAGATCAGGTAATTTATGATGTTTGCCTCTTACCCTTCACCAGTTCTGTCTGGTCTGACTACACATTCTCTGTTCTACCCAAGGTGCATTCTATTAGTCCTGTTTTACTAGCTTGTTCTGTTTATACCCTTATAAATGTAACAGATCCCTTTGTCTATTACCACCAAGCTTCATCATCCAAAGGAACTTCTTCAAGGTTCTTGTAGTCACCTCTAGTCTGTGAGCTGGGCAATTCATGTCCTCACAGCCTAAGTTGTCTACCTATAAATCATAGGAACATTAGTAATACTGGTAAATATATATAATATAAATATTATATACAGTACTGGTACAATATATTAATACTTATGTAAAGTTTTATAAAAAGTGTAAAGAGACTGTCCAAACAATAGCTTATAAATATTTAGAAACTAACTTTAAACAAAATGACAAGATTCATCCAAGCTTTCAAACATTCAGAATTACTCTTTGGTGCTTCACTAGCAATTCAGATTTGGAGCATTGAGTTACTTGAGCCAGTACTACAAAGACAGAACTTTATAGGCTCTGTGTCATTTAGGCTACAAGTTCCATTCCATTCTCTTCCCAAAATCTAACTTGGATTACTCTCTTGACTGTAAAGACCATAGAAGCAGCTTCCCTAAATTTTAAGAGAAAGATCATCCAAATGCTAGCTCTGTCCATGCCTATCCTTAAAGTATGTATATGACAACTTATAAAACTGTATTTTCACTGGTTTTGGTTGTCCATATTAGATTTTTTAATTTTCAGGCATCAAAATAAAGATTTTTCTTTTAGCATATACCCAAAGAGCATAGAACTCCCTGCTGCCAGGGCACATGTTACCAGCTTTCCTAATTTGGAATGTGATTTATTGGCACTGTTTTACACTGCTGTTTTCTGTACTTAGGTTAAGGTGAAGACCTCACATTTCCTTATGTTACATTGGCTATTGTAAAAGACATAGAAGGGCAGAGACAGAGCTGAAGGCGAAGATGACTCTGGATACTAGTAGTGGTAGCAGGCAAGTTAAAGTGGGAAATTGTTTCACTTAGTTAGCAGTTGATTTGTTTTAATTGTGCTTGGTGTACCTTAAATCAGAGTAATAATAATAAACCTGCTTGGTTTTTCAGGGATTATACAGCAAGTTCTGTTACAAAGTTTTTTAAATCTTCATCGTTAAAGTATCTTTAGAAGTTGTTATTTAACAACTGGATATCTTATAAAATACATTGAAAAGAATAAAATAAAAACAGAAAGGGAGTTTTGGCAAATCCTTGCCAGGTCTTAAATGACTTGCTCTGCATTTATACATAGCAGATAAAAGCAGAGGTCTGCTTGAACAAGAAATTAATTTGCTAAAATATAATCCTTCTGTGTAATACTTTTTGTATTGTGCATCTATATTGTGTAATCTATGTATTACTTTATTTACTAGTGGTTTAATTTATAAATCAACAATATGAATAACACATCTTTGTACCTTTGCTAGTATACTGCCTGTTTTAGTAAAATGGTTGGCTTATCTTCTGCTCATTTCCTGACAATGTATTTTAATAGCAAAAATTTGTCTTAGAAGTATTGAATTTCAGTCTGTCAGTGGCTCCAAGGTGAAGCTGGAAAAAATCCATTAAAACCTAAACTATGGTAGAAGGCCTGAAATCTATCAGATCATTCATTCGCATTTACAGGAGACTGTGAAACAGCTGGTGTAATCCAGTTTCAGAGCATTCTGTTTCTGAGAGATTCCATGGTTTCTATGTTATGCAAAAAATAAGGCAGTACCCTTTGGTACAGTTAACACAACCACCACCTGTCAATGGCTTTGCTGCTTTCCCATTATTATGAAGTCATGTTAAAAACCTTGCGGAAACAAAGGGTCACGTGTATACTTCTTTAGTAAAATTGCATGTGGCAGAGCACACACCTAGGAATCTAAAGATGTCTTAATAAGTTAATAAGGTTTCAAATATATAAGCATTAAAATCAAACTTGTACGTATTAGTTTTAAAGCTAGAATCTATTTTTTAAAAAATTTTTTAATATCACAGTTTGAGTTTGGAATTGATTCCCATTCATAAAGATCCATTTATTCATGAATCAGAAAGATATTCATGAGTAGAAAGATATTTTCTGTTCTTGAGTAATTCAGTGTAGTGAGGAACAGACCATTCTAGTACCAGGTTACTGGAAGTTTGATAAAAATTTACTCAAAGGTTGGCAGGCTCAAGTGGTAGAGAACCTGCTTAGCATGCTTGAGGCCCTGAGTTCAAACTCTGTACTGCCAAAAAAAAAAAAAGAATTTACTCAGGTTCTGGAGATTCATAAAGGGGATGCCTAATTCAAATGAGTACTCTAGGAAGGACTCCTAGAGGAAGTAAATACCAAAACTAACTTAACAAATCAGTTAGCCAAATGATTGCAGGGGCTAGAGACAATTAAGTGAAGTTTTTTCATTACAGTCAGAAGCAAGTAAGTGGTTCTGTCTCTTAGAAAGGTTTGCCAGAACTGCTTACAGGTAGCCAAGTGAATCCTGAAGCTAAAAACATCCCAACAATTCAGATCAGTTTTAGGAAAATCATGTCGGCAAGGATCAAAACTAAGGCTGACATTTTAAATTAGTATATACTATCAATGGAATATTAGAAAAGAAATAGTTTTTGTTTTTAATAAGAAATTGCAAACCTGCCTCTGCATTCGAGCTTTCATTATCCTTCTGTTTACCTGAAGTTTTAAAAATTTTTGTTATGTTTTTGTTTTATGCAGTCACCATACACTGCAGGGTTTTTTATTCTTATTGTTGTGCTGGGGTGCATTGTGACATTTACCAAAGTTCTTACAATATATCATAGATTAATTCAACCCCTCCATTATTCTCCTTTATCCCTCCCTCCTTATACTGCAGGTTTTTAAAAAACTATTTCAGTCTTTAAGCAAATTTTGTGTGGGATTATGGTGTGGGGCTTGAGGGATTATGGTAGAGGAGCAAACTGCCATCAGCATTCAACCACAAGGTTTAAAAAGCCATCCTCACTGCATGTGTTTTAAGCTGAGGAAGCAAATGGAGGTGAAAGCCATTTGCTGGGGACTGGGATATAGCAGTGTGAGTGGACCCAGAGAATATGGGAGCATGGGGAAGAGCGTGGCAAAATAATCTGTTAATGAATCACTTTCCTTCTGTGGTCCCAAACTATGAAGTTCGTATAGCTCCACATTGCAGCTGTTCTCAGAAAGTTATAGGAGCAAGGAGAGAGGAATCCTTTAATCCACCCCTTCTTTACTTCACATCATATATTGCAGGATACAATATCCTAAATGTTGTTATCCCTAGTGGTAGCCTCTGTTTATGATTCAGCCCTCTGATAGCAGCGCTTTCCGTAGGCTTCCTTAAAGTTCTCGGTTTCCAGGAGATCTTTTTGCGTGGGAACGTAAGGCTCCTGAAATTAGATCATAACTTCTATGAAAGGAGTTCCTTGTTGCTGCTGTGCATCTCCTCAGCCGCCCAAACAGATACCATGATCCACATAAATTTACTGGTACAAGACCTGCTATTAGTTTTCTGTTTAAATTTAATCATATAATGTTGAAAGTTATTAGTCTGATGCTTTTCTCGTTGTGAAAGGTAAAAAAATCAAAATGTTGCGATTAATAAATAACATGGAAATTTTTGAAATTTGTCCTTGTGGGACATTCTCAGTTGCTAAGTGCTGCTTGCTCCTTTCCTAGATCTATTCTCATACCTTCTGTAATGCCTCTCCATTAGGAAGTGAATGCCCTTCATCCATTTTTATCTCTGCATGGTGCTTGGTCAAAGGAGATACATGTTGTCTATTAAATAAGTTGATATAAAGAATTCACAAAGTAGTATTTGCCTTCTCTTGTGTAACGAAATAAGCTAATGTGAGTCAGCCACATCTTAAGAAAAGCATTACTTTTTGCAGCGAATAGTACTGATGATACTTTGGGGGGTGTTGAAAGTTTATGGTTCTAGGGGTTTTTGTTGTTGTTTGTTTTGTACTCAAGTTGGAACCTGATTTAAACTTTTCGCTTAGACCATAAAATATATGTAGTTATGATGTACCTCCTGGAAGACAGTGATGGAGGAATAGAAAGTTAATATTCTGCTAAACAATATAGTTAGGAAACAGAAAGCAGTTACTAACAGAGATGATACTTGTTTCTTTATTCATCAGCATCTCCTGTCAGTGGCTACTCTTCTCTAGACAGAAATCTGAGGCGGTTTTAAAAATAGCATATAAAAGTGTATGCCATTTCATTTTAGCATGCTCATCTAAGAAAAGCCACCCTCGCATTTCCAACCTTGGAAAGAAATAGAGAATAGACCAGCACTAGATCAGACAGCATCAAGAAGTCAGAGGAGTTTCCAGAGTTGCCAGGTTTTCCAGGACTTACTTTCATCTCCTTACCTAGTTTTCTTGTCATTTTGTAGAATATCATGAGGCATAGCTTATGCAGTGAGTATTTTAAATTTAGTCTGGCAGCATTTTGTTTCATGTTATGAAATCCCCTCTGGGTCAGAATAAAGTAGAAAAGTTATGTCTAAATGAGTAAAAATTTCCAGTCATAAAGTTTTCTTTAGAGGAAAAGATATCCTTTCAGTCACAAGACAGAACATTCAAAGACAACAAAGCAGTTGTATTTCATCATTATTACAAATTCCAAAATAAAGGCTCCAAGTATGTAAAATCTTACTATATTTTGTCTATTGCAATGTATATGTATTGGACATTTTGAAAGCTGTAACATTGCAACAAAGGTCCCTTCCCTCCCCCCCATTCCAACCGCACTTTCTTCTTGAGAAATGCAGAGACCAAAGAATGTTCAACAAAGAACAGAGAACTAACGTTCCAATTTGTCACTTCATGGATAAAAACTAGAGACAGAATGGTGAAGCACCTGTTGCTTTAAAGGCAATAAACTAGTGAAATGTTTTAACAGAAGTCATCAGCTTTCAAAGATCTCTTTTATCCAGTTCACATCACTCACTGCTCTTAATTCCTTTGTCACATTTTTTACTGCATTACAAGTAATCCTTGAAATCCATGGAGCATTTTATATATAACTAGAACCATGTGGATGGTTCTCACATACTCAGTGTGGCTTCAAATCCCAACATTTCTTCCATTCCTCCTGTTTAGTGTCAGATGCGGATTTGAGAAGAAATCTTCGTAGTAATAGTAGGAATTTGTCCCCCACTCCCCACTTTCCAGCAAGGAAGGCTGTGAAGGCAGTCTCTGTAGGTTTTAGGATAACAGCCACCAGCAGGCCCTAAGCAGCCCTTTGATCTCAGCCCTGCATTCCTGTACCCTTCCTCTCTTCCTGCCGAGCTAGTTCTTCAGGCAGCTGCTTCTCATGCCAGTCCATCGGTTATTTATATGTAACTGTATACACTGGCCAACAGAGCAGATTTGTAGAAGTATCTTTCAAAATCTCGTTCAGATAAAGGTTAAGATTAATAGTGCTTATTCCATTCCTTTGGGAATAGTTCTGTTTAACTACAAGAAGCAGGTTGGAGTGAGGAGGGGCAAAACAGTTCTCTCCGGTCTTTCAGGCTAAGTGAGTTCAATGCCCAATTCCTTTTTCTACCTTTATTTCTACATATACCATACAAGGGCACTGTGACTTCTAAGAATAGTCTTCCAGATAAGCTCTTTCTAAGCCTCTGCTATGTCTTTTTGTTGGGTTTGGGTTGGGGGTTTTTTTAGTTTATTCATTCTTTTCTGATATTACCTCCATTAAAAAAAAAAAAAAGTTTTTAAAAGGTAGAATCCAGCCTTAGGGTATCATACGTCAAAACTTATTTGGAAAGACTAAAATTGCCCCATCTCCTGTGATGTCTCCAAGGAGTATTTAAACCTAGAGTGCATGCATATAAGGTATGATATTAGCAAATTAATAGATGCTCACCTTGCTTTTTCTCTTCCTCTCTGAGCATAGCATTTGCTCATATATTGATTCTTTATTGTGTGTCACACATACATGGAATGTTCTTTTCCCTCATTGCTTTTCTTTGTGCTTTGCTTCTGCCTTCTGTATGATTTTTTTATAGTCTGTATATTTTCAGATATTCCATATATTGTCTGCAGTATTGATTCTACTCTTTCATACTTTCTTAAATGTTTTTAAGTTTTATGATAGTATTTTTCTCTGTTCTTTTCTTTAGCTTGGCCAGCTCCCATTTCAAATATTTCTCTTGACTTACATCCTATCTTTACTCTCTGATGTTAAAAGTCTGTTGTCCCTTAATTTTTATAATTTTTTTTTTCATTTTCTTTCTGAATATGATTTTTATTGTTACTTGTTTGCTATTGCTCTTGCCTTCATTTTTCCCACAAAATTTTTGCCTGGGCCCGACATTAGGTTTTAAATAGACATTCTTAGTCCATTTGCCAAAAATATGCATATATACCCTGATTCCTTCCATCTTGCTCTAAGTACTCTTTTTATCTTTCCATTAAAATGGTAGCCAAAAAGGAGAATTTAATAATCATATCAACTGGTCAGTCATTCAGCTGCTGAATGATATGAGAGCTGGGCTGTTTATGGTTGGGAACATTCTTCTTGCAAGTTCTTCCTGTTCTATGAAGTTGGGGGTTATCCCATTCCATAGGGGTGAACGTTCAACTTCACTTTGTTCCCACATTTTGGGGTGACTTCCAATTAGGGAAATATCTCTCGATTCATAGATTTTAGGTTGTTATGGGCATGAATACAGTATTTTCCTCTGCCCAACCAGGCTGTCACTTGCTGATGCTGATCCCATCTTTGATAGGACATGGGAGGAAAAGTACTAGAAACTTTAAGTAGGACATTCTGCACTTTTCTCTGGCTTGTCTAACCCCTTTAGCCCACAGATTAGAAATAGGTAGCTCTTCCTCAGTGTACTTACTGCCAGTTGTTCAACAGTTATGATTACTACAGGATGAGGGGCTTCTGTGCATGGCAGCCCTAACAGTGATGTTGCTCCAGTTTCACCTTCTTTTTCATATACCACACTGTGCTCTCTGAAAGAAGAAAATGTTTTTTAATCTAGGTGTTGTCTTATAGTTGGATTTTCTAGAACAAGCTTAAATTTTAAACTTCTAGTGTGGCTGCTTAGTTCTTTTTGGTTTGGATTTTTGTCAGGTTAGGAGAGAGTCAGAGAAGTTTTAAGAACTTTTATTTACTCTCATAAATTTGCAGGTTTTTTAAAATGACCTTTTGATTTAATTAAGAATTAACTCACTTCAGGAAGATACATTTTGTTTTCTTTCTTTTTTTTTTTTTTTTTGACAAAACTCATAGAGAAAGGATCTTCCCAGATTTTATTGCCAAGTGGATTCTAATATAAATTGAGAGTAAAATCCAAAATCCAGAGGGAAGAAAAAGAAACTTAAAACTTAGTTTATTCAGCAGACCCTGAAATGCCTAGAGATTCCAGCTTCCTCCAGTGCTGATAAATTCTCAGTAACCTTAAGACAGTCCTTGGTACTTAGAAGGATTTTAGACATGAGCAGCAATGTTTTTACTGAAATTTATACCCAAAATAAATTCCTTAAAATTGTGATTTGCCTTATGATCTTTGTAAGCAATGATTTAACCCTAGGAGATAGTAGTCACATTTTTCTTGGCATCCTGAAATCCCCAAGTCTGTGTGTCAACACACCGAATTCTTTTTCATACAGAAAAAGAATGACTGTGAAGCCTCATTGTGGCTAAGAAAGAACTGGTGGTGAGCTCTTTTAAAAAGTGGGTGTTGAGGGCTGGGGGCATGGCTTGTGGTTGAGCAGCTGCCTAGTTCAAACCCTAGTATCTCCAAAAAAAAAAAAAAATGTGTATGTTGACATTATTGGAAAGATGAAAGCATTTTCACCTTGTGTTTTAATTTTATTTGACATGTAACAGTATTTATGACAATGCCAAAATACGTCCTTGTATTTTTCTAAAAGACAGTCTGTTTTCACTCACAGCTCTAATCATTTTCAGTTTATGTAAACATGGCCCTGATATTTTTCTATAACATACATTTTACAAAGTACTTTGAATGTCAGTAAATCAGACATTAATGCTGACTTTGTACATCACCAGTGGAGTATGAAGTATGCCATGTCGATGAATCTCAGATAACTAAAATTACCCTTGTAAGCAAGAAAACATTCTTTTCTTATGAAAGAGTTACATTAAAAACTGTTAAACTGTATTCACATTTTCCTACATTTTGAACAGAATATTCTCTGCTAACATAATTAGTTTCTCAGTGAGTGAAGATCATCCCCATGAGTACACATAGGGGCCATTGGTTGGTTTGGTAACCTTGATTGGTGCAGACCATTGCAACCAGATCTGTTTTGTATTTTCTCCCTACCTGCCACACTGTTAGGCTGTTAGATCTCCTTTCTGCTGTTAATATACTTGACTCTAGCATTTACATTTTCCAGAGCAAAATCTGCATTTTATTAAAGACATTTGGAGAGATCCATTCAAAAATAGGTTGTACAGGGGAAAATTAACTGTACCATGCTAATAATGAAGGTTACCATGGAATGGATATGTGTGTAATATTTACAGAAGAAGTAGAAATTTTACAGAAGTTTAAAATGGAGTATATGCCAGAAAAAAATTGATAAGCTGTACCAGCACATGGTACAAAGAGTTATAGAAACACTTTATAATGGTTCACACTTAGCTTGTGAGAAAATGTTCATCACTTTTTTCTTTTTTTTTTGGTGGCACTAGGGTTTGAACTAAGGGCTTCACACTTTCTAGGCCTTGTGTCTTCCTGAATACCCCCTTTAAATTTACTAGAGATTGAAGAAGTTCTGAATATTTGTCCTGGTGTATACAGAATAACTACCTAACTGCAGAATAGTACAAAGCAATTCTTGGAGATAGGAATTGGGGGCAACTATTTGGTTTGTTTCTGCTAATCAGTGTAAGCCTGTAGTAAGAATTTACATCTTCCTGTCACTGCCTCATCATATCATTCCTCCAGCCTGACTCAGTTTGTGACCAGTGAGAAAACAGAGGGTTTTAATTTTATTTGACATGTAATGATAGCATGGCTCAAGCTGTAGAACACCTACCTAGCAAACACCAAACAAAAGGAATATAAAGAGTGAACGTGGTGAGATAGATTGGCAACTCTACATTGCTAATTTTGCAATTAGCAAATTTGGGAAAATCAGAGTCATTACACAGAACTTAAAAATTCTTCGGAAGAAAAGCTTTATTTTTTTCTCTCCATGAAACTGCAGTTTGAACCTGAACCATTCAATACCTCTGGCAGTAAATACCTTAATCCCACAACAGGGATAAAAGTCAAGACAGCTACCTTTTTTGTTCCTGGGTTTCTTTTTTATTGTTATCTAATGTTTTATTAGTATATTAGTGGTACAGGGCGGGGGTGGGGGGTGCTCATTGTGACACTCACAAAGGCACCTTGGTTAGATTAATCCCTCATCCCTTCTCCCCCTACCACTTGTACCCACCTCCTAATACACCTGTTTTACATTCCTGTCCTTCATTTTTTAAGTGCACATTCATTGTTCAAAGGGATTTCACCATGGTTTTTTCCCCTCTGAACATAGTGCACTTTAATCAGTTTTAACCCCCTCTCTGTTCCTTTCCCTTACTTGATTAGACCTGACACGGAGCATTAGGACAAGCTTGTTTACACCTGAAATGAATCATCCCGTCTTTTGGGAAGTAAAATCTCCAAAGGAAGCCCTGAGGGATTCTCAGCAGTTTATCAGAACAGAGGGCTTGGAGGACCAGATAAAGCCTCTCTTCTCCCTGATGCTCTGTGTGGAAAAAGTAGAGAACAAGGCAACCTTAATCAGCATACAGCATGGAGATCAATTTCAGATTACCAAAGAGGAGCAAATATGACTCAAGAAGCAGTTGAGGATTCAAGAGCTTACTTTTGTGGAAAGCAAAGGGCCTTTGAAGTGAAACTAGTTTCACTGCCACAGTTTTGCTGGCCACACACATTCTGGCAAATCAGGAGACAACCCTCCCTTACATTTGGAAGCAAACATTTGATGACTGAAAATACCAGGCAGGTCATGATCATGTTTAATAGCTGACAGAAAGGTTGATAGGGCCTGGAGAGGAGAAAAATGGAATGAGGACCAGACCTAACTTAGCTGATGAATTAACAGAGCACTGTGGGAAATGAAGACTCACATCACACCTCATTCAGACAGAAGTCGTCCATCTTGTATAGTACATTCAGTCTTCCATCAACAGAAAAATAATTACATGGGGCAGCAGACCCAGAGTTTCTTAGCTGCCTGATCTCTCTCACATGTGCGCATACAGACATGAGAGAGCTCATTTTCTTGCATGACTTCTTTTTGGTTTTCTGAGAGTCTTTTTTTTTTTTCCATTTTTCTTTTATTATTCATATGTGCATACAAGGCTTGGTTCATTTCTCCCCCCTGCCCCCACCCCCTCCCTTACCACCCACTCCACCCCCTCCCGCTCCACCCCCTCAATACCCAGCAGAAACTATTTTGCCCTTATCTCTAATTTTGTTGTAGAGAGAGTATAAGCAATAATAGGAAGGAACAAGGGTTTTTGCTGGTTGAGATAAGGATAGCTATACAGGGCATTGACTCACATTGATTTCCTGTGCGTGGGTGTTACCTTCTAGGTTAATTCTTTTTGATCTAACCTTTTCTCTAGCTCCTGGTCCCCTTTTCCTATTGGCCTCAGTTGCTTTAAGGTATCTGCTTTAGTTTCTCTGCATTAAGGGCAACAAATGCTAGCTAGTTTTTTAGGTGTCTTACCTATCCTCACCCCTCCCTTGTGTGCTCTCGCTTTTATCATGTGCTCATAGTCCAATCCCCTTGTTGTGTTTGCCCTTGATCTAATGTCCACATATGAGGGAGAACATACGATTTTTGGTCTTTTGGGCCAGGCTAACCTCACTCAGAATGATGTTCTCCAATTCCATCCATTTACCAGCGAATGATAACATTTCGTTCTTCTTCATGGCTGCATAAAATTCCATTGTGTATAGATACCACATTTTCTTAATCCATTCGTCAGTGGTGGGGCATCTTGGCTGTTTCCATAACTTGGCTATTGTGAATAGTGCCGCAATAAACATGGATGTGCAGGTGCCTCTGGAGTAACAGTCTTTTGGGTATATCCCCAAGAGTGGTATTGCTGGATCAAATGGTAGATCGATGTCCAGCTTTTTAAGTAGCCTCCAAATTTTTTTCCAGAGTGGTTGTACTAGTCTACATTCCCACCAACAGTGTAAGAGGGTTCCTTTTTCCCCGCATCCTCGCCAACACCTGTTGTTGGTGGTGTTGCTGATGATGGCTATTCTAACAGGGGTGAGGTGGAATCTTAGCGTGGTTTTAATTTGCATTTCCTTTATTGCTAGAGATGGTGAGCATCTGTTTAGTTCATGTGCCCATTTCTTTATTGGTTCATTAGTTTTGGAAGAATTTAATTTTTTAAGTTCCCTGTATATTCTGGTTATCAGTCCTTTGTCTGACGTATAGCTGGCAAATATTTTCTCCCACTCTGTGGGTGTTCTCTTCAGTTTAGAGACCATTTCTTTTGATGAACAGAAGCTTTTTAGTTTTATGAGGTCCCATTTATCTATGCTATCTCTTAGTTGCTGTGCTGCTGGGGTTTCATTGAGAAAGTTCTTACCTATACCTACTAACTCCAGAGTATTTCCTACTCTTTCTTGTATCAACTTAAGAGTTTGGGGTCTGATATTAAGATCCTTGATCCATTTTGAGTTAATCTTGGTATAGGGTGATATACATGGATCTAGTTTCAGTTTTTTGCAGACTGCTAACCAGTTTTCCCAGCAGTTTTTGTTGAAGAGGCTGCTATTTCTCCATCGTATATTTTTAGCTCCTTTATCAAAGATAAGTTGCTCATAGTTGTGTGGCTTCATATCTGGATCCTCTATTCTGTTCCACTGGTCTTCATGTCTGTTTTTGTGCCAGTACCATGCTGTTTTTATTGTTATTGCTTTGTAATATAGTTTGAAGTCAGGTATTGTGATACCTCCTGCATTGTTCTTTTGACTGAGTATTGCCTTGGCTATTCATGGCCTCTTGTGTTTCCATATAAATTTCACAGTAGATTTTTCAATCTCTTTAATGAATGTCATTGGAATTTTGATAGGAATTGCATTAAACATGTAGATTACTTTGGGGAGTATCGACATTTTTACTATGTTGATTCTACCAATCCACGAGCATGGGAGATCTCTCCACTTTCTATAGTCTTCCTCAGTCTCTTTCTTCAGAAGTGTATAGTTTTCCTTGTAGAGGTCTTTCACATCTTTTGTTAGGTTTACACCTAGGTATTTGATTTTTTTTGAGGCTATTGTAAATGGAATTGTTTTCATACATTCTTTTTCCGTTTGCTCATTGTTAGTGTATAGAAATGCTAATGATTTTTCTATGTTGATTTTATATCCTGCTACCTTGCTATAGCTATTGATGATGTCTAGAAGCTTCTGAGTAGAGTTTTTTGGGTCTTTAAGGTATAGGATCATGTCGTCTGCAAATAGGGATATTTTGACAGTTTCTTTACCTATTTGTATTCCTTTTATTCCTTCTTCTTGCCTAATTGCTCTGGCTAGGAATTCCAGTACTATGTTGAATAGGAGTGGAGATAGTGGGCATCCTTGTCTGGTTCCTGATTTTAGAGGGAATGGTTTTAATTTTTCTCCATTAAGTATAATGCTGGCTGTAGGTTTGTCATATATAGCTTTTATAATGTTGAGGAACTTTCCTTCTATTCCTAGTTTTCTTAGAGTTTTAATCATGAAATGATGTTGGATCTTATCAAAGGCTTTTTCTGCATCTATTGAGATGATCAAGTGGTTTTTGTCTTTGCTTCTGTTAATGTGGTTTATTACGTTTATTGATTTTCGTATGTTGAACCACCCCTGCATCCCTGGGATGAAGCCTACCTGGTCGTGGTGAATAATCTTTTTGATGTGTTGCTGAATTCGATTTGCCATTATTTTGTTGAGGATTTTTGCATCAATGTTCATTAAGGAGATTGGCCTATAGTTCTCCTTTGTGGAGGTGTCTTTGCCTGGTTTTGGGATAAGTGGGATACTGGCTTCATAAAATGTGTTTGGCAGTTTTCCTTCCCTTTCTATTTCATGGAACAGTTTAAGGAGGGTTGGTATCAGTTCTTCTTTAAAGGTCTGATAGAATTCAGCAGAGAATCCATCAGGTCCTGGACTTTTCTTTTTGGGGAGACTCTTGATTGCTGCTTCAATTTCATTTTGTGTTATAGGTCTATTCAGGTGATTAATTTCCTCTTGGTTCAGTTTTGGATGATCATATGTATCTAGAAATCTGTCCATTTCTTTTAGATTTTCAAATTTATTTGAATATAGGTTCTCAAAGTAGTCTCTGATGATTTCCTGGACTTCCATGGTGTTTGTTGTTATCTCCCCTTTTGCATTCCTAATTCTACTAATTTGGGTTTTTTCTCTCCTCATTTTAGTCAGGTTTGCCAGGGGTCTGTCGATCTTGTTTATTTTTTCAAAGAACCAACTTTTTGTTTCATTAATTCTTTGTATGGTTTTTTTGGTTTCTCTTTCGTTGATTTCAGCTCTTATTTTTATTATTTCTCTCCTTCTATTTGTTTTGGGATTTGCTTGTTCTTGTTTTTCTAGGAGTTTGAGATGTATCATTAGGTCATTGATTTGGGATCTTTCAATCTTTTTAATATATGCACTCATGGCTATAAACTTTCCTCTCAAGACTGCCTTAGCTGTGTCCCATAGGTTCTGGTAGGTTGTGTTTTCATTTTCATTGACTTCTAGGAACTTTTTAATTTCCTCTTTTATTGCATCGATGATCCATTCTTCATTAAGTAATGAGTTATTTAGTTTCCAGCTGTTTGCATGTTTTTTGTCTTTACTTTTGTTGTTGAGTTCTACTTTTACTGCATTGTGGTCAGATAGTATGCATGGTATTATTTCTATTTTCTTATATTTGCTGAGGCTTGCTTTGTGCCCTAGGATATGATCTATTTTGGAGAAGGTTCCATGGGCTGCTGAGAAGAATGTATATTGTGTAGAGGTTGGATGAAATGTTCTGTAGACATCTACTAGGTCCACTTGATCTATTGCATATTTTAGATCTTGGATTTCTTTATTGAGTTTTTGTTTGGATGACCTATCTATTGATGATAATGGAGTGTTAAAGTCTCCCACAACCACTGTGTTGGCATATATATATGCTTTTAGGTCTTTCAGGGTATGTTTGATGAAATTGGGTGCGTTGACATTGGGTGCATACAGGTTGATGATTATTATTTCCTTTTGGTCTATTTCCCCTTTTATTAGTATGGAATGTCCTTCTTTATCTCGTTTGATCAATGTAGGTTTGAAGTCTACTTTGTCAGAGATAAGTATTGCTACTCCTGCTTGTTTTCGGGGGCCATTGGCTTGGTAAATCTTCTTCCAGCCTTTCATCCTAAGCATATGCTTATTTCTGTCGGTGAGATGAGTCTCCTGTAAGCAACAAATTGTTGGATCTTCTTTTTTAATCCATTTTGTCAAACGGTGTCTTTTGATGGGTGAATTAATAAGTCCATTAACATTAAGTGTTAGTACTGATAGGTATGTGGTGATTCCTGCCATTTAGTTATCTTAGTTGTTTGAAGGTTTGATTGTGTGTACCTAACTTGATGTTACTCTCTACTGTCTTGCTTTTTCTTATCCTGTGGTTTGGTGCTGCCTGCCTTTTCATGGTTAAGTTGGGTGTCACTTTCTGTGTGCAGGATCCCTTGCAGAATCTTTTGTAATGGTGGCTTTGTGGTCACATATTGTTTTAGTTTCTGCTTATCATGGAAGACTTTTATTGCTCCATCTATTTTGAATGATAGCTTTTCTGGGTAGAGTATCCTGGGGTTGAAGTTATTTTCATTCAGTGCCCGGAAGATCTCACCCCACGCTCTTCTTGCTTTTAATGTTTCTGTTGAGAAGTCTGCTGTTATTTTGATGGGTTTACCTTTGTATGTTACTTGTTTTTTCTCTCTTACAGCCTTCAATATTCTTTCCTTACTTTCTGAACTTGTTGTTTTAATGATGATATGTCGTGGAGTAGTTCTATTTTGATCTGGTCTGTTTGGTGTCCTGGAGGCCTCTTGCATTTGTATGGGAATATCTTTCTCTAGATTTGGGAACTTTTCCCTTGTTATTTTGTTGAATATATTACGCATTCCCTTCGCTTGCACCTCTTCTCCTTCTTCGATGCCCATGATTCTCAAGTTTGGTCTTTTGATGGAGTCAGTGAGTTCTTGCATTTTCTTTTCACAGGTCTTGAGTTGTTTAATTAATAGTTCTTCAGTTTTTCCTTTAATTACCATTTCATCTTCAAGTTCTGAGATTCTGTCTTCTGTTTGTTCTATTCTGCTGGATTGGCCTTCCGTTTTGTTTTGCAGTTCTGTTTCGTTCTTTTTTCTGAGGTTTTCCATATCCTGGCTGTTTTCTTCTTTATTGTTGTCTATTTTTGTCCTGAGTTCATTTATCCATTTATTCATTGTGTTCTCTCTTTCACTTTGGTGTTTATACAGTGCTTCTATGGTTTCCTTTATTTCTTCTTTTGCTTTTTCAAATTCTCTATTTTTATTGTCTTGGAATTTCTTGAGTGTCTCCTGTACATTTTGGTTGACCCTATCCAGTATCATCTCTATAAAATTCTCATTGAGTACCTGTAGTATGTCTTCTTTTAAATTATTCTTGTGGGCTTCATTGGGTCCTTTGGCATAGTTTATCTTCATTTTGTTGGAGTCTGGATCTGAGTTTCTGTTCTCTTCATTCCCCTCTGGTTCCTGTAGTAATTTTTTGCTGTGGGGAAACTGGTTTCCTTGTTTTTTCTGTCTTCCTGTCATTGTCCTTGGTGTTGTTACTGTCCCTGTACTGTGTGTAATTAAGTATTTTCTAGCTTGTAATAATAACAATGGTAATATTGGGAATGGAAGAGTGAGCTGAGATGGAAAGCAAGAAGTTAAAGAAAAGGGGAAAACAAATATACAGACAAGAGGGAGAAAGCAGAACAAGGTATCAGACAAGAGAGTTTCAAAGGTATAAACAGGGAGTGTTAGTGTACTAATCGACAGTAAGCTGAACAGACAATAGAGAGACAGAGAGAGGATTGAAAATCAAAGATAAAAAAATAAAAAATAAGTATATGAAAGTAATATCTATATATAAAAATGAATTAAAATAAAATGGAAAATAGAAAATTAAAAAAAAAAAAAAAAAGCAAAAAACTTCCAAGTTTATATGCAATGCAATTTCAGTCTTAATAATTTGGATGTCCGTCTCAATCTCCAGTCCTGGAGTTGGTGCCTCAGATGTTGTTCTGTAGTTGTCTCATCAAAGGGGATGCATAAAGTAGAACAAAACTACACTCACACACACACAGAAGAAAAAAAAAAAAAAGCCCCACCAAGTGTCCCCAGTTCAAATGCAATACAGTTTCAGTAAGTTTTTCGGCTTGCAGGTGTAATTCGGTTGTTCTCTCATCAAAGGTAGGGAGAAAAAGAAAAAAAAGCGTCTGGAGGCAGTTCTGAGAGTGGTATCTGCAACTGTGGCTTGCCTGCCTGCTGCTCTCAGCCTGTAGCTGGCGGCGTTATTTATGCCGATCTCTGGGGTGAGCTTAGCGCTCACCTGGCCCCACAGGCTTTGTTTGCTCAGAGTTCTCCTGTGCGGCCTCTGCCACAGGCTTTCCCCTTTCCAAGCACTGGGAAAGGTGACACTGCCCCGCGTTGTCAGGCCTGCGT
The DNA here is from genome assembly GCF_047511655.1 of Castor canadensis. NCBI lineage: Eukaryota > Metazoa > Chordata > Mammalia > Rodentia > Castoridae > Castor > Castor canadensis. The sequence continues at coordinate 82,834,036 of NC_133395.1, forward strand.
GTTTATTTACAGTTCACGTGGGAAGTGGGTCTTCCCTCCTCTCACAAGTGTCCCCGCTCCTGGTTGCTGGCGCGTCCCGCTCCCGCCAGAGCCTCTCCGGCCCGCCCGGCTCGTTTATTTACAGTCACGGGAAGGATTCCCTTCCCCCAATCTTCAGCGCTCAGGGCGCCCCACCCTCTTTCCAGCGTGTCTTAACTGTTCTTATTGCTCAGTACTCAGTTTCTCTTTTTTTCCCGGGTGGAGGTCAGTCTGTCCAGGGGGCTATGCTGCTCTGGCCCAGGCTTGTCTGTGGGGAACCGCGGTACCGCGAAGCTCACCTGGTCCGCGTCTTCCCAAGCCGTATGGGCGCCGGCCACTGGCGGCCCCGGGGGCCTCCTCGGTTCTCCGTTTAACGTGAAGTGGAGATTCTCTGCACGGGTGGAGATGTGGAGGGGTCAAAGTTATGCCTTTTCTCGGTGATTATGCCTGCAAAGTGTGTCTCCAGCATCCCTCCAAGATTTCACTATAGGAGGGTCGATTTCTGCTTCCTCCCTCTAGCCGCCATCTTGGAATTTGCCTCTGAGAGGCTTGCCATGTAGCCCAGGCTGGCCTTGAACTTGTAATCCTCCTGCCTCAAACTTCTGAGTGCTAGGATGACAGGCATGCACCGCCACCTGGCTTAAGTCTGAATTTTTTAATCAGCTGAACCAGACCTCAACATAGCCTGTATTTCAACTAATAAGCAAAAGGAAGAAATCATAACTACTTACAGATTTGCTTATTTGATTTTTATTTTGCTAAGCTAGCCTTTTAATTCTTAGGGGAACATCTTCTTGTGAGATTCTTTCCCTGGGGATCTATGACAGGATACACAGAATATTTGTACTGCCTTTTTAATATCCCCTTCAAACAAATCAGAATTATTTTTAGACCATACATAAGTTTTCTCTGCCTGTACCCTTTGTTGGTAATGAACAGACTGAGGCAAGGAAATCTTTCACTCTTTTCTGGCTTGTTCACAAAAATGAGAGTCTATAGCTCTTGGTATTCACATGGATCTCAGTATCCCACTAGAATGTAGGAAATAATGAACTTACAGATCTTTCTAGAAAAATATGTTCTGGCCAGAAGAGAATAAGCATTTTTAATTTAATGTTTTTAATATGCTAGAGTTTTAAAATTAACCAAGTTTATTAAATTGATATGTAGGTTAAGAGTAAGTCCTGAATTATGTTTTTTCTTTATTTCCATTATAGGCTCTTGTGAATTACGTATATGGTAGCTAGCTGTTGTATAAATTAACAAAGGGAAATGTCAAAGTCCATGATGATCTTTGCAGTGCTCTACTCTTCTCCTCTGTCCATTTTTTGCCATGTGTCCCTAACATCCTCTACCCTGTGAACTTGGTTGTACAGATCTCAGAATTAAGCTTAGCATAGTTTGTTCTACTGTTGCTCCCTGTCTTGAAAACTCCTACTCATCCCTTGAAATCGAGTTCAAATCTCCTTTAGAGCTTTTGTTAACATTGTGATGATCGCAGTGGTAATAGCTTACCTTCTGGAGCGCTTAATTAATGTGCTGGACATTATGTTACGGGTTTTATGAATTATGTCATTTTTAAAAATACCTTTAGCGAGATATTATTACCTTCTCCATTTGTAGTCAACTGAAAGGTAATGTAGCATTTCAAGTGACAGAACTAGAATTAAAATCTAGTTCACTTATTTTTCATGTCAGCTGAGTTGCAGAGACTCTGGTCCAAGGTTGCATACCTAGTAAGTGATGAAACTGGTATTTGATCTCAGAGCTGGAACTCTTACCTGTTTATTTGCTGGCAAATTCTCTCCTTGGTAAGTTCCCTAAGGTTGATACCTCCACTAGAACAATAACACATAAGAGATTCTTAAATGTCTAGGAATGCATTAACGAACATTTCTTCCTGTAAGTTACGGTACTAAACTACGCATTCATATTTACATTATTTTTCTCAGAAATAACTTTGATATCTTGACATTTGGTATACCTCCTGACCCTCTCCATCCAAACTGATATTCTAACTGTACTTACCCAAGTCTACAAGCCATTTTCTTTGCCTAGCTTAGTTTACCAAGTCCATCCTACTATAAATGTGCCATGGTGAGAGAGAGAAGTCAGAGATGCGGGAAAAGGAAATCAGTATTCAAACATATGTTTAGTTCAGAGAATATGAAAGCAGTAATAACAAGACAAAAACTGCCTGAAACCATTTGAGGGAAATAGGGAGAAAAACAGGAAGAGAGAGAAGTTCGCTCATATGATCAGGAAAAACATACAAATGAAAGGGAGGTAAGGAAAAAATTGAAAAGAACAGAATAGGAAATAGTTTACATTTCCCACCAAAGCCTTGTTGTGAACTATACTTTTCATTGTTTAAGGTAATGGAAAATAATTTGGCATGTGTCATCCTGTGCTACAGATTAGCAGCTTTTGGACATTAACCACTTGTTGCTAACCAAGCATGGTATGGTACTCAAAAGATCTGACTCTGGTCCCTTGCACAGAGTTACTAATAGAACTAGATGCTCTCTAGATCCCTTTTAACGCCTGAAATTCTGTGTTGTGAATTCAGTTACACTCCCACTGTGTACAAGGTATACATCTGCTAAATGCTTCACATAGTAGTAAACAAAGATGAAATGTATGCTTCAAAGATTTACAGTCTAGCTGAAAATTAGAAACAAACAACTTGGTTTATATTACAAGGCAATTCTGGAAATGATAAAGCATCTTTTTTTTTTCTCTTAGGAATAGTATCATAGTTTCTGCTTTCTTGACCTTAAAACCATCCACTAAGTCTGAAATTAGATCAAAATTGTTATGAAAATGAAGTAAAGCAAGATAAACCTGAAAGATAAAGGATTAAGACTGCCAGTAGCAAATTAATCTTCCATATTATATGAATAAACGTATAATACAAGTTGATTATACTAGGGATTCTTTAAAATGTACTTTTAAAGCTGGGGGCATGACTCAAGTGGTAGAGCACCTTCTAACAAGCACTAGGCTCTGAGTTCAAACCCCAGTGCCACAAAAAAAATTAATTTTTTTACATTTTAAAACTTTTAAAGTTCCACTACTGTTTAATAAAGATGACCTAAATAAAGCTGTGTTGATTCATCAGCTTGGAATTGGAAAGACTTACAGTTTCAGAGCAACACTTTTTTTCCCCTCTGTCTAAATTATGTTATAGCAAAGACACATATTTAGCATTCTTTGTGGGAAATGGACATTTAGCCAAGGGCCTAAAGAATGGCTAATTCTAGTCCTGCTCTTTGTAATTTGTTCTCTAGAATCTAGCTTAAATCCTGCTCTTTAATGAAATCTTTCTCAACTACCATCCATACTGCTTTTTCTATTCTCCTAACTTATATAAGTCTTACAGTAGCTAGTATATGAAAGTGATTGAGACTGTAGGACTGATAACCATGCTGCCTGTGCTGTCCCTCATCATGTTAATCTAGGCAAGCTGGTTAACATTAACAAACCTAAATTTCTTCTTTTGTAAAACAAGGATGGTAAAACCATGCCTACTGTTAGAGGCATTGTGATGATTGGTGGGGACATGTATGTAAAGACGCTAGTTAGTGCCCTGCCTTGCAATTACTACATGTGTGATAAACATTAGCTATTTTTACTAGTATGTATTACTATACAGTTGTCCTGTTGGTTCATATGTGTTACCACCCTTCCTAAAATGTTCTGAAGTTAGTAGATGTTCAGTTAAGTATTTGTCTCATAGAGGATGAGGGTTAGGAAGAAGAGAAAGAGTAGTAAAAACAATTGATAACTTGGGAACATCCACTGTATATTTTATGAGGGAAATGATAGGAATAGAATTGACTGTAGGGTGACCTCCAAGGATAGCTGTGTACTAAGTATGCAGAGTGTGAGAGGCAGTGGAGAGGATTGGTGACAAGGATTAAGAGACATTATTAAGAGCTGGGGGTGTAGCTCCAGTGGTAGAGTGCTTGCCTACCAATCAGCGTGAGGCCTCCAGGTTCAATTCCCACTATCACCAAAGGAAAATAGAAAAGAAAAGAAAAACAGATGGTAATGAGAGTTTAAAGGTTTTGAAATAGTAAAATAGGTTTATTTATGCCAGGGAGTAGCAAACATTAAGAGTTACCAGTCCAAATTGAATTGAGAGGGTTTGGTAGAAGAGTTGTTAGAAGGTTTTATATCACATCCTCTGCTTGTAGAGTCATGGGTGTGGGACAGAATTAGAGGTAGTTTGTGTGGAAGTGGCCTTCTGCAAGTCTGTGAAAACTTCAAGCTCAGAAATTATCCAGTGAAAGGGTTCCTTGGTTTCACTTTCTCCACGTCTCATTAGAGAGGGTATTTAACCAAAATTGAAAGGGTTGGCAAATGATCCAGTCAGCCATCCTGTTCAATAAAATGGGACTTCCCTGAATAATTGATTCTTCTCAAACTCTTCAGAAATGTTATCCGTGCAAGTTACAGACACATACAGGCATATAGAAGAGAATAACCTGAGGTAGAGGAATGTTTAGGATCTAGCCTTCTAGAAGAAAAAGGATTTCTTTGAAAATAGTTTCTGTGTCTTTCTGTAAGAGAATGGGCAGTTTGAGTTTTTACTCCCTGTAAAGCTGGATATTAGTTAAGATCAGGAAAGAGTATGATTGTGACAAGGTAAAAGACAGAAGGTGACATGAAAACCAGACAAGAGGGTAGGGGTGTGGCTTAAGCAGTAGAACATCTGCCTGGCAAGTGCAAAGTCCTGAATTGAAACTCCAGTGTTCCTGTTACTACTGCTGTCTTAATTCTTTTGTGGCAAGATGCAAAATGTAGTAAAAGTTATTCTAAAGTTTATTTGGAAGGTAATACATTTTCAACCAACTGAAAGTGGGTCGTCTCTAGGGTAAGAATGATAATATTAGTCTTTGGGGCTTGAGGGCAGGGATTGTTTTGTTTAATTTTATTAATGTTTGGTGGTACTGGGTGTGAACTTAATGGTTTCACATTTTATTGCGATTGCCCATGAAAAATTCCTACCTTTGGGTCCAGTCTCCAGGGCTGAGGTCATGGTCATGGTAAGCATGCTAGGCTAGGGGAGATGTACAAATGATTATTGGATCCCCCTGACCCTGGGGTATGGGTTAAGAGCCTGGGTCTTTGCAAAGTTAAAAGATCTATTGTTCCATGTACTGTTTGTTGTTGACCCACCTTTTATTAAGTTTAGATGGTGGGAGACTCAAAAACATCTTGTGACATCCCATAACCTTGGTAGGTTATTTTGATCTTAACTGAGTCTGGTCACCTATGAGTTGGAAAATTTTAATGACAATGTTTTCCTCTCAGAAACCTTGTAATCTCTTCTTCCAGTCCTGGAAGTTTCCCTTTGCCTATCTCTTCCTCATGTCTAACTACCTATGACTAGTGCTGCCAAAAAAACCCCACAAACCAGATAAGACATAGAGTTAGTGACCCCTCTTGTTATGAGACAAATAGAGGAGGGAATAAGTGAGTATTTGGCCCCTTTAGTTGATTGAGGTTTAGAAAGAAGAATTTGCTTATTTATGCAAAAAGGATTAAGTTGTCACCTCGTTACAAAAAGGTATACTTTTAACAATCATAACAACTTCAATATTAGGAATTATATTTTAAAAGTCAGTATTTGTTTCAGATTTGAGAATATCCTTTTTCTGTGTAGATTGTTAATCTCTAAATAAAACACCATATTAACAGTCTAAGAAATATAAAAATTCAGCTAACAATGTATATGCCCATGTTCACGTCTTTCAGTTCTTCTAAACCAAAAGAAACCTGTTAGTGACTTTGAATTTGGAAGGGTTTAAGCAACTAGAATTCATATTTTTCCCAATTTAATATAAGTAGCGGTCCCTGAAATTGCGTGTGTGTCAGGGTAAATCATAGGATTAGTGATAAGTGTGAGAAGTAGGGAATGTGTCCAGAAAGGATGTATGGTCCAAGTGAGCAGTACCTCAGGAAAGCATTCTGGGGTAAAGTCTGATACTGGATTGCACAGATGATATATACTTGTTTCGTGGTTCCTGCATTGGCATCAGTTGGTGTTTATTAGCTGCTGTGTCATCGTTCTCCTGTCTGCTCAGTCACAGGCCCAGTCATGTGTAGGAGGATAGTATGGTACTTAAGAGACTGAAACCCTTGAGTGGGATGTGAAGCAAGATAGGCAGGACAAGATGACAGAGAAATCTGAAAATAAGCCGGAGTCAGGAACTAAAACTAAAAGAAATCATTAAAGATTTTGTAACAGTGGTTACTCCATTGGGTGTTGTCCCTGGTAGGGTCACTTTTATTTCCCCCCTCTTTGCCCAGCATTCTAGATTCTAAAGAGGAGCCACACCTAAATTAGAAAGATAATCTTTCTTTTAGAGCATCAAAAGTTAATTTTTTTAAGAAGATACATGCATCCATCACCCCTTTCTTACAGATATTAAGTGAGTTACAATCTCCTTAGATGAGTAATGGACCCCAGAATAGAAGGTGGGCCTGGCGAAGTAACTCTCTGTCCAGAAAGGGATGCTCATGCCCGTGTGACTAAACCTACTATGTGAGTGAGCTTTGTTTTCCTTGTTAAACTCCTTGAAGTGCTTTTCATCATGCGTTTCAAGGACCTTAGTTCTGCTGGATGATTGGGAAGTTGGTAGAGAATTCTCCTCATTCCACATACCCTTCTGGTGAAGGACACACATGACTTTTTAGCCTGACTGCTTTCTTTACTATATCGGTCTCCCTATCTACTATAGAATCTATTGTCAGACTTACTGTGAGGGTTAACTAAATAACCTATGGAAGGTGCTGAATTAGTACAGTGTTAGCACATAGTAAATGCTCAGTGAAAAGTTAGCAATTAGCAGTTGGTCAGGATTTAGGTCTTATTGCCTCTCATATAGACTCTTATACTATTTTATCTGTGTTCTTTTAGCACTTTCTACTCATGGCTTCTCACTTATATTTCTGAAAGTGGAGCTGTTTATCAGTTGTAATATATTTTATCCTTATGAAAGCCCAATTTCTGTTACCTGCCTGTCTTCTGATCATATCTTCTGCCACTTGTCTTTCCTCAGTCTGGTGACACTGGCCATCCTGCTGTTCCTTAGCACACCATCTTATTGCCACCTCAGAACTTTTGCTTGGAATGTTCTTCCTCCAGAGAGCCCCATGACTCAACTAACTCCACTCCATTTAGTTTCTTTAAAGGTCACCCTTCACACTGACTTTCCTTGACCTTTATCACTTTCTTATCCTGTTTTATATTTGTGTTGCATTTCTCAGAATATTGCATTATTTTACACATTTATTCAGTAATTGTCATTCTCCCATTCTGGAGTGTAACTTTCCTCAGATTAGTCTTATTCACGGCAATAGCCAGCGCCTAAAACAGTGTAAAGTAGGCACTTAGTAAATATTTGTTAAATAAGTGACTTAAAACCTTGGGGGTTGTCAGACCTAAACATAAAACTTACTTTTTAAAGATTATTCTAGAAGTAGCTGAGTTTGGAAATAATATTGAAAAATCTTAAATTGTGATTTCTTTTTCTTTTAGAGAAATGACTGTGGACCCAGAGAGAAATTTTCTCTTCGTAAACAGCGGTTCATGCAGTTTTCTTCACTGGAACATGAAGGAGAATATTATATGACCCCACGAGACTTCCTTTTTTCAGTAATGTTTGAGCAATTGGAACGTGAGTTCAGTTTTTTTAAGTTAAAATATCAACTAAGGTGACCCCTTCTATAATCCCAGCACTTGGAAGGCAGAGGCAGGAGGATTGTGAGTTGTGGGCCAGCCTGGGCTACCTAAAGGTAGCCCATGTCTCAAATAAACCAAAAAAAAAAAAAAAAAAAAAAATCAAACTTTAAACCTGGCAATATTCTTCATCATCATTCCTATCCTCACAGCAAAAATTAAATTTTAAAAAGTTAAAAAACTGAAAATCAACATTTAATTTTCACCGTTCTTTGTATCATGCATTTATTATTTAGACTTTTCATTCCTTGTGACACAAGTGCAAACTTTTATGTGTATCTGTCTTAGAAATTGTTGTTTTGGAACCAGAGTGGTAGCAAACAGCTATAATCCTAGCTACTCAAGATCAAAGATAAAGAAGATCTTGGTTTGAGGTCAGCCCTAGCAAGACCCTATCTCAAAAACAAGCTGGTTGTGGTAGCACACACCTGTGGTCCCAGCTACTTGGGAGGTAGATCGTGGTCCAAAGGCAGGCAGAAGTTTGAGACTGTACCTGAAAAACAAAGTAAAAAAATCAGAAGGTCTGAGATGTGGCTCAAGTTGTAGGAAGCCTTCTGTTAAGTCTCGAGTACTGCCAAAAAAATTAACAGTTGTTTCATATATGGGTTTTCTAAAAAGTAGGTAACGTTTTAAATGGCACTAAATATATTATTAATAATCATTTGTCAAGGATGTTGGGTTTTGGTGGTATTGATGTTTTAAGTTGGACAAAAAAAGGGGGGGACTAGATTAGTTGGGAGAGCCATTAATGAAGTCATATATCACAAGTAGGAAATTCTGAAAAATATGAAAAACAAAAATGCATAAACTATAATTCCATAATTTTATTTCATAAAGTTAACTTGGAAGTCCTCGGTTTTATGGCCTAAACTAGTCCCTTTCTTTTTTTTTTAAATGTCCTGCCCTCCCTCTAGTCCCTTTCACTTCACAGAGAATAGGTTTGTGCACATATTTCAGAAGTAGTCTATGAACTTCTTGTCTTCCTGGAACTTTCCAACATACTGGAGTCCTCCCCATAAATCACTATGAATGCAGCAGCTGAACTGAGTGAGAGTATGGTAAGCAGTCAGAAGGATGGTTTGAAGGAAGAAGGCTGAGATGCCTTGGGAAGACATGGTAAATACTGGGGAGTGACTTGAAAAAAGAAACAAGCGAATGATCATAGTATACCCTAGGGACACTAAGTACACCAGTCACTGCAACCACAGGGTTACTTTGAGCAGTAGTAGAGATCGAACTGAAAAACAGTAAGGACCAGATTATACAGAAGATTTAGCCAAGCAACAAAGGAATGTGTCTTTGGCAGGAATGAGTGGGCATCCATCTTGAATCAAAGAGGGAACAAAGAAGGTTTGTGAACAGGAAAATAAGGTAGTAAAAATATGTTTAAATTATTTTAATACAGCTTCTTTGGAGGACACTTTGGTAGTGTGTATCAAAAACTTTGAAAATATTGACCTACATTGATGCAATAAGTTCACCTAGCAAATAATGAAAGAGGTGCAAAAAGATTTCTTTTAGAAGTAGTTTAACCTCTCTGACACATAACTCCTGTCCTCAAAGCAAAGAAGAAAAAAAAAAAATGAAAATGAGCAACTCCTTAGATCCATCAGAGAACTGAGGTCATCAGGCACATTAGCTTGAAAACTGGAGACAAACAGAATCAGAACTCATCTAGAGCAGAGATCACCAGAACCTACCACTGGAGCCAGTGTCACAGATATTTAAAGGATGGGATCCCTGAGTGGCTGCTAGACTCTTAGTGTGGACTAGCTTGAAGACTCAGTCTTAGCCCACTCACTTTTGTATGAATATGAATTTCCCAAAAATACCTAGAGGTGTCATAGTTAAGCTACAGAGAGCTAAAGGAAAAGAAAAAGTCTTGAAAGAAGCTGTGGCCTGGGGCAGAGGGTGGGAGTGGGGCACTTTACCTATAGAGGAATAAGAATAAGAATTATATCAAGCTTCTTCGTACTTCTCATAAGTTATGTAAGTAAAAAGAGGTGGGATCAAATATATAAATTTTTGAAAGAAAAATCCACATCCTAGAATTCTATATTCAGTGAAATTATCCTTCAGAAGTGAAGGATAAATAAAGACTTTCTCAGACAATTAAAAACTGAGGAAATTTGTTACCAGTACAATCTGCTTTATAATAAATATCAGATGAAATTCCAGAGAAAAGGAAGATGATAGAGATTGGGAAGTCAGATTTTCATGAAGAAAGGAAGAGAATTCGAGAAAGAATGCATAAAGATAAGATTAACTTACTTATCATACTCTTGACAGTTCTAACAGACGGCAGTTCATTCAGAGTAATAGTAGAACAAAATATTGAATGATCAAATCTTACGGATAAGTGAAATTGACAGCAGTGTTACAAGGGAAAGGTTGGGAATGCTCTATTCTGGGGCTTTTGAGATACCCATGAGCATTCTAGTATTTGAAAGTGGACTTTGGTCATAAATGTGTATTATAAGCTTCAGGGAAAACACTAAAAAACTTTTGAAGACACAGAATCCACATGCTAAGGGAGTAGAAAAAAATCAAGTTATGTTATTTGTTCAGTAAAATCAGAAGGCAGGTAGAGTAGAAGACAAAAACAAACTGAAAACAAGGGCGATGGATATGAAACTGTTATAAATATGGTAGATGTTATTCCATCTATATTAATAATTACTTTAGACACCAGTTAAAAGACAGATTTTTTTTTATGCTTGTTCTCTGTAAGAAACCACTTTAAAAGTAAAGGGATGGAGAAAGATATACCATAATAGCAATAATCAAAAGAAAACTAGAAGGCTGGAGACAGTTCCTTAGCTTGGAATCCCAGCTACTCGGGGAGGTGAAGATTGGGAAGATTGCAGTTCCAGAAAAGCCCAAGTAAAAAGTTAGTAAGACCCTATCTCAACAGAACAAGACAGGTGTGTAATTCCAGCAATGCAGGAGGTATAGGTGGGGGCTCATGGTCTAAGGCCCAGGCAAAAAAGCACCAGACCTTATCTGAAAAAATAACTAAAGCAAAAAGGACTGGATTTGTGACAGAGCACCTGCCTAGTAGCATGTGTAAGGCCCTGAGTTCTACCCCAGTACCAACAACAAAAAAAAAAAAAAACAGCTGGAATAGCTACATTGGTCTCAGACAAACCATATTTCAGAGCAAGCGAAATTATCAGGGATGTACTTTAGAAGGGTCAGTTCTCTAAAAGGATATAACAATTCTTAATTTGTATACACCTAACAATAAGAGCATCAAAAGCTGATAGAACTATAAGGAGAAACAAACATATATGTTGTTGGAGACTTCAAAAGCCTCCATCCTCTGACAGGTCCAGCAGGCAGAAAATCAAGAAGGGTATAGCTGAACAGAACAGCACCCTCATTTAACTGGACTATTGACATTACAGGATATCCATACAACAGTAGCAGAATATACATTCTTAAGCTAACCTGGAACCACTCACCAAGATAGAACAGATATGAGATCATAAAACACATCTAAAAAAATCTGTAAGAAAAGAAATCATGGAAAGTATGGCATCTGGTCACAATAGAATTAAACTAAAAATCAGTAACAGGTAGTTGAAAGATCTCAAAATATTTTTGAAGATTAAGCAGTGTACTTCTAAATAACACATAAGTCAAAGAAATCTCAAAAGAAATTTTAAGATATTTTGAGCTAAATGAAAATGAAGTACAACCTGTCAAAATTTGTGGGATATAGTAAAAGAGCTAAGAGGAAAATTAATATCATTACATATATTAGAAAAAGAAAATTTGAAATCAGTAAGTTTTTACTTTAACAAACTCAAACACAAGAAGAGTAAATTAAGTTTTAAAATTAACAAAAGAAAAGAAATAATATGATTAGCATAGAAACCAAATAAATTGGAAAGGAAAGTTAGTAGACAAAAATCAATGAAACCAAAAACTGATTCTTTGGACACATCAGTAAAGTTGGTAAACCTTTAGCCAAGGTAAGGGTGGGGAGATAAATATTATATGGTTTCATTCTGTAAGAAATCTGTTTTTTAAAAAGAATAAATTATTTTAAAACTTGGCCATTTTCTGAATAAATAACCTTTAGAAGATTGCAGATTCCTTATAGGAAAAATTGTTCTTATATTTAAAGAAAATACCTTAAGGGATCCATATAGTCATGAAAAGAAATACCCTTTGGATATGGCCAACATTGTAGAGAATTAGAATGGATGAGTTGTTTTTTCTACGTAACAAAGAAGTAGGAATTTTGGAGCTTATCATCTGACATCTTCAGAGAAGCCTTGGATCTCTATAAGAGAACCCTAAGAAGGAACAGTCTAGAGCATTGAATGAAAAATTTTAAATCTTATAGGACCAACCAGAATTAAGTTGATATGATACAGTTGATAGAGCAGGATATGTAGCTAACTAGAGAGTCTAAACCTTGTTATAAGCACTCAAATTGAAAATCTTTACAAAACATTCTTGACTACCCAGCTTGACAATTCTGGAAGCTTAAGTGGACCTGTAAGCCCCATTTTGTAAATCCTTGTCTAGAGATTGAGGGTGGTTCCAATGATAACCTTAGTACAGTGGTGAGTGCACTGTGTGTTTGTATTTTTTGGTCTGCTGATTTGCATGGTTATATGGAAAATATTTTCCCTACCAGGTAATAAGCTTTATAAAATTATAGTAATTAAGATCAAGTGCACAGGGTTAGACAAATTGATCAGTGGAACAGAAAAAAGAATCCAGAAGCACACAGGCATAAATAGAGGTGGCAAATGTAAAAGTAAATCAGTGGGGAAAAAAGGACTATTCAGTAAATGATACTAGCACAGTTTGACATTAGTATGGAAAAAAGTAGTGCTTGAAAAGTTTTGAAAGAGAATTTAAAATCTCTTGGGCTACAGAAACATTTCTTAAATAAAACACAAAAAACAAACATAAAAGAATGATAAAACTCAATCATACTAAAATTTAGAAATTCTGTCTACCAGAAGTTGCTTTAGAGGATTTATAAAGACAGGCTAAAAACTAGCAAAGTTTATTTACAATACATATAATTGATGAGAGTTAATATTCATATACAGAACTACAATAAGAAAAGATAAACAAATGAAAAGTTAGGAATGTACCATCTCAAGATACGCCAAATGACATGTTGATTATTTCAAGGTGACTTCACTTTGAAGAATTGTAACTTCAGAATGGGCCATTTGGCCTGTCTTTTCCTAACATGAAGCAAGCCATAAAGATTCTTTCAGGAGAGAAGTTCTTCACAAACCAAGGCCAGAAAGTAGCCTGATAACCAGACAGGCAATTGGGGTAATTCATTGCAGCCCCCAATTAACAAATTCTTTGAAGTAACCCTTATCTTCTACTGGTTTCAGCACTCCCTATATATCTCTTAATGACATCCCTAGAATTTATCTTAGTCCAGAGATCCATTTGCCTGTCATTCCTTCACAAATTTATTGTTCTTTGTCTAAAAAGCGTAAAATTCTTTTCCTTAATCAGTTCCTAGATCCAGCCAGAGCCCTCATAAGGGCCTAGTGGTGGAACGCTTGCCTAGCATGGGTAAGGTCCTGGATTGATCCCCAGAACCACTACTAAACCCAAAAACAAAGAGCCCACATAAGAACTCAGTAGGGGTAGAAGGAATCCGTATTGTTCCCCCCCTCCCTTTTCTCTGTGTGTGTGTGTGTGTGTATCCCCTGCATAACTCAATAAAAAATGGACAGGAGAAATAAATATAGGCATTTACAGAGGAGGAAAACACAGAAGAAAAATAAACATAATTACCCTTATTAGTAATTACAATAAGATAGCATTTTACACCCATTAGATTGGTAGCAATCAAGTGTTAACAAAAGTTGAACGGGGTGTAAATCATCAAGAACCTTCATCCAGTCTTGGTTGGAAATATAAACTGAAGCTACTACTTTGGAAGACAATTTGGAACTGCCTTATAAGGTTTCATAGTAACATAACTTTAACCTGCACTCCTATTCCAAGGCACATATACTATATACTCAACAGGACCACTTGCCTGTGTGCAATGAGATATATGTATAAGAATGCTTGTAGCAGCAGTGTTAGGTTAGCAAGAAAGCTGGAGACAACCCAAATGCCAATTAGTAAGAAGATAAGTTTGGAGGGTTTTTTTTTGCACTCACACTATGGAATTTTTTCAGTCACTGTGCTCCCTTAATACTCAGTAGCCTACAGTACAGTACATTATGTTACATTCATAGATAGATGGGTTGTTTCAATGTTTTTCATTCTCTAACATTTTCTTTCTCCTGTGTCCCATAGTCCTTTCAGACAGACTTACTATACAGTTTTGTTCTCTCTCACTATATGGATGTGTGTGTGTATATAGATAAGATCATATATGTATCCATGTATACATTTCATGTATAGGTCTAGCTTCCACATATGAGAGAAAACTTGTGATCTTTGACTTTTTGAGCCTAGCTTACTTCGCTTGACATGGAAGTTCTCCAGTTCCATCCAATTACCTGCAAACAATTTCATTATTCTTTATGGCTGAATAAAACTCCATTATGTATATACACTACATTTTCTTAATCCATTCATCAGTCATGGGGCATCTGGACTGCTTCCAAAGCTTGGCTGTTGTAAATAGTACTGCAGTAAACATGGGTGTGCATGTGGTTCTGTCATATCCTGGAATATATTCTTTTGGATATATGTCCAGGAGTGGCATCACTGGATCATATGGTAGTTCTATTTTAGTGTTTTGAGGGAACCTCCATACTGCTTTCCATAGTAGTTGCACTAGTTTATATTCCCACCAACAGTGTGGGAGTGTTCCTTTTTCCCCACATCCTCACCAGTATTTGTTGTTTGTGTTATTGATGATAGCCATTCTGATTGGCGTAAGGTAGAATCTCAGTGTAGTCTTGATTTGCATTTCCTTTATGGACAAAGAAGTTGAGTATTTCTTCATATGTTTCTTGGCCATTTGTACTTCTTTTGAGAGTTGTCTGTTCCATTCATTTGCCCATTTACTTAGTAGGGTTTTGATTCTTTGAGAGGTCAGGTTTTTGAGCTCCCTGTATATTCTGGTTATTAATCCTTTGTCAGATGTACAGCTGGCAAAGATTTTCTCCCATTCTGTGGACTGTCTTTTCTGTGGACTGTTTCCTTTGCTATGCTGAAGCTTTTTAGTTTGATGAAGTCCCATTTGTCAGTTCTTTCTCTTAATTGCTGAGTTATTAGAGTTCTGTTCATAAATTTATTACTTATGCCTATGTGGTCCAGTGTGTTCCCTATTTTTTTGCTGGATTAATTTCACCGTTTCAGATATACATTTAGATCTTTGATCCATTTTTAATTGATGCTAGTACAAGGTAAGAGACTGGGATCTAGTTGCAGTTTTCTGCAGGTGGAAATCCAGATTTCCTAGCACCATTTGTTGAAGAGGCTATCTTTTCTCCAATGCATATCGTAGGCACCTTTGTTGAAAATCAGATGGCTATAGTTGTGTGGGTTTTTGTCGAGGTCTTCTGTTCTATCCATTGGTCTTCATGTCTGTTTTTGTGCTAGTACCATGCTGTTTTTATTACTGTGATTCTGTGTTATAGTTTGAAGTCAGCGTTCCTCTTTTGGCTCAAGATTGCTTTGGCTCTTCGAGTCTTTCGTGCTTCCATATGAACTTTAAGATTGATTTTTCTATTTCGGTGAAGAACATCATTGGAATTTTGATAGAGATTACACTGAACATAAGGTAATATGTTTTTTACAATATTTCTTCTGATCCATGAGCATAGGATATCCTTCCATCTTCTGAGGTCTTCATTGATTTCTTTCTTTAGTAACTTGTGGGTTTCATTGTATAGGTTGGTCACCTCCTTTGTTAAATTTATTCCTAGGTATTTTAATTTTTTGAAGCTATTCACAACCTGGAATAAAAGTGAAAAAACTTGATGAGCATGATTTCCATCATGGCAGTGTGAGGAGCTATGTAGATCTGCCCACTGAAACTGATGAGAACATCATTTAAAATCTCTGAGAATGTGAGGTTATACAGCAAATAAAGAAACATCTGAGCCGTGCACTGGTGGCTCATGCCTGTAATCCTAGCTATTTGCAAGGCTGAGATCAGGAGGATTAAGGTTCAAGGCCATCTCAGGCAAAGAGTTCATGAGACCCCCATCTCCAAAATAACCAGAGTAAAATGAACTCGGAGTGTGGTTCAAGTGGTAGAGCGCCTGCTTTGCAAGCATTAAGCCCTGCATTCAAACCCCAGTCCCATCACAAAAAAAAAAAAAAAAAAAAGATCTGTTCAAGAAAATCTACCAAGATTGTATAAGAAAAGGGAGAGTCCATGGTACTTGAAGTAAGACTGACCCCCTCCTACCTCCCCCTCCCAGATCAGTGAAATGGAAACTCATTCCAGACTGCTATAGCCAGGGACACAGTGTTTCTCCTCAACGCTAATAAGAGCACTTGCTCCCAAGAGGAACAGTGCTTTAGCATTTCTCTTCCTGTTCCAGCTGCTTGTCCATAAGACTAAGTTCTGTGAAGTGCAGCCGAGAGGTGGGAGCTCCCTTCTTCCATCCAGCCCTAACTTATAGAACAGAGACTGTGCCTTGGGCTGAGGGGCTACCGAGAATATTGAGGCCCAGATTGCCCTCGTCTCAGCTTGTAAGGCAATGTTTCCACACTGAGAAAAGGAAGTTAAGGAGACCCGAGGTTACTGCCACACACTAAAGTGGGGTCATCAGTCAGAAAGAAGTGCACTGTGTCCCTACTTTCAGCACCAAAGCTCTGGCCTCAGAGATTTGGGGGAGGGGAGGTGAGCAGCAGTTAAAACAGCTACTAATCTCAAAGAAAGTGACTTCCTTTTCAAGAGAAAATGGAGAAATTCAAGCCTAAAGGCACTCTGAAATATAAGTGCAGGTTAACTGAACATGGTGGTACACATCTGTAATCCCAGCAGCACTCGGGTGACAGAGGCAAGAGGATAATGAGTCAGAGGCCAGCCTAGGCTACATAGCAAGACCCTAAAAAATGGGTGTATGTGGTGAAAGGTAGTTGGGAGGACATTGGTAGATTCAATTAAGATGGCTACTTTGTAGAAGAGCAATAGGGAAAGGGACAACTGTGAGAATGCTTCCTGAGGTTATAGCAGATATTAAACATCTGCCATGGAAATTCTTCCTTCAGAAGAACCCAAGTTTGAGTAGATTATCTCTTGAGCAGTTTGTGTCCCAGGGCATTCATGAAAACAATAGGGCAATCATCTGCAGTCAGTGGAGTGGTCAGGAAAGGAGACCTGGAGAGCTGCCCTAACCTCTCTGGGGAGCAACAGAAGAGGCTTAACACAGCTGAGAGGTTGTGAGAGAGATAGTCATCACTAAAGCAGTCCTACCAAGTACTAAACAAACCAATAATCAAATGTTAAGAACAAGCCGCAAGAGAAGGGGGAAACCAGTACCCAAATTTGCTATATTATCTAAAATACCAGTTTTCAACAAAAATGTACAAGGCGTGCAATGAAACAAGAAAATATGGCCCCATTGGACAAAGGCTGACAACTGAAACTGTTTGTGACTGCAGCCAGATACAGATTTAGCAGAAAAAGACTTCAGAATAGCCATTATAAATAAGTTCAAAAAATTAAAGTAAGCCATGATTAAAGATTATAGCCACCGCTTTTATTATTCATTGGAATGCAATTAAACTATCAAGGCATTTGGCCTAATCAAGAATTCAGTAATTTTGCAGGTCAAATAATGCATCCTTTATGCATATGATGTTCTTCATCTTCATTTTTCATCATGGATAAGAGGAATAATCTTAGTTGCATTCCTTCGGATCATGATTAATAACAAAACAAGGAAAAACAAGGCCAACCCACTGACCCGTGATCTCCATGTGTATGCAGAAAGATACAAAACAATCTTAAGATTTATTAGATTTTTAAACTAACTTTTACCTGGTGTTTATCTTTTTGGCCTTCTGGCAAATAATACCCTTTATTAATAGCAATTGATGAGACTTTATATAAACCATCTCTCCACAGCAGTGTCTGTCACTTTGTCACTGTAATAATTCCTTGCAGATCTTTTCCATTTGTCCCTCTTGTAGAACATAGCCTGCTGAGGAAATCACAAGATTGTGCAAATTGGAACCATTAAATTCATCATTTAAAACTTCACCTAGATTCTCCACATCATTTACTTATCAGTTAGCTTTCTTTCATCCTTTATCAGTTCTTCCTAACTTTAGCTGCTTTTTTCAACGCTTTTGTTTTATCACATCCTTCCTTCACTTTTTATGATGTGATTTCACCTATTTTAACTGAGCAAAGAAGGCCATGAGTCAAGGAATTCTTCAGCTCCCTCTCTACTTATAACCTGTATAACCTTCTCACCCTTTTATTTTTTTTTAATTTTTATTGTTTTATTATTCATATGTGCATACAATACTTGGGTCATTTCTCCCCCCTGCCCCCACCCCCTCCCTCACCACCCACTCCACACCCCCCCTTCCCCCCACCCCCTCAATACCCAGCAGAAACTATTTTGCCCTTATCTCTAATTTTGTTGAAGAAAGAGTATAAGCAATAATAGGAAGGAACAAGGGTTTTTGCTGGTTGAGATAAGGATAGCTATACAGGGAGTTGACTCACATTAATTTCCTGTGCATGTGTGTTACCTTCTAGGTTAATTCTTCTTGATCTAACCTTTGCTGTAGTTCCTGGTCCCCTTCTCCTGTTGGCCTCAGTTGCTTTTAAGGTATCTGCTTTAGTTTCTCTGCATTGAGGGCAACAAATGCTATCTAGTTTTTTAGGTGTCTTACCTATCCTCACCCCTCCCTTGTGTGCTCTCACTTTTATCATGTGTTCAAAGTCCAGTCCCCTTGTTGTGTTTGCCCTTGATCTAATGTCCGCATATGAGGGAGAACATACGATTTTTGGTCTTTTGGGCCAGGCTAACCTCACTCAGAATGATGTTCTCCAATTCCATCCATTTACCGGGGAATGATAACATTTCGTTCTTCTTCATGGATGCATAAAATTCCATTGTGTATAGATACCACATTTTCTTGATCCATTCGTCAGTAGTGGGGCATCTTGGCTGTTTCCATAACTTGACGATTGTGAATAGTGCTGCAATAAACATGGGTGTGCAGGTGCCTCTGGAGTAGCCTGTGTCACAGTCTTTTGGGTATATCCCCAAGAGTGGTATTGCTGGATCAAATGGTAGATCAATGTTTAGCTTTTTAAGTAGCCTCCAAATTTTTTTTCCAGAGTGGTTGTACTAGTTTACATTCCCACCAACAATGTAAGAGGGTTCCTTTTTCCCCCACATCCTCACCAACACCTGTTGTTACTGGTGTTGCTAATGATAGCTATTCTAACAGGGGTGAGGTGGAATCTTAGTGCTTCTCACCCTTTTAAATGGAAGTGGTCTACCTCACCTGGCTGTGGCTGATGCCCCCACTCTCTCTGGTACAGTCATTCTTTTTCTCTTCTGTCTCATTCTTTGAAACCTACAATTAGTCCCATGTTTTAGCTGTCTTGAAAAATTCTCAGACATTAGGAATGTAAATTTAAGTCTTCAGAGTAAAAGTATTATTTAAAGCTAAGATACTTCAAGAGATCTTGAAAGTGAGTTTAGATGGAAAAGACATGAAGTCAAAGGAGTGAGCCCTGAGGTATGCCAGCACTTCCAAGCTGAAGAGATGAGAACCCAGAGGAAAGTGAAATGAACAAGCTACAAAGGTCAGAAAACAGGATGTCTTGAAGGTCCAGCAAAAGGAGGTGTTTCAAGGAGGAAGGAATAATTAATTAGGAAAAGTACTTTTGAAGATGAAGAAAGATGGGCACTAAGAATTCACCATTGGATCTGGCAACATAAGGGTGTCTGTGTTCATTTCAGTGATGTGAAGGCAAGAGCCTAACTGGAATAAGTTAAAGGGAAAAAAATGGGAAATAGAAGATGGAATAAAACAAAAAGTAGACACTTGATTGCATAAAGGGAAGCAGAGAGGTGAAGCAGTAGATGGAGGTATAAGTGTGAAGAGGGGATAGCATTGTTGTTACTAGGGGAATTATTAGCAGATGAGAGGGGGAGACCTGACCATGTAAGAAGAAGAGGGAACATTCATAGGACAAAGGCCTGGAAAGAGGACGGGAAGGGTGGGAGAGCACAGCAGAAGGTTGGATTAGCCAGGAGCTTGAAGAGTTCCTCCATGACAGCAGAGAAAATGATGTCTGGGGGAGTGTGTGGAGCTATTTATCATCTTGGATTTTCTCAGTGAATTAGGAAGCAGTCATCAGCTGAAGTAAGCAGGGGAACATATTAGAGGTAAGAAATAGGCTTCCAGAACAGTAAGAATTGATGAATTCAGAAGTATAATGTGATTGCCAATAACCTTATTAAAGTCCTACTTGTTTTTTTGTAGTGCTTGGGATCAAACTCAGGGCCTTGTAGAATAGACACTGTACCACTGAGCTACATCCCCAGCCCTCAGTTTTTTTTGAGGCATCATATCACTATATAGCCCAGGCTGACCTTGAACTCGTGGTCCTCCTGCCTCAAGTCCTAAGTGCTGGAATTACAGACTTGTACCACTGTGCTCAGCTTAATTATGAATATTAAATATACCTTTCAGCATAACTGTGACTATTTTTCTCTACCATGTTCAGCTGTACAAGTAGACTAGGCAGAGAGTTGGATCTAATCAGGGCTAGAGTTAGCCAAGAGTCTCTGACAAAGTGAAAAAGAGGTGAGGAAGCTGCCATGTATAAAGGTAACAATTGTAATGGTGGTTGACCATGAATGTTAGGTTAGGTGGGAAGTTATGATATGAGCAAGTAAGTAAGTCAAGTCCATCAGAGGACCCAGTGGCATCAAAGGACCGTTAGAGGTAGCCTACATAAATGAGGGAGAAAGAACAATGGGCATTGTTAAATAATATAGTTAAGAGAACAGGTCCTGTCTCCACTACTTATTTGTGTGTCACAGTTAGTTTATCTAAGCCTTTCAAGTCCAGGTTTCCACATCAGTGAAATGAGAGTGCTGAAAGTACCTTCCACAAAGTACTATAAAGATTCAGTAATAAGGCCAGGTATGGTGGCTCATACCTACAATCCCATTTACTCAGAACGCAGATATTAGAAGGATGGAGATTCAAGGCCAACCTGGGCAAAGAGTTGTAGAGACCCCATCTCAATAAGTAGGTATGGTGGTACATGCCTGTCATCCTAGCTACATCTCCAGAGGCAATAGGTAGGAGGATCATTGTCTGAGCACTACCGTAGGCAAAAATTACAAGACTCTGTCTAAAAATAACTAAACCAGAGGACTGGCTTGAGCAGTAGGGTGTCTCCCTGGCAAGTACAGAACCCTGAGTTCAAACCCTGGTACTGCCAAAAAAAATGAAGTGAAGCATTAGGGCCTGGCACATAGGAAGCTCTGAAGTTTTAGCTATGTTTATATAATTTTACTTGTATTAAAAGAAAATGCAAAGGTACCAGTATTTGTTATAAGTGATTTGGGGAGTGTTTTTAATTCTTTTCTATGTCTTTTCAAGATTTTACAATGAACGTTATTCCCATATTGGTAAGATACGCCCCCCAGGAGTATTTTTAAGTATAACTCAGCCTGTTTTAATGGTTATAAATGGAAAAGAAAAAAGCTAAAGATTATTTATTTATTTATTTATTTTTGGAAATCAAAAGTATATGGACAGAATGACACAGTAGATTTTGCCTTAACTGTTTTCAAAGGTAGAGCAAGCAGATACTTGTGGCTCCTGTGTGTGCAATAAACCTTACCATCAAAACTGATAATGATGTTTAAGGGAAAACTGAGACAGTGCTAACCATACTCTCTAAAAAGTACTCAACTTGTCAGGCTATGATTTTAGCTTACATTCTTTTAACATTTTTCCCCACAACCAGAACCGCTTTCATAATAAAAATCTCCTAACAGTAAGATCACAGCTTAAACCTCCATTTATTTTAAACCCCTTAATTTAAACTAACCACTTGTAAGCAAAAATGAATTACAGAACAGGTATCACTGAGTATCTGGGTTCAGTCCTCAGTTTAAAAAAAAAAGTTAGATTAAGAAGTAACACTTTTTGAGGAACACTGGTAATAATTCTTCTTTAAAGGCTGGTAGAATTTGGCAGTGAATCCAGCAGGTCCTGGGCTTTTCTTTGTGGGGAGATTCTATTGCTGTTTCAGTCTCATTGCTTGTTATGGATCAGTTTAAGTGTTTTACATCTTCTTGGTTCAGTTTTGGTACATCATACACTTCTAGAAATTTGTCCATTTCTTCTAGATTTTCTGGTTTATTTGAATATAGGTTTTCATGATCCTGTGTATTTTATTGGTATTTGTTGTAATCGTCCCTGTTTCTTCTCTAATTATGTTAATTTGAATCTTTTCTCTCCTCCTTTAGGTCAGATTGGCTAAGGGTTTATCAGTCTAACTTTTCAAAGAACCAACTTTTTATTTCATTGATCCTTTAGGGTTTTTTTAGTCTCCCATTTCATTAATTTCTGCCCTTTTTTATTTTTGTTTTTTTTTTTATTTTTTTTCTTTATTCATATGTGCATACAATGTTTGCGTCATTTCTCCCCCCTTGCCCCCACCCTCTCCATTACCTACCCCACCCCCTCCCTCTTCTCCCCACCCCCTTGCTACCAGGCAGAAGCTATTTTGCCCTTATCTCTAATTTTGTTGAAGAGAGAGTATAAGCAATAATAGGAAGGAATAAGGGTTTTTGCTAGTTGAGATAAGGATAGCTATACAGGGAGTTGACTCGTATTACTTTCCTGTACATGTGTGTTACCTTCTAAAGTAATTCTTCTCGAACTAACCTTTTCTCTAGTTCCTGGTCCCCTTCTCCTATTGGCCTCTATCACTTTAAAGTATCTGCATTAGTTTCTCTGCATTGAGGGCAACAAATGCTATCTAGTTTTTTGGGTGTCTTACCTATCCTCATACCTCCCTTGTGTGCTCTCACTTTTATCATGTGCTCAAAGTCCAATCCCCTTGTTGTGTTTACCCTTGATCTAATGTCCACATATGAGGGAGAACATACGATTTTTGGTCTTTTGGGCCAGGCTAACCTCACTCAGAATGATGTTCTCCAATTTCATCCATTTACTTACGAATGATAAGATTTCATTCTTCATGGCTGCATAAAATTCCATTGTGTATAAATACCACATTTTCTTAATCCATTCGTCACTAGTGGGGCATCTTGGCTGTTTCCATAACTTGGCTATTGTGAATAGTGCTGCAATAAACATGGGTGTGCAGGTGCCTTGGGAGTAACCTGTGTCACATTCTTTTGGGTATATCTTCAAGAGTGGTATTGCTGAATCATATGGTAGATCTATGTTTAGATCTTTAAGAAGCCTCCAAATTTTTTTCCAGAGTGGTTGTACTAGTTTGCATTCCCACCAGCAGTGTAAAAGGGTTCCTTTTTCCCCACATCCTCACCAACACCTGTTGTTAGTGGTGTTACTAATGATGGCTATTCTAACAGGGGTGAGGTGAAATCTTAGTGTGGTTTTAATTTGCATTTCCTTTATGGCTAGAGATGGTGAGCATTTTTTCATGTGTTTTTTGGCCATCTGAATTTCTTCTTTTGAGAAAGTTCTATTTAGTTCACTTGCCCATTTCTTTCTTGGTTCATTAATTTTGGAAGAATTTAGATTTTTGAGTTCCCTATATATTCTGGTTTATCAGTCCTTTATCTGATGTGTAGCTGACAAATACTTTCTCCCACTCTGTGGGTGGTCTCTTCTGTTTAGAGACCATTTCTTTTGATGAGCAGAAGCTTTTTAGTTTTATGAAGTCCCATTTATCTATGCTATCTCTTAGTTGCTGTGCTGCTGGGGTTCCATTGAGAAAGTTCTTGCCTATACCTATTAGTTCCAGAGTATTTCCTACTCTTTCCTGTACCGACTTTAGAGTTTGGGGTCTGATATTAAGATCCTTGATCCATTTTGAGTTAATATTGGTATATGGTGATATACTTGGATCTAGTTTCAGTTTTTTTGCAGACCGCTAACCAGTTTTCCCAGCAGTTTTTGTTGAAGAGGCTGTCTTTTCTCCATTGTATATTTTTAGCGCCTTTGTCAAAGACAAGTTGGTTATAGTTGTATGGCTTCATATCTTGGTCCTCTGTTCTGTTCCAGTGGCCTTCATGTCTGCTTTTGTGCCAGTACCATGCTATTTTTATTACTATTGCTTTGTAATATAGTTTGCAGTTGGGTATTGTGATACCTCCAGCATTGTTCTTTTGACTGAGTATTGCCTTGGCTATTTGTGGCCTCTTGTGTTTCCAAATAAATTTAATGGTTGATTTTTCAATCTCTTTGATGAATGTCATTGGGATTTTGATGGGAATTGCATTAAAAATAGATTGCTTTTGGGAGTATAAACATTTTTACTATGTTGATTCTACCAATCCATGAGCATGGGAGATCTCTCCACTTTCTATAGTCTTCCTCAATCTCTTTCTTCAGAAGTTTATAGTTTTCCTTGTAGAGGTCTTTCACATCCTTTGTTAAGTTTACACCTAGGTATTTGATTTTTTTAAGACTATTGTAAATGGAATTGTTTTCATATATTCTTTCTCAGTTTGTTCATTATTAGTGTATAGAAATGCTAATGATTTTTCTATGTTGATTTTATATCCTGCTACCTTGCTATAGCTGTTGACGGTGTCTAGGAGCTTTTGAGAAGAGTTTTTTGTGTCTTTAAGATATAGGATCATATTGTCTGCAAATAGGGATATTTTGACAGTTTCTTTACCTATTTGTATTCCTTTTATTCCTTCTTCTTGCCTAATTGCTCTGGCTAGGAATTCCAGTACTGTGTGGAATAGGAGTGGAGATAGTGGGCATCCTTGTCTCGTTCCTGATTTTAGAGGGAATGGTTTCAGTTTTTCACCATTAAGTGTAATGCTGGCTGTAGGTTTGTCATATATAACTTTTATAATGTTGAGGTACTTTCCTTCTATTCCTAGTTTTCTTAGAGCTTTTATCATGAAGTAGTGTTGGATCTTGTCGAAGGCTTTTTCTGCATCTATCAAGATGATCAAGTGGTTTTTGTCTTTGCTTCTATTATTGTGCTGTATTACCTTTATAGATTTGCATATGTTGAACCACTCCTGTTTTCCTGGGATGAAGCCTTCCTGGTCATGGTGAATGATCTTTTTGATGTATTGTTGAATTCGGTTTGCCATTATTTTATTGAGGATTTTTTCTGCCCTATTTTTTACTGTTTCTTTCCATCTGCTTATTTTCAGTTTGGCTTGTTTTTGTTTTTCTAGGAGCTTGGGGTAAATCACTTGGCTGTTTTATTTGAGAGCACTGTGATTTTTTTCTTTTTTTTATGTAGGCAGTCATAGCCATAAACCTTCCCCTTAGCACTGCCTTTGCTGTATCACTTAGGTTCTGGTAGGTTGTGTTTTCATTCTCCTTAGATTCTAGGAACTTTGATTTTTCCCCACCCCCTTTTCTCTTTAGTGATCCACTGGTCATTCAACAACTGCTGTTCAAGCTTCATGTGTTTGAATACTTTGTTTCTTTTGATATTGAACTCTAGTTTAGTTTCATTATGATCTGGAGAATACACAGAGTCATTTCAATTTTTGTATATTTAAATTATATGACTTACTTTATGTCCTAAAATTTGGTCTGTTTTGGAGAAAGTTCCATGTGCTGCTGAGAAGAATATGTACTGTGCATCTGCTAAATAAAATACTCTGTAGATGTCTGTTAAGTACATTTGGTCTGTAGTGTCATTTATTTAATTCTCAGGTTTCTATGTTTATTTTTTTGTTTAGATGACCTATCCATAGTGTAGTATTGAAGTGTTTTGTTAAGTGCACCAACATTTGGCACATACATGTTAGCAATTACTATTTTCTATTCATGGATTGTTCCCTTATTTAATATTAAGTGACCTTTTTTGTCTTTTCTGGCTAATTTTGGTTTATTGTTTGCTTTTTCAGATGAGCATAGTTACTCCTACCTGCTTCCGGAGTCCATTTGCTCAGAAGATATATTTCTACCCTTTCATCCTATGCCAACGTCTTTCTTTGTTGGTGAGATGTGTTTCTTATAGGCAACAAATGGTTGGGTCTTTTTAATCCAATTTACCAGTCTGTGTCTTTTGATTACAGAATTGAGATCATTAACATTCAGTGTTAATGGTGTGTAGTATTTCCTGTCATTTTTTTTGTTTTGCAGTGTTTAGTATTTTCCTATTTCTTCTTTGCTAATCTACTTTCCTAGTAGGATTTGTTCTTTCCTGAATTTTCTTGCTTGCATTTATCTTTCCCTTCTGTGTGTAGGACTTCTTTAAGTATCTTCTGCAGTTTGGTGCGCAGTAATCCCTTTAGTATTTGCTTGTCATGAGGGGTGTTTATTTCTCCTTCAAATGTGAATAATAGTTTTGCTGGATAATCTCCATTGACATTTTCTTTCTTTCAGTGCTTGTAATATATCATTCCATCCCCTCTTTGCATGCATAGTTGTGTTGAGAAATCTTATTCTCAAAAAAAGAAAGAAAGAAAAGAAAAAAAGGGTCTGGTGGAGTGGCTCGAATGGCAAGAGCACCTGCCTAGCATGCATGAGGCCCTGAGTTTGAACTCCAGTGCTATAGAAAAAAAAAAAAATCCAGAAATCTGTGATTCTGTTGATTTTCCTAAATGTGTAGCTTGTCATTTCTTTCTGGCAGATTTCAGTATTCTTTCTTTGGTGAACAGGTTGTCTATGCCTTTAGTTTTATGTTTTTAAAACCCTGTATTGTTCAGCAGTTTCAAGTGCATTTTAACAGTCCCAGTTTTGGAAACATTATATACATGTAGATGTGATAATGCTTGTATTTGTATTAGGGTCTGTCTTCCACATATGACCTTTGTCTTTCTGAACCTAGTTTACTTTAATTAACGTAATGTTCTCCGGTTCTATCCATTCACTGTAAATGACAAAATTTCATTCTATTTTATGGTTGAATGATTTTCCATTGTATATGTCTATATATTTATATGTCACATTTTCTTAATCCATTTATCAGTTGTAGGGCATCTGGGCTACTTCCATAGCTTGGCTCTTGTGGCAGTAAACATGGGTGTGCAGGTGTCTTTATTGTACCCTGACTTACGTTGTCCAGGAGTGGTATTGCTGGTTATATGATAGTTTTATTTTTAGTTTTTTGAGAAGCCTCCATACTTCTTTCCTTAGTGATTATACTAATTTTCATTCCCACAAGGGTTCTTTTTTCCCCACATCTTCACCAACATTTGTTTTTGTGTTCTTGATGATAGCCATTCTAACAAGAGTGAGGTGGAATCTTACTCTGGTTTTGATTTGCGTTCCCTTTATTATGCCTTTAGTTTGTATGTCTTCTTTTCTACATCCATGATTCATAGGTTTTATCTTTTGATAGTTTCCCAGAGGTTCTGCACGTTTCAGTTGTATTTTCTTCATTTTTTTAAATTATCTTTGACTAATTGATCTTATTCCTCCACTTTATCTTCAACTCCTGATTTTCTTCAACTTGTTCTATTTACCAGAGTTTCAACTGAGTTTTTTTTTTCTTCTTTTTTTTTTCCTTTTATTATTTATATGTGCATACAAGGCTTGGTTCATTTCTCCCCCCTGCCCCCACCCCCTCCCTTACCACCCACTCCGCCCCCTCCCTCTCCCCCCCACCCCCTCAATACCCAGCAGAAACTATTTTGCCCTTATTTCTAATTTTGTTGTAGAGAGAGTATAAGCAATAATAGGAAGGAACAAGGGTTTTTGCTGGTTGAGATAAGGATAGCTATACAGGACATTAACTCACATTGATTTCCTGTGCGTGGGTGTTACCTTCTAGGTTAATTCTTTTTGATCTAACCTTTTCTCTAGCTCCTGGTCCCCTTTTCCTATTGGCCTCAGTTGCTTTTAAGGTAGCTGCTTTAGTTTCTCTGCGTTAAGGGCAACAAATGCTAGCTAATTTTTTAGGTGTCTTACCTGTCCTCACCCCTTCCTTGTGTCCTCTCGCTTTTATCATGTGCTCATAGTCCAATCCCATTGTTGTGTTTGCCCTTGATCTAATGTCCACATATGAGGGAGAACATACGATTTTTGTTCTTTTGGGCCAGGCTAACCTCACTCAGAATGATGTTCTCCAATTCCATCCATTTACCAGCGAATGATAACATTTCGTTCTTCTTCATGGCTGCATAAAATTCCATTTGGATTATTGAGTTTTTTATTTCCAATATTTCAATTTGATTTTTTTTGTCAAGATTTCTAAGTTTTTATTGAATTTGTCTTTCATACCCTGCACTGTCTTTATTTCATTCAGTGCTATGTTGTAATTTTCTTTGAGCTTCAGTTAATTGTTCATTCGTATCCTCTTCAAATTCATTTAGGTGCTTATATATCTGTTCTTTAATTTAACTGATCATTCTTGTCATTTTTTAATTGTTTGAAATTTCTTTCTCTTCACTATTGTTTAAGTCCTTTTTTGTGTAGTTGTTAGATTTTGAAAAAGACCTCTTACCTTGTTTCTTAATGTTATTTATGTTTCTTTGTTGGGATTTTCATTTGGGGCCATTGTTTTAGAAGGTTCCAATCTCCTGTGTCCCTTTAGTTGGGGCCTGGGCTGGCCTCACACTTGCCATCCTCCTACTTCTGTCTCCATGTGTGCCACCATGCCCATGCCCAGCTGTTTATTTCTTCATGATAGCCATTCTTACCAGGGTGAGGTGGAATCTCAATTTAGGTTTGGTATTGTAATTCCCTAATGGCTAAAGATGTTAAACATTTTTTCATCTATTTATTGACTAGTTTTACTTCTTTTGAAAAGTGTCTGTTGAGTTCATTTGCCATTTGTTGATTGGTTTATTTGTTCTTTTGGTGTTTAATTTTTTAAGTTCTTTATATATTCTGGATCGTCATCCTTCAGATGAGTAGCTGGCAAAGGTTTCTCTTATTTTGTGAACTCTATTGTTTCCTTTGCTGCACAGAGGATAATTTGATATTATCCTGTTTGTCAAGTCTTGCTATTGTTTCCCAAGTTATTGGAGTCCTATTCAGAAAGTCATTACCTCTGCCTACATCTTGATCTGTTTTCCTTATGTTTGCTTCTAGTAGTTTCAGTGTTTCAGGTCTTACATTAAGGCCTTTGATCCATTTTGAGTTGATTGTTTTTATACAGGGTGAGACATGGGGATCTGTTACTTCTTTTCTTATTACTGTTAAATTAATTAAAAGAAAATGTACTTTTGGAATGAGAGGAAGGGCCAACCCACATTTAGATTCAACTCAGGCTCTCGACTCATTTTTTCTAATCTATTTTATAAGTATAACTTTTTTTGTTTGGGGTTTTTTTGCTTTTTAAGACGGGGTCTCTCTGTGTTCTTCATGCTAGTCTTGAACTTATGTTCCTGCTCCTTCTGTTGGAATTACAGATGTGTAGTACAACCATGCCCAGCTACTAAACTTATTTCTAATTAACTCATAACAATAGCTCAGAACTTGCCAGTTTTCCATCTACTATTTGAATTTCTCCTCTTGTAGCTTCTCTGAAGCATTTTAAGTTTTTAGTACTTTTAGTTTAATACAAAGACATAAGCTTTGGCTTTAGACTCACCTCCTTTTGCCAGCTGTATGATCCAGTACAAGGTATTGTCTTCTGTAAGTCTCAGTTTCAATTGAAATAAGAACAGCATATATCTCATAGGAGTATTTTAGGATTAGATGAGATAATTTTATATATAAAATGCTTGAACATATCTAACCACATAGCTTGTGCTCAGTGAGCCTTAGCAGTCTTACTAATCTTAATACATTGTATTGCTCTGAGCTAAAACCTGTTTAAAATTGAGATGTAATTCTTATGCCACAAAGTTCATTTTAAAGTATGCAGGTCAATGATTTTTAGTATATTCAGAAGGTCATGCAACCATAGCAGTCACTTCCAATCTTCCCTCTTTGTAGCAACCACAAATCTGTCTGAATTTGCTTGTTTGAAGTACTTCGTGTCTGTATAGTCATGGTATTTGTCTTTTTGGGTCTAGTGTCTTTCACTTAGCAATAATCTCAAGGTACAGCATGTTGTTTCATGTGTTGTTACTTTGTGGTTTGTGGGGGGTTTTTTTTGGGGGGGTGGGACTGGGGTTTGAACTCAGAGCTTTGAGCTTGCAAAGCAGGAACTCTACCATTTCAGCCACACCTCCAGTCCATTTTGCTGTTTATTTTGGAAATGGAGGTCTCACAGTTTACCTGGGCTGGCTTCAAATCATGATCCTCCTTATCTCAGCATCCCAAGTAACTAAGATTACAGGTGTGAGCCACCATTGTCTAGCTACTTCATGTTTTTAATGACTAAATAGCAGTGCATTGCATTGATACATACCATAGTTTGCTTATTCATCAGTTGATCATTGCTTCTACATTTTGGCTACCATGGACAGTGCTTCTCTGATCATTCATGTGTAAGTTTTTATGTGAAAATATGTTTTCTCTGTCTTTAAGGTAGGGTCTCAAACTCATGATCCTCCTGCCTCAGTCTCCTGAGAGATGGGATTATAGGCATGCGCCACCAAATCCAGCTATGTTTTCACTTCTCTTGGGCATATACCTCATAGTAGAATACTGGGTCATATAACACTCTATGTTTAATTTTTTGAAGAACTACCAAACTGTTTTCCACAGAAGCAGGATCACATTACATTCCCACCAGCAGTGTATAAGGGTTTTACTTTTGCCATATTCTTCCCAAAACTTGTTACTTTGTGGGGTTTTTGTCATTATGATAGCCATCCTAAGGGTGTCAAGTGTTATTTTTTTATTGGCTTGGTCTGCATTTTCCAAATGACTGATAATGTTGCATCTCTCTCCCTATGTTTGTTGACCATAGGGAATGGTCTGCATATCCTTTCCCTTTTTTAATGCTTTTGTATTTCTAATATTGAGTTGTGAGACTGTTTCTTTTCTTTTTGAATACTAGAACTTTATTAGATACATGATTTAGAAATATTTTCCCATTCTGTGGGTTGTCTTCGCTGTTGTTTTTTTTTTTTTTTACAGTGTCCTTTGATGCACAAAACACTTTTAAAATTTTTATTACATCCAGTATATCTATTTTTTCCCCCCTCTGGTTCCTTATATTTTAGGTGTCATAGCTAAGAAACTGTTTCTAAGTCAAAATTTTAGCTGTTCTTATCTCCACACTAGAAAAGCTTACAATTCAAATAAGCTTTTTACATTGGCTACAGTTTGTGCTCGCTACCAATATAGTAGTTGTGTTTGAGTAGTGTTCTTTGCTGTCTTACTTACTCATTTTGTGGACACCTCAGGCACAGAGCCCTAGTTGATATAATGCAATGGAATTTGAAGTTGTTTGAATTTCATGTAGTTTCAAATTTATGCCTCAAATTTCTTGTGTTTAAATACCAATCCTTGACAAAGTTAAAAGTACTGACAAGGGTGAGATAAAACTGGATACCTCTTAGGTTGTGGTAGGAATGTGAAATGGTACAACTACATTGGAAAACAGTTTGGCAGAACACCTCAAAATGCTGAACATAGACCTAGCAATTCTAGTCCTAGGTGTATGTCAAAGAGAATAGAAACATATGTCCACGCAAAAACTTGCACATAAATGTTCATAGCAGCATTATTCAGAGTAGCGAAAAAGTAACTAAAATATCCACCAGTGAATGAATAGATGAAAACTGTGCTATATCCATATAATGGAATATTATTCCAACATTTAAAAAATGCATGAATCTTCAGAACATTGTGCTAAGTGAAAGAAGCTAGGGGAAAAGGCCATGTAGTATGGTTCCATTTATAAGATACGTCTAAAATAGTCAAATCCAACAGACAAAAAGTAGATGAACAGTTTCATAGGAGTGGTGGAAGAGAAAAGAGTAGTGGCTGCTAAGGAATTTTTCTTTCTTTGAGAGGTAATGAAAATATCCTGAATTAATTGTAATAATGGTTACACAGTTCTGAATATATTAAAAACCATTGAGCTATATGCTTAAATGGATAAATGTTATGGGTTATGAAATATATTGCAATAAAGCTATAAAAAATACCTATCTGTGTTCCCAATTGAAAGTATTTTTAAATTATCATACTTTAGGAAAGAGTAAATGAAGAATAACACTAAAATAATAAAAACATGATTCTTCCTATGCTTTTCTAGTATCAGAGAACTCATTGTTCTAAGCAGATAGGAAAAACAAAATATTCATCTAGTGCAGTTCAGGCAGGAACACAAACTAATGTATATGCCATCTGGTTTTTATATATTCAAAAGTCTTAAAAACATGTTGATGATAAATTCATTTTACAAAAAAATCAGCTATGTAGGCCTCCAAGGACTCTATGAAGTCTCATACTCTCCTCCCAATTGATCAGAAAATCAGTACCTAGGTTCCCATTACCATTTCTAAGGAACTACAGGAGTCTTAAACCTGTTTTTCTGAAAAATCTTTTTGAGAAAACAAACCTTGCCATGACAGTAGCATGGTCTAACTCCTTTTGCCCATTTGCTTTATGTGTAAGATGAAGACAACAACTTATATAAAAGGCCAGGATCCAGATAAGAAGATATCATGGAATTGTTTCTAAGTTTTTAATTCAGGTTCAACAAATACTTAAGTGCTAAGTACTGATCTACATAAAAGTAAGACAGATACGAAGTCTGCCTCAGTGGGTTTTATAATTTATTTCCTACCTGTAATTCTGATATTATTCAATTATTATTACTCAGTTATTCAATTTTTATTGTATGGCATTCATGTGATACTGAATTTTTTGGCTTAACTGCTTGGCAGCTAGATTTGTAGCGGCAAGGAACCAAGCATTACCTTCTTTCCTCATTCAGTTTCAAGTAGGAGGATTTTTTTTTTTAAGCACAAAGATTTTTGAAAGACCAAAAACAAATCTAGCTATTAGGTATAAGACCCTTTGGGGCTTCTTATTTCTAAGAAACCATTTTGCCCCTTCAAATTCTCAGTCCTCTTCTACCTTCAAAATAGCAGCTATTTCCCAACATGTGCTTTCTGAGCAGGGTGCAAGGATTAATGTTTTTAAAAAACTGATGAAAATTACCTTAATTGTCTCAAAAATAAAGGACACACAGTAATGAAAAATTGGCAACATGACTTTAAGAAAAGCACTAATCATATGTGAATAAATGAATAAAAAATTTTAAAGTATTAATGAGGCATATGAAGTATAATCAATTTCTTTTAAGTTATTGTTTTGAACTTTAAGTAAAAACATCAAAACTGGGCTGGGTGCCAGTGGCTCACACTTGTAATCCTAGCTACTTAGGGGGCAGAGATCAGGAGAATCACAGTTCAAAGTCAGCCATTGCAAACAATTCGAGAGACCCTTCTCTCTAAAGAACCCATCACAAAAAAGGGCTAGTGTAGTGGCTCAAGGTATAGGAACTGAGCTCAAACCCCAGTACCACAAAAAAATAAAACTGGACTGTGGGTGTGGTTTAAGTGGTAGAGTGCCTGCCTAGGAGCATGAGGCCCTGATTTCAATCCCTAGGGATTACCACCCCCCACAAAAAAAAAACTATACCCATAATAGTATGCGTAATTAACAAGCTCTGTTATGGCATATATCCAAAAGCAGGAGATATGCCAGTTGGAGGCCTGCCTAGACTGCACAGTAGACCCTGTCTTATAAAAGTTAAAATACATATATTATAGTTTTCTGGAGTTTGTTATCAGTATTATATTACTACATAATTTTACATACACATTCACACAGACAATTAGATTTGTAAATTAAACAGTACCTTTTACCTATCTGATGATAGACAAATGATAGCATCTAATATTGGAATCTAGAGAATTAGAGTCGTCATTGGCTGACATGTAGTAGTTAATCAGTGAATAAAACTTATCCCCAAATAGTATACCTAAGGATGTTTCTAAAATCCATATATTCATATTTACAACTGAGTTTTCAACTAATATGCAAATAAAATTTTGATAGTTTACAAAAAATAATAGAATTTGTACCCAGTGGATTAATAGCCTGAATTAAGCAGCCCAAACTACTGAAAAGGAACATCTAAAGGCACTCTTTTTTTTAATGTGTCAGCTGAGTTTTCACAGACTGGCATATAATTTTACTAAAGGGATTAATATCTCAATAGATAGATTGAGAACAAGAAGTAAAGTTTGTAATGTACTTATGTAAGAGAGAAAAGTAAAACATTTAGTATGTAAAATGTCTTGAAGCTGTTAATCAGCGTAAGTCCCAAAAAGAAATAATGTGATTGCTTTAGAGTTATAGTGGGTAAGAGGGAAATTATGTAGGCAGTAAGGAGGATAGCTTAAAAACCTTAATTTTATTTTTTTTTCTTTTCTTTTTTTCTTTTATTATTCATATGTGCATACAAGGCTTGGTTCATTTCTCCCCCCTGCCCCCACCCCCTCCCTTACCACCCACTCCACCCCCTCCCTCTCCCCCCCACCCCCTCAATACCCAGCAGAAACTATTTTGCCCTTATTTTTGATTTTGTTGAAGAGAGAGTATAAGCAATAACAGGAAGGAACAAGGGTTTTTGCTGGTTGAGATAAGGATAGCTATACAGGACATTAACTCACATTGATTTCCTGTGTGTGGGTGTTACCTTCTAGGTTAATTCTTTTTGATCTAACCTTTTCTCTAGTTCCTGGTCCCCTTTTCCTATTGGCCTCAGTTGCTTTTAAGGTATCTGCTTTGGTTTCTCTGCATTAAGGGCAACAAATGCTAGCTAATTTTTTAGGTGTCTTACCTATCCTCACCCCTCCCTTGTGTGCTCTCGCTTTTATCATGTGCTCATAGTCCAATCCCCTTGTTGTGTTTGCCCTTGATCTAATGTCCACATATGAGGGAGAACATACGATTTTTGTTCTTTTGGGCCAGGCTAACCTCACTCAGAATGATGTTCTCCAATTCCATCCATTTACCAGCAAATGATAACATTTTGTTCTTCTTCATGGCTGCATAAAATTCCATTGTGTATAGATACCACATTTTCTTAATCCATTCGTCAGTGGTGGGGCATCTTGGCTGTTTCCATAACTTGGCTATTGTGAATAGCACTGCAATAAACATGGATGTGCAGGTGCCTCTGGAGTAACCTGTGTCACAGTCTTTTGGGTATATCCCCAAGAGTAAAAACCTTAATTTTAAATCTCTGTTATTTAGTAGAAAATTATGAAAAGTACCATCACCTCTGATGGACAATCATTCTGACTAGCCTTTCACATTTAATGGGAAAATTACAAGGTTAAGAGGACTTTTCCAGGGGTCTAAGGTAGAAAGGAAAATAGAGGGTATGAACCAAAAAATACACGTATATACGGAAATGTCACAATGAAAACTGTATACATATCTTAAACAAACAAAAATGTCTTTTTCAAAAATGAACAGGAAGGTAAAACAGGTCCTGTCTGGGGGTTGGTACCGGTGGGATCGGGGCGGATATAGGAAAGGATATAGAAGGATGAATGTGGTGGAAATATTATGTACTAATGTATGAAAGTGAAAAATTGAGACCTGTGAAATGAGATCTGTTGAAACTATTCCAGGAATTGGGGGAGAAGGGGAATAAAGGAGAATGATGGAGGGAGTGAATTTAACTATGATATGGTGTAAGAACTTTTATAAATGCCACAATTTATCCCCAGTACAGTAACATGATAATAAAAATTTTTAATGATAAAAAGGACTTTTCCAGGGTTCAAAAAATGGTAACTTTCTAAAGCATGCATGTAACTTTTTTTTTGTCAGCAAAAGCAAAAAAGAGACTGATTTTAATAATGATATGAAGTAAGAAATCATGTGTGCCA
Source organism: Castor canadensis (assembly GCF_047511655.1). Lineage (NCBI taxonomy): Eukaryota > Metazoa > Chordata > Mammalia > Rodentia > Castoridae > Castor > Castor canadensis. The sequence continues at coordinate 82,869,670 of NC_133395.1, forward strand.
CATGACCTGGGCATGGGTATGAAGCAGATAACTAAGATAAGTCAAAGATGTTATTAGGTTTCTTACGTATAAAATTGAGTGAAGTAGAAAACTGATCTTGTTTTAAAAATGCATCTTTGTGTTTAGACTTAGAATTCTTTGGCACATGATTTAACTTAAGGATTATTAACTAAAATTGCAAAGTTGTTTGTCTTATAAATGATTCTCTTCCTTAGTGCAGGCTGGATTTTACCTAGTAATAATGTAAACAATGTTTCTTCTTTGCTTCAGGTAAAACTTCAGTCAAGAAGCTAGCAAAAAAGGTAAGCAACTTGTGGGGTTTTTTGTCTGATTGTTTTGGGTAAGATAGAAAATGAACTTGTATAAGTTAAACTGAAAGATCTTGATTTGTGTATTCAAAGGATATCGAAGATGTACTGGCAGGAATCCAATCAGCTAGTTTCGGATCAACTTTTTTTAGAGACCTTGGTGATAAAGGTAATTATTTGTTGTTAAATTTCATTTCTAGTTACATCTTATATTTAACTGAAGTATTATTAGGGAATTAAGCTGTGAGATTTGTACTATGTTAATAGGTGTTTCTAAAACACACTAAAATATCCATTAAATAAGAAATAACTGTCTCAAATTCTTTGAACAATTAAAGATAAATTATTAAAACAATCAGCGTTGATTAAAATTTAGAGATGGAATAAGGAAGAGTAAGAAGATGATGAGACATAAATCTAAAGAAAGAATGTGAGAAAGCCACTGAGAGAATCCAGAGTAGCAGCAATGTGTAAGGGAATAAATGGCGATGAAGTACCTGTGAAGGAAACGAATGGGGCAGAATGACTGGAGTAGAGGAAAACCAGGAGAATGGGATCTCAGAAGCCAAGAGGAGAACATGGTAAAGGAAGGAGTTATCAAATATGTAAAAATCAAGTAAACCAGGAAGTTGAAGTAAGCTAGATCCATTAGGTTTGGCAATAGGAAGTGCTTGACCGTTAAGCAAGTACATATCAATGAGGGGATGGTATCTGAAGCCACACTGCAGGGCTTTGAAGTGGGTGGGAGCAGGAGAAAATTAAGTGCAGATCACTTGAAAGACCAGAGCATGAGTAGAGGAGTTAGAGGGCAGAAGCTGGAGTAGAGCAGAAGGCTAGAAGAATATTGGTTTAGTTTTCCTGGGGAGATTGGAGCATACTTCCTCTTGATGAGAGGGAAGGTTGGGAAATGTAAGAGAAAGAAAAGGAAGTATAAATAGGACAAAGCCCTGGAGAGGAGTTGTCTTTGAAAGTCAGGTGGGAGGACCAGCATGCCACTGGTTGTATAGCCTTTCCCATTGCATCAGGAGGAAAGGTTGATGAGATGGGTATGTTGTGGAGATGTTTGCAAATTAGTGGCAAAAAGTTGAGGCACATGTTTTGGGGTTGATTGATTGATTTTTTTTTTTAAATATAAAGTAGAGGTGGTAGGGCTGAACTTTATGGAGAAAGGAGAAGGTCTGAAGAAGCTTCTGTGGCAAGGAAAGAACTGAACTTGAACAGAGAAACAAGTGGATAGAAGAGTAATGGACTGGGAAGTTAGAAATATTGACAATGAGTCATTTTAACTAATGAGCCATGGGATCTAAGGATAACAGGGGAAAGTGTAAAATAGGAAGAGAGGTGAAAAGAAGAAAGTAAGCAGGACACAAGTGGCTCATACCTGTAATCCTAGCTGCTTGGGAGGCTGAGATCAGGGGGATTGCAGTTTGAGGGCAGCCTAGGCAAATAGTTCACAAGACGCCATTTCCAAAATAACAAGAACAAATGGGCTGGCCGTATGTCTCAAGAGGTAAGAACTTCCACTTTGTAAACACAAAGCCCTGAGTTCAAATACCAATCCCACAAAAAAAAAAAATTAGGTAAGTCAAGGGAGAAAACTACCAGTGAAGCTGAAACACAGGTGTAGTGGGACAAAAAATGGAAAAAGAGCAAGTGGTTTTGAAAAATAATCATTTGGAAATCCTCAAAAGTTTTCTCAGTGGTAGAACACTTAGCTAGCATGTATGATGCCCTGAATTCTATCCCTCACTCCACAAAATGCATAAATAAATAAGTAAATACTCCATACTGAAGTTGGTATTGATCAGTCACTGCTTATTAATAAGTACCAGTTTCTGCTCATCCCTTAGTGCCCTGGAATTTAATGGATTACATAGTATTTAATTATATTCTACAAGCATTAGTTACTTATACTAAACTAAATATCTTTATACTGTGCCACCCACCCATCAACAGATTCCTTTCTGTATAGCACCAGAATATCCTTTTTGTATAAGGGGAACTTACTGGAATGTAGTCTGGCATGTAATGATTAAGAGCATGTGTTTTGGAATCAATAGACCCAAATTCAAATTTTCGCTCGTTTTATGACCTGGAGAAATTACTTAATCTCTTTTATCCTCATTTCCTCACCTTTAGAACAAGATAGTAATGCCCTCCTCACAGGATTGTTGAAAGAATTTAATAAAATAAGATTTTTTAAATGTTTGTCGTATCTAGTGCATAACCCTAAAAAATGTGATTAAGAACATGGACTTTAAACCTACTTTGGCTTCCCAACTTTGTTAGCTGTGTGACCACAAGCACCCTAGTTTTCTTACTATGTGTCTGCACATTATAAATTTATAATTGGAATTTTACAATTTCTGTGTGTTTTGTAAGATTTAATATTTTCTGGACTATAGCCCTTTAATAATGATTTTGTAAATTAAAATAAATAGTACCTTTTAAATCATAGTTAATAAAAGATTTGGTAAGGCTTTACTCTAGGAAATTATTACTAATTTGGTACTTCATAGTAGATTTTAAGTATGGTATTTAAATTCAAAATACCAATGTTTTATCAAATCTATGGCTTCAGGGTATCTTTTCATCATGCATACTTTTCTTGGTGTTTTGATATTTTTAATAAAGATGTTTTATCAGTTGTGAAAAGCTTAGTAATGTCTACAGCTCTACATTCATTTATTTTATAATTATTTGATTTTTTTTTCCTGAAGTAAGGAAGGGTAGGGAGAGGTCTATAATAATTTTGGCCCAATGGTAGGGTATTAGAACAGAGTAGGTTAGTTTTTTTTTTTTTATATATATATAAGGCGCTATATATAAATGTAATAGGATTTTAGAAATTCTATTTAAAGTTGTTTTCAAGGAAACACATAAAGTAAAAACTGGAAAGAGAAAGTTTAAACCATTTTAAGGAAAAAACACTTGAGACAAGAGATTGATCTGTGCTATTTACAAGAAAAGACCTATTTCAAGGCTTAGAAATACACTTTACTCTGGAAAAAAAAAATGCTGGGCTGAGAATGTAGCTCAGAAGTAGAGTACCTTCTTCTCATAGCCAAGGCTCTGGGTTCCATCCCCAGCACCACTGAAAAAGAAAAATGCCTATGAGCCTTGACCGTAACTTTGCACAGTGCTGGTAGTGTTTTAAATGCCACTGTCACCTCTGTATGGAACACCATCTGTGCTTCCACTCACCCATTCAGCCACTTTCCTCTCACAGCTACCTGCGCTATGAATGCCATGTCTGAAACCACTGCAGTTCTCCCTCTCTGGTGCTTTGCATCTTGTTATACGATCCTGTCTGACTTCTCATTTTTGCTAATTAAAGCATAAATTCTCCAAGAGGAAAATTTTAAGCAGTCGGTTTAGTGTGTTGCCTAAACACTCTAGCACATAACAGACTCCCGTCTAAAATTAGCTAAATGGCCTGTTTCTGTGAGTCCCTCAAGTATTCTTACTGTTATTTTGTTCTGTTGTTCAATGTGGGGCATTGAACACAGGGCCTAGTTTTGCTATGAGATTTTTAGTTAGCCTTTCTGTATATTGAAAGTATGACGAATACATGGGTTTTTTTAAACTATTTTCCAATTAAAACTTTCTGTAATTTATATTAGTTTTCATTCCTAGGATTGATACTGTTTTATCAATGAAATTATCAATAAGCCAGGCACCAGTGACTCATGCCTGTAAACCTAGCTACTCTGGAGACAAGGAGGATTGTGGTTCAAAACCAGCCCCTGGCAAATAGTTCACAAGACCCTATCTCAAAAAAAAAAACCATGACAAAAAAAGAGCTGGCACAGTGACTCAAGCAGTAAGAGTGCCTTCCTAGCAGTCATGAGGCCCTGAGTTCAAACCCCAGTCCCGCCAAAAAAAAAAAAAAAAATCACATTTATCAATAAAATTAATCTATTTAGCAGTAAATGCTTTAGTAAATTTTAGAAATAGTACAACTGTTATTAATGTCTAAACAAAAATGCGATATTATCATCTAGTTTTAATTTTTTCATCAAAACACTTTTGAACTCCTTCCTTCCTCTCTAGACAGGTGCTCTACCACTTGAGCCACACACATCCCATCCCCTTTGAACTATTTCTAAGTTACAGAAGAAGAAAGTTCTGCCTCCTAGTAAACAGCATTTTATCAGCTTAATATTTGGCTTACTTGTACATAGAATATAGATTTTCCTAAACAGATGTTATTTAAAGTGGGATTATTCATTCTGTTGCCATATTTCATGTTTTTACAGTTATTTCAAAGTATGTTACCTATGCTATGCTACCTGCAGGTACATAACCTGCAGTCACTTAATTAAAGAAAATAAATCTGATTGTGGCAGTTTTGAACACAAAACATCATTTCTTTTTCATGGCACTGCCCTTCTATTGATTACAAGAATGTATATCTAAAATAACATACTCTGTACTCAGAACCATATAGATAGTTATTAAATTAGAGAAAATCTTTCTAACAAGATGCCTGCTCATACATTTTCTTCATTGGATAGTTCTCTCTCCCTGTTTTTGTTTGTTTTGTTTTTTGTTTTGTTTGTGGCACTGGGGTTTGAACTCAGGGCCTCTAGGCAAGCTTTCTTACTGCTTGAGTCACTCTGCTATCCCTTTTTTGTGATGGGCTTTTCCGAGATAGGGTCTCTCAAAATATTTGCCTAGGGCTAGCTTCGAATTGTGATCCTCCTGACCTCTGCCTCCCAAGTAGCCAGAACTGCAGGTGTGAGCTAGCAGTGTCCAGCTCCCCCTGTTCCTTACATAGCAGGAGGGTTATATATATTCTGAGAATGAGCAGAAGCTTTAACCATACATTTCTAGGATTTCTTGAAGAAGAATTAAAATACAGTATTTAGTCTAGATAATTGGAAGGGGGTCTTAATGGTGAACTATTAGAAAAATAGACAGAAAATGGAAGAAGCCCATAGCAGGAAGTTAGTTAGCTAGCCATTCAGTGAATTCCTTTGTTTTCCTTGGCCAAAGTTCGTAAGGAAATTTGTATGAGAAAAAGATGAGAACGATGATGATAAGAGGGTTTGGGGACAGGAGACTGAGAGGAAATAGAAGCAATAAGTGACTTCAAGGTTCGATAATTCAGAGAGCATTCATTTCAGAGTCAGAAGCTAAGGAATAAAAATACACAACTTACCTTTTTACCATTCAGACAGGAGTATATCTTTTAAAAAAAACCAGCCTCCATTAATAAAGGACTGACAGAGAAATGAGAACTAGGAGATACAGCTTAGTGATTTCAAGAAAAGTAAGCAATTAATGGGGAAGGTGAGGTAGGACAGCAGAAGTGCCTAATTAGGAAGTTAGAAGTACTCTGAGAGGGCAGAGGGGGAACTGCTCTCACCATTCACGCAAATGCTGTCTTGCGTTCTCTTCTTCACCCCACTCTGATAGGCCACAACCCTGCTTTTCACCTTCATCATCCCTTCAGTGCATCTATATTGCCACAGTCTAGCTGAGAGAAGAGTCTCCCTAAGGATGGGAAGGTGTCACAGTCTAAACAGATGGAGGGAGCCTCACAATTTTCTTATGACCCTTGATTTATAAGCTTCTTTAATTCCTACTTCATCTGTAGTATGGGAATGCTAATATCTGCTTCAGGGTTAAAGTAGGAATGACCAGTGTAAAACATCTGTCATAGTGCCTAGATGAAGCATCAGTGAAAGATTTCTTTTAGTTACTGGTACTGAGGAAACCCATGTGCCCCAAGTTGTCTTGGTCTCTCTAAAAGCACACTGTCCAGATTCTCTTTGAGTCTCTTCCTGTCATTGACTCTCCTCCTCCTCCTACCTGTTAGACGTTGGTACTTTCTAGAAATCTGGCCTTCACCCGCTGCTCTTCTTCAGCCTTTAGTTTAATTTAGTGTGTTTGGGGTGACTCCCACATCTCCTTCACTGTCTGTAGCCCAGGCCACTCTCCTGAGGCTGGAACATCTGTTATACCAGCTGCCAGACACCTACTTTTGGGTCTGTCAGTTGCCTTGGATTTAGCATATCCCAAACATCATCTTTCCCTAAGCCAGCTCATTCTATTCTTTTTTTATTCTTCCTTTTGGAGAAACTGAGGTTTAAATTCAGGGCCTTCGACTTGCTAGGCAAGTGCTCTACCACTTGAGCCACCTCCAACCCTTTTTGATTTAGGTCATTTTTCAGAAAAGGTATGGTATTTGCCTGGGGTCAGCCTTGGACCATAATCCTTTTACTTCCACCTCCTGTGTAGTTGAGATTACAGGTGTTGCAGCATATACCTGGCTTGTTTTGTTGAGATGAGGGTCTTACTAACTTTTTGCCTGGACTGGCCTCAAATCATGACCCTCCTCCCAATCTCTGCTTCCCAAATAGCTGGGATTAGAAGTATGAGCCACTACGCTCTCTACTCTTGGTCTCATTTCATAGTAACACTCCTCACCTACTTTCCCCAGACTCGGGAAGTACGTTGGAATTCTTTCTCTGTCTCTTTGCCCCTGCCATCCTTCATAGGCAGTTAAAACTAAATCTTTGCAGTTTTGTGTCCTAAAATTTTGTTAAATTCATCCTTTCTTCTTCCTACCTTTGGAGAAGTAATAGGAAACAGATCAAATGCCTTTGCCCCTTAATAAGTAAAATCTAGCCTTCTAGGGTTGTAGGCGTGGCTCATTGATAGAGTGCCTGTGTAGCTTGTGCCAAGCCCAGGTTCCACCCCTAGCACTACAGAAGAAGGAGGGGCAGAGGGAGGGATGCAGCTTGCTTAATTGAGTGTAGAAGCCCATTATGGCCTGGGCCCTGCCAGTCTTGCCTTCTCCTCACAGCACTGTGTCTGTTCTGGCTTTGTGCTTCGCAGTTGCCTCACTGTCCTGTGCTGTTCTCTCTCATCTTCTCTCTAAGCCACCTTCCTCCAGCTTTCTGCTGGATTGCAGAATTAGGCTGGGTCTCTTTTCCATGGGCCATTCTTGACTTCCTCCCTCCCTGTACTATTATTATTATGTGTGAGTGTCAGCAACTCTTTAGTAAATTGCTGTTCGTATGTCACTTGCTGACCTCTTCCTCCGGGACTGTAAGCTCCCTCATGAGGAAAAAACTGTGCTTTTCCTCCTGAACTCCTAAAATCTAAGCACATGTGTGGCACATGGCTTGTGCTCAAAATTGTTTTGATTAAAAAAAAAATGAAACAGGGTAACAGTATTATTAAATTATGAGGAAGCCCCACACAGTAGAAGTGCTAAGACTTTTGTACTCTTGGCAGTGATACTGACTCTGATCTGATAGTGGCTAGTACTGTAGGAAAAATTTTGAGGAAACACTTAAGTTACTTTTTAGTTTTCCTCTGAAACACAAGTTGAAATATGCATTTCTAACTTAAAGGAAAAAGACATTTTATAATGTATGCTCAGTACATCCTTGAGGCTGGTGTTATATTGACAATCAGTTCAGTATAAAAATATATAATAATTTTAACTTATAGTCTACTTTATAATAATTTTTGGTGGATGAATTTTTAAAAAAAGAATTGACTAATTGACTTTTATTGGGAGACTCAACAGGTACACTTTATTTAGATATACTTCACTGTTGATACTAATAAAGTCATGTGAAGAAAATATAAAACAGCTACTTTTAGAACAATTTAAGATATTTCATTTTACTACATATAAGAACTATCAAAAATTTTTCCTATATCATAACTAGCAAAAGATAGTGCTGGGAGTGGTGGCTCACACTGTAATCCCAGCTCAGGAAGTGGATGTTGGTAGAATCGAGGTTCATAGCCAGCCCAAGTGAAAAGTTGCTGAGACTCCATCTTAGCAAATAAGCTAGGTATAGTGGTGCATGCCTTTGATCCCAGCCAAGTGGGGTCCTCCTACAGGTAGACAGGTTACAGTCTGAGGCAGTCCCAAGCAAAAATATAAGACCCTATCTGAAAAATAACTAAAGCAAAAAGGTCTATGAACATGACTCAAGTGGTAAGGGCCTGCCTAGCAAGAGGGAGGCTCTGAGTTCAAACTTCTTTACTACAAAAAAAGGTAGTCAATTCTTTTTTTAAAAATTCATCCACCAAAAATTATTATAAAGTAAACTATAAGTTAAAATTATTATATATTTTTATACTGAACTGATTGTCAATATAACACCAGCCTCAAGGATGTATTGAGCATACATTATAAAATGTGTTTTAAGATACAACTAGATTTTTGTGATGGATGGGATAATTCAGCCTCTTAGGGAAACAGGGTCCTCAAAATTCTATTTAGTAACAGACCATGTTTTAGTATGACTCCAACTTAAAAGATTTCCAGAAGCAGCATAGTAACAACTTACTGTTCTAGTGGCTTTTAGAGATTCTTTAACAAATTTGTAATTATAAAGCATTTAAAATATTTCCATTTGGCATGCAGTTTTAAAACATTGCTATTTATTTTACAACTAAATGTAACAAATATTTATTAAACTGTTTTCTTCTGTAAGTATTCTAATTTTCCCTAAAAGCATTTTCAGAGGCAGATGCCTAGAATACTGTTGTAGAACTATCTTGCTTATTTATAATCTGTCTTAAATGTGTAAGGTGTTATTTTTATACTTTCTCAACTCTGTTTAAGCTTTTTAGTTAAACCAGTTTTCAAAGAAAGACATTGGAATTTTTCCTTTCTGTAAAGGATATTTGCCTGTGTTCAAAGAAAAGTGAAGTCTTTTGGCACCAAGCCCAGTACAGTCCAGCAGTTTCACCACTTTGCCATATCCCTTTGAAAATTAGAAAAATGCCATCCTCCACTGTTTTGAGGCTGCTGAGGGATGAAATACTTTGATCCTTCAACTAACATTAGAGCATTTCTCCCAGGTAGAAGATGATACACTTAATTTAGTCTTCCTTTATATAAACATTGAGTAGTTTTAAGAAAAAAATATCTGAAGGCTTACTGTTGACTTTTTAGTACTGAAGAGTACACCTTCTCCAAAATAAAAACAAAAGATGGTCATATAACAAGATGTAAGTCATTAAAAACATTGAAAATGTATACCTGAAGGTTATGAAAAACAGGTCACACTAAGGGGAAATCACTTATGGGAGAGGGTAGGTAAAGGAAGGAAGTTAAGGAAGGTGAATATGGTTATGTACTTTCTATACAAGAATGAACATAGAATTTTTAAACCTGTTGAAATCACCCCAAGATGGTCACTAAAGTAGAAATGAGAAAAATAGAAGGGATGAACATGGAGGATCACTTGAGCCCAGGAGTTTGAGACCAGCCTGGAAAACATAGCAAGACTTAAAGGGAGGAAGAGAGAAGAAAAAGGGAGGGAAGAAAGAAGGAAGTTAGTTTAGAATTGATTCCTCTAAACACCTATGATCATCTAAACTCTGGACATTATTTCACATTTTGTAAACTCTTTGTTTACTCTCCCAATCAGTATCTCTCAGGGTAATTGGCATTTTTGTAAACAATTTTTTTTCATCTCCTGGTAGAGGTATAAAACAACATCTATGAAGAATTCTTGTCAAAATCAAACTTGAATCCCACCACACCTCTGGATCCAAGTATCAGGTGATGGGAAATAAAGAAGTTAGAAAACTGTAAAATGATACCATGGACATAGAGTCATCCAGAAACTATATAGAACAAGAAGTCACCTTCTTCAACAATTACGTTGAAGGGTGGGGACAAAAAAGACAAGTGAGAACCTATATCTTAGAAGAAATTTAAACAAAGGAAACAAAATAAAAGGTAAATTGACTTCGTCAAAATTAAGATGTTTTGTGAATCCCAGAACACTGTCAAGAGAGTAAAAAGGAGCCCACCAAATGATAGAAAATATTTTCAAATCACTCATATAAAAGGTTCGTATCCAAAAACTAAAGAACTCAACAACAAACCAATTTAAAATGTGCAAAGGATTTGAATCAACATTTCTCAGAAGTTATACAATGGTTGATAAGTACATGAAAAGATGGTCAACATTAATAATCACTAGGGAAATTAAATCAAAACCACAATGAGATATCAGATCACACCCATTACAGCAACTGTTGTTTAAAACAGAAACAGAAGAGAACAAGTGTTGAGGACACGGAGATATTTGGGAGCCTTGTTCATCACTGATGGGAATATAAACTCAGCTGCTGTGGAAAAAGAATGGTGATTCCTCAAAAACTTAAACATTGAATTAGCACGTGGCCAAGCAGCTCCATTTCTGGGTACTTAGCCAAGAGAAGTGAAAACAGGGCCTCACACAGGTATTTGTACACCACTGTTCATAACCTCATTATTCTCAAGAGCCACAGGTGAAAATAACAAATACTCGTCCACAAGTGAACAGACACACAAGTACTGTGTGCACATAGTAGAATATTATTCAGCCTTTAAAAGTCTAACATGTGCCACAATTTCTATAAACCCTAAAGACATTATGCTAAGTGAAATAGCCTGTCACCAGAAGACACATATTGTGTGATATTACTTGTGTGAGGTACCTGGAGTAGACAAATTCATAGAGACAGGAAGTGGAATAGAAGTCACAGGGACCGGAGACTGGGGCAATGATGAGTTAGTGTTTGGTGTGTACAGCATTTCAGTCTGGGATAACGGTTGTGCAGTCCTGTGAGATTACTTAATGCCACTGACCTGTATGGTTAAAATAATAAATTTTATGTTACTGTATTTTACCACAGTTTAGAAAACAGTTGACTTGGGAGACTTATCCAGCAAGAACAGTGGAAAGTTCTTTGGATCCTCTTTGAGCACTTTTAAAAGTGTTATTCTACTGAATTTTAAATTTGCTTCAGTTGAGATGTTATGAATAGTAAAATTTGAATAGAAACCACATAGAGTAATATACAAATCAGACCTCTAGTGATAGCCAGCATCAATTTTCCCCATTAAAAAAAGTCAGTGTTCTCCAGAGAAACAGCACCCAGTAAGAGATACATAGTTTTATCATGAAAAATTAGTCATATAGTCTCCAGTTTGCAGAGGGCCAGGAAAGCCCAGGTGTGTGTTCAGTTTAAACTCAAAGGTCTAAGAACCAGAGCTGATGGTAGTATAAATCCCATCCCATCTGGGGATAGGAGAAGATGAACTGTCCCAGCAGGCAAAAGAAAGGGAAGAGGGTAGCTGGATTCCTCCTTCCTCTGCTTTTTGTTGGACAGACTGGATGATGCCCACACATTGGAGAAGGCAGCCTACTCTGAGTCTGTCAGTTCATATGCTAATCTCGACTGGAAACTCCCTCATAAACACAACTAAAAATAAAGTTCAGTCTCCGCACTCCTTGGCCCAGTCAGGCTGACACTTAAACTGTCACACCTTCTTTACCTAGTAATAGTGTCTTGATAAACATTGTCTTTTTAAGTATTAAAACAGTACTTCAACTGTTACAAAATTTTTTTCACTGTACCAAAGAGAAGTAATTTAAAGTTTAAAAAAATGTGTCTTTTTTTTAAAACTTAGGTGAAGTTTCACTGTTAATATCTCTATGTGGCAATATTCCAAGCTCAAACTCAAAGCCTCACACTTGCTAGGCAAGACTTTACTACTTGAGGTACGCCCCAAGCCCTTTGAGCTTTAGTTATTTTTCAGACAGTCTTCTGTTTTTGCCCAGGTCATCCTAGGTCACAATAGTTTTTTTACACTTTCTGCATAGCGGGACCACAAGATGGGGGTCTCCCTAACTTTTTGCCCAGGCTGTCCTCCAACTGCAATCCTCCCAGTCTCCTCTCCTGAATAGCTGAGATTATAACCATGAACCACCTGCCTGGCTTACTTGTAAACCATCTAAAATGTATTTTCTGATATGTTTTATTTTCTTTTTCAGGGCTCATTTCATATACTGAGTATCTTTTCTTGCTTACAATCCTCACTAGTAAGTATTCCATAATTTTTTTTTACAATAATGTGGAATTCTCTATTACCAAACAGGATTTGTGAAGTTTGGCATTTATGTCTTTGTCATTAAAAATATTGTTACCTTAATTTCTATATCTACAAAATAATAATATTGAGTTAGAGAATCCCTTTAAGTCTCTTCTACTTCGCACACATCATGGCACCCCATAACTTTGTTTCCTGAGTAGAAGGAATTTTTGTTTAATTGTTGTTGATGAGAACAATAATAATAGTGAGCCTTCACTCAGGGATATTAAAAAATTCTCATCTGGCATACACAGTCCTTACCTATTCTCTTCAAAGCATGAAGGTCATGGGAAAGAAGAAAAGCCTGAGAAATTTCCACAGATGATGACACCAAGTAGGTAGAGTACCTGAATGCCACATGTATTTTGTATTTGATCCTAAAATACAGAAAAGGCAGTATTAGTGAAAAAATAGGAAATCCAAATAGTCTGTAGTTTAGTTCATAATTCTGTACCAAGGCAGGGTGGGGCTCAAATGGTAGAGCACCTGGCTAGCAAGCGTGAGGCCCTGAGCTCAAGCCTCAGTACTGCCAAAAAAGAAGACATGATGCTATACCAGCGTTAATTTCTCAGTCTTGATAACTATACTGTGGATATATAAACCTTAAATTAGAGGGAAGCTTGGTAAAGAGTCTGGTGATACTACTGTCTTTACAACATTTTTGTACATGTAAATGTTGACAAAATAAAAAGGTTAAATTATTCTGATCTGGTGCTGGTGGCTCATGCCTATAATCCTGGCTACTCAGAAGGCAGAGGTCAGTAAGAGTGCAGTTTAAAGCCAGCCCCAGGCAAATAGTTCTCAAGACCCTATCCCAAAAAAAACCCATCACAAAAAAGGGCTGAGTGACTCAAGCCATAAGGGCGCCTGCCTAGCAAGTGTGAGGCCCTGACTGCAAACCTCAGGGCCATCCAAAAAAAAAAAAAGAACAACAAAAACCTCCTATTCAGAAAGGGAAAGAAAAAGTAACAATTACTGTGAAAATAACCAAAGTTTATTACAAGAAGAGCCCCTAGTAGAATGAGATAAGTTCTCAAGTTGATTTTGCATAGGAGGGCAAAGCTGCAGCCCCATGGAAAAGTGCTAGAGAAGGCGGGGCAAAGCCGTAACACCACACACCCACCTTTGAAAATAGGTGAAAGAGAAAGCATTGCTTCTGTGTTAGGCACTTACTCATAGCTTCTGGTGGCTTGTTTCTTTCTTTTGGTGGAACTGGGGCTTGAACTCAGGGGCTACACCTTGAGCTACTTCACCAACCCTATTTTGTGATGGGTTTTTTCAAGATAGAGTCTTGCTAACCATTTGCCTTGGCTGGCTTTGAACCATAATCTTCCTGATTAGAGGTGTGAGCCACCAGCACCATGCTGGCTTGTTTCAAATTTGAAGATCTGACTGCAATTAAGTTGCATTTTACCGACCTTTAAATAGTTACTCATTTTTTCACTTCATTGCAGAACCCCACACTGGGTTTCATGTGGCTTTTAAAATGTTGGATGCAGATGGTAATGAGAGGATTGAGAAAAAGGAGTTTGTCAAGGTAAGTAGATGCTAGTTATTTTAGGTTTATCATAAAACACCTGATGCTTGTACAATCATTTTACATTTCCATAAAAATTTGATTGTATACGAAATATCAATAAACCATTTGAACATTTAAAAATATCACATTCTCAAAAATAATCTTGATGAAACTAAAGAGTAAACAGAGCCTAAGATTTTGAAAGGAGAAATAAGCTTCGGCATCTACATTTTTTAGGGTTTTATTTTTGTGAATTCAGTAAATATCAAAACAGTAAAAAAGGTTTCATAGAATATATATGCCTTGAAGAATATGTGGTAAAGACATTGTATATTTTTCTTAGACCAAAAAATGAAGAGTAATAATAGAAACTTAAGACTTCATGAAGAACAAGGAAAACACAAAAAGCTACAAAAATAAATTAGTACAACATTTCTGGGAATTAGCTAAAATCAGTATTTGAAAAGCTAGAGATATGTTTGACGTATTTAAACATGATATTTCTGAAGACATAGCTCTAGAACACCTGACTAGTAAATTCTACTCTGTTTTAAAAAAGTTAGTAGTAATAGCAAAAAAAAAAAAGAAAAAAACCATCAGTGCAAATGTTGTGTATGTGCCAGTTAGACTTAAATGTTTTAATCTGTTGTCCTATATGGAGAAAAGAAAACATGAATAAATACATAGCACAGTGTTTTTAGCACATACTACCTATCATTGATAATTACATATGTGAATGACAAAAGTACAAATATAAATGCCTAATTTATGGGTTTTTTTTAAAATGCCTTTGAGAGCCTAGCACCATCAGTTCACACCTGTAATCCCAGCTACTAGGGAGTTGGAGATCAAGAGGATCTTGATTCAAGGCCCAGGCAAAATGTGAAGACCCCACCTAAAAAATATCTAAAAGCAAAAAAGGGCTAGAGGTATGGTTCAAGTGGTAGAACATGTGGCTGGCAAGCATAAGGACCTGAGTTCAAACCCCAGTACCATCATCAAAAAAAAAAAAAAAAATCCCTTTGAGATGTGAAGAAAATGGAATTCTCTTACATGGCTGATGGGAATGAAATAGTACATTGCAGAACAAAGTCAGCAGCTGCTTTCAAAGTTACATAGATGCTCCATATGTGACCTTGTAATTCCATTCCTAGATATTTAGGCAAAGAAAAAGCATTCACCCAGGACCTGTATATTAATATTCATAGCAGCTTTATAGCCCAACTTAGAAACAACCAAAATGTGTGTCAACACATGACTGGAAAAGCAAATGGTATCCAAACAATAGAATACTATTCAGCAATATAAAGGAACAAATACGCACAACAACATGGATGAATCCAAGTGAAAGAAAAAGTACATACTGTATGACTGCATTTATATGAAATTCTAGAAAGGAGGCATCTGTAATCTGTACTAAAAGAAACAGACCCTTTTGTTGCCTGGCCCCAGGGGTCCAGCTGGAGTAAGAAATTCACCGAGGAGATTGTGGGGATGGGGTGGAGAGTTTGCTAGAGTATTGGAAATATTTCAGGTCTTAGAGTGTTTACATGGGTGTACAAATTTATCAAACTTACAGATCATACACTTTCACTTTATTTATTTATTTTGCAGTGCTGCTGCTCAAACCCAGGGCCTTGCACCTGCTAGGTGCAAGCACTCTACTCTTTTTACTTTTTTTTTTTATTATTACTGCTAGAATCCTTCAGATCATTTATGTGGCTCCATTTATTTCTATTGGCCAGCACTGCTCTGGACTCTTTGAGACTATAAACTAAAAATTTCATATAGATTTTATTGCATGCCCATGATGAAAATTATTTCAAATGCTAAAAAAAGGTTTTTCTTGCTGCTGAGTTTGCAGCTTAAGTAAGAAAGCTGGAGGATTCCAGAAGATTGACGTTGCCTTTGGATAGATGAGGTTACACTGTATTGTTCAGGAAAAAAAAGGTAGTAATCTTACAGATTCATTTGCTGAAAGTGGTAGATGTTAAATTTAATAGGAAGGCATACAGAAAACTGTTCTGTTTTACTGTGGGAGGAATATTTGAATGTTTCATGTATTCAAAAATACAAGAAATATGGGCTTGTAGCCGGGCACCTGTGGTTCACACCTGTAATTCTAGCTACTTGGGAGGCTGAGAGTGGAAAGATTGTGGTTCAAGGCCAGCCTGGACAAAAAGTTCAGGGGACCCTATCTCAACAGATAAAACAAACTGGATGTGGCAGCACATCCCTGTTGTCCCAGCAATGGCAGGAAACGTAAAATAGGAGAATTGTAGTCCAAACTGGCCTGGACAAAAAAGCACAACCCTATCTCTAAAATAACCAAAGCAAACAAGAATTTCAGATAGTCTTGGCTCTTACTCAGGACCCCAGGTTAAAAAATATATATGTATATGCACACACATACTCAGAAAGCAAAGAAGAAGCTAGGTAAGGAAGCACATATCTATAATCCCAGCTGAGGTATGAGGATCATGAGTTTGAGGCCAACCTGGCTGCTTGGCTAGTTCAAGCCCAGCCTGGGCTAAATATTGAAACTTTGTCTCAAAAAAAAAATAGAAAAGGAATATACCAGGCAGTCATCATAAGTTTATCTTTGAATCCAATTCCATTCAGTCAAGGAAAGCAGAAAAAAACAGTATTGCTCCATTTGGCAAGAACAGTGATTAAATAGCATGATTTATGGTCCTTTGGGGAAATTAATATAACACCATTCTAAGCAGTTATGAAAGCATTGCCGTCATCATGCAACTCAACTAAACTGTGAACCTCTGTTCACAGCCAAGAGGTGAGGCCTCAATTGTTATGGGGTCAGTGGACTTTAATCTTCCAAGAGCCATCTCTTGCTGCAGTGTGGAAGATGAATTAAATAAGGAGAGATTTGTAGGCTGTAACTAAAAAGTAAAAACCACAGTCAAACAATTATGAAAGTAAAGGGGAGGCTATTAGGGATCTGGAAGGGAGGAGAAAGAAGGGAGAGATAAAAAAGGGCAACAGAGTGGGCGAATATGGTCAAAGTGTATTATATGCATGTATAGAGATGTCATAATGAAACCCCTTGCTTTTTACAGTTAGATACACTACTAACAAAAAGGGGGAAGGGAGAAATACGTAATAGTCTCTAGACCCTGACCCAGTTAGATTGGAGGGATGAGGGGAAAGGAGAAGGCAGTGCTGACTGCTGTTTCCAGCCTCTCTGAATAGGAATGAGAGTAGTACTCATTGATCAAAGAGAAGACTGTTTGAGAATTATTTATGACTGTTATGTATGTCATATTTGTAGCCTCCTATAAAATTAGTAGTATCCCTATTTTATATATAACAAAATTGGTATGTAGTCAATATTGCAGCCATGATTTGAATCCAACTCCATCCAATTTCAGATCCCTGCTCTTTCCTCAATGTCTGCCTGCTTCATTTGAAAGAGAATTCAGAGGAAGGCCAGATTGAGAAAGATGTTGATTCTGAGCTTAGAAATTTTGAGCTTGATAAACTGGTAGGACATCCCTGTAGAGACAGACACAAATAGCAGCTGTCTGGAGATCCATCAAGAATGCAGGTAGAATTAAGGAACATCTTCAAAGAGGAGGTAGTTAAGTCATAAGAGTATATGACCTCAAGGGGGGAGAATGTAGTACAAAAAGGGGTAAGATGGGAGGACTCTTAGAGAAGAGTTTCATTTAGAGGTCAAGATGAGGTTGAGACACCAAGGAATGAAACTGACAAGGAGCAGAGTACTAGAACATCAAGAAAACCCAGATATTTTGAAAAGAAGGGGGCAACAAGAGGGAGTGTCTTATACCAAACTCCAAAAAGTGGTCAAGCCAGTTGCGATGGTGCATGCCTATCATCCCAGCTACTTGGGAGGCCTAAATAGGAAGATTGTGGTACAGGCCAGCCCTGGCAAAAATGCAAGACCCTATTTGAAAAAATAACTAAAATCAAAAAAGGGCTGGAGGCATGCCTCAAGTGGTAGAGTGCCTGCCTGTAAGGCCTTGAATTCAAACCTCAGTACTCTTCCTGTTCCCCAAAAAAAAAGAAATGGAGCAAAAGGCTGAAAAATAGGAGTTACAAAATTAATAACAGTGCATTAAAAAAATACTCTTAATGATTAAACAAGGAAAATAATTTACGTTGAACTTTAGAAAGAAAAGGTGTTTTTACAAGTAGAACTTAAAGTACCAATGCCATAGGTCATAGATAAGATTACTCTAGCTACTTCATTCTCCCTCAAGGACAAGAAACAGATAGATTTGTAGCTATTATTATTATTCAAGTAGAGAATAGCTCATATGTAAAGGCCATGAAACACAAAGATGAGGTTCTTTTAGGTTAATTAAGCTATTCGTGTCTGCCCTCAGGCCTGGGCAAATTTTCTAAGAGTCACTAGGCCTAAGGAGCCAATCCTGCTTCTCTGTAGTAGTGAAGTTGGAGGTAGTTTCATAAAGTGGACTTACTCTAGACTAGTGGTATTACTGTCATACTTAAGTTTTGGTGCATTTTAGTAGTGTTTGGTGGAGATGTGAGGCCAGAACACAAAGCCTGTAGGTAAAGGAAGTACTAAATGCAAATCCGAAAAACAGGCAAGAGAGAACAGGCATGTTATTGTTTCTGTTTTCACACTACGGCTCTGTGCCTTGTGTAAGAACAGTCTTTACTCCTGATATAATTGCACATACTTTATTTTTTCAAATACATTTGTTCACTTAATAGTTTCATATGCTGAATTTATGGAACAGTTTCTGACTGGCTTCTCCTTTAAAAACTTGGAAAGTTCTTAATTAGCTAATGAATTAATAAAAGAATATGTTGGGATGCATCACTGATTTTTTTAAGTTTGAGGTTATAAAAGTCACTCTTATAAGACTCTAAAAGGTTCTTTGGGAGCTGGGCACAACAGTGCATACCTAAAACCCAAGCTACTTGGGGGTCAGAGATCAGGAAGATTATGATTCAAGGCCAGCCCAGGCATAAAGTCAGCAAGACTCCACCTCAACCAATAAGCTGGGACGGGCTGTGTAGCTGTGCTGCACAGGAGGTACAAGTGGGATTGTGGTCCAGGCAAAAATGGGAGACCCTATTTGAAAAATAAAGCTAAAAGGACTGGGGACTTAGCTCAAATGGTAGAGGCCTGCCTGGCAAGTGCAGTGTCCTGAGTTTAAACCCCTGTACTGCCAAAGAAGAGAAAAGGGTTCTTTGTGTTGATCATAGAAATGAAACTTATGAAGCGTGATATAACCTATAAAGCATGATATATATGTCAGTTTTCTAAAAAAATCAGCATTTAGAAAAAGAAAGCTATGTTTATGTTAATTATTTTGAATAATTATTTCCATGGTGGTACTTGTGTTAATTAATCTAAATATGTGGTATCTTATATTTGAAATGTTCTTAAAAGAACAAAACAATTCTTTTTCAGATCAGAAAAGCATATATATGTAAAGTCTTATGAAAATGTCCTAAAATACAGATTGCCTCAGTTTGTTACATTTGTGTTTTGTGGGACATTAATGTTTTATTAACATCCAAATCTAAAAACTGTATTAGTAAGTGTATTGTTTACTTCTTTATGCCAAGAACTAGTGAAATAGCAGCCATCTATGTGAGCTGTACTCTGTCAGGTGATAATAAACAATGCCAACAGTGATCAAAGCCAGTAATAGTTAATCCATTTACTCTTCACCTTGATAGATGGTACATCTGCTTATTTGGGATAAGTGCCAAGGTTTTAATGCAGCTTCTCTAAGCAACAGATTAATGACAAGTCTGTTTACTGATACAAATTGCTCTTTAGGTGGTCCTTTTATTTCACATTGTTTTCATACTGGTAGAAAGGACTATATCCTAAATATAGTAGTGTTACAATTCTATCTTGCTAAATATACCTGCTTCAGTTATTACTAAATAAAAACAAAAGCTTTCAGTAGAATTTATTCTTCTTGAGTTTATAATTGTATTCTTGTTTCAAGAGTTTAAACTTTCCTGACCCTGAAGGGGAAAATAAGTTAAATCTACTCTACATACTTCATTTGCAGCCTGAAATTGAAAATATCAGTCAATATAAATTTAAATAATCAATTTAGCAGAACTTTTTTTTTAGTCATTTAGAATTTCTGTCTTAACAGGTACCTATCCTCATCTCTGACTTGTTTCTACCGTTTTTAAATGCTTGCACTTCCATCTATCCCAGTGTGCTTCCTCCACTCCTTTGGTAGCTTTCAGTCATTCAGATCCTGACCCAAATACCATCTCTTCAAAGAAAAGTAGCTGGAATAAGCCTATCTGACAATAACCTCTCTCCTACATTCTTTCTATCCTGTTACCCTGCTTTATTTTATTTTGGTCATAGCACTTGACATCTGAAGCTACTTGTTCTTTATCTCTAGCTCATAAGAATGTAAGTTCAATGAAAGCAAGGGCACTGTCTGTCTTTCACCACCAGTTTGCCCAGTACCCACAACAGCATAACCATTTTAGAAAGTATCTTAAGTGACAAGGGAGACCATTTGGCCTAAGTCTCCATGTTGAGGTTCATGTTTTTTTCAACTGGAGAGGTTAGTACATAACTGAATACACAGTGTTACAACCTTCAGAGTGCACCAGAACTTACTGGGATCTTCTCCTTGAGTTCAAACTAAAAAGTTTCAGATAAAACTGAAGTGACAAAAGATTTACCTGGCACAAAACATACTTAGGTAGACTTCAGGACAGACCCTTGCTATTCTAAGTTCCACACTATGTTGGAATAAGCCTCTTAAAAAATTCTCATTTCAGTCAACTAATCCTATTTGCTTTTGGTTTTATTTGTTTTGTAACTTTTTGAAAATAAAGCTATGTGAAGATCATAACAATATTAAATGCCATAATTAAAAGAACAGTAATTTTTAAATTTTCTATGCAAATTTATTGATATCTGTTCTATTTTTAAATGTTTATTTTGAATTTTTATTACTTATATGATAAAATTTGTTTAAAAATCATAAAATGATCTGGCAAAAAAGAAGGAACCCATATTACCAAAATGAGGAACTGAAGGAAATACTGCAAAGCTCTACAGACAGCAAAAGGATGAAAATGGAGTGTTGTGGAAAACTATATGTGTCTGTGAGTTTGACAGTTCAGTTGAAATGGACTAATGCCTTAAAAAATTAACAAGAGATGAGACTAATCTGACTAGCCTTTTGTCAAAGTAATTGAATTTATTATCCAAAACCTTCCCACAAAGAAGTGTTCACGTCCACGTAGGTTTCACTGGTAAAACCTATCATGCACTTAAGAAAGGGGTAATGCCAGATTTCCACAAATTCTTTCAGAAAATGCAAGAGAAAGAAACACTTCTTCCATGTTATAAGATCAACGTATTCCTAATAACTAAAGTTGGCAATGACTTAATAAGAAAAATAAGCTATAGTCCTGTTTTCCTCCTGCACAAAAGTATAAAAGTACTTAAGTAGACAGAGCAAATCAAGCACTGTATAAAATAATACATCTTTAACCAAGTGAGATTAATCCAAGGAGTATTAATTGAGCTTAACGGTTGAGAAGTCTATCAGTAGAGTCCATCATATTAACATAATGAAGAAGCCAGTATGATGTTTGTTGTCACACAAAGCAGTCAACAAAATAAACCATTTCATGATAAAACTCAGCAAAACAGGAATAGAACTTCCTCAGTCTGACAAAGAGCATTTACAAAAAATTTAAAGGGATCTGGGAGTGTAGCTCAAGTAGATTACATGCTGAGCATGCATAAGCCCCTGAGTTCAATCCCTAACACCAAAAAAAGTAAGTAAAGGAGAAATTCTAAATGCCTTCACTAAAGATTAGGAACAAGGCAAAGATAACTGTTTTAACCTGTTCTGTTCAGTATTACCCTGGAGTTCTAGTGATAGCAACAATTCAAGGAGGGGAAAAAAACTGAGGCCAATAGGAAAAGGGGAACAGGTACTAGAGAAAAGGTTAGTTCAAGAAGAATTAACCTAGAAGGTAACCAATGTGAGTCAACGCCCTGTATAGCTGTCTTTATCTCAACCAGCAAAAACCCTTGTTCCTTCCTATTTTTGCTTATACTCTCTCTACAACAAAATTAGAAATAAGGGCAAAATAGTTTCTGCTGGGTATTGAGGGGGTGGGGGAGAGGGAGGGGGCAGAGTGGGTGGTAAGGGAGGGGGTGGGGGCAGGGGGGAGAAATGAACCAAGCCTTGTATGCACATATGAATAATAAAAGAAAAAGGGAAAAAAAAGAAAAAAAAAATAAATAAATAATCAAATTATTTAGTAAAAAAAAAGAAAAGGAAGGAAAAATAAAAACTGACTTTATCACAGCTAACATGATTTTATGTAGGAAATCCTAAGGAACTAACAAAAAAAAGCAATGACAACTAAAACAATAAATGAATTTAGAAAGAACTCAGGATAGGAGATCAATTATAATATATGTATTACATAGTATATAGAGATATATATACACACATATTAGTAGTAAACAGAAAAATTAAAATCCGTTAAGGGATTTGGGAGTGTAAGATGTCAGTACTTCCCAAATAAGGGTCAACTTTCCTAAGCAAAATCTGAGCAGCAATAGAAATTGGCAAGCTGATTTTAAGGCTTTTAAAGCAGAATACCTAAAACAAGTCAGCCTTCAGAAGCAGGAACAGTGCTAGACAACTCACACACACTGGCTGTCAGGACTTAATATAAAGCTGTAGTAATGACAGAAAATGATACTGACCTAAGGACGGTACATCAGTGGAAGTTGATCAGTGGGAGAAAACAGAGTCCTTTCTTCATGGTCATTGGATCTTTGGTAAAGGCACCAAATCAGTAAATGTGGAAAGAAAAAACTTTGCTTTTTGTTTTAACAAATGTCACTAGAACAACTAAATATATAGATGGGGAAAAAATAAATATACACAAATATATATTTGGGGTGGATGATTAGGTCTTGACATAGAAGCTAAAACCATTAAACTTCATGGGGGAAATAAGAGTATCTTCAGAATCTAGAATAGGCATAGTTTTTTGTTTTCTTTTCTGCAGTTTTGGAACTGGAACCCAGAGCCTCCCACATGCTAGGCAAAGCCACATCCCCAGCCCAAGGCAGCGTTTTTTAGGACACAGAAAGCAATAACTATAAAAGAAAAAAAGATAAATTAATCTTCACCAAAATTAATAACTTCTGCTCAAAGACACCATTAAAAAAATGAATTGGGCTAGGTGTATTGGTGATGTTTATAAGACCAGCCGTCAGGAGGCTGAGGCTAGAGGATCTGGAGTAGAAGCCAGCCTGAGTTACAGAGTGAGACCCTGACTCAGAAAAAGGAAAGGAAATGGAAGGAGTAGACAAGGTATAGATTAGGAGAAAATATTTTCCAAGTACTTATCTCACAAAAGACTTGTGTCCAGAATATATAAAGAACTCCTACAGCTGAATAGTTTTAATGTTTTTAATGAACAAAATACTACAGCAGACACTTTACAAGAGAAAATAGCCAGATAAACACTTAAAAATTGATCATCAGGCAAGTGCAGGTTAAAACACATGGTTATATACACTATACATCCCAACAGAATAGCTAAAATTATTACGGAGACTGATCACAAGAAATCTTGACAAGGATATGAAGGAACACAGTTTGCATTGGGGAAAAAAAAAGTTTGTTAGTTTTTAAAAAGTTAAACAGATATATAACTATTACCCTGATAGGAATTTAGCCAAGAAAAATTTAAACCTAAGCCCACAAAATTGAATTGTATAAGAATGGTTATGGCAGTTTGATTCACAGTATAGCTAAAACATGGAGAAAAGCAGACATCTGTTAGTAGGTAAATGAGGAAATAGAGGTATAATCATGCAGTGCGATGCAACTCAACAGATGGAAACAAGCTTTTCCTGTGCAAACCACATGTGTGAATTTCAGGGCCACATGCTGTGTGAAAGAAGACAGACACAAAAAAAATACCTAGTATATGATTCTATTTACTTGACTTTGTAAACTAAGATGAAACTAATTCAGATAGAAAAGTATCAGAGCTGCCTCCATGGAATTGCCAGGAGAAAGGATTGACTGGAAGAGGCACAGAGAAGCTACCAAAATTGGATGGCTGAAGAGCTATAAACAATAACTAAGAGGAACAGTGAGTCAAAGTGTAGGTGAATTGTGTCATAATCATGACTCGGCTTCACTGATTATGGGCTGGTTTATTACAGAGTTCTGTTCAGTTTATGTTTGAAATTTTGCGTAATAAAAAATAAAAGGGAGCAGTAAGCAAAAGGATAAATGTTTGATTTATCGGGCCTGCCATTTGGTTTTCAACCTAAAGATGAAACAAATACAAGGCTTTTCAACTTTTACCCTAAACTAAGTAGGGAAGGGTCATTGAAAACTGGGTGAGAGATGTCAAGGACTAAAAATAAGCCATTTGTCATTAGCAACACCACCAACAACAGGTGTTGGCGAGGATGCGGGGGAAAAGGAACCCTCATACACTGTTGGTGGGAATGTAGACTAGTACAACCACTCTGGAAAAAAAATTTGGAGGCTACTTAAAAAGCTAGACATCGATCTACCATTTGATCCAGCAATACCACTCTTGGGGATATACCCAAAAGAATGTGACACAGGTTACTCCAGAAGCACCTGCACACCCATGTTTATTGCGGCATTATTCACAATAGCCAAGTTATGGAAACAGCCAAGATGCCCCACCACTGAAGAATGGATTAAGAAAATGTGGTATCTATACACAATGGAATTTTATGCAGCCATGAAGAAGAACGAAATGTTATCATTCGCTGGTAAATGGATGGAATTGGAGAACATCATTCTGAGTGAGGTTAGCCTGGCCCAAAAGACCAAAAATCATATGTTCTCCCTCATATGTGGACATTAGATCAAGGGCAAACACAACAAGGGGATTGGACTTTGACCACATGATAAAAGCGAGAGCACACAAGGGAGGGGTGAGGATAGGTAAGACACCTAAAAAAATTAGCTAGCATTTGTTGCCCTTAACGCAGAGAAACTAAAGCAGATACCTTAAAAGCAACTGAGGCCAATAGGAAAAGGGGACCAGGAACTAGAGAAAAGGGTAGATCAAAAAGAATTAACCTAGAAGGTAACACCCACGCACAGGAAATTAATGTGAGTCAACTCCCTGTATAGCTATCCTTATCTCAACCAGCAAAAACCCTTGTTCCTTCCTATTATTGCTTATACTCTCTCTACAACAAAATTAGAAATAAGGGCAAAATAGTTTCTGCTGGGAATTGAGGGGGTTGGGGGGAGAGGGAGGGGGCA
Source organism: Castor canadensis (assembly GCF_047511655.1). Taxonomy (NCBI): domain Eukaryota; kingdom Metazoa; phylum Chordata; class Mammalia; order Rodentia; family Castoridae; genus Castor; species Castor canadensis. Next base: position 82,894,711 of record NC_133395.1, read on the forward strand.
GAGTGGGTGGTAAGGGAGAGGGTGGGGGCAGGGGGGAGAAATGACCCAAGCCTTGTATGCACATATGAATAATAAAATAAAATAAAAGATAAGCCATTTGCCTAAAACGAGTATTATAGAAGTAACTAGATTTGGAATCTAATTTGTTAAAAACTGTTAACAAATTACCTAGGTAAAAATGGATGAAGATTTGTCTCCTACTTGATCTATTTAATCCATACTTTGGGATTTTGTGTGTGTCTGACTTCTTAATCCATTTTTTTTTAATTTGCTTTCCATATGAAGATTGGTATAAATGACTTTGAAAGGTAGGTTTTTTTTTTTTTTATGTACTCCAAGGGACTCTTAATAGTTTTATACTTAATAGAAATGTAAGCATTTTAGTGCTTTATAAATACATAAAAGAAGGAAGAACATGTATATGTATAATATAAATAGCTTTTTAAAAGCCATGCACTTGAACATGTGGCCATAACTATCAATGATATAAAAAAATTTTGAATAAAAATTCTTCTGAAAGAAAGACAAGGTAATCATGAATTTTTATAGAGACTGCTGCCTTTAGAACATATCTATTAAGTAAAAAGTATTATTATAATTTTTTTAAAAATTATAATAATAGTGTTAATTCCTTTATTTTCTCCATTGATTCTTACATGATCTCAGCAAAGTGGATAATGGGCAAAAAGTATTTAAGTTAGTATTTAACAGATAACTAATATATACTTAATAGTAACAATTTAGCAACTATTTTTAGATTTTTTTGAAAACTCCAATAGACATGCATGTAATCTCATGTTTGCACTCTTTTCAGCTGCAGAAGATCATAAGTAAACAAGATGACTTCAAGACAGTGGGCACTAACAAAACAGAAAATCAGGTATGTACACATAAACTAAACATTTCCAAACAAGTGATGTTTATGATGGCTGCTCTCTTCTGTTCAAACAAATAAATTGTTCAGATTTATCAATAACTTAATATTTTAAGCTGGGCATGGTGGTCCATGCCTGTAATCATGGCTACTCGGGAGGCAGAGATAGGTAGATCTGATTCAAAGCCAGCCCTGGACAAACAGTTCTTGAGACTCTATCTCGAAAATACACAACACAAAAAAAGGCTGATGAAGTGGCTCAAGTGGTAGAGCACCTGCCTAGCAAATGTGAGATCCTGTGTTCAAGCCCAGGCACCACCAAAAAAATTTTTAAAAATTTAAAAAAATTAAATAGATGTGTTGTATTCACGTGGTCCTACCCTCAAAAGGTGCACAACACTATGTAGATAGGGCAGAATTTTTCCCACCTTGTTCCTCATTTCTCCTTCCTAGACTGTGAGAGCTGTGTTTCTTGTGTACTCTTCCAGAGGTATTTTATGCAACCAGAAACACATATGTTAGTAAGTTAATAAATATATTTACATATTGTTTTTCTTTTATTCCAAGTAGTAGTATACTGTACATTGTCCCATGTTTCTTTTTTCACTTACTATATCTGAATATCTCATCCTTTTTAATGGTTCCAGAGCACTATATTGTATGGATGTATTATTTCTGTAATCAGTTCCTTTTTCAAAGACATTTAATATGTATCTTTTCATATTATGAATAATACTGCTATGGATAATCCTATTATTGCACCACTTTATACCTATGTAAATATATTTAGGGATAGCAGCCCAGAAATTCATTTGCTGGATTAAAAGTTAGGACTATTTCTAAGGTCATTGACAGACTTTGATAAATATTGACCATTAACACCCACGCACAGGAAATCAATGAGAGTCAATGCCCTGTATAGCTATCCTTATCTCAACCAGCAAAAACCCTTGTTCCTTCCTATTATTGCTTATACTCTCTCTACAACAAAATTAGAAATAAGGGCAAAATAGTTTCTGCTGGGTATTGAGGGGGTGGGGGGGAGACGGAGGGGGTGGAGTGGGTGGTAAAGGAGGGGGTGGGGGCAGGGGGGAGAAATGAACCAAGCCTTGTATGCACATATGAATAATAAAAGAAAAATAAATAAATAAATAAATATTGACCATTATCTTCTATAAAATGCAAACTTGCTTTCATTCCCACCTGTAACGTATATGGAATATATTTTCAACTGACAATCTTCAAATTAATTGCAATTCTACCTCAGGTTTTTCCATGAGATTTTCTTAAATTTCCAAATCATTTCATATTTTAAGGCAAATCTACTTTAAAACTTGCAAGTTATTAAAAATCACAGTTCTGTTTTTTGACATTTTTATTCCCTTTGAGTAATCCTGAACTGTACTTGTTTGTCTCGCGTGCAAGCCCTTAAATGCTATTTGCTTTTCCTAGATGTACGTATCCTATATATCTCCTTCTCATGATATCATGTATGTCCTCAGTCATGATACCTTATCACATGATGTTCAGTCATGATACCTTATCACATGTTGTTTGTTTGTATCCTTCTCTACAATGAAAGCATTATGCACCTCCTTAAGGTCATGTAATGTTAGGGAGCAGTCCATAGACCACCTTCATTTCTGACACTGACAACTCCAAGTATTAAGAGAACTCACTGAAAATTAGATTCATGGGTGCCATTTATTAGTGATTAGATTAAAATCAGTCTAAGGAGCTGAATTCCAGATAGTTCTACAAGCAAAGGTCCCAGTTGTTCTCTCCAGGTAGAGACAAGGACAGTTTTGATTTTCCAAGCAATACTCTTTAATAATATCCTGGAGTACTGACAAGTGGGGAAGCCTACCCAAGCCTTGATGCCAGAGATTTTACTGGGGTCAGCCATATAAATCTTTTTGGCTGCCCCTGTGCCTAATCCTAAAACTCTTAACCTAGATCCCTACTCTGAAGTCTCATGATTAGACTGTGTAGAATAGCCCAAGAGCCCCAGGTAAACAAAGATTCTCTTGTCTAGCCTCTGTAGGAATAAGATTTTTTTTTGTGAGACTGGGATTTGAACTCAGGGCTTCAGTGCTTGCTAAACAGGTGCTACTGCCTAAGCTAAACCTCCAGTCCATTTTATTCTGGTTATTTGGAGATGGGGGGTTCTCACAAACTATTTGTCCAGGCTGGCCTTAAACTGTGATCCTCCAGATGTCAGCCTCCCAAGTAGCTAGGATTACAGGCATAATCCTCCAGTCCCCAGTGGATAAGGTTAATTTTTTATTATACATGCCCTAATAAAACAGCAGACATACACTACATGCTCAGTTAATGGTTTTCAATGAATGTATAGATATATTTTACTATTGACCTATTGCTGGTTATTACGATTTTTTCTTGCAGTGGCACAGTGGTAGAGGTAGAGAATGTACTTAGCATGTACAGGGCCCTAGGTTAAATCCCTAGCGTCCCCAAAAATTGTTTCCAAATATTTGCCATTAGAAGTCATGCTGTATTAAATGTCTAAGCTAGGAATGCTGGTGGATACCTGTAGTGTCTTGGGAGAATCACTTGAGCTCTCAAGTTTGAGGCCAGCCTTGGCAGCATGTCAGGAAGGAAGGGAGAGAGGGAGATAGGGAGGGAGGGAGGGAGGGAGGGAGGGAGGAAATACTTGGTAAAATGAATTAATTATTATCTAAACATTTAAATTTTAGGGTCGATTTCTAGAAGTGAGATTCTTGGTTCAAAAGACACGAATATTTCTAAGGCTTTCAGTAACTATTCACAGATGTTTTCTGGAAAGGGTATTGGAATTTACAGTCCCACCAGGATTGAATAACCATGCCTGTCTGTCAGGTCTCTCCAGGATTGGTCTCTTTGTTTTGCTTATTTTTAATCTGCATCAATTTGATAGGAAGAGAAGGTATCTGTGTAGAGCAGGCTGTGCCCAGCCCTGAGCTACTCCATTTTGAGGACAAATGCTAAGGCACAGTGATTTCACATCTTGCTAGTGCAAGTACACAACCACCATCTGTCCACTTGTTCCTAGGTCTGTTGATGTTTTGTTTGTTCATACGGTTGTAATTTGGTATATAGTTGTCCTAGATGTTTGTGGTCTGTTCACTGTTCTAGTGTTAAATGTGAAAAAAAATGCTGTCTTATTGTGGATCAGGATTTGGAAGTCATTTTATCATGTTACTTTGTGTTATTCAGATAGTTTTGAAAAGTTTATGGGTTTACAGTGCTGTGGTGTGGTTCGATTGGTAGAGTACCTGCCTAGCAAGCATGAGGCCCTGAATTTAAACTCCAGTACCACAAAAATAAATAAATGTTTGCAATATATCAAGTATGTTCTGGTAACCTGCTATGCATAAGTGAATGAAGAGTTTTAGATGTTGTGGTGCACCTGTGTTGGTTTGTTTGTTTGTTTGTTTTGCTGTGACAAGCCTGACAAATACTCTACCACTGAGCTATACCACTAGGTGAAGTAGAGCTTCATTGCTGGTCCCTCAAACAGTGTCATATGTGTACCTGTCTGGTTATATATATATATTGCTAGGACTATTAATTTCATTGTGTTCCTAATTGCTTGATCTAGGTCTGTCAATTTTAAGTTATCCTCAGATTTTGTTGGGTTGCAGTAAGGGTTTGTTAGTCTCCAGCTTACTCCTGTCCAGTCCTATAGTGATGGCGATACTGTATTGTTGATTCCGAGTTCATGTCCTAGTGAAGTTGATGATTGAAGATGCTGGACCAGGAGTTAAGAGTAAAGCAAGCACAAAGTTTATTGAAAGGATAGCAAACCACGCTGCCAGGTGAGACTTAGTGAAAGAGCTAAGCCAAACAATAGCTGAAATCTAGAAGATGATATAGGGCACTAACTGGCTTAGGTCCAACTAGCCTACCTTGGAACTATATTGGTGATTGGTTAGTGCCAAGTCAGCTTCTCACTGAGCTTGGCCACCCGTCCATCCCTTCCTTATGGAACTGAGCATTCCAAGAATGTCTGGTCAGCTCATCCTGGCCTTGGGGCCCACCACCCACATTGTGCAACTGCATCTTGTTATTTTGGTTAGAGACTTGTTATTTCTGTGAGAAACCTGTTCTCTCTCACATCCTTTTAACATGTCTGTTTTTAAAGTGCTTTCTCATCCAAAATGGAGTCACCTCTATCATTGCTCCCCTTACAGCACTCTGAGTGATTGGTTGTAAATCTTAGGAGCTCATGGTGTAGATTTGGGTTTTCTGCTAAAAAGGAGAGTTGATTCATTTCAGAGCCATTTAGAGCTATGTTGTAGTATATGCTCCTCCATCTTACACATGCATAGTCAGTCAACATCTATGGCTTGTTTTGGTGTGAAGTCTGTCCTAAGTTTTTACTGTTCTGCTCTGGTATATTCTCTTTCGTCTGGTATGTTTTGAGACCTTCCTTGTCCATGGTAATAATCTGTTGCTGTTTTTTTTCTAATTGTTTATTGGTCATGTCCCATAGATTCTCTCCAAGGATTGTTAAAAAATCTCTTGGGTACTTGGGATGGGGTCTCATGGGTACAGAGGGTTGTTCATTATGTTATTGATCAATATGTTACGTGGCTTTTCTAAGTATTTTAGGTGCTAATTATTTGCCTTTGTGTCTGTCCTGATCTACTTACGAAAGATGAGTTTTAGACTCAAGGCCCAAACTCTTGGGATTCCACATGCCAGGAGGTCTGTTCACTCACCCTATATGCCAAATAAAGAGGCATGGTGACAGCAGAGAAAGGTTTGTTACACAGCTCAGGACATGCTGTAGGAAGAGGCAGGGTGAGCACTCAACCCATCTTCAGCCATTTTCAAGGTACAAACATGAGCTATAGGTGTAAACAAACAAAGGTATGAATAGTTAAGCAGTTCCAGTCACAGGTGTGATCTGGTTGATCATTATTGCAGTCCTTGTTCTGCGAGAGGTTCCAGAGTTGTAATCTGGAGTCATTTTCAACTGCCTGGTGTTCCATCCCAAGGAGGGTCTACTGTTGGGAGTAGTTTTGGTCCCTTCTCGTGAAGATGTTATCAGTTCTGTCTTTCCTGGAAGCCCAGGTGATTACAAAGAGAATGTCTCAGAGCAAAGACAGATACAAAGTAGAGGACAGATGCCAGGCTTTCCTCTGCTTTTAGTTAATTCATGGGCCCAAGTAAGAAATCAGTGCTTTTCAGCAAAAGCAGTTTGAACACCTCTTAACACTTGTGACCGGCTTTTTAAAATACTGCAGGTACCTTTTTTCTTGGTGTTCTGTATATTAATGGTTTACATTCTTAGGATCCTTTAAATCTAATTTTGTAAGTTCTGAGACTGCTATTGGTGTTTTTCTTCTAACTTCCTGCTCTGTGAGTGTCATGGATCCCTGAAGGTGAGCACCATTTTAGGGCATCTTTCTTTGGTTACTCTGTTCCTCAAGCTTCTTCTCAGACCTGACATTTTCAATTTAGTTTTCTTGCTCACTTGAATCATTTTCTTAATTTAACTCTATAGTCCTCCTTACATACAAATAATCTATTTGTGACTTGGTTTTCTTTCTTTCTGCAGCCTTGTATTTCTTTTGCTAACCAGTTTCTAATGAAATAAAACCCTTCGTGATATAGGCTAATTGACTTCCCATATCTCTAACCCTAAGCCCTTGATGTGCACAGACTGGTGATGTTCCCTTCTGCCGGCATCCAGGTTGGATATCACTACAAATGGCTGTGTACCATGGCATAAGCCAGGCCTTGGGTTGACAAAGTGAGCATTAATTCCCTGTTCATGATTCTAGGACATGCCAAAATTTGGGCATATCTGCAAATGGCTTAATTTTTTTGAAATTTTTTTGTATATTTTCAATTATTTGAAATTCACTGGATTCCTTCTTTAATGTATAGAAGAATCCTTCAGCTATGTTATTGCCATGCGTGAGCAATGCCATTAACAAAGACTGACACATTTGTATCTTTCCACAGTGTCAGAATTTATTAAATATTGATAAATCCATAAGCTACGTCAGTTTCATCATCTCTGTTCCACCAAGTACTCCTGGTTTCACTTGGAGTCTAGCTATCATAAATTCCTTATTCCATTCCAATATTAATAACTAATATCTGTAACACTCAAATCACATACCGCAGCTCAGACAGTTGTATTAGGTTACATAGAGTAAAGAGGCAAAGGGATTTAGTAAGGCAATTCAGGAGTCAAAGCAGAGTCCACAGAGAGTCCAGTACAAATGCAGAGAGTCATTGCAGGTGGTCAGGCATTGGGATTAGGAATCCTGGCAGAGCTGTCAGGGAAGGGTCCAGACAGTGGTTTCAAGATGGGAGGTCTCCCCACAGGGACAGTTGGCAGTTCTGAGCCGAAGCTCAAGGCCAGGACTGAGTTGTGTCACCTTCCTATGTCTTGGACAGAGGCCGTGAGCTGTACACCAGTGACAGGCCAGGGTACCATCCCCCACCCACCTTCAGTCTATTGAAAATTCGTCCTAATCAACTTTACTGTCACTTTCACTAAAAGACAAAAAGGAATATTAAGCTAATATCTGTCAAAATCTAAAATCATTTTCATGATACTTTTTGTCTATAATATTTTGGTATAGATTTTTAATGTAGTCCCATTTTTTGTCTTAATTTACCCACATCAAAATGATTTATAAAATACTAACCTATATTATCATCTGGTTTACTTCTGGTTTTACTTGCTTACTTTAAGTTTTTTTGTCCTTTTTCCCCCTCTGTGTCCACTACTCCCATTTGACCAGGCCACTATCATTTCTTTTGAGTGACCACAGTAACCTCCTGATGGATCGCCCACATCCACTCTGTCTTCTAATTCATTTTCACAAAGTAACCAAGGTGATTTAAGCACAAATATGATGTAACTATTACTTAAAGGTAAGAAAATAAATAATAAAATAAATTTCAATAGCATGAAAAAATTTTTCTCAGTTTCCTGTTAAAATTTAAAAAATAAAAAAATCCCTATAAACCTGGGTCATCCAGTCCCAACCCTCCTACAGCCTCTTGCTGTATATACCACTTTCTCTGTAGCAGAGCATAATAGTTAAGAACTCAGACTCAGCAGCCTAAATGCCTAGGTTCTAATGTGGCTTACATCATTTAGTGACTATGTGACACTGGGACACACCTCTCAACCAGTTCACCTCATTGGGAAATTCAGGCGATTAAATGAGTTAGTACATTTCAGTCTTGTAGAACTGTGCTTAACAACCCAAGTAATATAAGAATTTGCTATTATACTTACTGTTGGTTTCTCCACCCCAGCCATAGGATGCCATGCTCTCTTCACCTTCAAGCCTTCATACATACTCTGTTTGTAATGTTTATTCCCACTTCTTTCTTAGTTAACTTCTGTTCAGACTTCCAGTCAGTCTAAATGGCATTTCTCAGGGAAACCTTGCTTGTCTTTCTAAGTGAGTCATGTTACATGCTTCTTCAGCTACCTGTACTTTTCTTGCTGTGATATTGTGTATATGCGTGCGTGTGTGCACAGGTGTGCTGGAGATGAACCCAGAATATCATGTTATGCTAAGCATGCCCTCTACTATGGAGCTACACCCCCAACCCTACATGATCACTGTTTTCAGTAACTCATTAGATGATCAACTACTCCATGGGATAGAGACCTACAAGTCTGCAGGGCCTAATGAAGCGCCTAGGACAGAATGGGCATCTACTGCATCCTTATTAAATCGACTGACTGCTGGGTTTGTGTCCCATTTCTTATTTCAAAATAAATTCCAGGTGAATCAGAGATTTAAATGTCAAAAATGAAACTATGGGGCAGGCGCTGATGGCTCATGCCTATAATCCTAGCTACCTGGTAGGCAGTGGTCAGGAGGATCATGGTTCAAAGCTGACCTAAGCAGATAGTTCACGAGACCCTATCTTGAAAATACAAAACCATTGAAGTACTTTAGGAAACTAACATTTTTATATTACTGAGGTAGGTAAATGTTTTTATATTATTTTATATTATTGAAGTAGGTAATATAGTTCTACTCCAAAAAGCATCTAGGAAAATTCTGGTAGATATTTAATAATATCTCAGTAGAAAAATACTCAAAAGACATGAAGAAACAGAAGAAATACAATGCCCCCAGTAAACATGAGTAAAAGAAACACAACTTGAAATAGTAGTGATTTTTAATATTTGTTTTCCTACCAGATTGGCAAAAGTAAAAGATTATCTTCTGTAGACAGCTGAGCATGTTGGCACACACCTGTACTCCCACCACATGGGAGCTGAGGCAGGAGAATTGCAAGTTTAAGGCCAGCATGGGTCATATAATTAGACCCTGTCTCAAAAAGACAAAAAACTCTTTTTTAAAAAGCATCTTTCTCTAAGGTTAAAGTGAGTGAACACTTTTTTTTTTAATGGTTCTTTACTTAGGATTTGTCTAACAAAATTTAAGTGCTAATGCCATTTGATTCATTAATTTTACTTCTAGGAATTTATAAGTACAAAAAGAAAAAATACAGTATTTCTTAGTATGTATTACTTATAGTGATATGCAAGGATGGTTAACCATTGCATAAATCAGTAAATGTAATACAGCATATAAACAGAATCAAGGACAAAATAAGGGGTAATTTTGCTATATATTACCCAAACTGCTAGCATCATGACATCAGTGGACTGTATTAAATTATATGTGCTTAATATAATACCTTAATCAGCCATGAAAGTCTATACAAAAAGATGTTCTCCAAAACAATATAGAAGCCAGGTGCAGTGGTACATGACTGTAATCCCAGCCACTTGGGAGTCTGAGGCAGGAGAATTGTGGCTTCTAGCCCAAACTGGGCTACATAGCAAAACCCTTTCTCAGAAAAAGAAATAATAAATAAAAATTTAAAAAACAGAATTACTGTAGGTAAATCAAAATTAAATCCTAAAGTAATATACAAGTAACCAAAAGGCAGGCAGGCAAAGGAAAACAAAAATAATCAAAAATTTATAAATGACAGACTTAAACCCTAATATATGAATAATTACATTAGTTGTAAGTAGTCTTAACTATGCCAATTAAAATACAGAGATGACAGGAGATTAAAAGATACAGCCCAACCATATTTTACAATTAATTCACTTCAAATGTAAAAATTAAGACATCTTGAAAACAAAATGATGCAAAGACATACGTCATGCATACATTAATAAAATAAAAAAGCAGGAGTGCCTATCTTATATCACATAAAATTAACTTCAGAGCAAAGCACCTAACCAGAGACATTATATAATGATGAAAGCCTGACTCAACAAGACAAAATAACAAATTCTAATTGTGTATATAAAACCAAACAACAAGCTTTAGAAAATAAGTGTCACCAAAACTGACAGAACTGAAAGGAGACAGACAAATGTCCAGTATAACTGGAGATCCTAACATTTCTTTCAGCAGTTGACAGAAAAGCTAGACAAAATCAGCAAGGACATGAAGCTCAGCACCACCAACCGTCTGACATTAGAACACCCCTCCCCACTTGGTTAGCATGTATAAGACTGCACACACACCAAAAAAATAACAACATTCCACCTGGGCCTGGAGGTCTGGCCCAAGCAGTACAGCACCTGCATAGCAAGCATAGAGCCCTAACTGCAAATCTCAGGAAAACCAACCAACAAAAACACCCAAGCACAGAATGTGCCTCTAGAGTATACACCAGGACACCACATCCCAGTCCATACAGCAAACCTCATGAAATTTAAAAGAATTCAAATACAGAATGTGTTCTTTCACCATGAAGAATTAAACTAGAAGTCAGTAATAGAAAGACAACAAAAAGCTCTCCAAATACTTGGAAAATAAACAACACTTAAATAATCCATAGGTCAGAGGCAGCCTTAAGGCAAACCAAATACATTTAACTGAATGAAAATGAATATGCAACTTAATAAAAATTTGGGGATACAGTCAAAGCACTTCTAAGAGGAAAATTTATGGCATGAAATGCTCATATTAGAAAATAGGAAATTTCTCAGGCTGGTGGAGCGGCTCAAGTGGTAGAGCGCCTCACACCTAGCAAGTGTGAGGCCCAGAGTTCAAACTCCAGTACTGCCAAAAAAAAATCTGAATAGAAAATAGGAAATTTCTCTGCCAGGCATGGTGGTACAACATCTGTAACCCCAGCAACTTGGGAGGTGAAGATGATAGGATTACAGTCCAGGACCAGCATGAAGCTCTGAGTTCAAACTCCAACCTACCAATTAAAAAAAAACATGGGAATGGGGGGCATTCAACTTGGTAAAGAACATCTGTTCAAAACCTACTTTAGCAAACATACTTGATGATGAAAGACTGAATGCTTGTTCTCTAAGACCAAGAACAAGGCAAGGATGTCCACGCTCAGCTCTTATGCAGCATACTTCTGAATGTTCTAGCCACTGTAATCAGGCAGGACAAGGAGATAAAAGGCCTACTGATTGGAAAGTAAGAAATAAAATAGCCCTTATTGTAGATGACATTGTCTCTATAGAAGATCTCAACCCATGCTAGAAATTAAATGTATAAAAATCACATTTGTATATACAAGTAATAAGTAACTGGACACCAAAATTTTAAATACAATAATATAACCTCAAGAAGTCATGAAATCTCTTCAATAAGTGTTGCTAGTACAACTGGATATCCATATGCAAAAGAATAAATTTGGATGACTATCTCACACCACATATAAAAATTAATTCAAATGGATCAGAGACCAAAATATAAGAGCTAAAACTATAGAATTCCTAGAAGAAGCTATAGGAGGAAGGTTCATGACATTGGATGTGGCAATGCTTTTTTATTAGATACGACACTAAAAATACAAACAACAGCAGAAAGATACACACATTGGCCTTAATCATAATTTAAGTTTTCTTCACCAAATGATACTATCAAGAGAATACCAAGACCACTTATAGAATGAAAGAAGATACCTGCAAGTCATATATCTGTTAAGAGTTTAGTATCAGAATATATAAAGAACTTTTGCTAGCTAGTCATCTGATAAAGAATTAATAATCCAGAATGTACAAAGGGCTCAAAAAATTAAACACTATGGCTAGAGGCTTGGCTTAAGCAGTAGAGTACTTTGTGCTGCCTTGGAAACACAAAGCCTTGAGCTGAAACCTCAGTTCTGAAAAAAAAAAAATCCAATTTATGAATGGGCAAATAAGCAGGCAGTTGTCAGAAGAAGTACAAATGGCTGATAAATACGTGAAGAAATCATTCAACATCCTTAGCCATAAAGGAAATGCAAATGAAAACTACATCTCACCACAGCCAAATTGGCAGTCATCAAGAAAACAAACAATAACAAATGCTGGTGAGGATGTGGTAGGGGAAAGGAACCCTCATACACTGTTGGTGGGAATGTAAACTAGTACAACCCTGTGGAAATCAGTATATGTTCCTTGAAAACTAAAATTAGATCTTTATTATGGCTCTGCTATACCACTCGGGTATATATCTGAAGGAGTGCAAATCCACATACAAGAGAGATACCTGCGTACCCATGTTTACTGCAAAATGTTCACAATAGCCAAGTTGTGGAATCAGCTTAGGCACCCAACAGCTGATGAGAGGATAAACAAATGTGGTATATATACAACATTGAGAATTTTCAGCCAAAAAAAAAGAATAAAATTACGTCATTTGTATGTATATATATATGCAAGTACATTTACATACATATGTGTATATTATATATAACATACATGAAGGTAGCACAGTGAAACCTACCAAATGCTGTTTGCAAAAAGTAGGAGAGGAGGGAGAGCTAGGGAATATAATAAAGGAGGTGAACTTGTTCAAAGTATGCTGTACACATATACAGTATTATCACAGACCCTCCTGTACTATTAACATATGCTCATTTAAAAAAAAAAAAAGAACTCTTTGCTGGGCTTAGGACTTGAGCAGACATTTCTCCAAAGAAGATATATGAACAACCAACGAACACCTGAAAAGATTATCAGCATCATTAGTCAGTAGGGCAATGTAAGTTAAAGCATAAGTGAGATATTGTAGCATACCCATCCAAATCACTCAAATTTTGAAGTGCTGACAGCACCACATATTCCAAGGATGTAGAGAAACTAGGGCACTCCTCCACTGCCAGTAGGAATATAAAATGATACTGCCACTCTGGAAGGCAGTAATTGCACTTCTGGGCTTCTGTCCCAGGGAAGTAAAACCTGTGTTGTTACATCTGTATATAACCATACATGAGTGTTTTCTAGCAGTTGTATGTGAAACAACCCAAATGTCCTTCAACAGGTGAGTGATTAAACTATGGTAATCTGTATCATGAAGTATTACTCTGCAATAAAAAAACAGGCTGAACGAATTGCCAAAGGAATATGCTGAACAAAAGTAACAGCAATACTAAATGTTACATATTGAATGATTCCACTTTTACAACATTTTTGAAATAAGAAAATTATCGGTATGGATTGTTGATTAGTAGTTGCCAGAGGTTAAAGAGAGGATGGAAGCAGCAAGTGGATATGGCAATGTGAGGGATCCTCGTAATAAGGAAGTATTTTCTCTATTGACTGTCAGGTTGTGATATTGTACTATAGTTTGGCACGATGCCACCACAGGAGGAACTAAGTAAAGGGTATGGGGGATTTTTTGTTGTATTATTACTTACAGTTACATGTGACTCCCTAGTTATCTCAGTTTAAAAAAAAAAAAACAAAACACAGGAGATATGCATTTGTTCCTTGGGTTATGTGTTCCTCTGCACCTTTTACCTAATTTGTTCTTTTGTTTCTTGCTACATTGCCTTTGCTGTCATGCTATACCTTTTCTTATTCTCATATTCTATCCAGACTTTCTCTTTGCCCTAGTAGAGCATGAATGAGATTCTCCTTGATACCTTTCCCACCTTAACTAATTTATCTTTTTTCCCCTGGCCTGCAGGTGTTATATTTTGATCCCTTTTTCTGTAGACTGAAGGGATAGAGAACAAAGGAGAAGTGAGTTCCTGATAGGAGAAGGAAGAAAGGGAATTGCCTGTAAGGAAAACATGGCATGACAAACTCTCAAGGGCACTGTACCAAGAAATAGAAAAAGAACAATGTAGCCCCTTACTGGGGAACTAGATTCTGTTCTGTTTTCCTATAAAATGTCCTAGACCAAGCTGGGCACCAGTGGCTCACACATGTAATCCTGGCTACTCAGGAGGATTACAGTTCGAAGCCAGCCCTGGCCAAATAGTCTGAAAGACCCTATCTCAAAAAAAAAAGCTCTTGGCTCTCTGCTCTCTCCCTCTCCCACCGGGCAATAAAGAATCTCTTGGCCAGATCACTCCTGTCCACGTGGTCACTTTTGGTGCCTATATTTCCTTACATTTGGTACCATGACTTGGGGTGGGTTTCCCCACTAATCCTGGTGGGACCTCCATTCCGACTCGCCCCACGACCACCCTGAGGACATGACTGGCCAGGACTCATCCTCCTGATCACCCTCACTTGCATCCAACACCAGACATTCTTTGGTGAGTCCACATACCCTTCTCGGGCTCCCTTTGTGGTCTCTCCCTTCTGTATCTCCAGGGTTTCCAAACACTCCCCCTGTTTGGCTATCTCTGGGTGGCTCAGGTGGCAGAAGGATTCCCTCAGTTGTCGGGCTTGGATCCATTTTGTCATGGGTCTCAGAGACCCCTCATCAAAAAGCCTGGGCCCAGGTGACCCATAGCCCTCGGCCATTCGGCCCAGCATGCCACTAGAACTCGATGACAATTGAGTTTTGCGGGCATTGTGCTGTTGTCGGGTATTTGTGCTGCGCAAGGACTCTCCACAGTACATAATATCCTCCTCTCCCATTATGGGACCAGGTCCCACACAATGGGTACCTCTACATCCTCTTTGCCATCTGACTCCCCATTGAGATGCCTCCTCAATTATTTAGACACCTTGGGTTTGACCCCAGATGTAAAACCAAAAAATTTAATCCACTTTTGCACTCAAATCTGGCCCACTTATCCTTTAGACAACCAAAATCACTGGCCCCTTTTCAGGTCTTTAAATCCCAACCTTTTACAGGACATACAACTACTGTGAGCAATCGGGACAATGGGGAGAGCTTCCATTATGTCCAAGCCTTTTCATACCTCCATCTAAATCTGGCTCTCTGACTTCAAATCCTCCCTCTGTACTCTCTGTTCCCCTGCACAGATTCTATCAGCCTGTAAACCAGTTTCTAAATCAGCCAATTCCTCTCCAAACCTCCTCCTTCCCCACATAAGCAGACTTCTTGCACTGCTTACCATACCTATCTCCTCCTATCTTCCTGAAAAACTTTCCCTGTCATGGAGTTAAGCAAGCCACTCCTTGCCAATTCTGACCTTAAGGCGATTCCAGCTCTGAGAGAGCTCATGCTTTATTTGGTGACCAGAGAGTGGAGGTTTCATTTTGCTGAAAGCCTGCAAGTACCAATCAATGGGAGCAACTTGGAGGCACAGGTGATGGCTAATCCCTTAAGTGTGTGTCATGCCTCCAGGCTCTGCCTTCCCCTCCCTTACCTAAGATGTCAGCACACCTTTCTGCCTCCTCCATGGTCTCACCACATGTCCTCTGTCTCTGTCTGCCTTCCCCTCCCTGGGCTTACTGAGACCCTGCCTCCCATGAAAAACCTGTAGCATGGTACCTTATGACTTAAGCTATTCCAACTAGTTTGCCAGGCCTCTCAGTCTAAAGTAACTTTAAATCAGCCACTTTACAAAAGCGCTTACAAAAACCTGCAGCTGCCACGCTCATGCTCCAACTCCGCCCCCACAAGGGGAGGAGGGAAAGCAAACAGGCGCACCTGTGCACAGGATGCCAGCTTCTGGACACAAAGCGCCTGCCATAGCTAAGAAAATCCATAGAGAGGACCCAACAAATCCTGGGCCGCCAGCCACATGTGGCAATCGCTGCAGCCCACCGCCACTTCCCCTAGAAGTGCAGAGTACACAGGAAGGGTGGGGCAACAGGCTGCAGGATCAGGCCTAGGCAGTCAGGGTCATTTGTCCCAGGTGTGTGTGGAGGGAGTGGAGCCTTGCACAAGTCCTGCTCCTAGCCCCACCTCACACCTCAGGGCATCAGACCCAGACCTTGTAAGTCAATTGTTAGTTCAAGGTTATAGTTCCAGAAATAACTAAATAGACATTACTGTGGTCTCTGAATTTCTCATTTAGAATTTTCTATACCTTTGGCCTCAGCATAAATTTTTCCCTCCAAATATTAACACTAGTTGTCCCGTATGTCACTGTTATTGGCCTAAAATGCCCTCTCAGTGCCCTTCTCTAACTTTACAAATGATTTCTTTGTTAAAAAGGTAGTGTTTTATTAAAGAGGCTGCCTGCTGTTAGCTAAAAGACAGGACCCTAACGTTTTGTTCTTTCTAGATGGGACCTGCATCTTCCAGTCTTCTGGCTGGTAGATGTTAAAAGCTTTGTACTGAGGCCTGGCCTCAGTATGCCTTGGGTGACCAAGAGAAGTGGCCTTCACAGGGGTCCTTAAATTATAGTACCATACTCCAATTAGACCTTTTCTATAAAAGTAAAAAAAAAAAAAAGTAAACTGAGGTCCCCTATACAAATTTCTCTCATTAGAAAAGCAATGGGTTCTGGCCCAGGCCACTCAGGTTGGAAATGATTATAAGGCTCAAGCAGTAGTGTGCTGCTTTACAAGCAGAAAGTCCTGAGTTCAAGCCCAGTACAGCCAAAGTAAAAAATAATAATAATAATAATATTTGGGGCTGAGGAAGTGGCTCAATGGGAGAATGTCTGCCCAGCACGTGCAAAGCCCTGCGTTCAATTCCCCAGCATTACTAAAAAAAACAAATAAAAAATGGTAAAGAAGATAAGTGGCATTAATGTCACTTCAGCCATCTCATAGTGGAAAAACGTAGTTTAACCTAGACCAGATCCCTCATTCTTCAAGTGAGGAAACTGAGGCCCAGAACAATTCAGAGATTTGTTCTCCAGAGTGTCAGGTGTCAATGTAAAATAACAATTTTACTTTACAGCAACACCCTATCAGAAAGCATACCACGGTGGACTCAGAGTCACAGGTGAGAGAGGTTCTCCTCAAAGATAAATTCCTAACAGTCAGTCCCAGATATTCGTAAAAAACTCATACTGTGACTGAAGGGAAAAGTCATTGAACCAAGTAACACAGCAGCCACGTCTGTATTTGTGGCTACGTCTGTATGTCTGGGACCTTACTAACAGGAGAGAAAAAGATAAGAGACACCATGGCCTCATTGCTGCTCTCAGAGAGGGCCCCACCCGACTGGGGCTGTATCCTGAACCTGCTGTCATGGTGGACAGGAGGGGCACTTCTGCAGAGAATGCTTAAGGGGGCACAGCCCGGGAGACAGCCCTGCCCCCAACTGGGACCCTGCCCTCTGCAAGGGTAACCACTGGAGGTCTAAGTGCCCCTGTCACCAGATGGAAGACGAGGTGCCACCTTCTATGTATTGATGGGTCCCAGCCTCCTGGCCACACTCCACTTCTTGGCATCAATGTTGAGGAGCCATAATGGCAGAAAAACAAAAGGCCATTTTCTTCCTAGACAGTGGAGCCTGTTTCTCTTCTTTTACCTTTTTCTCCTGGTCCCCGGTCCAATGACAAAAGTTATCGTTTGGGGCAAATCTGGCCAGCCCTTAGAAAGCTAGTTTACCTGGCCTCTGGCCTGCTCTTGGAGAGACCTCCTCTTCTGTCACTCTTTCCTATAGTACCTAAAACTCCAGTGTCCCTGCTGGGATGGGATTTACTATCTCAATTAAAAGCTCAAATTCTCCTCCCCCCAGGCAGCTATCTCTGCTGCCACCTCCTTCAGGAACAAAGAGATTCCACAGTGTGGACTGATGAGATGAGTGTAGGGTGAGCCAGGATGGCCCTCCCTATTCAAATAAAACTCAAAAATTCCTCACAGTTTCCACACCTAAAACAATATTCCCTCAAGCCTGAGGGACTATCATAAATTCCTTAAAACAACAAGGGCTACTAGTTAGTCCTCCAGCCCCTACAATAAATTTAAAATTCTTATAAAAGTTAATTTTAAAATACGAGTTACAAAGTAAACAACTGGAAAGGATATAGATAGGTAAAAAATGTATTTTTTGAGAAGTTAAAGAAAAAAGGAATGGGTTTTTGGATGAGAAGGGATTTTGTAAAGAAGGATTTGTCCTAAAGATTGTTTCAAATAGGAAGGATAAGGACAAACCATCAAAGGGTTTAATATGTTGTATGCAGGTCTGAGTAAGTTTTAAAAGTGTATAATAAAAAACTTCGATGTGTGATAAAGATAAAGTTGAATATAATCTAAGAGTTGCCTAAAAGATTTTTAGGGTCATGTCAAACTAAAATCAAATCCTCTATATCTTAATATTGTTCTGCTCTGAGTAACATCTACAAAAAAGATTTTATTAAAGAAATTATTTGTATTTTCTGCTGATCTTGTCAAGCTTTAAGTACTACTAAATCAGAGTTCATTTACATATTTGCTTATTTGTCTTAAATGACCACCTTGTAACAGTGTTATGTTATACTTTATCATTTAAAAGGTTAAAAGTGTCAATTTATATAAAATAATGAGCTAAAGCTCTCTTTTATCCAAGAGTGTTATATTTAAATCCTGACAGTCCCTGCCTCCCACAGGTCACCTACCTAGGTGTGGCCTTAAAGGGACAGACTCACTCCCTGAGTCATAAATGCATCAACCCAATCTTCCGTTTCCCAACCCCCATAAAAAAAAAAATCACAATAAAAGGACTGGTGGCTCAAGGTATAGCCCTGAGTTCAAACCCTAGTACTAGAGTGGGGGGGGAAAAGTATCTCACCCTGTGGGCTTCTCATTATTTCCTTGATTTAATATGATGCCTTGGGAGGTTAGAAGCCCTTGACACTCTTTCCTCACACTCCTCAAGTCCCACCAAAGCAATGTATAAAGCTTCAGGATGGAGGGGGTTCCATGACCTTCTCAGGGCTTTCTTCTCACATTAATCTGTTTATCATTAAATTGAAGGTTTTAAGCCAGGCTCCATCACTCTTTTCCATCTTTTTCATCTTTTTCTTTCCTACAAGAATCATTTCTGGATATTGTTGTTTCTGGAGTTCCAGTCTACAGGTCCCATTTTTGTCTTTTTGAATAGTGATTTGAAATTAGTATGTACTTTTTTTATAGGAACCAATAATGAAAGAACCTGAAGTTAACACAACTCTTCAAATGTACTTCTTTGGAAAAGGGGGAGAAAGAAAACTTCATTATAAAGAATTTCGAAGGTAAGTTAAATATATTTATTTAAGGAAATTTTACAAGTAAGAAACTGGGCTAGCTCAAGTGGTAGAGTGCCTGGCTAGCAAGCAAAAGGCCCTGAGTACCTCCAAAAAGAAGCAAAGAAAGAAAAGAAATTGAACATATTCATTTCCCAGAACTTCAGACTATAAAATAAATAGTATTTCTATATCTATTTGGTATTTATATCTTACTCTGCTCAAAATATTCTAACTGAACATGAAAAGTAGTATCTGCTTTATAGAATACAATAATTCTGTTTAGTAACTTGATAGTTGCAATTAAGAGACATGCCCTTAGTGCCAGTTTGTTCTTAATGCAAAACAAACAAGCCCAATTTAAAACAAGGAACATTAATTATATCCATGACTCTTGGTCAGTTGGGTGCAGTTTTCCTGATGGGGTCAAGGACTAGCTGATCTTGACTGGACTTACTCATGTGTTGAAGACTGCTGATGGGGTAGCTGGGAGGTAGCTGTTCTATGATGTTCTCAGGTGGGAAACTCAGATCTGCTCTCTGTAGTCTCTGATTTTCTAGCACAAGGATTGCCAAACTTTCTCTACAGAGGCCAAATGATAAATACAGTGTGTGTCACAACTACGCAAGTCTACTGCTGTAGTGTGAAAACAGCTGTAAATAGTACATTAACAGACATGTCCATGTTCCAGTGAAGCTTTATGCTAACATTAATTTTAAGCAACTTCCCTGAACTAATTTCTTTATCCGTATGGGGGGAATAAATAATACATACACTATATGATTATTGCTTACCTTCCTCCAATGAGTTAACTCCATACAAAACATGTGCCTCCCTGTGCCACTCTACCAACCAACATCTTAAAAACATCAGAAAGCAGTACAGAATGCTAGCAAAAACACGAAGACGAAGAAGACCTGTACCTCATTCAGCTCAGTGCAGTTAAGTGAAGATTTATTGAGTGTATACTATGTGAAGATTGAGTGTATAATACATTAGGCCGTGTCTCAAACACCAGGCATAGTCCCTTCTGGTGACTAAACATGCAAAACATTTAAGTGTGTTGTAGTCAGTGCTTTCATAGATTAAGAGGTAGTAACTCAGCATATCCTGTGTTGAAGGTTGGAAGTAGATGATGGAGGAAGACCCAGTTGGAGGTGTAGACCATGAATTTATGCAGGTTAAACTAATATGTACAGTTACTGTATGGTTTTCTTCAAGCCACACATGAAAAAGGCCATCAGTATCCCAAGGCTGCTGAGGATGTGAGCAAGAAAGTCGCTAAGAGTAGAGTCTGGGCTTGAGTAGAGTTGAAAACAAGGAGGATGTCGTACAATATCCATAGCATCATGGCAGTTTTCTATGTATCTTACATTCTTACAAGGTGACATAGGAATTCTTCCCCTTTTATAACTGGTGCAGTGACTGTATCACATCATCAGTCAACTCCATTCAGAAACAGGACGTTACCCTTGATTCCTTTCTCACTCCAAGTTGGGTCACCAAATGCCATCCATTCCCTTCTCATGAGTAATCTCTTGGATTCTTCCACTTCTGTCTGTCCCCACTGCCACCACCTTACTCCACTCGCCACTACCTCTCCTCCAGGAATACAGCAGCCTCTTACAGGGCTCCTTCATCCTGCCACATCTCAAGACTACCTTATTCCCATCAATGAAGATAAAGGAAGACAAAAAGAACTACTAGCTGTCTTTATACCAGATTTTCTACTTCCTAATGCACTGTACATTCTTTCACAAGTAACGCATTCAGCAATCTAAGAATCAATGAATGTCATCATAGTACAATAAAATTCAGTAAAACAAAAGCAAAGGATGTCAGTAAAATATATTGTCGATTCATCAGTCCACACCTGAAATACTTTTAATTTTAGACAAAATTCTGCTTTGGCCCAGAAAGAAACATGGCATTGAAAAATCTATACATCTAGCGCATTCAGAAAATGTTGTCAATGACAGACTGTTTTACCTGCCACATAGAAGCCTAACATCAAACTCCTTCATTTTAAAGTTTATAGGAAGAATGGAAAACCTAAAGCAAGTATTTTTTTCAATATTGACAACTTTTCTCCTACTGAACTGGAATGAACCTCTTTTTATCACTTGGTATCATTATATGTTATATCACAATTTTTTTTTTTTTAGTGGTTCTGGGGTTTGAACTCAGGGCCTCATACTTGCTAGACAGGTGCTTTACCACTTGAGCTACTCCTCCAGTCTGTTATATCACAATTTAAACGGGAATATAAACATATAACAGATAGTACAGGTCTTTCAACATGTGGGAACATGAATAAAGAGATCTGTCATACATTAAAACTTGTGGAGATCATAATATTTTCCACATGACTTAGATTATAAATAAATCAAGTGCAACATTTCTGAGTTCTTGTACAAAGAAAATAAAGTTTAATCTGATATCCTTTCAACTCACCTTTCCCAGGAAGCTACTGGTGACAGTTTGATCAAAGTGCCATGTTGTTTTTAAGAAGGGAGTGTTGGGTCATATAAATATGTGTTATTATCCAAAAGATTACAGGTGTTTTAGGGGTAGATCTAAGCAATTGATTGAATCAGCTAATTTTGGTGTCTAAAAAAATCTTAAGAGCTATTAATTGTGATTAATATTCTAAAATCAGGATGATTATTAATGTTTTTATAGTGGGAAAAATTGCTTTCTATGAAACTCTGTGGGGGTTTTTTTCTTCCTCCTTTGGCAATACTGGGGTTTGAACCAAAGGTCTCACACTTGTTGGGCTTTATCCCCTAAGCCACTCCACCAGTCATGGAAATTTACTTTCACGGCTTTATCAAAATGTAGTTCTTAACAGCTAAAATCTGCACAAACAAATTGAGTATGGAAGTCACAGACCTGAATCATGTATTGATTGGTCTTAATCAACTTCTGTACTTTTTCTTTCCCACAGTCCTTTCCCTAACACTAATGCTTCATTCTGCTTACCATATCAAGTAAATAGTAAAATGGGTAATAGTTAAGTGTTTTGCAATTCCACTTACAATACTAAGAGTCAGTGCCACTAGTTATTTCAATTTTATGTTTTGATATTTAGATTTGTGGAAAATTTACAGACAGAAGTCCAAGAAATGGAATTCCTTCAGTTTTCTAAAGGTTTGAATTTCATGAGAAAAGAAGACTTTGCAGAATGGCTACTTTTTTTCACTAATGCTGAAAATAAAGACATTTATTGGAAAAATGTGAGAGAGAAGTTGTCAGCAGGAGAGGTTGGTATACCCTTTTTTTAATGCATGTGATAAAGATGAAGTTAGACATTTTATATAATTAGGTAAAGAACTTCTAAACCTACCAAAACTGTGTTGTTCTTCCTTATTGAGGTATGAAATCAAGTCAAGGGATTTTTCCACATGCTGTTTTCCTGTCAGTTAACTATTGCCTAAGACAGAATCAGTACAGCAACTGTAAGTTTGCAGTTCTACTAGAGTCAGCAGTAAAATAAGAATGCACTACCACTACTGTTACCGACCATTCTTCTGCAAATCTCAGCCAGTAGAAACGAACAAGATGTCTTGAACAGATAGAAAAATTTGAAAGCAATTGTTGTATTTATTTACATAAGATATAATTGTATGCCTAGAGAACTCAAGAGACTCCAGCTAAAAAACCATTAGAAACGATAAGAGTTCCATAAAGTGCCATTTGAAATGCTATATAAGTACCTGTTCTATGTATACATTTCAAATTAGAAAATGTAAATGTGTGTGCATGTGAGCAAGAGATGAAATGATCACCAAACTAATGAGTAATGCATAGTAGTGAGATCAAGTGATTTTTGTTTCCTTACTTTATAAATTTTATGTGTTGTTCCAAAACCATTTTTAGAATGGGCTGTATTTTTATATAATTTTTTAAATTATTTTCTAATGTGAAAGAAAAGATAAAATATAATTTATAATTGCAATAGAAATATATGCCAAGTACAAATAAATGTACTCAAGCTATCTTCCAGTGTTCTGCCTGCATCTGTCATGCATGTAGCCTTGCCAGACTCTGAGGCAGGGCTGTACACCCCAGTGACCTTAAAGGAGGAGTCCTTGAGAACAGTGCTGTGGATTAAGTTGAAGTAGCTGCAACTGATTATGGCCAGATAGTTCTTTGTTCTGCTAGGCTTAGTGATGGGAGCTGCCCCAGGATGTACTGAGTTCATGGGTGCAGAGATGGAGGCACTTGAATTGAAAAAAGTCAAGATGAACTGAAGAAAATGAGTCCTTCTGCAAAGGAAATGGAAGATGGGGAAGGTGACATGTCAGAAGATAAGGACAATGGCAGTAGAGATGAGGTTGTCATCCCTCAGAGGAATGTCAGGAAGGATACAACTGCTGCAGAAAAGAAAATAGGAGAAAAGTCTCAAGTTCCCATGTTTGCTGAAGAAGTGTTGTCATCAAGCAGGAAGGAAACCATGGGAGCCAAGAAGGCAAAGGACAGAAGGCAGCTGCCAAGCTTGGAGACCATGAAGACTTTGAAGATAAAAACTGTGGGTTGAAAAAACACATGAAAAAATGCTCACCATCTCTAGCAATAAAGGAAATGCAAATTAAAACCACGCTAAGATTCCTCCTCACCCCTGTTAGAACAGCCATCATCAGCAACACCACCAACAACAGGTGTTGGCGAGGATGCGGGGAAAAAGGAACCCTCTTACACTGTTGGTGGGAATGTAGACTAGTACAACCACTCTGGAAAAAAATTTGGAGGCCACTTAAAAAGCTAGACATCGATCTACCATTTGATCCAGCAATACCACTCTTGGGGATATACCCAAAAGACTGTGACACAGGTTACTCCAGAGGCACCTGCACACCCATGTTTACTGCGGCACTGTTCACAATAGCCAAGTTATGGAAACAGCCAAGATGCCCCACCACTGACGAATGGATTAAGAAAATGTATCTATACACAATGGAATTTTATGCAGCCATGAAGAAGAACGAAATGTTATCATTCGCTGGTAAATGGATGGAATTGGAGAACATCATTCTGAGTGAGGTTAGCCTGGCCCAAAAGACCAAAAATCTATGTTCTCCCTCATATGTGGACATTAGATCAAGGGCAAACACAACAATGGGATTGGACTATGAGCACATGATAAAAGCAAGAGCACACAAGGGAGGGGTGAGGATAGGTAAGACACCTAAAAAACTAGCTAGCATTTGTTGCCCTTAACGCAGAGAAACTAAAGCAGATACCTTAAAAGCAACTGAGGCCAATAGGAAAAGGGGAACAGGTACTAGAGAAAAGGTTAGATCAAAAAGAATTAACCTAGAAGGTAACACCCACGCACAGGAAATCAATGTGAGTCAATGCCCTGTATAGCTATTCTTATCTCAACCAGCAAAAACCCTTGTCCCTTCCTGTTACTGCTTATACTCTCTCTACAACAAAATTAGAAATAAGGGCAAAATAGTTTCTGCTGGGTATTGAGGGGTGGCGAGAGGGAGAGGGCAGAGTGGGTGGTAAGGGAGGAGGTGGGGGCAGGGGGGAGAAATGACCCAAGCCTTGTATGCACATATGAATAATAAAAGAAAAAGGAAAAAAAAAACAAAAAAACTGTGGGTTGGAGCAGGGTAAAGATCAAAATGTCAAAGAACTTTTGATCAAGAACCTACCTGACAGTCTCTCAACAAGAATTGAAAGTGTTGGAAACACTTTTCACATCAGAATAGTGAGCAAGGATAGCGTGAGTGAAGGAGCTTCCTATATTGAATTCAAGTCACAAGGCCATGCAGAGAGAGCCTTCAGTGTGAAGCAGGGAATGGGGAATGGAGGATCAGAGATTGATGGGCTTGCAATCATTCTGGACCATATTAGAAAGAAAAGCAAAGGCTGAGAAGGAACCAGAGCAAGAAAGCCATACTTTTCAAGAAAGATGGGAGAGAGCTTACATCTTTTTGGAGATAAAGAATGTGTTCCTATATGCCTAGTATACAAACAAAGTCTCTGTTGAAAGAATACAACCTACAGTACCATTATGAAGCAAACCATAGCAGGAATCATGATGGATATACTGAAAAGATGCATAATGACTGAAAAAAAAAAAGATTAAAATTTCAACATGATTTGCTTCTAAATGTGAATAGATAATACTGCTATAAAATATAGTTGTGTATTTAGTGAAAAAATTGCCTGTACATATTGGAAGTTTGGATTTTGTATTTTTGGTTTGGTTTGGTTTTAGAGGTACTGGAGGTTGAACTCAAGGCCTTGTGCTTGCTAGTCAGGCATTCTACCACTTGAGCCACATCTTCAGCCCTTTTTGTTTTCTTTGGTTACTCTTTTTTCTCCTCTTTGGTTATTTTTGTGATTGGGTCTCTCTTTATGCCCAGGCCAGCCTGGACCTTGATCCTCCTATTTGTGTTTTCCACATAGCTGGGATGACAGGTATGTGCTACCACACCCAGATTTTGTTGGTTAAGATGGAGTTTCCCAACTTTTTTTTGCTAGGGCTGGCCTTGTAAACCACAGTCTCCCTGACTTTGCCTCCCAAGTAGCTAAGATTACAGGCTTGAACCACCATGCCAGGCAAAGAATGTCTTTTCAGGGTAGCAGAAATTATGAACACAGACAAATATTTGGAAATATAAGAGTAACTGGTAATAATTGTTGCTCAGCATGTTGACAGTTCAAGAAGTTGCAGAAGGGAAATCGTTGTAGTTTTCTCCATTGGAGCTCATGACAGCACTGTTATCAATAATGCCCCAGTTAGTTGTGATTATTTATGGTGTTATTTTTGATGTTACTGCAGAACTTTTTAGTATGGTAACTGTGACAGGCATGGCATCAGGAGTTGATTTATTACATGTTGAGAAAAGTTTTTAAAAGCTTAATGTAGATTGGTCAAAATTAATGTTAGCCCAGATGGCAAGTTTACCATGGTTGGTGTTTAGCAACTTATTACAAGACTGAAATCCAACATGACAAGGCCTTGTAGAGACTCAGAACTCAAGTCTATACATGGGTGCCATTTCCAGGAATTGCCCTGTTCTAAAAAGTTACAAGTGGATCATGTTATGGACTTAGTGGTTCACAGTTACAGAGCTGCATTCCCATGACTGGCACCATTGAAAATTCTGTGCTTTGTTCAGAGATCAGTTGCACAGTGTGAAGTCCTGTTCTGCTACATGGAAATTAAGTGGCCGAGTTGTGGTGTCACTGCGTAAGCAGGTTTTAAAGCAGTGGGAGAAATGAACGTGTTCATGTCTTCCCAAGGGAGCCCTGTACCTCAGCTCACTAGCAGAGATTGGGTCAGACTTAGACTTTGTGATCAACATCACAACCCATCTAAACACATTGGAGAGTTCTCTGCAAGGATTCCACAAGAAGTTACACAGATGCATGATTCAGTTCACTCTTTCCTAGCAAAATTGTGTCTTTGGAAAACTCATTTGACAGGAGCGATCTGGCCCATCTCCCTACACTGAAATTAGTTTCAGAAAATGAAAGTGATGGCCTGAGCTTAAACCTATTACTTGAATTTATTAAAAAGTTGAAGACTGAGTTCCAGAAAAGGTTCTCTGATTTCAGAATTTATGAAAATGAACTAATATTGCTTAATTCACCTTTCTCAATAAATGTTAATCATGTAAGTGAAGAGCTAAAATGGAGGCTATTGAATTGCAGTGCTACACTATCCTGAAAAACAAATACAAGCCGGGCACCACTATCTCACACCTGTAATCCTACCTAGTTAGGAGGCAGAAATCAGGAGGATTAGAGTTTGAAGCCAGCCTGAACAAATAGTTTGCAAGACCCTATCTCAAGAAAACCTATGACAATAAAGGGCTGGCACAGTGGCTCAAGGGGTAAGAGCGCCTGCCTAGCAAGCATGAAGCCCTGAGTTCAAACCCCAGTGCCACCAAAAAAAAAGCAATATGACAACGTTGAAATCCCAGAATTCCACAAATATCATGGGAATGGTTACTGTAAATATAAAATCTGATGTGTACAAGTACTTATGTTTGTGAGCAGCTATTTTCTGTAATGAAATAAAATAAAACTAAATATTGCTCCCAGTTAGATTTAAAGATGAATTCTCTACTGCCTTTTACTACAAGATTCACAATCTGACATTGTTTGACACATTTTGGGCATAAGAAAAGGATTTCAGATTTCAAATATGAGGAGTAATAAATGAAACTTCTAATATTTCTGTTTTCAAGTTATATTTCTGGTGTCATATTTGGCATCTTATATGTTTGTTATACCTTACACCACATAAGGTAAAGTCAGATTATACTCCAAAAGACAGAGCTAAGGAAGGAAAGAGGGAAGAAGAGACTGAAGGGAGGGATGGAGGGAAGGAGAAAGAAATTTACTAAAGCCTGTAAATCTAGCTACTTAGGAGGCAGAGATTGAAAGGATCATGGTTTCAGGCCAGCTGGGGCAAAAAGTTTATGAGACCCTATCCCAACCAATGGTCAGGCATGATGGTGTGTGCCTATCACCTCAGCTATGCAGGGAATCACAAATAAGGTTATAGTCTGGGACAGCTTAGGTATAAAGTGAGACCCTACCTCAAAAATAACCACCTTCAAAGGGGCTGGCATTGTTGCTCAAGTGGTAGAGTACCTGCCTAGCATGAGGCCCTGAGTTCAATCTCCAATACTGCCAAAAAAACTGATGAAAAAAAATGTAAAATAAAAGAATGTCAAGATAGGAAAGTGTATTATCAAACCTTGGTAACTAAAACAGTTTGATATTGAATTGGACAGATCAGTTAAGCAAGAATGCAAAGACCAGAAATAGACTCAAATGCATGTGGAAATTTAGTATATGTAAAATAGCATTTCAAATTTGTTCAGTAAAAAGGTGGATTATTAATGAATGGCATTAACAAAATAAAGTGGTCATCTGATGCTGAAAGTGGAGTAAATCTGTAAAACAAATTCCAAATGCATCATCTTTAAGAAAAATGAACCTGAAGAAGTATAGAAACATCTTGGAAGCAGTGTAGCATCTTAGAGTAGGATAAATACAGATATAGGTATTTTAAAGCGAAATTCAGCTTTCAAGAAAAATTAAATTCAGCTTTCAAGAAAAATTAAATTTAACAATGAGAATGTTGGCATCGCATGTTACAGACCAGCTTCCTTAATTTATAATGGAATCTGTTTAAAAAATTCATGAATATCAAAAACTTTGATGGTCTAAGATTTTTCTCTGTGTAATACATAAGATTTTGAAAATCAGTGAGTTAGTAACTGTAAAGTATCTGGGAGTCTATTTTTAAGATAACTTGCATGATTTCATGTATCCTTACAGAAGATATAAGGTGATTGGACCAGAGACAAAAAAGAAAAGCTTTATTATCCATAGCATAGCCACAGTCACAGCATAAGCACCATATTTTGTTAGTATTTCCTTGCCTCCCAAGTCCCTTGAGGGTGCTGATGAGAGGCTCAAATGAGTACTCTGCACAGTAGATTCCTATCCCAGTAAGCAAAGCAGAATCCTTGATAGGGGAAGGAAGACAGAACTCAGCCTGGGTTACAGAGGAGGCACTGTATTCATTGTACTGGACAGTAAGCAAAGGTGTCCCCTGCTCCAAAGAACAATACTGTCTGCTTTTAAGATTGTTCACTTACATCCTTGGAAAGATGGACTGGAACAAAAAAGGCAATTGGTGCCTCTGTTTGAAAGATGTACAGAAACATGAGACTCATCAAGAATTGTCTCCCAGCAAGAAGTCACCCCACAGCCCCATTTCCTGGGGAAAGGACAAAGAGGACACAAAAAATAAATCACAGATGAGTAATAAACTAGTGAAAGTGCCTAACCTTATTCGTGAAAACACAAATCAAACATTGATGAGATACCATTGTTCATCTGTCAAAAAAAGCGAATGTCAAAGATTGCACCCATCACCTGCTTTGAGGTGATGATACAGAGCAACAGCTACTAACTGATCTGTGCTGATAAACATGCTATTACAAAACTAGAGCAAAATGCAGAAGTGTATGAAGATGTTCCCACTGTAAAACAAGGAAAGAGTGTATGTGTGTATACACATGTATTTCTATATGAGTAGACTTTCCAGAAGGATATACCAGGTATCAGAGCTTTACCTCTGGGAGGGAACTGGGGATCAGAAGAGGAAAGAAGGCTTTTCATTATCCTTTGCACTGTTGGAATTTTTCCATGTGTATATACTCTTAGACTGAAAGAAGTGCAGAATGGGTAGGTGGGGCAACAGCTCAAACATCAGCACAGGGTTTATTGTGGAGAAATGGTCCTGTAGAGGGGGTCCTCAGCAAGAGGCCTGAAGCCCACAGCCACTTACAGACTGGGGGTGGATAAAGGAGAAGTCCAGGAGGTCACTAGGCAGGAAAATCCTCAATGGCCCTCTGACCCTTAAGGGCAGGCCATTTCTTCTAGACCAGATGGGCAGTTTCTAGTAAGTGGCTTAATTAAGGTGGATGTCTGTTTTCTTTAGGGCTGGGTGGAGTTTCCAGTTAGTCACCTTCAAGGTGTTCACCCTAGCATATACTTCTTTACAAAACTTAATTAAAAAAAAACAAAACTTCTATAAATTCCGAAAAGCTGAATGCAGTGAAATTTGAATAAGACCACACATTTACAGAGGGCATGATCTTAAAGGTCTCTACAAAGAAAAACTCCTTTTCAGGCAGGGAAGAATTTCTCTCAAATTAAGAATTTTCACACTTTAATAGAGAACTAGCTTTTTTACTTCTTTGTTTTCAGATGATGCATTTTTTTGTTTTTTGGTTTTTTTTGATTGTACTGGGTGTACATTGTGACATTTGAAAAGTTCTTACAATATATCATAGTTGAACTCACCCCCTTTTTTATTTTAAGTGCATAGATACTAAAGTCAGATGGACCAGGGTTCCAATCCTGATTATAAACCTTGAGCAAATTACTTACCCCTGAAGAATTACTTGCCTAAGATTCAGGCTGAGATCATACACATAGTAAATGGCAAAATGATCACACTAAGAAAAAGTGGAGCACTCAACACAGTATATTAGTCTCCTCAAACTGCCAAAACAAAGTAGCACAAACTGGACACGTTAAACAGCAGAAATTTCCTCACTGCCCTGGAGGTGGAAAGTTCATGGTGAAGGTGGCAATAAGGCTATTTTCTCATGAAACCTCTCAGCTACATGCCTCTGGGGGTGGGGCACTCATGTGTCTTGCCAGTCTTAGCCAGTTAGGGCCACTTCTGTGACTTTATTCGATCTTCATTACCTACTTACAAGGGGGAGGGTGTATGGCTTCAAAATTGGAATTAAGAGGGAATGCAATTCATCTGTAACTCAGGACCACTCCAAGGTCTTCATTGTACAACCCCAAGAGTCCAGTATACACCGCCATACACAGTGACCCTGCTAGTTATTCTCATGCTTCTTCCTAAGCTCTAAAATCTGGTACTCTATTATTACACTGTGTCTTCAACTTTTTAATAGACCTGCTTAGAAAGATCTAAGTTCATGAGCTTTATGACAGAAAACTCCATTACAGTCATAAGATTTTTTTTTTTTAGCATTTATAACTTATAGTAAAACCCCTTTACTTTTATTAGAGCATTAGTTTGGATGAGTTCAAGTCATTCTGCCATTTTACAACACACTTGGAAGATTTTGCTATCGCCATGCAAATGTTTAACTTAGCTCATCGCCCTGTGAGACTGGGTAAGTGACATGAATCATTAAATTTTCATCCTCTATAAGCAACTTCATTCTGTTCTTCAACTAGATGATACCAATCAAAGAGCCATTTATCAGTAAAATAATTGGCCTTTTAATTCAATGTGGTTATTCTAGATTTACAGTATTAACACAAACAACACTAATGATTGCTTTTTTGCTTTTATTTTCTCATTTTCCTAATTACTTAAATATGTGGTTAATGCCTTGATTAAATTAAAATATCTTCTTACTTACATGGCATTTCTCAAGTAAATTTACACTTCAAATGTATTTGTGGGTATTTTTTGTGTTTTCCTAAACAAAAATGTAGATTTGTTTCTGTAATAACAATGTAGGCTAATTCCACTTATTCCATTCCATCTAGTTGATGATTTGTTTTATGTTACTTTTTTTTAGCAGAGTTTAAGAGAGCCGTGAAGGTAGCAACTGGACAAGATCTCTCAAACAACATTCTGGACACTGTTTTCAAGATCTTTGATTTGGATGGTGATGAATGCCTTAGTCATGGAGAGTTTCTTGGAGTGTTAAAAAACAGGATGCATCGAGGTTTATGGGTAACAGATCTTGAATTTTTAAAAAATCTAACATGTTATTAGCAGTGTGTTAAACCTAGAGTTTGGGGCAGATATACATTCTTAAAGGGAATTTTAATCATTTAAAAAGAGGCTGAGCACTGGTGGCTCATGTCTATAATCCTAGTTACTCAAGAGGCACAGATCAGGAGGATTGTGGTTCCAGGCCAGTCCTGAGGAAATAGTTACTAGTACCACAAAAAAAAAAGATTATGGAGGTATAAGTGACACACTGAAATATCTTTTGTATAAAATGAGATGTAACATTTTTCTTTGCTACTTTAACCTGAATCTAATAGAAACCCCTGTCTAGAAATCATAGTCTAGGATTTATTTGCCTTTGGGCTCTGTAGTTAAATAAATCCTAGTTCTACAATTTATTAACTGCTGATCTTGCAAAACCACTTAATTTTTCTAAGCCCCAGATTCCTCATCTGTATAATGAGAGAACTAATAGAATCTACCAGAAATAGTTATTAAGAGAATTATGTATAAAATACGCAGTATCTAAGACACATAAAGTAAATGTTAGCTCTTAACCTTTATTCACTTAAATTCACACAGTGGTCAAATCAAAGTCAGAATTTTGTTAAGATTAGAACCTCCTAGACGCACTCTCATGAAAGCCTGTAACAGGAAAACTAGGGTACTTACTTAAGCTGAAAGAAAGGATAGAGGATGGTAGTGTGACCTCTTGTTCATGAAGGCAGGCTATTTAATCATTTGCAGCTGAGGAAGTGAGTTGTTTCCTCCCATCCGATAATTTTCATTAGCAAACACGTTTAACGACATAATCTGCTCTCTATTTTTTTTTTCAGGAGTATAGGAAGACAAATAGTAACATAAAGTACACATGAAGCCATGTTTAGCCGTGAAGAAAATGACCCTTAATTTTTACTTTTGATTAACAGGTACCACAACAACAGAATATACAAGAATACTGGAAATGTGTGAAAAAAGAAAGCATTAAAGGAGTAAAAGAAGTCTGGAAACAAGCTGGAAGAAGCTTTTTTTAAAAAGATAGGACATAGGGCTGGGGATGTAGCTAAGTGGTTGAGTATTTCCCTACCATGCATGAGGTTCTGAGTTTGATCCCCAGTACTGGAGGAGAAAAAAAAAGTAAAAAGATAGCATGGCAATTACATTGCTCCAGATGTCACAATTTGAGGTGGTTTTTTTCATGCTTTCTGCTTTTCCTCTTAAGACGTCATTGATTTCCTGTGTAATATAAAGATACACCATATATTTGTTTTCTAATTGAATAATTTCTTAATGTTAGTTTTCATTAAAGAACTTCATAAAAAGAAAATATATTCCTTTACAAAAGCAGATACTGGATCATGTCAGAGGGCCTGTATTTGAAGTATGTTTTGTGCTTTGGGAATATGGAAAGCTCGTTATTCACTGATGTCTTGGACACAGAGCAGATATGCTTTCTGGAAGAGTAAGCAAGTACTTTTGGAAAAGTCCTTGGTTCATAGGCTGGGATCATTTCCAGGATTGTGATGTTCCTGGCAGAGTAAGTGATGTTAAAGACTGACTGCAGATTTCTCTCCTCTGTGTCAGCTCATAAATTTCTTGTGTTTTATTCCAGTTAGCTTAGCTGTGTATTAGTTGTCAGTATCTTCCCTGGAAGCAGAATAAAGTATTTACATATATACAAAAGTACTTGAGGGCTTTTTTTTAATTTTACATTTTTTTTTTACAACTACATTTTTTAATGGAAATACTTTCATCCTTTTTCAGCCTCATTAGTTATATTCTTAAAAGCTAGTGTAGGTCTGGGGTGTAGAATGCTTGCCTACCATGCTGGTAGATGCCTTGGCTTCTATCGCCAGCACTGAAAGAACTGTGTAGTTGGGAAATTTTTGATCATAAGATCTGAATATCAGGATATATTGGGTTGTGAAAAATGTTTAAAAATAACTAAACATTAATTGGCACTTAAGTATAAAATATTACTATAAAATGATATTTTTTAAAGAGAAAATGGTCAATAAAATTAAAGACATGCCTCTCAAATAAGAAAATTGAAACTATTTAAAGTCAGTCCTACTCCCTTAGAGAATGAGCTGATTCCAATACCATGGCAGCGAAAGTTCAAGATGAGCCTGGAGCATCTTGTGCCTATCACCAAGGATAGGGTCACTGGATGATTGGGAGACAGATAGACAAAGCCAACTTGAAGGGAAGGGCTGCCCCT
Organism: Castor canadensis; assembly: GCF_047511655.1. Taxonomy (NCBI): domain Eukaryota; kingdom Metazoa; phylum Chordata; class Mammalia; order Rodentia; family Castoridae; genus Castor; species Castor canadensis. The sequence continues at coordinate 82,928,365 of NC_133395.1, forward strand.
GTCTGGTGGGGGAGTTTGAGCATCTAAGAAGTTAATAGCAGTACTAGCTAGTAAAATAAGAGCTCCCAGCTTACAACGAAAGTGAATTCATATGCTAATGGTACAAGAGAAAGCAATCATTCTTGGAGTTGTGAAGGGTCGGCCTTGAGCTATTTATCTGCTAACTTGCCCAGAGAGTGCTCCCTCACAGTGTAATGTTGGAGATTGACAAGTTGCAAAAGCGTTTGTCCAGTCACACAAATATTTTCCTGTTGAGTCGAAAATGTAAGTTTTCTCTAATTCGTTGTTTTAGAACTACAACAGACCCTCAGTATCAACAGGGTTGTGGTTCTAAGATCTCCGTTGAGGATAAACTGCACATGCTCAGGTCATATTACCTGAGTTATAGAATGCACATGCAGGAAGTTAAATTGTTCTTGAAATATCTCTTGATTTTTTACCTCACTTGGTCAAAACTGCATTAATAAATCTGTGAATAAGGCAGGCTTACTGTAATTATAAAATAACCTTTTTTTGTGGTACTAGAATTTGAACTCAGGGCTTGCATTTGCCACGCAGGTGCTCTACCACTTGAGCTACAGCCCCAGTTCTTTTTGGCTTTAATTATTTTTCAAATACTGTCTCATGTTTTTGCCCAGGTTATCCTCAGACCACAGTCCTACCTCTACCTCCCATGTAGCTGGGATTACATGCACAGCAATTACTCATTTTTTCCTTCTCATAAAACCAAACCAAGAGAAAAGATAGACAAGTCTTCTGTCATTTCCTTTGTTAGCCACAAAAATACTCTCCTTACCTGCCCTTTCAGATGTCCATAAGAGTAAGAACTGGGGGAATAAAGACCCAAAACTTGGAAGGGTTCTCATGTCTTCAGTCTCAACTTTATTTTTCTAATAGACTATTAGAAAAGAGTGATAAGTGATAAGGAAACCCAGAGAAAGATTAAAGCTGGGAAAAGAACCAAAGACGAGTAAAGCTCTTTCCCTTAGCTGGGGCCCCTGCATCCAGCACTCCCTACTTGCCTGCTGCTGCTTTTCTCAGTATAAAAACCTCAACCACCCTGAGCTTGGGGCCTGCGCCATTTTGGAGATATTCAGGTGCTGGCCGGCTAGTGTAGTAAACCTTCCTTTCCTTCAGCCACTGGGTTTGAGTTTTATTCTCGCTGGTCAGTCTCATACTGTCTATAACGTCTTCTGCAACAAAAGGACTGGGGGCATGGCTCAAGTGGTAGAGTGCCTGCCTATCTTTTAGGCAGACCATCTTATTGTTACACTCTCCGATGTGCAGAGTTTAAAAAGCAACGATAAAGGAATATGTAATTTATGACAGCTGGCCAAGCACTTAAAATTTGAGGTAAACTAGAATTATTTTCAGCAATCACAAACTACATTTTATCTCACTAACTGAACTTATTCATCCATTTAAAAAGTTTTTATTGTGAAGGGTTTTTTTGAGATAGGATCTCATGAGCTATTTGCCTGGGCTGCCTTCAAACTGCTATCCTCCTGATCTCTGCCTCCTGAGCAGCTAGGATTACAGGCATGAGCCACTGGAGACCAGTTGAAGAAGCCGTTAAGACAGCATTTTCAAGCCTGAATTTTGGCCCCATTTGGATACTTCTATGCGAACATACTTGAGAAATGATAGGTAAATTACATATCAGGGCTAAGGTCGTTAAGAGCCTCAGAGGAGTAACTGTCTCCCTAATTTGACATTAAGTTTAGTAGACTTTACAATCACATTGCCAGTCATATAGACACATTTAAAAAAAAAAAAAAACATGATTGAAGTGACAAGCCTTAATGTAGCCTCAAGAAGATGACAGAACAATGCTCCAAAGGGGGCAGAAACAGCAGTAGTTTTCCAGCTACAGGTGACAATCCTAGCATTAGCTTTTAGAAAGCACAACTGAGTTTATTACACTCCAGGCACAGTATGTATTTCTTCCCCTCTTAAACTTTAGAAAACCAGATCAGAAGGCAGTCATTTGGAATTAGTCTATTATGAAAAGTTACTCAAGTCTTCATGAGAATTCCCAGGGCTGGGGATGTAGTTCGTGGGCAGAGTGTGTACTTAGCATGTGTGAAGGTCTGGGTTCAAACCCAGGCACGGGGGGACAGTCCCCAGCCTGTAGAAAGCCTACCAGTCCCCATAACAAGAGGGAGTTACACCGTCCACTCTTCTTCCAAATAGTGGCAAAGGTTCATTGTTGTGAATAAACTCAGCTTTCATTACCGGGTATGGAGAGTAATTTATCAACACCTGTTTTTAAGCTCTTCAAAGAACATAAAATTTGAAAAATTTATCTGATGCATCCTGATTCTCAAAAAAAACCAAAATGCCTTAGTTTCCATGTGGCTAAAAAAAAATGGGTGTTAGTATTTATATAGACTTCTAACCTGACCCTCCTTAGGATACCAAGCTTTTCTAGTCATGGTAAAGGTCTCGTGCTAACTAACCTCTTCTTTGGCATTTGTAAAACCACTAGCAGGAGCAAAACCATTTGCAGTGAGCAAATGGGGACGAATTTCTGATGATAAACTAACCCTGGTCCACTATTAGCACTGTGGTTTAATTGTATTAATCAAGCCCCAGTTGCTGTGGGTAAGAGACAGAGGGTGGCGTGACAAGGGGACTGAGGGCAGTTACATATGTCATAAAGAGACTAAGATATACAGTGAAGATCTAATTTGTTAACATGCTGTATTTGAGGTTTGGAAACCATGGGTAACAGCTATAAAATAATACACTTTTTTTTTTTAAACCATCCTGGCGGTTTGAATTTGAGGCCTCATGCTTGCTAGGCTGACACTCTACTGATTGAGCACTCCACCAGCCTTTCCTATGTTGGTTATTTTTGAGATGGGGTCTCACTTTATGCCTGGGCTGGCCTGGACTGCCATCCTCCTACTTGTGCTTCTCCACATGGCTGGGATGATGGGTGCATGCCACCACACCCAGCCATTGGTTGGGATGGGGTTCATAAATTTCTTGTGGGGCTAGCCTCAAACTGTGATCCTCCCAATTAGCTATAATTACAAGCTTGGGCCACCATGCCTGACGTAAGACACCAACCTTTACAATATTTGAGTAACTGTAATTGTAGAGTTTTCTGGTATGACCCAACTTTCATTATAAATGGACACTTTATTGAATATTAAATTATCAGTAAGGTAAAAGAAGCAAATACATTTATAGTGACCAATTAAAAATGGAAATTAGATAAGAATTTGGTGAAATTATTCATTGTTTCCAGTTCCATCTTTCTCCTAAGAGAGCTCAAAAAACAGGCCTCTGGAAAACTGTATTCATCATCTACATAAAAACGGCATGTGCTAGTATGTGGATGTCTTTCCTTCAAGGACAAATAGGTTATAGATGCTCACTTTCATGTGCAGTAGTTTTGAAACATTCCAAAGCACTTTAAAGGAAGTATACAAACCTAGAAAAAATGCACTTTGTTGTGAAAATTGATTTAGTTTCATAAAAGTTAAGACTTGGATGTACTCAAAAGTCAATATCACCTTTGTATTGATGAATATAGAGCAGATCCAATTTACAGAATATTACCAACCAATCGGCAAAGTTAACTATACTCTTGGCAAACAGTGATTTATGACATTTCTCCAAAACTAACATAGGTCCAAGTTCAACAGTAAAAAGGAAAAAAGTCACCAGCAGTTGCTACTTTATAGCTCAAGAAACTTAACAGAATTTGGTTCTGTTTCAGAGCATGAATTGCTTTTCAGATGAAAAACCTGGGTGGTGGGGGTTTGTTTTGGGGGGTGGGGGTAAAACTCAGGGCAGAAAACAGGAGTGACAAGAGGTACATTTCTCTGGTCAGACACTCAAGTGAGAAGGTAATAATTCTGAGAAGTTCTCAAGTGGACACCGTTGTGCTCATCCTCTAAGAGATGAGGAAGTGGCAGAAGTTTCTGCGAGATGGAGAAACAGGGACACTTCTCCAGGAAGTCAGGACCAGCCAGTGCAGCTTGAAAGTGGCTCTTTTCTGATGATAGAACTTAAAAGTATCTTGTTACATTATCACATGTGGCAACGCCATACAACCTTGAGTCCCATGCTGTTGAGCTGGTAAATTTCTCTCACCAGTGTGCAAAACACATCTTCAACACCCTGTCTATTCTTGACTGAAGTTTCAGTAAATAGAATACCATAACTCTTGGCCTGTTTCATGTCAACTGTTCTTGTTGGGAATCATACTTGTTTGCTAGTAGCACTGTAGGTACATCATTTGAATCTTTATTTGCATAATATGCTCCCTATAGAGGTTAATATCAACAAACGATTTGCTATTAAGGCAAGTAGGCAGAGGAAACCTTTACCTGTCCTCATGGATTGGTCTCTCATAGCACTGTTTTACCATCTGTTACCTACCACCTGCTTTCAGTAAGAATCCATTCATTCACAAAGTGGTTCTAGATTGGTTAGTCAATAACTTTTCCCAACATCACCTTCTCCAACCACCACCATCAGTTTGTGCCCGGTCTCTTTTTTTTTTTTTTTGTGGTACTGGGATTTGAGCTCAGGGTATATGCCTTGAGTCATTCCACAGCTCTTTTTTTTTGTGATGGGTTTTTCAAGATAGGGTCTCTTGAACCATTTGCCTGGGCTGGCTTCAAACCTTGATCCTCCTGAGTAGCTAGAATTACAGGCATAAGCCACCAGCACCCAGTTTGTACCTAATTATTTAACACCAGCAAGAACCTCAAGGTCTGCTGCCCCTACTTCAAACAGATTTAGGACCTCAGACAGGAAAAATATTCTGGGTTCTGGAGACCACAGAACCGTCATGAACAGCCCCCACCAGGGAGCAGCACTTCTGGTCCCCTCTCATGTTTCTTGCTCTGTCTCAGTGTTTCATCATACCAGTGAAAGCAGGAAGTGTAAAATAGAATTGCAGGTCAGGCCTGCCTGGGCAAAAAGCAAGACCCCATTTCCAAAATACAGCAAAAAGGCTGGAGGTATGGCTTAAATGTAGAGAACCTGCCTCACAAATGCAAAATAATGAGTTTAAACCTCAGTACCACCAAAAAAATAAACATATTTCAAACTCTAGTGAAGACTTCTGGGGTCTGGGCTCCTAAGCCCCAGTCTCACACAGTTCCCACTATACTTGTAGCTTCTCCTCCCAAGTCCAAGTTGAGGTGTGCATAGGCGGCAATCCTTTCCCAACCTGTGCTGCTCCTCCCTCGCAAAAGTGCTCTGGCCCCCACAATTTTTTAGAAGCAGCTGTGGCTGTTACCAATGTGTGGGTTTTATTTTGGAGGGTCTGCAGCCTGCTGTTTCTTACTGGTTTCTCTGCATGAAACAGCAGTTGTGCCATGTCGGGACTTCTGGGCTTATGGTGGAGTTTATACACCAGGTACACCACAAGGGATTCTGGGCCCTCTGTCGATCCATACTGCCCTTGGTTAACTGAGGCTCGTGGGGTATTGATTCTTTCCAGTTCTGCAGGGAATCAGGTATGAGATTTGCTATTCCATAGGTGTGTCCCCATGGAAGAATGTGGGTGATGTCACTCCACTGCCACCTTGCCATGTCTCCATTTCAAAGGCTTCTAATCCACATGGTTAGGTAGTAGATAGTCACAGCAATAACCCCACTTTTCTGGTTCCAATTTTCTGTGTTATTCAAAATTTTCCAGTTCTTTGAAAAAAATACCTGACATAAGAAACTCAAAGGAGAAAAGATTTATTTTGGCTCATGGTTTCAGAGGTTTCTGGCAAGGAAGCATGGCAGAGCAAAGCAACTCACATCATGGTAGCCAGAGATCAGAGAGGGAATGCCTCCTCTAGCTTTGCTCCTTCTTTACCCCTTTGATTCCATCTGGGCCCCCAGCCAACAGGATAGTGTCCTCCACATTTGGGCCATGTCTTCCAGCTTCGTTAATCCTCTCTGGAAAGGCCTTACAGACCTACTCAGAGATATCAAGAATATCCTTATCAAAGAGACCACCACAGGCCAATTCCCATCATTTTCCATCCTCTTGTTCTAGTTTTCTTCACCTAAAAATATGTAATTTAAATTATTTGGTGGTTGATTTATTCGATTAGAACCTAATTCCATGAGAACAGGTAATTTCTTAATTCACCATCTTCTTGAAACTTCAAACACCTGGCACATAATGGATGTCCAGTAAATATTTTTTATATCCAGACATTTTTTATTATTGACATTTATCAAAGTTCTTACAATATGTCATAGTTGAATTCACCCCCTAGTAAATATTTTTGAAGTACTGAATAAATAAAATGAATTAGATCTTTGGGTCAGTCATGAAAGAAGCCACAGGAACAAGCAATGCAATGCTCATCCAAGAATTTTTGCAGAGAAAGGGAGTCAGCCGTAGCATGAAGCAGTCTCCTTTCATGGCAGAGCTATTAAAAGATGGGCACAGTAGGTTACCAGGACTTGTCACTTTAAACCCTCTAACCCATTCTTCTTAGTGCTCCTTGTTCTGGTCATCTACTTTCCATATCATCTGCTCACAGGGAAAGAATGCTCCTCAGAAGTCCAACCTCTTCTGACGATGCTGTCTCCTGCTGTGGGCTTCCCCCATGTGTATCCGTAAGGAATACCGCAATAGAAAGCCATCTTGAGCTACATTAGACCAAAAAGAAGAGCTATCTAAAAGATCTAGAGATGTGTCATGACACCAAGCCTGGTGAAATCTAGGGAGCAGCTGGGATGTAGGAAAATTCCAGCCAGGAACATCAACACAGTCCTTATGCCTTCCTCTACTTCCGTCTGTGTAGCAATTTCATTCTTTTTCATTGCAAGTATGGCAGTGAAGGTCTAGCTCTGCTCTCCTGAAAGAAAAAACTTCCTGGGAAAGATGCTGTGTGGCTGATTCATCTGAGCTAGGCTCTATCCAGATCAATCCACAGTGGCCAGGAGGGTGGGGTCTATAAGAACAGGGCAGGGGAGGAGAGACATACCAAAGGGGTATTATTCCCAGAAAAAGGCAAAGGTGCTGGGTAGACACAGTTCTTACTCTCCAAAGTCAAATTCTGTAGGTTAAGACTAGTTTAGGAGTTTTGGGAAGGCACAGGAAAAGGTACACTCAAGGACAGGTAGAGGATCAGGGTTAAAATCACAAACAGTTTTCAGGAAAACTTGCACGAAGTTGGCTGCCTTGGGATTGGGAGTGTACCTCAGTGGTAGAGGCACTGTTTTCAACTAGGAGAGGAGGGAAAGAGAATTTAAGTGAAATTTGGCTGCTTGGCCAAAATTAGCTATTTTTTTGCCAATACATTTGAAAACGTGCAATAAATTAAGTATTGCTATAGTTTGGATCTGGAATGTTCTTCCAAAGTCATCTGTGGATTGACTGTTCCCAGTCTGTGTTGCTGTTGGGAGGTGGTGAAACTTTGAATTTTTAGGAAGGTAGGCCCTACTGGAAGGAAGTTCAGTCATAGGAGAAGTGCCTTTGGGAGGAGAAATATTGGAAACCCCCCCCTTCCTCCCCGTCCGTCCTTCTTTCTTCTTCCTGGCCCTCATGAGGTGATGTCGCTTCCTGCGACATCTGCTGTCATCATGATGTTCTGTGTCACCACATGCCCAAAGCAATCGGGCTTGCAACTATGGGCTGAAATCCATGAGCCAAAACAAACCACCTCTCCTTTCAAGTTCATTGTCTTGAGTATTTTGTCACAGTACTGCAAGACAATGTAAAAGATTTTAATTTGCATATTTTATTTTTCTCTGCTCTAAGGGAATGTTTTAGACATTTATTATGGTCCAGTGGTTAGACTAGGGATTTGGGTGGGCAGAGCAGAGGCAGCAAGACTCTTAGCTGTTAGCCTTTTGAATCCTGGGCTTTCCCTTTCTTAGCCCAAAAGTGCCCCCACATTCCTGTCGTCCCTCTGCTGATGTGATATATAAGCAGGGGACAAGAGGAAAGGAGGAAGGGCAATGGTACCCTGCAATGAATGCCTTGGGCAGTTCTCCAGATTACAACATCAGCACCACCAGCAAACACCTGCTGAGCAGCTACAGTTAGGGAAGGAAGGGCCCAAGCTCAGAGGATCAAAGGAAGCTGTCCTGACATCAGAAGAGTTGGCATCACCTGTGAATAACCCCAGCTACTCCCACTCTGCATTTTAAGCAGCAGGTGCTGATGGTTAAGTGCCTTATGATATTCCCTGGGGAAGAACAAGGCAAAGTGCAGTCAGTTTGATGCAAATAAGCACACCAGTTTATAGACAGGGCAGCATAAGACCAGTGAGGTACTAAGCTTTTTGTAATAGAAATCGTATATTATCAAAAGCTTGGATGAAAATTGACATTAATACTGCCTTGGTGCTGTAGAATAATTGAGACACAGGATGACACGCAAGGAGAAGAATTAGAAGGATCTTGCAAATCACTTGCCCTACAGCGGAATTAAAATAAGAGAATTCCATACAGACGCTCCACAAGATGGCACCCTTGCTTCTCAAAAACACTTATCTTGCGTGGGCACTGAACATGATTTATAATAGAAAAAGTACATAAGATATGCAGAAAATTACAAAATATTTCAATGACAGTTTGGAAGGAAATATTGTGGAAGACTTTGGCCTGGCATGCCTTAGCTAAATATTTATCAGCTCTTAGAGGAATGAGCACAATGCCTTTCCACATTTACCTTCGGCACGCTCTGTTGTATTTGGGGAGGAAGGAAATCAACCTTTGGAGTCCTTAGGCAACACCCCGAGATCATCAATATCAAACCCTTGCTGAATCGTGCTGTGTTCAATGCACCTTGCTAGTATTTGTCTTTATTCTAGGAGAGTTCTCATTCCAAGAGGATGGAAGGTTTTTGTTTACAGCACCTGGATTTACATGATATTTAGGAGAAACATTGGCTATTAGGAGAAAAATAGTAATGAAATAGAAAATAAAAACTATTAATATCATATATATGCATATATATATATCCTTTATGTTTTGCAGAATATTGTATGAGCTCTCCCCAAAAATTAAAGAAATATTCCTTGTAGCATCATTTCAAATAATAAAAATCGAAAAAGGCATGCGTGTCCAGCATCATGAAAATGGATCAATAAATTGTTCTATAATTGTAGGTGTGCCATGGCATTCTAGGCAGCTGCTTAGGTGGTGAATGCTAAATTAAGTGACATGGCTTTTCTGCTTACTTAGCTATTGCCTCTCTGTTCAATGCCTCCCTTCCTATGCACCCTGGAGTTTGTGATGTGGCCAGTATGCTGGGCTCTGCCCATAGTGGGCAGTAGAGGGAGGCTGCAACCTAGAGTTGGAAGAACCACTTGCTTTTGCTGTGTCATGTCAATGTGTTTTGTGTCCAGTCTGCAACCCTTGGTACCAGTCTCTGCCTTTTTTTTTTTTTTTTTTTTTTTTGGCAGTCCCAGAACCAGCCTCTTTGTGTGTCTTCACCCGCCCCTCCTATCCCACCCCAGAGCGCACCAGCACCAGCCTCCTGGCACCCCTCCCTGGTAGCAGGACCCTTCCTTCAAGCTTCTTGATTCTAACAGCCCCAACCTCTTCCCTTTGTGCCTGAGCCCTGGCAACCATAACTGCTACCAGCAGGGACCCAATGCCCTCTTTGGTTATTATGTTCCCTAACAACTACTTAACCAATTCCTGCTACTAAATGTTCTCTGTTGTAATACTTAATGTGAACTCTGACTGATAGAACGACCATGTGCCAGGAAATAACAAATATCTAACTAGAGGATAGATACACACTTACATAATAGAGTATCTATACATAAATGTATATAAAGGTGCACACATATAGATATATATACCTATGTCTTACATATACTATACTTGCCCCATTATATATATATATATATTAAACATAAAACTTTGTCCAGTCCTCATGACAAATGCTATGAGAAAGGTATTATTATCCCCATTATAGACCGATAACTGAGTCTCAGGGAGGTTATACAAATTCTAGTCTTATTTAGATAGCTAATAAGAGATCAAACGGGGGTTGGAACCCAAATATCCCTGACTCTACAGTCTGTTTTTCTATTACATTCTTAAAGTTATTTAGACCTTGCTATGGTTTGGATGTAGTCTGTCCCCACAAAGGTCCATGTGTTGGAAGCTTGGTTCCCAGAGTGGGAAGCAATGGGACTTTTCAGAAGTGAGGGCTAATAGGAGTTGGCTAGGTGGCTGGGGGCAAGGCCCTCAGAAAGAATTAAGGTAGCTCTCCAGGGACCCTGATTTAGTTCTGATGAGAGTGAAATTGAACAGTTGTAAGAGAGAGAGTCTTAGCCGTGAACCACTCTCTGGCTTCCTGTCTGCCCGTGAGATTCCTCCGTCTCATAGGTGTTCCTGCCATGAAACGTCACGCTAATGCCACAGGCCTCAGTGTGCTGTAGCTAGGAGGGCTGCCCCTTCTGGGACTTTCAGCCTCTAAAACTGTGAGCTAGATAAACCTTTTTTCTTTACAAATTACAGAGGTTCGTATATCTCATCATACCAACTGAAAACAAATTACCATAGACCTCAGCGTCAATTATCCTTATCTGTGTTCTAGGGCTAGGGATGTAGCCCAGGGGTAGAGCACCTGCTTACTGTGTTTGAGGCCATAGGGTCAATCCTCAGCACTACAGAAACAAAACAGCGTAGTTCAATCCTTAGGCAAAACCCCAGGGCAGTCATGAGAAAACATAGAACAAACCCAAACTGAGGGACATTCTATAAATACTTAACCAGTACTTTTTTGTTTGTTTGTTTTTCCCCAAGGAATTGGTCTCATACCTTATTATAGCTCATTTTTCTAAAGAAACTTTTTTTTTGCAGTGTTAGGGTTTGAACTCAGGGCCTTACACTTGCTAAGCTGTAAAAAAAAGCTTTTAGAATCTATATTTGTACATTGACAATATGTAATTTTATATACATGGTACAAAGTGATGTTTTGTATGTATACAAAGTGAAAGGATTAAACTAAGTCAAGGCATATACCTGTCACCTCAAATATTTCAATTTTTTTTTTGTGGTAAGAACATTTGCAATTTACTCTCTAAGCAAATCCAGGCAGAAAATACACTGCCCTTAACTATAGTCATCACGCTGAGCAACAGATCAGACTTCTTCCTCCTATCAAACGCAAACCACGCACCCTTTGGCCAACATCTTCCCATCCCCCTCCAGCTCTGGTAACCACCATTTTCCTCTCTGCTTCCACAACTTTGATTATTTTAGGTTTCACATGAATGAGAACATGAAGTGTTTGTCTTTGTTTTTCCATGCAAAACAAGGAAACATTGAGAAACAATAGCCAGACACTGGAGTTGACCGAAGACCTCACAGTAAACACAGTATAAAATACTGGGACAAAAACAGACATTGGTGGGAAAACAGGTGAAATCCCAGGAAAGTCTGTAGTTCAGTTAATATTGTAGCAGCCACAGGAATGTTTTAGTTTTGATTAATACATCATGGTTATATAACTATTATTTTTCTAACTCTTCTGTAATTTAAAATTTCTAAACAAAAAGATCAAAAAAGGAAAATTAAAAACAAACCATAAACTGGAATTCATTCTATAAGACATATAGTATTTCTGCTGCTTAAATGATAGGAAGTGGGAATGTTACATTTATATACAGCAAAGTTAAGTTCTGAGGGAAGAGAGACCAGTAGACACTAAGATTTGAACATACCCCTTTAACAGCCAAGCGGGCCATGTAGGAATTCCAGGGGGCAGGGGTTAGGGGGCAGAAAGTTTGCAGGCAGAACACACAGATGTGTGCACCACTACCTAACCAGTGTGTGCATAGGTTCGTGGGAAAGAAAGTACCACTGGATGAGAGATAAGGAGCTCCCACTTTCCACACAAAATCACACATGAAAATCCATCATGAGATCCACACATGAAAAGAATTTCAAGGTGCTTCACAATAAGACGTCTCATGGTGGAAGTTTTAGCAAGGATAAATTTTAGCATAACAGGATATAAGTAGGGGGAAGTGGCTGGGTACTGGTACAGGTACTGGCTCACGCCTATAATCCTAGCTACTCAGGAGGCAGAGATCAGGAGGATCAAGGTTGGAAGCCAGCCTGGGCAAATGGTTCTCAAGACCCCATCTCAAAAATACCCAACACAGGGCTGGCGGAGTGACTCAAGTGGTAGAGTTCCTGTGTAGCAAGTTGCAAGGCTCTGAGTTCAAACTCCAGTACCAAAAAAAAAGAAAGAAATCTCAAAAGGGAGGCAGGTGTCTCCGTGTTCTTGTACCTGAACATCCAAAAGAGGTGGTGGGAGCGGGGGGGGGGGGGGGGACTTGCCTTGTTTTTTCAGTTTTTACTGTCTGGTTCTAATATATGAGTCTGGTCCTTTTAACGTTTTTTATTTTTAACTTCCTTGCTTCAAGAAGCCATGGGATCAGGCCCAGAGCAAGCCAGGAAGGTAGGGCTGTGGAGATGAGGTTGCAGGAAGAAAGGCAGCAGAGCTACTCTCAAGTGTGGTTGGCAGACCGGATTTTCTAAGGCTCACACCACTCATGTCATGGGGAGCAGCAAACAAGGAGGAATGGAATGCAGCTGAAGAAGAGTAAGATGTGGGCTCTGTTCCCCATGCAGGTGATTAGGCGAGTTTGTTGTTGAGGGAGTGAAGAGTTCTGTGGAGTGCACTGAGGAGGATGAGGGTCCATGGGGGAGGGCAGGGAATACAGGCAGGAGCTGGTGGCAGTACTGAAATGGTGAATGAGAGAGGAGACAGGCTTTCTAAGCAGCAGCAATGCCTTTGCTTTCTGAATAGTCTGCACCTCTTCTTTTTCCTTCATCCCACCCAGATCCACTCCTGTGCCCTGTCTCTCCTCCCAAGTGCATCACTGAAAACTGTGGACTTGCACTGAGAAAAGACTGAAAATGCCAGACAGAGAGAGACAGGGAGAGAGAGAGGGAGAGAGAGAGAGAGAGTGAGAGAATTGGAGCCAGGTTACAAGACTCTTTAGTCCAGGGAAACATGAGACTGCAGTCACCACTGTCACTCTGCCCCAGCACTGCAGGTTTCTGCAGTTTCACTAACACATAAAGCCAGTCTTGGTGGCATCGGCAAATCCCAGCACTGAGAGGCTGAGGCAGAAGCTCAAGTTCAAACCCAGCCTGGGATATCTAGTGAGACCCTGTCTCAAGAAACAAATCAAAACAGACAAAAAGATAATAACCTCAGTGAAAGCCTTTTCCTTCATTCTTCCTGCTTTTATTTTTTTTTTGGTAGGACTGGAATGGAACCCTTACCACAGTTCTTACTTGGAATACAGCACATAACATGAGCAACCACCAGTCGCCATCCTGTGCAACTGTACAAACTGGTTGGTCACAAAACCCCATTCTTGGGCTAGGGAATGTGGCTGGGCAGTGGTAAAGTATGCTTTGTATGTGTGATACCCTGGGTTTAATCCCTAGCACCAGAAATAGATTAAATAAAACAAAATGAAGTGAAATGAAACAGAAAAAAAACCAGATAACTGCCTCAAAGCCCCAGACCACTTGGACACCTTCTGGGGCAGTGCTAACCCTAGGTGGCCAGAATGTGATCCCCTTGGGGATCATTCTCTTGGCTTGAATAAGCTCTTTGTTCTCATACTCAGTATGCCTCAACTTGCCTTTCAGACTCGACTGTGTCTTTCACTAACTCACTTGCCCCTAAAGCAAAATACACCTCTGCTTTTCTCTTTTTCTTTTTCTTTTGGCAACACTGGAGTTTGAACTCAGGGCCTCACACTTGCTAGGCAAATGCTCTTCCAGCTTGAGCTTGTTCCACCAGTCCTAGACACAGCTTTTCTGAAGTGATTAAAGAATGTTAAAAGTTGTCTCACCCATTGCAAATTTCACAACTGAGGCATCTATTAAAAAAAAAAGATAGGCTTATACGGGAAAAGTATTAAAATTTGTTTAATACTAAGTTTTATGTAACATGGAGGCTTTAGAAACACAGACAAAGAGGGAAAATCATGTATTTTTATGAATACAGTGCAGAAGTGTTTTTGGAGGACAAGGGGTGTGATCTAATGGTAATAAACCAGGTAACCCAGCAAGGCCTGTTCAGATCCTTCCTGAACTGTCTTCTAGAATACAGATGTTCCTCTCCTCTGGGTACATGGAGAGCACCTCTTAAAGGAGTCTTACAATCTACTTAAGAGGGACATCAGGATTTGTGTGCATGCGGTGCTGGGAATTGCACCCAGGACCTCATAAATGCCAGGCAAGCACTCTACCCCCGAACCCCACCCCCAACCCTGAATTCAAGTTCTGTTGTTGGTTTTTAATTGTGCCCTTTCTTACTGTTAGATTTCTTCATGTGTTTTGGAATTGTGGTTTAATTTTGAGTTTCTCTTCTCTTGGCTCCTTCCAGATCTGTGTCTGCATGGTTTCTGTAAGCCCTAATGGTTTCGTAATTGCCTCTACTTGCCCTTATTCTTCCCCAGCCCTCAATCCAGAATTAGAACTTAAAGTGACATTTAGAGGACCCTGGCTGGTGGTTAGAATGGGGAAACCAGAGATTAACCAGTCACCAGGCCAGCTGTGCTTGATTCACTCCTGGCTTATTGATCTACAGTCCTTCAGTCTCCACAGAAAGCCATGATACAGCTAGGGGACAGCTCAGTGGTACAGTACTTGCCTAGCATGTGCAAGGCCCTGGGTTCCATCCCCAGCACCACACACACACACACACACACACACACACACACACACACATGCAAGGCTGCAATCCTAGATTAATCAGCACAACCTTTTTTTCTGTCTCCTTTTTGGGGAGATGGGGAGGATAGAGATTGGGAGTGGAAGATGGAGCCTCCACTTCCACTTTTCAGGTCTCCATTTTTCTTTGTCATTGCTATGTTTTCAAGCTGAGCTGATGCGTCAAAGCTGATCTGAAGTCTAAGCAGCTTCCTTATCAGCTTCTCTACTGTAGCCACCCTGGTTCAGGTCACCCTCAACTTGGACCTCTATGACTGCCACAGCCTCCCAACTGGTCCCCCATCCTGCAGACTTTTTTTCCCTCCAATCCTTCCCACTATGACCAGAGTGACAGTCATAAAATGCAATTCTGCCCTCATAATGACCCTACCTAAAGTCTATAAATGATCCTGTGTTGTCACAATTCAGTGGCAGAGATGGAAAGGAAGGCAGGGACCAGGATGCTGGTTCCTGTTGAACAACATTAAAAGAACATTAACTCCAGTCTATAGGCACTGATGATAAAAACACTCACAGAGAATGAAAATGTTACTTCCTTCCCCCAAATGTGGCTTCACTGGAATGGTTTTAGAATAAGGAAGTAGACCTGAAATATTTTTTTAGAACCTATGTAAGAGTCAACACCTTTTTAGAACATGAGCAGTCATTTAGAAATCAGAAACTGATCTGGTTGGTGACTTAAAAAGTTAGGAAGAATAGCTGGATAACAATAGAAGCCTTCAAATATTCAACAATTTCTTAGTATTTCCTATTTACACGGCTCTATGGGGGGAACCGAATATAGAAGAAATATTACCTTCAAGAACCTTACAAGATAGTGGGCA
Source organism: Castor canadensis (assembly GCF_047511655.1). NCBI lineage: Eukaryota > Metazoa > Chordata > Mammalia > Rodentia > Castoridae > Castor > Castor canadensis. Next base: position 82,943,892 of record NC_133395.1, read on the forward strand.
AGGTGACTCATATCAATTACAATCAAAATTATCTGTGTTATGTATTGTAACCTCCCAAAAGATATGCTGACATCCTACCTGGCCCCATTCAGAATGTAACCTTATTTGGAAATAGGACTATTATTTATGTACCTAGTTAGGATGAGGTTCACACTGCAATAGGGTAGACCCTGAATCTGATATGAGGAGATGCAAAGACATACACAGGAAAGGAAAATGGCAGGTGACAATGGAGGCAGAGATTGGAGTGCTCCCACTGCAAGCCAAGAAATGCCATGAAAATGATGGCCACTACCAAAAGCTAGGAAAAAGTGGAAGAAACCCTCCTGGTTTCAACACCTTGGTTTAGGATTTATAGCTTCCAGAGCTGTGAGGCATTGCGTTCATGTTGTTTTAAGACCCTGTTTGTGGTACTTTGCTACGGCAGCCCTAAAAAACTAACGTTATAGTTTTACAGCTAATGTTATAAATGATTAAACCAGAGGAAGTCACTTCTGCTGACAGGGAGTTCATGAGCGCCGTGGCATTTGTGCTGAACAAATGTAGCGTGGTTTGACATGTAGACATTGCAGGAAGAGAAAGGGCTTTGTGTTCTCTCATGTCAATTAGAATTCTGTTTTGAAACTAATCCTTATAAGCAGCCCTTCTGGAAAAGGAGCCGAATTTGATTCACTTCAATGCCATAAGCCTTGTTGTGAATATTACCACCGATGTGATTTTTAGGTAGAAAATTGAGGACAGAATATTTACACGTTTTATTACTTCAAGCAGTAGTATGCAGTGATTGAAAATGAATTACTTTTACTACCTTTATCTCACACAAAAAAGGGGGAAGTTTTCTTCCTGGAAACTTTAGTGAGCAATAGCTAATTAAAATCTCAGCTTTACCCAAATTGATATAGTAGTAGCAAGAATGGTATTAAAATGCTACCTGGAGCCAGGCATGGTGGTACACCTATGTAATCTGTAATCACTGGGGAGGCTGAGGCAGGAGGAATGAAAGTTTGAGACCAGTTGGGGCTATGTGGCAACACCTTGTCTTAAAAAAAAAAAATACTGTGTGGAATTATTCCTAATGCTTTTGACCTTGCATTATGATGTCTTCACAGTGATGTGTCATAGATTCTACTATGATTACAAGTCATTGTTCAACCATCTGCAGCTGTAAATAAATTCTTGAAAATTCAGTAGTGGGTTGGGGGACAGTGAAAGGACCATTTGCACCTCCCCTTTCTTCAGCTCAACCTTAAATGTGGGCTCCAAATCATACTGACTGCTGCAGATGGCTTCATCCTAATAAAGAGGCACCTACTGATTGGCCTTTTGTGTTCCACTTGAAGCACGAAATCATTTCAAAAGTACACAGGTTCTTAATCAGAAATGCACATCAGAATCACAGCAGGAACCTTATAACAGTACACTTTCCCCGGCTGCATGCTGGGGTAAGGAATGGCCTTGTCACATTTGAGCAGACCCCACTGGTTACATGCCCCCAGGCAGCGAGTTCGAGTTCTGCTCACCGAGTGGCCCAAGGCCACAAATCAGCTAAGGATTAAGTTTCCCGAGCGCCCACCGACAAAAACCATCCGGTGCCTGTCACTCATCAAGGGGACCGCCCTCCCCTTTGGCAGACTCTCCCGCCCACCCCCACCCTGGGCGACCCCGACTCGTGGCCCCGCCCTTGGCCCCGCCTCCTCCGCCGGGAAGCCCCGCCCCGGCGGCGCGGGCCCGGCTGTGAGCTGTGGCAGGGGCTGGGGCTGGGGCTGGGGCTGGGGCTGGGGCTGGGGCTGGGGCGGGGTGCGGGTGCGGGAGGAGGCGGAGGCGGGATGCCGGGCGGAGGCGGGGCCGGGCCGCGCGGCGCGAGGGGCGGAGCCGCGAGAGCGTCTGGCTCTGTGGCTCGGGCCAGCGCTGCCGCGGAGGCGGGGGAGGCGGGGGAGTCGGGGGAGTCGAGTGCGGAGGGCACGGGGACTCCAGGGGTCTGGCGCTCCCCAGAGCCGCCGAGGCACGCAAGGGCGGGCCGTGGCCAGCGGAACATGGCGCCCTGGACGCTGTGGCGCGGCTGCCAGCGCGTGGTGGGCTGGGTGCCGGTGCTTTTCATCGCCTTCGTGGTCGCCTGGTCGTACTACGCGTACGTGGTGGAGCTGTGCGTGTGTGAGTACCGGGGACCGGCGGACGGGCCGGGGCCGGCGCTGGCGCGAGGCCCGCGGCTTCCTGGCGCGCGTCGCGCCGTGACTGTGGCGGAACGCCCCGAACGGGTGCGCTCGGCCTTCGCGGGCCGGAGGCTTGGGTGTGCGGCTCGGGCCATTTTTCCTTTTTTAGAACAAAGAAATGTGCTCCTGCCAGGTGGTGGCTGTCCCGAGGGCGCGAGAGGGCCGCGGGTCACCTGCGGGGGGGAAGGGCGCGTCTCCGGGTGGCCTGCGGCCCGGCGGGTCCGTCGAGGAGTGGCTGCCGTGGAGGGCCCGCAGCGTCCGCTTCGGGCTTCAGGTGGCACCGGACCTTCTGCGACTTAAAGTGTTGCTTTGATGCAGCAGGAACGGGGCGTCCTTAGCACTAGGGGTTTTTTGTTGTTGTTGTTGGGTTTTGGCTGTTTATTTTGAAGGCTTATGTGTTTTTTTAATACCTTCAGTTTGGGGGTCTTGTTTTATTTTTGCTACTTCCATTTTCCTGGTTCATTTTTGCCACGTAGTTCCCTGGAATAAAGAAATAACATTGCAGTACACTTCAAGGATGTTACGTGCTGGTTTGCAAGGCTTTCTTTAAGGTAGAAGGAAATTTTCTAATTAATCTAAGCATTGGGGGACTTTTACTGTGTGTGATACTGAACAGTTGCTCTAAGATTGCTCTGTCTTACGTAAATTGTTCACAGCCTTTGAGCGTAGACTACTCTTAACACGGGTCAGGCTTCCCCTCCCCACATATATCCCTCTCTTCTGTATGTGCACCCTTCTAAAATGAACCCTAAAACTATCTTGGGTTACATAGCCAGACCCTGTCTCAAAAAGCCCAAGACCAAACAGTAAGTGCTGTTTGTAAAAAAGCAATCCTTTTCTATCCCAGAATGATCTAGTCTGAATTTCAGACTGAGTCCACTGTTACCTTAAGGTTAGCTATTAATCTATGAAAAAAAGCAGCACATGGGATAGATGCTAACAGTATTAACGTAAAGAAAGTGTCACTTGTTTTTTTGGCAGTACTGGGGTTTGAACTCATAGCCTCCAGATTGCTTGACAGGCACTCTACCACTTGAGCCACGCCCACAGACTTTTTGCTTTTGTTTTTCTGATAGGGTTGCATTTTTGCCCTGGCTATCCTCAGACTGATTCTTCTACCTGTACCTCCCATGTAGCTGGGAATGCGGTGTACCCCTCCAATCCCCTCCCTGCTTATTTTTTGGGAAGAGAGCTCCCTAACTTTTGCAGGCTTGACCTTGAAACTCGATGGTCTCCTGAGTACCTGGGATTACAGATATGAGTCCCATGCCCAGCCCATAACTGACTTTTAAAAGTGACAGAATCCAGTCTCCAGTTATGGCTCTGGATTTGTACAGTTTGGAACAATTCCTTGGTTAAAGCTCAAGTTCTGTACATAGATGACAGTGCTTTGGCTAAAGTTTTCAAATTAAAACATCCACCCTTAAGAAAGTTACTTTGCACCTTAGAACATTTAATTTTGAGGAAGACTATCCCTGCATGGGTAGGCTCAAAATAAGTTAATGGTGGAATACTTTTCCAAGTAGTAATAATCTGTTGAGATATAATTACTTAGTCTCCTCAAATTAGAATTGATTAGATTTAAATATTTCTTGAGGCTTCTTGCAGAAAGTGATGATCACAGAATTCTCATCAATTTATGATGATACCTGCTTTATCTTATTTGCTCTGAAGTGGGCATTTATTCCAAAAGTCCTATTATTTTGATTCTGTCATAAGCGTGTCTCTACCCTGTTCTAATTCCCCTAGTGATTTTGAAGTAAAGTTTCTGAAGGAGTACTGAAAATGCGATTTATGTTCAGGTTACACAACTTGGCCTACCGGTGGTTTTTGTCAAAAACGTCAGGTGAGATGAAACAATGCTGTGAAGACTTCTCTGACTTCTGCCCCCCCTTGAATGAGGGGAAGTTAACATGAATTGAGAAGGGAATCTGGGGACATTTCATTCACTCTCTGCCTTAATTCTCCCAGTATCTCAGAGAACAGGTATCTCCATAGACACTGGAGTGAGACTGAGCCTTTGGTCCTTTGGTTATGTCACACAGTTGTTGAATGGCATTGGAAGTGACCACATCTTTCCACTGGTCCATATAACTTCCAGTGAGCCGTGAGAGTGTCAGTGGAGTTGTAGTTATTTGGTCCATAATGAGGTGAAGGAGGCATTAAAGTGTTGTTTTGTTTGAGACAGGGTCTTGCTATGTAGCCCAGGCTAGTCTTGCACTCACCATTCTACCTCTGTCTCTTTAGTGCTTGGATTATAGGTGTGCACCACCATGCCTAGTTATACCACGCTAATTTGTTACTGTATTCATTTGTGGAATTTTTTTTGTGGCTACTGGGGTTTGAAGTCTGGGGCCTGAGCACTTGGTAGGCAGGCACTCTACCAATTGAGCCATGCCTGGACCCTTTTTTTCTTTGGGTATTTTTGAGATAGGGTTTTGTGTTATGCCTAGGCGTTCTGCCATCCACTATGTATGCTTTCTCCATAGCATGACAGGTGAGTGTGCCACTGCGCCCAGCTTTTTATTGGTTGAAATGGGGTATTGCAAACTTTTTGCCTGGGTCGGCCTCAAACTGAGATCCTCCCAGTATCTGCCTCCTGAATAGCTAGGATTGTAGTCATGAACCACTGCTTGGCTTACGCTAGATTTTTTAATGTTAAAATATTCAGTGGCAACAAGTGTTACCTAGAGGCTATACTTAATTCTTTTACACTATCTTTTTTTGGTGGTGGTACTAAGGATTGAGCCCAGGGCCTTGTGCATGCTAGGCAAACACTTAATCACTGAGTTATATCCACAGCCCCTCTTTTACACTGTCTTGCTTTAACCAGAGAGAATGTGGGAAGTCTGCAGTGTCACAGAGGAAAGTTGAACATAAAATATTCGTTCTCATGTTAAAGCTCAGTGTAGAGCACTTTGCCCTGCATGCGCAAGGCCCAGGGTTCATCCCTAGGACTACACCAAGCAGCAGAAACCCACTAAATGCCTCTTACTCATGCTTTCATAGGCACTGACCCGCTCACGAAGGTGTACAGATACATAACTCTGTAAGAGGACTGGAGATCCAGGGAAATGTGAATTTTACACAAAGTTCTGTTTTAATGGCTTTTATAGACTCGTCTTATTTTCTGTATTTATCAAACTGGAAGAAACTCATAATTACATCTTTACCTGTAATAGTCATTTAATTCTCATAACCACCCCATTAGGTTAAGTAATTTGTCCAGGGTGAGAAAGCCAGTAAATAGAGTAATCAGCATTAGTACTCAGGTGGTTTAGCTCCAGAGTCCATGCTTTAAATTAACTCGTCTACCTGGTGACCCAAATCTGGACAGTCAGGGCAGGTTTTAGTCCTGTCTGTTGTCAAATAAGGCGTTTTTTCCAAAGAAAAGACAGCAGCAGAAGATGCCTAAATCAGACAATAAAAATGCCTCACCCAAGGCAGGCTCTCAGTCATTTGAACAAATTCTTTATGACCACGAGGCCCCTACCCCATCTCAGTCTCTGTAACATTCTAATTGTATTATTGTGTGTATACATAAACCCATTGTCAGCCTTGAGGAAGAAGTCATGTGTCAAAGCTGGCCATCATCCTGGAATAAGCAGGGATGTAAAGACTAAATAATACTGGTCTTTGTTTTAAAATTAGACTTAATTCCTGTTTGTCTCCTCACCACCACCACCACCACCACCACCACACACACCAAGCTGATATTTGAGATTACTTAGTTGTGAGTGGGTTGAGTCAATTTTCCTCCTGGTCAGCAGCTTGGTTTGTTTGTTTACTTGCTTGTGGTGCTGGGGATCTAGCTCAGGGCCTTGTATATGCTAGGTAGGTACTCTGCTACTGAGCTACATTCCCAGCTTTTGTTTTTTTTTTTTTTTGGATCGATGTTGGTACTGGGATTTAAATTCAGGACCTCATTCTAGGCTAGGCATATCCTCTACACTTGAGCCACACCTCCAGGCCCAAGAAGGTTACTTTTGAGGGAAGTGCTAACTCAGGTTTGTTTGTTTGTTTTTTCTGCATTGGAATTTGAATTCAGGGCCTCACACTTGCTAGGCAGGCACTCTTACTGCTTGAGCCACTCTGCCAGCCGTTTTTTAAATGAGCTTTTCAAGATAGGGTCTTAAAGGAACTGTCTGCCCAGGACTGGTTTTGAGTGGTGATCCTCCTGATCTCTGCCTAATAGCTAGGATATTACAGGTGTGAGCCCCAAGTGCCCAGCTCTAATTCAGATTTCCAGAACAGCTGTTCAAGTCATTTGGCACTGTTAGTTAGTGGATATGTATCTCTTCTTTAGCATTTAGAAGATCTTAGAACTTAAAATAAATTTTGAGGGATTATCTAATTCAATCCCTTTATTTTATTTCTAATGAAACTATTGCTCGGAAGATCTATGTGCTTTGTCCAAGGATGGAGATATCTTTTATTTCTTCAGATAAAAATAATAGGAGTGGGACTGTAACTTCTAAGTCTGTATTTGTGTCTCCATATTGTCACACTTAGAATGAAACAAAATATTTTAAATACCATCATTGAGCACATTGTGTTGACAGTTGAATCTGAAGCCCTTCCTTCCTCTCTCAATCTCTCCCTCCCGCCCTTTCTGTCTCCTCCTTCTGTCCCCTCTTCTGCTTGGTTTCCTTCCCTTCCTTTTTTTCCTGCCTGTACTGAGGTTTCAACTCAGGGTTTGGCCCTTTCTAGGCAGCACTCTCCTGAGTTACACTCCCAGCCCCAAAGTGCTTTATTTATCTCAGAAGAACCAGCTTTTAATTGCTATGTCTCTATAGTTTTTTTTTTTAATTTCATTGATTTGAGCCCCTCCCTCACCTTGTTTTTGGTGGTATTGGGGTTTGGACCAGGGGTTTTATGTCTGCTAGAAGACATGCTACCACCTGAGCCACTCCTCCAACCCAAGCCTTATTTTTTGTTCTATAGATTTACCCCTGAACACTGTTTGAGTCTATCTCATCAATTTTGTTATGCTGTGTTTCATTTTCTTTCTATTCAAAATATTTTCTAATTTCACGTTTGTTTTGTTTTGAGACAGTCTCACTGTGTAGCTCAGACTGGCCCTGAACTTGCTGTGTAGCCCAGATTGACCTTGAACCTGTGATCCTCTTGCCTCAGCCTCCCAAACACTGGGATTGTAGGCACATACCACCACCATAGCTTAATTTCACTTGTGAGTTTATTTCTGATCCTGTGGGTTATTTTAGGTATTTGGGAACTTTCCAAATATCTTTCTGTTACTGATTTCACGTTTAATTCCATATGATCAGTGAACATATTTTATATGATTTAAATTCTTTAAAATATGTTCAGGCTTGTTTTGTGGCCCTGAATGTGGTCTTGGCAGTGTTCCATGTATACGTGAGGAAAACGTGTTCTGTAATTAAATCAGTGGTGTATTTTGCTGTTTATTGCTTGGTAAAGTGTTTGATTATGTCAAAATCCTCCATAAATGTTATTCAAGGCAAGTTGGTAGTATTGTTCAAGTCTCCTATATTCTTGCTTTTCTGTTTGCTATTTCAGTTATTAAGAGAGTATGATTATCATTGTGTATATTCTCGTATACCTGTCAGTTTCGAAATGTAATTTTCAGCTCTGTTAGAACTGTTTAAGACTGGCATGTCCTCTTGCTGAACTGACCCTTCGTTATGAAATGACTTCCGTATACGTGGCAATGTTGTTTGCTGTGAAATTTGGCATGGGAGATATTACTGTGCCTTCTCTTTTCTTAATTGGTTTTAGCATAAATCTAGCTATATCTTTCTCTGTCCTTTTACTTTTAAACTGTTTATATCTTTATACTTAATGTGTGTTTCTTGGAAGTAGTGTATATTTGGGGCTTTTTTGTCCAGTCTGAAGGTCTCTGCCTTATGAGTGACCATTTTCATTTCATGTGATTGCTGATGTGGTTAAGCATGAGCCTCCCATTTGCCATTTGTTTTCTATTTGTTTTTTTGTTTGTTTCCTTTCCCTTCTTTTTTTAAAAAGAATCTTCTTTTGAACCAATTAATTTTAAATGCTTTTTAAAATTTTTGAATTTTTTAACAGCTCTATTTATCTTCTTTGTTAGTTTATAACCTGTTATTCTTTTTATTATTTAGTGTTTCAGTGTGTATAGCATACATCGTTATCATAGTTTATTTTCAAGCAATAAACACCTTCACATGCAGAACCTTCCATTTCTTCCTTACCAGTCTTTATTCTGTTGCCAAGCTTTTCATGTTCTAAAAACATTATATTGCTATTATTTTTACTTAAACAGTTGATTATCTTTTGTAAAAGTTAAAAACAAATCTTGGCCTGGGGGAGGGTCTGGCTCAAGTAATAAAGCAGTTGCCTAGCAAGCACAAGTCCTGAGTTCAGTCGCTAGTACTGGGGGGGAAAAAGAGTTATATAACTACTCACGTATTTACCATTTCTAGTACCCTTTGTTCCTTTTTATGGATCCATATTTCCATCTGTTAATTACCTTCTGCTTATGGGGCTTCCTTTGACATTTGTTGTAGTTCAGGTCAGCTGGTGAACCATTTCTGTTTCTGTATGCCTATCAGTGATGACTTTTTTATTAGCACATATTAGTTGTACAGGGGCTTTCATTGTGACACCTACATATGTACTTCACATGTATTTTGGTTAGATTTACCCCATCATTCTCCCTCATCTTCCATCCTCTTAGAACTATGTCATCAGGTTTCATTGTTCTGTTTTCATACCTGCATACAGAGTATATCAACCATATTCACTCTCCTTTACCCTCTGAGTTTACCCTTCCATGGATACCCAACCTCTATTTTTAAAAAACAACTTTCACAAGATATAGTTTACATACCATAAAATTCCTCATTGAAAGTGTATAATGGAATGATTTAAAGTAAATTTATCACAACAACAATTCATTTTTAGACTATTTCTGTCACCCCATTAAGGTCCCTCCTGCCCATTTACAGTTACTCCCTTTTTCCTCTCCCCGTCCAAGGCATCCACTAACGCGCTTGTTTCCATGTACCCTTTCTGGGCATCTCATAAATGGAATAATACAGAAGTGGTCTTTTTGTCTAATATCTTTTACATACCGTAATGCTTTTGAGGTTCATCTGTGTTGTGGGTATATATCAATATTTTTTCCTTTATTCCCCACTTTATATAGTAATTTGTGTTTTTCTGTTTTAAGAATATATTTAAACTGGGCATGGTGGCTCACAACTATAATCCCAGTACTCAGGAGGCTGAAGTAGGAAGATGAAAAGTTCAAGGGTAGCCTGGGCTATAATAGTGCAGTAGTGAGTTCAAGGCTAGGCTTGGGCTAGCCTGTTTGAGACCCTGTCTTAAAAAAAAAAAAAAGAATGGATAGATGATAGATTTAGGGTTTTTTGTTTTGTTTTGTTTGTGGTACTGGGGCTTGAACTCAGGGCCTTCACCTGGAGCCACTCCACTACCCCAATTTTTTGTGATAGTGTTTTTAGAGATAGGGTCTGGCAAACTGTTTGCCCAGGCTGGCTTTTAACCTTGATCCTCCTGATTTCTGCCTCCTGAGTAGGTAGGATTACAGGTGTGAGCCACCAGTGCCCAGAAGATTTAGTTTTATTTAGAATGTATTTCTATTGCACTTACATAGTCATTCATACATTGAATTAGAATGTAAATTAAAAATAGGAACTTTCTTTTATATTTAAGTACGTGAATAATACTGCTTGTAAGATTTATAGTATGGTTGACTCCTATTTATATCCATTAGCCTAGTGCTAGTATACTTCTAATTAATATATGTTGAATAGAATCATACTCTTGTAAAAACTCCATTGAATCATGCTCGAATGTTAGACCACAAGGACATCTAGAATAACACTAAGTATAGTTACAAAACATATATTACAGTTTTTGGTATCTAAAGGCTACACGATATAGCTTATTGGTTCTAAACTGTTTCGGATCATGAAACAATGATTCTTTGAAATTATGCTGAAATTCTTATATATATGCATATACATATTTTTTTTTTTTTGGTGGGACTGTAGCTTCAAACTTGCAGAGTAGGTGCTCTACTGTTTGAGCCATATCTCCAGTCCATTTTGCTCTGGTTATTTTGGAGATGGAGGTCTCATGAACTATTTGCCTGGGCTGGCCTTGAACCATGATTTTCCCAATTTCAGTTTCCCAAGTAGCTAGGATTACAACTGTGAGCAACCAGCACCCAGCTTACGCTGACATTATTTAAAAAACAAAAAAAAATCTGGCTCCCCAGATCTCATCCCCAATGGCTGGTATAATTATAGGAAAACACTTATAATATGAACTAGAACTTAAAAAAAAATAACTTTACTTTTGGCATTTCCTATTTGTTTTCAGATGGTAGAATGTTATCATTTTCTAGATAACTTGCCTTTTGAGAGCTATAGTGCCCTTCAAACCTGTTTATTTGCAATATCCAATTATCCAAATGGTTCCTTTTTGAAGGACAAGTTTTTTCCTTCCCATTATTGTGGAGTAGATCTGTCTTGATATTGTTGGTACTGTTGTTACTGGAAAGCAATCTGATCTGAGAAAATATATATACATTCAAAACATCCCAGTGAATGAAAGGATCTTCCACACGAACTGAACTTTCTTTGGGGATTCCGCTGCACTTTTTTGTGGTGGTGTTGGTCGTGGTGTTTACGCTTTGGGATTGAACCCAGGGCCTCATGCATGCTAGGCAAGTGCTCTGCTATTGAGCTACATCTCCACTGCCCTTTTTTTTTTTTTTTGACAGTACTGGAGTTTGAACTCAGGGCCCAGGGCCTCCATATTGCTAGGCAGGTGCTCTATCACTTGAGCGATGCCCCCAACTTTCTTTGCTTTCTTCCCCCCCACCTCCCACTACTGGGGGTTGAACTCAGGGCCTCACACTTGCTAGGCAGGTACTCTGAGCCACTCTACTAGCCCCACTGCTTTCTTTTTTTTTATTATTATTATTTTATTATTCATGTGTGCATACAAGACTTGGGCCCACTGCTTTCTTGAAGGACAAGAAAGATGATAGGAAAAGATTTTGGACAACTTAGAAACCAGGTCAGACTGTTTGGAAGAAGAGTATGCCTTGGTCCTTCAAATAAAAGACTTGCTCCTACCCAGGCCACTTACCTTTATGGCAAAGCTGTAATAGTATGCTGAACTCCAGACTCTTGGATAGCTAATAGGCATCATCTCTTGATTTTTTTTTTTTCTCTATCCTGAACCTCCTCCTACCATGGCTCAGTAAATGACGATTGTACCCTTCCTGTTCCTTGATTGAAGTTATTCCGCAGTCAGTTAATCAGCAAACCTTGTTAAATGTACTACAATTCCCTGCTTTTTCCTACACCACTGCAGCTATATTCCTTCCAACCTTTGGTCTTTGCTTTATTGAAGCAGATCGAGAAACTTGACTGCAATGATTTGTATCCTTCCTGTCACGAGGTAGTCTGTTTATCCATTGGATCTGGGCTGTCCTCGATCTTGCTTTGACCAGTAGAGTATGGTGGAGTTCTGGAGCCTAAACCTCAAGACACTATACGTTTCCTGGCATATCTCTTAATATACTGATTATCACATAGAGTCCAGACTAGACTGCTGAGTTAGATGAGAGGCCCATCCAAGACCCAAAGCTTCTGCTGTGTGAAGGGGCCATCTTAGACTCCTGCTCCAGGAGAGCTGCCAGATGACTTCTGGTGGTAGAAAAACAGCCCGGCTGATTGTGACACAAACTGCTTACCCACACAATTGTAGGAAATAATAAATGGTACTTGTTTAAAGGCACTAAGTTTTGTGGTGGATTTTTATGATACATTGTCACTGAAATAGGCTTGTAGTTTGTCTGTCCTACTCCGCTCCCACATTTACCCCATCTGTTCTTTAGGAAACAGTAAGAGCGATCCCTTTGAAATTAACACCAGACTTGTCACTCTTCTTCTCAAAACCTTGGTTGGCTTTCCACTTTGTTCATCAGGATCTTATCATGGCCTTGAAACATTACCTGTCTGACAAAATTTCTCCATCTCTCGGTACTGGAGTTTTAAACCCAGGACCTCAGCACTTGCTAGGCTAGGTCTCCAGTTCTTTTTGCTTTATTTTTTCAGATAGGTCTCATGTTTTGCTCTGGCCAGCCTCAGAACACAATCCTCCTGCCTATGCCTCTTGTGTAGCTGGGATCATAGGTGTGAGCCACCATTCCCAGCCTACACAATTTCCTTTCAAGTAGTCCTTTTTTTCTCCCTCATGCTGGGAGGTTGAACCCAGGCCTTCACATATGCTAGGCAAGTGCTCTACCACTGAGCTGAGCTATACCTTAGCTCAGCCTACTCTTCCTTTTATCTCTAAAGAAAATGTATTTTCTATAAAACCGTTGTCTCCTACTTATTATTATTTATTTGTTGTAAGTACTGGGGATTGAACTCAGGGCTTCTCGCTGTCTAGGCAAGAGCTTTACCACTTGAACCACGCCCCCAACTCTTTTGCCTTTATTTTTGACCTGTTACTTAAGCACTTAAGCATAGGTATCCATCTGCTCAAGAATATGTGCTGCACATCAGCAGTACTTAAACCTGTGCTGCGTGTGCACCTACAGGAATAGTGTCAGCCGTTGATCCTCTTAACTTTCATGTGATATGTTGGTCTCCCTACTTTAGACAACACACCCTCCCACACATGCTCCTGATGCTGCCAGCAGTCCATAGCATTCGACCACTGCCACACTGACCTCCTTACTATCCTGCTCAGTCCATGTAGTATGTTTTTGCAAGTTATTTAATCTCTCTGAATTTGTTTTCCTGTTATAAAGTGGGCTGATATTACCTAGCTTACCAAATAAAGTAGTTTTAGGCAGAATCAGCTTCCAGATTGTATTGGAGGTGGAGAGAAGATTTAGTAGCCACTAACACACTTATTCTTACCTTTCCTTTTTGGCAGGAGTTGGTATTTTTGTACTTAAAGGTTTTGTTTTTCTCTCCAAAGGTCTTTAGTGAATGAAGGAATATACTCTCATTAGCTTTTTCTTAAAGTTCATATTGCAAAAACATGCCTATTTTTCTATAAGCTGCTGGTGCTGGTAGGGTCGGGAATATGTGTGTGAAAGTGTGTTGTCTAAGGGAGGGAGCCTTCCACGTCATCGTCATGTGTGATTTTAAGATTAATACCTCATACTCTTCCTGTAAACTATAAGCAATTCTAAGGTATTGCATATTCTTGAGTAGATGGGTACCTACACTTAAATACTAAAGTAATAGATAAAAAATACATAGTTTCAGAATAGGTTTCTTTAAGCGAGAGATCCAGGGGTCTTGAAAATAAAGATTTTTAAAAATTTTGTTGGTTTTTTTGTTTGTTTGTTTTTTGTTTATGAGACAGGGTCTCACTACATAGCCCAGGCTGGCCTCAAACTCAGTCCTCCTGCCTCAGCCTCCAGTTTTGGGATTAGAGGTATAAGCCGTCACACCCAGTCTAAAATTCTGTTTTGAAACATTTCTCTTAAGTTCTTTTGTTCTTCCCAGTGCTTCATTATGCTAACGTGAACTTTGAACCACACACTAGAATCACAGGAAGAATTAATTTTATTAGCATATTAATTGAGCAACATAAAAAGCAAGCACACTTATTAAATACGAAGGCTTCAAGAGCTGGAGGTGTTAACTCAAGCAATAGAGTGCCTATGTAGCAAGCAAAGTCCTGATTTCAAATCCTAGTCCTGCCAAAAAGTCTTCAGAGAAACTTTTTGTGGGTTGGGGTTTGAACTCAGGTCTTTGAGCCAAGCCTCTAGTCCATTTTGCTCTGGTAATTTTGGAGATGGGGATCTCGTGAGCTATGTGCCTGTGCTGGCCTTGAACCTCGAGCCTCCTGATCTCAGCCTTCTAAGTAGCCAAGAATTAACAGGCTGGAACCACCTGTGCCTGGCCAGAGAAGCTTTTTAAACTAACTGAATGGAACCAGATATCACAAACACCTAAAGAAAATGATTACAAAGCCACCAAAATGTTACATATCACTGGGTGTGAGATTATACTGGTTTTCTTTCTGCTTCCTGTTCCTTGAGGAATGCTTTCCTCCCAGTATTTCTACATGGCTTTGTCTACACTGCTGTTCAAATGGTCAGCTATCAGAGAGGCATTCCTGACTACCCTCTATAAAGTAAATACTTCCTCTTTCACCAGCTCTTTGCCCTTACCCTCCTTGTTTTTCATCATAGCACTTATTACTATTTAACATACAGTTGTGTTTCTATCCCAAGTACGCATACTCAAATACTGTTGTATTTCCAGAACTTAAAATAGGGAAAAAGTTAATGAACAACCAGGAAACTCCTGGAAAAAAAAAAAAAAAAGAGTAATAAGGAGAGCAAACTCCATTAGATTTTATTTTTATTTTAAAAAGACCTATTTTACCCTCCTGCCCTTTTTTGTTTTTTTAAGTGTGTATTGATGATCCAAGGGGGTTTCGCCTTGGTTCCTCAGGCCTGTATATGTCATGCTTTTATCAAATTAATGCCCCCCCATTACTTACCTTTCTCTATCACCATGCTCCCCTAATATTCAGCAGCTTACAGTACATTATATTATATATAGATGGGCTGTTTCAATATTTTTCATTCTCTAACATTTTCTTTCCCTCTCCTGCCTCCTGTAGTCCTTCATACAGACTCACTAATACAGTTTTGTTCTTTCTGTATGTATATATGATAATATATGTATCTATATGTACATTTAAATTACAGGTCTAACTTCCACATATAAGGGAGAACATTCAACCTTTGACTTTCTGAGCCTGGCTTAGTTCATTTGCATTAAGTTGTTTACCTGCAAACAACTTAATTTCATTATTCTCTACAGCTGAATAATACTCCATTGTGAATACATACTGCATTTTCTTAATCCTGAATTTAAGAGTCACGGGGGATCCGGGCTGCTTCCAAAGCTTGACTGTTGTGAATAGTGCTGCAATAAACATGGATGTGCAAATAGTCCTTTTATATCCTGAATCACATTCCTTCATCTATATGCCTACGAGTGGTGTCACTGGATCATATAGTAGTTCTATTTTTAGTTTTTTGAGAGACTTCCTTATTGCTTTCCATTGTGGTTGCACTAATTTACATTCCCACCAACAGTGAAGAAGTGTTCCTTTTTCTCCCATCCTCTGCATCATGTTATTTTGTTATTGATAATAGCCATTTTGATTGGGGTGAGGTGGAATCTCAATGTAGTGTTTTTTGGGTTTTTGTTTTGTTTTTCCAGTACTAGGGTTTGAACTCAGGGCCTACACCTTGAGCCACTCCACCAGCCCTTTTGTGTGTGTGTGATGGTTTTTTGTGAGTTAGGGTCTCGGGAACTATTTTGCCCGGGATTGGCTTTGAACCGAGATTCTCCTGATTTCTGCCTGTAATCCTGAGTAGCTAGGATTATAGGTGTGAGCCACCAGAGTTTTGATTTACATTTTCTTTATGGCCAAAGATGTTGAGCATTTCTTCATATGTTTATTGTTGGCCACTACTTAAGATGATGATTGCCATAGTTTTGTCTGAAAAGTTACAATTGTTATTTGTAATTAGTATTGTGGTGGAATCAGAGATATACCATGCAGTTTCACTTTCGAGGAAGGACTTGCTCAATTGTGGCAAGTATGGTCAGTAGTTAGCTACCAGATGCCAAGTTCTTTCAGCATGCATGACTCACCTCACCCAAGATCACACCCTTGCTGGTGTAGCTACATCCAAAGCCTGCGTGAGATAGAACTGGAGTACTCACTCCACAGTGTCCTGCCAGTTGCCAAGGCTGGGCCTGCATTGCAGTTAGATTTTTTCTCTCAGCTCTGTTCTGCTTCCTCTCCCTTCCTTTCACATATGTTTTCTCTATTACACTTCAGACTGTCTCAGCATTTGATTCCAGAGAACCCAACTGAGACAAGAATCTTATGGGGAGACACTTTGAAACTGTAAATAGTAGTTCCTTGTTGCTTTCATTTAACTTTTTAGCATTCTTTGAGGATTCTTTTAAGAAACAGATACTACTATATTAGTTGCCAAGTGGTGAGTTTTCTAATTCCATCATTTCTTCTACATTTACTAGTTAGAATTCTACTAAGGAATAGTTTATGCTCATGTTTGTTTGCTAATTGATTCATTTGTTATCAGCATCCAACAGTGGATTCTATTTTATTTTATCATTTTATGAGTAATACGCTGACATTTATTTTGTTGCTCATATTGTTGCCAGTGGCTCACGCCTGTAACCCTGGCTACTTGGAAGGCTGAGATTGTGAGGATCAAAGTTTGAGGCCAGTCTGGGAAATAGTTCAAGAGGCCCCACCTCCAAATAACCAGAGCAAAAATGGACTGGAGGTGTGGGTCAATGGTAAGAATACCTGCTTTGCAAGTACAAAGCCCTATGTTCAAACCTCAGTCCCACCAAAAAAAAAAAAAAAAAAAAAAAAATCCCAGATTTTGTCAATAGGAGCCCCTCCTGTATCTGGATTCTGTATTGTTTTGACAACTCTCCCTCATTTCACAATTACTCTTTTTGCTACTGCATTTTTTTAGGTTCAGTTGGCTTATTTTTCCTCCCCCTTGGAATTGGTCATTTAAAACTGGACTAAATCTGAGTTTTTAAAAAAAGGAAATGCTGCCAGGCATGAGCCTTCATGCCTGTAATCCTAGCTACTTGGGAGGCAGAAATCAGAAGCATCATGGTTTGAGGCCACCCCATGCAAAAATTTAGTGAGACCCCCATCTCAGCCAATAGGAGCTAGGAGCAGTGATGTGCACCTGTTATCCTAGCTACATGGGAGGCATAATTAGGAGGATCTCAGCCCAAGCATATGTATAAGTGTGAGACCCTTTCTCAAAAATAACTGGAGCAGAAGGAACTGGTAATGTGGCTCAAGTGGTAGAGGACCTGCCTAACAAGCACAAGGCCCTGAGTACCCCAGTACTGCCCCCACCAAAAGAAAGAATTTAAAGTGCCAGAAGAAAATATGAATGGTCTTATAAGACGCACACAGTGAAAATCTCTACCTGTAGCTCAGAATTGCCAAACCCAGGAGACAATGGATAAGTAACTTAGTTCAGAGAAAAAAAAGAAAATGGCCTATAAACATATGAAAAGATGTTTACTTTCACAGAATGAAAGGTAAAATTACCCTGCAATACCAAAAACTTGAAAACACTTGATTAAGTTGCAAAGAAACGGGTGGTCTCATACATTGCTTGTAGGAGTATAAAGTTCTGGTAAATGTTTTTGGGAAAGCTAAAAATGTGACAGTAATCTGGTGCAGTAATCCTGCTGTTAGGGACCTACACTGAAGATAAAGTCCACCAGCAAACATGTGCACAGGATTACCTATGCCACGTTTAGCAAGACTGGAACAATCCAAATGTTAACAGTAGGAGCTGGATGGCAAAACAGCATCTACACAGTAGAATACTGTTCTTTCTTTTAGTGACCATGCACTAATGTAGTGGTCTCTAGAATTTGTAGGCTATTTCACAAGGTATCTGGCCTGGTCTCTTAAAAACAATGCCATTATCTTATGAAGTCTAGATAAAAATAGAACTTGAATAGTGTCTACAGTGTAAACAGTTTGTTGGAGACTTGAGGAAGGCTTCAGACAGCCAAGTAGGCTATAGAGAAGCAAGTTGAGGTCTGCTGTAGAGCCTGTACTAAGTGTGGGTTATGAGGAAGGGAGAGTAAGTTTGTAATGGAAGTGTTTGGTGATGTAGATACAGTACAACTATTAGAGAATGGAGGAAACATGTAAAATTTAAGCTTTTAAAAAATCACTTAAAGTTTTTCTTAGTTCATTTCTTCCATCTGAAGTACTCTTCAACGACTTCCTTTGCCTGAGATTTTTCGCCATAGTCCTTAACCCCTACACAACTGCAAGCCATTACTTTATGGGGTTTTTCCCCTTGATCAGTTTGCAGAAGCCTACCCCTTAGTCTGGTTTCTTGTTGTCATAAACCTTAATTAGGTTGATGTGGTGCTCAGTGCAAAGGGCCTCCAGCAACTAGATGCATCACAGTGGGATGCAAGTACACAAACATGGACGAGGCGCCTTTTTCTGTTTCCTGTTAAACACAAGCCATTCAGAACTTTTGTGCTGGCACATGAACTTCATGCTTTTTTTCCCTTGACTGCAGTGTTGTTCTGGCTCATACACAGACCTAGCTAAGGCTGGAGCAGTTTTGCAAATTCCATGTGTTATGTCTATCCAGTATTAATGTCCATTACACCTCCAGCAGCAGTGACTTCCTTGGCCATGGTGGAGGAATACCAGTGAAGCCACACCAAAACTGAGAGGTGGTGGCAAGGAGAGAGCTCAACTTTTAATATAAATGGCAGCACTACTGGTTTCATTTCCAAGACTGCTGATGTACATTATAGGATATTCTAACTCTTCATCCTTTGGGTTCTTAATTTCAGTGGCAAAAGCAGATACAAATGTTATAACAAAGATGTTAAGTAAAAACCCTGTAGGCTTGAATTTGAATGGAAAGTGTCAAAATTAGCCTGTGAGGTATTACATTTTTTAGCAGTACTAGAGTTTGAACTCAGGGCCTTGTGTTTACTAGGCAAGCACTCTATCACTTGAGT
Source organism: Castor canadensis (assembly GCF_047511655.1). Classification (NCBI taxonomy): domain Eukaryota; kingdom Metazoa; phylum Chordata; class Mammalia; order Rodentia; family Castoridae; genus Castor; species Castor canadensis. Next base: position 82,962,715 of record NC_133395.1, read on the forward strand.
CATGTCCCCCTCCCTTTATTTTTTTCTAAGTGTATATAGTAAGCCTGCCTTATTCATGGATTACATGCAGTTTTAACCAAGTATGGTCAAAGAAAATAATAAATTTAAAACAAGAAAATTTTAATTTACACACACATTATGAGATTAAAAAGCTCTTAGTGAGTCCCATGTTATCAGCAGTTATGTTTAAATTGTTATGTGATCTGCTGAGTGTTTCCCTGTTCTTAATATTGTGAAAATATGCCTCCTGAAAAGCAAATGGTGCCCAAAATACTGATTTCAGAATTTACTAAAAAGTGCATGTAATCAAGACAGTGTAGTAGGTGGAAGAATGGACATGTAGCCACATAGGACAGAAGTAAACCCTTATTATATAGGTAGGTTTATTTTCATCAAAAGTTCCAGGGCAAATAATTGGAAAATAGGGTTTTTCTCAACTATTGGCCATTTTTATGCAAAAAAAAAAAAAAAAAGCCACCTGGCAGCAGTTGGCTCATACCTGTAATCCTAGCTACTTGGGAAGCTGAGATTAGGAGGATGGAAGCTAGCCTGGGCAAATAGTTGGTGAGACCCCATCTCCAAAAAAATACACAAGGTGGGAGTGGGGTGGGGGGAGAGGAGGAGCTTAATCTGTACTTTGTAACATGCATCCAAACAGTTAACTTTTAAAATGGATTAAAGACCTAAATGTAAATTTGTAAACCTAGAAGAAAACATGAGGAAAACTTTATGACTTGAGATTGGCAAAGACTTTTCAGGTAGGACACACAGCATGAATAAAAAAATGATAAATTAGACTTCATCAAAATTAAAATTTTTCTGCTTTTCAAAATATAATTAAAATATAGACTAGAAAAGAATTTTGGCAAAAGCATATCTAATGAAATATTTATATCCAGTGGGAGGCCCTACGTTCAATGCCCAGTACAGTAAGCCTGCCTTATTCATGGATTTATTATACAGTTTTAACTGAAGGCAATAAAAAAAATTACCATGGGGTAATTCCACAGATTTACCTAGCTCAGTAGATGCAGAGAAGCTCTTGGTCAGTCCTGTGTTATCATTAGTTGTGCTTAAACTCTGCATCCTGAGCATTTTCCATTTCTCCTCAGCAGTGGTCTCCCTTGGAACTGCGGATCTACAGAGACCAAAGGTCTATTGTACCAAAGACATTCAGATCACATAAAGAGCTCGTACATCAATAACATAAGCACCACAAATGAAAAGTGGGAACATAGTTCAAGTGGCAGAGCACTTGTCTAGTTATGCAAGACCCTGGGTTCAATCTCTAGCACTGCAAAAGAAAAAGAGTGCTAACAGTCAGGTGTGATGATGCACACCTGTAATTCCAGTTGGGAATGAAGGAATAAATTCTGGTGTTCAGCTGCACAGTAGAGTGACCATAGTTTACAGCAATTATACGTTTTATTGTATGTTTATCACATATTTGTTTGAAGACTATACACAAACAAATTGATTAATGTATTGGGAGATAAAATGCTAATTTCGCTGATATGAGAGCCTTAAACATTGTATACATTTGAATTATCACACTGTACCCTCTAAGTATGATAATTATGTGTCAATTTAAAAAGATTAACTTGCTTATAGCTTTCACAGAGGCTGGTAAGGTATTTCGCAGGCTAACAGTAAGTCAGGAGTGCTGCCAAGGGCAGATGTCCCTGCCTTAACACGCTTGCATAACAGAGGGCTCAACATATCTTTAGTAAGTTTAAAAAAGAATTTGAATTTTAGCATTTTAATGTTCTCAGAGTTTCATGAAAATGTTAGTAAGATGAATATTCAACCTGAAAGAAAACTTATGTATAAAAATGGTTAAAGTATATTTATTCACTATTTTTTCTTCTATTCCAGATACTATTTTTGAAAGTCAAGAAACTGGTAAGACATTTTTGGTCTCATTTTAAGTACAATACTTACGGTATCTGTATTGTAAACCATATATTTTTTATTTGATGATAAATACATGTGGTTTTGTTTTTCAAAAAGAAAATGCGTATCTTTAAGATCAAATTGATTAAAAGGAAATATAGTTGGACTTATTCCAGGACTCAGTTTTTTTTTTCACTTTAATGTTTGTGTGAGTTGAAGTAGCCATTATTTTCTAAGGTGCCTAGTACTCAAACTTCTTTGTGTAAATTTATATATTTCTGCCCTGTATGTTCTTCAAAACTCTTCAGTTCTTAATGTTATCTTTCAGTGGGTTGGGTGGGGAGGGGTTCTGCTTTCATGGTGTCTAAACCTTACTGACGGTTCTCTTCATGCATTTGTTAAAAATAGTACATGGCAACTTAGATATTTAATAGAACAATCAGACTTTAAGTTTGAAAATTGTATTGCTAGGTCAAAGGAACTAAAGTTTATTGTTTTGTTTTTTCTCCTTTGCTTGTTACAGGTGTTCTCACTCAGGGCCTTGTGCTTGCTAGGCAGGCACTCTACCTTTTTTAAGTTATATTTTTGAAAAGGTTTTCCTGGTCCAACCTAGACCACCATCCCCCTATTTTCACCCCCTGCATAGCTGAGATGACAGCCATGCACCACCATGCCACATTTATTGGTTGAGAGACTCTTGCTTACTTTTTTGACCCAGCTGGCCTCTAATCTTGATCCTCCCCATCTGTACCTCCCAAGTAGCTAGGATTACAGGCATGAGCCACCACATCCAACCTCAGCACTATTTTTTTAATTCTCAACTTGTTATAGGCTTCACAAGGAGCCTTTAGCTTTTTTTCTGATTGCACTCTTCCCCATGAAAAATACAAAATATCCCCCAGAATATATATCTTATTTTAAAATGTATTGTATGTGTCTCTTTATTTTCATAAGGAGATTAAGATTTGTTTACCCCTCCTCAAGGACTGTATCTACCCTCATTGAGAAAGAATGCTATATAGTGAGTGCTGTCATTATTATCCCGGTTTTATAAATGAGGAAACTGAGGCACAGAGCAATAACTTGTCCACGGTCAGATCCAGGCATTCTGCCTTATATAGCACGTCCTCTTAACCCCAGTGCTGTACTACTGCCCCTTAGATATGGCATACAACTGAAAAGACTAACATACCAACTGCAGCATTTGCTTAGCAAAGAATATAGAATTCTATTCCCTACAAAGCCAGAATAGATGTCCTCATCCATGATGGTGGGAACAGGGCAAGTGGCTATGAGTGGCACTCGTAACACAAAGGAGTTTGCCATATCCAAGAACTCTGATTTTGTACATAGCACTAAGCAAAAATCACATCTTTACCTAGTGAAAAAACTGACATCATGGACAACTGTAGATATATGCTTTGTGTTTACAGTTAATTGCTTGTGAAATTAAACAGAAGAAATCATATTTTAGTTTACTGTGACATTTATTAAAGAACAGTTTTAATATTGCTTCAGGGATAGAATATATAAACAATATTTATAGTTAAATGATCTTTTCTCCTCATGAAAAATTCACCAGAATGAAACAATTTTAGAAGTATATCAAGATAAATTTCAAAGATAAATTTTGGTTTTGGCTCATTTCTGTCTTCCAGATATGAGTGGAAGCACAAATAGGAAGATCTTTGTCCAGGCTGACTGGGCATAAACTAGACCCTATCTCAAAAATAACCAATGCAGAAAGGGCTGACAGAGTGGCTCACAGTGCTAGAGTGCCTGCCTAGAAAGTGTGAGGTGCTGAGTTCAAGCTCCAGTATCACACACAAAAAAGGAATGACATACAAACATTCAGAGGATTTCTACAACAGTTGAATAGTTAGAAATTACTAATAAATATTCTTCCTGGAGACAAACAAACATTAAGCGTGGTTCCCTTAAATCCAAGTTTTCAGTAACAGAAAAAACAGACTAAATCTTGGTAGGCCTATATTTTCAGTGTATTGAAGGTTCAGATACTGAAAGTGGAGAATTTCAGAAGTTCTGACTTCAAACACTTTTCACTTGTATTAGCTGTTGAAGTTAGTTTTACTCCAAAGAACCTTCTGATAAAGTTTTTGTTGTTGTTTTTAATTCAGGTATAGGTGATTTTTGAACATGCACTTTTTGATATATAGGTTTAGATATTTCTTTGAGCTTTGATTTAATTTGCTTAGTTAACTATTTTACTTTACATATTACTTACAGCCAAAGGTTTGCCTGTTAATCACATGAATTTAAGCTTAGTTAAAACAGTATATTCTATTATCCTTTACTTTATTACAATTTTTAAATTAGCATTCATAAATGCTTGCTAACTCCAGGCTTTGTGCTAAGAACTTAAATTTTTTTAACTGAGAATTAATGTAGCTTAAAGCAAACTGCCCCCCCCCCCATACACTATGGAGATTAGAAAGATTCTAAAAATACGTTAAATGTTTCAGGAGTCTACTGTTTTCCATGCTAGTATTAGTTGTAAATTAATAATTAAGAAGTTTAAAGCACCTCAGTGTTACCATTTATCTCAAGTGAGAAGCCCTCACTTGATTGAGTATGACAAGTTGGCAAAAAGTAAAGAAAGGAAGGCAAAGTAACATTTGCAGTGTTGATAAATGGAGTCAGAGTTGGTGTCATAGGAGACTAAGCTGTGTTTTTCCAAAGGAAAAACCAATGATTTTTGAGTCCATTGGGTGGGCCAGGAGGTTTGACCTGGAGGGAACAGGCAGCATAAAAAAAGTGCAGATTTTTGAGAAACCAGTATTTCTAGCGTAGATGACAATTAGAAATAATGAAAGTGAAAAGAGCACATTCACACATAGAAGGAAGTTCTGGTTAGTATTGTGATCACTTAGATGGTTAAAAAAGTGGAGGAAAATACAGTTTTATGGATGACATAATAAGTTCCTTGGACTTTTATCAAGCAGATGAAGTTCTGGCATTAACATTTAGAACTAAGTGATGTTAGACACTATACTAAATTCTCTGAGCCTCAATGTTTAACATTTATAAATTTGAAGAATACCTAATAAGACTTAGATTTCTGTGAGGGTTACAAATAAAGTACATTATGCTTTCTAGGAGCCTTTTATTAGAAAGAATGTTGATTTGAGTATTTAAAGTTGAATGTGATGACTAGGAAGTTCCAGAGTTTTATTAGAATGCATTGGCCAAGAATTTCAGTCAACAGGGAGAACAAATTAAAACAATGTTTCACATTGGTCACAGAGATAGATTGGAAGCAAGGACCAGTTGGCTTTTGTAGCTTCCAAATGAGAAGGGCAAACATTTGTCAGCCACGCACTGGCGGTAAAAATATGAGGAGGGCTGGAGCATGGCTCATGTGGTAGAGCACCTGCTTAGCCAGCGAGAGACCCTAAGTTCAAAACCTAGTACCGCCAGAAATAATGAGAATGAAAAGGAATCACTTAGCAATTTTAGGGGCTAGAGTCGGAAGTAATTATATTGACTAGCTTTGAGATACCAGGAGTCACTTGAGCCCTGAGGTTCTTCCTGCAGCAGTCTCTGCGTGACTGGGGCTCCTAGTCTTTGCCATCAAGCATGGACCAGAACTATTTCAAAGGAAAATGTTGAATTTTAATGGGGTTGTTAGTTTGTCATGATTTTATTTAAAAAGGATGAAAATTTTTTAAACCAAAAATATAAGTAGAACTAACTCAGACCAAAGGGAGGTCTTAGAATTGAATACATGTCAACTTTGAAAACTTCACATTGTTCCTTAACGGTTCTCACTTCACTGCAAGCTAGAGAAACCTTTATCACTCCTTCAGCCTCAGAAACGCTGAGGTAGGGAATGCACAAAAAGAACCAAGTTTGGGAGAGAAGAGTGAAGATGCCTGGATCGCAATGGCAGTGGTAGCCTGCCTTTGTTGATGATTTATTATGTGCAGGCTCTGTTGTGCACGTTGCGCATCAGTATTGAGCAACTAACTTCACTGAGATGAGTGTTTTAATTGAAGTCTAAGCAAATTATTTGGAGACTGCAGTATGAAGAGGTAATGAATTCTGAAAGTAATGTAGAAAACTTTTGTGGAAGAAATAACATTTGATCTGAACTTTTAAAGTGAGTAGAATTGCTAGGCATGGTGCTTCATGCTTGTAATCAATCCCAGCACTTAGGAGGCTAAGACAGTATTTTGAGTTCGAGACTAGCTGAGTAATATAGTGAGTTCCAGGTCAGCCTGAGCAACAAAACAAGACCTGTCTCATAACACATACACACACGTAGAATTTCAAACTTTTACTGTTTTGTCTGTATTTTGTTATTTGTAGTAGGTTTGTGGCACTGCATTCCAAACTGAAGGACTCCAAGTGCACTGGTAGATAGTTCTTATGAAAACTAGTCCTTCTTTCAAATCCAAAGACTATACAACACAGAAAGCTTAAAGTTACAGCAGTGTTTTAACGTGGAGATAAAGATGTTGGAATATTACACTAATATACTTGGGAAACAGTTTCAGTAGAAACTCAGTGGCCAAAGGTTTCTCTTGTGAGCATGTGTTGAATAGGAAAATGAAATTTAGGTTACTTTTTTTCAAACAATACGGGGATTGAGTTGTTCAAATTCACCTGGTACTCTTCATGATGGTAACTTCCTTTATTTCTGTTTATAGTTCCTTGGATTTAAAGTTCACATTATGAATTGTTTTAAAATAATTTTTTAGGTTATTTAAAGTTAGTGTTAAGGGAGAGTTTAAAATACAGTGAGTGAGCAGGGCATGGTAGTACTCATCTGTTGTCTTAGCACTCAGGAAGCTGAGGCAGGAGGATTACAAGTTCAAAGCCAGTCTAGGCTATATAGTAAGTTCAAGGCCACAGGCAAATTAGATAAAACAACCCAAAGTTGGGCACAGTAGTTAATTCCTATAATCATAGCTACTCAGGAGGTGGCAATTAGGAGTATCACTGTTTGGGCTAGCCTTGCCAAAAAGTAAGAGACCCCCATCTTAACAAGAAGGCTGGGCATGGTGGTGCACACCTGTTATTCCAGGACAGCCCTGGCAAAAAATGCTAGGCCAATACCTGAAAAATGACTAAAGCAAAAAGGCCTTGGGGGCATGGCTTAAGTGGTAGAGCACCTGCCTTGCAAGTGCTAGGCCCTGAGTTCAAACTGAAGTACCACCAAAAGTAAGTAAATAAATACATACATAAATAAAATAATCCAGTGAGTAAAGGCAGTGTCTGTAGCTTCAGTCTTCAGCAGCTGAACACAATCAAACCTCACCTCAAGCTGTGGTCTTTTCTTACAAACCAGGCTGGTAATCCTGAGATGTAGGGAAGGAGTGTTTCCTCGGATCTAGCAGTGTCACAGCATGCACATAGAGGAGCTGTGTATTTGGTGTTTTAATAGGTCTTAAGTTTTTATTGGATTAGGTTGCCTGACCCAAATACTGTATCTTGCTATAATGATGTTTCCTGTTTTCACCTGTTTTTATTTACCAGGAAAGGCCGTTGTTTACCTTGTGGCTTTCCATCTGTTCTTTGTTATGTTTGTATGGTCCTATTGGATGACAATATTCACGTCTCCCGCTACCCCCTCCAAAGAGGTAAATTTAATGTTGGTACCTTGCCAGATGTTTTAACTGATGATGGAATTGTTTCCTTTGTGTTGCCTACTTAAACACTTTACCTAATACATTTGTTCTGTTCCCATTCATAAATTGCCTGATAACTCCATATTGTGAACGTGAGTCATAAGCCTACTCTCAGATATGATTCATGGGCATACATAATACAGTTTGGCTGTACTAATGCTTTTCTGCCATGCTGGGTTTTTTTGGGGGCAGTACTAGGGTTTTGAACTCAGAGCCTTGCACTTGCTATGCAGATGCTCTACCTCTTGAATCACACCCCCAGTCCTTTCTTGCTTTAGTTATTTTTTTGATAGGGTCTTGAATTTTTGCTTGGGACCAGCCTTGGATGGCAGACCTCTTACCTGCGCCTGCTGCGTAGCTGGGGTGACACGTGCGTATCACCATGCAAAGCTTGTGGGCATTGGTTAGGATGGGCACATGTTAAAATTTTGAATAAGCTGACCTCAAAGTATGATCCTCCTGATCACCACCTCTTGGGTAGCTGGGATTACAGGCATGTAATTACAGGCATGCCCAGTTGCCATGCTGTGGGTTTTTTTGGCGGGGGGTGGGGGGTAACTGGGTTTTGAACTCAGGGCCTTATACTTCCTAGGCAGGTGTTCTATCACTTGACTCAAGTCTCCAGCTCTTGTTTTCTTAATACTTTGTCTTACTGTAGTAAAAAGTCTTAAGGGACACAAGTTAGTTAGGGAAGTAGAGTTCATGGCATATTTTCTTAGCCATGAACAAACTACTCTGTGGTAATTGTGGTATACAGTAGGTCAGCCTAACAATCAAATAGGCTATTGATTGCTACATCTTATTATATTAGTTTTTCCTCCTAATTAGAAGTTCTACTTAGAAAATAATGTAGGTAAACATTTACGTGGAGTAAGTTTTACAAGTAGTGTGTCTCTTACCTTGACATATTCAGCAGAATTCTTCATTAAAATTTAGTGTAGGTTGGGCACCAGTGGCTCATGCCTGCAATCCTAGCTATTCAAGACGCAGAAATAGGAGAATCCCAGTTTGAAGCCAGCCTGAGCAAATGGTTCTTGACCCTATCTTGAAGATACCCAACACAAAAATGGACTGGTAGAGTGGCTCAAGTGGTAGAGCACCTGCTTAGTAAGTGTGAGGCCCTGAGTTCAAACTCCAGCACCACCAAAAAAACAATTAGTATAGCAGGACAGTCAATAGATTCTCAGGCCAGGTGTGGTAGTGCACGCCTGTAATCCTAGTTACTTAGAAGTAGAGCTTGAGAGGATCACTGAGGGTAGCCTGGGAAAAAGTTATTAAGATCTCCATCTTAACAAGCAAGCATGGCTTTGCACCTGTAATCAGAGACATAGGGATCATGGTCCTTGGCCAGCCCAGATAAAAAACATGAGACCCTATTTGAAAAAGTAACTAAAGCATAAAGGACAATGGTGTGACTTAAGTGGTAGAGAGCCTGCCTAACAGCTTGAGACCCTTAGTTCAAACCCCAGTACCACTGAAAAAATATGTGTGTGTGTGTGTGTGTGTATATATATATATATATTTTTTTTTTTTAAGTCAGGCATGGTGACACCTGTCTGTAATCCCACCACTTGGGTCAGAGGATAAGTTTGAGGTCATCCTGGACTGCATAGTGAGTTCAAAGCTAGTCTAGGCTACATAGTAACACCCTGTCTTAAAACAAACTAAGAAAGATAGATAGATGAATGGATGGATGATAGATTCTCTCAATTAGAACTGTCTGAATTTGGTTTTCTGCTCTGTTAATCTCTCTGCACTTCAGTTTTCTCATCAAAAAATGAAGTTAACTATTTGCCTAGCTCTGTAGGATATTTCTGAGGATTAAGTGAGATTTAGCCAGCTAAAGCTTTTAACGTAATACCTGCCACATGATCAGTACTCAAATATTAGATGGTGATACTAATTGTTCCCATTCATGTTAAAATTTTCAAAATTCACTAAGTTACAGATTATAGTTAAAAATGCAAACTTCCATTTAACTTTTTATTGGTGAACACATGTGCAGAAAAGCGTACTTGCTATACATTGACACTTGATGAAATTTCACAAATAAATGTGCCTGTTAATCACCACCAAACCCAATTCAAGAAACAAGACATTCCTAGCACCCAATCGGTCCCCACATGCTTCCTTCTCATCCATATGAGAAATCACTCTTGTGCCTTTTACTGGTATAGATTAACCTTGCCTGGTTTTGTGTTTGATATGAATCGTTGTATAGTGGTATATATAATAGTCGTCGTCTCATGAGCTGTGTGTCTGGCTTCTTTAACATTCTGTTTGTGAGAGTCATCTGTGTTGCTGCATATCATTGTAGAGCCTTATTTCCCTTATTCGTTAGTATTCAAGTGTGGTATCTGTTGATGAGCACCTGGGAAGATTTCAGTTTAGGCTGTGACAAGTAGGGCTGCTGTAAGCACCTTCTTGGGGACTCTAGATCCATAAGATTAGGTCTGCTACGTGGTATGTTATATGCATATTGAACACTAGTAGGTAAGGGCACACAGTTCTTTGTTTATGTCTTTTGGATACTATCATTCTGAGCGGTAAGCCAAAAATCAAACATAATGTTCCTTCAAATATATTCTTTGGGTATTTAGTAATAATTAGTCAACCTTTAAAGTTATATTATAAGCCATTTCTTAATCCTTAAATTGAAAAGGACCTGATTTTATTTAATCATTTAGTAGGAGTTGATGAGTATTGAGAACTTTGTAGAAGTAAATAGTTCCCACTACAGGAAATAAATAAAAATGTAAACTTTTGAGAAGCAGTAGAGTATAGCCATTGAGAAGTCAAAATTTTGGAGCCAAACCAGCCCAGTTTGACTCATGCCATTTGCAAGCTATGACTTTGAAGACTTTCTTTAATCCCTCTTCTGTAAAATGAGAGAGATACTAGTACAAACCTCATGGGATTGTTGTAAGAATTGAATATGTTAATGTAAAATCACATAATTATATATGCAAAGTGCTTAAAAGAATGCCTAACACATAATAAGTACTTTTCCTTTTGTTATTTTTCATGTTTTGGTAGTGGTTTGGCATATTGCCCAGACCTTAAGCCTCATATCCACTCTATCCTTCAACCCTCCCCTACTCCTAGGAGCTCATCAGGAGGCCCTGCTGTAGCACTTCCCAGTTGCCCATGTGAAGGGGGCGCTGTTTCTCGTGCTCCCTATCTTGCTGGAGTGAGGTTTTCTCTCTTGCTCCTTGGTTATTGCTGGACCTAACTGGGCTTAACTAGGGCAACTGGAGATTTTAAAGATACAGGTTAGACAAAAAAGTTTGGCATCAAGTGTTTTCTACGCTTAGCTGGAGACACACAACCCTCATTGCTTCTTTTCTCTATCTTGATTCTTTAAGGCCTTGCCCCTTGTAGTTCTTTAAAATCTTGCTTAAAACCTCTTTCCTTAGGCGGGCACTGTCCCATGTTTGCTCTCAGCATATCTTTAGCTTAATTGCTCTTAAAGCCTTTTGCCCCCACTTGCACTGCCCCTTCTCCCTTTTGTTCTCTTAGAGCCTAGGTGCTACAGACTTGCAAACAGCTGCACCTACAACCTGCACATACGCATAACTCTTAAAAGTCTTGGTCGTTAGACTTGCACTGCACACTGTCCCATGTTCTCTTTGGCTTTTCTTTAGCTTAGCTTTCTAAGGCCTATGTATGAAGTTCTTTCTCAGCTTTGCTTTCTGAAGCCTACTTTACAGTTCTCAGTACATACTCTATCAACCACTCTTTAGCATTTTCCCTTTAGCAGTTGTTCCCTTTCCCTTCCAAAAGCTTCCCACACCAAAAAGCCCAAAGTAAAGCCCTAAAAGACAAGAGCCAAAAGCAAAAGCCCCTCTTTCTCCTTCAAGGGTCTTATTATAGTAGCAAAAAGGGTGGAGCCGAGGAGGGGCATAACATTGTAACAGGAGAAATCTGCATTCCTGCTTTTCTGAACACAGTTTAGAGGAGCCACAGCTGTTCTGCCTTTCCCTGTTCCGTGGCCGGGGTCTGTGCCTATAGGTAAAAGCAATTAACTGCATCTCACCTTGCTTGTGTCCAGTTCTCACAGGATTTAATCTGCTTCCCACACCCATGGTTTAATTTACCAGACATTGTGATTGCCTCTTGCATGGATTGCCTTATTAGATTGTGAGTTCTGTGAGGCAGGGGTTTTCCACATGTTGGCCACACAGATGTCCATACACAAGAAAAACCTGGCACATTATGGTGTTCAATGAATTCTTTTTCCCTCCCTCCTTTCGTACTGGAGTTTGAACTCAAGGCCTTGCACTTGCTAGGCAGGCTCCTTAAATTGACTTAAATCCACAAGAGCGAGCCAGCCAGCCTCTAGTGGCACCACGACCAGGAATTTAAGGCTTTCTCACTGAGCTAACAGTGGAAACTGTACTGCAGAAACAATTGCAGAGCTAGGAGATGGTGCTGGTGTGTTAGAAAGACTCTGAGGTCAGGAGTAGAGTAGTGTGGGGCAGTCGTGTTGTATTATAAAAACAATTTTTCATCTTTTCAGTCATTAGGGAGTTACTGAGCACCTACAATGTGTCTGACTGTGATAGGCTCAGAGAATGAAAAGAACAAGATAGAGATGGTCTATTTTAAAGGCAGAGGTAGATGATAAACAAGGAAACAAAATAGTTATAAGTTGTGATGAATTTAGAAAATTGAGATCAACTGAGAAAGAGAGCATGATATAGGACATAAGAGAATAAGCTTCCTCTCTGAGGAAGTGGTGTCTAACCTGGGACCTTCTTTAAGTGTCTCTTCCATTGAGCTTTTTGAAGGAAAAATCTCTGTTGTTCACTGACTTATCCCCATTGTCTACATCAGACCTAGTGTGTAATAGGCAGATTGAGTAAAACATGCTTCAAGGAGTAGTGAAGAGGCAGCACCTCCTCCCATCACTCACCAGTTGTTTTCCTTTTTAAAAAGAAGATGTGGTCCCATTACTGTCTGGTTAAAATCTGACAGAGGTTGTCAGTGTACTGCAGGATAAAGATTGTGCTCACACATGATACCTGAGACTCTTCATGAACTACAGTCTTAGAAGCTTTATCGTCATTGCTTCGACATGCAGCATAGTTAAGCACTATATTGCCCTGAACACTCCATGCTGTTTTCACATCCTGTTTTCTAATACACTGTCCCCTTTTACCAAGATTCTCTTTCCTTTGTCTCCCTGGAAGATTTCTGTTTATCTTTCAAAGGCCAGTTTAGCTACCACTGTCTCTAAGAAGTTCATTGGCAGCCCCCACTGGTTCCCAAGGGAGCCTTTGTCACACCTCATAACATATTCTTGATGTTGTATTTAAGCTGGTTTGTACTTTTAAAAAACTGGACTATATTTTATAATTCTTTGTTTTCATGCCCACTTTCCTACCAGACTGTGGGAATATGTTCTTAAGGGCAAGATTTGTTTTTTTCATCTTTGGGTGCATGATATCTGGAACAGTGCCTAGCTAGCTCTTCATTTGTGTTTAGTATGTATTTATGGCTGAGCACTGTGGTGTGCCTCTATCCCCAGCTCTTCAGGAGGCTGAGGCATGGGGATCACTTGAATCCAGGAGTTTGAGGCCAACATGAGCAACACAGCAAGACTTTGTCTCTTTAAAAATATGTATGTAGGTGTTTTTGTGTGTGTGTATCTCACATATATATATATATATATATATATATATATATATATATACACATATGTATATGTGATGTTTATATTTATATGGTGAATTTTTAATTTATTTTTTAACTATTCCTACACTGGGGACTAAACCCAGAACCTTGTGCATTCTAAGTATGTGCTCTACCACTGAACTAAAACTCAGCCTAATATGTATTTAGATGGAATCCTCTCTATACTGAATTTAAAATAGTAATGACATTTTATAATTTGAATTATGTTTAGTGGTTTTGAATAAAAAACAGACTTTTGTACTAATTTTAAAAATCTGACCTATTTTAATTTTTTTTTTTTACTCATCTGAAATTCTGGTGCCTCTCAAAATTTTTATTTGATTTAATCTCATAATTTTATAACCTTAGTTCTTAAGGAAAGTAATGATAATGAATAGAAGAGCTATCAGGCTAAGGTCTGAAATAGTAGTACTGTAGGCTAGGAATAGGACAGCCCCAGGGGAACCTGTTGAGAGTTTACTGGGAAACTAAAATTTGATCAGGTCTTCTTCTATCCAAATGCATATTTAAAATGATGCCATGTGACTTTATTTCTAGCTCTGAAAGCATTAAAGAGGAAGTGCATATATCAAATATCTGAAGCTCCTAACCTGTGTTAGGAAGTTGATGTGACCTTGAAGGTTTTTAAGATATTCACTGAGTACTTTCTGTCCTGTTCATTTAATGTTGAAGCCAAGTTAGGTATAATCTAAGTGAACTCTTTTACTTCCTAAAGTATGGTGTTCATTCAGATTAGACTGATAATCTGAAAAGGGAAGAACTTTATAGTAGCAACAAGAGAAAAATATAGTAAAGAAGAACATGGAAGACCTGTATCTTAATGTCAGTCTACCAATAATTCTATAAGCTTGAAAATTCTCTAACCCTTGTGGAATCATAATTTCCCCAGCCCAAGCAGTGATGAAACAAGAGCAGTTAGTGGAAGTTTGGGTATTTGAGGTAGTAAGTAGTTCAAAGCGCTCTGTAAATATGTAAAGGGAAAATTCAAGTTATGATTCCTTAGGGTTTTTAAAGTAAAACCCTACAAATACATGAAAATTTTAAGGAATAGTATTGTTAAAATAAAAAAAAAACATAGTCAACAGCAAGTTTCAAGCCACTCTTTTAAAAGGGTGTCTGTAAAATAGACTGATAGAAACTTAGTTCCTGGTTACATGCAATCAGGCATAATCAGGAGGGTACTTGAGATGCTGGGGTGACATGGAAAAAGAAGAGCAACTAAATAAGTTGTTAGTATGGAAAACCCAATTAAAAGAAAACAACCAGACAAACACTAAGAAATGAAATCCAGAAGCACTTCTTAAAGAAATCTTTCCTTTCGAGGAGACTGCCTGCTGTGACAATTGTTGATAATGCTGGAGAGTAACACTATTGGTTGGTTTTGTAAAAACTGAAAAGTGAATGACTTGACTTCATTGTGCCAAAAATTGAGCCTCCTTGTAGCTGGTGTCAGTAGCTCACACCTGTAATCCTAGCTACTTGGGAGGCTGAGGTTAAGTAGATCACGGTTCAAGGCCAGCCAAAGCAAATAGTAAGACCCCCATCTCCAAAAAATAACCAGAGCAAAATGTGGTTCAAGTGGTAGAATGCCTGCTTTGCAAGCACAAAGCCCTGAATTAAAAAAAAAAAAAAGTTGAGCCTCTTTGGCCAAAATGAAGTGGGATCCCATGCCAGTAATTTCACTTATCATGCAAAACAAATATATCTTAGCATGTCCTTCTAAAAGTAGAAATTTCTTACGAGGTACTTTTTAACAAATTTTTCACTAATAGAAAAAATGTATTAAGCCTTTCTTGTGAAGGAATTTAATTTTATCTGTAAAGCACAAAGATGGAATATGGAGTTTATGGTTTTTGCCATGATTAATAGGGAAGGTAAAACTTTTTAAAATCTGTATGTAAGTTAAGAAGTTTGAAAACAAGCCAGGCTTGGTGGCACATGTAATCCCAGCTACTCAGGAAGTAGACAAGAGAATTGTGATTCGAAGCCAGCCTGGACAAAGTTAGCAAGACCCTCTCTGAAAAAAAAACTAAAAGCCAAAGGAGTGGTTTAAGTGATGGAATGCCCGCCTAGTAAGCTCAAGGCCCAATCCCCGATACCGGAAAAAAAAGTTTGAAAACAAGTTTGCCTTCATGAAACAAAGTATTTGTGGGGTTTTGTTTTGTTTTTTCTTTTCTAGATAAAACTTTTCCTGAGTATTTTGTTAACATTTTGGGATTTAAAAATTCAGTAGTTTCCTCTTGTTTTATAGTTCTACTTGTCCAATTCTGAAAAGGAGCGTTATGAAAAGGAATTTAGCCAAGAAAGACAACAAGAAATTTTGAGAAGAGTAGCAAGAGACTTACCTATCTACACCACATCAGCTTCCAAAGGTAAGAAAACAGTCTAAGCTTTCCTTTCCAGAGGAAAGGAAATTGAACCTGTGTTCATTTTTCCAGGATGCTTGCATGGTCTTGACTATTAAGCATGTGTACAACCATTGCCACAAGCAATGTCTGCAGTAATAAGATCTCCTATTTTCTGCATCTTGTATGATATTTTGGATATAGATGGATATATAACTTTATCATTGTGGATTTTCTAAGGGGCTCACTTTAATATGAATCTCTTCCTTATTTCCGCCCCCCCCCCCAACTCAGCTTTTATGTCTAAAAATTTCAAGAGTTAGTCCTAGTAAACCATCATTTGGACATTCTGGTTTGAATTTGACTGTTGAGCATCATCACCATTTAGTCAAGAATGTGCTAAGAAAGGGGAGCAGTAAAGTGCTTGAAGGTGCCTGGTGTACACTCCCAGCTCCTCAGATGCAGAGATAGAAGGCTTGCCCTTTCAGGCCAGCCTGAACAAAAAACAGCGAGAGCCAGAAACAAGCCAGATATGCTGGTCATGCCTGTAATCCCAGCTACTTGGAAGTTGGAGGCAGGAGGATTGCGATCTGAGACTAGATCCAGCAAAAGCCAGACACCCTATCTGTAAAAACAAAAGGACTGGGAACATGGCTCAAGTGGTAAAGCCTTTGCCTAGCAAGGTTCAATCCCCAGTATCACCAAAAAAAAAAAAAAAAAAAGACACAAAGGACACTGATAAGAATAAAGCTGATAATGAAGTCCTGCTTAACTTCACAAGCATGTCTTGTCCCCATTCTTCTTCCTGTACTGTCTTTTCAGCTCTTATTTTTAACTGTGGAGTTCTGACACTACAATACTATGATTTTTCTTTATCTCTTAGTTTATTTCAGTACTTTTCTTAACATGAATTAGAATAGATTGAAGGATCTTATTGCACTTGTCCTAACATTCCAGACCCTTGCTGTATACCAGGGACAGGATGGAGTTGCAGCTGCACACAGGATTGCACTTCTGCAGAGCAGCCTGCATCTAGCTGCATCTCATATATAGCATCCTTCCTGTTGTTTCAGAGGGGAGACTATGCACTTCTGCCTGAGCATCCAGGAACCATTACCCAGGATTCGTCATTCACCTTAGTATTTGCCTTTCATTTCAGCCTCTGTACTTCTAAATAGAGCCCATTCTTATATTTCCAGATCTGAAAGAATAGCTGTACTTGAATGAGTATTACTCAAAACTTAAAACTCATACAAGACCAGATTCATCCACTTAAAGTCTAGTACCATGAAGGCAGGAGGCAAGTCAACTTTGTTCATCTTTGTTCTCATCATCTAGCAGTGTTTGTCATATGTAGAAACTCTCTAAATGTCCTTTGAATGAATGAAAGAGCACCTTATCCCCCTCACCAACCTCCACCAAATCCAGCTGTTTCTGTTCTTGGACTGTCATTCTTCTAAACTGCCCTACACAAGAAACAAGTTTCCTTGACTACAGTTTTCACAACAGTCCAGTCTACTCAATCATTAAGCCCTGTCTTACAAGGTCTGTTTGGTCATCCTTATTCCAGAGCCTAGATAATTTCACAATGTGGATTAGAGAATGTAGAGGAAAGGGAAAATATGAGACTTGGCTTCTAATCCTGATCTTAACTCCTCATAGGTTTATGTTTGTTGCGTGGACCCTGAACTTGAGTGACTCCATTTGGAGCCTGCTCTCTTTTCTTAATGGGATATAACCAAAGAGTGGAAAATTCTTGTTAAAGTCTATGTGGCATTTCACTGTACTGACTATACCCTGAAATGCTTAATTGCTTTCATAAGTCAAATTATTCCTATTGTATCAAAAACAATGCTATAATGAATATCTCCATTCCTCCTTACTCTTCAAACAAACCAAGCCTGATCCTGTTCAGTCTGCTCCCTCTGACTAGAATCTCTCCTCACTCACTTCTTTCAGTTTCAGTGTTCTTAGCTGTTTCTGAAAGGCAGTGCCCCATTCCTCTTCCCTGCTAACTGTGCTATCACTGTCTAATAATGCTATTTATTTTTAATTAGTTGATTATTACTTTAAAAATTCTCCTCCACTAGAATGTAATTCCATGAAGTAAAGGTTTTTCCCTAGAACATTATCTCGCATCTAAGCAGGTGCTTAGTATGTTTTGAACAAATGAATGTCTGAATTGGGCATGTATTAGAATTTAGTGGAAAGCAGCACACCTCCCCTAAAAATTCTCACGGTTTATCTGGGGTAGGGATGACAGATAAAAGGTTGGTGTTTTTGTTTTTGTTTTTGGGTTTTTTTCAATAACACAAATCAGAATTTCAAAACCAAAATCCCATAGGTTGCCTTAAAATATAAATTTTGTTATTTTAATATAGAGATTGTGATATAGTAGAGCTGGCTTGGTGGTGCATATCTATAATCCCAGCACTCAAGAAGTAGAGGCAGGAGGATCTCCAGTGAGTTCAAGACCAGCTTGAGGCTTGAGTTACATAGGGTAGCTCATAATGCAAGGTCTGGGGATACAGCTCAGTGGTAGAGCACTTGCCTAGTATGGACAAGACCCTGGGTTCGATACCCTGCACCAAAAAAAAGAAAAAGAAAAAAGGTATAATAGGAAAAAAACACAGGATTTAGAATCTACTTGATCTTGAGCTCTGGCCCAGTACTGCTTCTTTCCTTATGTTTTAACTACCACAAGTCACTTACTTGCTTTGAATTTACTTCATTTAACTTGAAAACTTCTGGTAAAATACATCTGTGAGGTTCTCTTCTGTCCTCATGTTTGGCTTGAGTACCTCTCCAGTGTAATTTGGTACTGTTTTTAATTACTGTTGTGAGTTTCCCAGAGTATTTGTTTTAAAATTTTAGTCTTATGATCACATTAGTTGAGCTTTTGTATATCCTTCAGCATCTTCTTTTACTTCTTCCATGTAGCTATCAGATACTGTGAAAAATGTCAGTTGATTAAACCTGACCGGGCACATCACTGCTCAGCGTGCGACACGTAAGTGGTATCATCTGCTTTCAGTGGAACCTGACCCTGGGAGAGTGGCAAAAGGGAAGGGGGAGGAGCATTTTACATGCCATGAGCTTAAGGAGCAAAGCTAAAGAAGAGTAGATACTTAGCAAAAACTTTCATCCTCTCCCATTATTTACTATGGATAAAAAGCTAATAAAATACTTATATAAGCTAGAGTATACCCAGAAGTAACCTTTGATAACAATTTCTCTGCAGGTCGATAGAATTTTTCTTTAACTTTAATATGCTTTCTGTAATATTGAGGCAATAGTTATAACCTGCCTGAGAAAGATAACTATTTCTTGGATTAAAAAGGCTGTAATTATGGTTGTCTTGTTGTTATTATGGATGTTGATATTAAAAACCTAAAAAAAAAAAGTAACTTCCTAATTGTTTCTGTTACTGTAAGTAATATTTTAACCTGAAAAATTAAAAAGAATTTAGTCCTGTAGCACGTGTAAGAAGGTATTGTGTTAAAGGAAAGATTGTTAGTTTAGGATTCCCAGCTAACCTTGCCTTTGAGTTAGACATACTACTTAACTTTCTAGACATTAGGTTTCTCATTTGTTTCATTAGTTGAGATGATCTATAGTTAACTTTATACAAATATAAAGTACATATACTACTAGTAGGGAGGCAAAGTTTGGGTTTTGTTTGGGTTTTCTTTAAAAGTACAGTAATACTTATTCATAGGGTAAACTTTTTTATTTAAACATATGGAAAAAATAAGCATTTCCCATCCCATCAGTGTTAATGTTTAGCATATTCACTTTTTATTTTTATGATGAGTGCATGTTTAAAATAACAGGATCATCTGTTTGCATTTTATCATCAGCTAATTTTTAAGGTAGACCTTTTCAATGTACCAAGTATTATCCTCAGATCTGAATGTTAGAATGTTATCATATGATGCAATAAGCTAGATCTGAATCTGCTTAGCTGATTTTCCCAGTGTCAAAAATTGACCTTGTACCTACGAAAGTACTTGTGGAAATACCAGAAACCATCTCTAACCTAATGCCTCTAACCTAGTGTTACTCTTAAGTTGTAGCTTTAATTGGAAATTTTAATTCAAAAGAAAATTATATGACAAATTAGAATTGAGAATTTTTCTGCATAGATTTTCTTATGCTTATTTGTTTCTTAGATGTATTCTTAAGATGGATCATCACTGTCCTTGGTATGTATAAAAATAGAGGAAACTGCATAAGGGGGTGGAAAGGTGAGAAGGAAAGAATTCAGAGTGATTTACTTCAGTATTCCTAAAATTATTTTTTCTGGTGCTAGGAATTGAACTCAGGGCCTCAAACATGTTATCAGTATGCTCTACCACTGAGCTACACTACCAGACCTAATATTCCTGTTTGAAGGTCAGTTTAGTTCTTCATGGATACTAAAATTGATGTGATTTTATATATGTGTGTGTGTGTGTGTGTGTGTGTGTGTGTGTACATATTTATATTAAATGTTTTATTTTAAATATATCTTCTGATGTTTTTACCCCAAATAGTGATGTGGTAAGAATTAATATTAATATTAAAAATTATAGTAATTAAGAATATAGTGTCTCAAGTGGTAGAGCACCTGCCTAGCCAGACTGAGGCCCTGAGTTCAAGCCCCAGTACCACCAAAAATAAAAAGAGAGAGAATTAACACACAATTTATTAAAAACACAAATCCAAGTGAAGACACTTGACTCTTACTTCCCAAGTGGCCCACTTCCAAGTAATAATGATTTAAGTTTTCTGATTTATTTTGTTAGCGTGGTTTAAAAAACACATAAAACTTACCATTTTAACTGTGTCTGTAAGTGTATAGTTCCAGTGGTATTAAGTGTATTTACAGTGTTGTACAGTTCCAGAATTTTTACATGTTATAAGACTGAAACAGTTTCATTAAATAACTCCCCATTATCTCCACAAGCCCTTGGAAACCCCATGCTACTTTCTATTTCTGTGAAGTTGTGATTTGTCTTATTTTTATAGTGTGACTCTCTTTATTCTTCTAGGGTGAATAACTGTGTGGGATTTTCTAATTACAAATTCTTCCTGCTGTTTTTATTGTATTCCCTGTTATATTGCCTTTTCGTGGCTATAACAGTTTTAGAGTACTTTATAAAATTTTGGACGGTAAGTCTTTTTTTCTGTCTTAAAACATGTATTAAAGATTTTTTAAGATGCTATATTCCTAAAAAATTACTTCCTTATTATGAGTAGTTATCCTTTAATTTTGTTAGTTAGAATTTATAATGATCCAGAGGAATCCTACGTGTCTTGGATTTCAGAGCCCCAGATTGATAAAAGAATTTTCCCTAGATGGAGAGTAAGAAAAGTGAAAAATTAATAGGACACCTGTAAGAGGGAAGGACAGCAGACAAGTAGGCAAAGGAGTATGGTTTTGTACTTTGGTCAAGCCACTTTTGAGTGGCTGTCTCCCTTGTTGTGGACCTTACTGCCTGGTTGTCGCTTCTCAAATCATCATTTGAATTTTATACGCAGGAACATCTCCCCTATGGGGGCTTTTACTTCCACATTCCATCTGGTCCATTTTGTACACTCCCTGATTCCACCTGCCCCTTGGTATTTTTCCATCCACAATGTCTCCTTAAAAATGGGAGGCCACCTCCATACTACACACAGATGAAGATGAAAGTCACAAACATGAGAGCTCAGAAGAGAATAAAATTCACAGAAGAATAGATGAACAAATGAGAATTAAGACTCTGTAGAAAAGCAAACCCCTAAAATAATAAGGGAAAGAAACAAAAAAAAGGATTTCCTGCCAGATGAATAGTCTAAAATATCTCTATGAGGAAATTTCACAGTATTTATCCATTCAGCAGTATTTAATTATTCAAGAATAAATATTCTTTAATATTTTAAGATTAATTATCATGGTTTCTTTATTCATTCAGCAAATACTAATTTAGCACCTACCTTGTGGGGACTTGGGATATAACAGTGAACAAACAGTCCTGTGTGTGTACAGTTTAGTTTTGAGAAGAGGGAAACAAATAACAAAAGTAGATCAGGATGAGGGATTATCAAATGCCAGGGTGGGTGTGGTGGTGCAGGTTAAGTATCTTTAGATAGTGGACCAGATGGGCCTCACTAAGAAGGTAGCATGGGTAGGATTTGAGCAAAGACTTAAGGGAATTAGCGGGTATCTGAGAGAAGAACATTTCAGGCCAAGGGTATAATGTAGTTGTCCCTGGCATGTTTGAGCCTCAGCAAGAAGTCAGCTATAGCTGAAATAAAATGAGCAAGGAGACTCAGGGAAGCCCAGAAGGTGAGGCCAGTGACAGGGGGCCTTAGAGAGAATTGAAAAGGATTGGGTCTTTTACTCCAGTAAAATAGCAGGGGAGTGACATGATCAGATCTGTAAAAGGACCACTCTGATTGCTGATCTGAGACTATGTGGGAGAGGGGCAAGAGTCAGCACAGCCACCATGTGTTGGAGGCTATCGTCATTTTCCGGCTGGCATGATGTAGCAACAGAGGTGGTAAGAAGTAGTTTTTGGAACTACTAAACAGAAGTTTAAAGAAGTATATACTTTGCTAAAACATTTTATCTTATTCTTTCTAGCACAAATCTGTTCTAAAAGGTGGGTCAAAAAGTACTTATTTAAAGAGTACCTGAAATGTGCCTGAAGAGCTAAATGTTCTTGTTAGTTTTCTCTTTGATACTTTTTGAGAAAATGTTGCAGATGACCCTTTGAGGGCAACATGTTAGTAATTCCTTCAAGACATACAGGATTTATAAAAACTGGTGTTCAGGATAACTTTGTATAAAATGGGTCTCTTAATACATTGTCTCTATTTGCACAAGCTTTGCCACAGGAAATCGACAGAGAATTGTCCAAAGGTAAAACCACATCATTGCCATGACAGTCTCATGATCTCTTTTATGACATTTTTAGTGCTCATGCACAATGAAAATTGTCTTACAAGATGGTGAGCTAGAAGAATCACTTTTATTGTGTTTTAAAGGTATGGTGGTTCTTCTGGGAGAAAAGAGAAATGTCAGAATGATCTTATGTAGGATTGAGGATGTGGCCCAGTGGAAAAGCACCAAAAACAAACAAACAAAAAAACTAAGACAGACACAAAAGAATAGTGCTGATACCTTCCTTTTAGTCTGTCAAACACTTTTTAAATCAAGCATGATAGCTTCATACTGATTAGAGAAGGCAACTTACCTGTGTGGTTTCATTTTAAGAGCTAACTTAAAAGTTTCCTCGTCCTATTAATAGATACTCATTTCTTCCAGGTTAGTCTTTCCTTCTGTTAAATGCATGTAGCCATAAGAAGGAATAACAGAAGCTGTTTTCATTCATTAATATCTTGGGGTAAATTTATTTATCAAAATTGGCTATTACCTACAAAGGCTGTATAGAAATGAAACAAAGATGAAAATGGCAGGAATCAAAGCTAAGGGCAGGTACACCTTCAAGTTGATGTTCTTAAAGTAGACATTAGACAAGCACCAAAATAAAACTTAAATATGGCTGCCTGCAGCATATATAATTAAGGCAGTATTTTAACGTAGATGGGGGAATCCTTGTAATACACACACACACACACACACACACACACACAGAGTTGGATAGAAGAGCCCGTCTTTTCATTTTATAATTGAAGGCATTGCTAAAATTTTTAAATGATTAAGAGCAATTTTTAAGTGACTCTGACCTCATAAGCAACCTGCTGTGATAATACCAATTCCTTGCTTTTGTAATTATTGCTTTGGGATATATTATCTAAGTTTATTCTTCACATATGGTGATTTAGTGGATTCACCAGTCTTTAGACAGAACCAGATTATAATTTATATTTTAAAGTTTTAGTATCTTCAAAATTAACTCTTCTTTGTTCTCTCTTCAGAATGAGCTAGCAGATACACGTGCAAAATTCCACGTGCTTTTTCTGTTCTTTGTGTCTGCAATGTTTTTCATCAGCGTCCTCTCACTGTTCAGCTACCATTGCTGGCTAGTTGGAAAAAACAGGACAACTATAGGTAAACAGGCTGAAACACATCCTGGGGACTTAGGAAAATGACCACAAGTGAATATGACATCTTAGAGGAGGATAGTGTCACACAATAGAGCAGCTCAGTGGACTCTTAAGTGAAAATTCACTCTGACTGGGTGTTGAGGTTGTATAAGACATGTGAGAAAATATTGCAGAAGTGAGATTGCTTTACAATTTCAGAAATGCATTTCATAAAAGTAGGGAACTGATTACATTTTATAAATTTTAATTAAAAGCTATTGCCCAGCTGGGTACCAGTGACTCACATCTGTAATCAGGAGGCAGAGACCAGGAGGATTGCATTTCAAAGCCAGCCTGGGCAAATTGTTAGACACAGTGTCGAAAAAACTCATCTCACACACACACACAAAAAAATACCCATCACATGGAGGGGCTCAAGTGATTGTGCCTGCCTAGCAAGCCTGAAGCCCTGAGTTGAAATCCCAGGACCACAAGAAAAAGCTGTTTCCCCTATTACACAGCGTCTTTTACAAAACCAATCTGAAAGCTAGACAGTAAATTTTCATATATACTTAAAGAATATTTGTGTTCTTGGGGTTTGAACTCTACTTCATGCTTGTCAGTCAGACGCTCTTCCACTTGAGCCATACTTCCAGCTCCCCCCCAGAATTTTTTTAAAGTTTTAAAATTTATCTTTTAGCTAAAACATATCAACAACATATTTCATATGTATTTTTGACCTTTATCCTCGCAATGACATATGTGCCTGTATGTTCTGTGACTGAGGCTAAAGGAATAGTATTTGTGACATAGCTCATTATTTCAGTCTTTGTTATTTGTCAATGAAACTTAGTACATTGGGTTTTTTTCTTTCTTTCTTTTTTTTTTTTTTTTGGCAGCACTGGAGTTTGAACTCAGTGCCTGGCATTTGCAAGGCAGATCCTCTGTGACTTGAGCCACATCCTCAGCTCTTTCCTCATTTTTAAAAATGAAAATATAGGGGAAGTAAGGCATTTGAGTAATTGGATAAGTATTTCCTGAAGGAAGATGATAGGGATAGGTGTTGTGGTACATTCTTGTAATCCTAGTACTTGGACAATTGAGGTGGGATCACAAGTTTGAGGCCAGTTGGAAGTATGTAGCAAGACTGTGTCAAAAACCCAACTAACAGTCAGAAAAGAGAAAGATGATGGCAATGCCCACCAGCAGCACCATGGTGTTGCCATGGAGATATTTTCACATCTGCTAGCAAAACATACAGAATAGAGATTGTTGTTGGAATATTTTGTAAAAAAGTTAAAGTTCTCCTGCTTCCTGAAGCTTGTGTGTCTGCCAGGAGAACTGGAAGGAAATGAGATAGTTTAGGGAAACATTTTGGATACTTAGATTTAGATTAGTCTAATGTCATGTTAATACTGAGCCGGGTAAGTTACAGTGGGCTTCCAGTGAAAGGATTTCTCCACCTTTTCTTCCCCAGCCCACCTTTCACTAGTAAGCTGTTCTCCAGTTCCATCACACCGTCATTCTTTTTCATATAAATAAAATACTTCGTATCTATTAAGTGATTTGCTTGTCTTCTTCATAGAACTTTCTTACTCTTAATCAGAGTTCATTAAAAAGTTGGACCATCTGCAAACCTAGCTTTTATGGTCTTCCATAATAGCTAAACACAGCAGTTTCACATGGAAAACCAGAATTGTTCCTTTGAAGATTGAGAAATTTGGTAGTGGTGACCCATTTTTCCAACTGGTTGATACTAGTTGGTTCTAAGTAGTAGCCGTTGCTCTTGGAAGGGCATGAACACTTTAATTTCCTAGTTCTCACCAAGCCTGCCCACCCCTGTGTGAAAGTAAGGTTGTATTAACCAGCTTTCCTTTGCTATGACAAAATACCTGAGCTAGATCAACTTAAGTGGAACAAGATTTATTTTGGCTTATGGTTGCAAAGGTTTCAAACTATGGTCATTTGTGTTGTTTCTGTGCTGTGGTGAAGCAGGACATCACGGCGGGGAACACATAGTAGAGCAAAGCTGCTCTCCTCATGTGGTGGGGAAGCAGAGGGAGGATGGGGCCAGGATCCCATTATACCTTCAAGTGCATGTCATACTCCCAGCCAACTTTCTTCCTCCCACTAGGCCCTGTCTCCTAAGGTTCCACCATCTCCCAGCACTTTCAGTAATGGCATGAGCTGGCATGTCAGATCCAAGCCAGAGCATGGGTGTTTCCAGGGAACCCACTGTTCTCTTTGAATAATCTTTTCAAACTTTTTTGCCCGTGGCCATAATAGCCTCATCTTTCCACACCTGTGGTCTGGCTAGTTCTATGTTACTATATTCAAATTTTTATTCTCCCATCTTCTGAGAGCATTTTATTCTGCCCTTGTTCATAACTGTCACTTGCTCCCGTGAAGTTTTTTCCCCACATTTAATGAGTTCTCATAGTCACACTTATGTCATCATCTCAAACAGATGAACTAGCTCCTTTGATTCTTGTTGCCACTCATTCCCACAGCCATCCCTTGAGCCTTCAACCTCTTGCAGCTGAGGAGCCTCTGAAAAATGCAGTTTTAAACTTGATATTCCACTCTTGGATACAGTCGTTCAGCCTTCCCGCTGTCCTATTTCTGTGCTCCAGTGTACTTCTTTTTGAGATCACTCAGTTCACCATAGTCCAGTACTTTGCTCCCAGAT
This sequence comes from Castor canadensis, assembly GCF_047511655.1. Lineage (NCBI taxonomy): Eukaryota > Metazoa > Chordata > Mammalia > Rodentia > Castoridae > Castor > Castor canadensis. The sequence goes on from NC_133395.1 coordinate 82,989,006, forward strand.
TTTTCTCTCCTAGTTTTATTCTCTCTTCTCCATTCTAGATACTGTAATAAATGACATTAGCATCTTCCTACCTTTACAGCCTCTTGCAGACATTCTCCTTTCACCCTGTCACTATGGCCTTCCCTCTAACTTCTGAGGAACAGCGTCTTTCTCTGGCTTTCAGGGTTCATCTTAGCATTCTACCTGACTTCCCCTCTATTCTGGGATCCCTTCTGTCAGTTTTTACTTCACTTTCCCTTATTGTCAGTCTCTCCCAATGCTCTGTTTTCATCTTAATCTTAGTTTATAATGCATGCTGATGTGCATTGTTTTTAAATAAACTAAAGTTTTCTTATGAAACCTGTGTCTTTCTCTAGATCTCACTCTGTATTGCCTGACAACCAAACTTGAAACAATGATCTATAATTATCTTCTGCTTCCTCCTCTTTCTCACTGACTAAGGTAATGCTCAGGTGCCACCACCTGCAGTGTTCACCTGCCATTACCTGTACCCCAAAATTCTGTCTGTCCAGACAGAATTAGGTTCTTTCACCTCTGTGCTCCCAGGGTACCATGTCTGTTGTACCACTTACCACATGAAATCTTGCTAGACTATAGGTTCTTTGGTGGGAATTTCATCTATTTTTTTTTTTGGATCCCAGATACCTGGTACTATGTATCAGGAACACAGTAAGAAGTTCATAAATAATGAGTAAAGTTTGGAAGAGTTACAATATCTTTAAAAAGAACCAAGTGAGCCCAGCACAGGAGCCTTACACCTGTAATCCCAACCATTTAGGAGATGGAGATCAGGAGGATCAAGGTTCCAGGCCAGCTGGGACAAATAGTTTTTGAGACCCTATCTTGAAAATACTTAACATGATAAAAACAGGCTGGTAGAGTGACTCAAGTGGTAGAGTGCCTACTTTGCAAGCGTGAGATCCTGAGCTCAAACCCCAGTCCTGCCAAAAAAGAACCAAGTAATATATATTGAACCTACTTCATTTGATTTTCAGTAATATGACAATTATTTTGTTGTTATTTTATATTAGGTTGATGAAATAAAAATGTGTTTTTCCTAAACAAATTTCAGACATTTATGTTTTTAAAATATTTTATTTTTAATCAACACATAGTAATTGTACATATTTTTGAAGTGATAGAGTGTAACATTTCAATACCTGTATATAATGGGTGATGGTCAGGTCAGATCAGGATAATTGGCATCTGTCACCCCTCATGTTTGTCATTGCTAGTTAATTATCTTTTAATTGCTACAAATATATTATTCATTTTAAACTACATAGCTTTTTATATCATAAAAAAATTTATACTTTCTTAGTTTTTAAATAGACTAGTGTTTTATATGTATATTATATATATATGTGTGTGTGTGTATATATATATATACATAATTTCTCCCTTTTTTTTAACAGAATCGTTCCGTGCACCTATATTTTCATATGGAACTGATGGAAATGGTTTCTCTCTTGGATACAATAAAAATTGGAGACAAGTCTTTGGTGATGAAAAGAAATATTGGTTACTTCCAGTGTTTTCAAGGTAATTGATAAAATGTAACTTTCAGAAATTAATGGCATATGTAGCAGCCTCTATCACAGGATAAGAAGACATACAGAGTAGAATACATAGTGACAGTATTTTTGTTGGGGTTTTGTATTTTTGGTTTTGGGGCAGTACTTGGGGTCGAAATCAGCATCTTACGCTTGCTGCAGCCCAGTTCTTTTTGGCTTTCGTTACTTTTCAAGTAGGGCTTTTCCCCGGGCCAGTCTAGACTGTGATCCTCCTACCTGTGCCTCCCACGTAGCTGGAATTGCAGGCGTGCATCCCCGTATCTAACAATTCTCACAAAGTTTATGCCCAGCCTAGCCCATAGTGACAATTTTATGGGCCTTAAAGTTAAAACTCAGGCCTGGAGCCAGTGGCTTACACCTGTAATCCTAGCTACTCAGGAGGCAGAGATCGGGAGGATCACAGGACCAATAGTTCTTGAGACCCTATCTTGAAAACACCCAACACAAAACAGGGCTGATGGAGTGGCTCACTTGGTAGAGCTCCTGCCTAGCAAGCACAAGGCCTGAGTTTGAGCCCCAATACCACAAAAAAAAGAAAAACTCAGACTATCTTAACATATATAAAATACTTTATTCTTTTCTTTTTTGGGAGGTGCATCCACTGGGGTTTAAACTCAGGACCTTGCACTTGCTAGGCAGGCGCTCTACCATTTGAGCCATGATCCCAGCCCTTTTTTGCTTAAGTTATTTTTAGGTAGAGTGTTGATTTTTTGCCAGTGGCTGGCCTCCTCATACCACAGTCCTCCTACCTATGCCTCCCACATAGCTGGGATTACTGACATGGGTCACCACACCCTGCCTACAGTCTTTCTTACTAGACACAGTAAAGGAGAGTTTCAGCATGTATTTGAATGAGAAGTAGAAAAAGAAAATCACTTTTTTTCCTTCAAAATGAAAATAGGTTGTTTGAAGCAACAAATTATAAGAATTTATTTCTAATAGCTATAGTTTCAAAGATTCTTTCACAGAGGTTGAATTATACGTCTTTTCTTTCTTAAATCAAAGAAGACCAAACAACATAATGCAATTATACCTCAAGTGTAAAAGATGGTGCACTCCAGGTGATCCAGTTTTCATTATGCCCTTCCCAGCCACCTCAGGTCACACAGGGCCACTGTGTTTTTGTCTGTACCTTGCTTTTGTGGCCTCCACTTTTGAAGGGTATTCTGCTTGGTGCAAAGTTCTAGGTATTGCCTCACTGTTCTCTGGGTATGTTTCCTAATGAGAAGTTTGTGGTCACATTTTTTACTCTACATAGAATGTGTCTTTTCTGTGGCTACTTTTAAGACTGTTTATCGCTACTTTCATGAAATTTGATGACAATTTGCTTTCGTTTAGTTTTTCATGTTTCTTATACTTGGGATTAGTTGAGCTGCTTCTCTGCAGTTTTATAATTTGTCATCAAGTTTGGAAAAATTGTTGAGCATTGTTTCTTCTGTCATCTCTGTTCCCTTTGCTGCAGGAACTTCCAATATACATGTATTAATTCATAGTTCCATGATATTTGCTTTTTATTCAGCCTTTTTTTTTTTTTGTGGTGGTGGTACTGGAATTTTGAACTCAGGGCCTCACACTTACTAGGCAGGTGCTCTTACTGATTGAGCCACTCCAGCCCTATTTTGTGATAGGTTTTTTTAGGCTAGGGTCTCGTGAACTATTTGCCTGGCCTGGCTTTGAAGGATGATCCTCCTGATCTCTAATCTCCTGAGTAGCTAGGAATGCAGGCATGAGCCACTGGTGCTCAGCTTGCTCTACCTCTTGGGCCATGCCTCCCGCTCTATGCAGCTTTTGTGTGTGTGCGTTTCATGTTATATATACCCTGTTGCTGTATATTCAAGCACACCACTCTTGAGTACTTTTCTGTTGTGTCTTGTTTCTAAGAGTTTTCTGCTTCCACTGATTGGAACATGGACTATTTGTTTTGAAGGTTATTTTCTCTGGTCAGGAATTCATAGTGGGGCAGGTGTTCCCCCTTTATTTAAAGATACTGTTACCAGATATGTGCATGGTTTCTGACAGGGAGTCACCTCACTTTTATTCCACTGTTAGTAAATCACTGTCATCCTCTTCCCCTCCCCGACTTTCATTACTTCATCACTGGTTTTAAGTAGTTTGATGATGGTGTTCCTTAGTGTTTATCCTACCTGGTAGTGATTAGGCTTCTTGGATCTGTGAATTTATAGTTTTTACCAGGTTCAAATAATTTTCAATTATGTCTCTGGTTGTTTTCCTGTTGGGAGAGGTCATTTGTTGGATTTGTTGGTTTTGCTTTGTTGTCCATCCTGTTTTTTTCTCCCCTTTCTCACCAGTTTTTCTAGCATTCTCTAGCACACATGTTAACTGCTGGTGACCCTTTGCTATTCTGTTCTTCTCCCCCATCTACTTTTCCATCTTTGCTTCATTTTGGCTAATTCCTGCTACTGTGCCTACAAGTTCATTAATCTTCAGCTGTGATTAATCAGCTGGTAAGCCCATTCACAGAGTTTTTTCTTTTAGATGTTGTAGTTTTTTAGCTCTAAAAGTTCCATATGGTTCTTTTTTTATGTCTTACATTTCTGTTTTCATTCAGTCTGTTTTTCCTTTAAATTCACAGATGTATTTATAATCACTGTTTAGAAGTTTGTTAATTTTCACTTTCTGATTCTTTTCTGTTGGCTTTTTTTTGTCTTCTTAGCTGTGGATCACATTTTCTGCTGTGATTTCTGATTGGATGATAGACATTTTGAATGCTACTTTACTGAATGTCTAAATTTTATTGCCTCCCATTAAAGAATGTCGAACCTTATTTTGGCAGGGAGTTAGCTTACTTATGTTCAGGCTTTTGTTTGTTTTGTTTTGTAATACTGGAGTTTTGAACTCAGAGCCTCATGCTTGCTAAGCAGGCGCTCTTACCACTTGATCTGTTCTACCACCTAGTGTTAGGTATTTCCAAGATACGGTCTCTTGAACTGTTTCGCTGGGCTGGCTTCGAACCATGGTCCTCCTGAATAGCTAGGATTACAGATGTGAGCCACCAGCACTGGCTTCAGGTTGGTCTTTTAAGGCTTGTTTTAAGCTTCATTGGGTTGGGCCAGAGTAGCATTTTCTGTAGGGCTGAATTTAGCTTCACAGTAAAGAATGGAGTCTCACCCAAATTCATGCATTCAGTGAGATCTGTCCTCTGGCTAGTCAAATTAGAATGCCTCTCAGTGTGTGGGAGCTCTGAATTTGTTCAGCCTACATTTCCCAACTGTTCTCCAGATTCATCTGTGTAGTTTTTTTTTTCCTTTTTTTTTTTTTTGTGGCATTGGGGTTTTGATCTCAGATCCTCATGCTTGCTAGGCAGGCACTCTTATCACTTGAGCCACTCTACCAGTCCTGGTTTTGCGTGTGTGTGTATGTGTGTTGGGTTTCTTCGAGGTAAGATCTCACGAACTATTTGTCTGGGCTGACCTCTCCTCCTGAGTAGCTAGGATTATAGGCATGATCTTTAAGAATACATCATCTGTATTCTTAAAAGACTCAAGTATAGCACTGTGCAGATTTCTGTAGCCATTTCTCGGCACATCTTCCTCCTTATTGCTCTGCTTCATAGGTTCATGCCGCTTCAGCTTCTCAAAACTCCCATTTCTGTCACCTCAATTCAGAGAGACTACTTTGTACTTTCTTAGGTTCCCCTCCTGGTGCTGAGGTCCTGGTAGAAAGCTGGGACTCACTTGTTTTATTTTTCTTCTGAGACCACAATCTAATACTGCCTGTTTTGATTTTTGTATGCTGGTCTCTTTCAGGCTGTTTATGATGGCATGTCAAATATGTAGTCATTTAATCTTGGGTAGAAGTAACAGTCTCTGTTTTATTCTGGTGTGCTGACAATGTGAAAGTAAGATATAACTATACTGTTTCTTAGATTTCAAGATTCTTGAGGGCAGAGATTTTCTTCCTTCTATTCATTGCTATATCCCTAAGTCCTTAAAATGTTACCCAAAACATCATAGTCCTTTAGTAGCTATTTGGTTTGTTTGTTTTGCAGTGTTAGAGAACCAAACCAGCTCAGGACCTTGTGTGCTAGGCAAGTGCTCAACTACTGAACTGCACTGTCTGTTGTGTCTAGTGAATGGTGGTAAATAAATAAGTGTGTGAGTCTCAGTAATGTCTTCTTTGATGGTGATAAAGAAGGTCAATTATCCAAATACCCGAAGAACTATGTCTGAGGTGCCAACTAAGCATTGTGATCATAATAGCCAGAGAAGCAATTGTTTCTAAATATATGTAAATTGTAAAAAAAAAAAGGGGGGGGGAGCTTTATAGCTTCAATGGCGGTAATAGTCCTCTAAATTGGAAATCTTAGGAATTAGTGTCTAAAATGACAAGTTACAGTAATTTCTTTGTACCATGCCTCTGAAAAATAGATGTTAAATGTGACCACTTTGATTAACTGATACACAGATCATTATTATTTCTCATTGTGCAGCTTGGGTGATGGTTGCAGTTTTCCAGCTCGCCTTGTGGGGATGGATCCAGAACAAGCTTCTGTTACAAACCAAAGTGAATATGCCAAAAGGTGTGTTTCTTGTCCCTAAGTTTTTCTGTATTCATCATAAAACAGACTCTGTCTTTGTCTGTTACACATGCATTCTTGTGGATACATTCATCAGTCATTCAGTAAGCCAAGATAGGAAAGAGAAATTCTATTTAAGCTTTTAAACCAAGGGCTAGTGTGTGTCATATGCCTCATGCTTAGGATAACCTTTTGTTGTTGTTGCTTTTAAAATCATCCAAACCATAACACTTTTAAGAGTAGGAAAGAGAATACTTGAATATAAAGCATGCTAATAGTTAAATTAGAGCTGAGCACTGCTGACTCACATCTGTAATCCTAGCTACTTAGAAGGCAGAGGCCAGGAGGATCATGGTTCAAGGCCCAACAGGGCAATTAGTTCGTGAGGCTTCATGTTCAAAATAACCAGGGCAAAATGGATTGGAGGTGTGTAACTCAAGCAGTTGAATACCTGTTTTGCAGGCATGACGTCTTGAGTTGAAACCCCAGTCCCACAAAAAAAAAAAAAAAATCGCATGCAGCTGGAGATGTCTGGGCAAAATAGGAAGCAAGGAAATGCACTACACCTCCCTAGAGAGTAAGGTCTTCTTTCAAGATTCCATCATTGGCTTATATCAAATTAGATTTTTTGGCCAGGCACAGTGGCTCACATCTATAATCCTAGCTACTTGGGAGGCAGAGATTGGGAGGACTGTGATTCAAGGCCAGCCTGGGCAAAAAGTTCATGAAGCCTCATCTGAACCAATAAAAGCCGGGCATAGTGGTGCATGCCTGTCCTCCCAGCTAGAGAAGCATAACTTAGGCAAATCTTGGTCCAGGCTAGCCCAGACATAAAGGTGAGACTGTTCATGAAATCTATAAAGCAAAAAGGACAGGCAGTGGGCTCAAACGATAAGAGGACTAGCACGTACAAGGTCCTGAACTCAAACCCCGGTAACTCCAATTTTTTTTTTTTTCAAGAAATTGAAAAAAGTCAGTTTTACTGACATGTTAACTACAGTATCAAAATGAATAATGAGGGTTCAAAAATACATATTTTTTTCTTACTCATTTTAAAGGAAATTTTCTCATTTGTATGGCAAGCAAGCTGTTTTATAAATTGAATGAAGTTCATTTTTAGGTGAAATTTTAAAGAAGCTAGAGAATTTCTGTCAAAGTGAAACAGTTAGAACAAATTTATTACAGAACTAAATTGTAGGGGAAAAGAAGGCTGTAAGTTCCAAACTAGTATATTAGTGTTAGAAGAACCTAGGCTCCACTGAAGGCCTTTGGACCTTTGAGCTCTAACATTTATTGTGATTTTGAACAAGGCACTGAAATTGTCTGAGCCTGTTTCCACCTCTGTAAAATACAAAATGAGACCTGCCTCCAAGGGTTATTGGGAAATGTGGAGACATGTGCAAAGCTCCTAGCACAGTGTCTGGCCCATAATAGGCATCAATGAATTTTAGTTCCTGTTCCTCTCCTTCATTCCCTCCCTCCCTAGTTCTTAGTTAGAAAACTAAGTCTAAGCTAAATCACTAAATCATTTTTTCCCCTTAGATCTAAACTGCAGAGGTAGAAAGCAGAAATCTTGGGAAATGACAGGTAATTTTTTTGTACTAGCTGCAGACATAGCTCTTCACCTGTCCTTGTACTAATTTATGGCTCCTGATTAACCTGGTAAAAACATTGCAGACTGGCCTCTGAAGCTTTTTCCTTTGGTCTAATTGGTTTCATTGGCAGTGTTAGAGTGCACACTGGGGCCTAGAGAGCCATTTAATAACAGGGGCTGTGGGCATATTTTCCTTTTGAAGGTACATTTGTCAAACCATTGAGATCTCTGTTTAGGAGAGGGAATACTAATTTGCTGCTTATTAATTTATTACATGTTCTTAACTGAATGCTAGACCATTTACTAAATTATTTTATCTTCTTTTCAGTATTGGCTCAAATCAACCTTTTCCTATCAAACCACTTAGTGAATCAAAAAACCGTTTGTTGGACAGTGAATCTCAGTGGCTAGAGAATGGAACCGAAGAAGACATCAGCAAATCAGGTAACAGTCCCATCTGAAAGCACTGTTTTGTTGGTTCAAATGAAAGTCATCAGATTTAATAAGTGTGGAAATACTTTGAAATACTGAAACACGAAACTTTTTGATTAAAAAAAAATGTCTTTATATGGGGTGTTTGTGTTTATTAGTAGCTTCTGTGGAGGAAGAGGAAGAGCCAGGCAGGGAGAGTGGCTGAGGCTGTGTTCTGTCCTGTTCAGCTGCAGCCACAGTTGTAGAACATTCTTTTGCATTGGCTATTCTGAATGCTCTGTGTTGTTTTTGTGGTGCTGGGGGTGGAACCCAGGACCTTGCACATGCTAAGCAAACACTCTACTACTGAGCCACATGTCCAGCCTGCTATTTGTGTGTTTTAATCAGTGTTACTCTTTAGGGTCCCAGCTTATATGTTGGAAATAAGTTTTTGAAAGCATTGTTTAAAAAGGGTGCTAGAGCTGGCCGAGTGACTCAGGTGGCAGAGTGCCTGACTAGCGAGCTTAAAGCCCTGAGTTCAAACTCCAGTACTGGGAAAAGAAAAAAAAAACATGCTGATGACTTAGTTCATGACTTGTGGGTACAGTGCAGAGTAGGTGATAAAACTGATCATATCTGGGTTCTGGGTTTGCATTATCATCTGGCCACTTCACTAGCATCACAACCTAAAACATAACTGAGGCACTTGTTAATGATAATAGTAATAGATTGTCACTGTGTCCTTGCTGTGTAAAAATAGTTTGAGACATTTCAATCAATTTTTACTAACTCTAGGAAATACTATGAAAACTTGCTGTTGGAACTTCTGACCTTTTTTGAAGCAGAGGGTCCTTTTGGCTTTTAGGAGTATTTAAAACATTATCTTAAATTAGTATCTTTAGGATCTTCATTAAGATCATTAAGCAAGATCAGTGGAAAAGTTCACTTTATGGGCTGTTATTTTTATAATAATTTTATTATTGTTGCTTAACATCTTTAAGGCCAATGGATGTTTTCAGAAGGTAAGCATAAAACTAAACTTTTAACTTTTAGCATTCTTTACTCCTGTGTTCTACAAGAAGGCAAATGGTGCCATAAGCCTGGGTATTGCTTTACATAATAGTTGTTTTTAATGTGATTAATTTCACCATTTAGCCAGGAACTTAATACTCTTTTTTTTTTTTTCTGTAATGTCATATATAATTATGTGCTTACAGGGACAAATAACCATGTTACAGTGGCAATAGAAAATTGAGTACCACTTGTTCATAACTAACCATTTGATAAGAGCAAGGTAAGACAGCATAAGGTAATTTCCTTGAGCAAATATAGTTTATTTGCATATTCCATAATCTCAAAACAATTATGCAGTTTTTGTTACTCTTTTCAATTATATCAAGAAATTTAAGTGCTACAAGATAGACTGATAGCAGGCCAAAATCTCACTTTTCATAATACTTCTAGTTCATCAGTAAACATTTGTTGGTAGGTTAATGAAGGAACTAACAGACATAGTTTGGGATTGATATGTAGACAACTTAATTTTTTCAGTAAAAAGTACCGTATTAATTAGCTTAAGAAAAAGTGACTTTTGCTCAGTATTGAAGAAATGTGATCCAGAGAAGAATGATTAAAGTTAAAGACTGAAAAGCCGTTGAAGAGGTTCACTGATGTTATTTAGTTTTGTGAAAGATACAGCAAACGAGCCACAAACCAACAGCTTAGGACATCTCTATTCCTCATGGCAGGTGCTTATTTTTCCAAAGGGTCCTAGGGAACCAGGAGACCATCTGCCTCCTGGCCAACAGCTTGTAGTCAGGCCAGGTCCTTTCAGAGCACTGGAGCCTGTCTGGAGTAAGAGCCAGAGCCTAGGACTGAAGACAGATTGAGAGCACAGGCATCTCAGTCAGAGATGTGAGAGACTGTTGGGCGCCAGTCGCTCACACCTGTAATCCTAGATAATCAGGAGGCACAGATCAGGAGGATTGCAGTTTGAAGCCAGCCTGGGAAAATAGTTGACAAGACCCTATCTTGAAAAACCCTATCACAGAAAATTGGGGTGGTGTAGTAGCTTAAGGTGAAGGCTGAGTTCAAGACCCAGTACCACAAAAAAAAAAAAAAAAAAAAAGAGTGAGAGACTGCAGTCTGGAGAATTGTTGCAGGACCTGCATGTGTGACCACTGGGCAGGTCTACACCACTAAGGCGGGTAGCCATGGACAGATGCTCATTGCTTCTAATGTAGACAGATACTGGCTGATGCTTGTGGTTGTTGAGAATCCCCAATTAAAGTTCCTCTAAGAGTCACTGCGACAACTACCCTCATCTACAGCAGCCTTGGAACAGGTGTAGGTAGATGTGAGGTCTCTCCTTGAGTGATGTCCAGGGAGTACTGTGCGAGCCCTCTGTCAAAGTTTCCTGGTTGCTTCAGGGGAAGAAAGTTAGTGTATCCCTTTATTTATTGCTTATAAAAATCTATATTATAATATCAGTAGAATTAAAAAAAACGTTTCCTATCTTGTAATATTAGCACCTTAGTCCACCTTAGTCCACAGAACCATTCAATAAATATTTTGGGAAATAATAAATCAAGTTGTAACTAATAATTCAATTGTTTGTTTCCATAGGTATATAAAAACACATGTGGACTAATATTTTCTACTTTATTTGCAAGAAAGTGATCAGTGGAATGAAATAATTCAAGTATAACAGAAGATATATTTTTTAAAAAAGGAGGCCTTTGTACAGTTTGCTGGATCCACAGAAGCGCTATGGAGAAGAAAGATGCCTTAACTTTTAAGTGTTCATGTGTGCAGCATTGACTCACAGCTCAAAAGTGACTTAATTTTACTGTGGAAATAACACATGCCTGTTAGGAGATGCTATAGTGTGTGCTGTCATCACGTTAACATGGCATAAATACATTTTTTGATACTTGAGTTGCAATGTTAGAGTTGTTTCTTAGTATCTATATAAATTTTCACTCCAAAAACACAAGCTAAAAACTTGTCTTAAATGAAGTGCATGTAGGGCAAATGGTAGCTGAGAGCAAGTAATGCCCAAATTACTGTCGCTTGCACTGTATGAAGGAAAGAAAAGAACTGCTTTTTTAAAATTGGGTGTTTGCTAATTTATAATTACTGTTTTATACTTTTCAACATTTTTAATAAAGTTTTTTTTATTGTTGGCTATAAAGTAACACTCAGAAGGATTCAGATAATCATTTAGAATATAGAACACATCGGTATAATTCATTGAAGGCTTAGTTAGAAGAATTAATGCGACCCTGTAGTATAGTTTCTGCCCAAGGCTTAAAGGGAACTTGGCAGTATAAAGAATATTTTGGGTGCTCTCTGCATTTTAATTCATTTTTGCTGAATTTTCAAGGGTATTTATTTGGGCAGGGAAACTCAAAGGCATATGTGGTATAGAAAGATTAGAAGTGATCAGAAAAAAAACAAGGAGAAAGGCAGGATATTGTAAACTGTTACAAAATATTTTCAGTCCTAAGGGTATTTAGAATAAAACATACTGTTAAGTTGACTTTCAAACTTCAGTTTAGGTAATGACTAAAAAAGACTGTGAAACTTTTAACAGGAATACTACAGTACCTTAAATAGTGGCAATTCAAACTAGTAAAATCCTTTAGAAGAAATTGTAAACCTTAATAGTCATTTAAAACTTCCAGTCTCTGAGAAGTGGATTCTACTTTGAAATGAAAAATCTTAAACCTGATTTCCTAAGAACAACCCCTTTCCATGAGACACGCTTTGTTTAAAATCTAATGTCACTGACAACAATAGTTATATTCTACAGAATAGTACAGTATCCTATAAAAAATAGGCAGTGTAAAAATATTTTTCCTCATTTACTGCTTAATTGAACACACACATACCAAAACGACTGCTTCCTGTAGGTGGGCAGAAAGAAACCTTACCAGCATCTGTAAGGATCAGAGGTTGTAGTTCATCTGAACATGGGATTGCAGGAGAGAGAGGGTGCCCTGAATGAGTTGGTGTGCACAACTTCCAACATTCCACAGTGCTTTTCAGTCAGTCAACAGGTATTTCTGGAGTACCTTCCCATACATGGAAGGTATGCTGAGGGATAGCTCTGTAATTTGCTAATCTTGCATCATCAGGTAGCTGCTGCTCCAGGTTTACAATTTGGTGAAAGCTTTGTCAGATTCCCACAGGCTATACTCTTTATTTTCACCCTTTGGACCAAAGGAATGAATAAGCTTTGAAAACGTAGTTTGGAGGACGATAGTATAGATGCTTCCACTTTTGTCTCATCTCTTTAGTCTTACCAGTCTTGATTCTGGAAAACTAGAATGAGAGATAGGAAATATCAAATTATCAACCAGAACCATAACTTCTTTTTGATGGTTTGCCTATTATAAGGGATTAGTAAATGTTTAAACATACTTGATCACTTCAGAAATGTCTGGTTCTCCTGTGAGTATTTCTTCTTGTAAATCAAAGGATTTACATGTGTCTGGCTAACAGTTGAGGAAGCATCATTTTCCCTTTAATCTACTCAGCACTTTTGTGGAGTTATAATCTCTTTTCATTTGCTACTTAACATCATCTTTAATACACAATAAACACTTTTTCCTAAATTTTTATTTAAGGGCTTTTGCTTTAGTTACATTTGATTTAACTTATAGCAAACATTTTGCCATATTTAAATATTTAGCTTTTTTTTTTTTTCTTCAGTTCTAAGGATCAAACTCAGGGGCCCTTGTACATGCTAGGGCGGGCGCTCTTCCACTGAGTCACATTCCCTGCCCAAGCTAAACTTCTTCACACAGATGAATGACCATTCACTGAGGGCCTACAAGTGGTATGGGAGTCAGGGAAACACTGCCTCTTTGATATTTCAACTGACATTAAGTATTGCTATCAACTGTTTAGAGAGATAAGGTTAAACTGAAGCCTTGCCAAAATTCCTAATTACGATCTTTTGTCCTTCAAGCACTTGAACATTTGTGAAGATACTCAGAAAATTAGTTTCAGGTCTTGCCGTTGCCATTAAAACAAACTAAACAGGAGACTTGGTTTACCTGACTACAAATTTACTTGAATATTCAGTACCTGAGGCATCTGATCAGTGTCATGATGCCAAACCAAAGAGCAGCTGTAGTATAACAGTTATTAAAAATGAACATGTTTACAAAGCTCACTTTCATCTTTACCTAAGGATGATATTTTTAGAAAGTCTTCTTAAATATGCAGTGGTTATGATCCAGTGTGTCTGTCATAAGTGAGTATGTAATTGTAAGTTTAGTTTAAATGAAATATGCAATGATTACTTGAATTTTGTTTCTATTAGAAAGCAAGTTTTGACTATGTTTACAAGACTTTAAAATGATCAGACATGAGGTCTTCAGTTATTGTTAAAGCAAATCTATATTAAGGGCTTATTGTTAGGACCTGCATATTTGGACTTCAAAGACAGTAACTTACATATGTTTCACTTACATTGTGTTCTGCAAACTAGCACTGCTATCAATGGATGGGTATTTTTAACGAATCTGTTCTAATAAATTAATCATATTTTTGCATTTTCATCTAAACTAAAGAGCATAGTCTAATAATCTATTAGATATAGGTTATATTTAAATCTGAAATCCATATGTTTCATATGATCTGAACTATTTTTCAATTTCAATTTAAAATGCAATATAGATTCAGAAAGGTCCGTATTTTTCTAATGGCTTCACTCTGTTATTTTGTTTGGTTGCGTAAAAGAAGCAAGGAATTAAGAGAGTACGAGCTGTTCAGTTTGTTATATTCGTACTGATTGCAGATGAGTCTGTGCCCATTTGAAAGAAAAGCTGGACACTATTTTAAAGTGGTCTTTAATATGCTTTTATATAAAAATATTTGCCACATGGTTTCCCTTAGTTTTCATTACTTGTCAAGTGCCAGAGCCTTGTGTTTGGTTTTTGTTTGTATAACCCTGGACTGTGACCTGGGCTCACTCTGCTTTGTCTTTTGGATGCCTAACCTGCATTAACGTGTACAGAACATTTTAAAACTTTTTTTTCAAAAATCAAAATTACTTTATTAATAAATAAATAAAGATACATTCTTGATTTTGAACAGTTTTTGTTATAAAGTGGTACTTACAAAATGAGAAAATAATTACTACTTTGGTCAACTTGAAAATCTGTGTGGTTAGAGAAAGATTGACTAGTAAATTGGGAATCTCTAGTATAATTTCAGCACAACAGAATTGTAGCTCACTTATTTTCATCCCAAACCTGTAGGGTTTAACTTAACTCTTGCTGAACGTAATTTAATTTCAGAAGTTTTCTAGGATCTTGAGTACCTTCAAATCACTGTAGTAACAAGTTTTATCTTGCTTATTTTATGGTATCTGTGTTCCATTTCCCTTCCAAAGGGACAGAGTTCTGATACTAAGACTGGTGAATAAAATGCCTCTGAGGTTGAGCTCGATTCTCAGTCTAGTAAAAGTTCAAAATATTTGTAAGAACCAGTGGCGGCAAAAGACCAAAAATTGTGTGTTCTCCTTCATATGCAGACATTAGATCAAGGGGACTGGACTTTGAGCACATGATAAAAGCGAGAGCACACAGGGGAGGGGTGAGGATAGGTAAGACACCTAAAAAACTAGCTAGCATTTGTTGCCCTTAACGCAGAGAAACTAAAGCAGATACCTTAAAAGCAACTGAGGCCAATAGGAAAAGGGGACCAGGAATTAGAGAAAAGGTTAGATCAAGAAGAATTAACCTAGAAGGTAACACACATGCACAGGAAATCAATGTGAGTCAACTCCCTGTATAGCGATCCTTACCTCAACCAGCAAAAACCCTTGTCCCTTCCTATTATTGCTTATACTCTCTCTACAACAAAATTAGAGATAAAGGCAAAATAGTTTCTGCTGGGTATTGAGGGGCTGGGGGGAGAGGGAAGGGGCGGAATGGGTGGTAAGGGAGGGGGTGGGGGCAGGGGGGAGAAATGACCCAAGCATTGTATGCACATATGAATAATAAAAAGAAAAAAAGAACCAGTGGTGGAGGCTGGGGTTATAGCTCAAGTGGTAGAGCGCCTGCCTACCAAGTGCAGGACACTGAGTTCAAACCTCAGTACCTCAAAAGAAAAAGAACCAATGGTGACTATTGAGATAAAGCACCCCAAGCCCCTCCATCATTCAGAACATTGTGCTGGAGCTGGGCTGGGTGGGGGATGACTACTAAATACCCAGAAGTCTGCTTTGAGAATCAAACAACATCACATTGGCTTTACTTTTCTCATTTTTTACAGCTTGCACTTTCAGAACCGTCTGACAAAGTAATCCTGGCTTCTTTATGTGTGGCACTGTGTTCTCCAAAATATTCAAGGATGAGCTGGGTGCCTGTGGCTCTTGTCTGTAATCCTAGCTACTTTGGAGGTAGTGATCAGGAGGATTGCAGTTTGAGGTGAACCCCAGGCAAAAAAGTTTGTGAGACCCAGTCTCAACCAGTAGCTGGGCACAGAGGCATGTGACTTGTCATTCCAGCTCCACAGGAGGCTGAGATCTGGGGAATAATAGTTCCAGGTCAGCCTGGGCAAAATAAAGTTCATGAGACCCCATCTCAACAGAAAAAGCTGGGCATGGTGGTACTTACTTGGCATCCCAGCTACTGCAGGCAGCATAAATAGGAGAATCAGTTCTCAAAAATAACCAGAGCAAAGAGAGCTGGAGAGTGGCTCAAGTGGTGGAGCTCCTGTCTAGCAAGCCATTGAAGCCTTGATTTCAAATCCCAGTTCTGCCAAAAAACAATACGCACGGATGGCAGTTAACTTTCGTGCCACACATTTTGATGGGTGTTTTAACGTTTTGTGACTTTACTGCCTCTGACCCTGGGGTCAGTGCCTTGCCTCCATAGGGTTTCAGTGGTGTCTGCACTTGCTACTCCAGCCCATGCTGCTCTTCGTCCACGAGTTAGCTCTTCCCATCCAGGGTTCCCACTCTCCTGCTGTGTCCTCACCAGGTTATTTCTTGAGCGCTGCCCACACCACTTTCTAGTGCTATACTTTGTTCATTTTGCCATGATGGCTATACCTCAAGTAAATGACTACAAATTCTTGAAGACTGATTTTTCTTGTTTAATTTTGTAGTAGTCTCCCACAAACTGAACACAGCAGATCAGAAAAGAATTGTGATAAATTTCATGACCCTTAGGGTTTTTTTCCTGTGATATGGCTGCAGAAATTTCCTAAATTTGGAGAAGACACTAGCCCCACTGTCACGTGTTTGCATGGTGGGGTGTGGGCGCATTCTCAGAGCAGTTTGGCTTGGCAGTATCCATCAAGGAATTTGTCTTTGTTTTGTTTTGGCGGAACTGGGGTTTGAACTCAAGGGCCTCACACTTGCTGGGCAGTTTTCCTATCGCTCCCAGTCCTTTTTGCTGTAGTTATTTTTCCATTCATGTTGGGGCTGGCCTGGATGCTTCCCATGTAGCTGGAATGACAGGTGCATGCCACCACATTCAGCTTTGTGTTAGTTGAGATGAGGTCTCACAAACTTTTTGCTGGGGCTGGCTGCTGGAGCTCTGTTTCCTCTGTAGCTAGGATACAGACGTGAGCTACTGTGATGGCCACCATCAAGTTTTCAAATGCCCCAAATCTTTGATATCTCAGTCTACTTTTAGGCATTTTATAGATAAGTATTGTGATTTGTATCAGGGTATCCATTGCAGTACTGTTTGAAGCAACAAAAGACTAAACAGCACAGGTGTGTGACCTCCACAGGTGCATGCAGTGGAACATCTACTGTCACCTGTTAGGAGGGAAACAGAGTCAGCAGTAGGTTCTCTTTCACTGTATGCCCTCTCATGCTAATTAATTTTCTTACTGTGTGCATATATTAAGTTTTCAAAGAGAAGAATTATGCCTTGGACATTGTGTATCAGCAGGGGAAAGGTAAGATGTTTGATGTAGGATACTAGACTGCCATTTTAGCAATTCGGGAAAAATTAACGCTGCCTCTGCCCTTCACATCCTCCAGCTGAACAAGGTCCACTTGGCTCATAGTTAACTTTAAAATGAAAGGCACTGCAAGGAAACATGGGTAGATGGGCTGGCTAAGTGGTTCAAGTGGTACAGTGCCTGCCTGGCAAATGTGCAGCCCTGAGTTCAAACCCCAGTGCTACCAAAAAATAATTTTTTTTGATCTCTTGCATTATACACATTTTTTTTCTTTTATTATTCATATGTGCATACAAGGCTTGGTTCATTTCTCCCCCCTGCCCCCACCCCTCCCAAAAATAATGTTTTTTTAAGGAAACATGGGTGAAGAAATTTTTGTGGGATAGGAAAGGTATTTCTAAGTAGTGTAGTGCTGGTAATTCTGAATAGAAAATTTCGATCCCATGGAAATTGAAGAAAACTAGCAGTAAGTACAATGGAGAGCCAGGCTGTCACTCCATGGAGAGCACTCACTGAGGGTATGCAAGGGTTTGATCCCAGCATCACAGAGTAAAGAAAGAAAAAGCTGGAGACAAGTCACCACCACCACCGGAAGTGTGTAGAAGATGCTCAGCTTCTTAAGAAGTGCAGACAGACAGCAGTAACATGATTTTGGTGTAGGACAATTGCTGGGAATCTGGGTTCTTTGCATTTTTGGTGGAAGTGTAAAATTGCTTTGCTTAACTAAAAGCCATTTGGCAATATGTGTCAGAGTCTTCATTGGGGATAATCTGCACTACCAACTCCGGAACATATATAGAAATGAGCAGAGGAGGCTAGTTGTTTAAGAGGCTTTTTTGTTTTGTTTACTTTTCACAGTACTGGGGTTTGAACTCATAGCTAGGCAGGCCTGTACCACTTGAGCCACTTCCCCAGTCCTTTTTACTATAGTTCTGTTTTTTTAGATGGCGCCTCCTTCTTTTTGCCCAAGGCAGGTGTCAGAACAGATTCTCCTACCTATGGCCTCCTGTGTAGCTGTGACGACAGGCATGCACTACCATGCATCACCATGCTCAGCTGATTGAGATGGCATCTCGCTAATTTTTTAAGTGGGACTGGGATTTGAACTTGGGGCTTCACTTGCAAAGCAGGTGCTCTACTGCTTTAGCCACACCTCCACTCCATTTTGCTCTGGTTATTTTGGAGATGGGGGTCTTGCAAACTATTTGCCCAGGCTGGCCTTGAACCATAATCCTCCCAAATGGCTAGGATTACAGATGTGAGCCACCAGCATCTTGCTGGCATCTTTTTGCTGAGGCTGTCCTCAAATCATGATCCAAGTCAGGCACCAGAGGCTCACGCCTGTAAGCCTAGCTACTCGGGAGGCAAAGGTCAGGAGGATCTCAGTTGGGAGCCATCCTTGGGCAAATAGTTCATGAGACCCTAGCTCCAAAATATCCACCACAAAAAAGGGCTGGTGGAGTGGTTCAAGAGGTGGAGCACTGCCTAGTAAGCATGAAGCCAGAGTTCCAATTCCAATACCACCGAAAAAAATCTTCAATGTTACAGAAATGTAACAGAAATATAGAAATATTTTCTGGGAGTCATGTTTGGAAATGTAATTTTTACATCATTTTTCAGACTCATTCGTGCCCACGTTAATTTCACAGGTTGGAAGAAAGGGCAGAAGGTAAGGAGAGGGGAATGGTTCCCCAGAATGTGGGCATTAAAACCATTGTTCCACTGTGTGTTCCCTGGCACTTCTGTGTGTATGCTGATGAAACTTGGGCCTTTGTTAAAATATCTAACATGACAGCATGTTTAGAGTGCTCACCATATGTTAAAAGTACTGTGAAATAGATTGTCTCTAATAGAAATGTTAAACGGCTCTGAAAATACGTTTGTTTATGCTTTTCCTTAAGTAGATGGGGGAGAGAGGAGAATTACGCCATTTATTGAAGATTGCTCTTTGTGTAGGGCATATAATAGGAAAGTGTGTGCTCTAACTTCCTGTGGCAAAGTAAATATTGCTGAGGAGATAGCTCAGTGGGAGAGCACGTGCATGCTTGAACCCCAGCACTGCAAAAATAAAAGGTACGTTTCAGTACATTTTTAGGTTAACTTCATAAGAAAGACTTAATAAACAGTGAAATTCTTAATTTACTTCCAAGAATGCCATGCCTGTACTTTGTCCACTGGATAGGTTAGGAAGAGAAAAACTGAGAAGAAAGAAGTGAGTGGATTAAGTGTTTAATGCCCAAATGTTCATATTAAGAAGATGCTTTCAGATCATTATTCTACATTCATACTTTATTCCAAGTAGCTGTATGTAGAGAACACTTTAGGTCTACATTTTAATATCTGATCTGTCTTTCTAGATATTTTGAAATGAAGATGTTTGTTACAAATATGAGGCCAGGCGTAGTGACTCACACTTGTAATCCCACCTACTCCAGAGGTTCTGAGTTCAAACCCCTGTACCACCCCCAAAAAAGGTTATTGTAACAAACGAGCCATTTGGAGGTGGAATTGTTAGACTGCTGCAGGAAGTACCCTCCACGCTGGGCTGGCTAGGGTGCCAGGAGAGGCAGTGCCCAGGTCCTGATGACCCTGTTTCTGCCCACAGCTGTCCAGCAAGCTGTGTTTCACGGGGCTTTGCTGTTTAGATACACTGACAATGGCAGGAAACTTGCTTGACAGGTCAAATCATGACAGTCCTAGCAGCTGTCAGCCGTGTGTCCTGTGCTGTACGCTGATTATCAAAGATGGTAGGGGTGTGGCCCAGGTGTGCCCTGTGTGTGCCACACCCTGGCTGTGATGCTCCACGCTGCACGAACACACAGCAAGAAGGAAGCTCTTTGAAATACTTCCAGGGCCTGATGCACTTTGAGTTTTGGTTTTTGTCTTTTACTCTGTATATAGTAATTGTACAGGGGGCTTCATTGTGGTATTTCCATATGTGGAGATAATATATCTTGATCAAATTCACCCCCATTTTATGGGTTTTGTTACTCTGTTTTCATAGATGCATATTCAGCCCCCTTCACCTCCTTTAGCCTTCCCCCCCTCACTGGTTGGTTCCCAACCCCAAACACTCGTGTCATTCTTTTTCCTTTTTTATTTTTAGGTCTGGATTCCACAGGAGAGAACATGTGATATTTGCTTTCTCAATCTGTCTTGTTTTGCTTAACATAACTTCCACCTTTCCTGTAAATGATATAATGCATTCTTCTTTATGGCTGAGTAATACTTCATTGTGTCTGTACACCACATTTTCTTTGTCCAGTCATCAGTTGATAGACACCAAGGCCGATCCCATGGTTTCGCTATTGTGAGTGGTGCTGCAATACACTCAGGCGTGCAGGTGTCTCTTTTAAGCTGACTAACATTTCTTTGGATATATGTGCAAGAGTGGTATAGCAGGGTTGTAAGGTAGGTCTGTTTTAGTTTTTTCAGGAACCTTCATACTGATTTCCATAATGGCTGCACCAACAGTGTATAAGGGTTCCTTTTCCTCCATATCCTCATCCACATTTCTTACTGTTTGTTTTCTTGATAGTCATTCTGACTGGGCTGAGAGAGAATCTTAGTGTCATTTTGACTTGCATTTCTTTATGGCTAAGGATGGCAAACATTTCTTCACGTGTTTATTGGCTGTTTGTACTTCTTTTGAGAACTCTGTTCAATTCATTTGCCCATGTATTAATTGGATTGTTCTAATGTTTAATTTTTAGAATTCTTTATATGTTCTGGATATAAACCCTTTATATAATAAATAACTGGCAAAGATTTTCTGCCATTCTGTGACAGATCTCTAATTGATTCTGCTAATTTTTTCCTTTGCTGTGAAGCAGCTTTTTAATGTGATACAATCCATGTGTCAATTCTTGCTCTTATTTGTTGAGCAATTAGAGTCCTATTTAGACAGGTGTTATCTATGCATTTGTCTTTAAGGGTTTTCCCTTTGTTTTCTTCTAGTAGTTTCAGAGTTCCAGGTTGAGTTAATTTTTGTACAGGGCGAGAGATAGGGGCCTAGCTTCAGTTTTCTACATGGGGATATCCAGGTTTCCCAACAGCATGTATTGAAGAAGCTATCTTTCCTCTGACATGTATTTTTGGCATCTTTGTCGAAAATCAGATGGCTGTAGCTATATGGGCTTATTTCTGAGTCTTCTATTCTGTTCCATTGGTCTTCATGTCTTGTTTTTGTGCCAGTACCATCACCATTTTTTTGCTATGGCTCTGTAGTATAATTTGAAGTCAGGAATTGTGATATCTCTTAATGTTGCTCTTTTTACTCAGGATTGCTTTGGCTATTTGGAGTCTTTTGTGTTTCCAAGTGAATTTTAGGATGGGCTTTTCTATTTTTGTGAAAAATGACATTGCAATTTTTATGGCGATTTTGTTGACTCTGTAGATTTCTTTCAGTAGTACAACCGTTTTCACAATGTTAATTCTGCTGATACATGATCTTGGGAGGTCTTTCCACCTTCTGGTATCTCCTTCAATTTCTTCAAAGTTTTATAGTTTTCACTGTAGACATTTTAAACCTCCTTTGCTAGGTTTAATCCTAGGTATTTAATTTTTTGAGGCTGTTGTGAATGGGATTGCTTTCCTTTCTGTCTTTCTCAGTCTGCCTATTAAAGGTATATAGAAAAGCACCTGAGTTGTATGCTGATTTTGGTGGTACTAGGGTTTGAAATCAGGGACTCACACTTGCTAGGCAGGTACTCTATCTACCACTTTAGCCACTCTGCCAGCCCTGTATGCTGATTTTATATCCCGCTATTGCCAAAAATTTTATCAAATCTAAGAGATTTGGGGGTAGAATCTTTAGGGTCTTTTAAGAATAGGATCATAGCATCTGAAAATATGAATAATTTGACTTCTTCCTTTTCTATTTGTAATCCTTCTGTTTATTTTTCTTGCTTTATTGCTCTGGCTAAGAATTCAAGCACTAATATTGAAAAAGAGAGTGAACATCCTGTCATTCCTGACCTTAGAGGAAATAATTTCAGTTTTCAGTTTTCCCTCATTTAGTACAATATTGGCTATAGATTAATTATACATAGCCCTTCTGTTGAGGTACATCCCTTCTATTCCCAGATTCTTCAGGGCCTTTAATTTTGTCACAAGCTTTTCCTGAATCTATTGAGATGATGTAATTTTTGTCTTTATTCTGTTTATGTGCTGTATTATATTTATTGA
Source organism: Castor canadensis (assembly GCF_047511655.1). Lineage (NCBI taxonomy): Eukaryota > Metazoa > Chordata > Mammalia > Rodentia > Castoridae > Castor > Castor canadensis. Next base: position 83,011,246 of record NC_133395.1, read on the forward strand.
TTTGCATATGTTGAACCTTTCTTGCATCTCTGGAATGAAGTCAACTTGATTGTGGTATATGATGCTTTTAATGTGTTGTTGAATTCAGTTTGTAAGTATTGAGAATTTTTGCATCTATGTTCATCAATGAAATTGTTCTATAATTTTCCTTTTTTGTCACATCCTTATCCAGTTTGCATCATAAAATGAGCTTGGTAGCATTCCTTCCATTTCTATTTTATGAAACAGTTTGAACTCTTCTTTAGAGGTCTAGCAGAATTCAGTGAAATTCATCCTGTCCTGGGCTTTTCTTTGTGGGGAAACTCCATTACTGTTTCAGTCTCATTGCTTGTTATGAATCTGTGTGGTTGGTTAATATCCTCTTGTTTCAATTTTGGCATGTCATATGCATCTAGAAATTTATCCATTTCTTTTAGATTTTCCAGCTTATTAAAATATAAGTTTTCAAAGTATTCCTTCATGAGACCCTGAATTTTATTGGTGCTTGTTGTGATAGTCAATTTTTCATCTCTAATTTTACTAATTTGGGTCTTCTCTCTCTTTTGGTTAGTTTGGATAAGGGTTTGTCAATCTTGTTTATCTTTTCAAAGAGCCAATTTTTTGTCTTATTGATTTTTATTATTGATTGATGGATTGATTTGTCTGTTTTGCAGTACTAGGATTTGAACTCAGGCCTCGTGCTTATTAGGAGGGTGCTCTACGATTGAAAAATCTACTGTGAAATTTATATGGAAACACAAGAGGCCACAAATAGCCAAGGCAATACTCAGTCAAAAGAACAATGCAGGAGGTATCACAATACCTGACTTCAAACTATATTACAAAGCAATAACAATAAAAACAGCATGGTACTGGCACAAAAACAGACATGAAGACCAGTGGAACAGAATAGAGGACCCAGATATGAAGCCACACAACTATAAGCAACTTATCTTTGACAAAGGAGCTAAAAATATACGATGGAGAAATAGCAGCCTCTTCAACAAAAACTGCTGGGAAAACTGGTTAGCAGTCTGCAAAAAACTGAAACTAGATCCATGTATATCACCCTATACCAAGATTAACTCAAAATGGATCAAGGATCTTAATATCAGACCCCAAACTCTTAAGTTGATAAAGGAAAGAGTAGGAAATACTCTGGAGTTAGTAGTTATAGGTAAGAACTTTCTCAATGAAACCCCAGCAGCACAGCAACTAAGAGATAGCATAGATAAATGGGACCTCATAAAGCTAAAAAGCTTCTGTTCATCAAAAGAAATGGTCTCTAAACTGAAGAGAACACCCACAGAGTGGGAGAAAATATTTGCCAATTATACATCAGACAAAGGACTGATAACCAGAATATACAGGGAACTTAAAAAACTAAATTCTCCCAAAACTAATGAACCAATAAAGAAATGGGCACGTGAACTAAACAGAACTTTCTCAAAAGAAGAAATTCAAATGGCCAGAAAACACATGAAAAAATGCTCACCATCTCTAGCAATAAAGGAAATGCAAATTAAAACCACGCTAAGATTCCACCTCACCCCTGTTAGAATAGCCATCATCAGCAACACCACCAACAACAGGTGTTGGCGAGGATGCGGGGAAAAAGGAACCCTCTTACACTGTTGGTGGGAATGTAGACTAGTACAACCACTCTGGAAAAAATTTGGAGGCTACTTAAAAAGCTAGACATCAGTCTACCATTTGATCCAGCAATACCACTCTTGGGGATATACCCAAAAGACTGTGACACAGGTTACTCCAGAGGCACCTGCACATCCATGTTTATTGCGGCACTATTCACAATAGCCAAGTTATGGAAGCAGCCAAGATGCCCCAGCACTGAGGAATGGATTAAGAAAATGTGGTATCTATACACTATGGAATTCTATGCAGCCATGAAGAAGAACGAAATGTTATCATTCGCTGGTAAATGGATGGAATTGGAGAACATCATTCTGAGTGAGGTTAGCCTGGCCCAAAAGACCAAAAATCTATGTTCTCCCTCATATGTGGACATTAGATCAAGGGCAAACACAACAATGGGATTGGACTATGAGCACATGATAAAAGCGAGAGCACACAAGGGAGGGGTGAGGATAGGTAAGACACCTAAAAAACTAGCTAGCATTTGTTGCCCTTAACGCAGAGAAACTAAAGCAGATACCTTAAAAGCAACTGAGGCCAATAGGAAAAGGGGAACAGGTACTAGAGAAAAGGTTAGATCAAAAAGAATTAACCTAGAAGGTAACACCCACGCACAGGAAATCAATGTGAGTCAATGCCCTGTATAGCTATCCTTATCTCAACCAGCAAAAACCCTTGTTCCTTCCTATTATTGCTTATACTCTCTCTACAACAAAATTAGAAATAAGGGCAAAATAGTTTCTGCTGGGTATTGAGGGGCGGGGGGAGAGGGAGGGGGCGGAGTGGGTGGTAAGGGAGGGGGTGGGGGCAATGGGGAGAAATGAACCAAGCCTTGTATGCACATATGAATAATAAAAGAAAAATGAAAAAAAAAAGAAAAAAAAAAAAAGAAGGTGCTCTACCACTTGAACCATACCCAGCCCCCATTTATTCTTTTTATTATTGTTCTTGTCTCCATCTTGTTAATTTCTTCCCTGAACTTTATTATTTCTTTCCAACTGTTGCTTTTGGGTTTGCCTTGTTCTTGTTTTTCTAAGAGCTTGTTGTGCATTGTAACTTATTTGGGATCTCACTGATTTTTAATGAAGGCACTTACAGATGTAATTTTCCTTTTGCACTGCCTTTGCTGTATCCCAGAGTTTCTGATAAATTGTGTTTTCATTTTCAATTGACTCTAGGAACTTTTTGGCCTCCTCCCTGCCAACTTATTTCTTTGATGCCTCACTGATCAAGAGTAAATGGTTCAGACTCCATGTGTTTGGATATTTTCTGCAGTTTCTCTTGTTACTGATTTCTGGTTTTATTCCATTGTGGTTTGATAAAACACAGGAAATTATTTAAATTTTCTTGTACTTGTTAAGACTTGCTTTATCTCCTAAGATATGATCTATTTTGGGGACGGTTAGGTGGGCTGCTCAGAAGAATGTATATTCTGTGACTGTGGGGTGGAATATTCTGTAGATGTCAAATCCATTTAATCTGTAGTGTCATTTAATTCTGGAGTTTCTTGGTTGGTTTATCTGCTGGTGAGGGTGAGGCATTGAAGTTCTCCACTATTGTGGTAGGATCTATTTGTATTTTAATATCTAGTAGAGTTTACTTTATGCAATTGGATGCACTGACAGTGTGCATGTTTACAATTATCTCCTGCTGGATAATTCCCTTTATCAATGTGAAGTGACCTTGTTTGTCTCTTCTAATTTTGTTTTGAAGTATGCTTTGTCAGGTATGAATATAGCAACTCCTGCTTGCTTTCAGGCTCCATTTGCTTGTAAAGTATTTTTCTATCCTTTTATTTTAAGCTTATGTTTGTCTTTGCATCTTGCAGGCAACAAATGGTCGGGTCTTGTTTTTTAATCCAGTCCACTAGTCTATGTTTTTTGATTGGAGAATTGAGTTTTTGAGAGGCATATGAAAAATTCTTTGTATTTTATTGGTTTTATTTTTCTTGTTCCTCATTTGTTCATCGGCTCATGTGGTGAGATTTATTTTTCCTGTTTTCATGGTGGCATTTTTCTCCCTCTTCTGTATGAGTATTCCTTTAAGTATCTCCTTCATCTCCTGCAGTGCTGATTTAGTGGTCATTTTTTTTTTTCGGTTCTGGGGTTCAAACTCAGGGCTTGCACCTTGAGCCACTGCACCAACCCTTTCTTGTAATGGTTTTTTTCAAGAGAGGGTTTCATGAACTATTTGCATGGACTGGCTTCAAACCATGATCCTCCTGATCTCTGCCTACTGAGTAGCTAGTATTATAGGGATGAGACACCAGTGCCAACTTGATGTTCATGATTTGCTTTAATTTTTTTTAATTGTGGAAGCTTTTTGTTTCCCCTTAATTATGAAGGACAGCTTTGCTGGGCACGGCAATCTAGTTGGCAGTTATTTTCTTTCTGGGCTTGTAATACATCATTCCATGCCCTCATTGCTTTTAAAGTTTCTGTTGAGAAATCTTTTTTTTCTGATGGGTTTTCCTTTCGTGGTGACTTGGCACTTCTCTCTCACAGCTTTCAGTATTCTTCCTTGTTTTGAATGCCTATTGTTTTACCTAGAGTGTAATATGGGGAGGTCCTTTTCTGTTCTTGTCTCCTTGGAGTCTTAATACCCTTTATACCTGGATGACCATCCCTTTTTGAAGACTTGGGAAGTTTTCTGGTATTACTTTACTGAATATGTTTCCTATGACTTTAGCTTGTACCTCTTCTTCCTCTATGCCCGTGATTCATAAGTTTGGTCTTTTAATGGTGTCCCAGTGGTCTTGCATATTGTTTTTTTTTTCTTCCTGTTTTCATCTGCATGTTCTAACACATCTATCTTGTCTTCAAGCCCTGATATTCTGCCTTCAGTTTAATCCAGTTTACTAGAGAGACTCAACTGAGCTTTTTATTTGACTTAATGATGTTTTAATTTCCAAAATTTCAACTTGACTCTTTTTTTTTTAAAGAATTTATCTTTCTGGATTCCTCTTTCCTGGCCTATACTGTTTGTGTCCTCTTTACTTTCATTGATAATTCTTACAATCATTCTTTTAATTCTTTGAGATTGCATCCACTTTACTATCATTAGTGTTTGTTTCTATGGAGTTGTTGAGTTTTTTAGGAGTCATGTTGTTTTTTTTTTTTATATATCTCATGTTTCTGCTTTGAGACTTGTACATCTGAGGTTGGAGGTTTTATTCATCTGTAATCTTTCAGTTGAAATAGTCTTTTTTTTTTTTTTTTTTGCAATACTGAACTCAGGGCTTCATGCTATACCACTTGAGCCACACCCAGTCCTGAAATATCAATATTCAGGCAAATCAGTATAGTAGCCAGGTTGAGATGGTATTTTTCACCATTGGACTGGGGATATGGCTGAATAGCTAAGATTTGACCATGTTCTCAGGGAACCAGACTGAGGAAGACTAGCTGGAGGCTCTTGTAGAAGGGTCAGTTGTCCGCTTTTGTACTGCTTTCACTATAAAAGCTTACCTTCTTTGTGTGGTGGGAGCAGCTGCTGGTCACAGAATGCTTTATAGCCTGTGCGCTGGGCAGGTTCCCACGTGCTCTACAAGTCCCTTAAGTTTGTGTCTCCAGGGGAAGCAAGTATCCAAGTCTATTAGTGACCCCCAAATGCATCAGAAGGTGTGGGGAACAGAACACTGATTTCTGCATTGGTTGGAGGAGAACTGAAAGACCAAGTTTCCTTGCCTCCTGGTCTCGATGCTTACAGACCCCTGTCCAGCCTTCCTGTGCAGAGAAGGAGGCTGTAGAAGTCTTGTGATTCAGAGGGCCTGGTCTCCAGTCTCCTTAGCCAGAGGTCACAGTGATTTAATCACAGCAAGAACAGCAGCTAAAACAGCCCGACTAGTCCTCCATGCCTCATGTGGCAGACAATGTGAAGAAAGCAGAATTTCATAAACCTACATATATGTGAGATTATGTAGAAAAACTTTAGAAATTGATTTTCTTCACTTATATAGACATAGGAATATGTACCCCTCTTCCTAACAGGAAAGGGTTCTGATATAAATAAATCTCTCTAGAGGGAATATTAGCAACTTTATAACCTGGGTTTTTCTCTCCCTTGAAATATAAACACATAGCAAGGCAATGTTCCCTCCTGAGGTCTCTGAAATAGTCACCTTTCATATTACCCAAGGTTCTTACTCTGGAGTGTGACCAATGGCTCCTAAGGAGATAAGGTTCACCATTAGGAGGTGACCTTCAACTCATAACCCTCCTGCCTCCGCCTATCAAGTAGCTTGCATTACAGATGCATGTCTTCACGCCTGGCTCCTTATGAATTTTAGAACCAGCTAGTCACTTTCTGCCCTTCTTCTCCCCTCCCCCACACAAAGGATTTCACTGAAACTACAGATCAATTCTGGTAAACTTGACAGTTACTGTATTGAAGTTGCTGACCAATGCAGAGAGTATCTCCCCATTTCTTCAGGACCTCTTCAGTCTCTCAGCGCAATTTCATAGCTTTGTTACTGTTTTTTAGAGGAGTACTGGGGGTTTGAACTCAGGGCCTCATGTTTGCTACTAGTGGGTGCCCCAACACTTGAGCCACACCCCCAACCCTTTTTTGCTTTAGTTATTTTTTAGATGGCGTCTTGTGTTTTCTGTGTGGGGCCAGCCTCAGACCACAATCCTCCTACCCACACCTCCCCCACTGGGAGGTTGGGATTGCAGGTATGCACCACCATGCCTAGCCCAAGACTGTACTGGTGATGCACGCCTTCTGTCAGATTCATCCCTAAGTATTTCAGATTTTATTGCTACTGGAAAGAGCATTATTTCAAGATGATTACTCATTGTACTAATCCAACTTATTTTTTAATATTGATACTTCATTCTACAATTTTTACCAAACACATTGATTGGTACAGAAAGTGGCACTTTTGTCACTTTCTACATAGACAACCTGGTCATTTGTTGTCAGTTTCATTTCTTCTTTTTCAGTCTGGATGAGTTGTTTTTTATTGCCTTATTACATTGACTATAATGTCCAGTATAATACTAAATAGAAGCATAGCAAACATCCTAGCCTTGTTCATGATCTCAAGAAGAAAGAATTAGGTCATTTGCCACTAAATACAATGTTAGCAGTTGGGTCAAGGAAATTTCCTTTTACTTCTTTGCTCAGAATTTTTATTAGGATTAGATGTTGGACTTTGCCAAACATTTTAATCTAAACCTAATGAGATGATCTTAATCCATGTTTGTGTGTGAATAGTAAATTAGTGATTTGCAAATGCTAAGCCAACATTGCACTCAAGGGTAAAAGTTCCTGGTATCTGCCTCCTGAGTAGCTAGGATTATAGGTGTGAATCACTGGCGTCTGGCTTTTTGGGGTTTTGTGTGTGTGTGTGTGTGATAGTGGAGTTTGAACTCAGGGCCTCATGCTTGGTAGGCAGGCACTCTACCACTATCACTTGAGTCACTCCACCAGCCTTGTTTTGGTGTTAGTATTTTCGAGAGATAGGGTCTCTCAAACTATTTGCCCAGGCTGGCTTTGAGCCAAGAAAAGAGACAGCTAGAATAAGGACTTACATAGAACAGACTTTAAGCTATGAAGATGAATGGGGTTCTTATCCATGGACTTCAGTTTCATCAGTGAAATGAGGTCACTAGCTGGGGGTCACGACAGAGGAGGCCTACGGGTAGCAGGCATGTGGAGAGAGGGAATTATCTGATTATACTAATCAGAGAAACGTGTTATGAGTTGAACTGTATCTCTCAAAATGTGTATGATGAATTCCCAACCTCTAGTACCTCAGAATAAAACCAAATTTGGACTTAAGGTAGTTAAAAGGTGGTAATTAAGTTAAAATAAGGCTGTTAGTATGGCCCCAACCCAAAATGCTTGGACTCCTTAGATGGAAACACAGATTGGTCCTGGACATGAACGCACACATAAAAGAATGGCCATGTAAAGACAAGGCAGCCATCTGAAAGCAAAGGACAGAGGTCTGTAATAGATTTTTCCAATGGCCTCAGAGAAAACCAACCCTGCAAAACCTTGACTTAGGACTTCTAGCCTCCAAAATTGTGAGAATAAATTTGTTTAAACCACTCAGACTGTGGTATTTTATTATGGCAACACTAGCAAATACATATGATAAAGTCGATTTAGAATTTGTGGCCACAAATTTAAAGTCAGCAATTACACTGGGTTCAAACAAAAGAAGAGCAAATAGAGCTCATCCAGTGGATTTTCTAATGAATACAGTGGAGAGAGGCAAAGTCCCTGGTCACAATTACATCATACAGCATCCTCAGGTCCATGCACCCACCAAAGCCAGAATTGGGAGCCACCTGATTGGTCACAAATTCTGCTCTTCTACCTTTTAACCCTTTCTACTCTTCAAGTTTGTACTCTAAATCCAATGTTTAGCTACATGATTGCCACAGCTACCTAGTCTCTCCCTCCCCCAACGCATCCTCCCTAACACTTTTAATTATTCCACTAAACATTTTTAAGTAGGCCCTCAGTTCTCTTCTGTGTTCTCCTAAACTGTGTGAACTATCACTACTTCCAGGCATGAAAACTAAAGTTCAGAAATATTAAATTGCCCATATGCACCAGAGATCTTTCTGTGAGCAATGAAAAGTACTTAGGTATCCATTATCAGTAAGTAGTAGTTCCTTATCTGTAAGATAAGTATATGATATATTAATAGTTGGTTTGGTTAAGCAACTATGAAATTCCTAAGCACTGTTAAATGAAATTTAATAAATCTTAATTAGCCTTGTCTCCATCACAGCCTATAAATAGTAACTGCAAATACTAAAATGTGACTCATCTAATTAACAAAATATGGTATTTTGTTGTTGCAAATACACAAAATTCAATGCTGAAAATGCAACTGGCACTCACACATAAATCTTTATAGTTTGCACTTTCTGGAAAGCCATGTGGCATCAGGATATGGAAATGTTACAGCTTTGGCTCTAAGTACTATTTATCCAGTCCCAAAACACGTCTGAAGTGTATGTATACAAGGACGTTAAAAGAAAAAAAAACCAAAAAACACATGATTATTTCATTAATGGGTAATGGGATTATTTTTTATGTATTTTGCAAATTTTCTATTAAATATATGTACAGCAGTTAGGATTTTGTTCAAGAGCAATTCTCAAGGCCAGGTCCCTGTCATTACTAAGGAGTAACTCTGGATAAATTCTTCATACATAAAATAGTCCAAATTATACAGGAAGTTGTATTTGGTAACATAAAGTTCCTGGTTGTCTTTATTATATTCACAGAGGTTATTTTAAAGAAAATCTTCAACTGGTGAATGGAATGGTATATTAAATTGTATTTCCAAAAATCTGCTTTACACTTTTTAAGGGCTGGAGGTGTGGTTCAACTGGTAGAGCTCAGAAGGTGCCAAGACCTGAGTTCAAACCCCAGTACCGCCAAAAAATAAAGGAAAAATACGCATTCAAGGAGGAGGTAGTGGTGGTGCACGCCTGTAGGCTACGTTCCAAGGCCGTCACCAAAAAAAAAAAAAATTACTTTCATGTTAACAGTTTTGATAAATACCTTTACCACACTTAAATGTCCAGTCTCAAACCTCGGAAGAAAATGCTGTTTGGGGGAAAATCTTATTTCCATTTAAAGGCCAGCATTATTTTTGACAGAAGGTAAGCACGCTTGCTGTTACACCACAAAACCTGCATCAGTGTGTCACACCCCAAATCACAGTGTGCAGTTTCATGGCAACGTTCATTCAAAATGCGGCTTCTGCCACCTGTGACCCAGTAACTTTGGTATTTCCGACCAGCTTCAAGAAGAGAGAGACAGGAGAGGTGAGCGACAATACTTTTAAGGACCAGGGCGTGTGGCGCCCCGAGCGGGCGCGTTGTCCTCACGACCACTTCTGGGTGACGTTGAGGTGGCCGAGCTGGTCGGCCGCGTATCTGTGCGGGGGGAACTTGGACTTGGTGGCCGCCTTGATGGCCTCGAAGGCCCGGGCCCTGCGCGCCGCGGCGTGGCCGCACTCCTGCTCGGCCGTCATGCAGGGCATGCTCAGCCAGTAGTGGTTCTCCGCCTCCACCTGCAGGCGACGCACCATGTTCTGCTTCGCCAGCAGAGACACGGTCCGCGGCCGCCGGTGCTTCCCGATCCACTGCCGGCCGGGAATCCGATTGCGGCGTAGTAGGGCGGTGAGGAACATGGCGCCTGCAGGGAAAGAACACAGGGCCGAGACGCGAGCTGGGGATAACCCGGCAGGCAACTGCACCGCGGACGCGCGACCCGAGCCCACGCGCCACTAGGGACCGGGTCCCGCAAACCCGCACCAACACCCACCCCGCTCCCTCACACAGCGGAAGTGGAAAACCCAGCCACCGCCCACAGTCCGGGGATCGAGGCCCGCTACTCACCAGCAGTGGTCTTCAGAGCTCTGCGTGCCTCAGGTCGCTCCCCGACGCGAAGGCGGAAGTGCGGTCGCCTAGCGAGGCCTTCTGGAGCGGTCGCGCGAGACTTCAGCTCTCGCGAGAGGACTTCTGCGCCTGCGTGGAACCGAGGACGCGGCCGCGCCGACAGATTCAAAAGAGTGGCGGGTTCGTTCTGAGCAGAGTGGTGGAGTCTGCTTGAGCCTAGATTCCAGCTCAGCTGCCCGCCATGGACCCGATCCGGAGCTTCTGCGGGAAGCTGCGGACTCTGGCCAGCACGCTGGACGGTGAGACGGCCCGGCTGCAGCGAGCGCTGGACGGAGAGGAGAGCGGTGAGTGCGGACGGGCATTCGACAGCGTTGGGCGGGGTTCGCTGCGACGAGGACTGACAGCGGGCGGGAAGGAGCGGACCGACCCGGGTGAGCCTGGCCCCAGAGGTGCTGGTGGGGGAGCGGCGCCCGTCACACGCTCGGCGTTCGTCAACTGAGCCCCGGAGGTGCAGGCCTTCCCATGACTTACTCTCTTTCTTTTTTAATGAACACATGATTGTACGTGTTTATAGAACATGCTTTCTTATGATTCCTCAGTTGTGTCGGTGTGCCCGTTTTTAATTCCACGGAAATCCACAGTACTCTTCAAATGATGAAAGTAGCACTGCTATTACTATGTTGTGAAGAGACACAGAGGCACTTTATAAAATCTAATTGGCGAATGGAGCTCATAATGGGTGCACTAACTGGTACATGACATGCCTAGACGTGTTACACATGTTGTGTGCTTGTTAATGTGCCATCTAAACAAATTGCACTTTCCTTTTAATATGCAGCTGTTATGCAGGGGCAAGTTCAAGATCAGCCTAGGCTATATAGCAAGAGCTTATCTCAAAAATAAGTAAACAGCAGCTATTTAGCATTGTTCTCTGATATGCTCTTTAATACATTACATGTATAGTACATTACATATATAGTGACTATCTCACCCTATAATGGTCCACAGTTGCAGTTAAACATCTGTATTTTCCCCTACAAACTATATTGCCAATACAAATACTATACTTTGGGTGATTCTAGAATTTGAACACAGGTCCTCGCACTTATAGGCAGGCACTCTAGCACTTGAGCCACTCTGCCAACACAAATTCTAGTACTTTTTAAAAAAGAAATAAAATTTTTTGTTGTTGGAAATGGGGCTTGCAAAGCTGGTGCTGTACCACTTGAGCCACACTTCCAGTCCATTTTTCTCTAGGTATTTTTCAGACTGGGTTTCTTGAACTGTTTACCCTGGCTGGCCTTGAGCCATGTGTGATCTTCCCTATCCAGTCTCCCAAGTAGCTAGAATTACAGGTGTGAGCCACTGGCCTCTGACTTGCTAGTGTTTATATGAATGTGTTTTCAATTCTCTTGAGTCTGTATTTACCTAGAGGTAGGATTTCTCATACGGTAAACCTATATTTAACTTACTGAGGAACTGCAGAATTGCTTTGCAGAGTGGCTGCACCACTGCACATTTGCACTAGCAAGGACTGGCAGTTGTAATTTCTTCACATCCCCACCAACATTTGTTACTGTTTGTCTTTTCAATTAGAGATCCTAGTGACTATGAAGTTGAATCTCATTGTGGTTTTGATTTGCTTTGTGGTTTTGATTTTGCATTTCCCTAATTAAAATTGGTCAGCTTTTTTTTATTATTATTTCTCAAGGCTCAGGTGCTTATGAATTTTCCTTATTGAATAAAAACATCAATATTATGATGAAAAAAAAGATGCGCCAGTCCTCCTTTCAATCCTTTCACAGTCCAAGGGGAATAGTTCTCAGTAGCAACCAGGCTCTCTTGCCTGTTCCCACTGTGAGGAGGAGGGTCTCAGAATGCCATCTTGGGATGAGGGGAAGGGACCCTGCCCTAGCATATTCTGGGGAGGGAGGACCTGGGTGCAGCGTGAGGCCTCACTCCTGGAGCTTTCACTGTTGGTGGCACCCGGGGCTGTGCTGCTGCGCCTGCTGTGCATTGAACCACCTGAAGATGCTAGGCGTGTGGATGCCATGGCCCCACACCAGGACACAGTTGTCACCTGGAGCCTTACACGGGCCGTTAAACACCATCATAGATGGCAGAGTTCTGGTGCTTGGCCACACATTCTGGCACTTAATCTTCACCTTTTTGGCAGTGCAGCCTAGGGAAGGGACTGGGCTCACTGGCTGGGAGCGCTGGCTTGGGAGCACAGCCCTGAAAGGACAGTTGGTTTTCATTAAGAAGTTGCAAAAAATATATCATACAGTGTTTTTAAAAACAGAATGTGATAGCCACTGACTTGGGGCACAGAAGCCTCTGGGAGAATGTGAAACCCCAATCTGATCTGTGCCACCACCTCCTAGCCCAAGTTGGTCAACTTTTAACAGCAGAAAGGAACTCATCAAAAGAGGAGTGTTACAGAAAAAAAAAGAGCAATAGAATCCTTTTAGAAACTACTTTGACATTATATATGACTCACTGATTACTGACAAAGGTCACAGTGCCGTGAGACAGTGATGTCTTCTTGCATGTGGCACAGAGGAAAACAGACCTTTGCTATGGACTTTTATCACAGGCCATATGCAAAAACTGTTCCAGTTGGTTGTAGTTCTAGATGTAAAAGAGACAACTGTAAAGACTTTAGGAAAAGGCCAGCACGGTAGTACGTATCTGTAATCCAGCACTCGGAACCTGAGGCAGGAAGACTGTGAATTTGAGGCCAGTCTGGGCAACATAGCAAGACCTTGTCTCAGCGCTCCCCCACAAAAAATGTTTTTAGAAAAAAGTGAGAGACCTGTGTTCTGTCATTGACAAATTTTGTCTTGTTTCTTTTTGGAGGTGGTGGGAGTGGTTGGTATTTTGATGGTAGTGGGGTTTGAACCTGGTAGGCAGGCACTCTGCTGCTTCAGCCATACCTCCAACCCTTTTTTTCTCTTGAGTTTTTGAGATGGGATCTGACTTTTTGCCCAGGCCAGTCTGGACTTTGAGCCTCCAATTTTTGGCTTCAACTCAAGCTGGGATAACAGGTACATGCCACCAGGCATCTCAGGCAGTAACCCAGTTACTGGTTGAGATGGGGGTGCTGCTTACTTTTTGGGCTAGCCTCAAACTGTGATCCTCCCAGTCTTAACCTCTCAAGTAGCTCATATTAGAGGCATGAGTCACCAACACCCAGCTTGTTTTATTCTATTTTGGTGGTACTGGAGTTTGAACTCAGAGCTTTGAACTTGCTAGGCAAATCTTCTGCTTGAGCCACTTCTCCAGCTCTTGTTTTGGTATTTTTTGTACAGGGGCTTACTATGTAGACCAGGATACCTTGAACTCATGATACTCCTGCCTCAGCCTTCTGAGTGTGGCAAAGATTTTAAAATAGGAACCAGAAAGTAATGATCATAAAGGGGAAAAAAATTGCTAAGTAGGACTTTAGAATCATGTTTATCAAAATTAAGAGAGTGAAAAGGCAAAATATAGCATAGAAGAAGATGTTATACATGTTTCTGACATAAGATTTGTACCCAAACAATACTTACAAATTGACAATACCACAGAAAATGAAAAGTTTTAAATTGATATTTTAAATTATCATCACATGTGCCAGGCATAGTGGTAGACAACTGTAATCCCAGCATTTGGGAGACTAAAGTGGGAGGATGGTGAGGTCAAGGCCAGCCTGGGATACATAGTGAGACCTGTCTCAAAACAAACCCACAAAAAAGTTTTTACGTGACCTTTAAATTCATTAGTCATGGGGAGATACAAATTAAATCCCAATGCAGTACAGGTGGGCACCTGCCAGCATAACTAAAATAAAAAAGAGGGACATTCCACGTGTCTGTAAAGATGTGGAACTTGATGTGCTGCTGGTGGGAGTGCAAACTGTAACCACCACACTGGAAAGCCACTTGGCAGTTTTTACTAAAGTTGAACATAGATATAACCTATCACGTAGCACTTTTTGAGGTCTTTAGCATACGCAAATGTGAAGTATTCACACCAAAAGCATGTTCTAGAAAGTTCAAAGCAAGCATATTCATAATAGTTCCAAATTAGACACAACACACAAAGTTCAGCAACAGGATGGATGTGATGCCGTGCCGTGGAAGATACGGCAATGAGCATGGGTGGTTGGATTATGGATAAACACAGAGGAATGTCACAAAGCATGCTGAGTGAAAGAAGCCGATCACAACAGAGTACACACACTGCTGAATTCATTAAATGAACTTCATAAACAGGTAAAACTGCCTCATGGTTTTACAAACTGGGGGGAGGGAAAATCCTCAACAGCACTAGTAAAGTTTCACTAATCCTCCCTCCCCTTTACTTCTCTCCTTCCCTCATTTTTTTTCCCAGTACTCAGGGCCTCACGCTTGCTAGGTAGGTGCTCCATTGCTTGAGCCACTCCGCCAGCCCTTTTATTTGTAATGGAATTTTGGAGATAGGGAGGGGCTGGCTTTGAACAGTGATCCTCCTGATCTCTGCTTCCTGAGTAGCTAAGAGTATAGGCATAAGCCACTGGTGCCTGACCATCCCTCATTTCTTGAGGCGAGGGCTGGCTAGGCTGGTAGATTCGCTTTGTACAGTTCATCAAGCTGTATGCTTGTCACTGGAATACTTTTCTGTATATATGTTATACAATAAAGGTTTTAAAGGGTTGGTGGGGTGGCCAAATAGTAGAGTACCTGCTTAGCATGTTTGAGACCCTGAGATCAAGCTCTAGTGCCATTAAAAAAAAAAAAAAAAAAAAAAAAACTTTAATACTGTTTAAAGTAATCAACAGGAGATAAAGCCTAAAACTACATTAAGTTTTCTATGTTCTTATTCCTTGTATTGGACTTTTTTCCTTTCAACATTGATATTGAAGACTTTGAAGATTATCCAACAAGAATTTTACATGACCTTCATTCAGAAGTCTGGACTCTAAAGGTATCATTCCTATAATACCGGTTTATCTTTTTCTGTGGTGGGTAATTTTTTTTTTTTTTAGCTTAAGTAAACTTGGAAGTTAGCAGATATATAATGTATTTTCTTTCCTCATAAAAGGACAATATTAATATTCTTCTTGATAAAGCAAGATTGGAAAATCAAGAAAGCATTGGTTTTATAAAAGCAACAAAAATACTGATGAACAAAAATTCAACAGATATTACAAAAATAAGAGAGTTTTTCGAGAAGTATGGATATAATCCACGTGTCAAGGAAAATTCAGGTTTGAATAACTTTCATCTTACAGCATTTGGTTCAGTATTGAAGGTGGCAGGAGCTGGGCACTGGTGGCTCACACCTGTAATCCTAGCTAGTTGGGAAGCTGAGTTCAGAGGGCTGAGGTTTGAGGCCAGCCTGGGGAAAATAGTTCAGGAGACCCTATCTTCCAAATAGCCAGAGAAAAATGGGCTGGCAGTGTGGCTCAAGCAGTAGAGCTCACTGATAAAAAGTCCTTTCTTAGTTCTAAAAGTTTCATGGTCTGTAGTATTGCATAATGGCTTAGAATTTTGAGTCAAAGCCCCATTACGGTGGTGCACCCCTGTAATTCCAGCTTCTTCAGAGTCTGAGGCAGGGTGATTGTAAGTTGAAGGTCAGAATAGGCTACATAGTGAGACCTTAACTCAAAAAAAAAAAAAAATGTATGTGCCAAATTTGCATGAGTTCAAATCTCTATTCCACCGCTTACTTGCTGTGTTATCTTTGGCAGGTTCCTAGCCTTATACCTCAGTTTCTTGTCTAGGGTGGGGATATTTAATACATCTACTTCATGTGGTGCAGAAAGACTAAGTAGGATAAAATTTTCATAGAGCAATGCTTGGTACGTCAGTCACCCAGTATTAACTGTTCTTTTGGCTCTAGTATGCTACAGTGTCTTCGTGTCTTTTATGAAAATGACCTTTTATATCAGTAAAACATTAATTAAACTCAACAAGTGTGAATTGAAGATGAGGGTACAAGGCATGTTAAATAGTCCACATGGCATGATGAAGAGAATCCTGCTGACTTTGGTGTGAAAGAGCAACAGGTCAATGGGCCCCAGTTTTGACATGTCACCTTGATAATCATATCTTCCTACTGAGGAGTGATAATGGTGATGATTTTGTTGCTCATATCAGTGATAGTCCTCATGTAAACACAGCAGAAGGTTTTTGGCAGCTCTGGGAGCACCCCTCAGAACTCACAGAAAGCATAATGCTGAAACAACTCAGTGAGCTGGAAGCTCTTATAAGGGCCAGAGCCACAAAATCAAAACACAGAACCCATTAGCAGATGAGGATGTGCATAACCTTCAAGCGATTTCCTAGTATTGTCTCAGCTACACTTTTGGTAAAGGTGTTCCTAAATCAACCTAGGATAAAAAAAATTTTTAGTGTGGTGGCAGTACTGGGGTTTGAACTCAGGGCCTCATGCTTGCTAGGCACACACTCTTACTGCTTGAGCCAATCCGCCAGTCCAAAATTTATTTTTGTATAGCATTCTTCCTTCTTTAACTCGGCCATCTGGAAGTTAAAAATCTAAAAAATATACTTTGTGTTAAAAATCTAGAGCACCACTAGACAATATAATGTTTATTGAAACCACTTCCAATGGCTCTGCTCCTCCAGGCACCAATCTTGCAAGATTACCATTAAAGTCTCTCATTCACTGTTAAAAAAAAAAATCTAGAGCACAGTTGGTTGCATACTTAATTCCACACTGACTAATGAAAGGATAGTTTCAGAAAATATTAAGAAAGACTGATAAATGTCATTAATTGGGGAAGTAGGGAAATGGGACTTTTATTTGTAGGTACTGATTTTTCAAATGCTTTATTTCTGTCATGCATCATCAAAATGGAGCACAAATAAACAATAGAAAATTAAGATTTGCACAAAGAAATAAATTTATGTTGTACTAAACATGAGATTTTTCTCTTTGAATATTTACCTCTTTGATTTGTCCTCCTAGTGTGTGAGCAAAGAGTCACTGACTCCCCCTCAGAGCTGGCTCAGTGTGGATACCTACAGAAGCCTGACCTGCAGGGCAGTCTGCCTGGCTCTTCTCTTTCTGAGAAGCCCCCACGGAGTCCACAGCTCTCAGACTTCGGACTTGAGCGGTATGTGGTGTCCCGTGTTCCACCCCAGCAGGCAACAATCAACCGTAAGGAAGAGCACAGAGCTAAAACTCCGCCTGCCAAACAATCAGTAATTCAAGTACCAAAAACCCCAAAATGTGCGCTAAAGATGGATGATTTTGAGTGTGTAACTCCTAAATTAGAACATTTTGGTATCTCTGAATATACTATGTGTTTAAATGAAGATTACACAATGGGACTTAAAAGACTGAAGAATATTAAAAGGTAAGCAACTTTCCTAAAAGGTATATTTTTACCTAACTTCCTTAATCTTTTGCACTTACTGATTTTTTTCTAGAAGAACTATGTTGTTTCAGACATTATTTTTCCTTTAGAAAGTTTTCATATACTTCATGTTTTAAATGTCCCTGAATCACTAATTCCATCAGCAAAGTGTGAACTATTAATTTTCTCAGGTGAGAAGCTGAGCAGTGATAAAAAGCCTGACAAAAGATAGTATTTGTAGGGATAGAGAGAGGGGATAGAATTAAAGTTTGTAAGAATTTATGACAGCTTTGGTGTGGAGACCTGGGAAGAGGACAGTGTAGGACAAAGCCTGGACTTCTGTCTTGTTGTTTGTGATAATGCTACATAAAACTTAGTAAGGGCTGTGCAGTTTTGAGGGGATGGGTAGTATGTGCACGTCGATTTGAGGTGTCTACAGATACTGTTACTGCCTCTAAAACTTAGGTATTTTTCATAGGAGTTTGAAGCTAAGTGTGATTCTGGGTGTGATTAGCATGAAAATTGTAATTAAAACCATAAAAGTTCAAATGAAAACACTTAATCAGAAGCCAAGCAACCATAAAGGTAAATCTTTCACTACTGCTATCACTAAAGAAGGAAAGTAAACATTCAAGTCAAAGAGTCAGAAAAAACATTTGGGAGAAAGAAGGGACAAGAAACACCAAAAAGAACAAAATGTCACTATAAAAGATTTTTAGAAGAGTAGAACTGATAAATTGAAGAACTGGTTCTTATTTAAATATAAATGCAAACACAACAATGGGATTGGACTATGAGCCCATGATAAAAGCGAGAGCACACAAGGGAGGGGTGAGGATAGGTAAGACACCTAAAAAATTAGCTAGCATTTGTTGCCCTTAACGCAGAGAAACTAAAGCAGATACCTTAAAAGCAACTGAGGCCAATAGGAAAAGGGGAACAGGTACTAGAGAAAAGGTTAGATCAAAAAGAATTAACCTAGAAGGTAACACCCACGCACAGGAAATCAATGTGAGTCAATGCCCTGTATAGCTATCCTTATCTCAACCAGCAGAAACCCTTGTTCCTTCCTATTATTGCTTATACTCTCTCTTCAACAAAATCAAAAATAAGGGCAAAATAGTTTCTGCTGGGTATTGAGGGGGTGGAGGGGAGAGGGAGGGGGCGGAGTGGGTGGTAAGGGAGGAGGGTGGGGGCAGGGGGGTGAAATGACCCAAGCCTTGTATGCACATATGAATAATAAAAGAAAAAAAAAAGAAAAGAAAAATTATATTTTACTTAAAAATAAATAAATAAATATAAATGCAAATGACAAAATTAGGAACTATTGGTTACTTTTTTGTTGTTGTCGTTAAGGTATAAGAAAATACAGATTTTCAGATAGTTGGGCATGGTGCTGCATACCTGTAATCCCAGCAGGAAGATTTGGAATTCAAAGCCAGCCTGAGTTACATAGTAAGAGACAGTCTCTCAAAACAAACAAAATTTTCAAATAAGTAAAAGTGTTTGAAACAATACAAAATGATTGAAATGGACCTGAAGTAGAAAACCTGGATAATCAGAAGAAAAGGATAAACATTAACAGAGAAATAGCTCTAGAAGGCTCTTTGCAGCCAGGGGCAGTAAAAGTTTGCAAGACCCCATCTCAGCCAATGGCTGGGTGTGGTGGTGTGTGCATGTCATCCCAACAGCATGGAAGCCTGACTGGGAGGATGGTGGTACAGGCCAGCCCTGGCATAAGTGAGACCCTATCTCAAAAATAAAGCACAAACAGTATAGTTTGAGTGGCAGAGCACCTGCCTAGCAAGCATGAGGCCCTGAGTTCAAACCCCAGAACTGCTAGAAAGAAAAAAAAAGCTCTGCACACAATAATTTTCTGATGAATCCTTTCATAACCTCGTAGTCCCTGTAAGTCCTGTCTCACATGAAAAGCTGTTTTTCTAGGGATATATAAATTCTAATGCAGGTGCTGGCAGCCAACCTCAGGGCCTTCCTGGTTCTCATCCTCACTAATATGTGATCCTGTTGACCACATACAGTTAATAAGAGATACGGAACTGAGATTGATACATGGCTTTCAGACTGGCATACAGGCCAGGTGCCAGTGGGGCACACCTGTGACCATAACTACTTGGGAAGCAGAGATCAGGAGAACTACAGTTCAAGTCCAGCCTGGGCAAAAAGCAAGACGTTATCTCAAAAAAAAGTTACCCAACACCAAAAAGGGCTGGTGGCTCAAGTGGTAGAGTTTCTGCCTAGCAAGCATGGGACCCTGAGTTCAAACTACAGTACCACCAAAAAGAAAAAAAAAAAGAGAACGAAATAGGACTGAGGATGTGGCTCAAGTGGTGAAGTGCTTGCCTGACAAGTTCAAGGCCCTGAGTTCAATCCCCAGTACTGTAAAAAAGAAATTATGAAAATGATGAAATAAGAATAATATAGCAAAATGAACTGTCATTATAAACTATAGCCACAGGCCAATTCTAGCCTCAAAAACTAGAAAAAGAAAATTCTTCAGTTTATTTAATGACATTGATATAACTTCATTTTCCTTTTTTTCACATTACTGGGGACTGTACCCAGAGTGTTATACATGCTAGGCAAGTGCTCTACCCCGTGAGCCAGGCCCCTAATTTGGATGTTGATACACTATGACCCAGTCTAATTTATACATATATAACAATCCTAATTAAAATATTCAAAATTGAGTTTAACAAAATATTGGAAATACAATGGAGTTATATTGCATTAAGCTTTCTAAACTATGCAAGTACAGTTTAATGTTTAGGAACTCATAATGTGATGCTACAATAAGGAAAAAAAGGTGGGATAATCTTTAATAGATACTGGGGAATTTGATAAAACTTGGCAGCTGCTCTTCATTTAGAATGTTTGCTCAGACTCTTAAGTAGGAGCTTTCAACATGACAATGTTACCTAACTCAATAGTGCAGCTGTCACTATATACCAGCATTCTTACACCCTAGGTAACATGAATGAGGTAGGAAGTAGGAGTAAGTATTTCTGAGGTGTATCTCTAGGCTGGCATCTTTTTTCCAACTTCTAGGCCGGGTTCTCACCTAGACAATTCAAGAAAAAGAAATATGAAACTTCTCAAAATAATAAAGTTCAAGAAAGAAGATGATATATGATGTGTTTTATATAGTTATATAAGATAGCTAAAAACAATACGCTTCCTATATTTCACTAATAATTAGTTGGTGGATGTAGTGGAAAAATACATTCACATTTGCAAGAAGAAAAGCCAAATGTCAATGCTAGTTGTAGGTAATGAGGCCTATAAAACACTATTGAATTACATGCAGGAGGATTAGGACAAAGAGAGTCATCCAGTTCCTAAGAAGAATAGTGTTAAAATGTTTAATTAGCAGATTAATTTATGCCTGCCATAATCACAAAGCTTCCATGAGATTGTTTTCTAAGGTACAGAAAGGGGTATTTAACACAAAGGTTCTAAGATGTGTTTGGGAGAATAGAAAGTCAGAATAGCTAAGAAAATAATGAAAAAGAACAGAAATGAGGGGCTTAACCTACTGGGTATTAAAATACCTAAAGCTTCAGTAAGTAAACATACTGGTACCCGATCACCCAGAAACAACTGTGGTTTTTGAGACAGGGTTTTGCTATAGAACTGAACCTGTCCTCAAACTCTGTATAGGTCAGGCTGAACTTGAATTCTTGATCCTCTTACCTCAGCCTTCTTGTGTGCTTCTGAAGGGTTTTTTTGTTTGTTTTTTTGGGAGGTATGGGGTTTGAACTCAGGGCCTCATGCTTGCTATGCAGGTGCTCTGCCACTTGAGCCACTGCGCCAGCCCTATTTTGTGCTGAATATTTTCGAGATAGTGTCTCACTATTTGTCTGGACTGGCTTCAAACTTTGATCCTCCTGATCTGTGCCTCCTGAGTAGCTAGGATTACAGGTGTGAGCCACCGGTGCCTGGCTCAAAATTAAATATTTAAACAGTGGAAAAAATACACTGGAATACTAATACATCTGTTTGTAATTGCAAGAAACCTATAAATTAATTTGACCTGATTAGATATCTTAACAATATTTGATTATTCCATTTAGTAATATCAAATGGAACAGAAGTATATAAACGATAAAAAAGAAACCTAGTGAATACTACAACAAATGACATGCCCTTAAGCAGCTGTCATACATATACAAGTAACTGCTGACACTGCAAAAACTAGCTTGGCAGCGGGCAGGACTAAGAGAGCTCACATAAGTATGTATGACAGGGCTAGGCACGGAGCACAGTGGTAGAGCACTTGTCTAGAAATATGAATGAGACAGTTTTGTCCATTAAAGTAGTACAAGCTTGTATTTACTTTATTAACAAGAGTATGGCACGAAGAAATATGTATTGTGTATGTACATAGGTTCAAAACTGGAAACTTCTAAGTGTACAGTGTTCAGTCTTACAACTGTTTCAGATGTGTAACTGACTAGATTAATTTTAATAACATGACAGGATCAGTCTTTTTATTCTTAAAAGAAATGACATCTTAATCTATACCTGTATATTGGTTGTAAGCTCTAACTTCATGATTTTGAAGCCATGAGCTATACAGTTCCTATATTTGAACTACTGAGTTGGACTTAGGATTTTCCTTAAGTCAGAGGTTCTTAACCCATTTCAAGACTATCAGTAGAAAATGATTCTTAACCTCTTTATGGATAGAGAGAGAGAGAGAGAGAGAGAGAGAGAGAGAGAGAGAGAGATCGGGACTTTAAGAAGGACTTGTTGGCCATGGCGAGTCAGGTTTGTAGTCTCAGCTACTTAGGAGGCAGGTGTCCTAAGGGTTGAAGTTTGAGGCCAGCATGGACAAAAGCTCAGTCAGCCCCATCCCAACCAATAAGAGCTGATATGGTGGCATGTGCTTGTCATACCTGCTACGTGGAAAGCATAAATAGGAGGATCCTGGGCCAGACTGGCCCAGGCATGAATGCTTGACTGTTTGAAAAATAACGAATGAAAAATGCACTGGGAACATGGCTTAAGAGGTAGAACACCTGCCTAGCAAGTTCAGAGTTCTAAGTTCAAACCCTAGTACCACCACCAAAAAAGGAAGGGAGGAACTGGGATTTGTTCCATGGACCTTTTATTCCATAGAACAGAATTGAACTAGTCCAGGTTTAATGGCATACAGTAAGATTAAGTTTTTCCAAGAGGTTTGTTTGTTTATTTATGTTTATTTGTGGTACTGGGGATTGAACTCGGGGCCTACACTTTGAGCCACTCCACCAGCCCTTTTTTGTGATGGGTTTTTTGACATAGGGTCTCAGGAACTACTTGCCCGGGCTGACTTCAAACCATAATCCTTCTGACCGCTGCCTCCTGAGTAGCGAGGATTACAGGTGTGAGCCACCAGTGCCTGGCCCCTAGAGGTTTAATATTAACTCTTTCTTTAACTTTATAATTTCCCTATGAATCATCCCAGTGAGGAGACCACAGGAACAAAACCCATCACCAATGATAACGTTTTTGCCACTCCTGGCCCGGTAATCCAGCAACTGGATAAAAGCGGTAAGTCTAAAAATCATCTTCTCAGCTCTACTCTCCAGACCACCTTTGTACAAAAATGGTTTCATCATCTTAGATAATCTTCATAGTTTCCTTCAACTTTTTAATTTTGTTAAGTCCCATTCCTTTCAGGTTCAGAAGCATGACTTCATCTAAGAGAAAGATAAAAGGTTCTGACATGTTTTCAGTACTTTTTTCTGGTCATGTTCAGTATTTGTCAGCTTTGTTTTTGTTGTTGTTTCTAATTTTTTTTCTTTTTTTTTTTTTTTTTTTGGCGGTACTGGGGTTTGAGCTCCGGGTCTCATGCTTGCTAGTCAGGCGCACCTACCACTTGAGCCACTCAAGTGGCTTTTTTTTGTATTTGGTATTTTCGATATAGGGTCTGACGAACTATTTGCCTCCTGAGCTCTCTGCTTCCTCTGTAGCTAGGATTGCAAGCTTGAGTCACCAGCACCCAGCTTAAAACATACATATTCATTCACTACGCAGGGCGGCATCTGCCTGTGACCCCAGCACTTGTGCTTCATTGACCTCTTCCATTTTACTATTTCTCTCCTACACTAAGTCTAAATTACTGAATTTTTCCTCCAGGGACTACATTTCTTACTTGTCTGAGCTTTTTCTTTCAAGCATATGGAGAATTATAGTGGAGAGCCTGAAGAGCTGTCAGGTGTGGGAACCCATTTGTTCCTTTCCTTGCAGACTGTTGTTACCTTGCCTTATGATTTGTGTGCCTTCATTTATCTTTTTGTTTGTTGCTCGAGGTTTGCTTGTTTTCTGTGGTACTGGGGCTTGCAACTGCTGGGCAAGTGTGCTCTTGAGGCACGCCCCCAGTCCTACACACGTGTCTGCAAGGCACTAAGGTTGGTTCTCTCGCTTATTGAGCTGACTCACTCTCTTGGTGGTTTGGTTCCTCACCTGATTTTAATTTTTCACTGTGGCCTCATCTTCAGAAGCTGTTTTGGTGGGATTCTGTGTCCTGAATTGCCATGCAGCCACTGTGGAACTTTTTTTTTTATGCCTGTCCCTGTGGGACTTGCCAGTTGCAAAGTTTTTCAGCAAACTGCTTGGCTCAGGAGATCTGTGCTGGACACGCAGGGCTAACTCAGGAATCACAACTCCACCCTGTATGGACTTTTACCTTCAGCATGTCTGGCTTTCATCCTGTTCCCATGGAGCCAGTGCCAGCAAATAGCGACTTCTACTCCGTGGATCACAGACCTGAAGCTTTCCACGGCTTTCAACTTTATGTGTCAGGCTGTATTTCAGTGCCCTACACATTTAGAGCTTGGACCTTCGCTCCTCTCTCTGCCCATCTTAAGATCCTAGATGTGTTTAGTTATATATAAATAGATGTGAATATCTTTCTGCATTTACTTCAGTTTTTCTTAACAAAAGAGTTCTTTTGTCACTTGCTTTTTTTATCCACGTTTGCTTTTCATGTTTATCCATGTAAATCCACTTTATCCTTTTTAATAGTAAGTGGTATTTCATTGTGTAAACAAGCATGTGTCACTTACTTGTTCACTAACAGGGATGTTGTTATTTTTTATTATTGCAGGAATTGTCCTCTTATGCAGATGTATATTTCTTAACATCTACACACAGAATCCTGAGTCATATGATGTGCACATCTTGTTCTAGAAAATGCCAGAGTGCTGCCAGGAGCGAATATTCTGATCATGCTGTCTACAGCAGTGTTTGCCTCCTCTTTTGCAGCACTTGGTGATTAAGACTTAAAATACTTTGCCAGTCACATTGCCTTTCTAACATACTTTTCTCTTTGATACCGTAAAGACTGCTTTGCTGATACTGTGTGTTTAGGTAGTCTTCCCATCCTGGTTCATGCTCCATTGCTTTTAATTACTGTAGCTTTAGAGCAAACTGTGGTATCTTGGAAGGATCTTGGAAGGTAAATGACCTCCTTCTGCTCTTTTTTCTTAATCAGAAGTTGGATTATTTTCTCCATGAAGGTCCTACATGTTTTAATATTTATTTGTAGGTATGTTTTCTGTGTTGCTACTGTGGAAAATTTTTTTCAAACTATAATTTTTGAGAGTTTTTTGCTCTTATATCTGTTACGTATTGTATTAATTACAGTCATTATTATATACTACTCTTGTAATACTGCAACCTCACTGAACTTTTACTAAGGCTAATGCTAAGTACATTACATCTGTGAGTGTGACAGTTTTGTTTTTCCTGTCTAGTCAAGCATACACTGTAGCCATATTTTTAAGTTATTAATAATAAAGTACACATATATATTGACAGTGTTTATAGCTTTATTTTCTGATCATTATTTTCATACCCATTTTACATATTCTAGATGCCGAGTATACAAAGTCCCCCTTGGCACCTACATTCTGCACTCCTGGTTTGAAAATTCCTTCTACAAAGAACAGCACAGCTTTGGTAAAGTTCGCTCTAATCTTTCTCCTTGTGACTCAGATACACCACTACTTCTAGACTCACACAGTCTTGCCTAAAAAAACTTAGATAAATTAGCTCTGAGGAGTGTATTTACAACACATTTCTGGAAGGCAATTTAGCACCATAGGTCAAGAGCTTTAAATTTTTTTCATAGCCCTTAACCATATCAAAGTCTGTTCAAGGTAAATTGGGAGAGGGCTTTAAAACAATTCACAAGGAGAACCATGAAAACACTGGAGACATGTAAATACCAGAGGGAAAGAAACAGGATGCAGCACGGCATATCCAGAATTCTGGTGTTATGTAACTGCCATGTTTTCAAAAACAGATGAGAGCAGACAAAAAATGTTCTCAAGAAATTTGTAATTATGAAAAATTAAGTACACACACGTACTTATACATACACGTCTATTTTAAGAAAAAAGAAGCTGGGTGACAGATTTATGGGCAACTCAATACCTTTTTCCTTCCTTCCAAATTTTTCTGGTTAACAAATTTAACATCAAAACCATTATCACTCTTTAGAATCAGGATGAACACTTAAACCAGTACTGTATTGGGGTGTCCAATAGAACTGTCTGTAATGAAAATGTCCTTTAGTCTGCAGTGCTCAGTATGGTAACCACTACATGTGTTTATTGAGCATCAAGATGAGGCTAGTACATCTAAGGAACTAATTTTTAATTTCTTAAATTTTTGTTTAAGTTTGAATAGCCTCATGTGCCTTGTGGCTAGTATGTTTGACAGTTGCAGCTGTAGACAGACACTGCCTTGTTATCAATTGCAGTATGACGCTATCCACTTGCCAGTACTTCCATTTGCAGTTAACTTCCTTTATGAGTCTGTTCATGTGGAAGACACCCTACTGATGTGGCACCCTAGCCCATATCTATTTTTATTAACTCTGACCTCAGGAGACAGAGTGACTTACCCAAGCAGTCAACTTGGCATGAGTGAGCCGTGTGCTAAGCTTACCTCACATGGGCTCTCTTCCTCTTGAGAGTGGGTCTGCCTGTGGAGGACACGTGGAGACACTTTGCTCGTCCATGCTCTCATCTGACCCAGCCTAGTGTTGCTGAGATGGGTGGGTAGTCCACCAAAAGCTGGGGTTTAGTCAGCGTTCTATTTTCTCACACCCAGCTGTTAGTAATGAACATGTGCTTTGTCCTCCATGTAACATTTCTTTTTCTTGATTTTGTTTAGAATTTGGTCAAGGAAGTAGGAGTTATTTGGGGCTTACACACTCCCACAGAACTAACAATTTTTCCTTGATATTATTTACCACCATAATTCAACCATATCTTTTTATTCTGTAGGTATCCACAAATTTTCCATTATCAGAAACAAATATTTCAGCAAGTGATTTGGAAGTTAAAGATTGTACTTCGTTAGTTTTAAGTTCAGATGAGTGCTTTGAGAATTTTACAGATCCTTCTTCTCCTACAATTTCTTCTTATGAAGATCTGCTCAGAACACCTACACCTCCAGAAGTAACAGTAATTCCAGAAGACATACTCCAGGTCATTTTTCCAGGCTGTTTTATTTTTAGTATTCTTACTGTCTTACTTATCATCAGAATAACGTGCTTGTTTTGGTATTGAGAAAATCTAAGCTCTAGACTGTTGCACCCTTCCAAAGCCATGCAGCTGAGGCTGTCCTGAACTGATCACTAGCTAACAACTTCTCAAATATTTGGTGATATTATCCTAAGTCCCTATCACCCTAAATTTGCATTTTCTCTTTAACTCCACGTTCTGAAATGTATTCTTATTTCCAGTCATTGTCCATCTGTGGTTGCCATGTTGACTATTGTTCCATCGGAAACCAAAAACGTCATTTACCCTAAAATTCTGCAGAGTAGGGTATCATTAATAACTTCTATCAGTTTTTCTTGAACTTGAGTCTTCTTGGACCTCAGTTAAGAACACTGATTTACTTATGTAAGAGTATCTGATTCTTTAGTATAACATCATTTACCACTAGTGTACTACTGAGTGGTACACTCTACTAAATTACTACTCTGATTCTTTGACTCTGTGATTGAAGTTAGTGTTTGCCAGTTATTGCGTAGGTACACATTCTAGAAATGTTCTTGGCTTATGGAGAGCCAAAAGAAAGATAAACCACTTGGGGAAATACCTGTAATGCCAATAGGACTCATCCTTAGACATCAATAAATATCCTAAGATACTTGTCTTTTCTGCTATCCTGAGAGATAAAATCAATTGAGAGAGGAGGAACATCTGTCTGTACAGACATTTTTATGTAGAGTTGTCTTCACCATGGTCAATCGCTTTCTCATTCTCCTTTCCAAGGAAGGAAACCTTGTCTTTTGTTTTGTTTTGTTTTTCTTCCCTTTCCCCAGTTGTAAGGGTAGAACCCAGGGCCTTATGTATGCCAGAGGAGTGCCCTACCACTGAACTACATTCTAAGTCTCAAGGAAACCTTTTTTATGCATGGAAAAAATATTCCTAATATTTCAGATTCTACTTTTATACTGTTTATAACCTATGATTTTTGTTTTGAGCACTTCGTGGTTTTCCTAGTATATTTTCTGTAACATCTGTAAATAATATGTTCTCAGGACTGTTGCTACTTGTTTCCATACAGTTAACATATTTTAGAAGGCTTTAGAAATCAAACCTTCACATGCAATTTAAACTGCTACACCTTTTTATTGCTGCTGAGTATCTATGCACCACTAAAGCAATTCTTAGTGTTTTAAACAACCTTAAATTTTCCATCACTCGTTTCTAAACCTTTCACGTTATGACATTCATTTGACTTGATAAAAATGAATTTGCTTTGTTTTAGATTTTACCAAAATACAACTCCAACCTCGCTATGCCAATAGCAGTTAAAGCAGTTCCTTCCAGGAAAGGGTTCCTCAGACATGAAGGACAGAGCATCCGAGATGTTGCCAACAAGGAAAACTGGTGAAAGTGAGTAGGATACCAGGCTAAGAAAGTATAGGTGTTAGTTGAGGAGGATGACATTTGAAAAGTAATTGAAATGGTAGTGAAATTTGTTTTTAATTGACATTTGCCAACTTAAAACAGCCTTTTACTACCTTTGATATAGATCTTGGGGTCTTGAAGCTTAAATTCCCAAAAAATATCAAGTTAGATGGCTTCAGTGGGAATCTATTTCCAACTTTTTGTAAGTGTAAAATATATAGTCACAGTGTTGTCATTTTGTTGATGGTTTTTATTTATCCTTGACATTTTTTATTTGTATCTTGTTTGCAGTAAGAGTACTAGATCCATCCATTGCAGAAACTGAACAGAACGAAATGGAAGCAGAGCTGGACTTAATCGCATTCTCCTTTAAGAAGGCAATCCATTTTCAACAGGGACATGGACATTGATGTCATAGCACCTTTTTATGAGTTTTGATTTGGTTTAACTTCAGTCTTGTTGACATGTAGTTCAGTCTTGAAGTTTTTGAAGATTATTATCTTCCCATTAACGTTGTTACCCTGCTTAATATAACAGAATGGTTTAAATAATGTCAGGAATTAGGACAAATAATTTTTAAAAGTGTAGATACTACAGGTTGGTGGTGTGGCACCTGTGGCAACACATTTGACTAGCCAATTTCAAACCCTAATAACACACACACACACACAGTTTGCCACTTTGAGAAATTTTGGTGGTACTGGGTTTGAACTCAGGGTCTTGCTCTTGCTAGGCAGAAACACTACCACTTGAGACACACCCTACCCCTTTGTGCTATTTTGATTAGGCCTCCCTGATCTTCTGGTCAGGTGGTTGT
This sequence comes from Castor canadensis, assembly GCF_047511655.1. Classification (NCBI taxonomy): domain Eukaryota; kingdom Metazoa; phylum Chordata; class Mammalia; order Rodentia; family Castoridae; genus Castor; species Castor canadensis. The sequence goes on from NC_133395.1 coordinate 83,040,355, forward strand.
TGCTATCTGCTAGCTCTGCCATTCTGTCTCTTCTCATGTCTTAAAGTTTTTTACATCTTTTATTTCATCAGTGCCCTTTTAAGACTACAGTCACCTGTAACCACACCTACTGAGGTTCAAGGCCAGCCCAAAGTTAGCGAGACCCTATCTCAGAAACAAAATATGAAAAAAACCAAGAGTGTTATGGGTGTGGCTCAAGCATGCAAGAGGCCCTGGGTTTGATCTACACTACTATAAAACAAAAAGAAAGTATTACTGCCCTTTCCAAACTACAGAGACACAGCTTCAAACTAACGTAGGGAAAGAAACTTACTAGCATAGGTAACTGCACTGAAACCAATGGAGGTGGAGGGAGGTTATCAGACAGTTGGAATGAGGGACTCACTGCTGGTTGTCAGGTTGTGTTTGTCTTCTCTTCCAGCTTTTCACTGTGTGCTGACCATTCTCACACATGGCTCCACCGGGCTGCTAACCTCTCAAGCTTTGCCACCCAACAGATCTTGAGCCTCACTCGCTGGAATATTCTGACTACACTCCCTGGGCCAGGGGCCCTCCTGTGTGTGTTAGCTGGGGCCTCAGGAGCCTCTAGAACCACCTGTCCACTGAGCTCAGATCCTTCTCATTTAAGAACTGGAAAATAATTGTCTGAAGTTTAGCGTTAGGAAACTTATGTGGTAAAGACTGCCCTTTTATTATGTAATTGTGCTTTGAAAACCAAATGGTAGAATTACTGTTTAATTTTAAGCATAATTTTTATATTATGTAATATGAATTACTTTCAGGGCTTTTAGTTTTTCAAGGGAAAGCTCTAGTCTGCCTTGTGACTGAAATTTCTATCAACCTTTCTTTCACTGCTTGCCATATGTCAGTCCACAGAACAAGAAGGGAGAGTAGACATTAGAGTGGAAAGAGGCAGTGAAGTAGGAAAGGAGGACTTCGGGCAGCGTGATCATTTGTTTTCCATGCAGAGTTCAAATAGAGGAGCAAGTTTGTTTGTTTTGGCAGCACTGGGGCTTGAACTCAGGGACTTGTTAGGCAGGCACTCTACCGCTTGAGCCCCTCTGCCAGCCCTGGGGAGCAAGTTTTGATGGACAGATTTGGCAAAACTGATGTTGACAACACTGATTTTTCCTTCTTCCTTTTGGAGGTACTGGGGTTTGAAGTCAGGGCTTGTTAGGCAGGTGCTGTTAACACTTAAACCATTCCACCAGCCCAACACTGACTGAGTTTTGTGGTATAAAAGACAAGTCTAGAATGGGCTGAGTAGTAGACAATGGCTTTGACAGCTTTGAGTTTTGCTCAGGGGGTTAATAAAACAGGTGAATATGGAGCAGGAAGGTTTTTTAAAGATTGGCACTTACACAGGCGTTTGTTTGCCTGCAGAAGAGCTCCATTTGTTGTGATGGCTCTGGCCCCTCAAATTCAGGTTGTCCAAAATTTCTCTTTCCCTAACCCTTAATCCCTTCCTCCTATGATCCAAGCCTCTGTTACTTAGCCAGCTTTCCAAACTTCAAATACTGGGGTCTTCTCAAGTGTTTCTCCTACTGTTCTGCAGACACAATCAAGATACGTCACATGGCTTCCCGGGCCAGAACATGGCCTAGCTGACCCCCACCAACTGTTTCACAATGTATCAGTACTGGTTGACATGCTTTAGGACTCAGATTAAATGTCATTTCAGCAAAGACTTCACTATCCTGCCAACCTAGTTCCTTCTCAGTACCCTGTTCTCATCTGGCACACTTTGGCAGAGTATGTAATAAAATATTTGGATATACATGTATTTTAATGTTCACCTCCCTGATGGGGAAACAAGTTCAATGATGGCCTTGTGTGCTTGCTATGTTCATTAACCTGGTACACAGCATGGTCATTGAATTAGTGTCAACACCACCTGATTGAGATTTTACTATGTCAGACATGGTTATTTACGACTTGAGGTAGACACCTGGTTTTCAGATGAGGAAAACCATTCCCCATCCAAGTCCTGTTCACCAAGCTCTACTGATGCTACCCCAGCCACACCAAGATTACTGCAGCAACACAGTAATCCTATTCCTACTATCCTCAGCGCCTGCCATCAGTACATAAGTGTGGGGGGACTGGACCAAAGCTCAGTGGTGGAGCACTTGCTTAGCATGCACAAGGCCCTGAGTTTGAGCCCTCGCAGTGTAAAAGAAAAACAGAGTTGTGATTTCCTCCTGTTCATACTGTCTCCTTCATCAAGCTTGAGTCCACAACTCTTAGAAGCTAGACAAGCTCAAATGCCACCTTCAGACCTTTTCATTGTCCTGCTAGATAATACTGTACTGTGCAGCAATTTGTCTTCTCATGACACTCACCACTTTTTATCATAACTAACATCTCAGGATTTGTATCTGTCTGATGTCTGTACTGCTGGGCCCACAGCACCTGTTGTAACTACTGCAAAGTATGAGGGGAGTCAGGAATAAATGCTGCAAGGTTTTTTTTGCCAGTTTCCAATTGTTACTATTTTTAGAATTTACTCAAAATTTGAAAAATCTCTCTGGAGGCTTACCTCATTCCTAGTTTAAGTTTCTTTAGCCAGGCATGGTAGTATATGCTGTAATCATAGCACTTGGGAGGCTGAGCCACAAAGATCATGAGTTTGAGGACATCAAAGGCTGCATAACAAGACCCTGTCTCAAAAAACACAAAAACTGCCTTAATTTTTAGCAAATCTTGTACGTGAAATTACAACCAACTGGATAGGGTTGAAAAATCTTAAAACAGCCTAGCCTAAGGTACAAAGTAGAGGGAGAGAATCCCTTTGGAAAAAACTGACATTTTTTGAACATTCACTGTCCACCAGGTTGTCCTCTAAGTACTGTTTTACTGGTTCCTCCCCAGGCTTACGAGGTATCCCAACACCATTCTACCATATTCTGCATAACATTCCCAGGCTAAGGATTTTTGCTTAATAAATCACTTTTTAATATAGTATTCAGTGTTAAAATTCCATTTAAGAGCCAGTGCTGGTGGTTCACATCTATAATCCTAGCTATTTGGGAGGCTGAGATTGGGAAGACTGAGATTTGAGGCCGGCCTGTGCAAATGGTTCATGAGACCCCCATCTCCAAAATAACCAAAGCGAAACAGACTGGAGATGTGGCTCAACCGGTAGAGCACCTGCTTTGCAAGCGCAAAGCCCCGAGTTCAAAACCACCAAGAAAGTTTGGTTTTAGCTTAGGGCCCTTAGGAGTTTGGTGAAGGGGGGGCGGGGCACATGATGTTGTCTTTACAGAATGTTGCCAGTCATGATTTATTTTTTTTCTAACACAATAAAATCATGTAAACTTGTTTGATTACTCCAGGAAATTAGAGCTGGTATCAAACCTGTGTCTAAACTGTAAGACAAACGAAATGTCCTCAGCTGCCCTTACCACAAACTAGAAACCATAGCCACATACATTTTAAAAGATAGGTGTTCTTTATCTACAAGAACTGAGTAGCTTGTACCCGTAGCTCATGCCTATAACCTTAGCTACTTGGGAGGCTGAGATCCGGAGGCCCAAAGATCAAGGTTTGAGCCCGGGGGAATAGTTTGTGAGACCTCAGAGCAAGATGGATTGGAGGGGTGGCTCAAGTAGTACAGCACCTGCTTTGCAAGTGCGAAGCCAAGATTAAACCCTAGTCCCATCAAGGGAAAAAAAAAACTAATAAAGGTGATCCAGTTACTCTAGATGACTGTTTTGGCAGTTTTGTTACTGGGGTGAATTTATAATCCACTACAGGGGCAGTCAGTAGCATGCGTAGAGGCAGACCACAGTGAACAGATGAAATACACTACGAATCATGTACTTGAACTGTTGTTGGCTACATCTTATAGCTGATGGAGCCAGTCAGCGCATGTGGTGAAGAGAGGTAACATGGTAAAATGGCTCCTAGCACAGCATGTGGCCATAGCTAAGCACTTTAAATCACAATCCTGGGAAGTTTGGCTTTAGCATACTGTCTTCACAAAAAACACATTTGGAATTTGTGTTTGATTCGACAGAAAAAGGTAGAGTAAGTCCAGCTCTTTATTACAGAATAAAATAATTTTAAACCTGGCCTGACAATTTTCCTTCCCCCACTCATACCTGCCCCTGAACACACATGTGCAGGCACATGCACATACACCCAACTGATACCTGAAACATTACTGGAGTCAATGACTAGAGTGTAACGGTCCAGTTATGTATTGTGAGAAAACTGAAGACACAGGCAGTGTCACTATGACTCATACTCCAGCGGGAAAATTTCTACTCCAGAACACCTTTGTGCCAGTGAGGCAGTGAGGACAGACGCCAAAGCACTGAGCAAGATGCTGACATGGTGAGCATTTATGTTTGAGGAAACTGCTCAAAGCCATATACTTTGTTACCAAAGCTAGAAGGACTAAGTGCAAGTCTTGACTCAGCATTATCAGTAACAAATTCATTAGATAATGTTTCTGCTTTTGGTAGAAGACTGAAATCTTTAAAGAAAAAATTCCACAGTGGAATCAAGCAAAGGGGGGAATTGAGCAAAACCAACCAAGCCACTCTAAACTAGTATAACAACTGGAATTACAGGAGAGTTCTGTGAGAGTTCACGGCATATGGAAAAATGGCTTTTACTTCGTTCCATCCTCATTGTCTACATAGGACATAAAATCTTTTTTCCACCAAAAACAGGAAAATAATCATGGCTATTGTCCAAGTAAGTAGGAACTTATGCCCAGCTAGCCTGAATGAGTAAACATCTAAGGACTTGGGGTGAACTGCAGCCAAGAGCCACTAGATCTGCTTCCAAGCTGGTCTTTGCCACCGTCAGTCAACTGTAACAGGGACACCAATCCCACAAGTCATCAGATTTTTATGGCCATTTCTTTATGCATAAGACTATATTCATGGCATTTTACTTTGAGAATCACCAGTATGTATTTTCTCGTTTCAGGATATATTTTCAGTTTTCAGCTCAGTCTAAAAGTAATGAGGCTTACTACATATTGCCATATTTAGATTTCAAAATGAGATTCTAATAATATCATGAAGACAGGGTTCCAGTTCTGACTAATCTCCACCTGTGGCCACTAACAAGTGTGTCTTCTTTTTTATCTGTCAGGCACTATTCTAAATCCTTTACAAATATTTAACTTTCACAATCCTAACCATAAGACAAAGACGACTTGATTCTAGTAATTTGTCCAAGACTGCAGAACTGCTGGTGCAGACAGGACTTAAATATTTTGCCATGCTGGTCTTGAACACTGCTACACTGCCTCTAACTGAAGTACGCACCAGTCCCTAGCATACACAAGCTATGCAAGATTCCTCTTCCTTCCCTCCATTTTCAGATCTTCAAGGTAAACCTTTCCACCTTTACCCTAAGTTCTGACTTGTTTTCTCTGTACTGGTTTCTGCCTTCAAAAATACCTTATCTTCCTGCCCCTGTTTTTAAGACAAAAAGTGCTCACTGTGGCACCTGTTTTCTCTAACCTTGTGTCACCACACCCTGATCTAGGCAGGCCAGCCTCTTCTGACAGAGCTGCTTTTGCCTTAGCCTTACACTATTCCAAAAAACTGCTGCCTCATTCACACAGGCCCCTCTCCTAAACACATACCACAGTCTATACCACAAACTCATGCACTATTTCAGGCCCATGGCTTTCTTGCTCTGCCTCTCTGAAGCTAAAAATACCTTTCTCCATCACTTAGTATAAACCCCAAACATGAGATGAAACCCTGTTCCCATGCTTCTATTAACTTTCACACTCAGGCTGATTGCACACATATATTTCACAATACAATTTTACACAAAACGCTAAGGGCACTTCATATTTTACAGAAGGGCTTGGAACATGAGGACTTTCTATTAACATACCATAGTACATCCAAATCTAACTCCTAAATAAATGCATTACAATTTGTTTAGAATTTAAAGGCTTAATGGCAAAAATCAGGGAAGGAAAATGTATCTAAGTTTATTTTACATAAGTGGCTGAAAAATAAATTCAAGAGAGTAAACAAAATTTAATACGGTCTCATACGCCCTGAAGGAGGTGGTGCCCGATTTGGAGGGGTAATCGCTATATCCAAATAATCGCCTATTTGAAACTTCTGTGACTGAAGGGTCATGGAATCGTCGGTCCCCTTTCTGCCAGACATGGTGCTGCCAATCTCCTTTACTCTGCAGGAAAGGAAATCAACTGTTAATGGACCACAAGTACACATTAATGAAAACTGACTATGTACTACAATGTGATTACGGGATTAGATTTATCTCAACTTGTATCAGAGTTCAACAATTTAAATATCATACGAAGCTAAACTAGACATTGAGACCCTAGACATGTCTCCCACTAAAGAGATTCCTTAAAGGGATCATGACTCTAATCCAGCAACTCAGATCCAGGCCAGACTGGGCTACATAGCAAGATCCTGCCTTTTAAAAAAAGAATTATTCCTGATAAGCTAAAACACAAATTAAAAATGAGAAGTCACCTACCGATAGCCAGGTCTTTTAAGATCCATAAAAACAATTGCAAAATTGAAGTGTGTGCCCTTCTTTCTAGCTTCTGGGTAGACTTCTTTCACTAAACTAGTCAGTTCTTTTAAGGTTGCATCCATCCTGAATTTTTAAAAAAGATAATTTGATTAATCATTAATAACAAGAATACTGACAAGTTATTACGTGTGCCTAAATTGGGCTTTTATTAGAAACTGCAAGGGTCTTATAGTGAAGTTTAATTTTAAAGCAGCTAAAAATACTACTGGCCTCTATTTCTTGTACTTAGTCTCAATGTTGAAAATTTCAATGAATTGAAGACTTAGTATTAAAAGTGACTTCAGAGGTTCCTTATGATATCTTCTGATGCTATGTAACATCTTGTGGCTCAGTGATTTACTTCTCTAAACTAACTCAAACACAGAAAGTAACTGCACTTAATTATTTCTAAGACATGTACTCTTCCACATTTTAGACTGTAAAATTAGCATGCATCTTAGAATCTCTGTGCTTGCTAAAAAAGCATTTTCATACAGATGTGCAATGTTTCTTCTTAAGATACAATCTTATGATAAATATGTGAAATAGCTCAGAACAAATCACAGGCTTCTTTTACAATAGATACTTACCTTGCAAATGTTTACTTGAACTCAAAACTTAATATAATCCCCTGAGCTAATATGGCACAAACTGAAAAGTCTTTAAAAGTACCTTAAAATAACCTAACACACACTTTTATATTGTTTTCTTCCATGACAAGTAGAAAAATAAAATGACAAGTTTGAAACTTAAAGCAGCATTTCCTGAAGAGTGCCAAAAAACGGTACAAGGATACTGGGCACTTGGGAAGAATGAAACTTAAAGAGTTCTTGTATATTCACCTCTTACTCTTCTAATCTCCCCTATACCATCCTCAAGTAAACCATTATAGTGTCACTTTACACTGAGTAACAAATATCAAGGATGCCCATGCCACCTTCCATTTTCTAACTGCTCTGAAATCTTTAACATTCCCATGACAGAGCAACAGTCTTCTTCCTAACACGCCTTTCTTGACATTCCTATCAAAACCACCACACACATTTAGTTCCCCACCTGAAGCTGTTTAATTCTGCCTATTTCCAACCTATTACACCTAAATTTCTGTTGTTTCTACCTCCGAAATACAGATCAATATTGCTTTATTTCAACCTCTCACTATTAAATCCTCTACATGTTGTGTTCGACTCATCTTAGGTTTTTTTTTTTTTTGGTGGTGGAGTCTGAACTCAGGGCCTACACCTTGAGCCACTCCCCAGCCCTTTTCTGTGAAGGGTTTTTTCCCCAAGATAGGGTCTCTCAAACTATTTGTCCGGGCTGGCTTCAAACCGCAATCCTCCTGATCTCTGCGCCTCCTGAGTAGCTTGGATTACAGGCGTGAGCCACTGGTGCCCAGCTTCAGAAACATTTTTTAAAATGTTTAAAATGTTTCTGGGTTTTGTTTTGTGGATCAAACCCAGGAGCTCCTGCATAATACACAAGCACCCTACCACTGAGCTACGACCTCAGTTCCATGTTTCTATGTAAAACTGCTATGTCTCAAGGCATGAAGGATAGCAACAGTGTAACAATGCCTAATGCCAAGTAGCAGTTCTAGGCTGTCAAATTACTGAGTGACTTGTCTATGTTACACTCCAGGAGACACAACCTACCCAAGACAATGCTTTGCTCACACAGAGTACAATCCCTTTCTATAATGAACAAAAGTCCCCCACAGCTAGTGGGTAACCCCTCACAGACAAAGCAGGGAGATGGTTGGTATACATACACCCTTCCCATGCTGTAGGCAAAGCCCCATCTCCATTCCCTCCCAACTGAGAACAGATACTGTGCTGCAAAGCTGGCCAGGTGCCATATGACAGAAACACACTAAAAAAGCAGAACGAAGAAGTACAATCCCAGAACAGATACTTCCAAACAGAGATCTGCCCAAGATGGGCTGGAAAGTCTTCATCTCTTTCAAGGAAACGTTCTAGACCCAAGGCCATTCTGTGCAGCCAAGCAAGGGGGCAGAAGCTGTGTATAACTGCCTTTCCCTACTCAACACACCTCATTATTTAAAGAGAAAGGAAAAGCCAAATGCAAGAATACAATAAATTGCATCCCAAATCCCACTAATCAAGAAACAACTACTGAAATTACCATCACTGTGAACATCTTTGTGTAAAAGCATAATACAGTACTAAAGAAAAACTTGAGATACTAAGCATATGATAATGCTGAGACTATGATTAAAAAAAACTAACCCATGCTATAAACATATTTTTAATAAAAATTAATTTTACTTTACCCCAGCAAAAAGTAAAATCAAATCGAAGGAGTTGCAAAACTTCAGATAAGACTCACACAGTTACCATTCCTTAAGAAATTCTGCAGCTGATTTTTATTTCCTAAGAGTTCGTATTTTACTGTGCAACCACAATTAACCATTTATTCAAATTCTGTCCCCAGTGGCATAAACTGATTTTTTAGCTGTCTTGGAGGTGACTTTATTTTGGTGATCCTGGGGTTTGCACTCAGGGTTTTAGGCTTCCTAAGCAGGTATTCTACCATCTAAGACATACCTCCAAGCACTTTTTGCTCTAGTTCTTTTGGAGATAGGGTCTTGCTTTTTGCCCTGGTCAATCTGGACAGCAATCCTATTTTATGCTTCTACTTCCTGCCACTGCTGGTATAACAGGTGCCTGTCACCACACCCAGCTTTTATCTGTTACCCAGAATGGTCTAAAACTGCAATCCTCTTGATCTCAGCTTCCCAGATAGTTAGCATTACAGATCTGACCAACTGGTGCTTTTTTTTTTTTTTTTTTGCTGTTGTTTTTGGTGGCCTGGGGTTTGAACTCAGGGCATTGCATCTGCAAAGCAGACATTCTACTACTTAAGCCATACCTCCAGTCCATTTTGCTCTGGTTATTTCACAGATGGAGTCTCTCAAACTATTTGAGAGACTGTGATCCTCCTGCACTCAGTCACCCAAATAGTTAGGATTACAGTTACGAGTCACCTTACTCAGTTTACAACCAGTTGACTTTAAATTAGAAAGACTGCCATAGATAAGGATAACCTTGGTGGGCCATATTTAATCAGTTGAAAAGCCTCAGGAGAAAACCTGAAGCTACCCTGAAACACTTCTGGCCATGATGCTAATTTATGCTCATGCTCAAGAGCTCTGCATTTCCACTGGAGAGCCTGCCCTTAAGATCTGGGACCGGGTGTCTGCCCAGTTCCCATAATCATGGAAGCCAATTACTTGAAATAAATCTCTTGATAGCACTCTGCTACTGGCTGTTTTCTGCCTGACTGAGTCTTTGATAATTCTATTCCAATAACCTATTTAATGACTCCTAAGCACAAGATATATACCATTTCTATGGTGGCTAGCTTATTCCCCAAACTCTATACAACTCCTTGAACTTAGGCAAATTCAGTCTGCCTCTGCTGGGTTTCTCCTTTCTCCTTGTCTTGTGTTATGGGTGCCTACTTTACAGTCAGCCCTCCACATATCTGTAGGTTCCACATCCACAATTCAACCAACCATGGATCAAAAATATTCAGGGGGGAAAAAAAAAACCTCCTCTTTAAGTGAACATGTAATTTATTTTCTTCTAATTAGTCCTTGAACAATACAGTACAGCAACTGCTTAGACGTTATTTACTTTGCACTAAATATTGTAAATAACCTAGAGATGATTTAAACTATATTAGAGGATGTACACAGGTTCTCTGTAAATACTGTGTCATCTTTAATAAAGGACGTGAGCATCCCAAGATTTTGGATTCTCTAAAGACCAGTTCACTATAGGGAGCAGTACTTTCTTTACACCCTCAGGGTGTAAGGACAGCACCAGCGAACTGGCAATCTTACTTGTTGGAAGAAATATATTTTTGGAGGAAGGTGGTACTGGAGATTGAACTTGGAGCCTTGCCCTTGCCAAACAAGCACTTTACCACTTGAATCATACCTACCAGTCCAAAACATGCAATTTACTCTTTGAAGAGATTTTCATCCAGCCATTACTAAATAGTTCCCTGTGTCTTAAACCAGCCTTCCTGGAACTTCTACCCTTGAGTGACACTGAAGTAAAAGAATCATACTACAGCACGAATTTAACAAGTACTTCCAAAAAAAGAGGTGAAGTCTCAATTTTCAAAAGATCAAGCTCTAAGGAAGTGGGTTTACAGTTTAAAACATCACAACTTCTGGGGACTGTAAAGTCATGTGGCACCTCGAAAAATTAAACATAAAATTATCATTTAACTAAAAAATCCACTCCTAGGTATATGCAGAAAACAGGACGCAAGCACATATACCAATGTTTGTAGCGTTATTCAGAATACAAAAAAAAAAAAAAAAAAGGTGTAAACAGCCTGAGTACAGCAGCTCACACCTGGTAGAGGCTGAGAGCAGGAGTATGGAAGTCCGGGTAAAAACTTGGCAGAGACCCCATCTCAACCAATAGCTGGGAGTAGTGGCACAGGCTGTCATCCCAGCTTCTTGGGAAGTGCAAATAGGAGGATAAACTTGAGATCCTCTCCCCCCCAAAAAATAAAGAAGAGCTAGGGATATGGGTCAAGTGGTAGAGTGCCTTACTAGCAAATTATGAGACCCTGAGTTCAACTTCCTAGTACCCCTCCCCGCAAAAAAAACGGGGCAGGGGGAGGTGTGGAAACAAGAAGATCCACCCACAGACGAGTAGATAAACTATACATATACAATGGGATATTATTCAGCATGAAAATTCTGATGAATGAACCCTGAAAACATCACACCAGACATCAAGCCAGACACAAAATGACGAAGTGTTAGTTATGACTCCAGTTATATGAAATAGCTAGAATAGCCAAATTCATACAGATAGAAAGTAGATTAGAGGCTACGGTGGTGGGGGAAGGGGAGGAATGAAAAGGATTTAAAAGTAGATAGTGGTTACCAATTGTATCCTTAAAAACAGCTCAAGTGGCGAATGTCCTGTTATTTTATATTTTACCACAACAAAAAGTACTTTTAAAATTACACACCTTTTACTGCTACTAAAAAGCCATATGGTGTTGGCCCAAGGAGTTACATACTGCAGGGATAACGAGATAAAAGCTCTGGACACCAGTCCTCACCGAACACACACGGAGAACTTTTCCATTAAGCACTATAATAGGAATCGCCGGGCTTTGGCGGTGATTTGTTTTTATTTCGCTGCTACCGTATCTAAGTCTCTGAGGATTACATCCCCACTACTCAGCAGCATCCCTGCCCGCCGCCATGTTGTGAGAGTACCGACCTCTCACGGCGGCTACCGCACTTTCAATGACCTGCACACCCGTTTTGCACCAGGCAGCCATAACGGCCATGGCAATGCTGGAGCAACACTAATTAACCACAAATGCGTTACAAGACGGTCCCAGCCCTTCCGCCACGCTTCTCTAACTCTTGGGGCCAAGCCTGAGGTGCCCGAGCCGAGGAGGGACACGCAGCCTGAAGAGGATGAACGCTTCTCGGACCCGGGCAGCCCGGTGGCCCCGCCCCCTGCGCCCGGCCCCGCCCCCGCCGCGCACCAAGTGTAGATTTGCAGCTCGCTGGAAGGCACGTTTCCGCGGGAGAACTCATCCATTCGGTGGTGGCGGCCGTTATTGGTGGTGAAGACTCGCAGCAGCAGCGGGCACGTCTAGGGGATAGGAAAGGGAAGGGCGGCTGTCAGAATCCATGGCAGCGAGTCCGTAGCTCCCGCGCCTTCCGAAGGCGTTGCGGCCTCCGTGCTACTCCAGGAGCAAAAACACCGCCTCCTCCCGCACACAGACTGTGTCTCAGCCCTGCCGGGCCGATCCACCTCTTCCCGGACCTCACCTTCTCGCGGTCGATTGGTTTCTCCGGCTCCTTTTTAATTTCCTCCTGGGTAACGCGCGATTCCACCGCCATCTTCCTCCTTCGGCCCGCGAGACGCTCGCCCTGACCTCCGACCCCGGCAGCGAGCATGGGCAAGGAGTCTCTCGCGAGGAGAAGCGCGAAGCTTTATAGCAGGTCGAGGGCGGGGCGTCGCCAGGCGCAGGCGCGTGGGCAGGGTGCGCCTGCGCGTTGTGCCCTCCGGGAAAAGGCCGGCGTGCGCGTCTGTGGGGCGGAGCTTCTGAGGGAGGCGCAGTCGGCGGTTAGGTGGCAAGCTGTGGGTTGTTCCGAAGTGTTGGCTGTTGAAAGAAGCTTAGTGACGTTTTCATACGTAATGATGAAAACCTTAACGAGCACGGAATGCTTAGGAACGCTACAAGCGACAAAAACAATAGCAAAATATTGATCTCTTTTTTGTGATACACTGGGCTGGCGGAGTCGGACGGTTCCTTTTCATTGAGTGGTGATGCAGCATCCATACCTGGGAAGAAAGGGAATTGCACTTTTCCCATGCTACACGCACACAATTCAGGTGAATCAGAGACCTGATGAGAGCAGCAAAACTAGGAACTTTAAGAAAATAACGAAGTAGAATATGTTCATGACCTATGGATAGGAATATGTGCTGTAAAAAACCACTAGTCACAAAAATGTACCTTTGATTAGATTAAAACTGAGAAAGAAAAACCTTCGAAATACACCATAAAAAAAATAAGCCACACAAGGGAAGAAGATAATTTGTGAGGCTTATAATTAACAAGAGCTAAAAGCTTATCATTAATAAGAGAGCTAAAGAAAAAGATAACCGAACTGGTTAAAATAACCAAACAATTGCTTTAAAAATAAATCCAAAAGATCGCTACACATGCAAGGTTCTGAAAGTCATTACTAATCAGGAAAGTGCGTTAAAGCCATATTGATTTAAAAAAAAAAAAAAAACTTTTTGTAGTACTGGACATTGAGCCCAGGACCTTAGGTGCTTTAAAAATGATGTCCAAAAGACCAATAAACTAATCAGAATTAGGCATTAAAATCATAGTGGTTTTTTTGTTGTTGTTTGATACTGGGAATTGAATCTAGGGCCTTCTGCTTGCTAAGCAGGCACTCTACCACTTGAGCCACTCCACCAGCCTGTATTTTTTTTTGTTTTGAGATAGGGTCTCCATAACTTTGAGCTGGCCTTGAACTCAGAGATCCTCCACCTTTGCCTCCTGAATATCTGGAATTACAGGCATTCATCACCTTGGTTTTAAACAAACTACACCCACTATATTGGCAAAAATTAGAAACTGACAATGACAATAGCAACTGTTGCTAAACTAATGGGAATTCTCATACCCTACTGGGAATGTAAACTGGTACATCTGCTTTGGAAAGTAGCTTTGGATTATTTAGTACAATTGAACATACAAACACTTTAGATCTAACAATTCCACTCCTCTATGTACTCTTTCTGGAGGAAAATCTTACTTAGAGAGACATTACAGAATGTTCTCAGCAGTATTGTTTTTAAAAACCGAAAACTGGAAACTGAGTGCCAGTGGCTCACGCCTGAAATCCTACCTACTCAGAAGGCAGAAATCAGGAGGATGGGGGTTTAAAGTCAACCCAGGAAAATAGTTTGAGAGACCCTATCTCAAAAAATACCCAACACAAAAGAGGGCTGGCTGAATGGCTCTTAATGGCTCAAGTGGTAGAGTGCCTGCCTAGCAAGCATGAAGCCCTGAGTTCAAACCCCAGTACAGCCAAAAAAGAAAAAAAAGATGGAAACTGGGAACAAGCTATCAAGACCGTGAATAGTATAGTAATTCAATGATTTGTGGCACACTGACCCTGCAACAAAACTACTACAAACTGAGCATCATTCTAGCACTTGGGAGGCTGAGGCAGGGGGATCTCAAGTTCATGGCCAGCACAGGCTAAATAGCAAGACTATCTCAGAAAGCAAACAGAAGCGCCACAATGACAGTGCGATACAATAAAGCCTCAGAAATTTACAAGTTACAGGTGTGTGAAACAACATGAATCTGGCAAAAATACTGGTGAGTATAAGAAGCTATAGGTAAGCTGGGTAACTCATACATGTGATCCTAGCTACTTCGGAGACTGAGATCTGGAGGAATGAGGTTCGAGTCCAGCCCCAAGCAACTATTTCCTAAGACCCTATCTCCAACATAAGCAGAGCAAAATGGACTGGAGGCATGGGCTGAAGTGGTGTTCCTGCTTTGTAAGCACAAAGCCCTGAATTCAAACCTAAAGAAGCCAAAGTCAAATGAATGTGTGAATCCATTTGTATAACATTCAAAAGCAGGCAATATTAAAATGCATTGTTTCAGATGATTCCCAGGTAGTAAACTGTTCTTTAAAAAAGCAATGAAAAAATATAATTACCATAAAGTTCAGAATGGTAATTACTGCTGAGCAGAAGGAGATTGTGATAAAGGAGGAACAAATGGAGTGGTTCTGGAGTATCGGCATTTTTTTTTTAACTTAGGTGATTGTTTGAATTAAAATTATTCTTTTAAAAGTACTTTTATTAGTCAGGTGTGGCGATATATTTCTGTAATCCCAGCACTCAGTAGGCAAAGACAAAAGGATTACAAGTTCCAGGCCAGCCTAGGCTACCCAATGAGACCTTATCTCAAAAACAAAAAAAGAAAAAGGAAAACAAACCCCGTAAAATGACTTTTCTGTACCAATGGTATACCTTGCTATTTGAAAAGAAAATAGCTCCCCAAAGAAAAATGAATGCATATGAATTGATTTTACAAAAGACAATCCAATAGAAAAATGGGCAAAAGACACCGACTGGCATTTCACAGGTGATTAGATAAAATTAATGTGTAAACGTGAAAAGATGGTCAAACCCATGACTGATCATAGAAATGCAAATTTAACCAACAGCTAGGTAACATTTCACTCTTCTAGACTGGCCAAAATGTGAGAGTCTCACAAGCAAGGACTGTCAAGGACAGGGAGGGAATTCTTGTAGGTGGTTCTCATCTACCTTGGAAAAATGATTGAATTACCTGGAAAGACTTGTCATGTACACACATTAAGACCCCAAAAATTCTGCTGCTTATGAACATCCCAGAAATATTGTTGCACATGAGCACAAGGCGACATCTTGAATAACATTCTAACATTTTATTCATGGTAATAGGGAATAATCTGTCAAAAGTATAGTCATAAAATGGAATATCCTAAAAACTTGAAAGTAAGTGAATGAACAATCAATATACCTTTTTAAAAGATAGGATAAAAGCAAGTCACAGAAGAATAGATAGAACAGGATTCAATTTCTGCAAATCTCAAAGACAGAAAAACTCCCTAAAAGTATTGTTGAAGAGAAAAAAACACAAGTGATAAAACCATAAAGGAAAGAAATGGAATAACTCAGGACAGTGTTATCTCTCAGGGTAAGTTCAAGTGTGCAACTTATTGAGGTCATCTGGGGCTTCTAAGATACTGGAGATGTTCTCTTTCTCACTGGGAGGGGGCGTGGGTTTTCTTTATTTTATTTTGTTTTTTGGCAGTATGGGGTTTGAATTCAGGGCAAACTAGGTAGGCACTCTACCACTTGAGCTACTCCACCAGCCCTAACAGGTTTTTTTCTTTCAATTGTAGCTGTACATTTTAGGTATTCTCTTGTATGTGTGATTTAGAATACTGCCAAAAAAATTTGGCTTACACTCTTGGGGATATACCCAAAAGACTGTGACACAGGTTACTCCAGAGGCACCTGCACACCCATGTTTATTGCAGCACAATTCACAATAGCCAAGTTATAGAAACAGCCAAGATGCCCCACCACTGATGAATGGATTAAGAAAATGTGTTATCTATACACAATGGAATTTTATGCTGCCATGAAGAAGAACGAAATGTTATCATTCACTGGTAAATGGATGGAATTGGAGAACATCATTCTGAGTGAGGTTAGCCTGGCCCAAAAGACCTGTCCCTCATATGCGGACATTAGATCAAGGGCAAACACAACAAGGGGATTGGACTTTGAGCACATGATAAAAGCGAGAGCACACAAGGGAGGGGTGAGAATAGGTAAGACACCTAAAAAATTAGCTAGCATTTGTTGCCCTTAACGCAGAGAAACTAAAGCAGATACCTTAAAAGCAACTGAGGCCAACAGGAGAAGGGGACCAGGAACTAGAGAAAAGGTTAGATCAAAAAGAATTAACCTAGAAGGTAACACCCACTCACAGGAAATTAATGTGAGTCAACTCCCTGTATAGCTATCCTTATCTCAACTAGCAAAAACCCTTGTTCCTTCCTATTACTGCTTATACTCTCTCTTCAACAAAATTAGAGATAAGGGTAAAATAGTTTCTGCTGGGTATTGAGGGGGTGGGGGGAGAGGGTGGTAAGGGAAGGGGTGGGGGCAGGGGGGAGAAATGACCCAAGCATTGTATGCACATATGAATGATAAAAACAATAAAAAAAATTTGGTTTAAAATTGTGCTTAGGATGAGACCAAGCATGCAGGCAATGTTAAATTTTTTTTTAAAGATGACATTTAAATTTCCTTCCTAGTTCTATGATTCTAATAGCAAATCTTTTTCAAAACCTCTAAAGTATAAAAATGCAGACGCAGGAATCAATTTAAAGCAAAGCATTAAAACTATGAAAATGAAGAAACTCACAAGCTTTTATTGGTGATAACAGGGAAATTTCATTTCATGGATTCAAGTTCTCATTTGGGAGCCTTTCCAATAACCAGTTCTCATGGAAATGGAATTTCCCAGTACCTTGAGGCAGCAGTCCTGCAGCTAGACTTTAGGATGGGCTTCACAGCCTCCCTTAATCCAGGGCCCATATTTGGCCTTGTAAGATCAACTCTAAACTCAAATTATGCTATTTAAGAGTGTGCATCCTTTCTTTCACATTTACACAGAGAAGCATTACACTTCTAGGTATACACCCAAAAGAATTAAAGCAGGCACTCAAACACATACTTTGATACCGAGATTCACAGCGTGTTGTTCACAATAGCCAAAAAGTAGAAACAGACCTAATGTCAATCAACAGATGAAAAGATAAACAATGGGATACTGTTTAGCCTTGAAAAGGAATAATATCCTGATACATGCTATAACGTGGATGAATCTTGAGAACCTTATGATAAATTAAATGAGTCAGACACAGAGAAGTAAATATGAGCCAGGCATCTGTGGCTCATGCTTGTAATCCTAGCTACTCAGAAGGCAGAGATCAGTAGGATCATGGTTCAAAGCCAACTCCGGGCAAATAGTTCTTGAGACCCTATCTCAAAAAAGCCAACCACAAAAAAAGGGTTGGTGGAGTGATTCAAGTGGTAGACCCCTGCCTAGCCAGCGTAGACCCTGAGTTCAAAACTCAGTGCCACAAAAAAAGAAATATGCATTGCAGAGGTTTCACTCAGTCTCTGCAACTCTGTGCTGTTAAGAGTCAGAAGGATGGCTTTTTTGCAACAGGAAAATAAGTGTTCAACACTATAAAAATGTGTTTCTGTAAAAAGATACAATGGAGTGTATTATTTTTAGAATTTTCTGATTCTTTATAAAAGCTGTGGATTATGCATTTGAATCTCTCTGAGGGGACTCTGAACATTTTTCAGATTCCTAAAATGACACTTTTTCTGCAATGTGCTTAAACATGAGGTGTAATTTCCTTCAGGTGCATCTATGGTGTATAGCATTTATAAACACAAGATTATGAGGTTCTGTTTTGGAAAGAGGTACAGGCATACAGTCTTAGGAAAGCATCAGCTTTTACCAAGAGTAGAAGAAATATACAAAGGTCCATTGTATTTCTAGAAGAATCAAGCCTGCTGGTAGGTGATCATGACTTTGAAGCTGAGTCTAGTCAACCTCTGTATTTTCCCATGAGAGCATATAAGCCTTCTGGCTTTAGCACTGTTACCCATGCTGCCATGATCTGGTCCTGATGCCCAAAATAGTCTCCCTCAGTCACCCTATAGGCCACTACAGCCAGGGCGGTAGTGTTTTCAACTTCCGAATTCCCTATTAAAAACCTTGCAAGGGGAGTGAAAACAGCTTTCCTGCACAAGTCCTGCAGAGGAGTCAGTCACCTCTGCCTCCTCTCCTGCCGTCCCCCTAACGTGCTGCTTGGCACTTTCCTACCAGCCCAGGATATTCGAATTTGCTGCTTCTTCTGCCCAAAACATCTTTCCCCAGACCCCTTCCCTTATTTCCCCCAGTACCAAGGTCATCTCCTGGAGACACCTTTCCCAGCTTGTTTCAGATTCTCCCTCCCTCCCTTTTCCACTCAGCAATGGACACATTTATTTCTCATAGCAGGCCGGCCTCCTTCCTGATGTAGTTACTGCTGGTCTCCCTTTCTAGAAGGTGAGCTCCCCAGAGTAGAGGAGCTCCTAGCCCAGTTCTCAGAGCCTAGCACAAAGCCATGCTCAGTAAGTGCCTGTGAAAAGGATGTGAATGAACCAATGGGTAAATGACCAGACTGCTCCACTAAAATAGATGCTGACGGTAGGATTTGGATATCTGGTGGTTCTGAGAGCCAACTCACATACAATAGATTTGAACCCAAAGGAACAGAGTGAAGATTCATATTGCCCTTTGAGACTGTTGAAATGTCTCTCACTTTGCCCCATTTTAAGCCTTTGAATAATTAGACTGAAAATGAATGACATTTAAACAGACATTCCTTTCCTCAAGAATCTGCAGTGTCAACGTATTTGTCAGAAGCTGGTTATAGAGAGCACTATGAAAATTTAATTAATGATTGAAAGTATAGGCTTTGGGATGGGCATGGTAGGACACACCTATATATTCCCTAGTTGGGAGACTGAGGCAGGAGGAGTCCAAGTTCAAGGCTAGTCTAGGTTGCATAATGAGACCATGTCTCAAAAAAGAAAAAAAAGCTTAAGCTTTGAAGTCAGATTTGAAGTCTAAATTTCAATGACTCAATGCTAGTTCAGTCATTGAGTAACTTAACTGCTCCATTCAAGGATTCCTGATCAATAAATTAGGAGTAATAAAATACTAAATAGTCTGTTATGATGAGTAAGTGCATCTAAAATAATTGGTTCGGTGTCTGCACTATTCTAAGTACTCAAAAGATGTGAGTCAGTGTAATCTTCATCACCACTGTATTATGTAGACTCTTGCCAAGAGGATAAGTAAGAGGGTAATTCCCTTTAGTGCCCCAGAATAACCGATCTCATGAAATCTTAAGGAAAAAAAAGCACTGTTGGCATAATTACTTAATTATAAACCTTTGCCGATTCATTATCACATACACTCAATAAAGATATTCTGATCTTTAGTCCCTGTAAAATACTGACAGCATAGTCAGTAAAATGAAATGGAAATTATTTGGTTTAAGCATCTAAGCATTAAAACTGTAAAGAATGCCTTTTGGAAAGGCTAGGGGTGACTCTTCTGGCCCTGATTCTAACTCTACATGAAGAAAGATGTGCGATAATTTAGTAGTTCCTTGGGATTAAGATAAGCGTGCGGATAGATGTCTTTTGGAGACTGAGAGCCATGATGGTATGAATAAAATGTAAGGCCCTGCCTTATACACACCTGGTACTAAAATCTGTTAAATGATTTCAAGTCATTTTTCTGTGGCTAATGTCACATTCTAACCTTGACATTTTAATAGTAATAATAACAAGAACTAATATTTATTTATCACTGTGTCAGTGCTGTAACAAACCATGGGAAAACATAGATGTTTAATTTGGGCCTGCCTCCGGGAGGCAGTTCTGCTGGCATTTCTGGCTTTCCTCACACAAATGCAGCCATCTGATAGCTCAGCGTGTCATGTCAGGGAGAGGTGAGCGCCTCTCATTGCATGGTCTCAGGGTTCCAGGACAGTGAGAGCAGAGGCTGCAAGGCATGTTGAGGAGTTGGCTCTTCAGCTCAAAACTTCACTTTTGGTCAGAACAAGTCACACAGCCACACCAAGAATCCTGGAAGCTGAGACCCTGTCTTGGTAAGAGCTGTGGCTAAGACACATTGAGAAAGAGCATACTTACAGGGCTGAGAGAAATTTATGGTCATTTTTGTCCATGAGCTGTGTGTGAGGCAGTTTGCTGCATGTTTTGCCTGATTATCTTCATCTTTCCAATTATCCTGTAAGTTAGGTATATTATTGAATGAGAAAACTGAGAGTGAGATGTCATGTAATTTAATGTTTCTAATGAAGGAGGTGGGGAGTCTTGGGGTCAAGGGAGGGGATGCAAAAGACACTGAGGGGCGCAGAGGATAGACGTCTGCTGCATATATACTTATGATGATAGCTTGGTAAAACCCACCAAACACCGTTTGACAGAGGGGGAAGAGAGACAGTAGGAAAATGATGGAGGGTAAACTTGTCCAAAGTACACTGTACATGTGTGTGGAATATAACAATGGAACCCCCTTGTATTATTAATGTATGCTAATTCAAAAATTTTAAAAATTACAAAAAAGTTCTTAATGAGTAAAACTATACTAGTAAGCAGAATAATAGAATGTTGGGTGAAAAAGCAGAATGAAATCAATTATATTTTGAGCATATGTTTTCATGCAATAACAAACATTCTGGAAGGAAGTATTTTAAAATATTAGGGGATGGGATGTAGCTGAGTGAGTGACAGAGCACTTGCCTAGCACGTGCAAGGCCCTGGGTTTGCTCCCCAGCACCACAAGAAAATAAACTTCTTAAAATATTAAAAAAATCCCGAGTCAGAGGATAGTGGATAATTCTAATTTCCTTTTTTTTTTATTTTCCAATTTTTTTTCATGATGGGTTATATTTACTTTTAGAAATTAAAAAGTAAGGGCTTGAGGTGTAGCTCAGTGGTAAAGCACTCGCCTAGCATGCACATGGCCCTGAGTCCACTGCCCAACACTGCAAAAAAGAAAAAGTAATACTTTACAAAAATCTCACATAAAAATAGGTAATCTGAGTAGGCCTGTATTTAATCAATAGTTAATAACCTTCCAAAACAGCCCCCAGCCCAGAATTGGTTCACTGATAAATTCTGTCGAGCATTTAAGGAAGAAGTACCAATTCTCTACAACTTCTTGTATTTAAGACAAGCAGAGGGAATACTTCCTACTCATTCTATGAAATCAGCACTTCCTTAACACCAAACCAAAAAAAAAAAATTATAAGAAAACGATAGACCAATCTCTCTCATGAACATAGATGCAAAATTCCTCAACAGAATAATTTCACTAGCAAGTCATGAAGCTCACCACTTGGTAAAAAGTTGCTGTTAATGTTATTCCCTTGAAGTTGTTTTCTTCATCACTGTACATGTCTTTTTTTTTTTTTTTTTTTTTTTGCGGTATTGGGGTTTGAACTCAGGGCCTTTACCTTAAGTTACTTTACCAGCCCTATTTTTGTGTAGGGTTTTTTGAGACAGGGTTCCTCAAACTATTTGCCAGGGCTGGCTTCAAATCTTGATCCTCCTGATCTCTACCTCCTGAGTAGCTGGGATTATAGATGTGGACCACTGGTGCCCAGTTCATAATTTTTATATCTCAACATTTTTGGCCATTTTTCACCATTCTAATATTTCTTGTCTTTTTTTTTGCTATTTATTATCTTTATTTTTTTATTTTATTGTTTTTGCATTTACTCACATTGTTTGGGCCACATCCTCTGCCATGTTTCTTATCTTAATGCACTGGGTAGAACTTCCAGTATAACATTAAGAAGTGTGGTGAGGGGGATATCCTTGATCTTAGGGGAAAAGCAGCTAGTGACTCTCCACTAAGTGTGACGTTAGCACAGCCTGGGGTTGTAGCTGAGTGGCAGAGCACTTGCCCAGCACCTGTGAGACCCTGGGTTCGATCGCCAGGACTAGAAAAAAGAAACTCTCAGAATCTTAGCCCTTAATGATTTCACTAATAAGTTTACTAAAAAAACAGTCTGCAAATCAATGGACACTTTTATCAAATTTTACATTTGGTCACAAATTGTGATTATATTGCCATAACTATTGCATTTGTCAAGTAATGAGTTCTCAACTGGGAGGAGTGAGGGGAACAATTAATTTTTTTAAAATAGATCTAATCATTTGTACAGTTTGATTTCGGTTTTTTTCAAACCTCCAAAATTAGGTTCTGCTTATTGCGTGGTTACTTCTTGATCATCAATTAGATATCTAGGCAAACATCTCTATGGCTTTCAGCCTAAGATAGTTCATTATGTGGTTCCTGAATAGTCTATCACCTGCAAGCATCGGTGCACTCAATGCCTAATTAACCTTAGGCCTTGGGACTTTCCAGCAGATTCAGGATCACACATTTAGACCGTGTAGTTGAATACAAGCTGCTGAGTGATTTTTCACCCAGTGGGTCAACAAATGAAGAATTACAAAATTATAAAATCATAAATTGTTGCCAGGCCAGGGATGTAGCAGCACTTCAATTCATAAATAAATTAGTTAATTAATAATTAAATCCTTGATATGACAGGCTGGGTGTGGTGGTGCACACCTGTAATCTCAGCACTTAGGTAGCTAAAACATGAGGATCATGAATTCAAGGCCAATTTGGGTAACATAGCAAAACCATGTCTATAAAAGAAAAAAAGAATTATTAACAATATGAAATGGACTTCATTAATATGGATTGTCATTTTTCTATGAAAATAGTCTGCTTAAATGTTACAGGTAAGCCAGACACTGGTGGCTCTCGCCTATAATCCTAGCTACCCAGGAGACAGAGATCAGGAGGATTACAGTTTGAAGCCAACCTGGGCAAATAGTTTGAGAGACCCTTATCTCGAAAATACCCAGCACAAAACAGGCTCAAAGTGTAGGTCCTGAGTTCAAACCCCAGTTCCACCAAAAAAAAAAAAAATTTAGGAATATCTCAAAATTTATTTTTATTTTTTATTATTTATTGTATTCCCTATATAATCATACTGCCAGTATCTACATTACACAACTTAATTTAAAACTACCACCACAATTAAATATTAGGTTACCAGATAAAAATATTCCTTTGCTTTAATCTGAGTATATTCATATTGTTTTTGCAATGAAGCTTTTATGTGAGATCTCTCCTTCACTGCAACTATTAGGAGCAAAAATGCAGAAGTAAGAGTTTTCTTGGTGTCTAGAATTTATCTGCTCTCATGAAAATCAAAACAAAGACAGGAGGCCAAGTAATGATTCAAAACAGGGTCTCAAATTATCAT
This sequence comes from Castor canadensis, assembly GCF_047511655.1. Classification (NCBI taxonomy): domain Eukaryota; kingdom Metazoa; phylum Chordata; class Mammalia; order Rodentia; family Castoridae; genus Castor; species Castor canadensis. Next base: position 83,063,945 of record NC_133395.1, read on the forward strand.
TAAGGAACAGGCCAACCCTGGAGCGAAGCCTTGACACTCTTTCACCTTTTCTCAACCTATTGGCAAGCCATGCTGACCCTGTCACTCACTTCCAAACCCACTCACTGCTTTCAGGAACTGTCATTCAGTGTACTGTCATTTTAATCTAAAAAAATGAGCGGGTCCCAATACACAGTTCCTGTACAACGGTCGCTCTTCCTCCCTCCCTTCCCTCCTTCCCTCCCTCCATCCCACCCACCTTCCCTTCCTTCCTCCCTTCGTTCGTTCGTTCCTTCCTTCCTTCATTTCTCAGACAGGGTTATACTCTGTGGCTCAGGCTGGCCTCAAACTCGTGATCCTGCTACCTCAGCTTCCCAAGTTCCTGGCTTGGGTATTATTGTTTTTTTAATTTACTTTTTATTTATTTATTTATTTTGCAGTACTGGGGATTAAACATAGGGCCTTGCACTTGCTAGGAAGGTGCTCTGCCATTTGAGCCATTCTTCCTGCCCAACTGGGCATTGTTTTTACGTACATTGTACAAGTGGATTTGATGTTGAGCTATTTTGCTAAGAAGTGTCCATTTTGAAGGAAAAAGTAAAGTCTTTAACTTTTTTTAAATGTCAATAACAATATAAATTTTTTAGCATGTATAAATTTCACTATGGTCTACCATAGTGTACTCTTTCTAAAGAGTATCAGAATTTTTCCCAATCAGGTATTAAAAAAATAATGAAATAGAAACTAATCTGAGTCTGACTCCTCCCTCTTTCAGTTGCTGACTGTATACAGGCAAGTCTCATATCCTCCCCCAAAATGGAGACTATAAGAAAAAACACACAGCAACCAAACAGGATGCCTATGAAGACTGAGCAAAGGTAGTGTGACCTGTAAGTCAATTCACTTATTTAAAAATTATTTTTTGAGCACTGACTACATGACATGCCTAGCCAAGCATAAAGAGGTAAAGAAAGGGTCAGTCAGGCATGGTGATGCACAGCTGTAACTCCAGCCTCCAGGAGGCTAAGACAGGAGAATTGCAAGTTCAAAACCAGCCAGGGCTACATAGCAAGATGTTGTTTCAAAACAAATAATCAAAAAGAAAAAAAAAAAGAAAAGGACAAATTCCCTGTCCTTATGAACGGGGATATTCGGAGAGGGGAAACAGAAAATAAGCAACAAAGACAAACACAGGGGTGTGCATATGTCTGTGTGTACATGTATACATATATTTACATATTTAATTTCAAATCGTGGTACCTTCAATAAAGAAACAAGCAGGGCAAGGTGTCTACAAGATGCTGAGAAGGAGGCAGGCAGGACAAGGTGTGGAAGACGAGGTTGCAGGCAGTGGTTGAGTTCCAATAAGCCTGAAATGCCCCAGGCTGCACATGGGAGATGAAGGGGAGCCAGAGGGCCTGGAGCAGGGGAGGACACAGGAGAGACATGCAGAGATGCAACCTGAGAGGCTGGCAGGGGAGGCCACCTGTTGGAGGCTGAGGCAGGATTTTGAGTTTTTATTTTAATTAGAATAGCAACTATAGTGGTTGAGATTCTTATTGCAACCAAGGGAAGACCTCTGGATAATTTAAGAAAAAGATTTGACTGAAATGATGTTAAAAGCTCACAGAACTGCCAAGAAGGCTGATGAAACAGGTTGAAAACTTGCAATCTGCCTGGTATGGTGGTGCATGTCCATAATCCCAGCACTTAGGAGGTTGAGGCAGGAGGACCAAAAGTATGAGGATAGCCTGGGCAACAGAGTAAAATCCTGTCTCAAAACAAAATGAAAACAGACAGCCTCCCAGAGACCGGGAAGTCAGCAGAACATACAGAATCATCACCAGGAACTAGCGCAGAGGCACGGGGCTATGGCCACAAGAGTGGCTTCCAGCAGGTCTGCCTCCACACACTTGGAGCCCCGGGCAGCGACTTGGACAGATGCTTCCTACCTGCACTGGACATAGAAACAGGCTGCAAACATAGGGCTGCCAAAAATTTGGTGTCCTTGCCCGCCCTACAGGTGGCCCCAAGGTATTTTAAGCATAGCTATCACTGCACTAGACCAGTGTAACCTACTGACCCCTGGAGTCATTTATCCACTTTGTAGACAACAAACCGAAGAAGACAGTTAAGGACATCTGAGGCATCACACAACTGAGCCAATTTTTCACTGTGGGAGTCTTTCCCCTTGGGGGTGTGGCTCACTCACCTTGGCAATCAGATTAGAATTCAGACAAATATTTATTTCAATGAGTTTCTTTGAAAACACTCAGTTCTAAACCAGGACTGAGCCAGGAAAAGAGAAAAAAGCAAATGGTAGACTTGTATTATATGCAGAAGACAGTTTGAGATGGCCAACAAGGAGGAAATGGTTTATGCTCAAAGAAAGTCACAGTGGCCAGCCATAAGCCTTGGCTGCTGAAAAGAGCTTTACAGGCCAGTTGCAAATAGCTTCAACTGGCATTCGGATGATTACCTTGTGGGGCCAGAAAGAGCCACCAGGCATCTTACATTCAGGTGATAGTTTTTAACTTCTAAATCACAGGTTTTCAGACCTGACTGCCCATGAAAAGCACTTGGAAATGTAGAACAACCAAAATACAACTGAACAAATGACCATCTCCAGAGACAGTCCCACGACTGGTGGTTGCATGAGCTCCTCAGGTGACTTAAATGAGCACCCAGTCTTCAAGCTTGGAAACTCAAGAAGTTGGTGATTTCTGTGTGCAACCAGCAAGACCTCGGAGCTCTCTTCATTACCTATATAGTTCTAAGCTCACAGAATTTTTAAGCCTTATTACCAGACTCCCCCCCTTTTATTTACATTTTAATAACAAAATAATGGGTTGCATTATGATGTTTTCATACATGTATGTAATATACTTTGATCAAATTCACCCCCCATCACTTTTGTTCTCTTTCACCCCCTTCCCCTGCCATCAGTCTCCTTCCTCATCCCAAATAGTCTCCCTTCCACTTTCACATCTTTTTGAAATCATTTTTTAACTTTTTTTTTTCCTTTTGCAGTACCGAGGTTTGAACTCAGGGCCTCACACTTGTTAGGCAGATGCTCTACCTCTTGAGCCACTCCGCCAGCCCAACTATTTTTTATTATCGCATATTAATAGTGCAAGATGGTTTCATGTGATAATTCCATGGATGCATATGGTATACTTTAAACAAGTTCACCCCTTGTTTTTGTTTCCTTAGCCCCGCGCCATGTTAATCCTCCGCTTTTCAAACAACGTTAAGTGGGTTTTATTATGGTATCTTCATATACGTATGTATTTCATATGTATGTAACAGACTTTGATCCTTTCACTCCTAAACACTCTCTCCTTTCCCCTATCCTTTCTCACGGATTCCCTCTCCTACAGTCCCATACACTCAAGTCCCATTATTATTTTCTTATTGTTTTATTGTCACCATCATTATTTTAGGACTAATTCCACCTATGAGTAAAAAAAATAAGATATTTGGCTTAACTCTCTCAACATGATGATTTACAGTTCCATCCATTTTCCTGCAAATGACAGAATTTCATTCTTCTTTATGGTTAAGTATACTCCATTGTGTATGTATACTACATTTTCTTCATCCATTCTTCAGTTGTTGGATGCCTAGGCTGATTCCACAGCTTGACTATTGTGAACAGAGCTGCAATAAACATGAATGTTCAAGTGTCTCGCTTGTATATTGATTTATACTCTTTTACATATATGCCCCAGAGTGGTATGGTAAGGTCATAAGGTAGGTCTGTTTTTATTTTTAATTTAACTTATTTGTTTGCTTTGGAATTATTGGGGCTTGAACTCAAACCCTCACACTCGCTAGGCAGGTGCTCTACCACTTGAGTCACTCTGCCAGCCCAGAGATCTCTTTTAGTCTTCATGAACCACCACACTGATTTCCACTGTGGTTTCACTAGTTTAGATTCCCACCAATAGAGTATGAGGGTTCTTTTATCACCACATCCAGCCAGCAATTGTTGTTTGTTTTCTTGATGATAGACATTCTGACTGGAATAAAATGGAATCTTAATTTTTTCTTATTTCATTGCCTTTATGGCTAAAGTTGTTGAACATTCTTCATGTGTTTGTCAGCCATTTGTACTTCTGAGAACTGTCTGTTCAATTCATTTGCCCATTTATTAACTGGATTATTTGTTCTATATTGTAGATATTATCTTATATCTGTTGAATAGCTGGCAAAGATTTTCCCCCATTCTGTGGGACAACTCCTGATTCTGCCCATTGTTTCTTTTGGCGGACAGAAACTTCTTAATTTGACCCAATAACATTTGTCTATCCTTGCTTTTATTTCTGGGCAGTTGGAGTCTTACTGAGGAAATAATTGCCTGTGCCTGTGTCTTCTCGTGTTTTCCCTGTTTTTTTCTGTAGTGGTTTCAAGGTTTTAAATCTCACATTAAGATCTTTGATCCATTTTCAATTGATTTTTTTGTTTTTAGGAAAGTGAGAAATAGGGGTCTAGTTTCAGTCTTCTGCATGAAGATAACCAGTTTTCCCAGCACCGTTTTTGAAAAAAAAAAACTGTCTTTTCTCCAGTGAATGTTTTTGGCTCTTTTGTCAAAGATCAGATGGCTTGTAGCTGTGTGGTTTTATTTCTGGGTTTTCTATTCTGTTCCATTGGTCTCCATGTCTGTTTTTGTGCCAGCACCATGCTGTTTTTGTTACTATGGCTCTGTAATATAATTTGACATCAGATATTGTGATACCTACAGCATTGTTCTTTGTGCTCAGGATTGCTCTTGCTATTTGAGGTCTTTTATGTTCCTATGTGAATTGTAGGACTGATTTTTCTATTTATGTCATTCTAGAATGACATTGAGATTTTGATGGGAATTGCATTGAATCTGTAGATTGCTTTTGGTAGTATAGTCATTCGTAAATACATGAACATGGGAGGTCTTTCCATTTTCTGGTATCTTCTTCAATTTCTTTCTTCAAGGTTTTATAGTTTTCATTGCAGAATTTTTTTTTCATCTCCTTATGTAACTTTATTCCTATGGTTTTTTTTTAAGGCTATTATGAATGAAATTGTTTTCCTCACTTCTTTCTCAGCCTGCTTATTGTTGGTATATAAAAAGCGACTGCTTTTTTTATATGTTAAGTTTATATTCTGCTACATTGTTGAAAGTGTTTATCAGATCTAGAAGTTTTTTGGTAGAATCTTTAGGATCTTTTAAGTATAGTTTCATTCTACAAGTAGGGACAAATTGACTTCTTCCTTCCCTATTTGAATCCTTTTTATTTCTTTCTATTTTCTTATGGCTTTGGCTAGGAATATTTAATAATAGAGGAGAGATGCCAGGCACCGGTGGCTCATGCCTATAATCCTAGCTGCTCAGAAGGCAGAGATCAAGAGGATTGCAGTTTGAAGCCAGCTGGGGCAAAAAGTTCTACAAGACCCTATATCGAAAAACCCTTCACAAAAGCAGGGCTGGTGGAGTGGCTCAAGCTGAAGACCCTGAGTTCAAGCCCCAGTACCACAAACAAACAAACAAAGAGAGAGTGGACACCCTTGTCTCATTCCTGGCTTTATAGAAATTATTGCACTTTTTCCTCATTTAGTATGGTGTTGGCTATAGGTTTGTCGTATGTAGCCTTTATTATTCTGAGTTACATTCCTTCTATTCCTAGTCTGTTCAGAGTTTTTATCATGAAATGATGTAGAATTTTGTTGAAGGCTTTTGTTGTATCTACTGAGATGATCATGTGATTTTTGTCATTTATTCTGTTTATGTGCTGTGTTACATTTATGGACTTGTGTATGTTGAACCATCCTTCCATCAATGGAATGAAACCACCTTTATCATGGTATGTGATCTTTCTATTTTTTTTAATCTTCTTTCTTTCTTTCTTTCTTTCTTTCTTTCTTTCTTTCTTTCTTTCTTTCTTTCAGAGTACTGGGGTTTGAACTCAGGGCTTCTTGCTTGCAAAGCAGGCACTCTACCACTCAAGCCAGACCACCAGACCATGGTGTGTGAACTTTCTAATGTGCTGTTGGATTTGGTTTGCCAGTATTTTATTGAGAATTTTTGCATCTGTGTTTCTTGATCTGTAATTTGCTTTTTTGTTGTGTCCTTATCCAGTTTTGGTATGAGGGTAACACTGGCTTCATAGAATGAGGAATGAATGGTATCATTCCTTCCCTTTCTGTTTTATGGAATAGTTTAAGAAGCATTGGTGTTAGTTCTTCTTTAAAAGTTTGATAGAATTCAGCAGTGAATCCATCCAGTGTGGGCTGTTCTTTTTCGGGAAAATACATTACTGCTTCAATTTCATTGCTTATTACCTATGTGTTTAAGTGGTTTATATCTTCTTGGTTCAATTTTGATAGGTGAAATGCATCTAGAAATTCTAGATTTTTCAATTTATTAGAATATAAGTTTGTGAAGTATTCCCTAATGATCCTCAGTTTCCTTTATATTTGTTGTGATGTCCTCTAATATTATTTTTAATCCTTTCCCTCCTTTTTGATCAATTTGGCTAAGGACTATCAATCTTATTTATCTTTTTAAAGAACCAACCTTTTTTTTTTTTTTTTTTTTTTTTTGGTGCTGGGATCGAACCCAAGGCCTTGCGCATGCTAGGCGAGCGCTGTGCCACTGAGCTACATCCCAGCCCCAAGAACCAACTTTTTGTTTCATTGATTTTTTTGTAGTTTTTCTCCATTTTATTTCTTTCCATGTACCAATTAGGATTTAGCTTGTTCTTGTTTTTCTAGGATTTTGAGGTACTTCATTAGGTTATTTATTTGAGATCTCTGGGTTTTTTTCTGATGTAGGAGCTCATAGCTATAAACTTTCTGCTAAACACTGCTTTTGCTGTGTCCTGAAGGTTCTAGAAGGTTGTATTTTCATTTTCCTTACATTCTAGGAACTTTTTGATTGCTCCCCCCATCCCCTATTTTCTTAATGTCCCATTGGTTGTTCATCAACATTGTTCAGTCTCCATGTGTATGAACATTTTCTGTAGTTCTTTTATCTTTAATTTCTAGTGTTATTATATTGTGGTCTGATAGAATAAAGGGGTTATTTCAATTTTCTTGTATTTGGTAAGACTTGCTTTATGTCCTAAAATATTATTCTATTTTGGAGAAAGTTACATGAGCTGCTGAGAAGAATGTGTATTGTGCAGCTACTGGGGAAATACTCTATAAACATCTGTTAAGTCCATCTGGTCTATTGTGTCAGTTAATTCTGAGGTTTCTTTGTTGTTGTTGTTTTGTCTGGATGACCTATTTTTTGTTAGAGTGGTATAGTGAAGTCTTCCATGGTTATTTTGTTGAAGTTTATCTCTGCTTGTAAGTCCAGTCATGTTTGTTTAATGAAATTAAACAGTGTGCCAATGTGTGATGGATATATGTTAGCAGTTGCTATCTCCTGTTGATGGATTGTACCCTTCATTAATATAAGTGACCTTCTTTGTCTCTTCTGACTAATTTTTTTATGGAGTCTGTTTTATCAGATATAAGTATAGCTACTCTGCCTGATTTGGGGGTCTATTTGGTTGGAAAATCTTTTTTCATCCTTTCACACTAAGTAAATGTTTGTTTTTGTCAGTGAAATGTGTTTCTTGTAGGCAACAAATGATAAGGTCTTGCTTTTCAATCCAATCTGCCATTTTAAAATGTCTTTTTTTTTTTGGTGGTGATACTGGAGTTTGAACTCAGGGCCTCATGGTTGCTAGTCAAGCACTCTACTACTTGAACCACTCTACCAGCCCTCTAAATCTTTGACTAGGGAATTGAGACCATTAATATTAAGTGTTAATGTTGAAAGGTATATAGTATTTCCTGTCATTTTATTGTTTTTGTAATGTTTGCTTCCTTCCTATTCCTCATTTGCTAATCTATTTGTCTACTGTGATTTCTTCTTTACTGTATTATCTTCCTCTTCTGTGTGTAGAATTCCTTTAAGTATCTTTTGCAGGCTAGTTTAGAGGCATGAATTCCCTGAGTTATGGTGTAAAGCATTTTTTCTTTTCTTTTCTTTTTCTTTTTTTTTTTGCAGTACTGGGGCTTGAACTCAAGGCCTTCACTTTGAGCCATTCTACCAGCCCTTTTTGTGATGGGTATTTTCAAGATAGGGTCTCATGAACTATTTGCCTAGGCTGGCTTCGAACCATGATCTCTGCTTCCTGAGTAGCTAGGGTTACAGGGTGAGCCACTGGCACCTGGCTTGAAGAATAGTTTTATTAGGTTCATTAATTCAGGTTGACAGTTATTTTCTTTTAGGACTTGGTATATGTTATTCCATGTGCCCCTTGCTTTTAGAGTTTCTGTTGAAAAACCCACTGTTATTTTGATAGGTTTGCCTTTATATGTGGCTTGTACTTCTCTCTTGCATCTCAATATTCTTTCTTTGTTCTGTATATTTTGTGTTTCAACTATAATATGTCTATGGGGGTTTCTTTTCTAATTGTGCCTGAATGGTACTCTAAAAGCTTCCTGTACCTGGAATACCATCTCTATCTCAAGATTGTGGGAGTTTTCTGCTGTTGTTTTCTTGAATGTATTTGCTGTGTCTTTAGCTTATATCTCTTCTTCTTCTATACCCATGACTCTTAGGTTTGTTCTTTTGATGGTGTCCCAGATGTCTTGCATGTTCCATTCATATTTTCTTAGTTATCTTGTTTTTGTCTGATTGACCTAATTCTTCTACTTCATCTTTGATTCCTGCTACACTGTTTTCTACTTGTTCTATTCTGTTAGTAAGGCTCTAAAGTAGGTATATAGTTTTGGAGAGGAAGGCTGAAGAAGATAATTGACCACAAATATAACACTTACATAAAATGTGAAAAAGGGGAGATAAGAAATATTTCTAGAAATAATCATTCTCTTTTTTCTACAGAACATATTTTGTTCTATATTTAATCTATAACTACATGTATTTGCCTTGAATTCTTACAGATTTCATTCACTTCACTAAAACTGTGTGACTTGTCTCCTACATCATTCCATTCAGCTCTATGAAGGTGAAATAGCCTAATCATTGCTTGATCCCACCAAAGACTCTCTGCAAGCATGCTCATTGTCCACAGCAGTGGCAGAAAAAGCTTGGTAGCAAATAATTTTGCTTTGATTTTCCTTTATTACTACTTATAAATGCTCAGGCAAGTCACTAACAAGCCCCTTGGGCCTTATTTCTCCTTTGATCAAATGGAAATGATAATACCTCAATATGGAGGGGAATAAATAAATGAGATAATATTACAAATATGCTGAGCACAGTGCCGGGAAAAGAGAAGGTGATATGTTCTCCATCATATATTCATCACATAATTATATTAACAGCCTTTTATTGAGAATTTCACATATGCTAGATATCACTTTGGCTGTGTAAGTGATAATCAAAGCATATATTCTGCCTGTCCTTGCCAAGCCTATACTTTAATAATGGAATAAGGGTAAGAAGTTAAATAATAATATTAACAATAAGCACATTTTCTTTCAAAATTCCATGTGGACAGCGAGAAGTAAGCCTCATACTTCATGGGCAAGTTCAGGAAGGGCTCAAGAAGGAAAAGATCATGACATTGAATTTGAGATGAAGCATGAGCTTGCCATGTTAAAGGGATAAATGAAAATGTAAATGACTGACCCCCAGAAGAGAAATACTGGAACTTTATATTCCATATTTCAACTTTTAAATAAAACATATGCTTTGAATTTTTAGCAGATTGTCCTTGTGAAAGGACATATAAGAGATTCAGTATCAGCTTTTTAGCTTAAAAGTCAGACTCTTAGGCACAGAACTCTATTCCAAGCATTGCTGGGAATGAGGTATTTGATAGTATTATGTCAGGAACATCACATTTATTATCTCCAGGAAATTACAATGTCAGAGCTTTAGACTCAATGCAGTTAATGTTTAAAGAAGGTAAAAAATAATCAGCAAACTCATGAATTAGCTACTTGTTTTTTTAATCTTTCAAGAATAATTTGTTTCAAGTCAGATACTCTCCCTTGTTTAAAGGCATTAGTGCCCACAAGCAAATTAAACTAGATTTAATTTTCTCTAAACAGATATGAAATTTCAGACTTCTTTATCTTATGGAGAAGCTCATATACTACCCTTACTCTTAAGTGCTGACACAGGCTTAAAAAATCTGTTTAACAAAAGGTTACTTACATTTATCTGTGGCTCTACACCTGACTCATGAATTTGTAACGCAGTACTTTCTAATGTTTGTAACTGATGGTATATCTTGGTGCTTCTCTTGTATGTGGAAGTAGCTAATAAGAGGAAATATGACAGTTTGCTTATTTCCTTTGTGTTTAAGAGTGTTTAAAATGTTCATGCTGGGCAGAAGCTCAGTGGCAGAGCACTTGCCTAGCATATACAAAGCCCTGAGTTTGTACCTGAGCACTGCAAAAAAGAATAATTAAGATGTTAATTTATCTTCTTGGCTAATGGTATCCCAGTTCTTGTGCCTGAAATAATGCATTTATTATTTTTGGCACCAATATATTTTCTTCAAAACACTACCTAACTTTTATAAAGTATTATTTGTTACACTGTGATTTTTCCAAATTATAGACTACTCAGAACAGACAAGATGAATGGAAATCCATTTTGGCCAGGACTGGGGGGTACAGAAAAGGGCTAGAGTAGAACAGAGGTTACTGTGAGCTTTTGAGCAGATTTCACAACATAAAGGCAAATAACCAGGACTTTTTCCTAGTTCTGTTTTAGCTGCCATCTTTCTTGAATTTATTCCCATTTGATTAGGCTGGTTGAAGAAATGGTAATGTAAAGTAAAAACAAATGTATCTTCCTACTTGGTTTTCTTACCCAATTTAACTGACCTCATTTCCTAGGGAGATAATTAGAAGTTAAATGTTGAAATCATCACTCTTCATTACTCAGCTGGAATGGCTTAAAATTTACTTTCCAAAGTGATTTTTGCTGGGCTAAGTGCTGATTAGAAATGAATGATATGTGATCATGCTATATTCTTTTCCAAAAAAAAATTCTGATTTCCAAGTATAAGTGGAATAGAAACCCATTACAGAAATAATATTAACAGATACAGAAATGCCAGGGGAATGATATAAGACCCTCATCATAGAATTTCTTTTGGTGAGATATGCTATGTATATCTATGTACATAAGGAAAATAATCTGACCTAAAATGATTTAAGTGTATTGCAAATGTGATACTTTGAAAAAATTCCTGGAGAGAAATAGCCCCTCTGTAATCTTACTCTTTTGTTCTCAAATTATAGCTAGGTGGTACATTTCTTTTAATCAGTTCTGTTCTAAGATAAGGGGACTGTCTGACAGTCATCAGGGTTCATTTCCAGGATTTTGATTTGATTTTTTTTAGGATTTCTATATTTTTATTGCATTGCTCCTTTGTGTCCTGCTTCTTACTTGGATTCTCTGGAGTTCATTGAGCTGTTTATTTGTATCCTCTTTGAATTCATTCATAGATATCCTCTTTAATTTCATTGATCATTCTTATCATTGTTCTTTTCTGAAATTTCATCTGTTTCACTATCATTCAAGTATTTTATGTGGAATTGTTGACTTTTGAAGGAGACATGTTGCTTTGTTTTTCCATATTCCTTGTGTTTCTGCATAGGAGGTCAAGTCATTGGTTGGAAGTTTTAACCACCTATAGTCTTTCAGTTGAAGTAGTCTCAGTGTTCAGGCAGGACTGTGTAGTAGCCAGGTTGAGGTGCTACTTCTCACCACTGGACTTGGAATGGGGGAAGATGGTTCAGTAGCCATGCATTTGTCCAGGTGTTCAGGGCACCAGGCCTGATCCCTAGCACTGCCCAGATTAAGATAAACAGTGGAGTCTCTTATAGAAGGGTCAGTGTCTGGTTCTGGGCTGCTTTCATTCTAGAAACTTCCTAGTAGCCACAGCTGGTTGCAGGGAGCTCAATAGCCTGTGAGCTTGGCGGTTCCCACTTGCTTCACACATACCCTGGTTTGTGTCCCCAGGAGCAGCAACATCTGAGCTTCATGATTACCCTCAAGTGCATCAGAAAATGGCAGAAGCAAACACAGAACTGAGTTCTGCACTGGCTGACAGAGAACTTAAGGGCCTAGTTTACCCATCTGCTAGTTTCAGTGCTTACAGACTCCATCTAGCAGTTCCCCGTGTGGAGAAAGAGGCTGTGGATTAGAGGATCTGGACTTAGGGCCCTCAGTCCTGACTGTTGGCAAACACATACTAGGATGTAGTTCTCAGGGGTGATAGGTCTTAGTACTGCCAATCACTGTCTGACAATTTGCATCCCTGTGAATTTTGGAGGAGGCTGTGAGTATCTTATGATTTGGAGGGTCTGTGTACAGTACTCTGACCCACCCAACACCCAACACACTTAGCCAGGAGGCATGCCCTAAGGCCGAATACTAAGCCAGCCACAGGTTCAGTGCTTGTTTTTGTCCAAATGCCAGCAATCAGACTTGCTCCCAGCCAGGGAGGGGGGTTCCCTGCAGATTGAATTTATCTACAGGACCACATCAGACCTTCTCCCTCTCCACAACCACCTCTTGTGGCCCTCCCACTTAGACACTGGCAAGGTGTCCCAAAACTCCCTTGTTTGAATCCCCTGGAGTATCTCAGTCTCAAACAATAGGCCCTCCCAGGATGGCACCTTGCTATGGCCCTCTGAGATTAGGGGAGTGACACAATGTCTTTCTTCACTGAGGTTAGCCTTCCACACCAGAGCAGTCACTGTTACACCAATCCCCTCATTGGGTTTAAAGCTTGCAGAAGGTATGGGCTTATCTTTCTGCTAGAATGGCCAGACTGTTGCCAAGGTCTGGGACTTACCTTCTGATTGCATCTTTGGCTTCCCCTTTCCCTCCAGGGGAGCCAGGGACAGGCTTGCAACTGTTTCCTGTTTTTCTGTTATCCTGCCACCTCTTTCATGATTTCTGATGCTCTTCCTCTCTTTGTCTCTTCAGAATACAGTCTCTGTGTTACCTGACTCCTCTCATTCATAGTCAAGATGGTAGATATTTCTAATCCACCATCTTGGCCCATCTCTCCCCCAGTTGTTCCAGGAATTTGAATTAAATGATTCAGAAGAAACAAAAATTTTTTGTGTGTGTGTCAGCATACCAAAATTTAAAGCAAGGCCAATAGGTCTTTCAAGTGCCAACTGGGCACAGTCAGTCACATGCAACTGCTGCTGTGAACTTTGGACGACTGTGTGAACCACCCCGTCTTTTAGGGAAAAAGGTTGGTTGACTCTTTTAAAAATGGTGCCAGTGGATCCATTTATATCCTTGGAATGAGAAAAGCTGCTCTAATTATGATTTAAAATCTAAGCGCCTCAGGGAAAAAAAAAACTTGTAATTTTTATTACATAAAAACTAACCACTATAAGCAAAGCCCAGAAACAAATGCCAAAGGAGAAAAAATGTTGGAAACTATGCTCTAGACACAGGCCTTTCTCTCTCACTTATAAAGAGCTCTTAGAAATAGAAAAGGAGAATTTGAAGGAAACCATGTCTGAGTGAGAAACCGGTCCTGCTTCATTCATTTAAGAGTGTAGGGAAAGGAAACATAAAACAAAGGTGGTCATTTTAGTTACGTCTTGAGTTAGACTTCTACTGGAGGCAAAGGAGCAAATTCCCCAAAACTTGACCCACATTACACAGAGTCTGTCATTGTTAAGGCCATGGTGTCATCATAGCTTTCTAAGCCCAACAGCCTCTCATGGGAACCTCAAAGAGAATCCACTTTCCCTTTGAATTGACCACAGCAGGCACAATAGCTCCTTGCACAGGCAGCAATTACAGATATTCTCTATCATCAGACTGTGCCTTGACTTCTGTCCAGCTAGGTGGCTGCCATGCAGATAAGGCAACAGTGGCTGAAAATGTGGCCACACTCAGTCCCAGGGAGCAGTCACTAGGTGGGAGAGGCCTTGCCTCCCAAACAGGGAGTTCAAGGAACAATCTCCATTCCTGGGCTATATGGATGGTCCCAACAGGTCATGGTCCAGTTAAGGGACAACACAGTGACTGGAAGTGCTAAGCATGTACCTTCCAGGTCCTTAATCTATGATTAAATACAGTACTGAATCCCATGCTTTCACTTAAATCCAGGTGATCCAAATACAAGATTTTCAATCATTTAATTTTTCTTCACTTTGCCATTCTTCCAAGACCATTAATGTTGACTTAAACTTCTAAAATTATATCTGTTGTGAGGCCTATATAAAGACTTTTAGGCTCTTGGTTATGTTCATTGTGTGAAAATGATAAGAAGAGAAATAATAAGTAAAAATGGAAATAAGAAGCCATGGTGGTGAGTGATGGGCACTGTGATTTCTCAAAGTTGGCTGCAGACATGTGGTCTGACTTTGTCATTTCTGCCTAGGCAGGACAGAAGAAAGAGGTTTAGGTGTAGCATTCCAAACTCTGGGAATTGTTTTTTGTTTATTTGCTTTTGCAGGGCTGGGGATAGAACCCAGGGCCTCACGTGTGCTTGGCAAGTGCCCTACTACTGAGCTAAACTCAGCTCCCAGAGTCTGAGTTTGACCTGTAGCTTCATCCATCACTTATTTGTGTAACTTTGAACAAATGACCTGCTCTCTTCCCATAAAATTGGAATGATTAAAAACTCACAAGATTTTTGGGAAGATGAAGCAAGTGACATTTGTGGAAATAGGCGTCTCAGACAATGTCTGGCGTAAGTCATTCACTTTCTCCTCTCCAAAGTTCCTTCCTCCCTGAGTCTACTTCAACAGAATCCAAACTAAAACTCTGAGCCTCAAACTTGTTCCTCTTTGATTCAGTCTCCAACTAGTAGTCTTCAACTTTAAGTGTTACCAGAGTGGATCTCCCACTGGTTCTGTTAAGATGTAGATGTGTATATGTAGGTCTGGAGTGGGCTCTGAGATTCTGGGAACCCTGGGCAATGCCTGCTAATGCTCTTCATTGCCAGTAACAACCTTCACTGACCTTGACAATGAATTGAATGCAAACTCATGCTAACACAAGTACTCTACCACTGGGCTATGCTCCAGCCCCCATGAATGCATGTACTTTCTTTCCAGACCCACACTGGGTCTTTAGGCTCCAGCATCCTGCTCTGCAGTGGACACATAAAGCACAGAAGCATCAGCACATGCTTGCACTTTGATCTCCCTAAGCAACTCCATCTTGCTTCTAGAGTCTCCTGGGTACCAGATTGGCTGATGTTTGTTGTCTCATTTTCATCTTGTCTTGGGTTTTAAATAGGATACTTGACCTCCTTCCCACAATTTCAACCTTGACTCTGTTTATGATTTAGGTTTTACACAGGTAGTGTTGTACTCGGCTGCTGTCCCCAATCCCTACACACTGAGGAGTCAGGCATATTCTGAAGAAGAATTCAGTTAATTGCTTCAGATCACGGTGCAACCCCACGACTGGTACTCCTCTGTTGGCATGAGCTTGTGAGTGACCAGTGCTGCAAGAGTGAGCTGCTCGATGTGGTCTCTGAGCTGATTACAGCCTGGCATACAGTGAGTGGTTTGGTCTATGGACATCTCTACTTGATATTTCTTTTCTTTTTCTTTTAAATAAAGGGCAGCATTGTGCTTAAGGTCAGAAAGACGCAGAAGCCAGGTATCTGTATTTGCTCATGGTTCTGCTCTGGGTGACCTTGAGGAAGTTATTTAGTGTAATGATTTGACTCTGTTCCCTCCAAAACCTAGGTGTCGCCAATGTGATAATAGCAAGGGAGGGGATCCTCTACGAGATGATTAGGCCATGAGGATTCCTTCCTCAGGAATGGGATTAAAGCCTTTACAAGCCCACAAGTTGTTTGGCTAGCTTGCCCTCTGCCTTCTGCCACAGCAGTCCTGCTCTCCAGATGGTGCAGTCCTCACAGTTGTCTAGATGCTGGCACCTTGAACTTAGACTCCCAGCCTCCAGAAAAGTGAGAAAATTAATTTCTGTGTTATTTGGTTCCAGTACTGGGATTTGAACTCAGGGCCTTGAGTTTTTGAGGCAGGTGCCCTGCCATTTGTGCCACTCTGTCAGACTGCTTTAGCCATTTTTTGAATAGGGTCTTGCTTTTATGTCCAGGTCAGCCTGGACTCCGATCCTCCTATGGAGGCTTCCCGCACAGCTGGGATGATAGGCGGGCCACCATGCCCAGTTTTCATTGGTTGAGGTGGGATCTCATGGAATTCCTGTCTGTACTGGATGCCAACAGAGATGCTCTGGATTTTCACCTCCTGAGTAGCTAGGATTACAAGTATGAGCCACTGAGCCCAGCCCCAGGCTGGCCTGGAACTCACAATCCTCTTGCCTCAGCTTCCTGAGTGTTGGGATTACAAGCATCTGCCACCATGCCTAGCAGCTAAATTTCTGTTCTTTGTAAATTACCCAGTCTTAGGTGTTTGGCTATAGCAATATGAAACAGACTAAGATTCCTGTCCTCTTCATCCTTAAAATGGTCCCCTGTATAGAGAATCACACCAGCTCAGAGGATTCAATTAAATGAACAAATATTTGCAAAACCTTTCAATAGTGCCTGGCACTCAGGAAGAGCTTGCAAGGGATGCATCTTTAGCATGAGAGTCATAGGCAGCTACTTTTGTACTTGTGAGAGCAGTTTGTGAGATATGTCCTTTGGAGCTTGGTTTTAATTGGTTATTAGTATTAAAGTTATATTATTGAGTAAAAAAGATCCACTGTCTTGTATAGTGTCAGTTGACCAAAGTGGCAGGATTTGGGGGTTTCAGAAGTAAATTCCACTGCCATAGTTCTCCTGCAGGGGGCGCTGTGGGGTGCGTAGTAAACCTCGCCTTTTCCAGAGCAGTAAAGGTGCTGCTTGGTTAGCAAGAGGCACTGGAGAGCACTGGGAGGAGTAAATGCCTCCGGCAGAAGCAGCAGAAGGTGCAGAATGGTGCACGGTGTGGGAAAGGGAGAATGGGGAATGTGTTTCAGAGGGCAATGGCAGAATTAGGGCTTGCTAGGTATGAAACCCATGCACTGGGCACCCGTGTGGGGTGGACCTGGATGCTTCTCACAGATACTCGGCATCTGTGCAGCCCACTTGCCACAAAGCTAGGTCCTGCCGGCCTGGTAGCTCACTCCTGTAATCCTAGCAGCTCAGGAGGCACTGATCAGGAGGATCACAGTTCGAAGCCAGCCCCGGGCAAATAGTTCTCTTGACACTATCTCAAAAAAACTCATAAAAACGAGCTGGGCTGATGGAGTGGCTCAAGGTGCAGGCCATGAGTTCAAGCCCCAGTACCTTTCTTCAGGAAACAGGTGAAAGTCTAGTCATCAGATTTCTTTCTGTTATAAATCAGATTTAAAACATCACATTTTATCTTTTTCTTTTTTTTCCCCTGGGTGGTACTGGGGTTTGACTCAGGGCTTCACACTTGCTGAGTAGGTTCTCTATTGCTTGAGCCACGCCTCCAATCCATTTAGCTAGAGTTTTTTTGGAGAGTGGGTCTCATGAACTATTTGCCCAGACTGGCTTCAAACCGTGATTCTCCTAATTTTAGCCTCCCAAGTAACTATTTATAAGGATTATAGGCGTGAGCCACTGACACCCAGCTAATTTTGTAAATCTTAATAAAAACATCACATTTCTTTTTCTTTTTTTTTTTTTATTAGTTGTTGTGCTGGGTAGGGGTACATTGTGGCATTTGCAAAAGTTCTTACACTAGATCATACTTGAATTCACCCCCTCCACCATTCTCCTTCATCCCCTTCTCTCCCCATTCCCGGAATAGTTTCAACGGGTATAATTTTTCCATTTACATACATGTGTACACAGTATTTGCACCATATTCACCCTCCTTCTCCATTTCCCCACTTCCTCCCCTACCCACCAGTACCAATCACATTTCTTTATTTTCTAAATAAAACCATTATCTTAAGAAATGTCCAGGATTCTATTTAGAGAAATTTAGAGCCCAATTTGCATTTGTTAGTAAGCATATACTCAACTGCTACACACACTAAATTAGCTACAAAAGGAAACTTTTAATAAGGTGCAACTATCAGAACCATCATAATTAATGGTAAAACAGAGCTGTATTCTCAATAAAGTAAAAAACATGATGAAAATGCTTATTAGAGTTGCTTTATGGTGACAGTGACTTTTATTAGAAGTGCTAGCTGATGCAATAAGATAAGAAAAATAGGTGAGGTGTATGTATTGGAAAGGGAGAGCCAAGACTGTCATTATTTTCTGGTGACATGTGGTCTCTGTGGAACATTTTAAAAATCACCTGACAAAATATTATAGAACCGAATAAGTTGAAAACCTCATTACAAAAGTGAACAAAGGATTTCAGTAAACATTTTTACAAAACAAAGTGTAAGCATATGAAAGATGGCCGGCATCATTAGTTGTCAGGGAAAAGCAAATTAAAATAACACACATATTAGAGTTTTAAAAACTAGATAGAATTAAAATGACTAAATACCAGGGCAAGACCACAGAGCAATTATAACTTTAATACACTGCAAGTGAGATTTTAAATGGCATAGGCACTTTGGGAAACAGTTTGGAGTTTCCTATCATTTGTTTATAAAAATTCCAGTCCTAGGTGTGTTGCCAAGAGAAATGAAAACATGCTTCCACACAGGCTGTCCCCAGATGTTATGGTCCCAAATTAGAAAGACCCATATATTTATTAATAGATGAATGGATAAGCAAACATACAATGGAATATATCACAACATAGACAATTGTCAAAAATATTTTTTGAGATAAAAAACCCAGAAGCGTCTATGTAATTTGGTTTCATTTATTAAAAGTTCTATAAAAGTCATAACTAATATCTCATGACAACAGAGCAGTAGTTGTCTGGGGCTGGAGTGTGGAGAGGTTAGTTACAAAGGCAATGATGTTGATATGATTTTATTGTTTGTTCTTTCAATTGAACTGTGCACTGAAATGGTATGCTTTGTTGTATGTAAATTAGATCTCTATAAAGTTGATTTAAAAAAGGTATTAGCCTTTGATATGGCACTTTTCATGTCTCTTGCTTCTTGTTTCTTGTTTTTTTTCACTTTGTTTTTTCTTAGAAGATGCTCTTGAAGGAAGTGAATTGAATCACAGAGGTGCTCTAGATAAAACCTTTACTGATCCACCTCATGTACTGGCGGTGCTTCTTAATTCTGCCCTGCTAGCTTTTCAGCTACATCTGGCCCTGAGTCTTAACTTTCTCCCTGTGTCCAGCCTCCTAGGCTTCACACTTGCAAAGCAGGCACTCTTGCCACTGGAGCCACACCTCCAGTTGATTTTGCCGTGGTTATTTTAGAGATGGGGTTTCATGAACTATTTGCTTGGGCTGGCTTCAAATTGTGATCCTCCCAATCTCAGCCTCCCAAGTAGCTAGGATTACAGGTGTGAACTACTCGCACTAAGCCTCCCTATTGCCTTTGAACTCAATGTTGGTGCTTGCTCTCTTTGGGTCAGGTTGGCTTTCTTATGAAAACTTTACACATTTTGAACTTTTCCCTGTTTGGCCTACATGACATAGGATACCTTGTTCTTTTTTTTTTTTTTTTAATGGAATTGGGTTTTGAACTCAGGGCTTTATACTTCATGCTGCAAAATCACACCTCCAGCCCAGGATACCTTCTTCTCATCAATTAATAATCTAGTCTCTGCTTCCATTTGCTGACCCCAACAAGGTCTGGCCAACTAGTCTATAAGGAATAGGATGTCTACCCTTGTGTCCTAATTACCCCCAAAGGCTCCACTTCCTACTACCATGTATTGGGGGTTAGGGTTTCCACATATGAACGCTGTTCTTGGGCTGGCTGAATGTAGGGATGGGGAATAAAGGCCAAGGAATGTTTCAGGTACAGGAAGTGCTCTATGATACTAAAGGCAATGGGCTGTATTTCCCTACACTCCAGATCTAGTCCTTTGCATTCATTACTTCTCTTACTCTTTGTGTGTCAAATAAGTTTAAAGACAGAGTCAAGTTCTGAGTTTGCTCATTCTCCCTCTTTCTATCACAGAATCTCAACATCAAGCATTGCTCCTTTTATCTGTACTTGGACTTGAGCAAAGAAAGTTTTTCCTCAAAAGAAGGTTAATAATCAGGACAGGCAGCCCTGACTTGCTGCTGCACTTAAAAGTCCAACACAACACGCAGAACACCTATGTTGGGATGTCAGTAAGCCAGGGCAGGGGGCTGAAAGAAGACGCATATTTGTTGTGGAAGTTGTTGGATATTTCTGTCTGAAATGGTTTGAGTTTTGGACAGGCAGTCAAGGGGCACAGACTAGGGTAGACATGTAGCTACCTGAATGAAAGAGACAATGAAAACCATGAGAATCCTGAGAATGATAAACTGACAAGTCAGGGTGAGATGAGGGTGAAAGGCTGATGGGAGGGAGGCAAGGAACCTACTAGTGTGACTCTGAGTTAATTAAATCATGCATTTTAGAGCACCACAGGATCTTAGAGAACATATAATCCAATCACTCCAATTCTGTAATGAATAAACTTCAGCCCAAAGAAGTTAAGAGATTTGCCCTGTGTCTTGCTAGTTAATAACTGACTTGAAATGGGAGTTCTAGTCTTTTCCCTGTAAGTCAAGTGACTTGTGTTGGTCAGCTTTCCATCACTGTGACAAAATACCTGAGCCAACCTAAAAGGAGGAAAGGTTTATTTTGGTGAATGGTTTCAGTCACCTGACTCTTTGTTTTGGGCCAGATGCAAGGCAGAATGTAGTGGTGGAAAGTGTGTGTGCTGGAGCACAGGTGCTCATCTCATGGCAACTGGGAAGCACAGAGAAAGGAAGGGATTCCAATATCCCCTGCCTAACTTTCTTCTACTTCACCCCACCTCCAAAAGGTTCCACTACTGCTGGGCATAGAGGTTGATGTCTATAATCCCAGTCTCTTAGGAGGTGGAGATTGGAGAATCATGGTTGAGGAGCGCCCAGGCAAATAGTTTCTAAGACCCTATCTCCAAAGTAACCAGAGCAAAATGGACTGGAGGTATGGCTCCAGAGGTAGAGTGCCTGTTTGCAAATACAAAGTCCTGAGTTCAAACCCCAGTCCCACCAAAACAAAACAAAAAAAGTTTCATGGAAATTTTCATACGTATGTAAAAATAGAATAGTCCAATGCCCTTTCTGATGTCTCATCCAGCTCCAAGGATCATTGAATGGGGCTGGTATAGGTCCACATCTACTCTGCTCAGTTTCCCCACCCCGGCTTATTTTGAAGCAAATCCCAGAAACAATATCATGAAAACATAAGATCCTTCTTTTAAAACCTAACCACAATACCATTATCACAACTCATTTTTAACATGAATTCCTTAAAATTATCAAACAGGAAGACATTGTTTAAGTTTCTGTTATCTCATAAAACTTTTTTTTGTACTTTTTTTTCTGTTCAGGATCCAAATAAGATCCTCCTGGTAGATGCTCTTCTCAGTTGTTTTGGTTTTTTTTGGCAGGACCAGGGTTTGAACTCAGGGCTTCAGCAAAACAGGTGCTCTACTGCTTGAGTCACTCCTCCAGTCCATTTTGCTCTGGTTATTTCGGAAATGGGGGTCTCATGAAGTATTTGTCCTACACTGGCCTTGAACGAGGATCCTCCTAAACTCAGCCTCCCATGTAGCTAGGGAGCCACACCAGTGCCCAGTTCTCAATTAGTTTTTGCAGAAGTACTTTTATGTAACATGAAAGTCACCCAACATAGTTTTCTTTTAATCCCGAGTTCCCCTTCTATCTCTTTTTTTATGTTTGTTCCATGTTTCTCAGCACCTAGACTTTACTGACTGCAAACACATTTAGTGTGTCACTTAGCAAGCTCCCTCTGTCCCCTAAAGGTGCTGGAAATCAGTCATTTGATTTAGACACCAGATAAAATTTAAGTTGGAAGTTTGGGCCAAGAACATTTCACTGGCGGCAGTGCACACATTCTCTCCTCAAGTCTACTGTCTTACTTTTTGTGTATTGGTTACATTGCAGCTTCTGCATAGATCCCACACAAGGGCTGGCAATGGTGACATGCCAGCTCTTATCATCTTCGTGGATTAGCTGGACTACTTTGTAAACAGAGCTCCTGTCATCAGCCCTCCGGGTTCCCAGTTGCTATGGTTGGATGTGATTTGTCCCCCACAATGCTTGGTCCTCAGTGTTGCTGCAGGTGTGGACCAGAAGAGGTGGGCCCGGTGAAGACGGGTGCCATGCCCCAGGCCTGTAATTCTGACTGCTTGGGAGACTGAGATTGAGAGGATTGAAGGTCAAGGTCAGCCTGGGTAAATAGCCTGAGAGATCCCATTTCCAAAATAACCAGAGCAAAATGGACTGGCAGAGTGGCTCAAGCTGTAGAGCGCCTGCTTTGCAAGTGTGAAGCCCTGAGTTCAAACCCCAGTCCCACCAAAACAAACAAACAAACAGCAAAAAGAAAAAGAAAAACAAAAACAGACGAGCCTGGTGGAAATTCCTTGCTGCTGTAGGCCCTGCCCTTAGAAAAGATGAAAGTGGTTCTCATGCAACCCCTTGGCAGGCTGGTTTAAGACCTGCACTCATGCTGTTTTCTCTGTTGAGATGTGATCATCTGCTCCCACACGTTCTTCCACCATTGCCATCCGCCATGAGGGGATGTAACCCAGAGGGTCCTCACCAGAAGTAAGCCAATGCCAGCACCATGCCCTTGAACCTCCAGAACTTCTAGTTGAAAAAAGCCCTTTTCTTCATAAGCAGCCTGCCTCAGGTGTTTTGTTATGATGATAAAATGCTGACTAATACACCAGTAGTGCACATGGGAAAGGTGGAATAAATGCCACTTTCCTTTGATTTACGTTTTCAAAATAAAAAACAAAGTCTTAACATTCTCCAAAGGTGACCAATGAGGTTGCTGTCACTGTTGTCTTTGGCATTTACTAATTCATAGATTTATACATTTTTAATGTCTTTGATTGGCCAGTAGGAGCGTTCATCTCCATCCCAGAACTTTTTGACATGACTGTAATCCTTAACAGCCTCCCTACTACTTCCTGGAACAAGGAGATGTCCCAGGCCATTTTACCGGCACCCACCCTTGACCCTCATATGACAGAGAAAGGCACAAGGAAGCAATCACATAAGATATGAACCAAAAGGCAGCTTAATTGGGAAAAGCAATGGATGAGGAATTAAATTGTTCAAGTTGAAGTCTTGACCCTGTAAGTGGCCACGAATTTTATTTTAGACAATTGGTAAACTCTCCCTCTATTTTTTTCTCATTTGTACTGTCCCAGCAGCAGGAACAACGGTGCTAATACTGATAATGACAGCAGTCATTATCAGTTGAGAGCTTGTGTCTCTGTGGAAGTCCCTAGCACTAAGGGATCCAGCCCTTGCTAAGAGGAGCTCAGCCAGGTCACCCCTCTGCCCCAGGGCTGTCCTCTGCTGGAGGAGCCTCCACCAGCAGGACAGCCTCCACTGGAGGGTCTGCTTGACCCCACTGCTCTTCAGCTTATTTTTGTATCTGGATGGCAAGTGAAAAGCAGCCTCCCTCTCTGCAGGATGGAAGGAATAATTACTTTGTTTTTCATTAGAAGACCTAGAATTTTTCTGCTAATTACATGCTCATTGATACGCCTCTTACACCTTCTTTTCTGTTCTTTTCAGCCTTGCTTTGTCCTGTGTTAATTCTGGGATTTAGGTTTCTGGACCCCGTAAGATTGTTCCATCACTGTGAGAGCAGAGTTGGGCTCCATTCCTTGCTCCAGTCTTGACCATTCATACACTGCTTACCAGGTGAGGCGTGGTGCCATGTGGACATTAAAACCCTGTCCCCAGCATCTCTGATCCTAGTCAGCAGGCCAATCCTGTTCAGGAGGTGTCAAGTGACCCCCAAATAGTAGAAAAGGAGAAAAGCTAAAACTGGAGTAGAAAGTAGAGGTATAGTAGTGGCAGGTATGGCTTGGCTGTCCTGCCTCTCTTGGGTGGTAGCTGTAGGATGACCGGAGGGCCTCAGCTCTGTAGCAAAGTCCTTTTCGTTGAAACATTTCCTCCATCATTTTCATCTTCTCACTAGTACAAGTTTTTCTACAGCAGCATCATTAACCACATGAATTAGTCAATGTTGGAAAACCTGAGGAAATAAACAAATACACTCTTCTAGCATGTTTTCAGGTGAGGAGACCAAGGCCCAGTGCTTGGCAGAAGTCCTGGCTTCTAGGAAAGCACAGAGGCAGACAACAGGTTTCCCCTGAATCCTCACACTGTACGAGGTACTCAAGTGCCTCTTCCCAGTACCCCAGAGGGTCCTGCCCAGCAGGTGGCCAGGGGCCCTGCCAAGGGAGAGTTGCCTCCAACCCCCAAGGGTAGCATTAGGTACTTGCTAGGCTGCCCCTAAAACACTTTGTGTGTGTGTGTGTGTCTTTAAAAGATGCTTTTGGACTGCAGGTATGGCTCAAGTGGTAGAGCACCTGCTTTGTAAGTGTGAAGCCCTGAGTTCAAAACTCAGTCCCACATAAGTAAATAAATAAATATGCTTTTATTTTCAAGAAAATATACAGCAGTCCCTCCCTTATTGGAGGGTATACTTTCTAACCCCCAAGTGGCTGTCTGAAACCACAGATAGTACTGAACCCTGTTTTTTCCAATATGCACATCCCCACAGCAGTTTTAACATGTGGGTCAGGCACAGTAAGACATTAATGATAATATTAATTATAAAATAGAATAATTATGAAAATATCTTAAAGTATATTTCTTACGCTTTAAGAAAATTGTCAGCATCACTACTGTGATGCTTGCAGCATTGAGTAGCAGAAGGGTCTCTTGAACACGAGCACAGCATTACCACAACGGTCAGTGGGATAAACAAGATGGCTACTCAGGGTCTAGCAACTGAGCAGTGCATACAGTGTGTCCAGTGGACACACTGGACAAATGCATGCTGCACCCTCTAATAAAAGCTACATGAATGTGCTCCCTCTGTTTATTTCTGAAACTTTCCATTGACTATTTTAGGACAATAGTTGGCCATGGGTAGCTGAAACTTGAAAAAATGAAACCTTGGATGTGGGAGGGATTATTTAACTTAATACCACACACACTTACACACTCACACACACTCATACAGTCACACACGTACACACACTCTCACACACCCATAAACTCACATGCTCACACACTCACTCTCACACACCCATACACTCATTCACTCTCACACACTCAGATTTCTACCTTGAAATTGTCAAACACACATTTTCCACTTATTAACATTTCCAACCTAGAAAATTTAGACCTGAGTGCAGACTCATTTATTAAATCAATAACTGTTGTTTTGTATCAGTACGTGGAATAGTTATTTCACTAAAAAAATTCCTACTTTTTAATTAAAATGGTACATGGTTATTGTACAAAATTAAAAAAAAATCAAGATGAAAGAAGAAAAATTTAAATTACCCATAACCCATACCACTGTGAACGTTTTGGTGTTTTACATTCATTTATGTGGCGTCATATACACACATAAATACGCATCCATAAGTATATATGTATGTATAATTTGTTCTACAAATGTGGAAAATGTGTAACATTTTCTTGGTATTCTTTTAAAAAACTTTTCAGTACAACGTACAACAGAAAAAGTGTACAAATCTGGTAATCTTTTTATAACAAACATCTTAACATGTCACTAAATCAAACATAGCTTAATGTTTCATAACCCTATAGTGGTCCACTTTGTGAATGCCACCACCTTTGGGGATTTTTTTTTTCCTTTTTGCTATTTTTTTAATGGGACTGGGATTTGAATTCAGGACTTTATGCTTGCGCAGCAGGTGCTGTACTTCTTTAGCCACACTTCAGTTCATTTTGCTCTGGTTATTTTGGGGATGGGGTCTCACAAACTATTTGCCTGGGCTGGCCTCAAATCTTTACCCTCCCAACCTCAGCCTCCCATATAGCTAGGATTACAGGCGTGGGCCAGGAGGATTCTTGAATTTCCTACACCAAACAACTTTCTGACACAGATTTCAATTCCTAAGTAGGACCCCTGTTCTGAAGGTCCTGTGCATTTTTCCAGACCAGCGTATGGAAACTTGTGGTTTGCAAGGTTCCTGTGCCAGGATCACAGGGTACATAAAACACTTAGATTCCTAGGTTCCCACCTCAGTCTCATGAAGCGCATGTGGGAAGTTCTGGGACCATTAAAGTTTGATAACCACTGCCTTTTATCAGTTTAATTGAGCACTCCTCCTTGAGGTGTCATTATCCAAGATGATGAAGGTGGCATCTCCGTTTGCTTTCATGCTCCTTGGCAACACTTAGATTGCAGGGTCTCTGTTTGATGAAAGGTTTGTGGGAAGAGGGGCCAGGCTGTATCACCTACTTATAAGTACCCTTGGGCAAGATACTTTCACAGCACAGAGCCTTTATTTTCTCATTGCAAAACCACAAGGGTGAAACCTCAAAGGACGACTGGAAAGACTACATGAGATGATGTCTGTGAAAGTCTCTGCAGACCAGCACGCACAGGTCCACGCCCAGCATGCACACATGTCTGCTTAAAGAATCTCTGTGTGTGTCTGAATTTGGGCTGAGAATCACTTTCATTATTACCTGGTAGAGAGATATGGGAGAGCAGCTAAGCCTAACCACTTCAAAATTCTTCACTTTACTTACTCCCGCCCCCCCCTTTTTTTTAAGGTGTAGATACCACAAACCAATGAAAGCATGCAACATTGAAGTTTTTGAGCTTGGCTTATCTCACTCAACATGATGATCTCCAGTTCCATTCATTTTCTTGAAAATAACAATCTCATTCTTCTTTTCACTTTTCTTTTTTGGTGGTACTGGGGTTTGAACTCAGGGCCTCACACACGTGAAGCAGGTGCTCTACCACTTGAGCCACACCACCAGCCCTCATTCTTCCTTATGACTGAATTGACTCCATTGTGTATATATGCCCCATTGTCTTTATCCATTCATTGGTTGTTGGGCACCTAGGCTGATTCTATAATTTGGCTGCTGTGATAATCATAGGTGTTCAGGTATCTCAACTGTTTTGATATGTGCCCAAGAGTGGTATAGCAGGACCATGAGGTAGTTTTAGTTTTGTGTGGAACTTCCATACTCATCTGTATAGTGGCTTCACTAGTTTACATTCCCACCAAGAGTAGATGAAGGCTCCTTTTCTCCTCATATCCTTGCCAGCATTTATTATTATTTGTTTTTTTAATGATAGCCTTTTTTTTTTTTTTTTTTGGTGGTACTGGGGTTTGAACTTGGCCTCACACTTGCTAGGCAGCCTCTCTACTTGAGCCACTCCACCAGCCCTTTTTTTGTGATGGGTTTTTTTGAGATAGGGTCTCATAACCTTTTTGACCAGGTTGGTTTTGAGCTGTGATCCTCCTATCTCTGCCTCTGAGCAGCTAGGATTACAAGTGTGAGCCACCAGCACCTGGCTATGATAGCCATTCTGATTGGAGTGAGATAGTGGTACCAGAGTTTGAACTCAGAGCCTATACCTTGAGTCACTCCACCAGCCCTTTTGGGTGAAGGGTTTTTTCAAGATAGGTCTTGTGAACTTATTTGCCTAGGCTGGCTTTGAACTGTGATCCTTCTGATCTCTGCCTCCTGAGTAGCTAGGATTATAGGCATGAGCCACTGGCTCCCACTAGTGTTGTTTTGATTTGCATTTTCTTTATGGATAAGGATGTTGAACATTAATCTGTAATTTTTTTGTTTTGTTCTTATCTTGAAATGAAACTGACTTGATCGTGGCATGTGATCTTTTTAATGTGTTGTTGAATTCAGTTTGCCAGTATCTTATTGAGAATTTTTTGCATCTTTGCTCATCAAAGAGATTAATTGTATTTTTTTGTTTTGTTTTGTTCTTATCTAGTTTTGGAATCAAGACAATACTGGCTTCATAGAATGAAGGATAGAATGGTAGTGATCCTTTCCTTTCTAATTTATTGATCAGTGAAGAGCACCAGTGTTAGTTCTTTTTTAAAGGCCTGGTAGAATGCAGCAGTAAATCCATCCAGTCCTGGGCTTTTCTTTGTTGGGAGACTTTTTATTACTACTCTCCCCCAATTTTTGAAAATATATTTACTGATTACTCCAGAAAGTTCACTCCATGTGGAAGGAAATCCAATCACTTCATGTATATTGTAATCATTCCTGATATTTAAGCCTTTTACTAGGCTGCTCCTTTGTGCAGGCAATCTCAGTCCAGGGGTT
The DNA here is from genome assembly GCF_047511655.1 of Castor canadensis. Classification (NCBI taxonomy): domain Eukaryota; kingdom Metazoa; phylum Chordata; class Mammalia; order Rodentia; family Castoridae; genus Castor; species Castor canadensis. The sequence continues at coordinate 83,092,097 of NC_133395.1, forward strand.
TTGTTGTTGTTTGGTTGATTTGTGATTTTTTTTTTTTAATGGGTCTTGCTATGTAGCTCAGTCTGGCCTGAAACTCCCTGTGTAGTCTAGGCTGGCCTCAAACTCCTGATCCCCCTGCCTCCGCCTCCTGAATGCTAGGATTACAGGCATGAACCACACTTGGCTATTTTTTTTTTTTTTTTGAGACAGGGTCTTTTTATGTTGCTCAGACTGACTATGAGCTTCCAGGCTAAGCAATTCTCCTTTCTCAGCCTCCCAAGTAGCTGAGATGACAGGCATACGCCACCACACTTGATTTAGGAATTCTTGATCTCAAGTGGATAGATCTCAAGGGGGGTTGTGAACTTGAATGTTAAAAAGTTACATCTTTATTTTCTCTAACTTACAATTGAAATTGTACAAATAAACCACATCCCAGTAATATTGGCAGTTCCTATGAATTTGTCTTCCACAGAATTCCTCAATATTTTCCTATCACATTATACTTGTGGTTATTCCTGGAATACCACAAGTAGACATCTCTACTATAAAACTATGGAAGTTGGGGGATCTTAATGAATGAATAAAGCAACACACATTTCACTATATAATCAGGCTTTTAAAATATTTGATCTTGTATTTCAGTAGAACCAGTTTCCTATGTAATCATATTTGTTTTATTTTACACATTAAACAATACTCTGAGAAGGGCTCGCAAGCTTCTGCAAACTGTCCAAAGGGCTTGTGGCTCAGAAGATTCCAAAGCCTCACTCCTCCAGGTTGAGAGAAGTTCCACTGAGATTTATTTGAGGAGCATGTATGGTTGGAATTCGCTCTTTGGTCTTTGCCAGCCAGATTTTGGCAAGTATCTGAATCTAAACAAGCGGGAGGGAGGAGGATGGCATGTGGAGAGTGATGGAAAACAGTACTTGCTCAAGAAGCCACCAGAAGAGGAGACATCTGCCCATCTCTTCTGTCACTTTCTTCAGTGTTCCACTGAACCTCCCATCTGGGCCCTGGTGATTTTATTGCTGTGCTTTACTATTAAAATATAATCTTCAAATTCTTTACTTTTGGTACAATGCATTTTCAGTGGCACCAAAATGACAGATTTATTGCAAATGTATCACAGTGCAGCTCAAACTTGGCCCATTGTACAGATAGCCATGACCAACTATTCCTGTTTTGCCAGCAGAAAACCGAATTGGAAGCTGTGCCAAACTCAAGATGAACACAGTATTTTGTGAACACACTGTGTTTAATTTTAAAAAATAGAAGAAAGAGGGCTGGTGGAGTGACTCAAGTTGTAGAGCACTTGCCTAGCATAGCAAGCATGAGGCCTTGAGTTAAAAAAAAAAAAAAAGAATGGAATGTTTCCCAGACTCAAAAGAAGAAAGATAAACCAAAGAGCCCTGCTAACTTTATTAAAGGCATTTTAAATGAAAGGTCCTTGCTCTCTGCCATCCTCTGATCAACTTTTTTCTTTTCCTTTTTGTTCCTGCTTGTGATAAGAATGTATAATGTGAACTGTTATTTTCTTAACAAAATTTATTTTTTTGGGGGAGGCTGGGAGTTGCACCCAGGGTCTTCCACAGGCTAGGCATGCTTTCTACCACCAAGCTTCATCCCCAGCCCTCACCACATTTTTAGTGCACAAGACAGTATTAACTGCAGACACAGATCTCTGGAACTGATCCATCTTGGACAACTTGAACTTCACACTGTTTGTACAGCTCCTTCCCATTTCTCTTCTTCTCTGAACTCCACAACCACCATTCTCTCTCTGCTTTTAGGAGTTGGGTTGTGTTAATAACTCATACAGGGGAATCAAGCAGGATTTGTGACTTTGTGAGTGGCTGTTTCACTTAGTACAATGCCGTCCAGTTCCAGGCACACCGTTGCAGATGACGGGGTTTCATTTTCTAAGGCTGATTAATATTGTGCTATGTGCACATTTCACATTTTTTTTATACGTAGATGGACGTTTCTGTTGTTTGCCCATTTTAGCTATTGTGAATAGTGCTGAAATGAAAGTGAGAGTGCAAATATGTCTTCAAGATCCTCACTGAAATTCTTTAGGATAGCTCAGGAGTGAGGTCACTGGACGACATGGTAGTTCCATTTTTAGTTTTTGTGTTTGTTTTTGTCGCCTGGCAGTGGTGGGAATCGAACCCAGGGCCTTGCACATGCAAGGCAATTGCTCTATCACTGAGCTACACACCCAGCCCCCATTTTTAATTTTCTGAGGAACCTCTATACTGTTTTCTGTAGTGGCTGAACCATTTTACAGTCCCACCAACAGCATAAAAGGGTCCCAATTTCTCACCCATACTTGCCAACATTTATCTTTTTAATATTTTAATTTTTAATACCCATACTATCAGGTGTGAGGTGATTTTGTGGTTTTGATTTGCATTCCCGGATGAATCTTTTCATATACATATCAGCTATTCGTATGTCTTCTTTGGAAAAGAAAATATCTTCTCTTTCTCCATAGGTTGGCTTTTCATCCTGTTAATTAGTTCCTTTCTGCTCTGAGGCTTCTTAGTTTGATATAGTCTTACTTGTGCATTTTTTGCTCTTGTTACTGTGCTTCTGGTATCATACCCAAGAAATTGTTGCTAAGATCAATGTCATGAAACTTCCCCCAAAACTTTCTTCCAGAAGTTTTATAGTTTTAGCACTTGCACATAAGTCTTGAGTCCATTTTGAGTTGATTTTTTTTGTATGTATAATGCCAGATAAGGGCCCAAGTTCATTATTCTGCAAGTTTTCCCAGCACCATTTATCAAAAAATCTGTCCTTTCTCCGGTTGTGCATTTTCAATACCCTTCTCAAAGGTCCATTGATCTCCGCACGGATTTGTTCGGGCTCCCTATTTTGTTTCATTGGCCTATATGTCTTTCATATGGTTTTAATTATGGTAGCTTTGAAATATATTTTGAAAGCAGGGATTGCGATGCCTCCAGATTTGTTCTTCTTTTTCAAGACTGTTTTATTTGGGATCCATTGGGAGTCCAAATGAATATTAGGGTTATTTTTTTCTAATTGGGTGAGGAATGCTGCTGGGATTTTCATAGATATTAACACTGAGTTTGAAGATTGCTCTGGGTAGTATGGACATCTTAACAATATTAAATCTTCAAAGTTTGTGAAAGTGAGCTGTCTTTCCTTTTGTTTGTGTCTTCTTTTGTTTCTCTTTTGTCAATGCTTTGTACTTTTCAGTGTCCTTAGTTAAGTTTATTCTTAAGTATTTTATTCTTTTTTATGTTTTCTTAATCTCATTTCCATTATTAGTATGTAGAACTGTAACTGATTTGTCTGTTATTTTTTATTTTGCAACATTACAGAATTTGTTAATTTGCCCTAGTAGGTCTAATGGAGTCTTGTTTTTTTGACCTACCAAAAATTTTTATTAGTGTACACTAATTATACAAGGGGGTTTTGTTGCATTGTTTCCATACATGCATATGGTATGTTTTGATTAAATTCACCCCCTGAGTGATATCATTGTCATCTGCAAACAGAGATAACTTTACTTCTTCCTTTCCTATGTGAAGTTTTTTCTTTCTTTTTTCTTATCTGATTGCAGTGGCCAGAACTACCAGTACTATGTTGAATAAAAGTGGGAACAGTGAGTGACCTTGTCTTGTTCCTGATCTTAAAGGGAAAGTTTTAATTTTTCACCACTAAGTATGATACTAACTGTGAACTTTCCATGTATGACATTTATTATGCTGAATTAGTTTCCTTTATTCCTAGTTGGTTGAGATTTGTTGTCACAAAAGGGTGTTAAATTTTGTCAAATGCTTTTTCTGTGTCTATGGAAATGATATGTGACTTTTATCCTTTGTTCTCTTATTGTGGCATATCACATGGATTTTTTTTTTTTTTTGGTGTTCTGGAGTTTAATTTTGTGTGCCGAAATAATTTTGGATCCCAGAGATAAATCCCAATTGATGACAGTGAACAGTTCTTTTAATGTGCTGTTGTGCTCAGTTTGCCAGGATTTTGCATAAATATTCATCAGGAATATAAGGCCTGTAGGAGCGTGTGTGAGTGTGTGTGTGTGCACGTGTCCTTTTGTCTGACTTTGATAGCAGGGTGATCTTGGCTTCATAAAATGAGTTTGGGAGTGCTCCTTCCTCTTCAGTTTCTTTGCAAGAGTTTGAGAGGGATTGATCTTACTTCTTTAGATGTTGCTAGAATTTACCAGTGAGGCCATCTGCTTCTGGGTTTTTCTTTGTTGGGGGTTTTTGACTATGGATTGAACCTCCTTACTAGTAATAGGTTTGTTCGGATATTTTATTTCTTCATGATTGGCAGAGTTCTAGGAATGTCTTCATTTTTCTCCTAGGCTATCCCATATATTGTAGCAAATGAACTGGTAGCTCCTGATTTTCCTTTTAAGCTCTGTGGTATCACTCATAATGCCTCCTCTTTCATTTCTTACTTTATTTACTTGAGTCTTCTCTCTTTTTTCTTACTTAGTCTATTTAAAGATTTATCAGTTTTGTTTCTCTTTTCAAAAAACTAACTCAATTCTGCTGATTTTTTTCTATTGTTTTCTTATTTTTTGTGGTACTGGGATTTGAACTCAGGGCCTTGTGCTTGGTAGGTTGTTGCTCTGCCATTTGAACCATGCCTTCCAGCCCTTTTTGCTTTAGTTTTTTCTGAATAGGGTCTCATGGTTATGCCCATGGGCTATGATCCTCCTAATTTATGCTTCCCACATAGTTGGGATGACAGGAACACACCACCACACTCAGTTTTTATTGGTTGAGATAGGGTCTCACAAAATGTTCACCTAAGCTAGCCTGGAACTAGGATCCTCTTGGTCTTGGCTTTCTGAGTAGCTAGGATTATAGGCATGAGTCACGTGCTTGGCCTTGTTGACTTTTAAAGTTCACGTTTTGATTCGTCCCTCTTTCTCTTTGTGCATCTTCTATAGTTATTTTCTTTGTTGTTATACTTTTATTTCTCCTCACTTTTTATTAATATCATATTTACAGATTTCATATTGTATATCAATTAATACATTTTATAGCTAGAGTTATTTTAAATACTTTTGTATTTTCACCTTTATGCTAGTATTAAGAGTGATTTGCCTACCACCATTATAGGATTCTGTATTTGTCCTTTAACAATTAGCATATTTTCATTTCCACTTGAAGGACTTTCTTTAGCATTTCTTTTTTGTGTGAGACTGGGGGTTGAACTCAGAGTGTCACATTTGCAAAGCAGGTGCTCTACCGCTTGAGCCACACCTCCAGTCTATTTTACTCTGGTTATTTTGGAGATGGGAACAGTCTCAGGAACTATTTCCCCAGGCTGGCCTCAAGCCATGATCCTTCTGATCTCAGTCTCCCAAGTAGCTAGGATTATAGGCATGAGCCACTGGCACCTGGCTCTTTAGCATATTTGATAAGACAGGTCTAGAAGAGATAAACTCCCCCAGCTTTTGTTTATCTGGGAATGTCTTTAATCTCTCCTTTTCCCAGGTATAAGATTCTTGATTGGCAGCTCATTTCATTCAGCATTTTGGGTATATCACCCCACCCATTTATATACTGCAGGGTTCCTGTAAGAAGCCCATTGATTGTCTTATGGCAGTTCCTTTGTACATGAGAAGTCACTTCCCTTGCAGCTTTCAAAAATTCTTTTCTGTCTTTGACTTTGGAAAACTTGCTTATGCATTTCAGTGTACATTTCCTTAATTCATTTTACTTAGAGTCTGTTGGGCTTCCTAGGTCTTCCAGCTCCTTCCCCAGATGGGAAGTTTTCAGCCATTGTTTTTTCAATAAACTTTCTTTCCTTTTCTCTCATAATATGCATATTGGTTGCCTAACGATGTCTCATAAATCCCTTATCTTTCTTCACTTTTCATCAGTCTCTTTTTTCCCTCTCTGACTGGATTCTTCCAAGTTGCTTGTTTTTAAATTTACTAAGCCTTTCTTGTGCTTGATCTAGTCTACTGTTGAATCCCTGTACTAAAATTTTCAGCTCAGTTATTGCACTCTTGAGCTCTAAGATGGTTTTTTGTTGTTGTGTTTTATATTTTCTCTGTGTTGAAGTTCTCACTTTGTCCATACACTGTCTCTGACCTCATTGAACTGCATTATGATGGTTATTTTGAATTCTAAGTCAGGTAAATGATATAATTTCATCTCATTAGGGTTGGTTTCTGGAGATTTATCTTTTTTGTTTCTTCCTTTTTCCTTGACATGTAGTGTTGCTATCTGTGCCTTTGAAAAAATAATTGCTTCTCCCAGTTGTAACAAAGTGGTCCTTCACAAGAGATCCATTCCTCATCAATCAGAGCCAAAGTCACAGAATCACAACTAAAGATTCTGGGGCTTCTCAATCCTTTGTGCTAGTCCAAACCATCATCTCCTCTTTCTGTTGAGAGCACTGAGCCCATCAATGTTTTGAGACATGTGGGACAGAAAGTCAGTGCCTCGGGCAGCACTCACAAAGTTGGAATGTGCTGCACAACTCCCTTATTTTCCTGGGAGCCTGTGAGATGTGAGTTTCCTTCTGATTTGAGGGTGGGGATTATGGAAAGAGAGTATCTTGACTTTTCCTACCAGCTGTGAGGTGGCTGGTTTTGTTCTTGCCTGAGGTACAGAAGTCTCTCAACTAGTTTCTGAATTCTCATGAAGGAAATCTGTGCATTTATTATTGTTGAATTGGTGTGTCCATGGGAGAAGGAGGGTTAAGGTCTTTCTAGTCTACTACTATCACCTATCTGATTAATTTGAATGTAGTATCTTGGAAAAATGGAGGTAGATATGGATTTGAAACCTGGTTTTGCCACTTACTTTAGGCAAATTCAAGTCTCTATGCTTCATTTTTCTCCCCATCAAGGGGTGTTTATCAGAGTATCTGTCTAAGAAGGTGGCTTGAGGATCTGATAAGAAAAAATCTTCAAAGGAGTTTGCCCCAGGGCTTGCTATATCCTGAACACAGGGCTCAACCAGGTCCCTCACCTGGTTGTAGAGAACAGTCATGTGAGGAGATTTTGCTTTTTGTTTTATTGTGGTAAACTAGATAAAACATTTTTCATTTACCAATTTTTTTGGGGGTGGAGTACTGGGGTACCTTCATGCTTTCTAGGTATGTGCTGTACCACTTGAGTCACTCCACCAGCCTCCATTTTACCATTTTTTAGTGTACAATTCCATAGCATTAAGTACACTGACATTGTTATGCAACCACAGCTATGATACATCTCCAGAAACTTTTCATTATTCCAAACAGAAACTCTGTACTCATTAAACAATAGCTCTCACCTGGGGAATTTCCAAATAATTTTTGGGCCCCACCCAGACCCACTGAACCAGGGCTTCTAGGAGGAGGCTCCAGCACTGGTATTTTAAAAACTCACATCCAGGGGTAATAGTCACTGAACTCATTCACCATCAACAGTTAAACATAACAGGTCCATGCAGGTGACTTTCCAGTTCACTAACCATTGTCTGCTCCCTTGACTCCTGAACACACTAAGAGAGAGGATGAAGAGATTCAAGTCACAGCCAGCTGCCCTTCAATAAAATGAAATACCTAGCAATGGTAAGTCATGAAAAGATCGGGCCTCTGTAGGTGTGTGAGGATGGGAAGCATGTGGCATAGCAAAACCTCTCAGTTCATGAGCCAGAAAGCAGACAGAAAAAGGAAGAGACCAGGGCCCACTATCTCCTTCAAAGGTATCCTCCTGATGACCTGAGGACCTCCCACTATACCTCCTAAAGGTTCCACCCCTCCCAATAGTGCCACCAGGGCAGAGGAAGGGGAAACTTTGGGGAACATTGAGCATCCAAACTATATCACCAGGCTCTAGGACATGGTTAGCTGCAGGTGTGCTCAAGACCTATTCAGCTACTCTAGCCTAGATCCCATAGACCCCCCCATCCCAGCTCTTTCTTACGCCCTTTTCCAAGTTTTCAAACTACTAGTTTATTGTTTGTTTGTTTTCTTGATCACAAAGTCAATGTATGCTCACAAAAGTATGCACAATGTACACAGGTAAGCAAAAAGGGGGAAATGCAGTTACCATCTTTAAAACATCTCTAGCATATTTTCTAAGAGTCAGCCCTCTGAGCTCTTGCTGCTGTCTGCCTGTCCCCTGCCTGTAGGCCAGGACCAGATGGTTTTAGTTCCCATTGTCCTGTGAAGCTTTAGCCTCATGCTCAGTGATTCATGAAACAATTTTTGTGGAGGTGAACAGTTTTATTTTCTGCCACATTCATCACACACACTCAGCTTGCTTTGCTCTTGTTCATATTTCCTTTTCAAAGAAACCAGATTTGCTTCAGGAACATGAACAAAGTACCTACATACGTATGGGTATTGTTGACCCAAATCATTTTAGCTGTCTTCAGAGAAGAATCCAACTTGCTAAGATGACTTTTTATAATGTTTCCTTACAGAGGGAAAAGTAAAAATCAGTTACAATCACACATACTGTCAGGAATGTTCTGATTGGGTGGGGGTTCTGCCTTCCCTTCTTGTGGTGGGCTTCCCGTGGACCCCCCACACTCCTCTGGCAGTAAGAGCCTTATTGAGCCAATAAACCTCAGTTTAAAAACACAGTGACCCACTGGTCCTCACTTCAAACACCTTTGATATCAAATCTTCTTCCCAACACCTGTGTAGCTAAACTGTGGGACTTGAGTTTGTTGGCCTTGGTGTTTGAACAGACAGCCTTGTGCTAAGCAAATGCTCTACCACTTGAGCCATGCCCTGGTCCTGGGGTTTGAGTTTGAATGGCAATGGAGCAGCGACTTTGAGTGCTGGGAGCACTGTGGGGGTCGTTTACCTTCCAAAACCCTTCTCTCCCCTGCCCTCCCCCATTCTTACCTGGAAGAGAATGAATGCCACTTGGAGGCATATCCCTTCTAAGAGGCCAGGAAAGACCATATCAACCTCAATTTCCTTGTCTGCAAAATGGGACATTGTCAGAGGGTCAATGTGAAAATTGAAATAATGTTTGTAAAGGCTTTAGCATGGTGATGGGAACGTAGTAGGCACAGAATAACAGGAAGTACTTATTGTCATTGTTTTCTCTTCCTCTTCCTCATCACCATTGCTACCACCTATGTTATGCTACACCTGGCTCAGGTGTGGTGTGTTCTCTGGGGCTGTTTATTCCCAGAGAAGGAGAGATAAGTGTGAGAACTTTCATCCCTATAATTTTCTGGTGTTCTTGGATACCACCAAGTAACATCTATTACTAATTCAACCTCCTTTAATCAGACAGACAATGTGCCATAGGATGGCCCTAATACCAACATGCTAAGGACAAGCACCATGGGCTGAAGCTGGACAAATTTCTTAGTTGTATGTATTTTAAGTTGGGGTTTTTAGATCTCCCTTAAGAGACACACTGCAGAGACTTGTTTAAAATGAACTTTCCTATAGTTAGGCACAGTGGTTTACACCTATAATCCCAGCTACTCAGGAGGTGGAGATCAGGAGTTTGAGGCCAGCCTAGGCAAAAAATTAGAAAAACCCCATCTCAACAAGTAAGCCAGGCATGGTGGTCCTAGCTATGAGGGAAGTATAGGTAGGAGGATCATGGTAATGAGGCCAGTTCTGGACAAAAACGCAAGACCCTTTTGGAAAAGTAACAAAAGTTAAAAAGGAGTGTGGGGTGGGGGGAGAGAGGCATGTCTCAAGTGGTAGAGCACCTGCCTAACAAGCAGGAAGGCCTTGAGTTCAAATCCCAGGACTGCCAAAACAAAAATTAAATTAACTTTCCTTAATGTGAAAGATGAACCTGGAACATCTTGTCATATATAAAAAGAAGGCAACTATTCAAGAGGATTTGGGAGCCAATGTGAAGAAGCAAGCACTCTTATGACAAGCTGTGTTTAATTTAGTGTAAGGGATACCAAAATCAAAGCAAGCAAAAGCTATGGGTCATTTTCACAGGATACCAGAGAGTAACATTATTTTGAAAGCTAGTAAAATAAAGAAAAGGAACCAAATATTTATTCTCCTTCTCCTATTAGAACTGAACTTCAGATGGCCAATTATTCTCTTTGTAGAAGAGTTAGGATATTATAACACAATCATTCTTCAACCTTTAAGGAAGTAAAAGATGAGGTGCCTAGAACCAATATGTGTTCTAACACGACACAAGAAGTTTGCCTGTCAGCTTTCTGTCACTATAACAGACCCTTGAGATAAACAACTTACAGAGAGAAAAGGTTGGTTTGGGTTCCCTGGAAGAGCTAATCCATGGTCAGTTGGCCCTGCTGCTTTTAGATCTATGGTGAAGCAGTGCAGCATGGCAGGGAGGGTGTGGTGGGGCAAAACCATCCACCTTATGGCTGAGAAGCTAGAGAGTTTAAGGAAGAAATGGGGTCCCATAATTCCCTTTGAGGGCATTTCCTTGCTTCCCACTAGGCTCCACTTCTTTTTTTTTTTTTTTTTTTGGCAGCACTGGGGTTTGAATTTAAGGCCTCATGTTTGCTAGGCAGGTGCTCTACCACCTGAGCCACTCTTCCAGCCCTTGTTTTATGTTGGGGTTTTTTGAAATAGGGTCTCACAAGGTTGGCTTTAAACATAATTCTACTGATCTCTGCCTCCTGAGTAGCTAGGATTACAGGCATGGGCCACTTGCGCTTGGCTAAACTTCGCATACCTTTTCCATCTAGTCAGAAAAATCTAATCTGGGCCTAGGAATGAAGCTAAGTGATACAGTGTGTCCTTAGCATGTGCCAGGCTCTAAGTTCCACTCTAACCACCCCTCCCCACACACACCCAGACACAAATCAACTCTGAGTCTGATAAACAGGTCAGCTCAACCACCAATGTTCATAATTTAAAGGATATAGGAGACTGTAGACACCTCAGAAATGCAAGCAGCAAAATCTAGACTGCACGAAGCTCTACAGGATATGCAGCCTGGTGTCATCAATGAAGAAATTGCTAGGAGAAAAAAAAAAAGAAATGAAAATGGAGGATAAAACTGTAGCTTAAGCTGGCTGTGGTGGTGCACAGCCCGTGATCCTGATTCTTTAGACGCTGTGGCCAGCCTGGGCTCCTTTGCAAGACCCTGTCTCAAAACAAAACAAGAAGAAAAACTGTAGGTTAAAAGGAAGGGATATTCATCAATTGTAATGTATGGACTTTATTATGACTATGATTTAAACTGCCTGAAAACCAGTATTTTTAAAGAGGCAATTAGAAATTTGAATACCAATACTATTTGATGACATTAGGAATTATCATTAATTTCTGCAGGTGTGATGACCATATTGTAGTTACCTTTTCATTTAATTGACAGAAGTCACATATGCTAAGATTTGAAGTGTACAATTCAGAAGTCTTCAGTATCTACACAAGGTTGTGCAACCATCATCAGCCTTTAATTCCAGACATTTTTATTACTCCCAAAGGAAAGCCCAAATTCTTATATGTCATTCCTCCTTCCCTCCTTCCCTTATCCCCTGAACACCAAAACCCACTTTTTGTTTCAGTGGATTGCCTGCTCTGGACATTCCATATCAATGGACTCACACAACGTGTGGTCTTTAGTGTCTGGGTTCTTTTCCTTTACGTGTTTTCAAGTTTCATCCCATCTGGTAGCATCAATCAGTACTTCATTCTATTTATTTTTATTTTTTTGGTGGTACTGAGGTTTGAACATGGGCTTCGCCCTTGCGAGGCAGGTGCTCTACCACTTAACCACATCTCCCCTCCTCCCCGACCCCCACCTAAATTCTCCTATTTATTCTTGCCGCACAGCTGAGATGACAGACTTCAGCCACCTTGCCCAGCTGTTACTGGTTGAGATGGGGTCTTGTGAACATTTTGCCCAGGCTGGCCTTGATCCTCCTGATCTCCAACTCCTGAGGAGCTAGGATTATAGGTGTGAGCTACTGCATCTGGTTAATAATTTTTCATGAAATGGATATCCACATTTCCTTTATCCACTCACCACTAATGTCATTATGAATATTTGTGTATGAATTTTGGAATATATATGTTTTCACCTTTCTTGGCTTATATACCTAGAAGTGTACTGCTGTGTCACAGGGACTCTGTTTAATTTTTTGAAGCACTGTCAAATTGTTTTCCACAACAAATGTATCATTTTACAATCCCACCAACGAGTTGAGGGTTCCAGTTTCTCCACACCTGAGTCCCTGAGTCAACACTCGTATTACCTGTCCTTTTTATTACAGTCATCCTAGTGAGTGGGAAATGGTGTCTCATTACACTTTTGATTCGCTAATAACTAATGCTGTCCAGTCTTTTCCTGGGTTTATTAGCTGTATATGTATACATATTAGCAACATGTCTATTCAGATTCTTCAATCATTTCAATTGGGAAATTTATTTCATCGAGTTGTAAGATCTCTTATATATTTTGGATACTAGCCTTGATTTGAAAATATTTTCCTTCACTCTTCACCATGTTGATGGTGCCCTTTGAGTACAAAGGCTTTTAATTTTGATGATCATTTTAACTTTTTGTTTTGTGCCTTGTGCTTTGGCTGTCATGTTTAAGAAACATGTCATTCAGGTTGTGAAGGTTTTTTTGTGGGGGGACTGGGGCTTGAACTCAGGGCTTTCACACTTGTAAAGCAGTCACTCTACCACTTGAGTCACACCTCCAGCCCTGTGTCTCCTCCTAAGAATTGTAAGTTTTAGCTTTCACATTTGGGTGTTTGGTCCACTTTGAGTTAATTTTGTATACGGTTTTAGGTAAGGGTCTAACTTCATTCTTTTACATGTGAATAACTCATTGTCCCAGTACCGTTTTTCTTTCTCTATGGAATAGTCTAGGCACCCATCTAGACAATCAACTGGCCATAGGTGTAAGGGTTAATTTATGGACTTAATTAAATTCTATTCATTTATATCCTTTTGTGGTAGGTTTTGAAATTGAGAATTCAGGGTTTTTTCTTCCAGATTATTTTAGCTTATTCTGATCCTTTGCGATTCCATATGAATTTCAGTGTCAGCTTGTCAATCCCTGTAAAACATTTTTTTTCTGTCAAATCTTGTGACTCCATTGTATTGAATCTTTGCATCAATTTTGGAACTATTTTCTTTGTTCTTTTCTTTCTTTTTTTTTTTTTTTTTTTGGAGGGAGGGGTGGTACTGGGGATTCAGTTGAGGGCCTCTTGATTGCTAGGCAGAGTTCTACTGCTGAAGCCATGCCTCCAGTCCTTCTTGCTTTCAGTTTTTCAGATAGGGTATCCTGCTTTTGCCCAGGCTGGCCTCAGACACAGTCCCCCTATCTCTGCCTCCTAAGTAGCTGAGGTGTGAGCCTCCACATATGGCTGGAATTAGTTTCATTGTAGCACTATTAAAATTGTCCATCCATGAACACAGATGTATTTCCATTTATTTAGCTCTACTTTACTTTCTTTCAACAATGTCTTGTAGGCATTTTATTTTTGTGGTTCTGGGGCTAGAACTCAGGGCCTTGGGATTGCTAGGCAGGTGCTCTCCTATGGAATCATGCCTCCAGCACTTTTTTGCTTTATTTTCAGGTAGTCTGTTTTGGCCCAGGGCCAGCCTCAGACCACAGTTCTCCTACCTATGCCTCCCTTATAGCTGGAAT